>NC_091071.1:125835714-127078571 GCF_032405125.1 Capricornis sumatraensis
CTTTATATGCAGGAAACAAAAATCCTAATTGTAGGGTGAAAGGACTGCAAATATGCCTACATGAAAAGTAAGTAATTCTGATCATCAAATGACATGGCTTTTTGAAAAGTAAATTGGCACACCTTCTCAGGAGAAGAGGATAAGAGGAAAAATTCTGAGGGCAGAAGGACATCAAGTGCAACATTCTAGTATGGAAACATGCTTCATAATTTGAAGAACAAGAGAAAGGATGGCTGAAGCAGGGTTAGAAGTGTAGCAGAAAAGAGATTCCAAAATTTACAATGAACCAGATCATGGTAGCCAAATTTTAGGCTATTTTGTGAAAATTTTATTTGACAAAAGGAGAACTGAGACTTTACTGTTGGATTTAGGTAGCAACAGTGGTAAAGAACCTACCTGGCAGTGCAGGAGACATAAGAGACGTGGGTTTGATCCTTGGGTTAGGAAGATTCCCTGGAGAAGGAAATGGCAACCCACTCCAACTTTGTTACCTGGAAAATTCCATGGATAGAGGAGTCTGTGGGCTACAGTCCATGGGATGGCAAGGAATCAGTAATGACTGAAGCACCTTAGACTAAGACTGAGGTCATTGACACATTAGAGATATTTATAGCGGTGTTGGTAGGGGTGGTGTTGTGTGGGAGAGTGGAGGGGACTGGAAAAACCTGATTGGAGATTCAAGGAAGAATGTGAAAAAATTAAAACAGTGGTGATTAATGACTCTTCTAAGAATTTGTTTTATAATGAGAAGTAGATAGATAGGATCCTAGCTTAAGAGGTGGTCTTTTTTTTTTTTTTTTTTTCTTTTTTTTTTAGTGGGGAAGTAATGGGCCAGTCAGCATGGTTTTGGTTGTCCATATTCAGCTGCAAAGGTAAATAAATTGGGAAAATAAACTTAAAATTAGTAATGATTTTTAGTCAAGTACTTAACATGAAACAAGGAAAATGAAAGATATTTTAGAATATATGAAAAAGAAGTGAACTTAAGTCTTTAAGAAACATTGAAAAAGTGGTCAATAGATTACGCATCCCAGTAGGGTTGCAATATTCCTGATATGGAGATACTGGATGATAATCAGCTGAAAAGAATAGAAGTGGTGATTTGAGATGCTTGAAACTGAGATTTTAGTGGTGTCACAGTTATTAGCAATAACAAAATACCTTGTATAGCAATAGAGAATGGACATGTAAGATAAGTGTGAAGATAAAATCATTGCAAGAGAGGAACAATTATATTGTATCATTTTATGTTAGTGTCATTTATAAGTATATGGAAAAGACTAAAATGATGATAGGTATAGAATTGAGTTAGTAACAATGAATCAGTAACTAAGCTCTTTTAACAACTAAAATTGATCACAGACAAAACTGTAACATTCCTAGAAAATAACAAAGAAGCTAGATGATATTGGGTGTGTCAATGAGTTTTAAAATACAATACTAAACACGTGGTCTTTGAAAAAATAATTGATGAGCTGGATTTTCTTAAAATTAAAAACTTCTCCACAAAAGACAATGTAAAGAAAATGAGACAGGCACAGATGGGAAAAGCACAGATTGCAAAAGACACATCTGATAAAGGACTGTATTCTAATTCATAGAAAGAATTTTTAAAGTTCAGTGAGGTAGGAATAAAGGAAAATCTTTCAACATGAAAAAGACTCATAGACATTCTAGCATTCACAATATTCAACACTATTCATTTTTAGAAGTACAACTTCACTGGTAAAATTAAAATGCTGAAAGGCTACTATTTACTATCTCCATCTGATATTAGTTAAATCATGAAGGAATCATAAGACAAATGACAGTTTTACATAGAATAAACCTTGAAGCTAAAGAAAACAGTAAGATATATGGAATTTACTTAGGTGGTTATAGTGATTAAAAGTTAAGGCTCTCATATGCATTACACACTCTGTCTAGTGATCTGTGTTTGAGGACACAGTAATATAATGAATCAATCAGATCCTACATTTCAGCTCAGCTGGTGGAAAAATAATAATAAAATTTGTGGAACAGGATTGTTCTATTGATCTCTTCTAAATCTAATCTCACTTGTTGTATTAACCAATCACTAGGTTTCTACACCACAGGACTCTTGCCCTAAAGCAGTGACAGCTAGGGTTGCTGTTATGGAGAATGTTTTCATTAAGTCGTGTCATCCATTATTTTAATATAGTCATCAAAATCATGACAGCAAGTGCTTCTGTGAGTTTGACCATTCTATGAGAATAAAATAAATGAATACCAACACATACACACACATATACAAAGACACATATATTTCCTAGTAAAGACTTATTAATATGGAAAGTGATTGGGGCTAAATCGGATATGAAAAAAAAAAAAAACTTAATTTCCCCTCTATCATTTAAATTAGAACAGGAGTCAGAACTTGGAAATGTAGGTGCTTTCTTATTTTCTAGTAGAAAAATTAGCTGTATGCAAGACATTGTTGTTTTAAAAGGAAGGGCTACCCTGGTGACTCAGAGGTTAAAATGTCTGTCTCCAACGTGGGAGACCCAGGTTCAATCCCTCGGTTGGGAAGATCCCCTGGAGAAGGAAATGGTAACCCACTCCAGTATTCTTGCCCGAAGAATCCAATGGATGGAGAAGCTTGGTAGGCTACAGTCCATGGGGTCGCAAAGAGTCAGATACGACTGAGCAACTTCTTAAATGTTAAAAAATAAAAATAAGAAGTATAACCTCATTTTGGGCTTCCCTGGTGGCTCAGCAGTAAAGTACCTGCCTGCAGTTCAAGAGTTGCAGAAGATGACGGTTCGATCCCTGGGTCAGTAGATCTCCTGGAGGAGAGCATGCCAATCCACTCCAATATTCTTGCCTAGAAAATCCCATGGACAGAGGAGCCTGAAAATCTGTAGGGTCACAAAGAGTTGGACATGACTGAAGATAATTAGCTAGCACACACACCCGTAAGCTCATTCCAGTGACAGTATGACCTTCAATAATATCCAATATCCTGCTGCCTCTAAAATGGCTTTTATATTTCAAAGGCATCTTTTCTTTTTTCAGCCAAGATTTTAAATTCAGAGATGAGGTTAGGTGTCTCTTAGAAAGATAGATTCAAGGAAGAATAATAATTCCAGGTAGCAATTCTGATGTGTAAAACCTAAGAAAATCATTTGCATGTTAAGTCAGTGTGGAGATATAATTTCTGGATTCTTTTTAATAAAAAGAACTAGTAATTTGAATTCAGTCAGTTCAGTTCAGTCGCTCAGTTGTGTCCGACTCTTTGCGACCCCATGAATCGCATCACACCAAGCCTCCCTGTCCATCACCAACTCCTGGAGTTCATCCAAACTCACGTCCATTGAGTCAGTGATGCCATCCAGCTGTCTCATCCTCTGTCGTCCCCTTCTCCTCCTGCCCTCAATCCCTCCCAGCATCAGAGTCTTTTCCAATGAGTCAACTCTTTACATGAGGTGGCCAAAGTACTGGAGTTTCAGCTTTAGCATCATTCCCTCCAAAAAAATCCCAGGGCTAATCTCCTTCAGAATGGACTGGTTGGATCTCCTTGCAGTCCAAGGAACTCTCAAGAGTCTTCTCCAACACCACACTTTAAAAGCATCAATTCTTCGGCGCTCAGCTTTCTTCACAGTCCAACTCTCACATCCATACATGACCACTGGAAAAACCATAGTCTTGACTAGACGGACCTTTGAATTAGTGAAAAGCAAAACTGTTATTTAATATATATATATTGTTTATAATAAATATAGATATGAATTTATACTGTAATGTATACCCTATTGAAAATCACCTATCATTTTAATGAGGCTTGGGAAAAATCCAATATTTTGACAGAATGTAATAGGAAGAATTTTGGTTAAAGATAATATTAGTATATTGAAATCTTTAAAAATTTAAAAACTAAAAAATATTTCCTTTCTCTTCTCATGTCTAGCTATAAAAGGTGCAGTAAATATGTTGAAAAGGGGCTAATGACATCCCAGCAATTAGCTTTATCATTTTTAAGACTTTTATGAATGAACTACAATTAGATAATTACTGCAAATTAGTCAGTTAGGATAGCAGAATTATGTAAAAGAATTATGTAAGAGTGTGTACGAGAGTCAGTAACATGTTGAATGTATGGCATTTATCCAGGAATCAGTGGGGTTGACATCTTCTTTGCTTTCTTTGTTTACATTGAATAAGAACTGGTTTTGGTCTTTATTAAGTTCAAATGTGATTTTACTTAAAATGCTCACTAGTTTATATTTTATACTATTCATATTTGTTGTTTGATATATTGTTTTTTCTTATAGCTCAAAGGGCTGTAACATATTATTTGTTGAGAACTGAAATCTAAAAACTGCAAACTTTGAATTGTGAGGAATTTTTACATTTTTGAAAGTTCTTTTTTACTCTTAAATACTAAATCTATTTATGAATAACTTCTTATAAGAGAATAATGCTTAAAATAACAAATCCTTTCTAAGAATATGACCATTATATTGATTGTCATTATCTCAAATGTAAAGGTAGCCTCTGTTCAGTTCAGTCCCTCAGTTGTGTCTAACTCTTTGCGACTCCATGGACTGCAGCATGCCAGGCTTCCCTGTCCACAGCAACTCCTGGAGCTTCCACAAACTCATATCCATCGAGTTGGTGATGCCATCCAACCATCTCATCCTCTGTAGTGCCCTTTTCCTCCCACCTTCCTAGCATCAGGGTCTTTTCCAATGGATATCAATTCTTCGCATCAGGTAGCCAAAGTATTGGAGTTTCAGTTTCAGCATCAGTGCTTCCAGTGAATATTCAGGACTGATTTCCTTTAGGACTGACAGATTTGATATCCTTGCAGACCAAGGGACTCTCAAGAATCTTCACCAATACCATAGTTCAAAAACATCAGTTCTTCAGCGCTCAGCTTTCTTTATAATCCAACTCTCACATGCATATATGATTACTGGAAAAATCAGAAAAAACAAGTCTATTCATGTTTGAAGGGAGGCTAGTTTATGTGTAAAAAGTAGAGTGAAGATCAAAATTAGGTCTGTCTAGATATAGCAGTGGAAAAAAGATGAAGAAAGATCTCTGCTAGTGATAGTAAACTCTTAAAAAAAGAAATTAAAATCTCAAGTAGTCTGTTACATATTCTTTTAAAAATATAAGGCTAGTTACACCCTTTTTTTTTTTTAAGTTTTTAGAACAAATTTATTTTAATTGGAGGTTATTTACTTTACAATATTGTATTGGTAAAAGGACCTAAATGATCAAATGAATAGATTTTCATGGGGTCCTGAATTATAAAGCATTAACATTACTACTTTGTGTCTAAAATGTCAGGCGTGTCCTGCTTTAGAGTTACCCTAATAGATCCTTCTTCCTTGCTATTTATCCATGCTACTTCCTTGCTACTGCTGCTGCTGCTGCTGCTAAGTCCCTTCAGTCGTGTCTGACTCTGTGCGACCCCATAGATGGCAGCCCACCAGGCTCCCCAGTCCCTGGGATTCTCTAGGCAAGAACACTGGAGTGGGTTGCCATTTCCTTCTCCAATGCATGAAAGTGAAAAGTGAAAGTGACGTCGCTTAGCCATGTCCGAATCTTAGCGATTGCATGGACTTTTTAACTGTGGTGCTGGAGAAGACTCTTGAGAGTCCCTAGGAATGCAAGGATATCAAACCAGTCAGGCCTAAAGGAAATCAACACTGAATATTCATTGAAGGGCTGATGCTAAAGCTGAAGCTTTAATACTTTGGCCACCTGATGTGAAGAGCCAACTCATTGGAAAAGACCCTGATACTGTGAAAGATTGAAGGCAAAAGGGAAGAGGTCAGCAGAGGATGATATTGTTAGATGGCATCACCCAATCAATGGATATGAACCTGAGCAAATCTTGGGAAATAGTGGAGGACAAGGAAGCCTTACGTGCTGCAATCCACGAGGTTGCAAACAGTCGGACATGACTTAGTGACTGAACAACAGTAACCAATACCAAATGAAATGCGATGCCTAAAAGCATGGTGATAATGAGTATTGATAAATTAGTACTTGTACTATCTTCATTTCATTTAAGTATTCATTCATGCATTCAATGAATGATGAACAGCTTCATGATTCATTTTACCATATGTCATTAAGAAAATTATAGTCAGTCATAAAAAACTGATTTAACTCCATAAATTCCAATGTGCCACATAGTTATTGCATTGACATGATTCCTTCTTTCTGGATTAATGTCCAGTTGTCTAGATGAGCAGGAGTTCTTTGTCTTTCCCTGGCCATTCATCAAGTGAAGTTGCTCAGTCGTGTCGAACTCTTAGTGACCCCATGGAATTGCAGCCTACCAGGCTCCTCTGTCCATGGGATTTTCCAGGCAAGAGTACTGGAGTGGGATGCCATTGCCTTCTACAGCTGTATAAACGTACACCCATAAAATCTGAACAGTATGGAAAAGCAAAAAGATACAACACTAGAAAATGAGGCCCTCAGGTCGAAAGGTGTCTAGTATACTACTGGGGAAGAGTGGAGGACAATTACTGATAGCTTCAGAAAGAATGATATGGCTGGGCTAAAGTGGAAATGATGTTCAATTGTGGATGTGTCTGGTTGTGAAAGTAAAGTCCATTGCCCTAGAGAACAATATTGCATAGGGAATCTGGAATGTTAGGTCCATGGATCAAGGTAAATTGGACATGGTCATGCAGGAGATGCCAAGATTGAAGATCAGTATCTTAGAAATCAGTGAACTAAAATGGACAGGAATGGGCAAATCTAGTTCAGATGACCATTGAATCTACTACTGTGGGCAAGAATCCCTGAGAAGTAGCCCTCATAGTCAGTAAAAGTGTTTGAAATGCAGTACTTGGTTGCAGCCTCAAAAATGGCAGAATGATCTTAGTTTATTTCCAAGGAAAGCCATTCAACAACACAGTAATCCAAGTCTATGCCCCAATCACTGATGCTGAAGAAGCTCAAGTTGACTGGTTCTATGAAGACCTATAAGACCTATAGAACTAACACCAAAAAATATGTCCTTTTCATCATAGGGGATTGGAATGCAAAACTAGGAAGTCAGTAGATACCCAGAATAACAGGCAAGTTTGGCTTTGGAGTACAAAGTGAAGCAGGACAAAAGCTAACAGTGTTGTCAAGAGAATATGCTGGTCATAGCAAACATATTTTCCAACAGCCTAAGAGATGACTCCACACAGGGAAATCACCAAATGGTTAATCCCAAACTGGATTGATTATGTTCTTTTCAGCTAAAAAAATGGAGAAGCTCTATCCCGTCAGCAAAAACAAGACTTAGAGATGACTGTGGCTCAGCTCATGAGCCCCTTATTGCCAAATCTAGGCTTAAATTGAAGAAAGTAGAGAAAATCACTAGGCAATTCAGATATGACCTAAACCAAATCCATTATGATTAAACAGTGGAAGTGACAAATAGATGCAAAGGATTAGATCTAGTAGACAGAATACCTGGATGGAGGTTCATAACATTGTACAGAAGGCAGTGACCAAAACCATCACAAAGAAAAAGAAATGCAAGAAGGCAAAGTGGTTGCCTGAGGAGGCTTTACAAATAACTGAGTAAAGAAGAGAAGTGAAAGGCAAGGGAGAAAGGGAAAGATATACCCAACTGAATGTAGAGTTCCAGAGAAGAGCAAGGAGAGATAAAGAAAGCCTTCTTAGATAAACAGTGAAAAGAAATAGAGGAAAATGATAGAATGGGAAAGACTAGAGATTACTTCAAGAAAACTGGAGGTACCAAGAGAACATTTTATTTAAGGTTGGGCAGGGTAAAGGAAAGAAATGAAAGGAGTCTGATAGAAGCAGAAGATATTAAGAAGAGGTGGCAAAATACACAGAACTATTAAAAAAAGAAAAAGTCTTAGCTGGATAACCACATCTAGAGCCAGACATCCTGGAGTAGGAGTCAAGTGGGCCTTAGGAAGCATTACTAAAAAGAAAGCTAGCTGAGGTGATGGAATTCCAGCTGAGCTACTTCAAATCCTAAAAAAGATGATGTTGTTAAAGTGCCATACTCAATATATCAGCAAATTTGAAAAACTCATCAGTGGCCAAAGGACTTGAGTCAGTTTTCATTTTAATCCCAAAGAAGAGCAATGCTGAAGAATGTTCAAACTACCGTACAGTTGTGCTCAGTTCATGTGCTAGCAAGTTTATGCTCAAAATCCTTCAACTAGGCTTCAGTAGTACATGAACCGAGAACATTCATATGTACAAGCTGGGTATAAGAAAGGCCAAGGAACCAGAGATCAAATTGCCAACATTCATTGGATCATGGAGAAAGTGACTGAGTTTCAGAAAAACATCTATTTCTGCTTCATTTTCTATGCTAAAGCTTTTGACTATGTGAGTCACAACCAACTATGGAAAATTCTTAAAGGGATGGAAGTATCAGATCACTTTACCTGTCTCCTGAAAAGCCTGTACGTTGGTCAATAAGCAGAAGTTGACCAATACATGGAACAACTGGGTGGTTCAAAATTGGGAAAGAAGCATGACAAGGCTGTATATTGTCACTTTGATAATTTAATTTGTATGCAGAATATATCAGGCAAAATGCTGGATTGGATGAATCACAAGTTGGAAATAAGATTTCTGAGAGAAATATCAACAATATCAGATATGCAGATGACACTACTCTAATGGCAGAAAGTGAAAAGGAACTAAAGAGCCTCTTGATGAGAGTGAAAGATGAATGAAAGTGAAAGTGAATGAATAAGGTAGTTAAAACCCAACATTTAAAAAAACTAAGATCATGGCATCTGGTCCTATCACTTCATGGCAAATAGATGGGGAAACAATGGAAACAGTGAGTGACTTTATTTTCTTGGGCTCTAAAATCACTTCAGATGGTGACTGCAGCCTTGAAATTAAAAGACACTTGCTCCTTGGAAGAAAAACTATAACAAGCCTAGACAGAATATTAAAAAGTAGAGACATTACTCTGCTGACAAGGGTCCATGTAGTCAAAGCTATGGTTTTTCCAGTAGTTATGTATGGATGTGAGAGATGGACCATAAAGGCTGAGTGCTAAAGAATTGATGCTTTTGAACTGTGGTGTTGGAGAAGACTCTTGAGAGTCTGTTGGACTGCAAGGAGATCCAACCAGTCCATCCTAAAGGAAATCAGTTCTGAATATTCATTGGAAGGACTGATGTTGAAGCAGAAGCTCCAATATTTTGGCCACCTGATGCAAAGAGCCGATTCATTAAAAAAGACTCTGATTCTGGGAAAGTTGAAGGTGAGAGGAGAAGGGGACAACAGAGGGCAGGCAGGTTGGATGCCATCACTGACTCAACAGACATGAATTTTAGCAAGCTCTACGAGATGGTGAAGGACAGAGAAGACTGGCATGCTGCAGTCCATGGGATTGCAAAGAGTTGGACATGACTGAGTGACTGAACAACAACAAGAAGACTCTTGAGAGTCCCATGGACAGCAAGGAGATCAAACCATTTAATCCTAAAATAGAACAATCCTGAATATTTGTTGGAAGGACTTGCTGAAGCTGAAGCTCCAATACTTTGGCCATGCGATGCTGAGCCTCCTCATTGGAAAAGACCCTGATGTTGAAGAACATTGAAGGCGAAAGGAGAAGGGGATGGCAGAAGATGAAATGGCTAGACAACATCACTGACTCAATAGACATGAATCTGAGAAAACTCTGGAATATATTGGTGGACAGGGGAGCCTGGTGTGATGCATTCCATGGGAACACAAAGAGTTGGACATGACTTAGCAACTGAAGAGCAACAAAATATGCATGTATATGTATATATATGTATGTATACATGCATACATACACTTTTTAAAACAAATACAGGTTTATATTAGATATATATGTTGTTTCTCTTTCTCTTCAATCTTTATCTCTTCTTTTATTCTTTCCCAAAGACTATAAATATGTCTAAGTTCTCTGTAACACAATATAGCAATATATAACAATCTCCCTCCCCACCCTTTTTTTTTTCTACATTCTATATCCTCTCCTTCTTAAGTGAACTCTTGAAAGAATAGTGCAAACCCCTGTTCTTTACTTCTTGGGTACCAATCACTTCTCTTCTTGTGGCCACATGCCTTGATAATATCACTCCACAGAAGCTTCTCTTGAAAAAGACACTGTAGTCTGTTTATGGATAAATATAATAAATACTTTTTGGTTTTATGTCTTGGTATAAATATAAATACAAGCTATATTGCCTAATGAATGCCTTATTATTCTTTAGCTTTTTTGGTGTTTCACTTCTTTATCTTCCTTGGTGTTCTTTTCTTACTACTATATATTCTTAGTCTCTTTCTTGAGTTTCTCATTTTGCTTTTATAACCTTTATGGTCTTCCAGGAGCTGACTGTGGCTCAGATCATGAACTCCTTATTGCCAAATTCAGACTCAAATTGAAGAAAGTAGGGAAAACCGCTAGACCATTCAGGCATGACCTAAATCAAATCCCTTATGATTATACAGTGGAAGTGAGAAATAGATTTAAGGGCCTAGATCTGATAGATAGAGTGCCTGATGAACTATGGAATGAGGTTCGTGACATTGTACAGGAGACAGGTTTCAAGACCACCCCCATGGAAAAGAAATGCAAAAAAGCAAAATAGCTGTCTGAGGAGGCCTTACAAATAGCTATGAAAAGAAGAGAGGCGAAAAGTAAAGGAGAAAAGGAAAGATATAGGCATCTGAATGCAGAGTTCCAAAGAATAGCAAGAAGAGATAAGAAAGCCTTCTTCAGTGATCAATGCAAAGAAATAGAGGAAAAGAACAGAATGGGAAAGACTAGAGATCTCTTCAAGAAAATTAGAGATACCAAGGGAACATTTCATGCAAAGATGGACTCAATAAAGGACAGAAATAGGATGGACCTAACAGAAGCAGAAGATATTAAGAAGAGGTGGCAAGAATACACGGAAGAACTGTATAAGAAAGATCTTCACTATCCAGATAATCATGATGACGTGATCACTAATCTAGAGCCAGACATCCGGGAATGTGAAGTCAAGTGGGCCTTAGAAAGCATCACTATGAAAGCTAGTGGAGGTGATGGAATTCCAGTTGAGCTGTTTCAAATCCTGAAAGATGATGCTGTGAAAGTGCTGCACTCAATATGCCAGCAAATTTGGAACACTCAGCAGTGGCCACAGGACTGGAAAAGGTCAGTTTTCATTCCAACCCCAAAGAAAGGCAATGCCAAAGAATGTTCAAACTATCACACAATTGCACTCATCTCACATGCTAGTAAAGTAATTCTCAAAATTCTCCAAGCCAGGCTTC
Source organism: Capricornis sumatraensis (assembly GCF_032405125.1). Classification (NCBI taxonomy): domain Eukaryota; kingdom Metazoa; phylum Chordata; class Mammalia; order Artiodactyla; family Bovidae; genus Capricornis; species Capricornis sumatraensis. The sequence continues at coordinate 125,846,992 of NC_091071.1, forward strand.
AGCAATATGAACCGTGAACTCCCTGATGTTCAAGCTGGTTTTAGAAAAGGCAGAGGAACCAGAGATCACATTGCCAACATCCGCTGGATCATGGAAAAAGCAAGAGATTTCCACAAAAACATCTATTTCTGTTTTATTGACTATGCCAAGGCCTTTGACTGTGTGGATCACAATAAACTGTGGAAAATTCTGAAAGAGATGGGAATACCAGACCACCTAACCTGCCTCTTGAGAAATCTGTATGCAGGTCAGGAAGCAACAGTTAGACCTGGACATGGAACAACAGACAGGTTCCAAATAGGAAAAGGAGTACATCAAGGCTGTATATTGTCACCCTGCTTATTTAACTTCTATGCAGAGTACATCATGAGAAATGCTGACTGGAAGAAACACAAGCTGGAATCAAGACTGCTGGGAGAAATATCAATAACCTCAGATATGCAGATGACACCACCCTTATGGCAGAAAGTGAAGAGGAACTCAAAAGCCTCTTGATGAAAGTGAAAGAGGAGAGTCAAAAAGTTGGCTTAAAGCTCAACATTCAGAAAACGAAGATCATGGCATCTGGTCCCAACGCTTCATGGCAAATAGATGGAGAAACAGTGGAAACAGTGTCAGCCTTTATTTTTTTGGGCTCCAAAATCACTGCAGATGGTGACTGCAGCCATGAATTTAAAAGATACTTACTCCTTGGAAGAAAAGTTATGACCAACCTAAGTAGTATTTTCAAAAGCAGAGACATTACTTTGCCGACTAAGGTCCGTCTAGTCAAGGCTATGGCTTTTCCTGTGGTCATGTATGGATGTGAGAGTTGGACTGTGAAGAAAGCAGAGTGCTGAAGAATTGATGCTTCTGAAGTGTGGTGTTGGAGAAGACTCTTGAGAGTCCCTTGGACTGCAAGGAGATCCAACCAGTCCATTCTGAAGGAGATCAGCCCTGGGATTTCTTTGGAAGGAATGATGCTAAAGCTGAAACTCCAGTACTTTGGCCACCTCCTGCGAAGAGTTGACTCATTGGAAAAGACTCTGATGCTGGGAGGGATTGGGGTAGAAGGAGAAGGGGATGACCGAAGATGAGATGGCTGGATGGCATCACCGACTCGATGGATGTGAGTCTGAGTGAACTCCGGGAATTGGTGATGGACAGGGAGGCCTGGCATGCTGCGATTCATGGGGTCGCAAAGAGTCGGACAAGACTGAACGACTGAAGTGAACAGAACTGATGGTCTTCCATAGTCTTTCCTCTCTATATGTACTTCTTTGATTACTCTCATTCCCTGTTAGTGTTAACCCTACATTTATGCTAAATGCTCCAACTGTTATTTTTTAAGTCTGGCCTATTCTGGGGCTATAAAGGATGCATCCAATTGTTCACTCCTCCTATGTCCTGTGGATTCTTCAAATCTGTTCTCCCTCATATTGAGCTCAGCATCTCTGTAACCCAACTCTACCCTCTTCCATCTTGTGGTCTTCTTTGTATTCTATATGTTGCCAGTTACTAGTATTACTAAACTAAGTTAGTTAGAAACTTATATCTTATCCCCAATTCTTACCTGTTCTATACAGTTGCTAGTTTCTGACAATTTTACTTTCTAATTGTTTGTTTCAAATAGTTCACTTTTTTTTTTATCATCAGACCAACTTTGAGTTTTGAGGAAAGAAATAAGAGGTCACTTCTAACTATATATAAGATGTCTTTTATATTTAAATCTTATTGTAAATTAAGGCATTGTGGGAGAAATAAATATTAAAATAGTCTTGAAAGGTTGAGAGCGTTGAGAGGTCCACTCAGACAGGGAGATTAGGCACAGAGATGGGGGGAAGTAGAAGTTATTACTGATAGAGCAGTTTGAGGCCAAACAGAGGCCTATGAATGACAAGTTGTGGAACCTGAATTTTATCTTAGCATATAACTATCATTGAAGAATTATTAATTGAAGAGTGACAATTAAAGCAATGTGTTATGGTTATTAATCTGCCTAAATGAACTGTTTTGAATTGAAAGGCCGAAACAATCTGGAGGTGGGAAAACCAGGTCTGAGACTTTTGAATAAAAATATAATTAAACAAAGTTGTGGATTTGATTCTAAATGGAATCAAAAGAAAGTAAAGCATTGAAGAACTGTTTTATACTTCTAATTTAAGCTGAAGGAGACTATCACGAATAAAGTGCAAAGTCCTTTGGTTAGATATGTATTTTTCTCATTATGTAGAATTGTTTTAAAATGAGAGATTAATTAAACAATAAAGTTTACATCATCTAAAATTGATTCAGTAATTCTGCCTAATCCTTTGGTTATTTGACAAAAGTACGTGAAAGAAAACATCAAAGTTTCAGATGACTTAGGAAAACAAGTGGAAGTATTTGTACTCCACATGTCCTATTACATGCTCAACTAGAGTAGACACCGAACAAACTCATGTCAGTCACCTTTGTTTGCATTGTAAGATATACTCAAACTGTCCAGACACATTGGTTTCACTGCTGTAAAGTGAAAGTGAAAGTGGCTCAGTCATGTCTGACTCTTTGCGACTCCATGGACTGTCCATGAAATTCTCCAGGCCAGAATACTGGAGTGGGTAGCCTTTCCCTTCTCCAGGAGATCTTCCCAACCCAGGGATCGAACTGAGGTCTCCCGCATTGCAGGTGGATTCTTTACCAGCTGAGCCACAAGGGAAGACCAAGAACACCGGAGTGGGTAGCCTATCCCTCCTCCAAGGGATCTTCCAGACCCAGGAATTGAACTGGGGTCTCTTGCCTTGCAGGTGGATTCTTTACCAACTGAGCTATCAGGGAAACCCTTCATTGCTGTAAGCCCTGTATAATAAAATTGTTATTTCTCTTACCACACCTGCTATGTTCTGACAGTAAAAACATTTTACCTACTTAGTAAAATGAGTGATATTGTAAGGCTTGGCCAAGTGTTTTAGGGCATGGACACAAACCTCATTTATGAGTGAATTCAGGAATGGATTTTAACATCAGTTTGTCATTTTGCTCATTTAATTTTTTCTTCCTGATCTGTCTTGTAATTAAAGGGCCAGAGTGCAATGGTTTAAATATGGAGAGGCTTCTAAAATATGGCATGTGGAAAAGGGCATTTTGTAGAGTGTCTGATTCACAATCACCCTTTCTTGTATTTCAGCTTCAGAAAATTTGTAATTCAGAAAGCCTCAGGAAAGAGTTAGAATTTTGGGGCTGATATATTTTGAAGCAGATTATCATCATAAAAGTTTCTGCACATTAGATTTTGGAGTGTCCAGAGCAATAATTAACCCTAGCATCTTATGTTTCTGCAACTGTTTTTAGATCCTTTCATCATTCCTTAGAGGGAAAAGCCTAGAATTTATTGTTTCTCTGAGACAGAAAAAAAGTTCACTTACATTCAGAAATGGAAAAATAAAAGCCAGCTGATGCTCTTAATTATTACATGAGATATCTACCAAAAGAGCCTGGGATTCCAAATTAGATAAGCCAAATCCAATCCAGGTTCTGCCGTTTACTGGTTATGTTAACTTAGTTGGTGGTCTAATTATCTTTGAATTTCATTTTTTTTTTCATGTGTAAAAAGTTCACAGAATGCTGTGGGAATTAAATAATTAGTGCATAACACACAGCCTGGCCTATTTCTAAACATGTGTTTCAAGAGATTAGTGTTTAATAAATGATCACATTCACTTAGTATGTTTTTAGTCATTAATAAAATTTTGAGGAACTTAGTAAAAACTATGTGTTTTTTTGATTTATCAAAAATCTGTATAGTTTCTACTCTATGTCATGTTCTTTTCTAGGCACTATGGATAAAAGAGTGACTAAAATAAATTCCCATTTCTTGTAGGGTTTCTGTTCCAGTAAATATAAGCCAACAGTCAGGTGATAAAGTAACATATTAATATTTCAGGTACTAAGACCTTTGATGAAGAGGGATTATGTAGTTTAAGAGAGAGGAAAATGTAAATTGAGAGGCAGGTATTAGTTTAAACAGAATGTTAAGGAATGAAACTCAGATTAGTGAAAGTTCAAGCAGAGACCTGAATGAAACAAGCAGTAGGATTATTGGAGTTCATTCCCAAACAAAGGAAAATGATTTAAAAATAGCCCAGAGGTGAGCAAAGCCTTGGAGTGTTAATCCTCACAGAAATTCTACTACATAATACACTACTTCCCCCAACAAGTCTTAAAAATGTTAATTAAGAAACAAGGTATATGTGATATTGAGATCAGAAAACATGTTAAAAATGTAACCACATAGAAATTTTCAATATAAGATGCTAAAGCACAGGATGAAAATGTCCATGTACATCTCACACAGCATACTTAAATTCAATGTTTTTTATTCTTAAGGATTTAAATGATGAAGTACTAAATAATCTCAGAAGTGATATTGAGATCTGCTTTGAATTTCTTCCAATTTTTCATACATAATCTTCCTAACTGATATCTGATATGTTCAGTGTGTGTGTGTGTGTGTGTGTGTGTGTGTGTGTGTGTGTTTCCTTAATGTGTTTTATTTTTGTTTTAAGTGGTGGTGGTTTCCCAGGTGGCTCAGTGGTAAAGAATCCACATGCCCATGGGAGGAAACACGGCTTCGATCCCTGTTGGGAAAATCCCCTGCAGTAGAAAGTAGCAACCCACTCTAACATTCTTGCCTGGAAAATTCCATGGACCGAGGAGCCTGGCAGGCTGCAGTCTATAGGGTTTTAAAAAATTGGGCATGACTGAAGTGACTGAGCATGACACAGCATGTCTCAGTGGTTATATAATGACCTACAAGATGAAACTGTGGAAAATTCTGAAAGAGATGGGAATACCAGACCACCTGACCTGCCTCTTGAGAAACCTGCATGCAGGTCAGGAAGCAACAGTTAGACCTGGACATGGAACAACAGACTGGTTCCAAATAGGAAAAGGAGTACGTCAAGGCTGTATATTGTCACCCTGCTTATTTAACTTATATGTAGAGTACATCATGAGAAATGCTGGGCTGGATGAAGCACAAGCTGGAATCAAGATTGCCAGGAGAAATATCAACCTCAGATATGCAGATGACACCACCCTTATGGCAGAAAGCAAAGAACTAAAGAGCCTCTTGATGAAAGTGAAAGAGGAGAGTGAAAAAGTTGGCTTAAAGCTCAACACTCAGAAAACGAAGATCATGGCATCTGGTCCCATCACTTCATGGCAAATAGATGAGAAACAGTGGGAACCATGGCTGACTTTATTTTGGGGGGGGGGGGGGGCTCCAAAATCATTGCATATGATGACTGCAGCCATGAAATTAAAAGATGCCTACTACTTGGAAGGAAAGTTATGTCAAACCTAGAGAGCATATTAAAAAGCAGAGACATTACTTTATCAACAAAGTTCCGTCTAGTCAAGTCTATGGTTTTTCCTGTGGTCATGTATGGATGTGAGAGTTGGACTATAAAGAAAGCTGAATGCCAAAGAATTGATGCTTTTGAAGTGTGGTGTTGGAGAAGACTCTTGCGAGTCCCTTGGACTGACAGGAGATCCAACCAGTCCATCCTAAAGGAGATCAGTCCTGGGTGTTCATTGGAAGGACTGACGTTGAAGCTTTAACTCCAATATTTTGGCCACCTCATGTGTAGAGCTGACTCATTTGAAAAGACCCTGATGCTAGGAAAGATTGAGGGCAGGAGGAGAAGGGGACGTCAGAGGATGAGATGGTTGAATGGCATTACCGACTCAATGCAAATGGGTTTGGGTAAACTCCGGGAGTTGGTGATGGACAGGGAGGCCTGGTGTGTTGTGATTCATGGGATCTCAAAGAGTCGGACACAACTGAGTGACTGAACTGAACTGAACTGAAGCAACAGATTCCTGGACTCTCAAATTTTAAAAATGCTTTTGTTCTAGTCTTCTTTGTGTATGTTTTCAAAACCTCATTTATTGAAATTATTACATCAAATCACATTTTGCCTTAATTTGTATTCTTATATTTGTTGTTAACTAACTTGATCACCTTGGGCAAGTGAAAGCTTTTTGAGCTTCACTTTTTGTGGAGTATGAAGTGTTAGAATTAATTTATAAAGTGTTCTATAGCCTTATCATCTCAACTGTATAATATTTTAAAGTATTCATTATTATTAAAATTCCATTGTTGTGAACATTACTTGTTTCAAATACTTTCAGAAAACTAAACATAGTGTTAAACATCATTTATACCATTACATTCTCAGTTGTATATTGAGTAAACTATTAAAAGTGTAACTATTTTAAACATCTCCAAAATCACCTACTCACAAGCTGATAGATTTCCTGCCTCCATATTTTATTATTTATTTTATTAGTTTGAACATTTAAAAATCTATAGTTGTTGTGTTTTTCTATACAGCTATTTTGTTTTCTTTACTAGATTGTAAGCTCTGTGAAGATAAAATATATACCTATTGGTTACAAATTTTAATATTTTGCACAATGTGCAAAACAGTCATGCATAAATAAATACATTGACATATGCTTTCTTAATAAAAGGCTTCCCTGGTGGCTCAGACAGTAAAGTGTCTGCCTGCAATGCAGGAGACCCGGGTTCGATCCCCGGGTCAGGAAGATCCCCTGGAGAAGGAAATGGCAACCCACTCCAGTACTCTCGCCTGGAAAATTTCATGGACAGAAGAGCCTTGTAAGCTACAGTCCATGGGGTCACAAATATTCAGACAAGACTGAGCAACTTCACTTCACTTCTTAATCAAGGACAATGGTTAGTACGAATGAGTCTTAGACTAGTCTTACTATGATGTGAATTTATTACTGTTGTCAAGTAAAAGGGCCATATACAGAAATCCAACCACAAAACCAGTGATTGATTTCCTTAAGCATCTTGCATGTGAATTCAATCCCTGTCCTATTAAATTAAGGGGGAATAAATCAGGTAATGTCATGTCATGTTGATGCCTGATCTCTTATTTCCATAGCAACCTGATTTAATGTAAATATCATTGTGCAATAAAACTAGATTAAATCAAATAAAAATATTATTGGAGAGAAAAAAAGTACTTACTGCTATTCTGTCAATCTCTTCTTTCATGTTTTCTCCAAAGTAAAAATACCATTTCAAAGGATATATGGCATAAGAATACCTGCTCTTTGTTAAGAGTAAGGTTGAATTAATTCATTTAATCATTTGTTTTCTTGCCACATTTCATTTAGACTCTAAGGTAAGAGTAAAAATAAGTTCTTTGTTTTTCTATTAAGCACTTTAATATACATTTTGCTTTTGAAATTCTGTACTAGAAGGAGAAGGTGAATTCATATTAATTTTGACATATTTATCTGTTAAAATCCTTCATGAATAAATTTACAAGAGTTATTAAAACTAAAAAAAATTCTGTTTTATAGATAGATAAAATGTAGATAGACATCTTAATAATAATTTGGCAGTTGAAACCAATTATAAATATAATTGTGTTCTGAATTGCCATTGAGGTAAATGTTTCAGTTCAGTTCATTCACTCAGTCATGTCCGACTCTTTGCGAACCCATGGACTGCAGCATGCCAGGCCTCCCTATCACCAGCTCCTGGAGTTTGCTCAAACTCAAGTCCATCGAGCCAGGTATGCCACTCAATAATCTCATCCTCTGTCATCCCCTTCTCTTCCTGACCTCAATCTTTCCCAGCATCAAGGTCTTTTCAAGTGAGTCAGTTCTCTGCATCAGGTGGCCAAAGTTTAGAGTTTCAGCTTCAACATCAGTCCTTCCAATGAATATTCAGGACTGATTTCCTTTAGGATGTACTGGTAGGATCTCCTTGCAGTCCAAGAGACTCTCAAGAATCTTCACCAACACCACAGTTCAAATGCATCAATTCTTCAGTGCTCAGCTTTCTTTATAGTCCAATTCTCACATGCATACATGACTACAGGAAAAACCATATCCCTAACTAGACAGACCTTTGTTGGCAAAGTCATGTCTCTGCTTCTTAATATGCTGTCTAGGTTGATCATAACTTTTCTTCCAAGGAGAAAGTGTCTTTTAATTTCATGGCTGCAGTCACCATCTGCAGTGATTTTTGAGCCCCCCAGAATAAAGTCTCTCACTGTTTCCACTGTTTCCCCATCTATTTGCCATGAAGTGATGGGATCAGATGCCATGATCTTCATTTTCTGAAAGTTGAGCTTTAAGCCAACTTTTTCACTCTCCTCTTTCACTTTCATCAAGAGGCTCTTTAGTTCTTCTTCACTTTCTGCCATAAGGGTGGTGTCATCTGCATATCTGAGGTTATTGATATTTCTCCTGGCAATCTTGATTCCAGCTTGTGCTTCATCCAGCCCAATGTTTCTCATGATGTGCTCTGCATATAAGTTAAATAAGCAGAATGACAATTTATTGCCTTGATGAATTCCCTTTCCAATTTGAAACCAGCCTGTTGTTCTATGTCCAGTTCTGTTGCATCCTGACCTGCATACAGATTTCAAAGAGGCTGGTGAAATGGTCTAGTACTCCATCTCTTTCAGAATTTTCCACAATTTACTGTGATCCACACAGTCAAAGGCTTTGGGGATTGTCAATAAAGCAGAAATAGATGGTTTTCAGGAACTCTCTTACTTTATTATGATCTAGTGGATGTTGGTAATTTGATCTCTGTTTCCTCTGCCTTTTCTAAAACCAGCTTGAATATCTGGAAGTTCACAGTTCACATAACATTGAAACTTGGCTTGAAAAATTTTGAGCATTACTTTAGTTGGATGTGAGATGAGTGCAATTGTGTGGTAGCTTGAGGATTCTTTTGCATTGCCTTTCTTTGGGACTGGAATGAAAATTGATCTTTTCTGGTCCTGTGGCAACTCCTAAATTTTCCAGATTTGCTGGCATATTCAGTGTAGCACTTTCAGAGCATCATCTTTCAGGATTTGAAATAGCTCAACTGGAATTCCATCACCTCCACTAGCTTTGTTTGTAGTGATGCTTCCTAAGGACCATTTGACTTCACATTCTGGATGTCTGGCTCTAGGTGAGTGATCACACCATTGTGATTATCTCGGTCATGAAGATCTTTTTTGTGCAGTTCTTCTGTGTATTCTTGCCACCTCTTCTTAATATCTTCTACTTCTCTCAGATCCTTTTGACTACTTTATCTTTAAGAAAAACAGAAAAGTGCTAGTCTATGCTCACACTACCAGAGATCACTCAACCTTAGCAATAATAGAAAAGTAGTTTCAATTTAATCATTCTTTTTAATCAAATAGGGTGGAAGATTCTTGTATATTATTACTATTGGACTATTAACTGGATATCTTCACATGGTATAAAATAGGTGTCACAAATTGTGATTCAAATTCTTTTCCTTGTACTTATAACGGATTCAGTCTGTGGCCTATGGTTTAAGCATATGTGAGTCACTCATCTTTTGAACTAGTTGAATGCCTGTTATATCTCTCTAGAAAATTATTTTTATTTTTATTTATAGTCAGTAACTGTTATAAATACTAAAACATTATCTTGAAAGGATGTATAAGTAAAAAACAAAGATTGATTTGCCACCCACTAGTTAGATTTTTATTTCAGACATTATGCTTTTTAATTACTAATTCTGTCTATCAACTTATATATTGGTAATACCATGATAAAGAAAAATCACTCAAAAAGTGATTATAGTTAAATTTAAGCCTAAAATAATATTTATTTTAGAACTAGTAATGTGACAGTCTAGGTGTTCACTGGAAGGACTGATGCTGAAGCTGAAACTCCAATACTTTGGCCACCTCATGTGAAGACTTGACTTATTGGAAAAGACCCTGATGCTGGGAGGGATTGGGGACAGGAGGAGAAGGGGACGACAGAGGATGAAATGACTGGATAGCATCACCGACTCGATGGACATGAGTTTGGGTGAACTCTGGGAGTTGGTGATGGACAGGGAGGCCTGACGTGCTGTGATTCATGGGGTCACAAAGAGTTGGACACGACTGAGTGACTGAACTGAACTGAACTGAATGTGACAGTCCATTTCTTTAATATCATTTTGCAATTCTTATTATATTTCAGAAAAAGGATAGTTTGAAAATCTAGTTAGTGAACTTTCTAAATCTATAGATTTTGGTTTCATGTATCTGTAGCTCCTTTTCTGGCTGCTCCACCCTCCTACTTTTGTCTACCATAGTTTATTAAGAGTATGGGACGATGAACTAAAGATAGAGGAAAAAAATTGAGAAATATAAAATATGTTATTACATGGAAAAATAATTAGATTCTTATAGGGGTACATTTGGAGAAGGCAATGGCAACCCACTCCAGTACTCTTGACTGGAAAATCCCATGGATGGAGGAGCCTGGTAGGCTGCAGTCCATGGAGTCACTAGGAGTAAGAGATGAGTGAGCAAGTTCTCTTTCACTTTTCACTTTCATGCATTCGAGAAGGAAATGGTAATCCACTCCAGTATTCTTGCCTGGAGAATCCCAGGGGAGTGGGAGCCTGGTGGGCTGCTATCTATGGGGTCGCCCAGTGTCTGACACAACTGAGGTGTCTTAGCAGCAGCAGTAGCAAGGGTACATTAACTTATTTCATTAAGATTTTATCCTGAGAGTCATCCTCAGAATATTGGTTCTCTGTGTCTTATATTATTCATAAAAACGGTGATATAAATATTTTCTCACTGGGTAATTGTAAAGATTAGGTAATTCAAGAGAAGTTCAAAAATACTTCTTTATTATTTAATCTTTATTAGTCCTTCTTATTAAGACTTTTTTGTCACTCTGCTCTCAAATCTAATATCTTGGACATCAATATTTTGACTTCTGATACATAAGTCTCAGTGTGCTGCTGCTGCTAAGTTGCTTCAGTCGTGTCCGACTCTGTGTGACCCCATAGACGGCAGCCCAACAGTCTGCCCTGTCCCTGGGATTCTCCAGGCAAGAACACTGGAGTGGGTTGCCATTTCCTTCTCCAATGCATGAAAGTGAAAAGTGAAAGTGAAGTCGCTCAGTCATGTCCGACTCTTCGCGACCCCATGGACAGTAGCCTACCAGGCTCCTCCGTCCATGGGATTTTCCAGCCAAGAGTACTGGAGTGGGGTGCCATCGCCTTCTCCAAAGTCTCAGTGTAGATAACCCCAAGGACAAGTATTTCCAAAGAAGCAACATACTGAATTCTTGTGACTTAGAGACTATCTTCCTGTATTTGCTGACAATATATGCAAGAAATAACTATGTACTAATTTTTTAAGAAGTAAACTTGTCAAAAAGACACAGTTCTGATATGGATGGGAAGAAACTGAAATATCCAGTAACATTTATAAACAAAGCTGAGTGAAGAGAGTTATAAGCCAACTTAAAATTAAGTTTGTTTCATAAACTGACTTTTGGAGTCATTGTTTTGTATGTCAAAAGCATTGAGTTTAGAATACAGCTTTTTGTTAATGGCTTTGTACATTTGTCTTCCTATACATAATTGATACTTTAATTTTTCTTTGGTGTCAAAAATAAATAATAAGTACTGTTAGACATTGGCTATATTATTATTAATAATATTATCATTGTCATTAATATTATTACTATGGCTATTACTGAACGATGACTGTTATTACATGAGACTAATAACTTCAAGGATTTTGGAATAATGATTTAGGTAAATTTCTGGTTGGAAAAAGATGACTATCAAGTGGTGTGATTTTCTATGGGTAATAACATATACATACTGATATTAGGCTGGACTTTCCCCTCCCATTTTAACATATGCCTTTTAGCTTTTTGTGTTTTCTGTAATAATTTCCCACTGAAGATTATTCTTGATATACTTTTTATTATTTTTTCTTTATATTAAAATTATGTGGAAATACATACTGTGTATCTTTTCTTTGTTCATTCTTTTAGACATGACCATAGATTCCCCATACCACATGTGGAACTATTCTTGTAAGCTCAAGTTTCTATTCAATTACATGACCATCTTATATATTCCTTGTCTATCCTGATACTTTGTAAATTGAAGCTTGTTTCTCCCTGATATATTTCTAACATCATTGTCAGCAACTTAATATACCCATCATTTCTTCATGAGTTAACTATAATGCTTGCCTAGGAAAATCCTCTTCAGTCCTTCCTGAAAAATGCTGTCATTACAATTTACACTTTTTATTTCTGTTTCGTCAGTTTTAATAGTAATGATGATTGGAATATTTATTTGGTGCTTATCAGTTCTAATTGGAGAAGGCAACGGCAACCCACTCCAGTACTCTTGCCTGGAAAATCCCATGGACGGAGGAGCCTGGTAGGCTGCAGTCCATGGGGTCGCGAAGTCGGACACGACTGAGCAACTTCACTTTCACTTTTCACTTTCATGCATTGGAGAAGGAAATGGCAACCCACTCCAGTGTTCTTGCCTGGAGAATCCCAGGGACGGGGGAGCCTGGTGGGCTGCCGTCTCTAGGGTCGCACAGAGTCGGACACGACTGAAGCGACTTAGCAGCAGTAGCAGCAGCAGCATCAGTTCTAATTGCTTTATGCATATTAGCACATATATGTTTACAATAAGTCCATGAAATGGGTGCTATTTTGTAGATAGGGAAACTGAGTCATAAAATGTCTAAGAAACTTGCCCATGGTGAAGAAGCAAAATTGGAAGAAAAAAAAAAAAAAAACCCAACCCTGAATTAATTCAGTAAAAGTCTGTAAGTATATAATTTCTGAAAGATTGACAAAGGTCTGGATTAGTCTTTTCATGTCATGAACTTATTATTACCACTCTGTATAGCATAGATTTTGTCATACTACTTTCACTATTTTGAAATATTATGTCTTTCACTATCTCCCTGAGTTTTCTCAAACTCATGTCCATTGAGTCAGTGATGCTATCCAACCATCTCATTTTCTATCACCTTCTTCTTTTGCCCTCAATCTTTCCCAGCATCTGGGTCTTTTCCAATGAGTTGGCTCTCCACATCAGGTGGTCAAAGTTTTGGAGCTTCAGCTTCAGCATCAGTCCTTATATGAATATTCAAGGTTGATTTCCATTAGAATTAATTGGTTTGATCTCCTTGCAGTCCAAGGAACTCTCGAGTCTTCTCCAGCACCATAGTGCAGAAGCATCAATTCTTTGGTGCTCAGCCTTCTTTATGGTCCAACTCTCACATCCATACATGACTATTGGAAAAACCATAGCTATGACTGTATGAACCTTTGTTGGCAAAGTGATGTCTCTGCTTTTTGATACAGTGGCTTGATTATCATAGCTTTTCCTCAAAGGAGCAGGTGTTTTTTAATTTCACGGTTACAGTCACCATCCACAGTTATTTTGGAGCCCAACAAAGTAAACTCTGTCACTGTTTCCACTTTTTTTCCCATCTGTTTGCCATGAAGTGATGGGATCAGATGTCACAGTCTTCATTTCTTTCAATGTTGAGCTAGTTTTAAGCCAGCTTTTTCACTCTTCTCTTTCATGTTCAGGGTTTCCCTGGTGGCTCAGACAGTAAAGAATCTGCCTGCAATGCAGGAGACCTGGTTCAGTCTCTGGGTGGGGAAGATCCCCTGGAGAAGGAAATGGCTACCCACTTCAATATGTACTTTAGAACAGTGCTTCTCAAATATAAATAAATAAATAAATAAATAAATATATATATATTCATAGCCACTGTATATACATATGCTTGCCTTCTCTGACATACACACACACACACACACACACACACACACACACACACACACATATATATATATATATATATATATATATATATATATATAACATAGCCACTTTAGTGTCTACAGTCCTATTGCATCCTGAATTGTTCATATGGATTTGCCCTCTAAATTAACATGAGATGAGGGACATCTTCTAAATGTGCACCCACCATGTAGAGAAAAGGAGGAATTAATCAACTAATGAATATATTGGGCTGGTCAAAAGGTTCATTCAGATTTTTCTATATGATGTTAACAAAAAAACCCAAACAAACTTTTTGGCCAAACCCAATATTAAGCAAGCAAGGGCCATAATGAGGGGAAAGAGGGCATGCTGTTCAGTTAAATGATTGTCTTTCATTGTAATCCTAACAAAGTAAATTTAATAATTTACTTCTGGTTGTAATATTGAGTTGACAACCTATAATTTATTCAGTCATTTGATTTAATTTCATTTTGATTCTATTAAGTGCTGGCCCCTGTTCTAGGTATTTAAGATAAAGAAAATAGTGTTCTGAAAGCAGCCTGTCAAAGGAGATGGACAAGTTAACATTTTTTTTGATAAAATGCTATATGTTAAGATAGAAATTATTTTTTTCAATAGCATTGATTTTAAATGAATTACAAAAGATGTGCTAATTTCTCTTTGAAAAGCAGGTGGTTTAATTTTGAAAAGAAACACTAATTTAAGTAAAGTAATCTAGTTAAATGCTTATTTTGATATACTAAAATAGGCTGATTTCTTATTCAAGGTTTTCAAAAATCAAAATTTTAATTAAGCTATTTTGGCATAAATATGGATACAGAGTCAGTTTTAAGAAATCATACAGAGGGATTCCTTGTATTTCTTACCCAGTTTCTCTCAGCGATAACATATTATGAAACTATATTACTATAAAGTTACAACCAAGATGCTGACACTGATTTTGTCCACTTCCTGGACAATCTGTTATCATAAGGATACTTCCTGTTGCCTTTTTAAAGCTGTTTCCATTACTCCTCAGTTTCTCTGACTCTGACCTCTGGCAACCATTAATCTGTTTTCTATTTCTATAACTGTATAATTTTAGGAAGTTATGTAAATGGAATCATATAGTATGCGAACACTGAGGATTGACTTTTTTCGCTCTACATTATTCCCTAAAAACTTATTCAGTTTATTGTGTTTTTCAATAACACATTTGTATTGCAGAGAAGTATTCCATGGTAAAGAATGCACCTGCCAATGCAGGAGACTCAAGAGACATGGTTTCAACTCCTTGGTTGGGAAAATGCCTCGGAGTAGGAAATGGCAACCTGCTCCAGTATTCTTGCCTCGAAAATTCCATGGACAGAGAAGCTTGGTGAGCCATAGTCCATGGGGTTGCAAAGAGTCAGACACGACTGAATGACTAAGCACTGAGCATTCCATGATATGGATGCATACCATATCTTACCAGTGTGTTTAATCATTCACCTTTTGAAGGGTGAATGTGTTGTTTCTGGTTTGGGGCCATTATGAATAAAGTTCCTGATCATTCCTACCTGCATTCATGTGCAGATTTTTGCATGAAAACATATTTTAATGTCTCTGCATAATGTGTGAGATTGTGTTTTGCTGGATTATTCAGTAGTAGTATATTTAGTTTTACAAGGACTAAATATAAACTGTTCACATATAAAACAGTTTATAAACTAAACTGTTTCCAGAGTGGCCTTGCCATTTTATATTTCTACCAGCAGTATGTGAGTGATTTAATGTTTCCATATCCTTGTAACATTTGGAGCTGTTACTATTTTTTTTTATATTACCCATTTTGAAAGGAGTGAAATTATACCATGATTTTAATCTGCATTTCCTTAATAGCTAATGATGTGGACCATCTTTCCATGAACTTATTTGCTATCTGTATGTCTTTTTTTGTGAAATATTTATTCGTGTCTTTTGTCCATTGGATTTTTTCTATTTATGGTTGAGATTTCAGAGTTCTTTATGTATTCTTAATATGAGTCTTTTTCCATTAGTGCTTTTCCAATATTATTTTCCAGTGTGTAGGTTGTCATTTTATCCTTTGGCAAGAGAAAAATTTTAAAATTTTGTATTATTTAATGTACATATTATAAGTACTGCACATACAAAATAAATTAGAGTCTGAAGAGATATACACAAATATTAGGGCAATTCTATAAACCTTCTGATGGCAAGCTATAAGAAAACTTAAAAGAACTGGCAAACCAGTACTTTAAATATTCTCCCCAATAGCAGCTGTGTACAAAATCAGGAGGCAGGCTAGGATTTGGTGTCTCCATTTCATTTCCTCATACACTTCCCTTTTTCCCTAGCTTTACAGAAACTCTTAAAGAATATCTTGATAAAAAGTTGCATGCATAAGGCTGAGAAGTGCTAGTTGCAATATGTTAATAATCTCATTTTAGAACAGACTGTGGTTTAAACCAAAAGAATATTGGATAGAGGTAGGATTTTTTTTTTTCATTTCTTTCTAGGACAGGAGTATCATCTGATCCACCATTAAGATTAATTATAATGGATATGAATCAGATACAACAACTTTGCTTCCATGACTTAGTTTTGGCATTGATCTTATTTTATATCTAACCATATCTATAATTATATCTAACTACATATTATATAATTTATTCTATAGTAGATATAATTTATATATTAAATTATATTTAATTCATAAGTTATATAAATAATATCTATACTAAATATATTAGATATAATGTATATTATACATTATAATTTATATATTATTATTATTTATATAATATAAATTATATCTAACCACTTTATCCCATAATCTGTCTTGTATATCAGTTATTTAACTATTTTGCTCTTATGATCTGATACTATGTACTTTATCCTAATGATTTGTCTTGTGATTATAAAGCCTGGTCCTTTAATAAGGCTAATTAAACTTCTCATGTTGTTAGGTATGAAGTGACATGTTTGAAAGTGTGTTCATGTGTATGTGTCCATGCACACAGCACACCTATGAGTGATTTCCATATTCAGGGGAATTTTGGAATTAATTTACCTCCCTCTACCCTCAGATATGCAGATGACACCACCTTTATGGTAGAAAGTGAAGAGGAACAAAAATGTCTCTTGATGAAAGTGAAAGCAGTGAGTGAAAAAGTTGGCTTAAAGCTCAACATTCAGAAAATGAAGATCATGGCATCTGGTCCCATCACTTCATGGCAAATAGGTGGGGAAATAGTGGAAACCATGTCAGACTTTATTTTTTTGGGCTCCAAAATTAATGCAGATGGTGATTGCAGCCATGAAATTAAAAGATGCTTACTTCTTGGAAGAAACGTTATGACCAACCTAGATAGCTTATTGAAAAACAGAGACATTACTTTGCCAACAAAGGTCCGTCTAGTCACTGGTTTTTCCAGCAGTCATGTATGGATGTGAGAGTTGGACTTTGAAGAAAGCTGAGCACTGAAGAATTGATGCTTTTGAACTGTGGTGTTGGAGAAGACTCTTGAGAGTCCCTTGGACTGCAAGGAGATCCAACCAGTCCATTCTGAAGGAGATCAACCCTGGGATTTCTTTGCAGGGAATGATCCTGAAGCTGAAACTCCACTACTTTTGGCCACCTCATGCGAAGAGTTGACTCATTGGAAAATACCCTGATGCTGGGAGGGATTGGGGGCAGGAGGAGAAGGGGACAACCGAGGATGAGATGGCTGGATGGCATCACCGACTCGATGGGCGTGAATCTGAGTGAACTCCAGGAGATGGTGATGGACAGGGAGGCCTGGGGTGCTGCGATTCATGGGGTCACAAAGAGTCGGACACGACTGAGCGACTGAACTGAACTGAACTGATAATGGCACCGGTCATCTTGGATTTATGACCTCTAAGTGGACCAGTTTACTTGAGTATATATACATGCCTTATATTCTAAGACAGCTGACCCAAGGACTAAGATTTGGCTGATTATTTTTATACTGTGGGCCACATATGCAATAAGAAAAAAAAAACATGCAGTAGATTGGCAACACATTGCTCGAAGTTTGGGCTATGTAATTAAAAAAATATATATAGTGTCACTAATAGGTTTGCTATTGGATCTGTGCCAAGCTTGGTCCTATTTGTTTTTAAGCTTTTCTCATCAACATTTTAAAAATTATGAAGAATAGGGTCTGTTTGGAAAAGTGAATTACAGTTGTTTCAAAAAGAAAAAATATATATAAGTAAAATAAAACGAGCTCTACAAAAAACTGAAAATTCAAGATTTACATTATTAGTAGAAGGTGACTGAATGGACATGAATACATTAAAAAGATTGTTTGAGCAAAGCAGGTAAGGTGGTTGGCAATAAATTGATGAAAATAGAGAGTGACATTGATGCAAATAGGAATGAGGAGAAAATGAAAATTAATGTTGACTGTTGTTTAGTCTCTAAGCTGTGTCTGACTCTAGTGACCCCGTGGGCTGTAGCATGCCAGGCTCTTCTGTCCATGCATTTTCCAGGCATGAATACTGGAGTGGGTTACTGTGTCCTTCTCAGTGTTCAAACCCAAGTCTTTTGCATTGGCAGGTAGATTCTTTATCACTGAGGCACCAAAGAAGCCCTAATATTGACTAAGCAAATATTACTTACATGTTGCTTTCATATACAGCATTTTTATAAATATTACAATGATTCTACAGATTAACAAGTGCAATTTTTTACTATAGAAATAAAGAAATAGAAAAGTTATGCATACCACATAGCTACTGAAAGAGAAACCATGATTTAACCACAGGTCTCAGTAACAATAAACATGTCAGACAGTCAGTTCATTTGCTCAGTCGTGTTCGACTCTCTGCGACCCTATGAATCACAGGACACCAGGCCTCCCTGTGTATCACCATCTCCCGGAGTTCACTCAGACTCACGTCCATCAAGTCGGTGATGCCATCCAGCCATCTCATCCTCGGTCGTCCCCTTCTCCTCCTGCCCCCAATCCCTCCCAGCATCAGAGTCTTTTCCAATGAGTCAACTCTTTGCATGAAGTGGCCAAAGTATTGGAGTTTCAGCTTTAGCATCATTCCTTCTAAAGAACACCCAGGACTGATCTCCATGGACTTTATAGACCTTTGGGTTGCAAAGAATCAGACATGACTGAGTAACTTTCACTTTCTCCCCCATTTTAACCTGAATTCAAAATAAGTTATCTTTGTTTTGAGATATAATAAATTCAGACTTAATTCATTTCAAATCATTACTAAATCAATTACCCCCTTAATTTAAGATAGCACTGCCATTGTAGTGACATATTTACAACCAACTTTTGACAGAGACATACAAATGTTTTGAAATAGCAACACATTCAGTACAGTTCAGTAGCTCAGGTGTGTCGAACTCTTTGTGACCCCATCGACTGCAGTATAGCAGGCTTCCCTGTCCAACACAAACTCCCGGAGCTTGCTCAAATTCATGTCCATCAAGTTGGTGATGCCACCTAACCATCTCATCCTCTGTTGTCCCTTTCTCCTCCTGCCTTCAATCTTTCCCAGCATCAGGGTCTTCTCCAATGAGTTGGCTCTTCAAATCAGGTGGGCACAGTTTTGGAGATTCAGCTTCAGCATCAGTCTTCAGAACTGGTTTCCTTTAGAATTGACTGGTTTGACCTCCTTGCAGTCCACGGGATTTTCAAGAGTCTTCTCCAACACCACAGTTCAAAAAGTTCAATTATTCCATGCTTAGCTTTTCTTTATGGTCCGACTTTCACATCCATATATGACTACTGGAAAAACCATAGCTTTGACTAGATGGACATTTGTAAGCAAAGTAATATCTCTTCTTTTTAATATACTGTCCAGGTTGGTCATAGTTTTTCTTCCAAGGAGCAAGCATTTTTAAATTTCATGGCTGAAGTCACCAATGTTTTTGGAACCCAAGAAAATAAAGTCCATCACTGTTTCCATTGTTTCCGTGTCTATTTGCATCATGAAGTGATGACATTGAATGCTGTGATCTTAGTTTTTTGAATGTTGAGTTTTAAGCCAACTCTACTCTTTCACTTTCATCAAGAGGCTCTTTAGTTCCTCTTCACTTTCTTCCATGACGTGATGTCATCTGCGTATCTGAGGTTATTGATATTTCTTCCACCAATCTTGATTCCAGCTTGGTATTTCACATGATGTACCATGTATATGTTAAATAGCAAGGTGACAATATACAACCTTGATGTACTCCTTTCCTAATTAGGAGCCAGTCTGTTGTTCCATGTCCAATTCTAATTGTTGTTTCTTGACCTACATACAGATTTCTCAGGAGACAGGTGAAGTGAAGTGAATTCGCTCAGTCGTGTCCGACTCTTTGAGACCCCATGGACTGTAGCCCACCAGGCTCCTCCCTCCATGGGATTCTCCAGGCAAGAGTACTGGAGTGGGTTGTCATTTCCTTCTCCAGGGGATCTTCCCAACCCAGGGATTGAATCCGGGTCTCCTGCATTCCAGGCAGACGCTTTAAGGCGATCTGAAATTCTCATCTCTTGAAGAATTTTCCACAGTTTGCTGTGATCCACACAGTCAAAGGCTTTGCATAGTCAATAAAGCAGATATTTTACTGGAATTTTCTTGCTATTTCTGTGACCCAACAGATGTTGGAAATTTGATCTCTGGTTCCTCTCATCTGATCTGTGATCTCATCACACTACGATGGTGTGATCACTCCCCTAGAGCCAGACATCCTGGAATGCAATGTCAAGTGGGCCTTAGGAAGCATCACTACAAACAAAGTTAATGGAAGTGATGGAATTCCTGCTGAGCTATTTTAAATCCTAAAATATAGTGCTGTGAAAGTGCTGTACTTGATATTCCAACAAATTTGGAACTCAGCATTGGCCACAGAACTGAAAGTGTCAATTTTCATTCCAGTCCCAAAGAAAGGCAATGCTGAAGAATGTTCCAACTACCACATTATTGCACTCATCTTACATGCTAGCAAAGTAATGCTCAAAATTCTCCACGTAAGGCTTCAATAGTTCGTGACCTAGAACTTCCAGATGTTCAAGCTGCATTTATAAAATTGGAAGAAATAGCAGCAAATTTGATATCAAATGCAGAAGTTTGATATATGGTAATTTTTGAGAAAAAAATTGAAGCTTGCTTTAAAATTATTTTGTAAATGTATAAAATATAGTTTTTATATTTATTGTGACTCATTTTCTACCTCAATAATTTATGTCTTAAGAGTTTCCATATTATAAATATGCCAGTTATTCATCTTAAATTTTTATTTTCGTGGGACTTATTTGGATAGAATTTTATTCCTGCTTAAGTGATTAACTTTATGATTTTGTATAATGCAGAGAGCTGTTGGAATGCTCACATTAGGATATTTTTTCTTCACTTTCATTCACAGTATCTATTTTCACCACAGTACAAAGGATTTTTGACCAAATAATTCGGTCTTATATATAACACTGGAGAAATGCAATTGAAGAGAGAAAGTGGAAGTAACTCTAGTAACCAGTTTGTCATTCAGTTCAGAACAAGTTGTCTCACAAATTCTGCTGAAACCCAAATAACAAATCATTAAGCAATTGCTTTTTGTTAAAATATAGTTTTTCATAGTAAACTTTTTTTTAGAAGATATAGCTGTACCGGTTACCTGGTAGTTTTAATGCAATCAAAGAGGCAGTATGAGGCAGCTATCCAAGGCTGATTATATAGTGTGAGTAGTTTATAGTATAGGTGTATTTTCTTATTTTTCCTCATATATAATAGTCCACAAATTACTTAAGGCTGGATGGAGCTAATAAATGAAAATGACCAGGAAACCTTTATAATTTATTGATTAAAACTTGATTGTTGGGAGAATGGCATTGAAACATGTATAATATCATGTAAGAAATGAATCGCCAGTCTAGGTTCAATGCAAGATACAGGATGCTTGGGGCTGGTGCGCTGGGATGACCCAGAGAGTTGGAATGGGGAGGGAGGTGGGAGGGGGTTCAGGATTGGGAACTCATGTACATCCGTGGCAGATTCATGTTGATGTATGGCAAAACCAATACAGTATTGTAAATAAAAATAAAGTAAAAAATAAAAAAAACTTGACTCTTGGAATGGAGCCTTTCCAAGAGCATGGCGATAGATTTTAGGGGGCCATGCAAAACAAGTAAAGAAATTTATGCTTATATTGGGGGAGAATGGACAAAAATCTCAATAGTAATTAGTCAAAGAGTATTACATAGGTATACTTGGCTTTTGGAAAATATAGGACTGGCCATGAATTTGTAAGCATTGAAATCTCCTACAGTCCCCTGGATAAGCTGAGGCAATGAATTCTTCACAAGTTAATATGATTCAAAGGAATTTCCTGAAAATAAATCCTTAAATCACAAATGTATGCACAAGAAGAATGTTATTCATTTACTGGATTCTCCCTCTCAGGAGTTTAGACTAGACTAACCTAGAACTGGTTAGCTGGTTAGAAATGGAATATAAGGCAGAGAAAGAGGGAAATGTTGTGGGCATCTGAGTTGTGCTAAGATTACTAGAATAGGGATCCAAATTTAGGTTGCTACCAAGGTCAGTGAAATAACTCAGGTGTTAGAGCTGAGATTCCACTTTCCCAATTATATTCCAGCTTCCACAGACACTATTAGTTCCAGGTTTTCATGAGATTTAAACTTCTATTTAAGGAATAGACAATGTACCACTGATTTAGTAGGTATTCTGATTGTCTTCATCACTTGAAGTTAATTGAACACAAGTAACATTCATGAGGACATTCTACCACCTTTTGTATTGGAGGAATGAAACAATGGTGTTGCTCTTTAGTTAAAGCACTACACTTTATTCAGGTTCAGAACTTGGTATATGGTGCTCCACACATGTTTATTAAGTTAATGTAGGAAGCAGTTATGTGCAGAATATGATATTGAACAAAAGAAATAGAAAAAATGAAGAGGAGAAAGGCATAAAAAATTTGTTTTTACAGTATTAAATGGAATAAAATGTCAGGTCAAGTTTGGATAACAAACTGGTATTAAGGATTTGTTTTAACAAGCCTTTGTAGATCTGTGGTTGCATTAAATAATAAAATAAGAATCCAGTTTGAAAAAAAAATATTGTTTAGAACTTCCTTAAGAATTGTACATTGAGGGTTCTAGAATTAAAGAAAAAGATGGCAAAGTTCATATTTTACCTCTCCTTCCATAGATGTGTTTTCCCTTCAGTTGCTTTATTGGTAGGCTGGGAGAAATATCAGTAACCTCAGATATGCAGATGACACCACCCTTATGGCAGAAAGTGAAGAGGAACTAAAGAGCTTCTTGGTGAATGTGAAAGAAGAGAGTGAAAACATGGCTTAAAGCCCAACACTCAGAAAACTAAGATCACGGCATCTAGTCCCATCACATCATAGGAAATAGATGGGGAAACAGTGGAAACAGTGTCAGACTTTATTTTTTTGGGCTCCAAAATCACTGCAGATGGTGACTGCAGTCATAAAATTAAAAGACGCTTCCTACTTGGAGGAAAGGTTATGACCAAGCTAGATAGCATATTCAAAAGCAGAGACATTACTTTCTCAAACAAAGGTCCATCTAGTCAAGGCTATGGTTTTACCAGTAGTCTTGTATGGATGTGAGAGTTGGACTGTGAAGCAAGCTGAGCGCAGAAGATTTGATGCTTGTGAAGTGTGGTGTTGGAGAAGACTCTTGAGAGTCCTTTGGACTGCAAGGAGTTCCAATCAGTCCATTCTAAAGGAGATCAGCCCTGAGTGTTCTTTAGAAGGAATTATGCTAAGGCTGAAACTCCAGTATTTTGGCCACCTCATGCAAAGAGTTGACTCATTGGAAAAGACTCTGATGCTGGGAGGGATTGGGGGCAGAAGGAGAAAGGAACGACAGAGGATGAGATGGCTGGTTGGCATCACTGATTCGATAGACATGAGTCTGAGCGAACTCCGGGAGTTGGTGATGGACAGGGAGGCTTGGTGTGCTGCGATTCATGGGGTCGCAAAGAGTTGGACACGACTGAGAGACTAAACTGAACTGAGCTGAACTGAGTGAATAATAAAAGATATATTTAAGAACCTGTTATGGTGCCTGTGAGTACTCCATTCAATTCATGAGTGTAACTTATTTTAACAAATAAAATATTATGCTATCTTTGACTTTTGAAATTATTAAATATGGAGACTGTTCAGAAGGTTTGGGGAAAAAAAACATACTTTTATTTTAGGTTAAAGGGATTAATATTCAGAAAGTGAAGTCGCTCAGTTGTGTCTGACTCTTTGCTCCCCATGGATAGTAGCTTGCACCAAGCTCTTCTGTCCATGAGATTTTCAAGGCAAGAGTACTGGAGTGGGTTGCCATTTCCTTCTCCAGGGAATCTTCTCAACCCAGGGATTGAACCCAGGTCTCTCACATTGTAGATAGATGCTTTACCATCTGAGCCACCAGGGAAGTCCAGATACTCTTAATATGTCACATATGTAAATAAAATATTTATTCTTGAATTCTGAGTATCATTTTAATCCAAAAATCTATTTCTTGCAATCAAGTCTGGATATGAATTGCACTTTAAAAGCTATTTATTTTTCATGAGTACTTTTGGTAAAATATAATAAGTTTAAAGATTTACTGAGAATGGCCTTGCCCATCAGAACAAGACCCAGTTTTCCCCTCAGTCAGTCTCTCCTATCAGGAAGCTTCCACAAGCCTCTTATCCTTCTCCATCAGCAGGCAGACAGACAGAAAACCACAATTGCAGAAAACTAACCAATCTGATCACATGGACCACAGCCTTATCTAACTCAGTGAAACTATGAGCCATTTTGTGTAGGGCCACTCAAAAAGGATGGGTCATGGTGGAGAGTTCTGGCAAAACATGGTCTACAGAAGAAGGAAATGGCAAACTACTTCAGTTTTCTTGCCTTGGGAACCCAATAAACAGTATGAAAAGGCAAAAAGATAGGACACTGAAAGATGAACTCTCCAGATCAGTAGGTGCCCAATATGCTACTGGAGATCAGTGGAGAAATAACTCTAGAAAAAATGAAGAGATGGAGCCAAAGCAAAACCAAAACCCAGTTGTGGATGTGACTGGTGATGGAAACAAGATCCTATGTTGTAAAGAGCAATATTGAATAGGGACCTGGAATGTTAGGTAAATGAATCAAGGCAAATTGGAAGTGGTCAAACAGGAGATGGCAAGAGTGAACATTTTAGGTATCAGTGAACTAAAATGGATTGGCATGGGTGCTTTTAACTCAGATGACCATTATTTCTACAATTGTGGGCAAAAATCCCCTAGAAGAAATGGAGTAGCCAGCATAGTCAACAAAAGAGTCCAAACTGCAGTGGTTGCAGTCTCAAAAACAACAGAATGATCTCTTCATTTCCAAGGCAAACCATTCAATATCACAGTAATCCAAATCTATGTCCTGACCAGTAATGCTGAACAAGTTGAAGTTGAACAGTTCTATGAAGACCTACAAAACCTTCTAGAACTAACACCCAAAGAAGATATCCTTTTCATTATAGTAGACTGGAATGCAAAAGGAGGAAGTCAAGAAATACCTGGAGTAACAGGGAAATATGGCCTTTGGAGTACAGAATGAAGCAGGGCAAAGGCTAATAGAGTTTTGTCAAGAGAACGCACTCGTCATAGCAAACACCATCTTCCAACAAGACAAGAGAAGACTCTACACATGGACATCACCAGATAGTCAATATCAAAATCAGATTGATTATATTCTTTGCAGTCAAAGAAGAAGCTCTATATAATCAGCAAAAATGAGACCAGAGGCTGACTGTGGCTCAGCTCATGAACTCCTTATTGCCAAATTCAGACTTAAATTGAAGAAAGTAGAGAAAACCACTAGACCATTCACGTATGTCCTAAATCAAATCCCTTACGATTATACAGTGGAAGTGAAAAATAGATTCAAGGGATTAGTTTTGGTGGACAGAGAGTGCTCAGCATTTTTTGGCATTGCCTTTCTTTGGGATTGGAATGAAAACTGATCTTTTCTAGTCCTGTATCCATTGCTGAGCTTTCTAAATTTGCTGGCATATTGAGTGTAGCACTTTCACAGCATCATCTTTTAGGATTTGAAGTAACTCAACTGGAATTCCATCACCTCCACTAGATTTATTTGTAGTGATGTTTCCTAAGGCCCACTTGACTTTGCATTCCAGGATGTCTGGCTCTAGGTGAGTGATCACACCACAGTGGTTATCTAGGTTGTGAAGATCATTTTTTGCATAGTTCTTCTGTGTATTCTTGCCACCACTTTTTAATGTCTTCTGCTTCTGTTAGGTCCATACCATTTCTGTTCTTTATTGAAGCCATCTTTGCATAAACTATTCCCTTGGTATCTCTAATTTTCTTGAAGAGATCTCTAGTCTTTCCCATTCTATTGTTTTCCTCTATTTCTTTGCATTGATCACTGAGGGAGGCCTTCTTATTTCTCCTTGCTATTCTTTGGAACTATGCATTCAATTGTGTATATCTTATTTTAATTTTATGGCTACAGTCACCATCTGCTGAGCACCGAAGAATTGACGCTTTTAAACTGTTGTGTTGGTAAAGACTCTTCAGAGTCCCTTGGGCTGAAAGGAGTTCCAAACGGTCCATCCTAAAGGAAATCATATTGAATATTCATTGGAGAAATTCACTGAAAATCAGTTTTGAATATTCATTGGAAGGACTGATGCTGAAGGTGAAACTCCGAAACTTTGGCCACATGATGGGAAGAACTGACTCATTTGAAAAGACCCTGATGCTGAGAAAGATTGATGGTGGGAGGAGAAGGGGACAACAGAGGATGAGATAGTTCGATGGCATCCACGATTCAATATACATGAGTTTGAGTAAACTCTGGAACAGGGAGGCCTGGCATGCTGCAGTCCATGGGGTCGCAGAGTCAGACAAGACTGAGCGACTGAACTGAACTGAATTTCTGGTAATATCAAACAATCTTTTTTCTCCCACCCCCAACACTGGTATTTTAAACTGCCAATAAGATTGATAGGATTTTTCTGTGAGTAGGGTGATAATTAATTTTCAGCCAAAAAAATGATATCCCTAGAATCTTAATTATTATTATTTATTTTTCTTTTTATTTGAGACTTCAGGCATGAAAATCTGTTTTGGAATTAATTCTTCTCTATGTATTTGGTTTATAATTGTTATATGTATGTAAATTACTTGCCATTAACATCCATTATTTTATTTCCTTTAATTTGTGAAACTATATTAAATATTCTTCTTTATTGAATGCATAGATCATAGACTCAGATAGTGCAAATGACCTCTAAGTTTAAAAGTGAATTGCATGGCTTCAAGCCACTATTACATCCTTTACCTCTTTAATCTTTGAAAATAATTGTTATAGTATATACATAATAATAAAGAAATCATTTATCCTTTATTTCATATAATGGATTAGAAACATGTGACTGGCCTTTTATCCAGGTTATTGAAATTATTGCATAACTTCTAGGTATGAAACTTAGGTTTCAAGTCAACATCTCAAAATCTAATTGTCTTCCAAACAGACTATGAAAGTGTTGAAAAGGGGGAAAGTTCTGAAATACATAGAGAACTGTACACATACTGTTACCTTGATATAGGTGAGATATGCTATTGAATTCTGATTTAAGATGAGAGTTTGAGAATACTTTTTGTTTGTAACCTCATCCCAGCCTGCCTCTAATTTCCTGCTGAAATAATTTAAATTATATTTAAATTAGATCAAAGATGTCTGGAAAGCAACAAAGAATGCCAAATATTGGGGAGATTTTATTTCCATTTTGATTTTAGAGTTGATTAATCTGTTTCTCAGTTTCTTCCTTTGGAAAAGAGTAACAGTGGCACCTACTTTCTTAAATAAGTTATGAGGATTGAATTAGTCAGTGCATATGAAGCATTTAGAAGAGCTTTTGTCACATAGTAAGGGCTATAAAAGTGCAAACTATTATTCTTATCATTAGATTCTAGTGGAAAGAACATATAATTATACAAATTTATAGAATAAATTGAGATAAGCTTATTAGTTTGACATATTGTGTATAATTGCAGAAGAGAATGGCAAACCACTTCAATATTCTTGCCTCAAGAACCCCATGAACAGTGTGAAAAGGCAAAAAGTTACGATATTGAGAGATGAGCCTGCCAGGTTGGTAGATGTCCATATGTTGCTTTGGAAGATCAAAGATATAGCTCCAGAAAGAATGTAGATTTCTGGAGACTCTTGAGAGTCCCTTGGACAGCAAGGGGATCAAACCAGTCAATCCTAAAGGAAATCAACCTTGAATATACATTGGAAAGACTGATGCTGAATCTCCAATACTTTGGTCATCTGATGCGAAGAGCTGACTCATTGGAAAATTCCCTGATGCTGGGAAAGATTGAGAGCAAGAGGAGAAGGAGACAACAAGGGATGAGATGGTTGGATGGCATGATTCAATGCACATGAGTTTGAACAAACTTAGGGAGATAGTGAAAGACAGGGAAACCTAATGTGCTGAAGTCCATGGGGTCGCATGAGTCAGACATGCATTAGCGACTGAACAATAAATGGAAATATCCAATTATTTTTAACATATTGTTTCTAAGGGAGAAGTAATAGCTGCTCTTTTAGGTGATAAAGAGTGGTTTACAACTATACTTATTTGGAAAGCTCAGAAACCTAGATTCCAGGTACCATATATATTTTGTGCAATCATTTGCATGAGCCATCTGGATTCTCACATCTGTATTCCAGATTTGTGATTTACAGCCTTAGAATCATTTTTAAAAAGCTCTAAACCTTCATTTTTTTCAGTAAACTAAATTTATTTTAGGGCGTTATGTTCTGCAATATAATTATATATCCTCATTTTCAGATTTTTCCCTGAGTGAATAAATGCTTTCTTTTTATGACATAATTATTTTTTATGATTGACTTTTGTTCTATACCTCCTCAGAAATATTAAGAATTATAGTGAATGTTTCATAATTCATATTTGAATACTCAATAATAGATAAGCTCTTTTTAAAATGATCTCTGTACTAACTTGGCTCCTGGAAATTGATGCCTTTTTTTTTTTTTTAAATCCCTCAATTTGAACATTTCCATACGTACAGGAAACATGAGCTTTTCTTGAAATGGTGGCAGTAGGACAGTGGGATTCCTATCCTAATCAAAGTGAGTAGAAGAAAAGCATTATTAAAGAAAGGAACCAGAAATATCAAGAGCCATGTTCATAGTTTTAAGTAGGGCATCAAGTCTCCATTATGAGATGAAGATAAACCTGAGGTAATGAACAATAAGAGCAGTTAATGAAAATAAGAAGGTAGATAAAAATAGATAAAAGAAAGGTTCCAAAGAGAGTAGTTTGGTTTTAAAACTGAATTCAGATATGTAGCAAAATGAGTGTTGAAATGATAGAATATGAGATACCATAAAGAATAAGGGTATTTTTTTTTAGTCCATGCATTCTTACTTTGCTCTTGCATATCATGAGTTATTCAAAACCATCAGTTCTTCGGTGCCAGTCCTTTATGGTCCAAATCTCACATCCGTACATGACAACTGGAAGAACCATAGTTTTGACTATACAGCTATCTGTATTCAGGGTAAGAAGCAATGGTTAGAACCGGACGTGGAACAATGCACTGGTTTAAAATTGGGAAAGAAGTACATCAAGGCTGTGTATTGTCACCCTGCTATTTAACTTACATTCAGAGTGCATTATGTGAAATGCCACCTGGATGAAGCACAAACTGGAAGCAAGATTGCTGGCAGAAGTACCAGTAACCTCAGAACACAGATGACACCACCTTTATGGCAGAAAGTGAAGAGGAACTAAAGAGCCTCTTGATAAAACTGAAAGAGGAGAGTGAAAAAGTTGACTTAAAACTCAGCAGTCAAAACACTAAGATCATAGCATCTGGTGCCATCACTTC
This sequence comes from Capricornis sumatraensis, assembly GCF_032405125.1. Taxonomy (NCBI): domain Eukaryota; kingdom Metazoa; phylum Chordata; class Mammalia; order Artiodactyla; family Bovidae; genus Capricornis; species Capricornis sumatraensis. The sequence goes on from NC_091071.1 coordinate 125,876,540, forward strand.
ATGGCAAATAGATGGGGAAACAGTGGAAACAGTGAGACACTTTATTTTGGGGGCTCCAAAATCACTGCAGATGGTGATTGCAGCCATGAAATTAAAAGATGCTTACTCCTTGGAATAAAAGCTGTGACCAACCTAGACAGCATATTGAAAAGAAGAGACATTACTTTGCCAGCAAAGGTCTGTCTAGTCAAAGCTATGGTTTTTCCAGTATTCATGTATGGATGTGAGATTTGGACCATAAAGAAGGCTGAGCATAAAAGAATTCATGCTTTTCCTAAAATATAAATTTATTTATTTTCATTGAAGTTTAATTACTTTCTGTTAACCTCTCTGAGTGTCCCTCACTGTTGAGAAGCTTTTCATCTCTAACCTAGAGTATTCATGCTTTTGAACAGTGCTGTTGGAGAAGACTCTTGAGAGTCCCTTGGACAGCAAGGAGATCAAACCAGTCAATTCTAAAGGAAATCAGTCCTGAATATTCATTGGAAGGACTGATGCTGAAGCTGAAGCTCCAATACTTTGGCCACCTGATGGAGCCAACTCACTGGAAAAGACCCTGATGCTGGAAAAAATTGAAGGCAGGAGGAGAAAGGGACGACATAAGATAAGTTAGTTGGATGGCATCACTAACTTGATGTACATGAGTTTGAGCATGCTCTGGGGGTTTGTGATGGGCAGGGAAGCCTGTCATTCTGCTGTCTATGAGTCACAAAGAGCTGGACATAACTGAATGACTGAACTGACCTGAGTATATTGACCTTTCTCAGCAAAGGGATATCTTGGCTTTTTCATACATTGTCTAGTTTTGTCATAGCTTTCCTTCCAAAGAGCAGGCATCTTTTAATTTCACGGCTGCAGTTACTACCCATAGTGGTTTTCACAGCTGGAGCCACTGTCCACAGGAACACAGTAACCAGCAGGCTGGCTTTTCTGACTCATCTTCCCTTTGTCCTATACATCCCCATGTTCTGCCTCCCAACCCTGGACTCCTGGCTTTAGCCCAGATTTCAGTACAGATGCAACCAGCAGGAAAGTTGGGCTTGGCAACCTCCAGCCTGGTCCTTGTTCCTCTTCATGCAGGACAGCCAGAATCCTTGATTCTACAACAAGTGATCATTAGATTTTATCTTCAGCCTCACCCCAGCCCATGTCCCAGGGGAGAATCCCCAGTGTGTCCCAGTACCACCAATAAAATCTACATGCCACTGAAAAAGCATGTCTGTGGTGTTTATATTTCAAACTTTCTGAGAACTGAATGTGTAGCAGTCTTTTGTAGATAACATTGCTTATTAATCTCTTAAGTGTGGATATAATGGCTTACCACAGGTGGCTTTCCTCTCATTTGCATTTGTGGAAGGTGGAGAACTACTTTAGTAAAAAGATAAAAGACAGAATCTGTAACCTAGGACAAGCCAAGTACCATTGAATGCAAGGATACTATACTAAAATCAAAGGAATTAAATGAGAGTTTTCTTTCCAAGTGTTGATGTTGCTGTCCTTTGAGCTTACAGAAAATTGGCAGCTTAACTTCTACCTTTCAACAGGAGAATAGAAGACATTTCTCTGGGAAATCTGAGAAGTCCAAGAGGAAATACCTAAAAATACGTAAAATGGTGTGTCTCCAGTGGCAAAATTCAGCCAGATCATTTATTTAGATAAATGAAATCTTTGCTATCTATCTTTGAGAGATAAGAAAATTTACTGGATTCCTGAATTAGTTTATATTGAAAAATGATATCTGAAACATACAAATATGCTCTTCAAAATTAGAATTAAAGTGTATAAATTAAAAAAAATATAGAGAATAAAATGAGGAAATCTCCCAAGGAGAAGAATATGGAAGATAGGAAATAAAAGATAAAATACTTAGCTCTCTGTTAGTTTCAAAATAATACCAGATGTAGAAGGAACAAAGAAAATGGAAAGGAATAAATTATTAATAACAAATCAAGATAAATTCCTAAACTTGAAGAATATGTCTCCATATTAAAAGAGCTCTTTGACAAGAGAGGTCCTTTGGGGGAAAATTAAATTAAAATTGCTATGTGATCAAATGTGTCAAGATGTAGCATTCTTTATTCTTCCATTTCTGCAAAGAGAATTTCTTCATCGTAAAATGCATTTGTATGTTAGTTGGTTCTGCCTAATATGTCCACAAGACATTGAGTTCAAAACAAAAAGTCCCTTATTTATATTTGGTTCTGTCTAAAACCATGTGGCATGGATCACATATGCTTGTGGATGTTTTGGATGGGATCAGATTTCAAGAGATTTTATGTACGGGCCAAATGTCTTACAGACATCTACAGTTCAGTTCAGTCACTCAGTCATGTCCGACTCTTTATGACCCCATGAGCTGAAGCACATCAGGCCTCCCTGTCCAACACCAACTCCCGGAGCCTAACCAAACTCATGTCCATTGAGTCAATGATGCCAACAAACCATCTCATTCTCTGTCGTCCCTTTCTCCTCCTGCCCTCAATCTTTCTCAGCGTCAGGGTCTTTTCAAAAGAGTCAGTTCTTCGCATCAGATGGCCAAAGTATTGGAGTTGCAGGTTCAGCATCAGACCTTCCAATGAACATCAAGGACTGATCTCCATTAGAATGGACTGGTTGGATCTCATTGCAGTCCAAGGGACTCTCAAGAGTCTTCTCCAACACCACAGTTCAAAAGCATCAGTTCTTCGGTGCTCAACTTTCTTTAAAGTCCAACTCTCACATACATGCATGACTAGTGGAAACACGATAGCTTTGACTAGAAAGACATCTGCTGGCAAAGTAATGTCTTTGCTTTTTAATACGCTGTCTAGGTTCGACATAACTTTCCTTCAAAGGAGTGAGCGTCTTTTAATTTCATGGCTGCAATCACCATCTGCAGTGATTTTGGAGCCCAGAAAAATACAGTCTCACTGTTTCCACTGTTTCCCCATCTATTTGCAATGAACAGTGGAAACGGTGTCAGACTTTATTTTGGGGGGCTCCAAAATCACTGCAGATGGTGACTCCAGCCATGAAATTAAGATGCTTACTCCTCGGAAGAAAAGTTATGACCAACCTAGATAGCATACTCAAAAGTGGAGACATTACTTGCAGACTAAGGTCCATCTAGTCAAGCTTATGGTTTTTCCAGTAGTCATGTATGGATGTGAGAGTTGGACTGTGAAGAGGCTGAGCACTGAAGAATTGATGCTTTTGAAGTGTGGTGTTGGAGAAGACTCTTGAGAGTCCCTTGGACTGCAAGGAGATCCAACCAGTCCATTCTGAAGGAGATCAGCCCTGGGATTTCTTTGGAAGGAATGATGCTACAGCTGAAACTTCAGTACTTTGGCCACCTCATGCGAAGAGTTGACTCATTAGAAAAGACTCTGATGCTGGGGAGGATTGGTGGCAGGAGGAGAAGGGGACGACAGAGGATGAGATGGCAGTATGGCATCACGGACTCGATGGACATGAATCTGAGTGAACTCTGGGAGTTGGTGATGCATAGGGAGGCCTGGGGTGCTGCAGTTCATGGGGTCGCAAAGAGTCAGAAAGACTGAGCGACTGAACTGAACGGAACTGATGGGACCGGATGCCATGATCTTAGTTTTCTGAATGTTGAGCTTTACGCCAACTTTTCGGTCTCCTCTTTCACTTTCATCAAGAGGTTCTTTAGTTCTTCTTCACTTTCTGCTATAAGGCTGGTAACATCTGCATATCTAAGTTATTGATATTTTTCCCTGAAATCTTGATTTGAGCTTGTCCTTCATCCAGCCCAACATTTCTCCTGATGTACTTTGCATAAAGGTTAAATAAGTAGGGTGACAATATACTGCCTTGACATCCTCATTTTCCTATTTGGAACCAGTCTGTTTTTCCATGTCCAGTTCTAACAGTTGCTTCCTGACCTGCATACAAGTTTTTCAAGAGGCAGGTCAGTTCAGTTCAGTTCAGTTCAGTCACTCAGTCGTGTCCGACTCTTTGCGACCCCATGAATCGCAGCACGCCAGGCCTCCCTGTCCATCACCATCTCCCGGAGTTCACTCAGACTCACGTCCATCGAGTCCGTGATGCCATCCAGCCATCTCATCTTCGGTCATCCACTTCTTCTCCTGCCCCCAATCCCTCCCAGCATCAGAGTCTTTTCCAATGAGTCAACTCTTCACGTGAGGTGGTTAAAGTACTGGAGGTTAGCTTCAGCATCATTCCTTCCAAAGAAATCCCACGGTTGATCTCCTTCAGAATAGACTGGTTGGATCTCCTTGCAGTCCAAGGGACTCTCAAGAGTCTTCTCCAACACCACAGTTCAAAAGCATCAATTCTTCAGCGCTCAGCCTTCTTCACAGTCCAAATCTCACATCCATACATGACCACAGGAAAAAACATAGCCTTGACTAGAAGGACCTTAGTTGGCAAAGTAATGTCTCTGCTTTTGAATATACTATCTAGGTTGGTCATAACTTTTCTTCCAAGGAGTAAGCGTCTTTTAATTTCATGGCTGCAGTCACCAGTGGTCTGGTATTCCCATCTCTTTCAGAATTTCCCACAGTTTATTGTGATCCACACAGTCAAAGGCTTTGGCATAGTCCATAAAGCAGAAATAGATGATTTTCTGGGACTCTCTTGCTTTTTCGATGATCCATCAATGCTGTCAATGTGACCTATGGTTCCTCTGCCTTTTCTAAAACCAGCTTGAACAATTGGAAGTTTACAGTTCACATATTGCTGAAGTTTGCCTTGGAGAATTTTGAGCATTACTTTAGTAGCTTGTGAGATGAGTACAATTGTGCGGTAGTTGGAGCATTCTTTGGCATTGTCTTTCTTTGGGACTGGACTGAAAACTGACCTTTTCCAGTCCTGTGGCCACTGCTGATTTTTCCAAATTTGCTGGCATATTGAGTGCAGCACTTTCGCAGCATCATTTTTTAGTATTTGAAATAGCTCAACTTGAATTCCATCACCTCCATTAGCTTTGTTCGTAGTGATGCTTTCTAAGGCCCACTTGACTTCACATTCCAGGATGTCTGGCTCTAGATGAGTGATTATACCATCGTAATTAACTGGATGGTAAAGATCTATTTTCTACAGTTCTTCTGTGTATTCTTGCCACCTCTTCTTAATATCTTCTGCGTCTGTCAGGCCCATACACTTTCTGTCTTTTATTGAGCCCATCTTTCCATGAAATGTTCCCTTGGTGTGTCTAATTTTCTTGAAGAGATCTCTAGTCTTTCCTCTTCTGTTCTTTTCCTCTATTTCTTTGCGTTGATCGCTGAGGAAGGCTTTCTTATCTCTTGTTATTCTTTGAAACTCTGCATCCAGATGCTTATATCTTTCCTTTTCTCCTTTGCTTTTCGCTTCTCTTCTCACAGATATTTGTAAGGCCTCCCCAGACAGTCATTATTATTTTTTTTTTTTTTGCATTTTTTTTTCCTTGGGGATGGTCTTGATCCCTCTCTCCTGTACAATATCACAAACCTCCATTCATAGTTCATAAGGCACTCTGTCTGTCAGATCTAGTCCCTTAAATCTATTTCCCACTTTCACTGTATAATCATAAGGGATTTGATATATGTCATACCTGAATGGTTTAGTGGTTTTCTCTACTTTCTTCAATTTAAGTCTGAATTTAGCAATAAGGAGTTCATGATCTGAGCCACAGTCAGCTCCAAGTCTTGTTTTTGTTGACTGTATAGAGCTCCTCCATCTTTGTCTGCAAAGAATATAATCAATCTGATTTTGGTGTTGATCATCTGGTGATCTCTATGTGTAGAGTCTTTTCTTATGTTGTTGGAAGAGGGTGTTTGCTATGACCAGTGCATTTTCTTGGCAAAACTCTATTAGCCTTTGCCTTGCTTCATTCCATATTCCAAGGCCAAATTTGCCTGTTACTCCAGGTGTTTCTTCACTTCCTACTTTTGCATTCCAGTCCCCTATAATGAAAAGGACATCTTTTTTTGGGTGTTAGTTCTAAAAGGTTTTCTAGGTCTTCATAGAACCATTCAACTTCAGCTTCTTCAGCATTATTTGTTGGGGCATAGACGTGGATTACTGTGATATTGAATGGTTGCCTTGGAAATGAACAGAGATCATTCTGTCGTTTTTGAGATTGCATCCAAGTACTGTATTTGAGACTCTTTTGTTGACCATAATGCCTACTCCATTTCTTCTGAGGGATTCCTGCCTGCAGTAGTAGATATAATGGTCATCTGAGTTAAATTCACCCATTCCAGTCCATTTTAGTTTGCTGATTTCTAGAATATTGACATTCACTCTTGCCATCTCTTATTTGACCACTTCCAATTTGCCTTGATTCATGGACCTGACATTCCAGGTTCCTATGCATTATTGCTCTTTACAGCACCAGACCTTGATTCTATCACCAGCCACATCCACAACTGGGTATTGTTTTTGCTTTGGTTCCATCCCTTCATTCATTCTGGAGTTATTCTCCACCGATCTCCAGTAGCATATTGGGCACCTACCGACCGGGGGAGTTCCTCTTTTGGTATCCTATCATTTTGCCTTTTCATACTGTTCACGGGGTTCTCAAGGCAAGAATACTGAAGTGGTTTGCCATTCCCTTCTCCAGTGGACCACATTCTGTCAGACCTCTCCACCATGACCCGCCCATCTTGGGTGGCCTCACGGGCATGGTTTAGTTTCATAGAGTTAGACAAGGCTGTGGTCCTAGTGTGATTAGATTGACTAATTGGGTCAATCTAAGTTGGGTCCTATCAAAGCACCTTCATAAAATTCAACATCTTTCATTGATGTTCACAAGCATTTTGAATGTCAGCGATTAATATAAGAAAAATAAATGTCATTTTTATTAATGCAATATGAAGTTAGAATAAATTTCTAAGCAAGTATATTCATTACATTATCAAATGCTAGCAGATATGTATGCCGAAGTAAGCTTAATTGAAGTCAATCAACACATAAAATAAAAACACAAGATACATAGAAAAATGCTGATGAAAAATTGTGATGAATATTATAAAACTAGCAATAGGGATGCTCAGGGCCTAATGCTGAATATTTTTCATTAAAATAATAACAATTGCTAACAAAATAATATTCGTGGTAATATATTTTCTAACACAGACAATCCATCTCTTTTTTATATCTATCTGCATATTATCTGCCATCTATGTATCCATCTATCTACCTATAATTATATGGAAGTGAAAGTGTTAATTTCCATCTAGTCAAGGCTATGGTTTTTCCAGTGGTCATGTATGGATGTGAGAGTTGGACCGTGAAGAAAACTGAGCGCCGAAGAATTGATGCTTTTGAACTGTGGTGTTGGAGAAGACTCTTGAGAGTCCCTTGGACTGCAAGGAGATCCAACCAGTCTATTCTGAAGGAGATCAACCCTGGGATTTCTTTGGAAGGAATGATGCTGAAGCTGAAACTCCAGTACTTTGGCCACCTCAGGCAAAGAGTTAACTCGTTAGAAAAGACCCTGATGCTGGGAAGGATTGGGGGCGGGAGGAGAAGGGGATGACAGAGGATGAGATGGCTGGATGGCATCACTGACTTGATGGATGAGTCTGAGTGAACTCCGGGAGTTGGTGATGGACAGGGAGGCCTGGCATGCTGTGATTCATGGGGTCGCAAAGAGTCGGACACGACTGAACGACTGAACTGAAGTGAAGTGAAAGTGTTAATTACTCAGTCGTGTCCAAAACTTTGTGACCCCATTTACTGAAGCCCAGCAGGCTCCTCTGTCCATGGAACTCTCCAGGCCAGAATACTGAAGTGAGTAGCCATGCCCTTCTTCAGGGAATCTTCCCAACCCAAGGATCAAACCCTGGTCTCCTGCATTGCAGACAGATTATTTACTGTCTCATTTACCAAGGAAACCCCATAATCTATATATTGAATTCCAAATAAACTGAAAATGATAGAGGAAGTGTAACTGCAAGTTTATCAAAAGGAAAACTCCATATCATAGATTTTTTATGCATTATCTTACAATTCTTAAGCATTACATTGTGCATAGGTAAAATTTGATATCTAGCAGCTGCAATCACCAGGCAAACACCTGTAGTAAAATAGTATTGGTGTCTTGACACCTTCCAACAAAGAAAGATGCCCAACATGATGTGTTTCAGTAAAAGAATATTATAGGGTTTGTAATTGTGTTATCTGATTTTGAGCAAGACTCAAAGAAGCAGGTTTGGCTTTGCTTTAGGTAGCGTTAAGAAGTAAGGATACTTCTTTTATTTGGAATCTTAATTGTCTAGAAAGTGGTGGGAACTGAGTGTGACTGAAGTGGAAATTTGTAAAGAAGCAACAGATACTCATTTAACCAAGATAAGCAGTTGTTTGGATATCCCCATGATTCACATAATGTTGTTTGTATTTTTGTTCAGACTTGGTTACAAAATGCTCTTATTTTTTCTTTTGCCTCATAGTGGTCAAAGAATAATGTAGTCAGATGGTGTTTTGTGAAGTTATTTCTACGTAACAGCTCAACATCTTAATTTAGTTGAGAGTGCCAGGCCAACTCACAGCAGAAATGAAGTTGTAGCTGTTTGTCGGCTTCTAACTGTCAGAGACTGCTCTTCTTTTTCTCATGCATTTTCTCAAATTTTATTTAGACCTCTTGTATCACTCCTTCATGGTCCTGTTAAACATTTCACACAATGAATGGCTCAAATCACTGATACAAAACGTATATACCTATGGATTCCTAATATCTCTCAGAAATAGCACTTTTCTGGGAAAAATGTAACAATTCAACATTAGAAAAGTAAAATAAGATTAAAGTACAATGATAAACCTATCTTATTTTTAAACCACTAAGTTTGTGGAAAGTTGTTATGACAGCAGTAGATAGCTAATACTATGGGCTTTGGCCAGTCATGTGAAATTGATTAATGCTTTCATGTGATATGAAGGGCTATCATTTATTTTCTATTAAGGAGGAATATTGCTTTGCAATTTTTAATGATTATCTCTTTTAAAGTAGTTTATACATTTTCTGAGGATAAAGCCATATACTTCATAAAACCTAATGCAATATCTTCAACTTGGAATAATCTCAATTTATGTTAATGTGTAAATGAAAACAGATGCATGATTATTTTTTATGGTGTATGCCTATTATTTTTAAGACAACATGAAGTGAAAAGGTTTTAAAATTTATTTAAGAAACAGTGACTCATTGGAAAAGACCTTGATGCTGGGAGGAATTGAGGGTAAGAGAAGAAGGGGATGACAGAGGATGAGATGGCTGGATGGCATCACCGACTCGATGGACATGAGTTTGGGTGAATTCCAGAAGTTTGTGATGGACAGGGAGACCTGGTGTGCTGCGATTCATGGGGTCACAAAGAGTCGGACACGACTGAGTGACTGAAATGAACTAAACTGAACTGAACTGAAAATCTGTTTAAAGCATATCTCATCTCTTGACTTCATCAGTGTAGCAAACCAAAGGTCATGTCATAATGTTGGTGATACTTATGAATTGTTAGAATATGTTGTTGAAAAGATGTTTCTGTGTTAATTTCAGTGTAACTACTTCACTCAAAGTGCAAATATTGAATAAGCTTGTATATTTAGATATGTGTAGTGAAAGAAGTTGAATAATATTTCTGATTCATAGTGAATACATTCTTTAATGTTTAAGAAGAAGTATCCAGTTTTACTGATGGAAAATCTTTATTTTAAAATGAGAAGAAAATTCAAGTGTATTGAAGATAAGAGTGACTTTGTGGTCAATGCTCCTTGATTTGCATTAAAAAAAAAAAAATAGGACCAAACACAAGAGAATGAAAAACAAGATTCATTGTTGCAAAAATCCAGATTGTCAGACAACTTAAAAAAAAGTATATATGTACTCATTTCAAGACCCCTTTGTCTTTCTTTTGCATTCATCTGAATGTGGAGAGGGCTACTTTTTGCTCAGGGTAGCACCTATTATTTTATTCTAAGAATACATAGTTGACTAATAAAATGCACATTCAATTTAAAGACTTAAATTTTGAAATTCTGTCTTTGCTTTTTGTTAGCACTACAAAATCAGGTTTAAAACATTATTAGTTCATAAAATATATGTTCATTTCACTGTTCATGCTAACTGAAGGGACCTGACTAATCACTGTAGATCAATTTACATTGTGAGCCTTCAAGCTGGTGTAATTATCTCATTTTTTCAAATTTGTCTAAGGGCAAAGCTGACTTCTCACATGGTCATGAAGTTCTGGAATGTAGGTGTTGCCTCAAAACTTTTTTCTCAGTAACACTTCCTCTAGCACACAGAAATGTACAAGTTGAAGTGATAACCTTCTTATGCCCACTTCTCAAAGGGAAGAGCTCAAAAATTTTGGCGTTTGAAGTAATATCAATTACTGGGTAAAAATTCTTGTGTAATTTTATCTTTTTCTATAATGATCAAATCAAACCTGGAAATAGTGACTGTAAAAGAATTAAAATTAATTGAATTTTAGCTAAATGATTTTTTTCTTACAAATAAAAAAGCATGTCATTATTTCGGCTCTCATCTTAAAAGACACCAGCAAAATTGAATTGTAAATAAATTATTTTCTACAGATTATATGGAAAATAAAATTTTCCATGAAAGTGACTTTACATGATACTACTCTAGACCAGGGGCTCAAACTTAAATTCAACAGGCTGTAAAAGATACTGCTTGATTCCTAATGAAACTGATCGGTGGAGAGTTATCTCTTGGCACTTTCTGAGTCAGTTTGTATATAGTTTTCACAATATCTAATATAAATAGTTATTTACTTTTCTGTCCTCTGTTGAACCTATTTTTTCCCCCTCTCATGAAAGTTTAACACACAGAACACAAGGAATTTTTCCATGGGACAGATTTGGGCTTGAAAAATAGTTCTGTCTTTACTAAGAAAACTTGCCGAGTGTCTAAGTGTCATTGATGCTAGTTAATAAACTGGAGAGAATCTCTAGGTCATTGACTATTCAATATAAAATGAGAAAAACATGCTAATGCTTAGCAAAATGTGTTCTTCCATAAACATTTAATAGATGGGTCCATGTTTATTACAACTTTCCCAGATTGAGTCCTAATTCCTAAAACCATCCTAGTCAAAGATGGTTTGGAATTCTCACATCAGTCCTTCTGTGGTGACCTTATCCTTAATTTCAGCACTTGATTAGTTTTCTGAGAATTAATTCGTGTTCATGCCTGCCATTCTTTGACAGTTTATTGAATTTCTGATATATGCCTGTTTATATAGGAGAATAAATAAAATCCTTTCCTATGCAAAAGTGGAAAAGATAAGTGAATTTGGCAATATATTCAATTAAGTAATCAATATTATAAGATAAAGATGTTAACTTAAAGGTTTGCAATCAGTAACTAGTGGCCACCCTTATGGCAGAAAGTGAATAGGAACTCAAAAGCCTCTTCATGAAAGTGAAAGAGGAGAGTGGAAAAGTTGGCTTAAGGCTCAACATTCAGAAAAAGAAGATCATGGCATCTGGTCCAATCACTTCATGGGAAATAGATGGGGAAACAGTGGAAACAGTGTCAGACTTTGTTTTTTTTGGGCTCCAAAATCACTGCAGATGGTGACTCCAGCCATGAAATTAAAAGACGCTTACTCCTTGGAAGAAAAGTTATGACCAACCTAGATAGCATATTCAAAAACAGAGACATTACTTTGCCAACAAAGGTACGTCTAGTCAAGGCTATGGTTTTTCCATTAGTCATGTATGGATGTGAGAGTTGGACTGTGAAGAAGGCTGAGCGTGGAAGAATTGGTGCTTTTGAAGTGTGAGGTTGGAGAAGACTCTTGAGAGTCCCTTGGACAGCAAGGGGATCCAACCAGTCTATTCTGAAGGAGATCAGCCCTGGGATTTCTTTGGAAGGAATGATGCTAAAGCTGAAGCTTCAGTACTTTGGCCACCTCATGCGAAGAGTTGACTCATTGGAAAAGACTCTGATGCTGGGAGGGATTGGGGGCAGGAGGAGAAGGGGACGACCGAGGATGAGATGGCTGGATGGCATCACTGACTTGATGGATGTGAGTCTGAGTGAACTCTGTGAGTTAGTGATGGACAGGGAGGACTGGCGTGCTGCGATTCATGGGGTCGCAGAGTCGGACACGACTGAGTGACTGAACTGAACTGAACTGACAGCCTCCATGATACCATCTTCCCTTTTTCCTGTAACTTCCTGTATTTTCTGTCTAGTGCCTACAAACCTCTGACTGCCTTATCCCCGTGGTTCCTTATTTCTGGGGACAAACATAAAAAAGCTATCAGTATCTGAATAAAAGGAGGATAAAAGTGAAAATAATAGTCACTCAGTTATGTGCAGTTCTGTAGCCTGTGAGGCTCCACTGACCATGAGATTCTCCAGGCAAAAATACTAGAATGGGTTTCCATTTCCTCCTCCAGGGGATCTTCTGACCCAGGGATCAAACCCAGGTCTCCTGTAATGCAGGCAGATTCTGTACCATCTGAACCACCAGGGAAGCCCTACTGTCAGCTAATTCCTAAATGACTGTAGTTTTTAAAACTTCTTATATGATAGTACATTTCAGTTTATCCTATTAAGTCTGAGGAAATTTCTTCCTTATACTTTTTATTGTTGTTAAAACTTTATTGAGATATATGTAAAATGAACTTATTTCAAGTGTTCAATTAGATGTGTTTTAAAATATTCAGAGAAACGTGTTTCCATCATCAGAATCAGTTTTAGAATATTTTTGTTACCCCCCCCATAAGTCATTTACTACTTAGCCATCATCCCCTAATTCTCCCATTCCCCCTAGCTCTAGGAAACCACTCATATACTTTCCAACTTTATAGATTAACCTACTATAGCCTACTATTAGTAATTAATAACTAAATGAGTGTTATTAAAAATAATATTTAAGTGGCAGAGGCATGCCTTTAAATTATTTGGATCTTCAGAAAAATATATCTGACAAAAACTCTTCCATATTAAAAAAAAAGACAAAAATTTGAGGTGTTCATTGATTTATAAGGCAAATCTGTATACTATAAGGTTCTTCAAGGTAAGTGAAGACATTTGTGTGACATTTCTTAAGAATTAAACAAGAAGACATTCAGACCTAAGAAGAGAATGTAATGGAGAATTAGTAAACTTGCTCAGTCGTGTCTGACTCTTTGCAACCCTGTGGACTGTAGCCCACCAGGCTCCTCTGTCCATGGGATTCTCCAGGCAAGAATACTAGAGTGGGTTGCCATTCCTTCTCCAGGGGATCTTCTTGACCCAGGGATCAAACCCAGGTCTCAGGCATTTCAGGCAGACGCTTTAACCTCTGAGCCACCAAGGGTTGCCATTTCCTAATGGAGAATTAGGCACATTTTATTCCAAATTGTAACCATGAAGACTTAATAAATAAATAAGACTAAATAAATACAGTGAAGAATGTTAAATTAAAATCACATTTTTGAATGGCACAGGGAAAACTATGAGCACCCTTTCAGTTTTGTCCACATTTTGTATATAAATAAAACCATTCAATATATGTTCCTCTGTGAGTAGGTTCTTTCACTTGGCAGAGTGATTTCACAGTTTACTATCTTATAGTATACATCATTTCTTCATTTTATTGCTGAATAACATTGCAATATATGGCTATACTGAGGAGGACTTGGGAACCACTCCAGTATTCTTGCCTGGAGAACCCCATGGACAGAGGAGCCTGATGGGCTATAGTCCATAGGGTCACAAAGAGACAGACATAATAGAAGTGACTTAGCACACATGCATATGGCATTTTATTTATCCATTTATCAGTTGCTAGGTTGAAGCTTGTTTCTACTTTTTAAGAATGCTATTAAGAATAATGCTTCTATAAACCTGTGTTTACATTTTGTGTGTGTGTGAATGTACATTTTCAGTCTTTTGTATAATAACTATGTTTTATCAATGATAACTATGGGTAACTCTTAAAGGAACTGCCAGATGGTTTTCCAAAGCAGCTATGCAATTTTCCTTTACCAAGGTTGTATGAGGGTTCCAACTTCTCTACATCTTTACCAACACTTAATAAGTCTCTTTTTCAATTATTGTACTAGAGTGTGAACTGGCATTTCATTTTGTTATTTATCACACTTCCCTGATGTCTGATGACTTTGAGTATTTTTTTTTTTTCTGGTGCTTAATCATACATATTCTTTGGATAAATGTATATTAATATTATTGGGTTTATAACTATTTGTAGCTGTAACTGTTCTTCATATACTATAGATGCAAATCCTTTATTAAATATATGATTTTCAAAAATGTTCTCCAATTCTGTGGGTGGTCAGCAGTTGTTATTTTTGATGATGTTTAGCTTAACTATTTTTTCTCTTATCACTCAGTGGTGTTTCAGTGTAATTGTTTACTATTTAATGTAAAAATAATGGTGGTGCTAATGGCAAAGTATCCTCTTGTCAATGCAGGAGACACAACAGACTCGGATTTGATCCTGGTCAGGAAGATGTCCTGGAGGAGGAAATGGCACCCTCCTCTAGTATTCTTGCCTTGAAAATCCCATAGACAGAGAAGCCTGGTGGACTACAGTCCAAGAATTGTACATGACTGAGCACATACACACACCTGTTTAAAAGATTTCAGTTCAGTTCAGTCACTGAGTCATGTCCAACTCTTGTGACCCCATGGACTGTCTTCCCTATCCATCAGCAACCCTGGGAGCCTACTCAAACTCATGTCTATCGTGTTGGTGATGCCATCCAACTTTCCCAGTGTCAGGGTCTTTTCAAATGAGTCAGTTCTTCATATCAGGAGGCCAAAGTATTTAGAGTTTCAGCTTCAGCATCAGTCCCTCCAATTAATATTTGGACTGATTTCCTTTAGGATTGACTGGTTGGATCTGCTTGCAGTCCAAGGGACTCTCAAGAGTCTTCTCCAGCACCACAGTTCAAAAGCAACAATCCCTCAGCACTCAGCTTTCTTTATAGTTCAGCTCACATATCCATAAATAACCACTGGTAAAACCATAGCTTTGACTAGATGGACATTTGTTGGTAAAGTAATGTCTCTGATTTTTAATATGCTATCTAGGTTGGTCATAATGCAGTTGTGTGGTAGTTTGAACATTCTTGGCATTGCCTTTCTTTGGGATTTACCTCTCTAAAATATGACTGAAAAATAATTTATAATTTTACTTTATAGTAACAAGGTTATGATGTTATAAAGATGTTCATTCCTCATCTCCTAAGTTTCCCCTTCATAGATCACAGACTTGTCATGGAGAAGAACCTTGTGTAACTCAATGAAGCTATGACTCATGCCATGCAGGGGCACCAAGGCATACAAATCATAGAGAAGAGTTCTGACTAAACATGGTCCACTGGAGAAGGGAATGGCAAACCAATCCAGTATTCTTGCTTTGAGAATCCCATGAACAGTATGAAAAGGCCACAAGATATGACACTGAAAGATGACTAGGTTGGTAGGTGTCCATTATGCTACTGGGGAAGAGGGGAGAATTAGCTCCAGAAAGAATGAAGAGGCTGGGCCAAAGCAAAAATGATGCTCAGTTGTGGATGTATCCGGTGGGGAAAGTAAATTCCAATGCTGTAAATAACAATATTGCATAGGAACTTGAAATGTCTGCTCCATGAATCAAGGTAAATTGGACATGGCAAGAGTGAACATCAACATCTTAGGAATTGTTGAACTAAAATTCTATAGGTTTGAGTGAATTTAATTCAGATGCCCATCATATCAACTATTATGGGCAAAAATCCCTTAGAAGAAATGAAGCAGCCCTCTTAGTCAATGAGAGTTCAAAGTGTGGTACTTGGGTGCAATCTCAAAAACGACAGAATAATCTGTTTGTTTCCAAGGCAAACCATTCAGTATCACAGTAATCCAAGTCTATGCCCCAGTCACTAATGTTAGAGAAGATAAAGTTGAATGGTTCTATGAAGACCTATAAAATATCCTAGAACTAACACCAAAAAAGATGTTCTTTTCTTTATCAATTCAGTTCAGTTCAGTCACTCAGTCGTGTCTGACTCTTTGCGACCCCATGAATCGCACCACACCAGGCTTCCCGGTCCATCACCAACTCCCGGAGTTCACTCAGACTCACGTCCATGGAGTCACTGATGTCATCCAGCCATCTCATCCTCGGTCGTCCCCTTCTCCTCCTGCCCCCAATCCCTCCCAGCATCAGAGTCTTTTCCAATGAGTCAACTCTTCGCATGAGGTGGCCAAAGTACTGGAGC
This sequence comes from Capricornis sumatraensis, assembly GCF_032405125.1. NCBI lineage: Eukaryota > Metazoa > Chordata > Mammalia > Artiodactyla > Bovidae > Capricornis > Capricornis sumatraensis. The sequence goes on from NC_091071.1 coordinate 125,892,734, forward strand.
TTCAGCTTTAGCATCATTTCTTCCAAATAAATCCCAGGGTTGATCTTCAGAATGGTTTGATTGGATCTCCTTGCAGTCCAAGAGACTGTCAAGAGTCTTCTCCACCACCACAGTTCAAAAGCATCAATTCTTTGGTGCTCAGCCTTCTTCACAGTCCCACTCTCACATCCATACATGACCACAGGAAAAACCATAGCCTTGACTAGACGGACCTTAGTCGGCAAAGTAATGTCTCTGCTTTTGAATATGCTATCTTTTCTTCATAGGGGATAGCCTTCACTAGACGGACCTTAGTCGGCAAAATAATGTTTCTGCTTTTGAATATACTATCTTTTCTTCACAGGGGATTGGAATGCAAAACTGGAAAGTTAAGAGATACCTGGAGTAACAGGCAAGTTTAGCCTTTAAGTACAAAATGAAGCAGGGAAATGATTATCAGAGTTTGTCAAGAAAACACACTTGTAATTACAATTTCTTGCAATAACATGAGTCAGTTTTCATTACAATCCCCAAAAAGGCCGAAGAATGTTAAAAGTACCATATATTTGTGCTCATTTCACATTTTGCAAGGTGATGCTCAAAACCCTTCAAGCTAAGCTTCAGCAGTACATCAACTGAGAACTTCCAGATGTATCAGCTGGGTTGAGAAAATGCAGAGGAACTAGAGGCCACGTTGCCAACATCCACTGGATCATACAAAAATAAATGAAATTCCAGGAAAACATCTGCTTCATTGACTGTGCTAAGCTTTTGACTTTGTGGATCACAACAAACTGGAAAATTCTTAAAAAGATGGAAGTAGCAGACCACCTTACCTGTCTCCTTGGAAACCTATTTGCAGACAAGAAACAACAGTTAGAACTGGACATAGGATTACAGACTGGGAAACTGGGAAAGGAGTATGTTAAGGCTGTATATTCACCCTGCCTATTGAACTTCTGTGCACAGTACATTATGTGAAATGCCTGAATAGATGAATCACAAGCTGGAATCAAGATTCCTGGGAGAATTATCAACAACCTCAGATACTACTCTAATGGCAGAAAGTGAAGAGGAACTAAAAAGCCTATTGATGAGGATGAAGGAGTGAAAAAGCTGGGTTATACCTCAACCTTCAAAAAACTAAGATCATGGCATCAAGTGTTAGTTACTCAGTTGTGTCTGACTCTGCAATATAATGAACTATAGCCAGTCAGGCTCCTCTGTCCATAGAATTCTCCAGGCTAGTATACTGGAGTGGGTAGCCATTTCCTTCTCCAGGGGATCTTCCTGACCCAGGGGTGGAACCTGGGTCTCTGGCATTGCAGGCAGATCCTTTACTATCTAAGGCACCAGGGAAACTCATCCAGTCCCATTGCTCCTTAGCAAATAGATGGGGAAAATGTGGAAACAGTGACAAATTTTATTTTCTTGAGTTCCAAAGTCCCTGCAGACTGTGACTACAGCCATGGAATTAAAAGACTCTTCCTCCTTGGAAAGAAAAGTATGACAGACCTAGACAGTATATTAAAAAACAGATATCACTTTGCTGACAAAGGTCCCTATAGTCAAAACTATAATTTTTCCAGTAGTCATACGATATGAGAATTGGACCATAAGGAATGCTGAGTACCTTCTTTATGAAGAATTGATGCTTTGAAACTGTGGTGCTGGAGAAGACTCTTGAGAGTCACTTGGACTACAAGGAGATCAAACCAGTCAATCCTAAAGGAAATCAGCCTTGATTATTCATTGGAAGGACTGATGCTGAAGCCAAAGCTCTAGTACTTCGGCCACCTAATGCAAATAGCTGAGTAGCTGACTCATTGGAAAAGACCCTGATGCTGGGAAAGACTGAAGGCAGGAGGAGAAGGGGGTGACAGAGCATATGTTGGTTGGATAGCATCATTGACTCAAAAGACATGAGTTTGAGCAAACTCTGAGTGATAATGAAGGACAGAGCTGGCATGCTGCATTCTGTGGGACTGCAAGGGTTGGAAATGACTTAGTGACTGAACAACAACAATTTGTGATCAGTGTGAAATTTTTGGAATTCGTAGAAAATGTAAAATTAAAAAAAAAAAACGCTCTATTAACTTCACCAATTGAATGGAAACAACTATTAATGTTTTCTTCTTTATTTTTTTCAAATGATTTTGATGTATATACATTTTTTATTATATTCATCTTTTCAACTAATGATATATCCAAGGTATTTTGAACTCTTTAATCATTATATTTTTGAATATTTCCCAGTTCATGTGAATCTGGAATTTATTTAGATTAATTTTTCTTGTATTTAGAATTGTTTGATTTTTTTGGTGTGTGTCTATTTATTTATTTATTTTTATTTTTATTATAAATTTATTTATTTTAATTGGAGGTTAATTACTTTATAATATTGTGTTGGTTTTGCCATACATCAACATGAATCCTCCACAGGTATACACGTGTTCCCCATTCTGAACCCCCTTCCCACCTCCCTCCCCATACCATCCCTCTGGGTTGTCCCAGTGTACCAGCCTCAAGCATCCAGTATCATGCATTGGACCTAGACTGGCTATTCATTTCATATATGATATTATACATGTTTCAGTGCCATTCTCCCCAATCATCCCACCCTCTCCCTCTCCCACAGAGTCCAAAAGCCTGTTTTTTTAATCCATGCTTCTTACAATTTTCAGCTGCATTAATTGGCCATAGTTTAACTTAAACATTCCCCTTAGTGATATTGGAGATTTAGAAATTTTTCATTGTTTTAATATTCAGATTAATTCAGTTCAGTCCCTCAGTCGTGTCCAACTATTTGTGACCCCACGAACCGTAGCACTCCAGGTCTCCCTGTTCATCATCAACTCCTGGAGATTACCCAAACTCATGTCCATTGAGTCAGTGATGACATCTAACCAATTAATCCTCTGTCGTCCCCTTATCTTCCTGCCTTCAATCTTTCCCAGCATCAGGGTATTTTTAAATGAGTCAGCTCTTCACATCAGGTGGCCATAATATAGCAGTTTCAGTTTCAACATCATTCCTTCCAATGAACACCCAGAATGATCTCGTTTAGGATGGACTGATTGGATCTCCTTGCAGTCCAAGGGACTCACAAGAGTCTTTTCCAACACCACAGTTCTCAAGCATCAATTCTTTGGTGCTCAGCATTCTTCATAGTTCAACTCTCACATCCGTACATGGCTACTGGAAAAATGATAGCCTTGCCGTCTGAGCCACCAGGGAAGTACATCCTTGAGTAGACAGACCTTTGTTGACAAAGTAACATCTCTGCTTTTCAATATGCTGTCTAAGTTGATCATAACTTTCCTTCCAAGGAGTAGGTGTCATTCAATTTCATGGCAGCAATCACCATCTGCAGTGATTTTGGAGCCCAAAAAATAGTCAGCCACTGTTTCCACTGATTTCCAATCCACTTGCCATGAAGTGATGGGACCAGATGCCATGATCTTAGTTTTCTGAAGGTTGAGCTTTAAGCCAACTTTTTCACTCTCCTCTTTCACTTTCTTCAAGAGGCTCTTTAGTTCTTCTTCACTTTCTGCCATAAGGGTGGTGTCATCTGCATATCTGAGGTTATTGATATTTCTCCTGACAAACTTGATTCCAGCTTGTGCTTCATCCAGCCCAGCGTTTCTCATGATGTACTCTGCATATAAGTTAAATAAGCAGGGTGACAACATACAGCCTTGATGTACTCCTTTCCCAATTTGGATCCATTCTGTTGTTCCATGTCCTGTTCTAACTGATGCTTCCTGACTCGCATACAAGTTTCTCAAGAGGCAGGTTAGGTGGTCTGGTATTCCCATCTCTTTCAGAATTTTCCACAGTTTATTGTGATCCACACAGTAAAGGCTTTGGCATAGCCAATAAAGCAGAAATAGATGTTTTTCTGGAACTCTCTTGCTTTTTTGATGATGCAGTGAATGTTGGCAATTTGATCTCTAGTTCCTCTGCCTTTCCTAAAACCAGCTTGAATATCTGGAAGTTCATGGTTCTGTACTGCTGAAGACTGACTTGGAGAATTTTGAGCATTACTTTACTAGCATGTGAGATGAATGAATTGTGCAGTAGTATGAACATTCTTTGGCATTGCCTTTCTTTGGGATTGGAATGAAAACTGACCTTTTCCAGTCCTGTGGCCACTGCTGAGTTTCCCAAATTTGCTGACATATTAAGTACAGCACTTTCACAGCATCATCTTTCAGGATTTGAAATAGCTTAACTGGAATTCCACAACCTCCACTAGTTTTGTTCTTAGTGATGCTTCCTAAGATCCACTTGACTTCACATTCCAGGATGTCTGGCTCTAGGTGAGTGATCACACCATTGTGATTATCTGGATCAAGAAGTTCTTTTGTTGTACAGTGCTTCTGTGTATTCTTGCCACCTCTTCTTAATATCTTCTGGTTCTGTTAGGTCCATACCATTTCTGTCCTTTATTGAGCTCATTTTGCATAAAATTTTCCCTTGGTATCTCCAATTTTCTTGAGGAGATCTTTAGTCTTTCCCATTCTATTGTTTTCCTCTATTTTTTGCATTGATCGCTGAGGAAGGCTTTCTTATCTTTCCTTGCTATTCTTTGGAATTCTGCATTCAAATTGGTATCTTTCCTTTTCTCCTTTGCTTTTATTATTCAGTTCAGTTCAGTCGCTAAGTCTTGTCCAACTCTTTGCGACCCCATGAATCGCAGCATGCCAGGCCTCCAAGTCCATCACCAACTCCCGGAGTTCACTCAGCTCCACATCCATCGAGTCAGTGATGCCATCCAGTTGTCTCATCCTCTGTCGTCCCCTTCTCCTGCCCCTAATCCCTCCCAGTATCAGAGTCTTTTCCAATGAGCCAACTCTTTGCATGAGGTGGCCAAAGTACTAGAGTTTCAGCTTTAGCATCATTCCTTCCAAAGAAATCCCAGGGCTGATCTCCTTCAGAATGGACTGGTTGGATCTCCTTGTAGCCCAACGTACTCTCAAGAGTCTTCTCTAACACCACAGTTCAAAAACATCAATTCTTCGGTGCTCAGCTTTCTTCACAGTCCAACTCTCACATCCATACATGATCACTGGAAAAACTATAGCATTGACTAGATGGACATTTGTTGGCAAAGTAATGTCTCTGCTTTTCAATACACTATCTAGGTTGGTCATAACTTTTCTACCAAGGAGTAAGCATCTTTTAATTTCATGGCTGCTGTCACCATCTCAGTGATTTTGGAGCCCAAAAAAAGAAAAAGTCTGACACTGTTTCCACTGTTTCCCCATCTATTTGCCATGAAGTGATGGGATCAGATGCCATGATCTTCGTTTTCTGAATGTTGAGGTTTAAGCCAACTTTTTCACTCTTCTTTTTCACTTTCATCAAGAGGCTTTTTAGTTCCTCTTCACTTTCTGCCATAAGGGTGGTGTCATCCATATATCTGAGGTTATTGATATTTCTCCTGGCAATCTTGATTCCAGCTTGTGTTTCTTCCGGTAGCGTTTCTCATGATGTACTCTGCATATAAGTTAAATAAGCAGGGTGACAATATACAGCCTTGATGTGCTCCTTTTCCTATTTGGAACCTGTCTGTTGTTCCATGTCCAGTTCTAACTGTTGCTTCCTGACCTGTATACAGATTTCTCAAGAGGCAGGTCAGGTGGTCTGGTATTCCTATCTCTTTCAGAATTTTCCACAGTTTATTGTGATCCACACAGTCAAAGACTTTGGCATAGTCAGTTAAGCAGAAATAGATGTTTTTCTGGAACTCTCTTGCTTTTGCGATGATCCGGTGGATGTTGGCAATTTGATCTCTGGTTCCTCTGGCTTTTCTAAAGCCAGCTTGAACTTGTGGAAGTTCACTGTTCACATATTGCTGAAGCCTGGCTTGGAGAATTTTGAGCATTACTTTACTAGCATGTGAGATGAGTGCAATTGTGCAGTAGTTTGAGCATTCTATGGTGTTTCCTTTCTTTGGGATTGGAATGAAAACTGACCTTTTCCAGTCTTGTGGCCCCTGCTGAGTTTTCCAAATTTGCTAGCATATTGAGTGCGGCACTTTTACAGCATCATCTTTCAGGATTTCATACCTTAAAATTTTATCAATCAAAATTTTTCAAAGTGGTATTATATATAATGGGCTTGTAAACATGTATAACACTCTTAATATAAATTGCCAAATTTCTTCTCTGTGAAAGTATACCAGTTATACTAGCATGGATAGCAATTGTCCCCTTTCAGCACTTTCTCTTTACAAGTATATGTACTTGCTTTAAGTCTTAGTAGATTAAATGATTTTATATTTAGCATGTATATTTAAACTTTTCAACTTTTGTTACCTATCTGTGTTTTATAAAAATAAATACATATTTTTCATAAATGTAAATAATTGTGCTTTCAAAAGTTGAGCTTGCACCATTTGAAAATCTGTATATCTTTTCTCTGTATTTGTAATATTATATTTTGATTTTTAACTTCTTGAAGGAATTTTTTTCATTCATCTGCTAATTTTTGCTTTTCATGACTGTGTATCATGGTAAAAGGCATTTATTTCTTTGACAGAAGGAAAAACTGTATTTTATCTTTTACAGTAGTTTTAATGCCCTCATTAACACTTAGTACAAAACAGTAATGACTTAGTGAATTAAATGGAGAAAAGACTAGTGAAATGTATTTTTTTTTATTGGTTTTAGTTTATTTTACAAAAATGTACAATTCAGTGGTTGTGTTATTCACTAAGCTGTGTAGCCATTATCAGTATTATATATCATTATACTACATTCTAAAAGACGTTGAATGAGTGACCTGAAATCCTGAAATGTGAGATCTACATTAAAGACTAACTGACAAGATTGAAAGGTGAGATGCTCTAGATAATATACCATCAAAAATTGCTCTCAGAATTTGCTTCATTGTTTTATAATCTACTGTCAAAATGATGTATTACTTATTTTTTTTTTAAATCTTCAATTAACCCAAAAAGTGATGAACAGCTCTTTTGACCCTGGATTCAGAAATAATTATGACATTATGCAATATGTAACTTGAAAAGAATCAGACAGTGTTCATGGTCAGTTACTTCTACTATGATATTTTATAATCTATGCATATAAGTCAGTGAAGATCACTCCACCTTACAGTGCTTCAAATGGACTTAGTCTAAAGTGAATAATCAAGTGTGCATGTTGTTCTTATACACCCGTCTTATACCCACCTAAAGTATTCATTCTTGAAAGATGAACAAGTTGATTTTATCTGCCACTGATAAAGTTTATAAGAATGCAGTTATTTTGGACTTATAGACATGTTTTATTGAGTAGAATATTAGAATAGAAAATATGTAGATACTTTACACTATAGATTTTTGCTATCAAAGTGAAACTATCATATTTCATAATAAGTGTCATTTATTCTGTTGTCTTGTTTTGGGCAAGCAATATGTTATGGTTTTAAAAATAATAGAACATTTTATGTTATTCAAATAGCATTAATGTGGATGTTAAAAATGTGAAAACAAACCATGTTGAAATGTAGAGGCATATGCTATCACATGAACTTGCAAATGCTGTATTATATAATAAATATATTAAGAAAGTCCTTAATAATTTTACATATTCAATGCACAGTTATCTTTATTCCTATGAAATCTGTTTCTCTGTCATTTTCTGTAATTTATCCATTTTCTCACTGAAAACATAAAGGTTTAAAACTGTGTCTCCAGATTCTGAGATTACCATAAGATTTTACATTATATTTATTATACTTTAGTTTATTACACTAAATGTTACACTTTAGTATATTACTAGTGTGTTGCACTTTATTTAATTTCTAATAAAGGCAGAAATCATGGTAAATTTTACATTGTGGATACTTCTAATTCATACTGGTGAAAAGAGGTGGTGATAAGGATGGTAAACCCTTCTTTTAAATGTCAGAAACAAATGAAGCAGCCATGTGCATAACTATCATCCACTTTTCTGGGCTAAAGCAACTGTGTTTTATTCTCCAAATGAACAGAATGAAGAAAAAAGAAAGCTACATATCAGGATATTTAGATTGAAGCATTAAAATTCTTTCCTGTTGATCTAGGTTAATTTCATGTACTAATACATCAATAATCAGTTGGCTCATTTCCAAATCCTTAGTTAACAAATAGGGGAATAATTTAGGCAATACATTGTGGATGGGAAAAGTAGTCTTAAGATAAAAGAGAAAATGCACTGTGACCACCATTTGGAAACAATTAATGGTCAATATGGAGACTTTGACAACCACTGTGATCAGTGTGCACTCTTTAAAGCCATATAAAGCAACAGTGTGACAGATTAACCAGATAAATTGCTCTTGTTCTGTATACTGTTCCCATATTCTGGCAGAATACTAGTTATGATCAGGGATTAAGACTGGTTAAGGAGCAGTGGCTTGGAAGTCATATTTCCTAATTTGAATTCTTACTTTAGTCAAAACTATGGTTTTTCCAGTAGTCATGTACAGATGTGAGAGTTAGAACATAAAGAAGGCTGTGAGAGTGAAAGTGAAAGTGAAAGCATGTCCGACTCTTTGTGACCCCATAGTCCGTGGCTGAGCACCTAAAAATTCATGCTTTTGAACTGTGGTGCTGGAGAAAACTCTTGAGAGTACCTTGGACTGCAAGGAAATCAAACCAGTCAATCCTAAAGTAAATCAATCCTGAATATTCATTGGAAGGACTGATGCTGAAGCTCAATATTTAGGCCACCTGATGCAGATAGCCAACTCATTGGAAAATAACCTGATGCTTGGAAAGATTGAGGGAAGGAGGAGAATGTGGCAACAGAAGATGAGATGGTTGGAATGCATCACTGACTCAATGGACATGAATTTAGCAAGCTCCAGGAGATGGTGGACAGGGAAGCTTAGCATGCTGCATGCAGTTCATGGAGTCTCAAAATTAGACCCGACTGAGTGACTGAACAACAAAAACTACTTCCCAAGTCTCTGACTTGGGGAAAGTTATTTGACCTGTCAGTATTCCAGCCTTTTTATTTTTAAAATTGAGAAAAATCATCATATTATTTTATAGACAGATTGTGAGGGTTAGGTTATTTATACATGTAAGATCCATGTGCCTGGCACATAATAAACTCTCATGTATGTTGAAGTGAATTGAAGTTGCTCAGTCATGTCTGACTCTTTGCAACCCCATGAACTGTAGCCTACCAGGCTCCTCAGTCCATGGAATTTTCCAGGCAAGAATACTGGAGTGAGTTGCCATGTATGTTAGTCATTTTTGAAATATGAGTTGTTTGTGGGCTTGCTATTTCATTGCAACCACAACAAAAGTGTCAGATATAATTACTCAGTTGTGCCTGACTCTTTGTGATCTCATGGACTGTAGTGCATCAGGCTCCTTTGTCAAACAGTTGTCCAGGCAAGAATATTGGAGCACTTAGTCATTGCCTTCTTCAGGGGATCGTCCCAAAACAGGGATCAAACCCAGGTCTCCTGCATTTCAAGCAGATTTTTTTTTTACCACCGAGCCATGAGGGAAGCCCATCAAATATAAAATTAAAGACAAAGTTATTAGTTGTCTTGTTCAGCTAAGTTCAGGTCAGCTTAGCTGCTCAGTCATATCCGACTCTTTGCGACTCCGTGAACCACAGCACACCAGGCCTCCTGTCCATCACCAACTCCTGGAGTCCACTCAAACCCATGTCAATTGAATCGGTGATGCCATCCAACCATCTCATCCTCTGTCGTCCGCTTCTCCTCCTGCCCTCAATCTTTCTCAATGACAGGGTTTTTTCAGATAAGTCAGCTTTTCTCATCAGGTGGCCAAAGTACTGGAGTTTCAGCTTCAACATCAGTCCTTCCAATGAACACCTGGGACTGATCTCCTTTAGGATAGACTGGTTGGATCTCCTTGAAGTTCAAGGGTCTCTCAAGAGTCTTCTCCAACACTACAATTCAAAAGCATCAATTCTTCAGTGTTCAACTTTCTTCACAGTCCAAGTCTCACATCCATACATGACCATTGGAAAAAACCGTGGCCTTGACTAGATGGACCTTTGTTGACAAAGTAATGTCTGCTTTTCAATATGCTGTCTAGGTTGGTCATAACTTTCCTTCCAAAGAGTAAGCGTTTTTTAATTTCATGGCTGGAATCACCATCTGCAGTGATTTAGGAGCCCAGAAAAATAGTCAGCCACTGTTTCCACTGTTTCCCCATCTATTTCCCATGAGGTGATGGAACTGGATGCCATGATCTTAGTTTTCTGAATGTTGAGCTTTAAGCCAACTTTTCCACTCTCCTCTTTCACTTTCATCAAGAGGCTTTTGAGTTCTTCTTCACTTTCTGCCATAAGGGTGGTGTCATTTGCATATCTGAGGTTATTGATATTTCTCCTGGCAATCTTGATTCCAGCTTGTGCTTCTTCCAGCCCAGCGTTTCTCATGATGTACTCTGCATAGAAGTGAAATAAGCACGGTAACAGTATACAGCCTTGACGTGCTCCTTTTCCTATTTGGGACCAGTCTGTTGCTGCATGTTCAGTTCTAACTGTTGCTTCCTGACCTACATACAGATTTCTCAAGAGGCAGGTCATGCAGTCTGATATTCCCATCTCTTTCAGAATTTTCCACAGTTTATTGTGATCCACACAGTCAAAAGCTTTGGCATAGTCAATCAAGCAGAAATAGATGATTTTCTGGAAGTTTCTTGCTTTTTCGATGATCCAGAGAATGTTGGCAATTTGATTTCTGGTTCCTCTGCCTTTTCTAAACCAGCTTGAGCATCTTGAAGTTCACAGTTCACGTATTGCTGAAGCCTGGCTTGGAGAATTTTGAGCATCACTTTACTAGCGTGTGAGATAAGTGCAATTGTGCGGTAATTTGAGCATTCTCTGGCATTGCCTTTCTTTGGAATTGGAATGAAAACTGACCATTTCCAGTCCTGTGGCCACTGCTGAGTTTTCCAAATTTGCTGGCATATTGAGTGCAGCACTTTCACAGCATCATCTTCCAGGATTTGAAATAGCTCAATTGGAATTCCATCAGCTCCACTAGTTTTTTTCATAGTGATGCTTTCTAAGGCCCCCTTGACTTCGCATTCCAGGATGTCTGGCTCTAGGTGAGTGATCACACTCTTATGATTGTCTGGGTCATGAAGATCTTTTTTTGTACAGTTCTGTGTATTCTTGCCACCTCTTCTTAATAACTTTTACTTCTGTTATGTCCCTACAGTTTCTGTGTTTTATTGCACCCATCTTTGCATGAAATGTTCCCTTGGTATCTCTAATTTTCTTGAAGAGATCTCTAGTCTTTCACATTCTATTGTTTTCCTCTATTTCTTTGCTTTGATCTCTCAGGAACGCTTTCTTAACTCTCCTTGCTATTCTTTGGAACTCTGCTTTCATATGCTTATATCTTTCCTTTTCTTCTTTGCTTTTCACTTCCGTCTCACAGCTATTTGTTAGGCCTCCTCAGACAGCCATTTTTCTTCTTTGCATTTCTTTTTCTTGGGGATTGTCTTGATTTCTGTCTCTGTACAGTGTCACAAACCTCTGTTCATAGTTCATCAGGCACTCTGTCTATCAGATCTAGTCCTTTAAATCTATTTCTCACTTCCACTGTATAGTCATAAAGGATTTGATTTAGGTCATGCCTGAATGGTCTAGTGCTTTTCTCCACTTCCTTCAATTTAAATCTGAATTTGGCAATAAGCAGTTCATGATCTGAGCCACAGTCAGCCTCCGGTCTAGTTTTTGCTGACTGTACAGAGCTTCTCCATTTTTGGCTGCAAAGAATATAATCAATCTGATTTCGGTGTCAACCATCTGGTGATGCCCACGTGTAGACTCTTCTATTGTGTTGTTGGATGAGGGTGTTTGCTATGACCATTGCGTTCTCTTGGCAGAACTCCATTAGCCTTTGCCACGCTTCATTCTGTACTCTAAGGCTGAATTTACTCCAGATGTTTCTTGACTTCCTCATTTTGCATGCCAGTCCCCTATAATGAAAAGGACATCTTTTTTGGGTGTTGTTTGAAGTTATTTGTCCTGTTACTAACTTTATTAATAAAATTGATATTCTTAACAAGAAACAAGCCTGGTGAGAAAATATATATATATATATTGAAATAATTAGAGCCTTTAAAACTGAGAATTCTGAGGTGTACATGAAACAGCTTTTCAGGGTAAGACTTTGTAAGTAATAATGCTTTTATTAATGAATTCTCAAGGTATAAATACTATTTGTGCAGCTTTTGCAAGAAAAATTAAATAAGATATTATGTCCCAATTTTGATGTTGAGTCATAATTGCAAGGTAGAAAATGTGATATTTGTGACATTTCACATGGGCTTCCCTGGTGGCTAAGGTGGTAAAGAATCTTCCTGAAATGCAGGAGACCTAGGTTCGATCCCTGGGTTGGGAGAAGGAATGGCTACCCACTGCAGTATTCTTGCCTGGAGAATTCCATGGACAGAGGAGCCTCGAGGGCTACAGTTCATAAAGTCTCAAAGAGTCAGACACAACTGAAAGACCAACATACACACTAAAGAATTTCAATCAGCAGATTTGTTTTTGTCTATGGCAAAAATAAATAAATAAATAAGACAAATAAAGTAAAGACGTAGGAATGTCAACTCTCAAACTAGAGATTAAGACTACTTTACATATGTAGCACTTAAAATATAGCATGAATTTGGGAATTAACCAAAAGTTTTGTCTTTATATCAGAAAATAAAATAACAAGTGGCATTGAAAATCAATCAAACGGTGACATATTTTAAAAAGAAGAAAATGTTCTTTATGTCTCTTTTAATTTCTTTCTTTTTAACCTCAAAGTATGTTAAAAATTTCACATACTCCAGAAAAAAAAAAAATGCATTTGAACTAAAGATTTAAGGTGGTTATTTTATGTAGTTAAATCAAAATAAATCAATAAACAATTATTTTTATACAACCTCATCCTCCTTTGAATACCACTATTAATCTTGAATTAATTTTCTCATACAATTGTTATAACAAGTAGCAACATTATTGGTTTTTATACCCCAAATCCTATTTTTTAAAAAATATAAAATATGCAGGGAAAATATATTGTCTGCAAATCAATATTAAAGAAAGAGATTAAAGCAATATTTCATTTATACAACCAGATAACAAGATTGACTATTCCTTGTTCGAGTACAAACAAATCTTCTATAAAGAGTAACACAAAAATAGTAAATTTTGCTTCTTTTCATTCTTTCACCCATGACTCTTTTTCTTATATGTTTAATCACTAGCTTTCATCTGTAAAAACTGTGTATGTGTACTATGGAGTCTCAAAGCAAGGGAACTATCATTCCACATTGGCTTCTGGTCAATACATATATTTTCCTCAGACTTTGCTGCTGCATAATATTCATCCTTCTGTCAGCCCTTAAAAATACAATAGGTCCCAGACTCTCTAAACTCATTTCTTTTTATGACTTTGTTATTAACTTATTTCACCTATTAGTTTTCTGTTGCTAGATTTCAACAGGAAGCTCTAAGTCTTTAACTTCAATCTAGTGAGAGAGCTACATCTCATTAGAAGGCCTTACTGCATATATTCAAAATGAATCTCATATTCTTTTTGTGTAATATTGACCATTACTGAGATAACATGCAAGTCAAACTCCTTACCCATCTATACATTACATTTCACAGTAATTGACAACTTATGTAGACATATTTGAGAAATTTGCTTTTTTAAAATAGAAGTTTCTTGTTTTTTTACTTCAGGATTTCTCTTTTTCCTTTTTTTTTTTCTTTGCCAGAGTTTTATTTCTTACTTCTAGTCATTTGCTACTTCCCATTCATTGGCCTTCATTTTTATCAGAACTGAGTAAGCTTCAGTCAGTAGATGGGGAAAATAGAATAAGAAAGACTAAATACTGCAGTCCAAGAAGTTAATGCATAGACTGAATTTTTTAACTACAGGGGTAGGAATAAACCATGGTTATTCTGAGGGTGAAAATAAGATTCATATTATAGATACACATTCCTGGGAGAAAAAACATGGAAGACAATAAGAACTATCATGGAAATTTCCAAATTGAACCTAAGCTATCTGAAGTATAGGTTCAAGAGATAAGATTTTCAGGATTGATGTTCATTTATGAGACAATTACCAAAGATCTAAAAAGACTAAAAATGGAATTGAAATGCTTTCATCAGGTTCAGGAGACAAAACCATTTGGAGATTAAAATGCATGAACAAAAACCTGGTCTCTCTTATGAAAGGAATCTTATCTGGTCATTGTTGAAAGCCCTGGGAGAAGTAAGTGGAAGGATATATGACATAAACTCTACTAATAAATTAAGACTAAGACCCAATTATTGGGGAATTTTAGCATAAAGCTGAAGTTGAATGTTATAAATCAGAGCAAAAAAGCAGTCATTAAAAAGAGAGTTAAACAAATTTAGAGCAAGCATAATAATAATTATGATGGTTCTCATTTATTGAATAACTTTTAAGTCAGGAACTGTACATACAATATTTCTGATCTGTGTTAGTTGCTTGGTCATGTCCTACTCTGTGACCCCATGGACTGTAGCCCATCAGGCTCTTCTGTCCATGGGAAGTCCACTGGAGTGGGTAGCCATTCAGTTTGCCATGGGATCTTCCCAACCCAGGTCTCTTGCACTGCAGGCAGATTCTTTAACAAATTAGCCACCAAGGAAGCCCCATATCTAAAAATAGATATTATTGATCCTGTTTTGCTGAGGCAAAAGAAAAACAAAAAATTACTTGTAATATAAGCACTGGGCCTGAAATTCAAACCATGGCTTTTTAAAGTTCTAAATCGTCACCATTTTATTCTTAAATATTAGTTCAGTTCAGTTTAGTTCAGTCACTCAGTCATGTCTGACTCTTTGCGACCCCATGAATCGCAGCATGCCAGGCTTCCCTGTCCATCACCAACTCCCGGAGTTCACTCAGACTCACGTCCATCGAGTCAGTGATGCCATCCAGCCATCTCATTCTCTGTCATCCCCTTCTCCTCCTGCCCCCAATCCATCCCAGCATCAGAGTCTATTCCAATGAGTCAACTCTTTGCAGGAGGTGGCCAAAGTACCGGAGTTTCAGCTTCAGCATCATTCTGTCCAAAGAAATCCCAGGGCTGATCTCCTTCAGAATGGACTGGTTGGATCTCCTTGCAGTCCAAGGGACTCTCAAGAGTCTTCTCCAAAACCACAGTTCAAAAGCATCAGTTCTTCAGCGTTCAGCCTTCTTCACAGTCCAACTCTCACATCCATACATGACCACTGGAAAAACCATAGCCTTGACTAGACAGACCTTTGTTGGCAAAGTAATATCTCTGCTTCTCAATATGCTATCTAGGTTGGTCAAAACTTTCCTTCCAAGGAGTAAGCGTTTTTTAATTTCATGGCTGCAGTCACCATCTGCAGTGATTTTGGACCCCCCAAAAATAAAGTCTGACACTGTTTCCACTGTTTCCCCATCTATTTCCCATGAAGTGATGGGACCAGATGCCATAATCTTCGTTTTCTGAATGTTGAGCTTTAAGCCAACTTTTTCACTCTCCTCTTTCACTTTCATGAAGAGGCTTTTGAGTTACTCTTCACTTTCTGCCATAAGGGTGGTGTCATCTGCATATCTGAGGTTATTGATATTTCCCCTGGAAATCTTGATTCCAGCCTGTTTTTCTTCCAGCCCAGCGTTTCTTATGATGTAGTCTGCATAGAAGTGAAATAAGCAGGGTAACAACATACAGCCTTTACGTAATCCTTTTCCTATTTGGAATCAGTCTGTTGTTCCAAGTCCAGTTCTAACTGTTGCTTCCTGACCTACATATAGATTTCTCAAGAGGTAGGTCAGGTGGTCTGGTATTCCCATCTCTTTCAGAATTTTCCACAGTTTATTGTGATCCACACAGTTAAAGGCTTTGGCATAGTCAATAAAGCAGAAATAGATGTTTTTTTTCTGGAACTCTCTTGCTTTTTAGATTATCCAGCAGATGTTGGCAATTTAATCTCTCGTTCCTCTGCCTTTTCTAAAGCCAGCTTGAACATCTGGAAGTTTACAGTTCATGTATTGCTGAAGCCTGGCTTGGAGAATTTTAAGCATTACTTTACCAGCGTGTGAGATAAGTGCAATTGCGCGGTAGTTTGAGCATTCATTCTTTGGCTTTGTCTTTCTTTTTAAATATTACATATCATCAATCAATTGAGTACAGGAGAGTGTGCCCAACAAATCCAGTACCATGTTTCCACAAATTCAAATTTAAAATTAGTATTCTGATAGTTGTTATGTATAGCTTAAGCTTGTTTTTTATAGCACCTTGATGATATATTAATAGCTCATTCCTTTCCATCCTGTATTCACATTATAACTAAAATTAGATATTCTGAAGTATAAAATCCATGCAAGCAACCATGTGTTGAATGTTACCATGTTTTCTTTTAGCTAAATTACTTGAACTTCTCATAAGTTCTAGTGCCAATTTTATTTACGTTGTTGTAACTCATTTATTATTTGGTGAAAAAACTGCTTTTTTACAAAGTAAGGATAAGTTAGTTCTTAGGGTAAAAATTCTGAACCATTGAGTTTTGTTGTGTTGACAGATTGACATGAGGATCACAGGGGGTAGATTCTTCAGTACTAGGTAATCTCTAGTTCTAAATTGACCTGTTATTTTCTCCCTGTAAAGAGGACTGGACCAATTCATCTTTCCATCTCAAGATAAATTTCATGACCCTTTCTATGTAAATGAAAAAAACCAAGATCAAATTACCATCTTGGAATCTTTATGATAGGTTTATATGTTTATCTTAGTTATTAAAATCTTGCTACTCTACTTGTCTAAAGGATGTGAAGTGTGAAAGTCGCTCAGTCATGTCTGACTCTTTGCGACCTAATGGACTGTAGCCTGCCAGGCTTCTCTGTCCATGGAATTCTCTAGGCCAGAATACTACAGTGGGTAGCCTTTCCCTTCTCCAGGACATCTTCCGAACCTAGTGATTGAACCCAGGTCTCTGGCGTTGCAGCAGGTTCTTTACTGTCTGAGCCACAAGGGAAGCCCAAAGATCAAAATATATTCCTACCCGACATGGGGCAACATTTCATTAAGGAAGAGTGAGCACTATTTTTTATTTAGATCACTTTCTAATCCTATTAAATTATGCAAGTCTGTAAGGGGTGAGTTGGGCCTAAGGGAGAGCCTCCAGGCCCATCTTATAGATAAATTTGCATGAAAGAACGAAAAGACCAGTGTGTACCACGAGGGAGAAAGTTCAAAGTGAGCCAAGATAATTGAGCTGCTCTATTAAGAATCCTCTTAAATTTGCAACTGAAAGCTACCCCTTCTAGCATGGAAACCCACTTATGTACTTAACATTGACATTTATCCGCATTCCTGAAGCTTGTGAGTCCTATAACAATATGAATTTGAATGAAAGAAATTAATCTTGAGCTCCCCACAGAGGTTAGACCAAGTTATATATTGCTGATGTCATAATTGTTGAAGAAATACTTCTGGATGACTGAATGTTATTTATCTCTCTCTCATATATCTATTCTTGTGATTATATGGAAACCATTTTACATGATTTAGTAATATCACTGTTGCTGTTTTTCATACTGTTTTCATGAAAGTTTATTATTTGTAGCCAACCAGAAATAAAATCTGAGCTATTTTAGATCCCTTCTATTTACATCAATTATTTGATAAATATTTTTTTCTCAGTAATTCAAATGTCTTTTATGCTTTAATTTTCTTGAAAGTGTTTTACTTTGAACATTAATAGATATTATCCAATGCTATTTGTATCAAACTAAGAATTGGTATTTACCAGTGGAACCTCACTAAATCCATACTCCCCAGTTTTCTAACTCTAATCCACATTATTGATGTCAAAATATTCAGATGTTTCTCTGAATTCTTAATAAGCACCTTACATTTAATATACTCTATTGAGGTTGGAGGCTCTGTATAATTTACTTTCCTAGAAAGAGGCATGGCAAATGAGAAATGAGACAAGACAGTAATTAAGGCAGGCTTTCATTTTACTATCATTGGCAGTTAAATGTGACAGTTACAGTGAATACTTCATAATAAGCCATTCCCTAGATGGTGAGATTGACATTTGTAAATAGTTTAAAGATAGGGAATAGAGATTTCATGATTGGATGACTGAAAAAATAGCAGTAAAACTTACCCTAATGATTCCTTATGCCCTCAACATTATCCGCTGTGGCATCACTCTTAATTCCCAGTGAAGTTCATCTCATATTGTAAATGATTCAGTAATACACTACCTGCCTATAGCCTACAGGACTTCTTTATTTGTTGTACCATCTCATAATTATCTAAGAATGAAAGCAGATTCAACCACTCTATATAGTTTCTAATATTCAGAGATTAGAATAATATTATGGATAATTCCTTACCCATAAGTTTTTTTTTTTTCCTCTTCTTATACCCCTGTACAGCAGCATGATTTAGTCTGAAAGAGATAAAATACATATAGAAAAAGTAAGAAGCCCCAAACGTACTCTTTCTGAGCTTGAGGATTATGGGAAGGAGAGGAAGGCAGGGATAGAAGAGAAAGTGCTAGAATTCTTAATAAAGAGTACTGAGGAGAGGGAACAAAAACTCTGAAGAATTTACCATAGGATACAGTGTTACTTTAAGGGACTATTTAAGTTATGAAATTGAAATTTGTTAGCATATTTTAAAAATTACTTGTTTATATTTGGATCTGCTGGGTCATCGTTACTTCATGGATTTTTCTTTCTTTGTGGTGAGTGGGGACTACTCTTTAGTTGCAGTGGGTGGCCTTCCCATTGTGGTAGCTTCTCTTGTGGATCACAGACTCTCAGATGAAGGGACTTCAGTAGTTGTGGCTCCCAAGCTTAGTTGGTCCACGGCACATGGGGTCTTTCCAGATCAGGGACTGAACCTGTATCTCCTGCGTTGGCAGGTGGATTCTTTACCACTGAGCCACCAAGGATGCCTGAAATTTGTTAGAATGTCAATTCATTCAACAAATATATATTGAGAGCCCATTCTGTGTCAGATACTGTTTAGATGGTAATGACACAGCACTTATTAAACAGATCATCTTCTGCCAAGTGATCATAGGGAATTCTCTTTGAGCCCATAGCTATGTGTTTAAGTAAGATCAGCAATTTGGCAAGGACAGGGACATTGTTAGTGGATCAAATTGTTCATACAACGCATCTGTGCCTTTAGGACTTAGGGTGAGAACAAAATTCAGTGATAACACTAGAGGTTGAGCTATTGAGAAAATACATTGATGTGATTTAAATGGATGAGATAGACTGATTATGAAGCGGAAACAGGTTGCAGGGGTACTTAGTAGCTCACTCTTTGTCATTTTATCCTCACTAGAGCTTGGTAGCCCACTGGGAGATGCTGGGTTGAGATGTCAAAACTCTATGTCAAAAACTCAGAGAGCTCTTATCCTACTGAATTTGCTTCCATAGAGTACTCATATAATCTGCAAAAAATTCAAATTTCATTGGCTTCTTCTGCTCACAATGGTCACTGTCAGAGGGATTTCTTCTGTAAACTAGCTGGGGGCTCATCTATTATTTCATGCCTCACTAAAGTATTGCAGCTTTGCTTTTACCTGGTAAGTAGAAGAAAAATTCACATGTAGAAAGTGTGCTTTCCCAATTCAAAGTGACTCATCTGATAGTTTTCCTTCTTAATAGCAGTATATAGAGTGTGCAGCAAAAAGTCTATTATTTTTAAGTAATATTTGGGATCCTAGAATATTACATGTTCACTTGCTATGTGCAATCCCCAGTCGTGTCCAACTCTTTGTGACTCATGACTGTAGCCCATCAGGCTCCTCTGTCCATGGAATTTTCCAGGCAAGAATACTGGAGTGGGTTGTCATTTCCTATATACCTCAGTGAATTTTATTTTGTTTCATTCTATAACAGACATATAGAAGTAATTGCTACTGTCTTCCTTTTAGGTGTTTTAAGCTAAATAAAGGTGATGAATGTGGTAGACTACTATGCTATCTTTGGTTAACAGTGAGGCATCAAGGACCATGTGGCCTGGAGACACAGAGTGAGATATCCTTAAAATAGAATGGCAAGGGTACTGGTGTTTTCACCAGGCAAGATAAACTGCTTTTGGTACGTATCAGATAGGAGGAAAATGCCTTTGGAAGGTAAAGTACATTACAGATATTAAGACTCCAGCAAGAAAACTACAAGTGGAACAGAAAATGCCTATCAGATTCTTCACTTGATTAAATTAAAGTAAGCATGTCTCATATCTAAAGCTCTTTGTTATTTGTTAAGAAGGAAAATTGAACATAATGAAAGATATCATACATGCATGTGTTGTGTTTGATGCTAGCCTTAATCTCTGTTGTTTCTCCAAGAAAGTAATGCATTTTATTTTCTACTTTGAAATTGAGATTTAGAGCTTTTTCTTACTTATTATAATAGTCCTAATTCCTTAAATGTGGAATGAAATGGGATTAAGGAAAGAGTACTCAGGCAAACTCAAGGGAGGTGATGAACATTCTAGGTTTCTCTTATGAAATAATTCACTTCCAAAAAAATGATTCTCTCTGTGCATCTCCTATTCACTTTGCAATTTCCAAAATATAACCCCATTGACCCAGGCTTGGTCAGTTTCTCCTATATAAATCAATTAGTCATGGCCAAGAGGTAAGAAGAATACGAGTGACAAATGCTCAGATAAGAGTTCTTGTTAGTCTGGCAGCCAAATGAATTTAAATCCAAATTTATAACTTACCCACTACACGAAAAGAAAAGGAAAAAAAAAAATGGTTTGAGACTCTAGGTGCATTTAACTAAGCAAGTTAAAATTCTTTCTGAAACAGAGTATCACTTTCTATATAAGGGGAAAGTGGTAAATTCAAATAATACATTTGTCTTCTTTATTAAAATTTGTAAAATTTTAGGTAGCATAGCAGAGTCTTTAGGAATTTGAACTCCAGGCCTAGATACCCCTTTTGTATTCTACCCTCGTTCAGTACCAATTAACCTTTTGTGTCTCAAGTTCCTCATACAAAAATGAAATTAATAATAGTTCTACTTAATAGGGTTGTTTTGAGGGAAAAATAAGTTAACATTAGAGTGTATTTACATATTATATCTGACATATAGTAATGCACTCTATAAGCTTTGTTAAATAAATACATGAAGAACACTTATAGGAAAAGCCAACAGGCTTTTAAATGTTTCACTCTAGAAATAGACATATTTACCTATGAAAGATCAGAGCGAGCTGTTACCATGTGTCAGAGAGTGGAAAAATGTGTGCTCTTTGACACATGGTAACAGCTCGCTCTGATCTTTCATAGGTAAATATGTCTATTTCTAGAGTGAAACATTTAAAAGCCTGTTGGTGCCACACAATGAAACCATGATTACCAACATTTAATCTCCATCAGTTTTAAAACTTTGTCTATATTCATATTGGTTCTGAAATCAAGCTGAGAAAGAAGGTGCTCTTTAGTCCCAACATATGAAAACAAAAAGGAAATATCTCCCGCTTTACTACAAACCTAGATATTAAAATAGAGCAGCAAGTGCCAGCTGTGAGGCGCTGGAGTGGCTGGTGAGCCTCCCAGAGGAGATCCCCCACATCCAAGGTCAGGAGCGTCAGCTGCACTTTGCTGGACTGGCCACAAGGAGAGTGGCCATGAGGGCCATGAGGAGGCCTGCATCCAAGGTCAGAAAAACCCCAGTAAGGCGGTAGGCACTGGGGCAGCTGTGAGGAGATACCCCACATCCAAGGGCAAAAGAAAAGCCCTGGCAAGATGGTAGGAGGGGCAAATTCTCTTATAGAGTCAAACCCCATTCCCGCAAGAGACACTCAGAGGGCTCAAACTTTGTACGTACCAGGACACAGAGATCCCACAGAGACTGAGACAGAACTGTGTTTGAGTGTCTCCTATGGAGGTATGAGTCAGCAGTGGACTGTTACAGGGTCTGGGGATCTGAGTGCAGCAGACTTTGGTATGGCATAAGCTCTCTTGGGGGAGGTTGCCATTAATCCCACCACAGAGCTGCCAGAACTTACACAGGACTGGGAAATAGGCTTTTGGAGGACACAAACAGAACCTTGTGAACAAGGACACAGGAGAAAGGAGCAGTGACCCACGAGAGACTGACCCAGACTTGCCTGTGAGTGTCCAGGAGTCTCCAGCGAAGGTATGGGTGGGTGGTGGCCTGCTTCAGGGGTGGGGGTAGTGAGTATAGTGGTGTGTGCACAGGACCTTTAGAAGGAGGTCACCCTTATCATCATTACCTCCACCATAGTTTGGCTCCAGGTAAATAGCAGAGGTCAGGGGCAGTGGCTGGGAGGAGCTACCCCACACCAGAGGTCAGGGATGGTGGCCGAGAGGAGCAACCCCATGTCCAAGGAGCAGTGGCTGCGCGGGCACAGGAGGGCCGAGAAGAGCTAGTCCACGTTCGAGGACAGGAGGGGCAGCTGTGAAGAGATACCCCTTGTCCAAGGTAAGGAGCAGCGGCTGCACTTTTTTGGAGCAGCCGTGAAGAGATACCCCATGTCCAATGTAAGAGAAACCCAAGTAAGATGGTAGGTCTTGAGAAAGGCATCCAGAGGGCAGAAAAACAAACCATAATCACAGTAAACGAGTCAATCTAATCACACTAGGACCACAGCCTTGTCTGACTCAGTGAAACTAAGTTATGCTGTGTGGGGCCACCCAAGAGGAGCGGGTCATGGTGGAGAGCTCCGACAGAATCTGGTCCATTGGAGAAGGGAATGGCAAACCACTTCAGTATTCTTGCCATGAGGACCCCATGAACAGTATGAAAAGGCAAAATGATAGGATACTGAAAGAGGAACTTTCAAGGTCGGTAGGTACCCAATATGCAACTGGAGATCAGTGGAGAAATAACTCCAGAAAGAATGACGGGATGGAGCCAGAGTAAAAACAATACCCAGTTGTGGATGTGACTGGTGATAGAAGCAAGGTCCAATGCTGTAAAGAGCAATATTGCATAGAAACCTGGAATGTCAGGTCCCTGAATCAAAGCAAATTGGAAGTGGTCAAACAGGAGATGGCAAGAGTGAATGTCGACATTCTAGGAATCAGCAAACTAATCTAACTCAGATGACCATTATATCTACTACTGTGGGCAGGAATCCCTTAGAAGAAATGGAGTAGCCATCATGTCAACAAAAGGGTTCGAAATGCAGTACTTGGATGCAATCTCAAAAACGACAGAATGATCTCTGTTCGTTTCCAAGGCAAACCATTCAATATCACAGTAATCAAAGTCTATGCCCCAACCAGTAACACTGAAGAAGCTGAAGTTGAACGGTTCTATGAAGACCAATAAGACCTTTTAGAACTAACACCCCAAAAAAGATATCCTTTTCATCCTAGGGGACTGGAATGCAAAAGTAGGAAGTCAAGAAACACCTGGGGATAACAGGCAAATTTGGCTTTGGAATACGGAATGAAGCAGGGCAAAGGCTAATAGAGTTTTGCCAAGAAAATGCACAGGTCATAGCAAACACCCTCTTCCAACAACACAAGAGAAGACTCTACACATGGACATCACCAGATGGACAACACCGAAATCAGATTGATAATATTCTTTGCAGCCAAAGATGGAGAAGCTCTATACACTCAGCAAAAACAAGACTGGGACCTGACTGTGGCTCAGATCATGAATGTCTTATTGCCAAATTCAGATTTAAATTGAAGAAAGTGGAGAAAAGCACTAGACCTAAATTAAATTCCTTATGATTATACAGTGGTAGTGAGAAATAGATTTAAGGGCCTAGATCTGATAGACAGGGTGCCAGATGAACTATAGATGGAGGTTCATGACATTGTACTGGAGACAGGAATCAAGACCATCCCCATGTAAAGGAAATGTAAAAACACAACATGGCTGTCTGGTGAGGCCTTACAAATAGCTGTGAAGAGAAGAGAAGCTAAAAGCAAAGGAGAAAAGGAAAGATACAAGCATCTGAATGCAGAGTTCCAAAGAATAACAAGGAGAGATAAGAAAGCATTCCTCAGCGATCAATGCAAAGAAATAGAGGAAAACACCAGAATGGGAAAGACTAGAGATCTCTTCAAGAAAATTAGACACGCCAAGGGAGCATTTCATGCAAAGATGGGCTCGATAAAGGACATAAATGGTAGGGATCTAAGAGAAGCAGAAGATATTAAGAAGAGGTGGCAAGAATACACAGAACTATAGAAAACAGATCTTCACAACCAAGATAATCATGATGGTGTGATCACTCATCTAGAGCCAGACATCCTGGAATGTGAAGTCAAATAGCCCTTAGAAAGCATCACTACAAATAAAGCTAGTGGATGTGATGGAATTTCAGTTGAGCTATTTCAAATCCTGAAAGATGATGCTGTGAAAGTGCTGCATTCAATATGCCAGCAAATTTGGAAAACTCAGCAGGACTGGAAAACACGGTTTTCATTCCAATCCCAAAGAATGGCAATGCCAAAGAATGGCAATGCCAAAGAATGTTCAAACTACTGCACAGTTGCATTCTTCTCACACACTAGTAAAGTAATGCTCAAAATTCTCCAAGCCAGGCTTCAGCAATATGTGAACCGTGAACTTCCATAAGTTCAAGCTGGCTTTAGAAATGGCAGAGGAACCAGAGATCAAATTGCCAACATCTGCTGGATCATGGAAAAAGCCAGAGAGTTCTAGAAAAACATCTATTTCTGCTTTACTGACTATGCCAAAGCCTTTGACTGTGTGGGTCACAATAAACTGTGGAAAATTCTGAAAGAGGTGGGAATACCAGACCACCTGACTTGCCTCTTGAGAAATCTGTATGCAGGTCAGGAAGCAACAGTTAGAACTGGACATGGAACAACAGACTGGTTCCAAACAGGAAGAGGAGTACGTCAAATCTGTATATTGTCATCCTGTTTATTTAACTTATATGCAGAGTACATCATGAGAAATGCTGGGCTGGAAGAAACACAAGCTGGAATCAAGATTTCCAGGGGAAATATCAATAACCTCAGATATGCAGATGACACCACCCTTATGGCAGAAAGTGAAGAAGAACTAAAGAGCCTCTTGATGAAAGTGAAAGTGGAGAGTGAAAAAGTTGGCTTAAAACTCAACATTCAGAAAACGAAGATCATGGCATGTGGTCCCATCACTTCATGGGAAATAGATGGGGAAACAGTGGAAACAGTGTCAGACTTTATTTTTGGGGGCTCCAAAATCACTGCAGATGGTGACTGCAGCCATGAAATTAAAAGACACTTACTCCTTGGAAGGAAAGTTATGACCAACCTAGATAGTATATTCAAAAGCAGAGACATTACTTTGCCGACTAAGGTCCATCTAGTCAAGGCTATAGTTTTTCCAGTGGTCATGTATGGATGCGAAAGTTGGACCATGAAGAAAGCTGAGCATAGGAGAAATGATGCTTTTGAACTGTGGTTTTGGAGAAGACTCTTGAGAGTCCCTTGGACTGCAAGGAGTTCCAACCAATCCATTGTAAAGGAGATCAATCCTGGGTGTTCCTTGGAAGGACTGATGATAAAGCTGAAACTCCAATACTTTGGCCACCTCATGTGAAGAGTTGACTCATTGGAAAATACTCTGATGCTGGGAGGGATTGGGGGTAGGAGGGAAAGGGGATGACAGAGGATGAGATGGCTGGATGGCATCACTGACTCCATGAACAAGAGTTTGAGTGAACTCCATTAGTTGGTGATGGACAGGGAGGCCTGGCATGCTTCAATTCATGGAGTCGCAAAGAGTTGGACAAGACTGAGTGACTGAACTGAACTGAAATAACAGGGAGGGGACACAGCTCCACCCATCAACAGAAAATTAGATTAAAGATTGCTGAGCATGGCCCTGTCCATCAGAACAAGACCCAGTTTTCCCCTCAGTCAGTCTCTCTCATCAGAAAGCTTCCATAAGCCTCTTGTCCTTCTCCTTCTGAGGGCAGACAGACTGAAAACAATAATCACAGAAAACTAACCAATCTAATCACATGGACCACAGCCTTGTCTAACTCCATGAAACTATGAGCCATTCTGTGTATGGCCACCCAGGAAGGACAGGTCAGGGTGTAGAGTTCCTACAAAATGTGGTCCACTGGAGAAGGGGATGGCAAACCACCTCAGTATTCTTGCCTTGAGAACCCCATGAACAGTATAAAAAGGCAAAAAAAAAAAAAGAGGACATGGAAAGATGAACTGTCCAGATCGGTAGGTGCCCAATATGCTACTCCAGAAAGAATGAACAGTCAGAGCAAAACCAAAAAACAACACCTAATTGTGGATGAGACTCACAATGGAAGCAAGATCTGTTGCTGTAAAGAGCAATATTGCATAGGAACCTGGAATGTTAGGTACAAAATCAAGGCAAATTGGAAGTAGTCAAACAGGAGATGGCAAGAGTGAAAGTTGACATTTTAGGAATCAGCGAACTGAAATGGACTGGCATGGGTGATTTTTACTCAGACGACCATTATCTTTACCACTTGAGCAAGAACCCTTAGAAGAAATGGAATAGCCATCATCGTCAACAAGAGTCTGAAATGAAGTACTTGGATGCAATCTCAAAAATGACAGAATGATCTCAGTTTGTTTCCAAGGGAAACCATTCTATATCACGGTAATCCAAGTCTATGGCCTGACCAGTAATGCTGAAAGAGCTGAAGTTGAACGGTTCTATGAAGACCTAAAAGACCTTCTAGAACTAACACCCTAAATTGTGTCTTTTTCGTTATAGGGGACTGGAATGTAAAAGTGGCAGGTCAAGAAACACCTGGAATAACAAGCAAATTTGGCCTTGGATTACAGAATGAAGCAGGACAAAGGCTAATAGAGTTTTTTCAAGAGAACACACTGGTTATAGCAAACACATTCTTCCCACAACACAAGAGAAGACTAATCATGGACATCACCAGATGGTCAACACTGAAATCCGATTGATATATTCTTTGCAGCCAAAGATGGAGAATCTCTATACAGTCAGAAAAAACGAGACCAGGAGCTGACTGTCACTCAGATCATAAATACTTTGTTGCTAAATTCAGATTTAAATTGAATAAAGTAGGGAAAGCCACTAGACTATTCAGGTAGGACCTAAATCAAATCCCTTAGGATTATACAGTGGAAGTGGGAAATAGATTTAAGGGATTAGATCTGATAGAATGTGTAATGAACTATGGACAGAGGTTTGTGCCATTGAACAGGAGACAGGTATCAAGACTATCCCCAAGGGAAAAAAAAATGCAAAAAAACAAAATGGTTGTCTAAGGAGGCCTTACAAATAGCTGTGAAAAGAAGAGACGTGAAAAGCAGAGAAAAGGAAAGATATACCCATTTGAAAGCAGAGTTCCAAAGAAGAGCAAGGAGAACTAAGAAAGTCTTCCTCAGTGACCAGTGGAAAGAAACAGGGGAAAACAATAGAAAGAGAGACTAGACATCTCTTCAAGACAATTAGAGATACCAAGGGAACATTTCATGCAAAGATGGGCTCGATAAAGGAGAGAAATTGTAGGGACCTAACAGAAGCAGAAGATATTTAGAAGAGGTGGAAAGAATACACAGAAAAACTACAAAAACAGTGTCACCGCCCAGATAATCACAATGGTTTGATCACTCACCTAGAGCCAGACATCCTGGAATGTGAAGTCAAGTGGACCTTAGGAAGCATCACTATGAACAAAGCTAGTGGAAGTGATGGAATTCCAGTTGAGCCATTTCAAATCCTAAAAGATGATTCTGTGAAAGTGCTGCACTCAATATGCCAGCAAATTTGGAAAACTCAGCAGAGGCCACAGGACTGGAAAACATCAGTTTTCTTTCCAATCCCAAAGAAAGGCAATGCAAGGAATGCTCAAACTAGTGCAATTTGTTCATCTCACACACTAGTAAAGTAATGCTCAAAATTCTCCAAGCAGGCTTCAATGATACGTGAACCATGAACTTCCAGATGTCTAAGCTGGTTTTAGAAAAGTCAGAGGAACCAGAGATCAAAATGTCAACATTTGCCAGATCATCAAGAAAGCACGAGAGTCCCAGAAAAACATCTATTTCTGATTTATTGACTATGCAAAAGCCTTTGACTGTGTGGATCAGGACAAACTGTGGAATATTCTGAAAGAGATGGGAATATCAGACTACCTGACATGCCTCTTGAGAAATCTGTATGCAGGTCAGGAAGCAACAGTTAGAACTGGACATGGAACAACAGACTGGCTCCCAATAGGGAAAGGATTACATCAAGGCTGTATATTGTCACCCTGCTTATTTAACTTTTATGCAGATTACCTCATGAGAAACTCTGGTTTGGGTGAAGCACAAGCTGGAATCAAGATTAGTGGGAGAAATATCAATAAGCTCAGTTATGCAGATGACACCACCCTTATGGCAGAAAATAAGAAGAACTAAAGACACTCTTGATGAAAGTGAAAGAAGGAAGTGAAAAAGTTGGCTTAAGGCTCAACATTCAGTAAACTAAGATCATGGCATCCGGTTCCATCACTTAATGGCAAATAGATGGGGAAAGAGTGGAAACAGTGGCTGATTTTATTTGGGGGGCTCCAAACTCACTGTAGATGGTGAATGCAGCCACTAAATTAAAAGATGCTTGCTCCTTGGAAGGAAAGTTATGACCAACCTAGACCACTTATTAAGAAGCAGAGACATTACTTTGCCAACAAATACCTGTCTTGTCAAAGCTATAGGTTTTCCAGTAGCCATGTATGGGTGTGAGATTTGGAATATAAAGAAAGCTGAGTGCTGAAAAATCGATGCTTTGGAGGTGTGATGTTGGAGAAGACTCTTGAGAATCCCTTGAACTGCAAGGAGGTCCAATCAGTTCATCCTAAAGGAGATCAGTCCTGATTGTTCATTGGAAGGAATGATGTTGACGATAAAACTCCAATACTGTGGCCACCTGATGTGAGAAGCTGACTCATTTGAAAAGACCCTGATGGTAGGAAAAATTGCAGCTGGAAGGAGAAGGGGACTGCAGAAGATGAGATGGTTAGGTGGCATCACCAATTCAATGGACATGAGTTTGAAACTCTGGGAATTGGTTATGTACAAGAAGGCCTCATGTGCTACAGTCCATGGGGTCACAAAGAGTCAGACATAACTGAGTGACTTAACTGATCTGAACTGAATTAAGATATTAAAACAAAATCACTCTGCCTATATTCAAGCATTCACATGTTCACACGTGAGACTTTTTCTCATGATCAAGTGAAAAATAGAGACGATAGAGGGTAATGACATGGTAGTGGTGATGACCTTCTAGTGTGTTGGTTTGTCTGATGTCTCTGAAGGTCCAGTGGTTGCAGTGATGTACAATTTCGAAATGGTTTGCTACCTAGGCCATCTGTGTTTCTGCCGTTTTCCTGGGTTTATCTCTTGAGCTTGCCATGTTCTGATTCTTCGTTTACAGTCCCTTCTCGCTGAGCTTTAAACGATTCCATGCTATCACAATAGGGTGAAAAGACAAGTGATTCATGAAGAAAATATAATCTTTAAACATATAAATAATAGTGCATGTTAGACAGTAAAATAGAGAATATTCACATGTTGGTAATTATTTGTGAAACTTCAATTAAAGCAGTTAATCACAAAGAAGAAAAGAAATTTAACAATTAGTGGAAATTTTGAGCTAAATATCTCTGTTCTGAAGTTAATCTCATGAAAGCAATAAAATGAAATAAGTAAATTTAATAAATTCACTCTTAAATTAAATTTATTCTATATGTTTTAATGAATTTAGTGGTAGAAATTACTCACTTGCTGATAATTGTTACATTTGCATGTAGAGCCTTTTGATTTATAGCAATTTAACTAGAGAAAACATACATAGAAATACATCAGGAAAGTATAATTTCACATTGTTTGACTGAATACATGGCATTTTGAAAATTGAAAAGAGTATGATCTAATGTCAGGGATTGTATGACTTTGTTCAATGTCACCTTCAATATGTATAAATAAATACCTTATAGTATATCTGTAACTTATTTTTTTCACTTATGTTTCACATTTGTACCTTATTATGTTTCTATCACCCTCAAAGAATGTAACAAAATATTATAGATATTTCCAAAGTCATAATAAATTTTTCAAAAGAAATTCTTATTTAATTCATAACTATGAAATATAAGGTGAATTCTCAAAGGCACTGGCAAACTTAATGCAGGGAACATATGAAGAACACTCCAAGTTTGTCTTTGAAAATTTTTAGGTAAGTTAAAATCTAAAATAATTCACAAACAGTGCCTTAACTTTACTGCATCACATATCATGTAGTACATGCTGTATTTATCAAAGCATATTTAATTCTAAACTTGTTTAGCATTTATTTCATTATTTTTTTACAAAGCAAATAATACAGAATTCAAACACTTACACCTGTACATAGAATTTTTAAAACATTAAGTAATAAATTGAAATTTGATAACATAGATAAAGAAAATCATTTTTCTATATATGAAACATTCATACATGAAATGTGTCACAGCATTTCATTTCACTTCAGTTCAGTTGCTCAGTCATGTCCGACTCTTTGCGACCCCATGAATTGCAGCACGCCAGGCCTCCCTGTCCATCACCAACTTCCGGAGTTCACTCAAGCTCATGTCCATTGAGTCGGTGATCCCATCTAGCCAGCTCATCCTCTTACTTCCCCTTCTCCACCTGCCCCCAATCCCTCCCAGCATCAGAGTCTTTTCCATTGAGTCAACACTTTGCATGAGGTGGCCAAAGTACTGGAGTTTCAGCTTCAGCATCATTCCCTCCAAAGAACACCCAGGACTGATCTCCTTTAGAATGGACTGGTTGGATCTCCTTGGAGTCCAAGGGACTCTCAAGAGTCTTCTCCAACACCACAGTTCAAAAGCATCAATTCTTTGGTGCTCAGCTTTCTTCACAGTCCAACTCTCACATCCATACATGACTACTGGAAAAAACATTATCAGAGATAAAAGCAAATGGAAGAAGAAGAACCTCCTTTCCTGAAAGGAAAACTGAGGAAGGAAGCAAGCAACATTAAGCAGGTTATGACTATATTAACTTTCGTTTAAGAGAACAAATAAGCTCCTCTTAGTAATTTACCCATTTGGAGATGTGAAAGGAAAATAACACTCTAGATACTGTCCTCCTGAGTATCCTTCTTAGGGAATCAATCTGATCAGTGTTGATGCATGCATTGGGGCAGACTATGCTGTACACAAAGGCACCTAGCCAAGGGGTTGAAATTGAGCCCCTGCTTCAATAACCAAGTCATAGACTTTGGCACAGGGCTGTGTCAGTCTGGAGAGATTGCCTTTCTAGAATCACAGTCACCAGTGGGGCCAGGCTGATATGCATTATCACAGTCTATCTGACCAGCAGCTTTGATACTGGCCATTGGATCATTATAAAGGAAAGAATGAATGTCTGTCCAATGCAGTGATTTCTCTTAGGTTAATTCATCAGTCAAAGGTGCACATACATGCAAATGAGTAACATACATGTGGAAGTTCTACTGTGCATAAACAAGGAGAAAACATTGGTACACTGATGGGTTCAAGTACACCAAATATCTTTCTCTTATGTTAAAAATTGCTCTTGTGTTGTATTGATAGAATGGAGTTAAGTTTCACCAGGACTCTTTTGCATCATCCTTACATCTCCAGAAGCCATATACCATAAGGTATGTCACTTGGGGTAATACAGTACACTTGCTGGCACAATTTTGTGCCATGGGAATCAAACCTGACTCAGACACATTGAAATAATAACTTCCAAGCCTCCTTACTCCAGTTGGGTGTGTATACATACATATATAATATGATTATACTTTTCTTAAGAAAGAGCAATGTGTGCATATGTGAGTGTAACCACCTATATGTAAACTTTTATACTGTACTTATATCTATAGAGATAGATATCTGTAATTTTTTATATTAACATAGAGAGACAGTTGGAAAGATACAACCCATTGGCTGCTTTAATAATTAGAAGAGAAGAAGGCATGATTAATAATTTTATATAACTCAAAATTGCTTGACTTATTACTAACAGGATTATCTGTGTTAAAAAACAACATAAACAATATCTTGAGTTGGAAGACTAGAATCTTTTTAACTGAGTGCTACTTAGATAAATTTAAAGGAGTATTTTAGTATTTTTTTTTGTTTTGCAGTGGAGAGAAAGCAGCTCTATATTAATCTTTTCATAGTACAGAAACCTTTGAAGATTCAGCCAACATTTTGACCACTAACATGCCAAAACTTATTTGATATATAGAAACTTGGTTTCTATAAAGCAGAAGGCCATTACATCTATATCTTGTACTGGTCATATTTGCATATCTATAGCTTTACATCTATTACTCTGTATATGTTTGTGTCTATATATCACCAAAATGTTATTGTTGATGGTGGCTCAGACAGTAGAGTCTGCCTGCAATGCAGGAGACCTGGGTTCAATCCCTGGGTCAGGAAGATCCTCCAAGGAATGAAAAGGCAACCCACTCCAGTATTCTTGCCTGGAGAATCCCATGGATAGAGAAGCCTAGCACGCTACTGTCATGAGGTTGCAAAGTCAGACATGACTGAACAACTAACATTTTCAAAGATTTACATTTATTACTCTGTATATGTTTATGTCTATATATCACCAAAATGTTATTGTTGATGGTTCTTAATATGTCTAAAGGTAGAAAATAGCCAGAAGATAAAGTATAATTTCCTCTCTAATACTCACTATAGTGATGAAAAGGGTATTATGCAAGTAGGGGTATGACCATCAACTCCCAGTATGGCACTGAGTTTATGAACGTCTGCTAAAAAGTATTTACACCTCTCATTTGAGTCTACCAGTATTTGGGGTCCTCTGTTATTTTTTCCTAGTGGTATGTAGCCTATCATATCTTACTTAGATGTTAGATGTTTTTCAATGCATATATTCATTTCTAACTATATAAACTTAAAGTTTGAAGGGGGAAGCTTGCAGCCTCTTTCTTCTAATTTTGCCTATATAAGAACGAAGATCTAAGAAGTTTAACAGAATTGAAACTCATCCACGTTCTCCTTGGGGCAATTGCAGTTCACACATATAATTATGGAAGGTAGGCAATAGGAGCTAGCTATTAAGAATTGAGGCACTGTTATGTGATTTCTTGAGTTGAAATTATATGATCTTTAACAATGGGCAAGCTTGAAAAAAATGACCCATATATTCCTGGTGAAATTAATCAATACCTAATTATTTAGAAGCTATAAATGCTATCTTTGGCTGACATGCTCACAAAATGTGTTTTCTTCTGTCAATAAAGCCCCAACAAATTAGAAATCTAGCATAAGGGAGGTTATTACAGAGGACAAAAGACTCACCCTCATTTTTTCACTTAGCTATTTCATCAATTTAATGGTATTTATGTCACTTAAATAAGAAAAAGAGTGAGCTTGGGCCTTACAAATGTAATTGGAAAATAGTAACAAACTGATAATACCTGAAACCACAGAAAATGTAATACTCTAAAAATACCTGTAGAATTCAGGACACTAGCAAAGCAACTCTTGAGATACAGAAAATGACTATCACTGTGTTGACCTTAAAATATATATTTAAAATGTCATGCATTGGTATGTTTTGTTTATTTAAGTGCTAATTTTTGAATCTGAAATTAGATTTCATTGATCATAGTGGATGCTGCAAGGCTCCTCTCAGATCAAAGGCATATTCCCTCAATTGCTGGGAAGTTTGGCTGTAGATGGCTTAGTGCTAAATCCCTCAAACTGAGAGAACCATCTTAATGTCAAATCATCGTCCCAAGAGCAACCCCTTCAATGACTGTTATAATGCTGTTTTATTAATGGTGAAATGCATGACAGAATAGTACCCTCCCTATTCTTGCCTAATCCACCATTTCTTTCTGCAATGACTTAAATCACACACTTTTATTCTTTACTGTAAACTCAGAGACTCTGTCATAGATTTTCGCCATATAAGGAAGAACAATCTGTTAGTAATTAGCCTGTCCTCAATTATTTGCATTTAAGATTATTGACTTTGGGACTCACCTTTTAGAGATCCCTACTGGGGCTTAATCTTTGGAGACCCTGTTGAATTCAACTACATTTGAGAAGAATCACCAGAAAAGCTTATTTTTTATCTATCATCTATCAATCTATCAACCTACCTATCTACGTGTAATCATTTTACATATCTGGGCATTGAATAATATTTTATTGGATTGCTTTTCCACTAAGCCTATTGATAAATACAATAATATATTGTTTTTCTTTTATATCTATCATAGTATTTTCTAGACTTCAAGTGTTTATACTGAACAACTATCCAAAATCTTATTTATACCATTAGAAATTATATATAAATGCTTACATCTGCAAGTAAACATCAATATATAAATTTACATGTCTCAGGATGAAACTAGTTTATTAAAGTTCTGAGAAATAAAGACCGCCAACCTATGCTGCTGCTGCTAAACAGTATAATTCTAACTTTTATTTTTAAAATTTTTCTTCATAGCATAATAATATACAAACTGAAAAATGCATAAGCATAATTATATAGTACCACAAACGTAACCTACAATGTGAGCCAAAAAATAAAACAATGTCAGAGACTCAGAAGCACACATTGGTGTCCTTTCCTGTTATTGCACCCCTCCCTTTATCCTAGAAATAACAATTATCTTAGTTTTATAATTTTACCTCTACTCTTTTTCTGTTCTAATGGGAAAAAAGAATAAACCCCCTCATTTTTCTATATACTGAAGGAAAAGGAAGTGATATATCTTGTGTTTTGGAACCAAATTGCTCTAACATGAAGATATTCTTTTTTCTAGATGAATATTTTTCTAACTTAGGAACTGTTATGCTTGCTGTTGCTGTCTCCTTAAGTCCTTTCATTAAATTTGATAGTATAAGACTGCTACGTTACTGTGAAAATTATGATCAATTTTGCTAATTTTGCTAATTACCAAAGTTGTATATGTATTTGTATTTGTATATGTATAATTACCAATTTTGCTAATTTTAGAGAAGGAAATGGCAACCCACTCCAGTGTTCTTGCCTGGAGAATCCCAGGGATGGGGGAGCCTGGTGGGCTGCCATCTATGAGGTCGCACCGAGTAGAATATGACTGAAGCGACTTAGCAGCAGCAGCAGCTTGCTAATTTATAAATTGCTTTTACTAGTTTGGTGTAATTATGAAAATAGTAAAACTCTTAGAAACTAAAATAGTTTTTAAAAATCATCCTGTAGTATCTTTTACTTTATATAAGATGCAATGATAATATTTTATGGAAGTAATTGTGATATTCTGGTCTTGACTTAGTGCCGCAGAACCGGTAAATAACTGAGAAATATCTTCAAAAGTGTTAAAAGATTGCAATTTGTAATGGTTTACATTTAATGATACTTTGTGTTGTAAAGGGAGTATATAGACAGCAATAGAGTTTTTACCACAGTTTGTGAATTCAGTGAATTCACGTCACCTAAGGGGTCACTTTAGGCAAATGTAAAGTTGAAACCAATCATGAAGGCTATAGGGACTGATGTTGTGGGAGAAGATGGAAACTTTCCTTTCACTTTAAAAAAATGTTTCTTGATAGCACTTTTGTATATTTTAGACTGCACAGTCAAAATAGATTCAGCTGTTTTTCTGGTGATAATTTTGTATCATTGGTTGTCCTTCCTTTCCTCCTTCCCTCTCCTCCCTTACTCTCTCCCTCCTTCCCTCTGTCTCTGTTGGCAAACATTTGGGTTGTTTCCACCTTTCCCAGAGTTTCAGCAAAACTTTCTTTTCCAGCCCTCATATGGTTAACTGTATGTCTCTACTTGGAATCTCTTGTCCAGAAGGGTTTATAGCCCCCTTATAGCATCTACAAGCAATCCCCATCAGTTTTCCAATCTGCATTTAGGTTTTGTGAGTTAGAGATGAGTGAGTCCATCCTCCAGGTAGCCTCCAGGCAAATTAGAACAGATGTACACAATAATTTACAAATAAAGTCTTATTTGTTCCCTCCTTTTGGAGGGAGAAAATGGGACCTTGGGCTGCCAGCATTTGGGATCAAAACCAAGACTGCCACTGAGGTTGGTCAGGGGTTGTGGGTAGATGAATAAAATTTCTGAAAACTTTTCTACCATTCTGAAGATGTCATTTTTTTTTCCTTTTTAAAACTTTTTATTTTATATTGATGTATAGCCAATTAACAAATGTTAATGTTGTGACAGTTTCAGGTGAACAGGGGAGGGACTCAGTCATACACATCCATATATCCATTCTCCCCAAAACTCCACTCCCATCTTGGAAGCCTCATAACAATGAACAGAGTTCTGTGAGCTATATAATAGAACCTTGTTGGTTATTCATTTTAAACATAGCAATGCAGATATGTCCATCCCAAACTCCGTAACTATCCCTTTACCCCTTCACTATCCCAGCAATCATAAGCTCCTTCTATAAGTCTGTGAGTCTGTTTTGTAGCTGGTTTGTATCATTTCTTTTAAGATTTCACATATAACAGATGCCATTGGATAATTCTTCTTCTCTGTCTGACTTACTTCACTCAGTATAACACTCTCTAGGTCCATCCATGTCACTGAAAATGGCATTAGTTTGTTATTTTAAATGATATTCCACTATATATATATATATATACACACCACATCTTATCTATTCCTCTGTTGATCGACATTTAGATTGCTTCCGTGTCTTGGTTATAGTAAAAGTGCTGGAATGAAAATTGGGGTGCATGTATCCTTTTGGATCTTGTTTATCTCTAGATATATGCCCAGAAGTGGGATTGCAATATCATATGATATCTCTATCTTTAGTTTCTTAAGGAACTTCCATAGTTTTCTCCATAATAGCTGTACTGACTTACATTCCCACCAACAGTGTAGCAGACTTTGCTTTTCTCCACACCTTCTATAG
Organism: Capricornis sumatraensis; assembly: GCF_032405125.1. NCBI lineage: Eukaryota > Metazoa > Chordata > Mammalia > Artiodactyla > Bovidae > Capricornis > Capricornis sumatraensis. The sequence continues at coordinate 125,929,655 of NC_091071.1, forward strand.
CATTTATTGTTTTTTTTTTTTTTAATCATAGCCATTCTGACTGGTGTGAGGTTATTTATTGTAGTTTTAATTTGCATTTCTCTAATAATTAGTGACACTGAACATTTTTCATGTTCCTATTGGCCATCTGTGTGTTTTCTCTGGAGCATGAATGACTTTTTCTTAATTGGATATTCTCCTACTTTCTATAAATTTTGATTGGTAGAACTCCAACAAAGTTGGTTCAAATAGGCTCTATTTTGTTTGATGTTTCTTCCTGCGGGCGAAAAAGAGTTTGAGTCTTCCTAGACTGCCATCTTACTCTAGCTTTTATTTTTTTTAAATCACTGTAATTTACCTCAAGTTCTCCAATCTAAAAACTCCAAAGCTTTACATAAAAATTAGGCCATTTCTTCTCAAACATAACATATTCTCTTTTTCACTGATTCTTTCCCCCCAATTCCTTCAGTTAGAAGTGATCTTGTACCTCCCAAAATATTTTCAAGCTTGAATTATGCACTTTTAAAGACAAATAAATCCTCAATGATTTTCAGTTTTTGACGTTTATAAATTATTGTTCTCATTTTAAATATATTAAATATGTATAAACTAAAATATATTGCTTTGGTAGAACACTCATACAATTGCTATATTTGAGATATAAATAAAATAGAACAAAACAATAAAAATCACTATTTCCATTATTGGTATATTAAAAAGGATAGGATTGTTTTGCTCAAAATTCTGGGATTATTAAAAGAAAGAATTTGTATATTCATTGATTTATAGATTCACCTTAATTTCAATCAAAAGTCCAACTTATTATTTATTTATTTATTTATTTATTTATTTTGCAGAATTGACAAGCACATCCTAAAATTTATGTGGAAATGAAAAGGACAAGAATATTTAAAATAGGCTTAAAAAACAAATTTGGAGCACTCCAATTTCAAAACTTACTACACAGCTACACTGATAAAGATAGTGCAGTGTGGCATAAGAATAGACATATTGATCAATGGAGTAGATTTTAAATTCTAAAACTACACTCATATTTCTGTGAAATGTAGTTTTATAAGATTTTGTAAGTTTGCTGAGACAATTTGGTGAAACAGGTTTTTCAACAAATGGTGTTAGGACATCTGGATATCCATGTGAAAAAGAATGAAACTACAACTCTTCTTTATTTCAGCTGTAAACTTTCTTTCAAAATGGAGTATACACACACATTTAAGAGCAAAACTGGATGTGGTCCCAAGATGGAGGAGGAATAGGACAGGGAGACCATTTTATCCCCCACAAATTCATCAAAAGATCATTTGAATGCTGAGCAACTTCCACAAAACAGCTTCTGAACCTTGGGGGAGGACAACAGACACCCAGAAAGGCCGCTCATTCTCTTTGAAAGAAGATAGGACAAAATACAAAAGATCATTAGAGACTATGATCAGCAACTATATGACAATAAAATCGACAACTTGGAAGAAATGGATGAATTCTTAGAAGAGTATAACCTTCCAAACCTGAACTAGGAAGAAATAGAAAATCTTAACAGATCCATCACAAGCACAGAAATTGAAATTGTAATCAAACGTCTTCCAAAAAACAAAAGCCCAAGACTAGATGGCTTCACAGGTGAATTCTACCAAAAATTTAGAAAAGAGCTAACACCTATCCTACTCAAACTCTTCAGAAAATTGCAGAGGAAGATAAACTCCCAAACTCATTCAATAAGGCCACCATCACCCTAATACCAAACCTGACAAAGATGCCACAAAAGAAGAAAACTACAGGCCAATATCAGTGATGAAAGTGAAAGTGAAGTCACTCAGTCATGTCTGACTCTTTGCAACCTCGTGGACTGTAGCCTACCAGGTTCCTCCCTTCATGGGATTCTCCAGGCAAAAATACTGGAGTGGGTTGCCATTTCCTCCAGGAGATCTTCCCAACCCGGGGATTGAACCCGGGTGTCTTGCATTGTAGCCAGATGCTTTAATCTCTGAGTCACCAGGAAAGCACTATCAGTGAAGAACATAGATGCAAAAATCCTCAACAAAATTCTAGCAAATAGAATCCAACAACATATTAAAAGGATTATACACCATGATCAAGTGGGCTTTATTCCAGGGATGCAAGGATTTGTCAATATTTGCAAATTAATCAATGTGACACATATTAACAAACTGAAAGATAAAAGCCTTATGATTATATCAATAGATGCAGAGAAAGTCTTTGACAAAATTCAACATCCATTTATGATTTAAAAAAAAAAAAAAAAAAAACAAACCTTCCAGAAGGCAGGCCTAGAAGGAACATACTTCAACATAATAAAAGTCATATATGATAAATCCACAGTAATCATTGTTCTCAATGGCAAAATATATATATATATATATATGGCATTTCCCCTAAACTCAGGAACAAAACAAGGGTGCCCACTCTCACCACTGCCATTCAACATAGTTTTAGAAGGTTTAGCCATAGCAATCAGAGAAGAAAAAGAAATAAAATAATCTAGATTGGAAAAGAAGAAGTAAAGCTCTCACTGTTTGCAGTTGAAAAGATCCTCTACATAGAAAACCCTAAAAACCACCATATAATTACTAGCCTTAATCAATAAATATAGTAAATTTGCAGAATATAAAATTAATACACAGAAATCCCTTGCATTCCTATACAGTAACAGTGAGAAAGCAAAATGAGCATTAAGGAAACAATCCCATTCACCATTTGGGATGAAAATAATTAGGAATAATTTATTTATGCTAAAATAATTAGGAATAAACTTATCTAAAGAAACAAAAGACCTATATATAGGAAGCTATAAAACACTAATGAAAGAAATCAAAGATGACACAAATAGGTGAAGAAATACACCACATTCAAGGATTGGAAGTATCAAAATAGTGAAAATGCATATACTACTCAAAGCAATCTACAAATTCAACGTCATCCCTCTCAAGCTTCCAATGGTATTTTTCAAAGAATTAGAACAAATAATTTCACAATTTGTATGGAATTACAAAAAACCTCAAATAGCCAAAGTAATCTTGAAAAAGAAGAATGGAACTGGAGGAATCAATCTGCCTGACTTCAGACTATGCTACAGACTATACTTCAGACTAATCCTACAATCATCAAGACAGTATGGCACCTGCACAGAGACAGATATATAGATCAATGGAACAAAATAGAAAGCCCACAGATAAATCCATGCACCTATGGACACCTTATCTTTGACCAAAAAGGCAAAAATATACAATGGAGAAAAGACAATCTCTTTTACAAGTTGTGCTGGGAAAACTGGTGAGCCATCTGTTAAAAGAATGAAACTGGAATACTTTCTAACACCATGCACAAAAATAAGCTCAAAATAGGTTAAAGATCAAAATATAAAATCATAAACTATAAAATTTCTAGAGGAAAACATAGGCAAAACACTCTCTGACATAAATTACAGCAGGATCCTCTCTGACCCACCTCCCAGAGAAATGGAAATAAAAGCAAAAATAAACAAATGGGACCTAATTAAACTTAAAAGCTTTTGCACAACAAAGGAAACTATAAGCAAGGTGAAAAGACAGCCTTTAGGATAGGATAAAACAAATTTAACATAAATATATGGCAAAAGGAAATTTGCATTATGATTTGGTTAAGGATCTTGGGATAGGGAGATTATATAGGTAGGTCAGATAATTTATAAGGCTTCTTTTAAAGAAGAACCAGGAGGTCAGAGAGGAGAAAATATGCTATCCTGCTGGCTTTGAAGACTGAGGAAGTGGCAAGAGCCAAGGCATGTATGTAGTCTCTAGAAGCTAAAAAAGGCAAGAAAATGGATATGCTACAAAAGCCTTTTGAAAGTACATATCCCTAGGGACCCATTTCAGACTTGTGACTTGCAAAACTAAAACTTAATAAATATTTACTGATCTGAATCATCAATAAGTGGGAATTTTATAACAGTAATAGGAAACTAATAAAATTCTCCTAAATAGAGGTCAGCATGTTTGCCAATATATTTACATTTAGTTTTAAAAATTCTGCTGTGTAGTTAGGAAAAAGAGTGGACTTGGTTTACAAAGTGAGTGAATATATGCTACAAATAACATGTATAAGCATTTTTATATACCTGTTTTACTCTGAAAGAATTAACCAGCAACATAAGAGATATTCACCTGGGAGTTTATTTAACTTGCCTATGAACAGGATTCTGGAAACTATAATTCCCAGTATCTTGCAATAAGTATAAAAAGGATTTCAGTATAGTAAAGTTAGGCAGGATAAATCCTGAATTCTATACTCATTTATCAGTAGGAAAACTAATATCCTTTATATGTCCATCTTCATTTTATTTAATGTCACAGTTATAACTATACCTATATATGTTCCTATGCAGACTCTTAGAATGTCAGTTTTTATTTTTACTTTTTTATTAGAAAGCAATGCCACCCAGGCAAATTTATAGGGTAGAACATGGTTTGCAAAGTATAGCCTGTCAGCAATTATTTCTAAATGAAGCTGATAGATGAATAAATGAATCATAAAGAATCTTAAATAACTTAATTGTGATTTATATTGATATACATAGTTTACAATATAATGATGGAAATATACTTAAAAAAAAGATATCTAGGATCAATGCGATTAAGTTTAGATAGAATCATAGCCATGCTCCTTTAGTTATAACATTTTTGAAAATTGTAATAGTGCTTATATATGTGTATATATATATATAAATATAGGGAAAACCATTAGACAATTCAGGTATGACCTAAATCAAATCCCTTATGATTATACAGTGGAAGTGAGAAATAGATTTAAGGGACTAGATCTGATAGACAGAAGCCTGAAGAACTATGGATGGAGGTTTGTGACACTGTACAGGAGACAGGGATCAAGACCATCTCCAAGAAAATGAAATGAAAAAAGCAAAATGGCTGTCTGATGAGGCCTTACAAATAGCTGTGAAAAGAAGAGAAGTGAAAAGCAAAGGAGAAAAGGAAAGATATAGCCATCTGAATGCAGAGTTCCAAAGAATAGCAAAGAGAGATAACAAAGCCTTCCTCAGTGATCAGTGCAAATAAATAGAGGAAAAACAATAGAATAGGAAAGAGATATTTTCAAGACAATTGGAGATACCAAGGGAATATTTCCTGCAAAGATGGGCTCAATAAAGGACAGAAGTGGTATGGACCTAACAGATGTAGAAGATATTAAGAAGAGGTGGCAAGAATACACAGAACTGTGCGAAAAAGATCTTTATGACACAGATAATCTATATGGCTTGATCACTTATCTGGAGCCAGACATCCTGGAATATGAAGTCAAGTAGGCCTTAGGAAGCATCACTATGAACAAAGCTATGAGGTGATGGAATTCCAGTAGAGCAATTTCATATCCTAAAATAAGATGCTGTTAAAGTGATGTACTCAATATGCCAGCAAGTTTGGAAAACTCAGCAGTGGCCACAGGACTGGAAAAGTTCAGTTTTCATTCCAGTCCCCAAGAAAGGCAATGCCAAAGAATGCTCAAATTACCACACGATTGCATTCATCTCACATGCTAGTAAAATAATGCTCAAAAATCTCCAAGCCAGGCTTCAGCAAGAAGTGAACCATGAACTTCCAGATATTTAAACTGGTTTTAGAAAAGGCAGAGGGACCAGAGATCAAATTGTCAACATTCTCTGGATTATTGAAAAAGCAAGAAAGTTCCAGAAAATCATCTACTTCTGCTTTATTGAGTATGCTGAAACTTTTGACTGTGTGGATCACAACAAACTGAAAAATTCTTCAAGAGATGGGAATACCAGACCACCTAACCTGCCTCTTGAGAAATCTGTATGCAGGTCAGGAAGCAGCAGTTAGAACTGGACATGGGACAGCAGACTGGTTTCAAATTGAGAAAGGAGTACATCAAGGCTGTATAATGTCACCCTGCTTATTTAACTTCCATGCAGAATGCATCATGAGAAACGCTGTATTGGATGAGGCACAAGCTGGAATCAGGATTGCCAGCTAAAATATCAATAACATCAGATATCCCGATGACACCATCCTTATAGCAGAAACTGAAGAAGAACTAAAGAGCCTCTTGATGAAAGTGAAAGAGGAGAATAAAAAAGTTGGCTTAAAGTTCAACATATAGAAAACAAAGATCATGGCATCCAGCACCATCACTTCATGGCAAATAGATGGGGAAACAGTGGCAGGCTTTATCTTTTTCGGCTCCAAAATCACTGTAGATGGCGAGTGCAGCTATGAAATTAAAAAATGCCTTCTCCTTGCAAGAAAAGTTATGGCCAACCTAGACAGCATATTAAAAAAGCAGAGACATTCCTTGCCAACAAAGGTCCGTCTACTCAAGGCTGTGGTTTTCCAGTACTTTGCTCGAACCCCAGCAAATAAAATGTATCACTGTTTCCACTGTTTCCCATCTATTTGCCATGAAGTGATGGGGCCAGATGCCATGATTTTTGTTTTCAGAATGTTGAGTTTTAATCCAATTTTTCACTCTCCTCTTTCACTTTCATCAAGAGATTCTTTAGTTCTTCACTTTCTGCCATAAGGGTGGTATCATCTGCATATATGGGGTTACTGATATTTCTCCTGGGAATTGATTCCAGCTTGTGCTTCTTCCAGTCCAGAATTTAGCATGATAAACTCTGCATATAAGTTAAATAAGCAGGGTGACAATATACAGGTTTGACGTAGTCCTTTTCCTATTTGGAACCAGTCTGTTGTTTCATGTCCAGTTCTAGCTGTTAATTCCTTACTTGCATATAGGTTTCTCAAGAGGCAGATCAGGTGGTCTGGTATTCCCATCTCTTTCAAAATTTTCCACAGTTTATTGTGATCCACACAGTCAAAGGCTTTGTCATAGTCAATAAAGCAGAGAGAAATGTTTTTCTGGAACACTCTTGCTTTCTTGATGCTCCAGTGGATGTTGACAATTTGATCTGTGATTCCTCTGCCTTTTCTAAATCCATCTTGAACATCTGGAACTTCACAGTTCACGTATTGTTGAAGCCTGGCATGGAGAATTTTAAGCATTACTTTCCTAGCATGTGAGATGAGTGCAATTGTGTGGTAGTTTGAGCATTTTTTGGCATTGCCTTTCTTTGAGATTGGAATGAAAACTGACATTTTCTAGTCTTGTGGCCACTGCTGAGTTTTCCAAATTTGATGGCATATTGAGTACAGCTCTTTCACATCAAGTTTTTTAGGATTTGAAATAGCTCAACTGGAATTCCATCATCTCCTCTAGCTTTGTTCATAGTGATGCTTCCTAAAGCCCACTTGCCTTCACATTCCAGGATGTCTGGCTCTAGGTGGCTGATCACTCCATCATGATTATCTTGGTCGTGAAGATCTTTTCTGTACAGTCTTCTGTGTATTCTTGCCACCTCTTCTTAAAAATCTCCTGCTTCTGTTAGGTCCATACCATTTCTGTCATTTATTGAGCCCATCTTTGCATGAAATGTTCCCTTGGTATTCTCTAATTTTCTTGAAGAGATCTCTAGTCTTTCCCTTTCTGTTGTTTTCCTCAATTTCTTTGCACTGATCACTGAGGAAGACTTTTTTAGTTCTCCTGCTATTATTTTCAAACTCTGCATTCAGATGGGCATATCTTTCCTTTTTTTCCTTTGCCTTTCACTTCTTTCTTTTCTCAGCTATTTCTAAGGCCTCCCTAGAGAACCATTTTTCCTTTTGAATTTCTTTCTTTGGGATGCTCTTGATCACTGCTTCCTATACAATGTCATGAATCTCTGTCCATAGTTCTTCAGGCCCTCTGTCTATCACATGGAATCCCTTGAATCTAACTATGCAAAGACTAGTTTTTTTCCCAGACGACAGAGTGCTTCATTCCTAATCTCCACTCTCATCTCCTTTCAAAGGGTGTTGAAGGTCAGCTTTGCAGTGTCTCTTTATTTAGTCCTTATAGGGATAGATGCCAAAGTGCTGATTTGCAGTTTGCAAGAAATTTATTTTTTTAAGCTTTTAAAATAAAATAATAGATTTTAGTTTTACTATTCTGTGCTCTGTTTTTCTCAATTAACACTATTTTTCTAATATTTAAGCATCTATAATTTGCTTATTTTCTTTCTGTATGTCATTCCATTTATACTTTTTAAATTATGCATTGATTCTCTTGTCTGTAGGTAGTTTATTATTTCTAGATTTTGCTATTATAGAATAAAACTTCTATAAATTTTATTTTACATGTAATTTGAAATACATGTACGAGAATTTTTCTAAGGGATGACTAAGACAAATTTTTAAGTCATAGGATCATCATTCAATTTACAAGATAATGCATTTTCCAAAGTAATTGTCTTTATTTAGGCTATCACAATCAGTGTATTGTAGATCACAGAGCTCCTCATCCTATCTACATTTGGTATAATCAGACTAATTTTTGCCAAGATAATGGGTATAAAGTGTAATCTCACTGTTTTAAATTTGCATTTATTGTGTTTGTAAATTTCTTACATTCAACCTTTCATGTCTCTGCTTTTGTTGAAATGCTTATTATTTTGCCCAGTTCTTCCTTTTGGGTTGTTTTTTCTTTTTCTTCTAATTAGTAAGAATTTTTTATGTTGTTGTTATTAATTTTTATATTATTGCCTAGGTCTTCTGCAGTTTGTGGCTTTCCACTTCATGTCTTTCAGTTCAGTTCAGTTCAGTTCAGTTTCTCAGTCGTGTCCAACTTTCTGTGACCCCATGAATTTCAGCATGCCAGGCCTCTTTATCCATCACCAACTCCTGGAGTTCACTCAGACTCATGTCCATCAAGTCAGTGATGCCATCCAGCCATCTCATCCTCTGTCGTCCCCTTCTCCTCCTGCCTCCAATCCCTCCCAGATCAAAGTCTTTTCCAATGAGTCAACTCTTCACATGAGGTGGCCAATGTGCTGGAGTTTCATCTTCAGCATCATTCCTTCCAAAGAAATCCCAGGGCTGATCTCCTTCAGAATGGACTGGTTGGATCTCCTTGCAGTCCAAGGGACTCTCAAGAGTCTTCTCCAACGCCACAGTTCAAAACGTCAAGTCTTCGATGCTCAGCTTTCTTCACAGTCCAACTCTCACATCCATACATGACCACTGGAAAAACCATAGCCTTGACTAGACAGATCTTTGTTGGCAAAGTGATGTCTCTGCTTCTCAATATGTTATCTAGGTTGGTTATAACTTTTTTTCCAAGGAGTAAGCATCTTTTAATTTCATGGCTGCAGTCACCTCTGCAGTGATTTTGAAGCCCCCCCAAAAAAAGTCTGACACGGTTTCAACTGTTTCTCCATCTTTTTGCCATGAAGTGATGGGACCAGATGCCATGATCTTCGTTTTCTGAATGTTGAGCTTTAAGCAAACTTTTTCACTCTCCTCTTTCACTTTCATCACTTTCACTTTCATCAAGAGGTTTTTTAGATCTTCTTCACTTTTTGCCATAAGGGTGATGTCATCTGCATATCTGAGGTATTGATATTTCTTCCAGCAATCTTGATTCCAGCTTGTGCTTCCTCCAGCCCAGGGTTTCTCATGATGTACTTTGGGTTGAAGTTAAATAAGCAGGGTGACAATATATAGACTTGAGGTACTCTTTTCCCAATTTGGAACCAATTTGTTGTTCCATGTCTAGTTCAAACTGTTGCTTCAGTTAGAAATCTGCACACAGATTTCTCAACAGGCAGGTCAGGTGGTCTGGTATTTCCATCACTTGAAGAATTTTCCACAGTTTGTTGTGGTCTACACAGTCAAAGGCTTGGCATAGTCAATAAAGCAAAAGTAGATGAATTTCTGGAGCTCTCTTGCTGTTTCAATGATCCAACGGATGTTGGCAATTTGATCACTGGTTCCTCTGCCATTTCTAAATCCAACTTGAACATCTGGAAGTTCATGGTTCATATTTGTTGAAGCCTGGCTTGGAGAACTTTGAGTATTACTTTAGTAGCGTGTGAGATGGAGAAGGCAATGGCAACCCACTCCAGTCCTCTGGCCTGGAAAATCCAATGGACGGAGGAGCCTTGTAGGCAGCAGTCCATGGGGTCACAAAGAGTTGGACATGACTAAAGTGACTTAACAGCAGCAGCAGCAGCGTGTGAGATGAGTGCAGTTGTGAGGTAGTTTGAGAATTCTTTGGCATTGCCTTTCTTTGGGATTGGAATGAAAACTGACCTTTTCCAGCCCCATGGCCACTGCTGAGTTTTCCAGATTTGCTGGCATATTGACTGCAGCACTTTCACAGCATCATCTTTTAAGTTGAAATAGTTTAAGTGGAATTCCATCACCTCCACTATCTTTGTTAATAGTGATGCTTCCTAAGGCCCATTTGACTTCACATTTCAGGATGTCTGGCTCTAGGTGAGTGATCACACCATTGTGATTATCTGGGTCATGAAGATATTTTTTGTGTAGTTTTTCTGTGTATTCTTTCCACCTCTTCTTAATGTCTTCTGCTTCTGTTAGGTCCCTACCATTTCTGTCCTTATTGAGTCCATCTTTGCATGAAATGTTCCCTTGGTATCTCTAATTGTCTTGAAGAGACCTCTAGTCTTTCCCATTCTATTGTTCTCCTCTATTGCATTGCATTGATCACTGAGGGAGGCATTTTTATCACTCCTTGCTATTCTTTGTAACTCTGCATTCAGATGCTTCTCTTCTATTCACAGCTATTTGTAAGTCCTCTTCAGACAGCCATTTTGCCTTTTTGCATTTCTTTTTCTTGGAATGGTCTTGATCCCTGCCACCTGTACAATATCACGAACCTCCATCCATAGTTCTTCAGGCACTCTGTCTATCAGATTTAATCCCTTGAATCTATTTGTCACTTCTACTGTATAATCATAAGGGATTTGGTTTAGGTCATACCTGAATGTTCTAGTGGCTTTCCCTGCTTTCTTCAATTTAAGTCTGAATTTGGCAATAAGGAGTTCATAATCTGAGCCACAGTCAGCTCCACAGTCAGATTGTATAGAGCTTCTCCATCTTTGGCTGCAAAGAATATAACCAATCTGATTTTGGTATTAAACATCTGGTGATGTCCATGTGTAGAGTCTTCTCTTGTGTTGTTGAAAGAGGGTGTTTACTATAACCAATGCATTCACTTGACAAAAGTCTGTTAGCCTTTGCCCTGCTTCATTCTGTACTTCAAGGCCAAATTTTCCTCTTACTCCAGGTATAACTTGGTTTCCTACTTTTGCATTCCCATCCCGTGGAATCAAGAGACATTCTTCTATGTGTTAGTTCTAGAAATTCATATAGGTCTTCATGGAACGTTCAGCTTCAGCATTTTCAGTATTACTCAACAGGGCATAGACTTGGAATACTGTGATACTGAATGATTTGCCTTGGAAATGAACAGATTATACAGCTCTTATAATAAGAAAACAGTCTCTAATTTCATGTTTTTCTATTTTTTTCAGGCTTTTTCTCTTTTCTTAGATAACAGATATCCATCTGATATCCTCTTTTTTCTACTTAAAGACTCTTTTTTGTAATAAAATACACATAACTTTTTATATTTTAATAATTTTAAGTGTATAATCTTATGGCATTAACCTTCCGATTGTTATGCTACCATCACCGCCATCCATCTCCAAAATTTATCCTATGCGTCCAAATTGACTGCTGGACCCAGTAAACATTTGTTCAACATTCTCACTCTTTCGTATCTCTGAAAATCACCATTCTGTTTTCTTTTTAAACTTTTTTTTATTTGTTTGTTTATTTTTGATTATACTGAATCTTCAGTACTCTGCATGGGCTTTCTCAGGTTGTGGCGATTGGGGGCTCCTCTTCATTGCAGTGCATGGACTTCTCATTGTGGCTTCTCATATTGCTGAGCACAGGCTCTAGGCTCATGGCTTAATTAGTTGCATCACGTGGGCTCAGAAGTTGTGGTTCACAGGCTTAGCACTTCCATGGCATATGGAATCTTCCTGGATCTTGGATCAAATACCTGCTGCCTGCATTGGCAGGCAGGTTCTCATCCATTCTACCATTCTGTATTTTTTTTTTTTTTTTGTCTTTGAGCATTTGTCTACTGAAGGTACCACTTATAAGTAAAATTATGTTGTATTTGAACTTTTGTGATTTTTCTCACTTCACCCTGTGTACTCTCTTCAAGGATTTATCCATGTGTAGGTCAGGAAGCAACTATTAGAACTGGACATGGAACAACAGATTGGTTCCAAATAGGAAAAAGAGGACGTCAAGGCTGTATATTGTCAACTTGCTTATTTAACTTCTATGCAGAGTACATCATGAGAAACCCTGGGCTGGAAGAAGCACAAGCTGGAATCAAGACTGCTGGAAGAAATATCAATAACCTCAAATATGCAGATGATACCACCCTTATGACAGAAAGTGAAGAGGAAGTAAAAAGCCTCTTGATGAAAGTGAAAGAGGAGAGTGGGAAAGTTGGCTTAAAGCTCAACATTCAGAAAACGAAGATCATGGCATCTTGTCCCATCACTTCACGGCAAATAGATGGGGAAACAGTGGAAAGAGTGTCAGACTTTATTTTTTGGACTCCAAAATCACTGCAGATGGTGACTGCAGCCATGAAATTAAAAGACGCTTATTCCTTGGAAGGATAATTATAACCAACCTATGTAGCATATTAAAAAGCAGAGACATTACTTTGTCAACAAAGGTCTGTCTAGTCAAGGCTATGGTTTTTCCAGTGGTCATGTATGCATGTGAGAGTTGGACTGTGAAGAAGGCTGAGTGCCGAAGAATTGATGCTTTTGAAGTATGGTGTTGGAGAAGACTCTTGAGAGGCCCTTGGACTGCAAGGCGATCCAACCAGACCATTCTGAAGGAGATCAGTCCTGGGTGTTCTTTGGAAGGACTGATGCTAAAGCTGAAACTCCAATACTTTGGCCACCTCATGAGAAAATTTGACTCATTGGAAAAGACTTTGATGCAGGGAGGGATTGGGGGCAGGAGGAGTAGGGGACAACAGAGGATGACATGGCAGAATGGCATCACTGACATGAGTTTGGGTGAACTCCAGGTGTTGGTGATGGACAGGGAGGCCTGGTGTGCTGCAATTCATGGGGTCGCAAAGAGTCAGACATGACTGAGTGACTGAACTGAACTGAGTGTGTGTCAAAAGTTCCTTCAAATTAAAGCTAAATAATATTATGTTGTATGTGTATTATACATTTTTTAATCCATGCATCTATCAATGGATATTAGGCGTGCTTCAAGCTGTTGACTATTAGAAATAGTGTTGTTTTGAACTTGGGCATAAACATATCTGTTTGAGTCCTTGCTTTCAATAATTTTGGATATATATGCAGAAGTGGAATTTTCTGCAAAAAAGGAAATCCAAAAGTATAATACTAATGTCAAAGAATTATTGTCTGTGTTTTCTTCAAGAAATTTTGTGGTTTTAGATCTAACGTTTAAATCTTTAATCAATTTTGACTTTACTTTTGTGCATATTGTGAGAGTTATCCAGTTTGATTATTTTACAGGAGCTGCCCAGGTTTTCCAACACCATTTATTGAAGAGACTATCTTTTCCCTATTGCATATTCTTGTCTTCTTTGTCATAGACTAATTGCCCATCTAAGTGTAGGTTCACTTCTGGGCTCTCTATTCTGTTGCATTGATCATTGTGTCTATTTTTGTGCCTGTAGCATACTGTTTTGATGCGTAGAGCTTTGTGGTATACTTTGAGCTCAGGCAGCATATCACTCCCAGATTTGCTTTTTCTCAAGATTATTTTGGCTGTTCAGGGTCTTTGTGTTTCCATTTAATTTTAGCAGTACTTGTTCCAGTCCTGTAAAGAATGCCATTGGTATTTTCATACGGATTGCACTGTCTGTAGTTTACCTTAGGGGGTATGATTATTTTAACAATAGTAATTCTTCCTATCCATAAATGCAGCATATATTTCTATCTATTTGTATGGTATTCAGTTTCTTTCATCAGTGTCTTATGATTTTCTGAATATAGCTAGCTTACTTCCTTAGTTACATTTATTCCTATTTTATTATTTTTTATGTGATAGTAAATATGATTTTAAAAATTTTCTTTTTCTGAAAGTTAGTGTTAGTTGTGTTCTTTCTTTCTTTTTCTGTTTTTAGTGTATAGAAACGAAACATCTCTGTATATTAATCTTTCATCCTGCAACTTTAACAAATTCTTGATGAGACAGTCGTTTTTTGGATATAGCTTTTGGGATTTTCTAAGTATAATATTATGTCATCTGAATACAGTGATAGTTTTACATTTTCCTTTCCAATTTGGATTTTTAAAAACATCCTTTTCTCATATGATTGCTAGAGCTAGGACTTGCAATACTGTGTTGAATAAAAGTAGCAAGTGTGGGCATACTTTTCTTGTTACTGATTATAGAGGAAGTGCTTTCATGTTTTTGTTAGTGTGTCTGACGTTAGCTATGGGCATGTCATATATGGCCTTTATTAGGTTGCTGCTGCTGCTGCTTCTGCTGCTAAGTCGCTTCAGTCGTGTCCGACTCTGTGCGACCGCATAGACGGCAGCTCACCAGGCTCCCAAGTCCCTGGGATTCTCCAGGCAAGAACACTGGAGTGGGTTGCCATTTCCTTCTCCAATGCATGAAAGTGAAAGGTGAAAGTGAAGTCATTCAGTCATGTCTGACTCTTAGCGACCCCATGGACTGCAGCCTACCAGGGTCCTCCGCCCATAGGATTTGCTCGTTATATTTCCTCTATACTCATTTTGTTGAGTTTTTATTTTAAATTATTGTTGAATTTTGTAAAAAATAATTTTGTGCATCTTTTGAGATGATTGTATGATTTTCAATCTTCAGTTTGTTAATGTGATGTATCAATTGATTTTGGTTATTGAATTATCCTTTAATCCTGGATAAATCCAAATTTATAACAGTGTGTGATCCTTTTAGTATCCTGTCGAATTCAGTTTGCCATTACTTCACTGAGAGGTTTTGCATCTCTGTTGACCAGAGATTTTGGTCTGTCATTTTCTTTTTGTGTGTGATACTTTTGTCTGATTTTTTCACCTGGGTGATCCTGGCCTCGTAGATTGAATTTGGAGGTGGTCCCTCTTTAGAATATTTTAGAATATTTTTAGATGGATAAATGTTAACTTTTCTTAAAATGTTTGCTAAAATTCACTCATGAAGCCATGTGCTTCTAGAATGTTTTTTTTTTTTTTAATTTTTTTGTCAGGAGTCTTTTTTGTTTGTTTTTGTGGTTTGTTTTGTTTTTGTTTTTGTTTTCATGCTACACATCCTTCTTGTGGTTTCTGGTGCCCTACACATCTATATGTTATTCAGAGAAACTTCTCTAGTAAGGAAATATAGAAATGATCCCTGAAAGTATAGCCTTAGGAGTTTGTTTTCTAGCTGATTCAGTTTTATTATTGGTAATAGATCTGTTAATATTTTCTATTTCTTTCTGTTTCACTCTTGAGACATTGCATATTTCTAGGAATTTACCCATTTCTTCTAGCTTGTGCTTCTTTTTGGTATACAATTTTTTTTTTAGGAATTTACCCATCTCTTCTAGCTTGTGCTTTTTTTGGTATATATTTTTTTATTAATAGTAGTCTTTTATGATTTTTCATATATCTGCAGTGACAACTGTAACTTCTCTTTCATTTCTGGTTATATTAACAAGGGCCTTCTCTCTTTTTTTATTCATGAGTATGCATAAAGAGCACCAGTCTTTTTAAAAATCCCTTCAAAGAATCAGCAGTTGATCTCTTCTGTAATTTTATTTAGTCTTTATTTCATTTATTTCTGCATTGATCTTTATGATTTCTTTCCTTCTGCTTACTTTGGGTTTTGCTTATTATTATTTCTGTTCCTTTAGGTGTAAGACTAGGTGAGATTTTTCTTATTTCCTGAAGCAGGCTATAAACTTACCTCTTACCACTGCTTTTATTGTGTCCCATGGATTTTAGATAATTTTGTTTTCATTTTTATTTGTCCCAAGTGATTTTTAAATTTATTTTTAAATTTCTTCAGTGATCTCATGGTTGCTTAGTTGCATATAGTTTAGCCTCCATCTGCTTGTGTTTTGGACTCTTTTTTTTTTCCATTTTAGTTGATTTCTAATCTTGTAACATGTGGTTAGAAGAGATTCTTCATATAATTCTTCATATGATTTCAGTTTCATATGATTAAATTTATTTATAATTGTTTTCTGGCATAGCATGTGGCTTATCCTGGAGATTGTTGCATGGGCACTTGAAAAATGTGTATTGGGCCATTGTGTAATTATTATTTCTTAGTAGTAATGAAATGTTCATTTGGTTCTGAAATAATGTTTATTTGACAGTAAACTTTATGCTTACATCACTTTTTGAAGTAAGAATCCACTTTTCTACTTTAAATTCTAGTAGACATTTTGTGTATATATACTCTAATGTTTAAAATAAATATAGTTAAAATTACTTCAGATTAAGAAAGATCCTGCCTTAAAATTTGGCAATGCAGAGGCTGTCCTAATCCTCCTTTAACAGATATATGCATAATCAAATGAACATTTATTAATCTCCATTTTCTTCTGTGGTCTTTTCATTATTTGCGAGACCTGAGTGTTTAAATATCTGAATGGCTAATTTAGACAACATCAGCTACTACACAATAAATTTAAGATTCCAAGAAGCAGAAATAACTTAATTATCCATATTTGGCTACCTAGATTGTGTCTGTTTTTTCCTTTCTTGATACTTGCTAATAATCTTAGTCTGTTATTTCATTTGGTATTGCCCATATTAAGAGTTCAGTAAGAGACATTGGCACATCTAATAGAAAGGATATATGTTTTAAAATGTACTGTAGCTCTTTTTTGTAATTGATCATGGCATGCTACTGGCCTCTTTGGAGGTTCCATCATACACTTTCCTGAAATCAGTATGAAACTGTGGTTCCCAAAATCTCTCATGTCTTGGCACCTTTATTGTCTTAATATTTCTTTTCCATTGACAAAAGTCATACAAACAAAACCAAAAGCCAGTAATTCTATTTATTAAGTATGCATGTTAGCTGCTAAGTTGTGTCTGACTCTTTGTGACCCCATAGAATATAGCCTTCCAGACTCCTCTGTCCAAGGAATTCTCCAGGCTAAAATACTGGAGTGGGTGGCTATTCCCTTCTCCAGGGGATCTTCCTGACACAGGGACTGACCCCTGGTTTCCTGCATTGCAGGCAGATTCTTTAGAATTTTTACCGTCTACTGCTACTGTTACTGCTAAGTCGGATCAGTCATGTTCGACTCTGTGCGACCCCATAGACAGCAGCCCACCAGGCTTCCCTGTCCCTGGGATTCTCCAGGCAAGAACACTGGAGTGGGTTTCCATGTCCTTCTCCAACGCATGAAAGTGAAAAGTGAAAGTGAAGTCGCTTAGTCGTGTCCAACCCTCAGAGACCCCATGGACTGCAGCCTACCAGGCTCCTCCATTCATGGGATTTTCCAGGCAAGAGTACTGGAGTGGGGTGCCTTTTTACCATCTAAGCTACCTGTATTCAAATAAGTTAATGGTTGTCATTTGCATGATGTCCAATAGGTGTCACTCTGTTTTCTTCAAAATTTTAAAATATTCCACAGTGACCCCATTAGTTCATTGTGATGCCCCAGTGAACTTTGGCATTCAGTTTGGGAATTACAGTTTTAAAAGCCATTTACTGTATGACAATTCTTTTAGAACTATTTATTTGGACCCTTGAGAGCACTTCCCACCCCTCCTCCATTAGGCAGCTCCTTCTTTGCTCTATGCCATAACCTGTGTCAGCAATTTCCTCTAGTTGGAATGAATAAAAGATTTGTTAATGTACATAATAGCTAAGAATTTGGTCATGATGATTTCAGTGATGGTTGCTTTTAACTACTTATGTTTAGTAGAAAAATAAGAATACTTCAAAAGGTTTAGTAGTTTTAAAGTAATTAGCAGATAATAATAAAATAAATTGATAGGTCAACACAATTTTGTGTAGCTATAAGGAGTGCTTCAAATCTAGCTGCAGAACATGGCTTTTGCAATCTAGCCTTTATGTAACTTCCCTGCTGAAGGTTTAATTTATTTGGCCTCTTGAGAAACACATTTGGCATTGTAATATGTTTTGCTTCCAGGGTCTGTCTCCAAGAATGATTTGAAGAAATTGCACATAAATTTATTTTCAAGGCAAGCTATTTTCCTTTTAAGGAACTATCTATATTCATCTCACATAGGTAGAGAGTAATACATTAAGCAAATGTATATACTCAGCAAGTTAGGACCTCATAGATCTTATACATATGGTCATTTCATATTTAATTTTATTAATCACTATCTCTATGAAACAAGAAATTTGAGGAACCTTAACTGGAGAATAAAATGTGTGGATTTATATCACTGAAACATTTAAATATCTTATTCAGTGTTAAATACATATATGATGAATCATTGGAAAATATTTTTAAAAATGAAATTTGGGAATATGCTAAATCTGCAGGTGTTTTTCTTCTTGATTTCTAACTCCCACCGAAAACATGCCTTGAGTTATTTGCAATTTTCATTTCTTATTAAAATATACAGAATTAATTATTAATGAATTAATTCATAGAGCTCTATGATACAGTTGGACTGAGATACATTGGGATTCAATGTGACCTTATCAAGTGAGGTGAGTCATTCATTAATTCAGATAATAGAAGTTATTATAATAGTCTTTTGCTTATGCTATTATTGAATATAACCACTTTTATTCATATCTGTATATGCATATTGAGATAATATCATTTCAATAATTTTTGAACTGAATCTTCATCCTTGTAAGAGTATTTTTAGAAATTTTAGATAGTGCCTATTTTTAACTGTGTATTTGTGGGCTAACTTCATATATGCTTGACTAATTTATATGCATTTGAAACTTTAAATATACTTAATTTATTTAAATATCCAGCACAATGTTTAGTATGTAGAGAACATTCTAACTTGCTAAGTTGTTTTCCTGTCTTAATTTTTAGTAGTTTTATGTTCACCACTTTTTGTGTAATTGTTCTCCCCACTTCTTTAATCTCTGCACTTTCTTTTCCATATAGCAACTAGAAGAAAATTTCTCAACATAAACTTGATCGCGTTACTCTGCCCCTCAAAATCTTTCTATACTTTCTGTCACAGAATGAAACAAACAAAAACTTATTCAAGAGCTGACTAGGCTCTTGTCAATTTTCTCTTCCTTTCCTTTGAAAGGGCTTATCATCACTTGATAGTTTTTCTTATATTTATATGTATGTTCTTACATGATTATTTTTTCTGCTTTAAAATTCTGGTGACCATACAATTCAAGGTTCAAAATATATATACTTTAAGAATGATAAGAGGTATTAAAATAACTAGAGCTGTATATTTTTTGAAATATTTGTTAATTGGCAAAAATCAATTTTGCCATATTGTTGAATCTAAAACTAACCTTATTTTCTAAACTATAATTCCTTCTAAAAGTAAAAGTATCACATATATATATGAATATTAACAACAAAAACTTCTTTATGTTTGTTATTCAGAGATTAATAGAAGCATGCAGAGCAAGTTAATTTAGAACATATTTTAATACTTTAAATCAATTCTAGTAGTGTTATTGGATTCTGATATAATGTCAATGGATTTTTCCCACAGATGGAGATAGTCCAAAGCAAACTTTACAAAATTTCAGGCATAAATTTTGTTCTCCATTTACACTCATTTCATTTGTTTGATTTTTCATTTACTTTTATAGGGATTTTAATGTCTTCCTATCTGTAAACTATGTTTTCAATATTTTTCATTTGATAAATTTACAAACTTCCAAAGCTAAAATTTCTGAAACTTCATTCATATGTTTTGATTGAAGACATTCAATTAATTTTGAGAAGTGAATAAAAATTACAAGCCTTTAATAGAAATTCAGTATCAGTAAACTACACTAAAGTATATTTAAAGTTGGTTCTTCAAGAATTTGTATGGTAAAAAAAAAGCCAACTGTTAATGAACAGCAAGGAGAAAAGGCATATACTGTCATTTCAAACTTTTTTTTTCCTTTCTGAGAAGAGAAAGAAGCATCAGGCTTGTCATAAAAATTATGTTTTATTGTGTTTACTGTGAGTAAAATATACAGAATAATATATAGAATAAAATGTGTATTTTCACAACTACAGCTGTTTGAGGATGCAATTTTGAATTATGGTGTTTTACTTTAGGAACTTAGTAAAAATAGTTCTACTACCATGAGTGCTATACAAAAATGTGCTTTTGTACTATTAACACAGAAAGAAATAATGTTATGCTTAGGTTTTTACCTGTGTTTGCAATAACATTCACAGTGATGACAAATATTTTACTTTTTATGAAATACATTTCTAAGAGCTTCTTAAGTTAACATGTGATACACATAAATAATGATGCATGTAAAACATGAAGTATAACAATTTAACTAGTCGATAATTTTTTTTTTTTTGCTAAGAGAGTCAACATTAACAACATGATATTCAATTTTAGAAATAAACAAGAAAACTTGAAAGCAAAAATTAATAATTTAAGTTTGAAGAGCAATCACCTTTTTTAAAAAATTTTTATTTTTATTTTATTTTGCTTTACAATACTATATTGGTTTGCCATACATTGCCATGAATCCACCACGGGTGTACATGAGTTCCCAATCCTGAACCCCCCTCCCACCTCCCACCCCATAACATCTCTCTAGATCATCCCCGTGCACCAGCCCCAAGCATCCTGTATCCTGTATCGAACCTAGACTGGGGATTCGTTACTTACATGAAAGTATACATGTTTCAATGCCATTCACCCAAATCATCCCACCCTCTCCCTCTCCCTCTACAGATTCAATGCAATCCCTATCAAGATGCCAGCGGTATTTTTCACAGAGCTAGAACAAATAATTTCACTATTTGTATGGAAATACAAAAAAACCTCAAATAGCCAAAGCAATCTTGAGAAAGAATGAAACTGGAGGAATCAACCTGTCTGACTTCACCTTTTTATATTAAAATTCATGCTGCAAAGAAAAATAGACATTATACTTTTTTTAGTTTTGTGCATTCTAGAGTCCCTTGGACTGAAAGGAGATCCAACCAATCCATTCTGAAGGAGATCAGCCCTGGAATTTCTTTGGAAGGAATGATGCTAAAGCTGAAACTCCAGTACTCTGGCCACCTCATGTGAAGAGTTGACTCATTGGAAAAGATTCTGATGCTGGGAGGGATTGGGGTCAGGAGGAGAAGGGGACAACAGAGGATGAGATGGCTGGATGGCATCACTGACTCGATGGATGTGAGTCTGAGTGAACTGTGGGAGTTGGTGATGGACAGGGAGGCCTGGCATGCTGTGATTCATGGGGTCGTAAAGAGTCGGACATGACTGAGTGACTGAACTGAACTGAACTGAATGTTCTTGTAGTTAGTAACAGAATTATGGCTTCCATATGTAACAGTAACCTGACCTCAATGCAGGAGATTCAGGTTCAGTCCCTGGGTTGGGAAGATCCTCTGGAGAAGGGAATGTCTACTCACTCCAGTATTCTTGCCTAGAGCATTCCATGGACAAAGCAGCCTGGTGGGCTTTAGCCCATGGGATTGTAAAGAGCTGGATATGACTGAGAAACTAACAACAGGTGGTGGTAAATATGGACGAATAAATTGTTATAGGTTATCTTGATCAGTGTTCCCTAAAAAGCTGACCTGACACATAATTTATAAAGTAAAAACTTTATTGGTCATGCAAATTTGGTAGATGCACAAGGGAGGTGGTGTGAGAGTGAGGCAGTGAAGGAAGCAAATCAAATATAATGAATTGCATTTTTGAGCAGGTTATGACTTCAGGACAAGCAGTTTATCAGACATCTTCAGGGAGGTTCATTCTCCAGCCCATTTGTCCTGGGTAGTGCAGGGAGAAAATTTTTATTATCTGTATAACATATTTCCCACCTTAACCCCAGTGAGTGTTAACCTACTTGAACGTATAGTGGTTGCTTAGGAACCTGAGTCTTATACTTCAACAACAACAAGAAATGCAGTGGGAGAAAAAGGTTAGGTTCGGTTAATCTAGGTTTTAGTGTAGGTTACAAGCGAGGCACTGATAGTGCATATCCAATGAGCCCCTCAGCTTTTTGGAGGTGAATACAGATTGTTAGCATTATCAAGCATGAGCTGTCATTCCTCTAAGAAAACAAAGCCAGGGAGAAGAGAGAGCCTAATGTAGTCTGAAATAGGTACAGTTTATCCCTTGTGCAACTCAAATCTGCTTATACTCTGTTAAGATATTCAATGCTCATTTTTAATTCTTCCCTGAAAATAATGATGAAAGCCTAATCTCAAAATTTTATTGCTAGTTGCTATATCCTTAAACAAAGAGACCAACCAATACACAAATTTTAAAAGGTTATTATAAGAAACTCCACCTGTTCACCTTCAGCTATATTGTGGGTTCTTTCTGAAGAAGTTGACCCAGACATTGATCTTTTAAGTTTGTGCTTTCTAAATTGCTTTGGGCTTATGGGATTGTGTTTTATACAGTTGACATTTTCAGTTATCATTATCATTGGTTAAAAAATGCCAAGAGATATTCCAATAAATCACTGAGTTCCAGACATAACAAGGGAGGTAATGTAAGAGTCATCTTGATCTTATTGTATAATATCAGCTATATCTACTAATGATTATCAAGATAGACTATGCCCACCATTATATTCCAGTTTCACCAGAATTAGAAGCTCAACGTAGTCAAATTCCCTTTCTCCTCTTAGAAAGTAGAACTTCTAAGTTGATAATGTCTAGGATGGGATGTTCAGTTCAGTTCAGTTCAGTCGTTTAGTCGTGTCCGACTCTTTGCGACCCCATGAATCACAGCACACCAGGCCTCCCTGTCCAACACCAACTCCCGGAGTTCACTCAGACTCACGTCCATTGAGTCGGTGATGCCATCCAGCCATCTCATCCTCTTTCGTCCCCTTCTCCTCCTGCCCCCAATCCGTCTCAGCATCAGAATCTTTTCCAATGAGTCAACTCTTCACATGAGGTGGCCAAAGTACTGGAGTTTCAGCTTTAGCATCATTCCTTCCAAAGAAATCCCAGGGTTGATCTCCTTCAGAATGGACTGGTTGGATCTCCTTGCAGTCCAAGGGACTCTCAAGAGTCTTCTCCAACATCACAGTTCAAAAGCATCAATTCTTCAGTGCTCAGCCTTTTTCACAGTCCAATTCTCACATCCCATACATGACTACTGGAAAAACCATAGCCTTGACTGGATGGACCTTAGTCAGCAAAGTAATGTCTCTGCTTTTGAATATACTATCTAGGTTGGTCATAACTTTTCTTCCAAAGAGTAAGCGTCTTTTAATTTCATGGCTGCAGTCACCATCTGCAGTGATTTTGGAGCCCAAGAAAGTCTGACACTGTTTCCACTATTTCCCCATCTACTTCCCATGAAGTGATGGGACCGGATGCCATGATCTTAGTTTTCTGAATATTGAGCTTTAAGTCAACTTTTTCACTCTCCACATTCAATTTCATCAAGAGGCTCTTTAGTTCTTCACTTTCTGCTATAAGGGTGGTGTCATCTGCATATCTGAGGTTATTGATATTTCTCCCGGCAATCTTGATTCCAGCTTGTGTTTCTTCCAGTCCAGCGTTTCTCATGATGTACTCTGCATAGAAGTTAAATAAGCAGGGTGACAATATACAGCCTTGACGCACTCCTTTTCCTATTTGGAACTAGTCTGTTGTTCCATGTCCAGTTCTAACTGTTGCTTCCTGACCTGCATACATATTTGGTATCTCTAATTTTCTTGAAGAGATTTCTAGTGTTTCACATTCTTTTGTTTTCCTCTATTTCTTTGTATTTATCGCTAAAGAAGGCTTTCTTATCTCTTCTTGCTATTCTTTAGAACTCTGCATTCAGATGCTTATATCTTTCATTTTCTCCTTGGCTTTTCAATTCTCTTCTTTTCACAGCTATTTTTAAGGCTTCCCCAAACAGCCCTTTTGCTTTTTTGCATTTCTTTCCCATGGGGATGGTCTTGATCCCTGTCTCCTGTACAATGTCACGAAACCTCATTCCATAGTTCATCAGGCACTCTATCTATCAGATTTAGGCCCTTAAATCTATTTCTCACTTCCACTGTGTAATCATAAGGGATTTGATTGAGGTCATACCTGAATGGTCTAGTGGTTTTCCCTGTTTTCTTCAATTTCAGTCTGAATTTGGTAATAAGGACTTCATGATCTGAGCCACAGTCAGCTCCTGGTCTTGTTTTTGTTGACTGTATAGAGCTTATCCATCTTTGACTGCAGAGAATATAATCAATCTGATTTCGGTGTTGACCATATGGTAATGTCCATGTGTAGAGTCTTCTCTTGCGTTGTTGGAAGAGGGTGTTTGCTATGATCAGTGCATTTTCTTGGTAAAACTCTGTTAGTCTTTGCCCTGCTTCATTCCGCATTCCAAGGCCAAATTTGCCTGTTACTCCAGGTGTTTCTTGACTTCCTGCTTTTGCATTCCAGCCCCCTATAATGAAAAGGACATCTTTTTTGGGTGTTAGTTTTAAAAGTTCTTGTAGGTCTTCATAGAACCATTCTACTTCAGCTTCTTCAGTGTTACTGGTTGGGGCATAGACTTGGATGACTGTGATATTGAATGCTTTGCCTTGGAAATGAACAGAGATCATTTTGTCATGTTTGACATTGCATCCAAGTACTGCATTTCAGACTCTTTTGTTGACCATGATGGCTACTACATTTCCTCTGAGGGATTCCTGTCTGCAGTAGTAGATATAATGGTCATCTGAGTTAAATTCACCCATCCCAGTCCATTTTAGTTCGCTGATTCCTAGAATGTTGACGTTCACTCTTGCCATCTCTTGTTTGACCACTTCCAATTTGCCTTGATTCAAGGACCTGACATTCCAGGTTCCTATTCAATACTGCTTTTACAGCATTGGACCTTGCTTCTATCACCAGTCACATCCACAGCTGGATATTGTTTTTTCTTTGACTCCATCCCTTCCTTCTTTCTGGAGTTATTTCTCCACTGACCTCCAGTAGCATATTGGGCACCTACTGACCTGGGGAGTACCTCTTTCAGTATCCTATCATTTTGCCTTTTCATGCTGTTCATGGGGTTCTCAAGGCAAGAATACTGAAGTGGTTTGCCATTCCCTTCTCCAGTGGACCACATTCTGTCAGCCCTTTCCACCATGACCCGCCTTTCTTGGGTTGCCCCATGGGCATGGCTTAGTTTCATTGAGTTATACAAGGCTGTGGTCCTAGTGTGATTAGATTGGCTAGTTTTCTGTAAGTATGGTAAGCACAAATTTTAAAAGTGAGTAACTTTTAAAGTGAGAATGATAGTGAAAAGGCAATCCTACTTTTCCTTCTTGCTTCCTGGACTGAATAATCCATTGTTGATTCAGTACGCATACTGCATACTGGGGGAATTACTTTGGATTTTGTATCTGAGCTGGCTCCTAAATGAAGCCTTCATCCCATCATTTAATATAATGTACTTAGTAAGACCTGTTAATCTTATGGTCATTAATTCATCATCATGCCTCTTTTCTGATAAAGTGGGTACTTTGATCTGAGGCAATGACATTTTCTAAGTCCTTAGATGGTTGTGTTGAATGGTGCACTGTGGATATCCAGTGTGCAATATTTCTTTTTTCTGGACCTGAAAAGGGAAAATCACTGTTTTCTCCATGGTAGAAGGGGTCATATTTAATTGACATGTTACCAACTGACTGGTTAAACTTTCCAAGAAATGTTGCTAGGTGGAAGATTTTGTAATAATCTTGGCATACAGCAGTAGTAGATCAGTCTCAGTGAGGGCAAACCCATCTTGTTAGAACCATACATAGCCTTATTAACTTCCACTGTGCCACTCAGGTCTTGGGCCCATTGTGTAAGCACTTGAATAATCCTGTCTACCTTGTTCAAGAGATCACCCATGGATTCTCTCTGATGGAAATTAACATTTTACGTATTTACTTTCTTAGTTCCCATTCCCATGTGATCATCCACATACTTCTCCCAGAACTTCTTAGCCCTGATTTATCAGTCTTTCTCTCTCTCTCTCTCTTTTTTTTTTTATATGAGACCCATGACCAATGGGCTAGATCACTAGCACAATTGAGGACTCAATATATATCTTTACCTCTTGCTACCTTTCCTTCCATGAGAAGTGAATGATTTGGTTCATTTCTCACAACTTGGCCCATTGAGAAGAATCAATAATGACTCTAGGACCAAAATTGAGTGGAGCTGAAATGTGGCAGAGGTCTATTTTCAGCTTGCATCAGGATGTTTTTGTTAATTTTCTGGAGAAGGAAATGTCAACCCACTCCAGTATTCTTGTCCTGGAAGAATCCTAAGGATTCTTGAGGATTCTTGGAGGAGCCTGGTAGGCTGCAGTCCATGGAGGTTGAAAGAGTCAGATAAAACTTAGAGACTAAACCACCACCATTTGTTAACCAGGTCAACTTCTTTCTTCTTTCCTTCTTTTGTGTTGCATCTGAGGAACTTACCATAATACATTTCACCTTTTGATGTCATGTATTATTTGCTTATTTATCATTATTGATTTTTGTTTTTATAACATAATTTAATGAGGGCTTTTGCATTTTGCTTTTGTTATTTTTAACTGATGGGCGTCACTTGCCTAAAAAGTAACCTGGTTTATAGTACATGTTTAAGTTCAGTTCAGTTCAGTCGCTCAGTTGTGTCCAAATCTTTGCAACCCCATGAATCACAGCACACCAGGCCTCCCTGTCCATCACCAACTCCCAGAGCTTACCCAAAATCATGTCCATTGAGTCGGTGATGCCATCCGGCCATCTCATCCTCTGTTGTACCCTTCTCCTCCTGCCCACAATCCCTCCCAGAATCAGGGTCTTTTCCAATGGTCAACTCTTCGCATGAGGTGGCCAAAGTATTGGAGTTTCAGCATTAGCATTAGTCCTTCCAATGAACACCTGGACTGATCTCCTAACGGACTGATCTTCTTTAGAATGGACTGGTTGGATCTGCTTGCAGTCCAAGGGACTCTCAAGAGTCCTCTCCAACACCACACTTCAAAATATCAATTCTTTGGCGCTCATCTTTCTTCACAGTCCAACTCTCACATCCATACATGACCACTGGAAAAACCAAAGCCTTGACTAGATGTACGTTTGTTGACAAAGTAATGTCTCTGGTTTTTAATATGCTACCTAGATTGGTCATAACTTTCTTTCCAAGGAGTAAGCGTCTTTTTATTTCATGGCTGCAGTCACCATCTGCAGTGATTTTGGAGCCCCCCAAAATAAAGTCTGACACTGTGTCCACTGTTTCCTCATTTATTTCCCATGAAGTGATGGGGCCAGATGCCATGATCTTCGTTTTCTAAATGTTGAGCTTTAAGTCAACTTTTCCACTCTCCTCTTTCACTTTCATGAAGAGGCTTTTTAGTTCCTCTTCACTGTCTGCCATAAGGGTGGTGTCATCTGCATATCTGAGGTTATTGATATTTCTCCCAGCAATCTTGATTCCACCTTGTGCTTTTCCAGCCCAGCATTTCTGATGATGTACTCTGCATATAAGTTAAATAAGTTTAATAACTGTTAAAATAAACAATTAAAGGAACAAAGGAACTCAGATTCATCACTTTGCTTCAATTTTCTTCATAGTGTTTATCATTCCATAACATGTAATTTTTCTCTATCTTGCCCTCCTCCACTAAAATATAAAATACACAAAGTTTTGTTTACTTTGTTCAATCAAAAAGTGCCTTGTTAAATAAACTCTTGTTGAATTAATTAGCATTTGTGTTGGGCCCAGTCACTCACTCACTGTTTCTGACTCTTTGTGACCCCGCGGACTATAGTCCTCCAGGCTCCTCTCCATGAGGATTCTGCAGGCAAGAATACTAGAGTGGGTTGCCATGACATCCTCCAGGGGATCTTCCCAACCCATGGGTCGAATCCAGGTCTTCCTCATTGCAGGCAGATTTCTTATTTTCTGAGCCACCAGGGAAGTCCAATTAATTGTTAGACCATGCATTTTTTATTCCTTAGCTATATTATCAGGCAATGCTTAGCACAGCACATAGAATATGTAATAGGCATTCAGTGAATTGTGATGCAGAATGAATGCATCAATTCTAAGTAGCCTTTGGACTGAAGATGCCTTTTCTCAGCACTATTTTTTTCTTCCAGCAAGTAGAATTGTATTCAACCTAGAATGATGATGTTGACTCCTTAAATTTATTTCTCAAGAAATTGCAAAGGAAAATTTCAATCATTTTTCAGCCTGAAAGACTGGAAAGGGTCATTTATTTGTACACAATTTTATTTCTAATCTTATCAACTTATGCTTTGGGTTTCTCATAATTCTTATTACTTTATGTCTTTGAAAAAATAAAATCTTATGAAATCATATAAAAGGGTAGGGGATTCCTTTCTTTGCTTTACTTTACCTCACAGTAGAAAATAATTAAGTTCTAAAACAGGAAAGTTGTTTTATGATTATTGTTATGTGCATGTCTGGAAGAGAAAATTGGGCAAGAGGATGGCTATAGACAATTTTTCCTATCATTAGTTGAAGGAGGAATAAGATGTTAATTTTCATTTTTCACAGATTGTATTGAGATTCTGAATCCATTCTTTGCAATTTCAGTTTGAAGGAATCTAATCTCATTATATCATTTGAGGACAGCTCTATGAATATTTGTGACAAATGAATGTTTTATTTGCCTTGAGAATTTTTATTCAATTTGATGAAATGAAAAAAATTTATGGATAATGTTTAATCACTACTATCATATAAGAACTAAATTGTCAGCAGGATGCCATGACACCAAGAGTTAGTCACTTCCAGTTGAGAGGGGAACCACACAGTTTGTAAGAGCTTAGGAAACTGACTTTATATTCTGGCTCATTTAATAGATTTGTTGTCTTTCATGTTCCGTATGGGATTCTATACTTGAAACTAGCTTAATATTTTGAATATCATAAACTATTATGTACTTTATCCTTTCTCTTTCTAAAAATGAATGCAGAAACACATTGCCAAAATTTTTAAAAGGTTTCAACTATTGATTGACATGAATATAATTTTAATTATAAATTTTAATGAGATATTGTGTTAAATCTATCAGCATGTGATTATTTGCAGAGGCTATATGCCTAGATTTTCCTGAGCACTGTTTTGTTATCAATAACAAGTATGTGAAGCTGTAACAGGGAGCTTATAAATAACAAATGGGATAAGTTTAGCTAGGTGTTGAGGACTCCCTGTGGATTGGCTAATTTAAATAATTTCCTGGGCTCTGGAGTATAAGGGCTGTCCTTAATTTTGTGATAACTGGGCCGAGGGTGACAAGGGCAGGCATATAGTTGCCCCCAGTGTCAGAGCATAAAAGGAAAGTAGTTAATTAGCTGTTCAAGAAGGGGAACTGATTGGTACCTAGTCAAAAACCACAAAACTAGGTCAAGATAACATGAAAAAGTACTATATTATACAAGAGTAGGAGTGTTAAAAACAGGTGATATTACATCAAAAGTTATTTATATCTAATTATGATCTAGTCTGAAATGTGTATGTGTGTGAGTGAAATTAATATTACTGAGTAACTATGTAACAAACACATTTGATCTAAAAATGATGATTGCATCACACTGAGATGTACATTGAGATCTCTTTCTTGTTTTGAATAGATTTTATTTTGAAAATATATTATTATTGCCTTTTATATATTCTATCAAATGGATAACAGACTTTAAATATGCATAATTATAGCCATGCTGAAATGATAACTGACTATAATAGTATGCTTTCAAGACTACATTTTTTGGCCATTTTAAAATTTTTTGCTTGTTTTCAGCTAGTCTATTCAGTTTTTCACCCCATGTACTATCATCCTTGCAATCAGATCTTTTTGATCTTATAATTTAATAAAGTTCTAAATTTTGGCAATTATTTGAACAAACATCTGTTTTATTAAGTTATGTTGAGCTACTTAACATAAATTTATTTATTGCAATATTCAAAATGACTTTGTTATCCCTTTCCATTAATAATCTTTACATTATTGTTGTTGGTGTTCTGTCACTCGTTTATGCCCAACTGTTTGCGACCCCATGGACTACAGCATGCCAGGCTTCCCTGCCCTTCACTATCCCTGGAGCTGGCTCAAACTCATTTCCATTGAATCAGTGAAACCATCCAACCATCTTGTCCTCTGTCATCTCCTTTTCCTCCTGCCTTCAGTCTTTCCCTACATCAGGGTCTTTTCTTTTTAAAAAACTTAATTAAATGATTTAAATTGAAAGCTAATTATTTACAATATCATAGTAGTTTTTGCCATACATTGACATAAATGAGCCATGGGTATACATGTGTTCACCATCTGGAACACCCTCCCACCTCTCTCCCCGTCCCATCCCTCAGAGTCATCGCAGTGCACTGGTCCTAAGCGCCCTGTCTCATGCATTGAACCTGGACTGGTTATCTATTTCACATATGGTAATATACATGTTTCAATGCTTTTCTATCAAATCATCCCACCCTCGCCTTCTCCCACAGAGTCCAAAAGACTGTTCCTTAACATCTGTGTCTCTTTTGCTATCTCACATATAGAATCATTGTTACCATCTTTCTAAATTCCATATATATGCATTAATATACTGTATTGGTGTTTCTCTTTCTGACATACTTCACTCTGTATAATAGGCTCCAGTTTCATCTACCTCAATAGAACTGGTTAAAATGCAATATTTTTAATAGCTGAAAATATTCCATTGTGTACATGTACCACAGGTTTCATATCCATTCTTCTGCCTATGGACTTCTAGGTTGCTTCCATGTCCTAGCTATTGTAAACAATGCTGAGATGAGTATTGAAGCACACGTGTCTCTTTCAACACTGATTTTCTTGGTATGTATGCCCAGCAGTGGGATTGCTGAGTCATATGGCAGTTCTGATTCCAGTTTTTTAAAGTATATCCACACTGTTCTCCATAGTGGCTGTACTAGTTTGCATTCCCACCAACAGTGTAAGAGGGTCCCCTTTTTTCTGCATGCTCTCCAACATTTATTGTTTATAGACTTTTTGATAGCAGCCATTCTTACCAGCTTGAGATGGTACCTCTATTGTGGTTTTGATTTGCATTTCTCTGATAATAAGTGATACTGCGCATCTTTTCATGTGTTTGTTAGCCATCTGTATGTCTTCTTTGGAGAAATGTCTGTTTAGTTCTTTGGCCATTTTTTGATCGGGTCATTTATTTTTCTGGAATTGAGTTGCATGTGCTGCTTGTACATTGTGCTTCATATGCTTGTTTTTGAGATTGATTCTTTGTCAGTTTCTTCATTTGCTATTATTTTCCCCCATTCTTCAGGCTGTTTTTACACCTTGCTTATAGTTTCCTTTGTTGTGCAGAAGCTGTTAAGCTTAATTAGTTCCCATTTGTTAATTTTTGCTTTTATCTCCATTATTCTGGGAACTGGGTCATAGAGGATCTTGTGATTTATTTCAGAGAGTGTTTTTCCTATGTTTTCCTTTAGGAGATCTATAGTTTCTGGTGTTACATTTATATCTTTAATCCATTTGTTTTTATTTTTGTGCATGTTGTTAGAAAGTGTTCTAGTTTCATTCTTTTACAAGTGGCTCACCAGTTTTCCCAGCATGGCTTGTTAAAGAGCTTGTCTTTTCTCCATTGTATATTCTTGCCTGCTTTGTCAAAGATAAGGTGTCCATAGGTGTGTGGATTTATCTCTGGGCTTTCTATTTTGTTCCATTGATCTATATTTCTGTCTTTGTGCTAGAGCCATTCTGTCTTTATGACTGTGGCTTTGTAGTATAGTCTGAAGTCAGGCAGGTTGATTCTTCCAGTTCCATTTTTCTTTCTTAAGATTGCTTTGGCTATTTGAGGTTTTTTTTTTTTTTTTTTTTGTATTTCCATATAAATTGTGAAATTATTTGTACTAGTTCCAAGAAAAATAGCATTGGTAGCTTGATAGGAATTGCATTGACTCTGTAGATTGCTTTGGATAGTATACTCATTTTCACTATATTGATTCTTCCAATCCATGAACAGTATATTTTTCTATCTATTTCTGTCATCTTTGATTTCTTCCACTAGTGTTTTATAGTTTTCTACATATAGGTCTTTTGTTTCTTTAGGTAGATATATTCCTAAATATTTTATTATTTTCATTGCAATGGTGAAAAGAATTATTTGCTTAATTCCTCTTTCTGTTTTCTCATCATTAGTGTATAGGAATGCAAGGGATTTCTGTGTATTAATTTTGTATCCTGCTACTTTACTATATTCACTGATTAGTTCTGGTAATTTTCTGGTAGTGTTTTTAGGGTTTTTTATGTAGAGGATCATGTCATCTGCAAACTGTGAGAGTTTTACTTCTTCTTTTCCAGTCTGGATTCCTTTTATTTCTTATTCTTCTCTGATTTCTGCGGCTATAACTTCCAAAACTATGTTGAATAGTAGTGGTGAGAGTAGGCACCCTTGTCTTG
Source organism: Capricornis sumatraensis (assembly GCF_032405125.1). NCBI lineage: Eukaryota > Metazoa > Chordata > Mammalia > Artiodactyla > Bovidae > Capricornis > Capricornis sumatraensis. Next base: position 125,962,134 of record NC_091071.1, read on the forward strand.
CTCCTGTCTTTAGGGGAAATGCTTTCAGTTTTTCACCATTGAGGATAATGTTTGCTTTGGCTTTATCATACATGGCTTTTATTATGTTGAGGTATGTTCTTTCTATGCATGCTTTCTGGAGGGTTTTTACCATAGATGGATATTGAATTTTTTCAAAGCCTTTCTCTTGTGTATCAAGAGAATCATATGGCTTTTTTCTTTTAATTTGTTAATGTGGTGTATCACATTGATTTGTGAACACTGAAGAATCCTTGCATCTCTGAGATAAGGCCCACTTGGTCATGATATATGATCTTTTTAATGCATTGTTGGATTTTGTTTGCTAGAATTTTGTTACGGATTTTTGCATCTATGTTCATCAGTGATATTAGCCTGTAATTTTCTTCTTTTGTGGTATCTTTGTCTTGTTTTGGTAATAGGTTGATGGTGGCTTCATAGAATGAGTTTGGAAGTTTACCTTCCTCTGCAATTTTCTGAAAGAGTTTGAGTAGGATAGGTGCTAACTCTTCTCTAAATTTTTGGTAGAATTCACCTGTGAAGCCATCTGGTCCTGGGATTCTGTTTGTTGGAAGATTTTTTTTATTACAGTTTCAATTTCTGTGCTTGTGATTAGTCTGTTAAGATTTTCCATTTCTTCCTGGTTCAGTTTTGGAAGGTTATACTTTTCTAAGAATTTGTCCATTTCTTCCAAAGTGTCCATTTTATTGTCATATAGTTGCTGATCATAGTCTCTAGTGATCTTTTGTATTTCTGTTTTGTCTGCTGTGATTTTCTGCATTTTAATTTCTAATTTTGTTGATTTGATTCTTCTCCATTTTTTTCTTGATGATTCTGGCTAGTGGTTTGTCTATTTATCTTCTCAAAAAACCAGCTTTTGGTTTTGTTGATTTTTGCTATAGTCTCCTTTGTTTCTTTTTTATTTATTTCTTGGAGAAGAAAATGGCAACACACTCCAGTATTCTTGCCTGGAGAATCCCAGAGACAGAGGAGCCTGGTGGGCTGCCTTCTATGGGGTCACACAGAGTCAGACACGACTGAAGCAACTTAGCAGCAGCAGCAGCATTTATTTCTGTGCTAATTTTTATGATTTCATTCCTGCTACTAACTTTGGGGTTCTTCATTTCTTCTTTTTCTAGTTCCTTTAGGTGTAAAGTTAAATTACTTATTTGATTTTTCTCTTGTTTCTTGAGGTAAGCTTGTATTGCTATGAACCTTCCCCTTAGCCCTGCTTTTATTGAATCCTATAGGTTTTGGGGGTCATATTTTCATTATTATTTGTTTCTATGCATTTTTATTTCAATTTTGATTTCTTCTGTGATTTGTTGGTTATTCCAAAGCATGGTGTTTAGCCTCTACATGTTTATATTTTTAATAGTTTTTTTTTTCCCCTGTGCTGCTGCTGCTGCTAAGTCACTTCCGTCATATAGTTGACATCTAATCTTACCACATTGTGATTAGAAAAGATGCTTGAAATGAGTTCTTTTTTTTTTTTTTTTCAATTTACTAAGGTTAGATTTATGGCCCAGAATGTGATCTGTCCTGGAGAATGTTCCATGCGCACTTGAGAAAAAGGTGAAATTCATTGTTTTGGGGTGAAATGTCCTATAGATATCAACTAGGTCTAGCTGGTCTATTGTATCATTTAATGTTTGTTTTTCCTTGCTAATAATCTGTTTAGTTGATCTATCCATAGGTGTGAATGGGGTATTAAAGTCTCCCACCATTATTGTGTTACTGTTCATTTCCTCTTTCATACTTGTTAGCATTTGCCTTATGTATTGAGGTGCTCCTATGTTGGGTGCATCTATATTTATAATTGTTATATCTTCTTGGATTGATCGTATGATTATGTAGTGTTCTTCTTTGTCTCCTTTTACTGCCTTTATTACAAAGTCTATTTTATCTGATATCAGTATTGCTTCTCCTGCTTTTTTTGGTCTCCATTTGTATGAAATATCTTTTTCTAGCCACTGGTGTCTTTTCTAATGAGTCGATTCTTTGAATCAGGGAGCCAAAATATTGTAGCTTCAGTTTCAGCATCGGTCCTTCTAATGAATATTCAGGACTGATTTCCTTTAGGATTGACCGGTTTGACCTTTTCCTGGCCAAGGGACTCTCAGGAGTCTCAAACACCACAGTTCAAAAGCATTACTAGCATTACTTGATTCAGTTCAGTTCAGTTTAATCACTCAGTCGTGTCTGACTCTTTGGGACCCCATGAGCCACAGCACGCCAGGCCTCCCTGTCCATCACCAACTCCCAGAGTCCACCCAAACACATGCCCTTTGAGTAAGTGATGCCATCCAGGTATCTCATCCTCTGTTGTCCCATTCTCCTCCTGACCTCAATCTTTCCTAGCATCAGGGTCATTTCGAATGAGTCAGCTCTTTGCATCAGGTGACCAAAGTATTGGAGTTGCAGCTTCAGTATCAGTCCTTACAATGAACATGCAGGATTGATCTCCGATAGGATGGACTGGTTGTATCTCCTTGAAGTCCAAGGGACTCGCAAGAGTCTTCTCCAGCACCACTGTTCAAAAGCATCAATTCTTCAGTACTCAGTTTTCTTTATAGTCCAACTCTCACATCCACACATGACCACTGGAAAAACCATAGCTTTGATTAGACGGACCTTAGTCGACAAAGTAATGTCTCTGGTTTTTAACATGCTTTCTAGGTTAGTCATAACTTTCCTTCTAAGGAATAAGTGTCTTTTAATTTCATGGCTGGAATCACCATCTGCAGTGATTTTGGAGCCCCCCAAAATAAAGTCTGACACTTTTTTATGAAGTGATGGGACTGGTTGCCGTGTTCTTAGTTTTCTGAATGTTGAGCTTTAAGCCAACTTTTTCACTCTCCTCTTTTTCTTTCATCAAGAATCCCTTTAGTTCTTCTTCACTTTCTGCCGTAAGGGTGGTGTCATCTGCATATCTGAAGTTATTGATATTTCTCCCAGCAATCTTGATTCCAGCTTGTTCTTCTTCCAACCCAGCATTACTCATGATGTACTTGGCATATAAGTTAAATAAGCAGGGTGAAATGTACAGCCTTGACATAATCCTTTTCCTATTTGGAACCAGTCTGTTGTTCCATGTCCAGTTCTAACTGTTGTTTCGTGACCTGCATATAGGTTTCTCAAGAAGCAGGTCAGGTGGTCTGGTATTCCCATCTCTTTCAGAATTTGCTTGATTATTTTTCTTTATTAAGGCTACCTTATGATTCTAGGCATTTACTGGAGGCAATTTGAAGACTATTTTATTACATGTATCTATGTTTATTTGTTTCTTATTAAAACGCACATAAAAGTTGTACTTTCTTTATCATAGTCTATTTTACCATGTGCCAGGAGCCATGTATCCCTTCAGTTCTACCAAAGACAAAGTGAAAGTGAAAGTTCATTCAGTTGTGTCTGATTCTTTGCGCCCTATGGACTATAGCCTCCCAGGCTTCTCCATCCATGGGATTTTCCATGCATGAGTACCAGAGTGGGTTGCCGTTTCCTTCTCCAGAGGATCTTCCCAACCCAGGGATCGAACCTAGATCTCCTGCACTGCACGCAGACGCTTTACCCTCTGAGTCGCCAGGGAAGCCCAAAGACAAAGTACTATAAGTCTATTGATATATCAATATTATTCATAATTCTAGTAAGTTTCCCAATACATCCACCAATTTTCAATATCTTACATATTTTTCCATTTTTAAATAAAATATTGAGTATTTTTCAACCCAAATGAAGTACGTATGTATGCACTTTGAATAAAGAAAATAATGACATATTGGGGAGTCTAGTTACTCTTCACTATCTGGGACTATGGAAACTTGCAATATATGTATACAGTTGTAGAAATTAGGATGTGATGTTAACATTCCAATTAAAGGTGGAAACTCCATCAACAGAGGAGCCTGGTGGGTCCATGGGATTGGAAAGAGTTGAACACGACTGAACACTTTAACTTTTCACTTTGCTACCAGCTGATGCTCTTAAACCTCCTTTGGTGTCTTCCTCAATCACAGAAAATCAAGTTGCTCCAGGTCATGCATTTCCATGAGAAGCTCCATTTTGTAAATGAATGAGACAGGATACATACTTTGCCATTTTGGTTTTATATAAAACACTCCCATAGACAATGCACTCTAATTTTCCTGAGGTTTTTTTAGGACTGTATCTCAGTGTGACTTCTTTCTTAGACTGATACCTCTTTCTGATATTTCTCTTCAGATATGGGGATCCCTAATATGCCTCATGTATCACAAACTCGGCTTCTGCTTCTGGAGAGCACAATCTATGACAAATACCAAGTAGGAAAATTCCAGAGCCAATGATTATAGTCCTAATTCATATTTTACATCAAATATCAACAATCTTAGGGAACTCAAGTTGGTCATAAAATTTTCACTACAAATTAAATGTAGAGATCGTGTAGAACCATTGACTTTATCAAGTTAATTTGAAAGTCCAAAGCCTCCTTAAACCAGAGAATTTATCTGTGGTTCTTTATTCATAAAATTAAATCATTTATTTCTTTAAAAACACATCATTCACTATAATATGCTTGCTGTCCTATTAAGTGTAGCCATACAGGGATATATACATGAATGTTTTCATGACGGCATTTAATTTTCTGCTGATGGTTGGAGTTGTGTTCCTTCCTTGTAATGTGCCTGAAGTCAAACTGTTGTAGGGGTAATGGCAGCAATGGCGACTTCCTTCAAAAGGGCTTATGTCAGCATTGTTATATGCAGTGACCCTGACTATGGACACATGCCTCAACTGGAGACTCCTGGAAACTGACAGGCAAGTCTGTTTCATTCTTCTGTGGGGTCACTGCTCCTTTTTCCTGGGTCCTGGTGTGCACAAGGTTTTCTTTGTGCCCTCCAACAGTTTGTTTCCCCAGTCCTGTGGAAGTTCTGTAATCAAATCCCCCTGCCCTACAAAGTCAAATTCCCTGGAGTTCTCAGTCCCTTTGGTGAATCTCCTGGTTGGGAAATTTGTTGTGGGCTCTAGAACTTTTGCAACAGTGTGAGAACTTCTTTGGTATAATTGTTCTCCAGTTTGTGGGTCATCTGCTCAGTGACACTATGGGTTTGCTGCTAATAATGCCACAATTACCCTCATTTCACATGCTAGCAAAGTGATGCTCAAAATTCTCCAAGCTAAACTTCAACAGTATGTGAACCGAGAACTTTCAGATATCATGCTGTATTTAGAAAAGGCAGAGGAATCAGAAATCAAATTGCCAACATCTGTTGGACCATCAAAAAAGCAAGAGAGTTTCAGAAAAAATCTACTTCTGCTTCATTGACTACACCAAAGCCTTTGATTCTGTGGATCATAACAAACTGTGGAAAATTCTTCAAGAGATGGATTACCAAACCACCTTACCTGTGTCCTGAGAAATCTGTATTCAGGCCAAGAAGAAACAGTTAGAACTGGACATGGTTCCAAACTGGGAAAGGAGTATTTCAAGGCAGTATAATGTCACCCTAATTATTTAACTTATATACAGAGCACATCATGCAAAATGCCGGGTTGGATGAATCATAAACTAGAATCAAGATTGCTAGTTAGAAATATCAATAACCTCAGATATGCAGATGACACCACCTTTATGGCAAAAAGCAAAGAGAAACTAAAGAATCTCTTGGTGAAAGTGAAAGAAGAGAGTGGAAAAAGCATGCTTAAAGCTCAATATTAAAAAAAACTAAGATCATGGCATCTGGTCCAAACACTTCATGGCAAATAAATGGGGAAACAATGGAAACAGTGAGATACTTTATTTTCTTGGGCTACAAAATCACTGCAGATGGTGCCTGCAGCCATGAAATTAAAGTCATTTTCTCCTTGGAAGAAAAAAAAAATGACAAACCTAGACAGCATATTAGAAAGCAAAGACAATACTTTGCCAAAAAGGTCCATATAGTCAAAACTATGGTCTTACTGGTAGTCATGTATAGATGTGAGAGTAGGATCATAAAAAAGACTAAGCACCAAAGAATTGATATTTTTGAACTGTGATGTTGGAGAAGACTCTTGAGAGTCCCTTGGAACTCAAAGAAATCAAACCAGTCAATCCTAAAGGATATCAATCCTGAATATTCATTGAGAGGACTGATACTGAAGCTCCAATACTTTGGACACCTGATGAGAAGAGCTGATTCATTAGAAAAGACCCTGATGGTGGGAAAGATTGAAGGCAGGGGGAGAAGGGGACTATAGAGGATGAGTTGGTTAGATGGCATCACTAATTCAATGGACATGAGTTTGAGCAAGCTTCAGGAGATGGTGAAGGACAAGAATGGCTGGCATGCTGCAGTCCATGGAATCATGAAGGGTTGAACATGACTGAGTGACTAAACAAGGCATTTAACAGTAAGAGAGATTTTCAAACTAATTTACCAATGTAAATTAGTTTTTTAATGGCTAATGTAACAAATTACCACAAACAGTGGCTTAAAATAGCAATATATATATATATATATATGTGTGTGTGTGTGTGTGTGTGTGTGTGTGTATAGTCTTTCAGTTCTGGAGGTAAAAACTTGAAAATCAGTGACAATGGTCTAAAATTAAGGATTTTGCAAGACTTTTTTTTTTTTTTTCCTGAGATCACAAAAAGGAAGAATCTATCTCCTTGCCTTTTCCTTTATCTTTGGTTTATGTCCCCTTCCTCACTTTCCTTTAATGTCCTCTTTTTCTTATCCCATCTCCTACTATTTTGATACTCTTAGTTTTTGCTCAGCAGATCTCTTGTGGTTATGTTGGGCCTATCTTGGTAATTCAGGATAATCTCCTCATCTCACATTCCTTAATTTAATCATATTTTCAATGTCCTTTTTCCAGATAAGGTAAAATTGTAGGCTTTGGGTATTAAGGCACTGACATCTTGAGGTCATTAGTCGACTATGTAACTATGTAGGTAGAGGCATCGGTAGGTACTAATTAGGATATTATATTTTTATAGAGTATCCCAAGGTATTGAGGAGGCTGCTAGATTACAGGTCAATAAAATACATCAGGAAAACATAACTTTAAGTAGAGTTTTGAAAGATGACTAAAAGTTGGCTGGAGAAGGATGGAGCAATGGTGATTTGACACTTTAGATGAGAGAGTAGCTCAAGCCAAGACATGGAAGCTAACAAGATGTATAGGTTTTATGGAGTTCAGATATTTAAAATTTTTGGATACAAAGCACACATTTTTCTTACATTTTAATATTTCTTAAAAAATGGCATCATTCTTATAATTAATGAACATATTAAATACAGTCATTCATTTATTTTTCTTAATATCCTATTATTGAGATATTTCAAATCCTGAAAGATAATGCTGTGAAAGTGCTGCACTCAATATGCCAGCAAATTTGGAAAACGCAGCAGTGGCCACAGGACTGGAAAAGGTCAGTTTTCATTTCAATCCCAAAGAAAGGCAATGCTAAAGAACACTCAAACTACCGCACAATTGCACTCATCTCATGCTAATAAAGTAATGCTCAAAATTCTCCAACCCAGGTTTCAGTAATACGTGAACCATGAATTTCCAGATGTTCAAGCTGGTTTTAGAAAAAGCAGAGGAACCAGATATCAAATTGGCAACATCTGCTGGATCATGGAAAAAGCAAGAGTATTCCAGAAAAACATCTATTTCTGCTTTACTGACTATATTGAAGCCTTTGACTATGTGGATCACATTAAACTGTGGAAAATTCTGAAAGAGATGGGAATACCAGACCACATGACCTGCCTCTCGAGATACCTACATGCAGGTCAGGAAGGAACAGTTAGAACTGGACATGGAACAACATGGTTGCAAATAGGAAAAGGAGCATGTCAAGGCTGTATATTGTCACCCTGCTTATTTAACTTATATGCAGAGTACATCATGAGAAACACTGGGCTGGAAGAAGCACAAGTTGGAATCAAGATTGCCAGGGGAAATATCAATAACCTCAGATATGCAGATGACACCACCCTTATGGCAGAAAGTGAAGAAGAACTAAAGAGCCTCTTGATGAAAGTGAAAGTAGAGAGTGAAAAAGTTGGCTTAAAGCTCAACATTCAGAAAACGAAGATCATGGCATCTGGTCCCATCACTTCATGGGAAATAGATGGGAAAACAGTGGAAACAGTGTCAGACTTTATTTTTGGGGGCTCCAAAATCACTGCAGATGGTGCTTGCAGCCATGAAATTAAAAGACGTTTACTCCTTGGAAGGAAAGTTGTGTCCAAACTAGATAGCATATTCAAAAGCAGAGACATTACTTTGCCAACAAAAATCCGTCTAGTCAAGGCTTTGGTTTTTCCAGTGGTCATGTATGGATTTCAGAGTTGGACTGTGAAGAAGGCTGAGCGCCAAAGAATTGATGCTTTTGAAGTGTGGTGAAGAAGTTGGAGAAGACTTTTGAGAGTCCCTTGGACTTCAAGGAGATCCAAGTAGTCCATCCTAATGGAAATCAGTCCTGGGTGTTCATTGGAAGGACTTATGCTAAAGCTGAAACTCCAATACTTCAGCCACCTCATGCGAAGGGTTAGCTCATTGGAAAAGGCCCTGATGCTGGGATTGGGGGCAGAAGGAGAAGGGGATGACAGAGGATGAGATGGCTGGATGGCATCACTGACTCGAAGAACATGAGTTTGGGTAAAGTCTGGGAGTTAGTGATGGACAGGGAGGCCTGGTGTGCTGTGATTCATGCTGTCGCAAAGAGGGGACACAACTGAGTGACTGAACTGAACTGAACTGATGACAGATTTTCAAAAATACATATGCAATGTGATTTTATAAATTTGGTTTATAAGATGCTAAGAAAATAGTGAGAGGTGAGCCTGAAGGACAAAGCATGTGACAATCACTGCAGGCTGTAACAACTATGAAAACAAGTTTTTAAGCCATAATAAAAGTCACAGGAAATATTTGAAACCCTATAAGAAGATATTTCACATTGTCTGATTTTAGTTTTAGAAAGATCATGTTGATTGTGTCAGAGAGGAGGCAATGGAAACAGGAGTTTTCCATAATTGAATTTGCAAGTGTTGAAGGCCTGAATGATTGAAGTAGTGGCAACTGATTGACAATATGATGTAGAAATTGCCAATTTTGGTAAATGATTGATTTCATACAGTGAAAGAGAAGAGAGGGGACAGTTTGTAGGATAACTACCTGATTTGGCAATTAGAAGAATTTTTGAATTTTTTCCTGAGTGAAGAAATGAACAGTCTTTTTATTGGGGATGAATGAGATGGGGGATCAATGAAGATTGATTGTATTAATCATATTTAGATTTTCAGTTGTATATGGAATATATAAACATAAATATCCATCAGCATTTGCCTATAAGAATCTGAAGCCCAGAAATGTGTTTTTATTTATTTTCTTCTTTTTTAAAAAATGAATTAACTGATTTTAATGGGAGATAATTACAGTATTGTGATGGTTTTTAGGAATGGGTTTTTAGATGGATACACTAATTCAGTATTTATCCAGTAATAATTGAAATCTTAAGCAAAGATGAGACAGTATGGAAGAAGGCCATGAGCCTTTCATTTTGTTTATTTTGATTGCTTTTAGTTCAGCTTTCTTTCTTGTTTTGAAATGCTCTTCAATTTGTGTGTTCTTATGTGATATCCTGCTTTTCATCATGGTAGTGAAAGTAAGACTAACTTTCATTTTTCTGCCCCTGATGACCAAATATTTGGGCATGTGATGTGGGTTCAGGCAGATAGTGGCTCTCACAAAAACCTTTGAATATGGAATTGGAGGCATGAATGGTTAGTTTTTGTTTTGTTTTGTTTTGTTTTGTTTTTTTTATGGCAAATGAAAGGGTTTTCCTAAATTTGGCACCAAGGCCTGGTACGAGACTTCCACAGTGTTAAATTAGGTCAAAGTCCTAACCTAACATTTCTATTAAGCATAGTTAGTGATGTTTCCTGACTAGTTTATGCTTTTTTACCTGTTTTCAAAGCCCAGTCTTTTGGTTCACCATCAGTTCTTGAGTTCCTAACATTATTCCATAAAATCCTTTGCTTAGCTAGAGTTGGCTGTCTTTATCATTATGGTTGATGCAGAAGATATGTACATTGAGAAAAGAAATGGGAGGAGAAATAGAAACATTTGATGGTTACTATCAGTCATTCAATTCATTTTATGGTTCATGGTAAGAATTCTTCATTTTTAATGTAAAAGTTTTGTATTGCCATACTCCCTTTAAACAATACAGCCCCTGAATTCAAGGAAAAAAACACTGATAGTTTTGATTTCAAGCTGATTTTATGAAAAAATGTGACTCATAATACTGATTCTGTTGTTTAGGAATGAATTAATCTCTTTATAAATTTGCTTTCATTACCCATGCATTAATTGACAGAAGTGTGTGTTTGACTCACTTTAATTAAAGAAAAATAAGTCTACATGACTTTGTGTGTGTATATAAATATACAAATGCTAAACATATTAATATTTTTCCAATTCTGAAAGATCTTTCCACCCTATACATATGGATTAAAATGATTTTGATTTTTGTTTTCACTCAGAAGAGAATTAATAGTGCCATAAAATGGTGTGCTGATGGAATAAATAGAACTTATACATCTGTTGATATCTAGAATACATTTAAAATAGAAAATAATCTAGCTCATATATCATTAAATATTTTCTTTCAATACTACAGTGGCTGCATTTCAATATTACAAAACCCAAACCATAATTTTCACATTAAAAAATGAAAACAAAATGTTTTTCTTGAGTAAATGTGAAGAATCTGAAATTGAAATACACCTTATTTCATTTATATGTAAGGGTGAAATTATAGTATGGATTTTAAGTGTAGTGGATTTTGTTGATATTTTGCCCATAAATAACCTTTCAGGTTATTTCCTAAAAGTATATTATTATCCAGTTATTCATTTTTCCACCTACTATTCTAAAGTTTTACATTGTTTCTTGCATGTAGCAGCCACTGTGTTAAGTATAGAAGGATGAGTAGTAAACAGGTTTTCCCTATTAATGGCTCACAGTTTGGGAGATGATAGAAATGAGCTTAATTATAAATATAAAAGTAAAAAAAAATAATGTACAGTCAGAATTAAGAAATTCTGAGCAGGAAATTTTAAGAGTTTAAATGCTAAAATGGATTTTATTAGGTAATAGAGTTCTATGAAGTTAAGAATTTTGTCTGTTGAAGAAAGGAGCAGGTTATGAATTTCTCAATATTTTCCTACTTTTAAGTTCATAATAATTTCCTTTTATTTGAATTAAAATATATTAGCACAAAGGAAGCTTAACATGAGGGGAAACTTTTAAGAATTATAAATATTATTCAGTCATAAACGTAAATGACCTAAAAAAAGAAGTACAGAGAACATAAAAGACAGGTGACCTGGAAGATAATAATACTTAGGGGAAATATTTAATCAGTTTGTAGGTGCCCTTTAATAATCATTCTTATGCTATCGCCGTGAGCAATAATCTAAAAGCTCTATTTTTTATTTTTTTCTATCAAACTAGACTGATTTCCTTTATCTTACAGTTTCATTAATCTATAGTAGATACTTTTTTATTTATAGTATAAAATGTTCTAGTTATGATAGTTTAGGGAATACATTCATCACTCACCTACATATACATATTTAAATTGAGCAGATTATACTTGCACATTTTCCTGAAAGAAAAACGGTGTTTTTGACATTTGTTAACTGAGTCATCTTAAATAAGGGAGTTTTAATAGCATTAATCACCTAGGTCAAGCACCAAAACATAGAGGTTTTAACAAGTAATGCAAATATATCTAGGACTGAGACTAACTAATCTTACTATCCTAGAAATTTTAATAGATTTTAAGGAGAAAAAATTACTTTATAAATAAAACCATGTATTTTCAGAATTTACTTAAAATGTCTGCTGATAGTGTATATGGACAGAGAACTAAATAATCAGATTTCACAATATTTCTCCTTCTATTAGATAATACTTTATATTCGATTCTTGATTCTGTCCAGTAAAATTTAAACGTGAATAAGAAATTTAAAAATAATTTTTATTTAAATAATGAAGCAAAGTTGAAATTAAGTACTGTAAAATCAATAGATAAATCTCTAAACTTTCAGATTCATGCATGTTACCAAGTACTCCAGTCTCCATTTATTTTTATGTATAAATAGTTTGGCTGCAAATCTAGAAGTGTGTTTTAGTTTAGTTTTCTAAGATATCTATTTTTCTTGCTGGGCCAAAAATATTACCAAGCTTTGTCATGAGATTTTAATTTTTCATTTTAATACAGAACCTATGAAAGTCCTAAAGAGAAGAGAGTCATATTTGTTAGGGTAATTGGAAGAAATGGGAATTTTATAAGAAAAACTTCAAAATAACTGCAAAGAAAAAGGGCATAAAATAATCTAATTCTTAGAAGCTTGATTTAAATCTGTAATCTTATAATAACAGCTTTTGTGAAAATCAGAATATTGAAGTATGTACATATGGATATCCAATATTGACAGGCATAACTTATTACTGTAATTATATTTTTATCTTATCAGCTAACTAATCTTGATTATTTTGTATATCCCAGTCATCAATCTAATCACACTAGGACCACAGCCTTGTCTAACTCAATGAAACCAAGCCATGCCTGCAGGGCAATCCAAGACAGGCGGGTCATGGTGGAGAGGCCTGACAGAATGTGGTCCACTGGAGAAGGGCATGGCAAGCCACTTCAGTATTCTTGCCTTGAGAACCCCATGAACTAAGTGCAGGCGGCTGCGAGCTGGCTCACTAAGCATGGCCGAGAGGAGCTACCCTACGTCCGAGGTCAGGGGCAGCAGCCTAGAGTGCCAGGCTGCGTCAGCGCAGGAACGGCCGAGATGAGCTACCTTGCGTCCGAGGTCAGTGGCGGCAGCCGGGAGGAGACACCCCGTGTCTGAGGTCAGGGGCAGCCAGGAGAAGCCACCTTGTGCCTGAGGCCAGGGGCGGTGGCCGGGATGAGTAACCCAAGGAGTGGTGGCTGCACAGGCACAGGAGGGCTTAGAGGAGCTATCCCACGTTGAAGGTCAGGAATGGCAGTGGTGAGGAGATACCCCTCATCCAAGGTAAGGAAGAGCAGCTGTGCTTTGTTGGAGCAGCCGTGAAGAGATACCCCACGCCCAAGGTAAGAGAAACCCAAGTAAGAGGGTAAGTGTTGCAAGAGGGCATCAGAAGGCAGACACACTGAAACCATACTCACAGAAAACTAGACAATCTAATCACACTAGGACCACAGCCTTGTCTAACTCAATGAAACCAAGCCATGCCAGCGGGGCAACCCAAGACGGGTGGGTCATGGTGGAGAGGCCTGACAGAATGTGGTCCACTGGAGAAGGGAATGGCAAGCCACTTCAGTATTCTTGCCTTAAGAACCCCATGAACAGTAGGAAAAGGCAAAATGATAGGACACCAAAAGAGGAACTCCCCAGATCATTAGGTGCCCAATATGCTACTGGAGATCAATGGAGAAATAACTCCAGAAAGAAGGAAGGGATGGAGCCAAAGCAAAAACAATACCCAGCTGTGGATGTGACTAGTGATAGAAGCAAGGTCCGATGCTGTAAAGAACAATATTGCATAGGAACCTGGAATATCAGGTCCATGAATCAACGCAAATTGGAAGTGGTCAAACAAGAGATTGCAAGGGTGAACGTCGACATTCTAGGAATCAGTGAACTAAAATGGACTGAAATGGGTGAATTTAACACAGATGGCCATTATATCTACTACTGTGGATAGGAATCCCTCAGAAGAAATGTAGTAGCCATCATGGTCAACAAAAGAATCCGAAATGCAGTACTTGGATGCAATGTCAGAAAAGACAGAATGATCTCTGTTCCTCTCCAAGGCAAACCATTCAATATCACAGTTATCCAAGTCTATGCCCCAACCAGTAATGCTGAAGAAACTGAAGTTGAACGGTTTTATGAAGACCTACAAGATCGTTTAGAACTATTACCCAAAAAAGATGTCCTTTTCATTATAGGGGGCTGGAATGCAAAAGTAGGAAGTTAAGAAACACCTAGAGTAACAGGAAAATTTGGCCTTGGAATGCGGAATGAAGCAGGGCAAAGACTAAAAGAGTTTTTCCAAGAAAATGCACTGGTCATAGCAAATACCCTCTTCCAACAACACAAGAGAAGACTCTACATATGGACATCACCAGATGGGCAACACCAAAATCAGATTGATTATAATATTTGCAGCCAAAGATGGATAAGCTATATACAGTCAACAAAAACAAGACCAGGAGCTGACTGTGGCTCAGATCATGAACTCCTTATTGCCAAATTCAGACTTACATTGAAGAAAGTAGGGAATACCACTAGACCATTCAGGTATGACCTGAATCAAATCCCTTATGATTATACAGTGGAATTGAGAAATAGATTTAAGGGCCTAGATCTGATAGATAGAGTGCCTGATGAACTATGGAATGAGGTTTGTGACATTGTACAGGAGACAGGGATCAAGACCATCCCCATGGAAAACAAATGCAAAAAAGCAAAATGGCTGTCTGGGGAGGTCTTACAAATAGCTGTGAAAAGAAGAGAGGTGAAAAGCAAAGGAGAAAAGGAAAGATATAGGCATCTGAATGCAGAGTTCCAAAGAATAGCAAGAAGAGACAAGAAAGCCTTCTTCAGCGGTCAATGCAAAGAAATAGAGGAAAACAACAGAATGGGAAAGACTAGAGATCTCTTCAAGAAAATTAGAGATACCAAGGGAATATTTCATGTAAAGATGGGGTCGATAAAGGACAGAAATGGTCCGGACCTAACAGAAGCAGAAGATATTAAGAAGAGGTGACAAGAATACACAGAAGAACTGTACAAAAAAGATCGTCACGACCCAGATAATCATGATGATGTGATCACTAATCTAGAGCCAGACATCTTGGAATGTGAAGTCAAGTGGGCCTTAGAAAGCATCACTACAAACAAAGCTAGTGGAGGTGACGGAATTCCAGTGGAGCTGTTTCAAATCCTGAAAGATGATGCTGTGAAAGTGCTCCACTCAATATGCCAGCAAGTTTGGAAAACTCAGCAGTGGCCACAGGACTGGAAAAGCTCAGTTTTCATTCCAATTCCAAAAAAAGGCAATGCAAAAGAATGCTTAAACTACCACACAATTGCACTCATCTCACATGATAGTAAAGTAATGCTCAAAATTCTCCAAGCCAGACTTCAGCTATATGTGAACCGTGAACTCCTGATGTTCAAGCTGGTTTTAGAAAAGGCAGAGGAACCAGAGATCAAATTGCCAACATCTGTTGATCATGGAAAAAGCAAGAGAAATCCAGAAAAACATCTATTTCTGCTTCATTGACTATGCCAAAGCCTTTGACTGTGTGGATCACAATCAACTGTGGAAAATTCTGAAAGAGATGGGAATACCAGACCACCTAACTTGCCTCTTGAGAAACCTGTACGCAAGTCAGGAAGCAACAGTTCGAACTGGACATGGACAACAGACTGGTTCCTAATAGGAAAAGGAATACGTCAAGGCTGTATATTGTCACCCTGCTTATTTAACTTCTATGCAGAGTACATCATGAGAAACGTTAGACTGGAAGAAACACAAGCTGAAATAAAGATTGCCGGGAGAAATATCAATAACCTCAGATATGCAGATGACACCACCCTTATGGCAGGAAGTGAAGAGAAACTAAAAATCCTCTTGATGAAAGTGAAAGAGGAGAGTGAAAAAAGTTGGCTTAAAGCTCAAAGTTCAGTAAACTATGATCATGGCATCTGGTCCCATCACTTCATGGGAAATAGATGGGGAAACAGTAGAAACAGTGTCAAACTTTTTTGAGGGGGCTCCAAAATCACTGCAGATGGTGACTGTAGCCATGAAATTGAAAGACGCTTACTCCTTGGGAGAAAAGTTACAACCAACCTAGATAGTATATTCAAAAGCAGAAAAATTACTTTGTTGACTAAGGTCCATCTAGTCAAGGCTATGATTTTTCCTGTGGTCATGTATGGATGTGAGAGTTGGACTGTGAAGAAGGCTGAGCACTGAAGATTTGATACATTTGAACTGTGGTGTTGGAGAAGATTCTTGAGAGTCCCTTGGACTGCAAGGAGATCCAACCAGTCCATTCTGAAGGAGATCAGCCCTGGGATTTCTTTGGAAGGAATGATGCTAAAGCTGAAGCTCCAGTACGTTGGACACCTCATTTGAAGAGTTGACTCATGGGAAAAGACTCTGATGCTGGGAGGGATTGGGGGCAGGAGCAGAAAGGGACGACCCTGGATGAGATGGTGGATGGCATCATGGACTTGATGGACGTGAGTCTGAGTGAACTCCGGGAGATGGTGATCGACAGGGAGGCCTGGCATGCTGCGATTCATGGGGTCACAAAGAGTCGGACACAACTGAGCGACTGAACTGAACTGAGTCATCATGCTAAGCACTTAATTATTATTCAGTTCAGTTCAGTTGCTCAGTCATGTCGAACTCTTTGTGACCCCATGAACCTCAGCACTCCAGGCCTCCCTGTCCATCACCAACTGCTGGAGTTTAACCAAACTCATGTCCATTGAGTCAGTGATGTCATCTAACCAACTCATCCTCTGTCAACCCCTTCTCCTCCTGCCTTCAATCTTTTCCAACATCACGGTCTTTTCAAATGAATCAGCTCTTCGCATCAGGTGACCAAAATATTGGGGTTTCAGCTTCAGCATCAGTCCTTCTAATTAACACCCAGGACCAATTTCCCTTAGGATGGACTGGTTGGATCTCCTTGCAGTCCAAGAGACTCTCAAGAGTCTTCTCAAGAGTAATCAGTATTACTTCATAATAAATCATAATAAATGCATGAGATATTTATTATCTCACTTTTCATATAAAGAAATTAAAGCATAGAGAAAGACATTATCTTAAATTACTTATCTATTGATTATCAGCAGCAGGATATGAACTCAAGCACCATGGGAACATCTGTTTCTATGAAGTTTAATATTTGGGGGAAAATAATTATAGTTCTTCTACTCACTTGTATCAAAGGCATATTAGTTGATGATGCTGGCTGATTAAACAAAAAAGTTTATTGAAAGTATATTGTAGGGCATAACAATAGTTGGGAACATTCAGAAAAGTGCTGCAGTGTAAGTGCTGACAAACATTCAAAACTACTGCAGAAGTGGCAGTGAGAACAGCAACACAAATTTATTTGCTGCCACTAGTGACTAGATAGTCATGTTTAGACCTCAGAGCTTGTCTTAGTCACACTGCCATGAAGTCCAGCAACAATGCCCCTGTGCATAAAGGAGTGGAGCTTGCTACCACTGATGAAATCAAAAGCCAAATGTTTCTACTACTCTTCTTGCCACCAAATGGATACTTAAAGGAGAACGAGCTTCTTCACTCATTGTCTTTCAGATCGTATGCTTAAATGATTTATATTAGCTGAGAGATGACCAGACTTTTCTGCTTCTCCTTTATGGAGGCAGAATTTATTAATCTTGCTACTTTCCCAAATATTAGAATATTCTAACAAGATATTAGACAAGCCATAAATGTTGAATAACTCAGTATAGTCTTTTTTTTTTTTTTTTTTTGGTTTTGGGATAACTCTGCAACTGTTTAGATCCTATTTTTACTTTTGAATGTCTACAATTACTGCAGATTTTCCACTGACTGCTTTAATTTATCATCTATAGTCATATTTAGTACTTTCAGTTCAGTTCATGTGCTCAGTAGTATCTGACTATTTGCAGTGCCATGGACTGAAGCACACCAGTCTTCCCTGTCTATCACCAAGGCCCAGAGCTTGCTCAGACTCATGTCTATCAAGTTAGTGATGCCATCAAACCATCTTATCCTTTGTCATCCCCTACTCCTCCTGCCTTAAGTCTTTTCTAGCATCAGGGTCTTTTCCAGTGAATCAGCTCTTCACATCAGGTGGCCAAAATATTGGAGCTTTAGCTTCAGCATCAGTCCTTCCAGCGAACATTCAGGACTGACTTCCATAGGCTTGACTGGTTTGATCTCCTTCAAGTCCAAGGGAATCTCAAGTGTCTTCTCTAACACCATAGTTCAAAAGCATCAGTTCTTTGGCACTCAACTTTCTTTATGGGCCAACTGTTACATCCATACAAGACTACTGGAAAAACCATAGCTTTGATTAGATGGACCTTTGTTGGCAAAGTGATATCTCTGCTTTTTAATGTGCTAAGTTTGTCATAGCTTTTTTTCCAAGGAGCAAGTGTCTTTTTTTTCCCTTTTTAGTTAACTTGTTTACTTTAATTGGAGGTAATTACTTACAATATCGTGGTGGTTTTTTACCATATATTGACGTGAATCAGCCATGGGTGTACATGTGTCCCCCATCCTGAACCCCCTTCCTCCTCCCTCCCTATCACATCCTTCTGGGTTGTCCCAGTGCACTGGCTTTGAATGCTCTGTGTCATACATTGAACTTGAACTGGTCATCTATTTCACATATGGTAATATGCATGTTTCAATGCTATTCTCTCAAATCATCCCAACCTCACCTTTTCCGACAGAGTCCAAATAATGTTCTTTATATCTGTGTCTCTTTTGCTGTCTCATCTGTAGGTTAATCATTATGATCTTTCTAAATTCCATATATATGCATTAGTATACTGTATTGGTCTTTTTCATTGTGACTTACTTCACTCTGTACAATAGGTTACAGTTTCATCCACCTCATTAGAACTGATTCAAATGTATTCTTTTTAATAGCTGAGTAATATTCCATTATGTATATATATCAAAGCTTTCTTATCCATTCATCTGCCAATGGACATCTAGGTTGCTTCTATATCTTAGCTATTGTAAACAGTGCTGTGATGAATATTGGGGTACACATGTCTCTCTCAGTTCTGGTTTCCTCGGTGTGTATGCCCAGCAGTGGGATTGCTGGGTCGTATGGCAGTTCTATTTTCAGTTTTTTAAGGAATCTCCACACTCCTCTCCACAGTGGCTGTACTAGTTTGCATTCCAACCAACAGAATAAGAGAGTTCCCTTTTTTCCACATGCTCTCCAACATTTATTGTTTGTAGACTTTTTGATAGCAGCTATTCTTACTGGCATGAGATGGTACCTCATTGTGGTTTTGGTTTTCATTTCTTTGATAATGAGTGATATTGAGCATGTTTTCATGCATTTGTTAGCCATCTGTATCTCTTTGGATAAATGTTTGTTTAGTTCTTTGTCCCAGTTTTTCATTAGGTCATTTATTTTTCTGGTATTGAGTTGAATGATCTTTTTGTATATTTTTGAGATTAATTCTTTGTAAGTTTCTTCATTTGCTATTATTTTCTCCCATTCTGAAGGCTGTCTTTTCCCCTTGCTTATAGTTTCCTTCGTTGTGCAAAATCTTTTAAGTTTAATTAGGTCCCATTTGTTAATGTTTGCTTTTAGTTCCATTACTCTGGGAAGTGGGTCATAGAGGATCCTGCTGTGGTTTATGTCAGAGAGTGTTTTGCCTATATATTCCTCTAGGAGCTCTATACTTTCTAGTCTTATATTTAGACCTTTAATCGATTTTGAGTTTATTTTTGTCTATGGTGTTAGAGTGTATTCTAGTTTCATTGTTTTATAGGTGGTTGACCAGTTTTCCCAGAATGACTTGTTAAAGAGATTGTCTTTTCTCCATTGTATTTTCTTGACTCCTTTGTCAAAGATAAGGTGTACATAGGCATGTGGATTTATTTCTGGGCTTTCTATTTTGTTCCATTGATCTATATTTCTGTCTTTGTGCCAGTACCATACTGTCTTGATGACTGTAGCTTTGTAGTGTAGTCTGAAGTCAGGCAGGTTGATTCCTCCAGTTCCATTTTTCTTTCTCAATATTGTTTTGGCTATTCGAGGTGGTTTTTTTTTTTTTTTTTTTTGTAATTTTATACAAATTGTGAAATTATTCGTTTTAGTCTTGTGAAAAACAGCATTGGTAGCTTGATAGGGATTGCATTGACTCTATAGATTGCTTTGGGTAGAATATTCATTTTCACTATATTAATTCTTCCAATCCATGAACGTGGTATATTTCTCCATCTATTTGTGTCATCTTTCATTTATTTTATCAGCTTTTTATAGTTTTCTATATACAGATCTTTTGTTTCTTTATGTTGATTTATTCCTCATTATTTTATTATTTTCATCACAATGATGAATAGGATTGTTTCCTTAATTTATCTGTTTTCTCATTGTTGGTGTATAGGAATGTGAGGGATTTCTGTGTATTAGTTTTGTATCCTGAAAGTTTACTATATTCATTGATTGGTTCTAGAAATTTTCTGGTAGTGTCTTTAGTGTTTTCTATGTAGAGGATCATGTCATCTGCAAACAGAGGGTTTTACTTCTTTTCCAGGCTGGAATCCTTTTATATAGTTTTTATATATTTTTCTTCTCTGATTACTTTGGCTAAAACTTCCAAAATTATGTTGAATAGCAATGGTGAAAGGGACACCCTTGTCTTACTCCTGATTTTAAAAGAAATGCTTTCATTTTTTCACCATTGAGGATAATGTTTGCTTTGGGTTTATCATCTATAGCTTGCATGATGTTGAGGTATGTTCCTTTTATGCCTGCTTTCTGGAAAGTTTTTATCATAAATGGGTGTTGAATTTTGTCAAAGGCTATCTCTGCATCTATTGAGAGAACCATATGGTTTTTTTTTCTTTCAATTTGTTAATGTGGTATATCACATTGATTGATTTGTGAACACTTAAGAATCCTTGCATCCCTGAGATAAAGCCCACTTGGTCATGATGTATGATCTTTTCAATGTTGTTGGATTTTGTTTTCTAGAATTTTGTTGAGGATTTCTGCATCTATGTTCATCAGTGCTATTGGCCTGTAGTTTTCTTCTTTGGTGGCATCTTTGTCTGGTTTTGGCATTAGAGTGATGGTGCCCTCAAAGAATGAGTTTGGAGTTTACCTCCCTCTGAAATTTTCTGGAAGAGTTTGAGTAGGATAGGTGTTAGCTCTTCTCTAAATTTTTGGTAGAATTCACCTGTGAAGCCATCTGGTCTTGGGCTTCTGTTTGTTGGAAGATTTTTGATTACAGTTTTGATTGCCATGCTTCAGATATGATGGGTCTATTAAGATTTTCTATTTCTTCCTGGTTCAGTTTTGGAAGGTTATACTTTTCTAAAAATTATTCTGTTTCTTCCAAGTTGTCAATTTATCTTGCATATTGTTGCTAATTGTAGTCTCTTATGAGCCTTGTATTTCTGTGTTGTCTGTTTTGACTTCTCCATTTTCATTGCTAATTTTTTTTTTTTAATTTGTTCCTTCTTTTTTTTCTTGATGACTCTGGCAAATGGTTTGTCTATTTCATTTATCTTCACAATGAACCAGCTTTTAATTTTGTTGATTTTTGCTATAGTCTCCTTTGTTTCTTTTTCAATTTTTTCTGCCCTAATTTTTATGATTTCTCTCCTTATACTAACTTTAGGGGCTCTTCATTTCTTCTAGTTCCTTTAGGTGTAAAATTAGGTTATTTATTTCATGTTTTTCTTGTTTCTTGATGTAAGCTTTTATTGCTATGAACCTTCCTATTTGCCCTGTTTTACCATATACCTTAGGTTTTGGGGCTCATGTTTTCATTATCATTTGTTTCTATGCATATTTTGATCTCCTTTCTGATTTCTCCCATGATTTGTTGGTTATTCCAAAGCATGTTGTTTAGCCTCCATATATTTGTATTTTTATTAATTTGTTTTTTCCCTGTAGTTGACATCTAATTTTACCACATTGTGATCACAAAAGATGCTTGAAATGATTTCTTTTCTTTCTTTCTTTCTTTTTTTTTTTTTTTTTACTTTACCAAGACTAGATTTATGGCCCAGAATGTGATCTATCCTGGAGAATGTTCTGTATGTCCTTGAGAAAAAGGTGATATTCATTGTTTTGGGGTGAAATGTCTTATAGATATCAATTAGGTCTACCTGGTCCAATGTATCATTTAAAGTTTGTGTTTCTTTGCTAATTTTTTGTTTGGTTGATCTATCCATAGGTGTGAGTGGGGAATTAAAGACTCCTACTGTTATTGTGTTACTATTAATTTCCCCTTTCATACCTATTAGCATTTGCCTTACAAACTGAGGTGCTCCTATGTTGGGTGCATATATATATATATATATATAAATTGTTATATTTTCTTCTGGGATTGATCTTTTGACCATTATGTAGTGTCCTTTGTCTCTTTTCATGGTCTTTATTTCAAAGTCTATTTTATCTGATGTGAGCATTGCTACTCCTGCTTTCTTTTGGTCTCTATTTGCATGAGATATATTTTTCCAGCCCTTCACTTCCGGTCTGTATGTGTCCCTTGGTTTGAAGTGGATCTCTTGTAGACAGCCTATATAGGGGTCTTGTTTTTATATCTGTTCAGCAAGTCTTTGTCTTTTGATTGGGGCATTCAAACCATTTACATTTAAGGTAAGTATTGATAACTATGATCCTGTTGCCATTTACTTTGTTGTTTTGGGTTCAATTTTATAATCCTTTTCTGTGTTTCCTATCTAGAGAAGATCTTTAGCATTTGTTTAAGAACTGGTTTGATGGTGCCAAATTCTCTCTGCTTCTGCTTGTCTGTAAAGCTTTTGGTTTCTCCTTCATATTTGAATGAGATCCTTGCTGGGTATATTAATCTGCATTGTTGGTTCTTCTCTTTCATCACTTTAAGTATGTCCTGCCATTCCCTTCTGGCCTGAAGTGTTTCTCTTGAAAGGTCAGCTGTTATCTTTCTGGTGATCCCCTTTTGTGTTATTTGTTGCCTTTCCCTTGATGCTTTTAATATTTGTTCTTTGTGTTTGATCTTCATTAGTTTGATTAATATGTGTCTTGGGGTGTTTTGCCTTGGGTTTATTCTGTTTGGGACTCTGGGTTTCTTGGACTCAGGTGGCTATTTCCTTCCCCATTTTAGAAAACTGTTCAGCCATTGTCTCCTCAAGTATTTTCTCATGCCCTTTGTTTTTGTCTTCTTCTTCTGGGACTCTTATGACTGGAATATTGGGGCATTTAACATTATCCCAGAGGTCTCTTAGGTTGTCCCCATTTCTTTAAATTCCTTTTTCTTCTCTGATTCATTTATTTACACCATTCTATCTTCCACCTCACTCATCCTATCTTCTGCATCACTCATTCTTGTTGCGAGCAAAATGACACAAAGACAAAACACACAAGACACACAAGAGACAGACAATATACCACTCCGGCCGGAGGAAAAAAAACTGTGCAAAACTAATTGCAGTTTATTTTTATAGAGCCCCCTAGGCAGAATTCCAGACTGCATGAATAAGCCTTTTCAGTACAGTGCAGGTGCATACATGTTATCGTACAGCAAGGGGAGTGAAATCCCTGTCTACTGCAGAGTCTGTCCAGAGCCCTTTTTTTCGTCTTATCACACACACAAAAAATGTTCCCTCATTTGCAAGGGACCATTAAACTCAAGGTTGTGTCCAGACTCCTTGGCAGAATGCCTCATTTGCAAGCACGTTCAGCCCGAGTAGAGAGTCCCATTTGCAGTCACATCTCTGCTACCCTATTGTGGCTGCATTAACCCTTCATCTTGCCCTTTTTTATTTGCTTTTATAAGTTGTAGCATGGTCTGGATCTTTTCTGCTTTGCGCTTTAGTTGTTTTTCTTTTCGCCATCCCCGGAAGACTAGAAAAGCAGCACAACATAAAAGTAATATAAACACAGTGTTTTCAAAGGTAGTCCCAATTAGTGAGGATACATGCCCTAATGTGTTTAAGTTATTTATTTTCTCTTTAAGACTTTTTAGCAAATCAGACCCCATAGTGTCAGGTAAAGTCTTGCTAAAAGTAGACAAAATTTGTAGTTCTAGGTCCATAATCTCCGTAGTGAGATTTTGATGCCCAGTCAAGGATCGTTTTACTTTATCCCATCCTTCACTCATGTTAAATGGTACAGGTGTTATACAAAACTGAGAAGAATTTCAATCACATTCTAACACATTTCGTGTAGATAAAACAGCTAATTGATCTCCAAGCCAGGAAACGGTGTGTTGAAGATTGAGCACGTCGGTAGCAAGTTGTGCATCCAAATCTCGCTGTTGTTGCCATAGCAAATGAGAGTCTTTATGCCAATCCTGAATAAAATCAGCTGTTTGAATTTTTTGGTGTAATGCAAGACCTGCCACCACCGCTATTGCAGTTACTGACGCGACTGCTAGAATCGAAGCAATGACCACACCAAGCATACGTCGAGATCAGTGTAGCAAAGTCTGTACAGCAGTTACTAGATGAGAAACAGCAAAAGAATCTGACCACGGCCGAGTCAGATTTATAGGTAACCATACATTTGTCTGAGCCTTAACAATTACTAACGAGAAATTGGAGTTATAGTTTCGTCTTTCAAATTCTTCCCACCAAGACTGATTTACACATTGAGTTAGATTACAATAATCACATGACACAGACCCCACAGTATCATTTCAGGTCTAATTTCCATATAACAATGCAAAAGGATATTTTACACATGCCATTGCAGAATAAGATTTATTAACATGTAAATTAACATGGAATGGACCCAAAGAGTCATCACTATCCAAAGTATAGTTTTTTTGACCAGATAGTGAGATTACCAGAAACTGCCCATAGTTTTCAAATATCTCCTTGAATGTGCGGATATCCTTGCAATTGTAATTGAGGAGGGACAAGTACAAATTGCTGCCATTTAACTGTTTTATTACCATTGCCCATCAAAGTGCTATTTGCATGATGCCACCTAAGAGATTTATTTGACCATTTTTTTTAAGAATTGCCCATGATCTGGACTCCAATCTACAATGATGGCCCCAGAATAACTCATGACTCTAAAGGGTCAATGACCTTGGCAACGTTTTCACTCCAGAGATTTTAGAGAAGGAACAAAAAAGTTAACATGACATAGCAACATGTGTTTTCCATTATGAATGTCTATCGGTTCTGTCGAGGTGTTAAATCTCCTGGTGGAAACAAGTACAGTAAAAGTAGCAAAATGGTAATTATTATACTTTACCCCCCATGTATTATAGGAATGATGAGAATGTTCCTTGGTGGACAGACAAAAGGGGTGTCCTCCTATACACAAAGGAATACCTTCTACTGCAATGGTGAAATTATTAATATTATATTGTTGTTTATGATGAGATAGTTGTTGTATTCCCCCGCAAGCTGGTGGGGGAAAGAAGGTAGTCTCATTAGTACATACCTGCACTTCTGGTTCCCCCCAGGAAACTGCTCTTACTAATGGGGAATTAGGTATATATGCCCAATATGTATGATTACTTGCCGATACACTGATTACCTGACATGTCACCACCACCATCATGGCAAGTAAAAGATTGGTAGGATTCAGAGGTTGCCCCGCCTTCATTAACGTCTTCTCTGCTTCCTGGGTCAACCTCTTCATTTGACCCCACGTAGGTGTTGCTTCCCTTGTATGGAAAGTAAAGCTTTTCTGCATAGTAAGCTCTTCGAATTTTTGAACAAAGGGATCAGCCATTGTTGATTTTGATCAATCTTGCTGGGGTCCAAAACCTATAATTATTAACAGAAATGAAAGCATACCCTCATCCCAAATATATTAATGATGCTGGGATCCAACCTTTTTCTTTATCTTTATACCAAATAGGTGTATTCAAGATCTTCTTATCCTCTTCTTTCCCTTGAAAATGCAACTCTGCTGCTGATAGATTTCCCTTGCTCCAAACATTCAAAAAATTTAGGGTAAGTAAGGTTTCATTCAGAATGTCTTTAGGTTTCATAAATCTCTCTTTTTTTTTTTTAAGATATTTATGTAAGGTATGATTAGCTTTTTTAATGATAGCTTGTCTTTGACTATTATAAGGAATATCAAAAGTATGAGTTATATGGTATTGAGATAAAAAGTGAGTTAATTTTGTGGATTGGTTGGCAGATGTATTATCAGTTTTTAATTTAATTGGTAATCTTATAACTGTAAAACAAGATAACAAATGAGTAATAACAGCATCAGCCTTTTTAGAATGCAATGTAGTGGCCCATTGAAAATGTGTGCAAGTATCTATAGTATGATGCACACATTTTTGTTGTCTGAAAGAAGAAATGCAAATTATATTTATTTGTCATATCTGATTTGTTTGTTGTTTTTTTATGTTGACACCTGGTGGGGTAAATAGCAAAGCAAAGGTGTATATATGGAACAAGAACAAATAATATTTTGAGCTTGTTTTTGAGTAATAGTATGAGATTTTTGTAACCCTTTGGAGTTGGTATGTTGTAAGAGATGTTTTTGTTTTGTTGTTTTTATAGGATAAAGTAAGGTATCAATTGTAGCATTTTTGAATGATAAGGGTCTAGGAAGGGCAGAATGTGTATGGATGTGAGTAAAGAAAATTAACTCTGAACGCTGTAAGAGCAATTGTTGTATTTGGCAAAACAATTTATTAATAGCTGTTTAAAGGGTCAGTGAAAGGGAGACATGGGGAAGTTGTAGGCAAGAGAGAACAGCATATTGAGAATTTGAAACAATGTTAATAGGAAGTTGGAGAAAATCTTGTAAAACTAAATATATAGTCTATAATTTAGTGGGGTGTATAGAAGAAAATGAGTGGGGGAGAATCTTGAAACTTTTTGGGGTCTAATATCTAACAGTATTTTTATTTGCATTTGTAAAAATAGTGGGTTTTTTAACTGGAACATCTGAAATTGGGGAATGAGATATCATAGCATTAGTTTGGAGAAAATCAATCAATTTAGATGACAGATAATAATTAGAAAATGAACCAGGATATGAGGCAAGAGAAATTTGTCAATTTTTATTAAATTGTAAACATCGAGATATTTGAACAGTTGTTAACTGAGTAACAATCTGGTGTGGTTTACATCTTGACAACTGTAAAATATGATGGCTACCCTTTTGTATAAGGAAGGCTAATTTATTTATATGTGTAGTCAATTTTTTGGAAAAACTGTTAGGTAAGAAAAATCTATTTTATTAATCTTTTTTTTCTGAGCAATTACACCAGATGGAGAATAAGGGGTATGAAATATTATAAACAAAATAGGTTGAGACACATATAAGTAAGTCAAAAAGCCGTCATTTAGTCGTTGTTTAACAAATTGAAGTTTTTGTAAAGCCAATGGGGTTAAGGTCTGGGGGCTATTTAGAGTTGTATCTCTTTTTAAAGTAGAAAACAAATGTCGTAATTGATAAGTAGGAATCTCAAGTACCGGGCGTACCCAATTAATATTTTTCAATAACTTTTGAAAATCATTTAAGGTTTTGAAATGGTCTCTTTTAATTTGTAACTTTTGGGGCCTTATTTTATGTTGTTTTAATATTGTCTCTAAATATAAAATAGGAAAGTCTTTTTGAATTTCTTTTGGGGCTATTTGTAAATTGCGTAGTCTTAAAGCCTCTTGTATTTTTTAAAAGAATTTATTACGTTTAGCAATATTAGGAGTTGTTAATAGGAGATTATCTATATAATGATATAGAATATAATTGGGGTATTTTTGACGGAGGAATTGTAAAGAGTGAGCTATGAATTTTTGGCATAAGGTAGGACTATTTATTATTTTTTGTGGTAAGACTGTCTATTGATAATGCTTAACAGGCTGAGCATGATTAAAAATAGGAACTGTAAAAGCAAGTTTATCTCTATCTTGTAATTGTAGGGGAATGGTAAAAAAACAGTCTTTAAGATTTAGCACCATTAAGGACTAATTTTGAGGAATAAGAGCTGGAGAGGGGAGTCTCAACTGTAAAGTTTTCATAGGTTTAATATATTTATTAACTTTCTGTAAATTAGTTAACATTTTTTATTTTTTAGATTTTTTTTTATTAACAAAAACAGGAGAATTTTAGGGGGAGGTAGAGGGTTTTATATGACCAAGTTGGATTTGTTTTTGTATTAATTGTTTTAATGCCTCGAGCTTTATTTGTGGTAATGGCCACTGCTCAACCCATTTTGGAGTATTAGTTAACCATTTTAATGGGAGTGTTTGAGGAATTTGAGCAGTGGCTGCTAGTTTTTTATGGAATGGTTACAGAAGTCCCCAAAGGAGAGAGAAGATCGTTTTTTTAAATTTATTAATAGGTATGATTACAATATAAAAGGTAACAAACACTGATCTTTTATTATGGAATTGGCATTGCAAGGGATGGGTACTCTTTTAGACATCTGCAATGGAGCCCAGTCTCGTCAGCATTAGAGGGCTTTTTTTCTTTTTTTTTTTTTTTTAATCTTGGGGCCATTGTTGAGAAAAAATGACTGAAACATCTGCCCCTGTGTCTATTAGTCTCTCAAAGTTGTTTTTTGTATAATCAAGGAGAGAACAGGGTGAGAATCTTTGATAAGCATTTTCCAAAATATATGTATTTTTAAATCTTTTTGTTTGTTTATTAGGAAGAGCCAAAAGGGGGTGATAAGGTAGGAGCAGTATTTGAGCAATATGCTCTCTAGCCAACAATGAAAGCATGGTAGAAGTAGAGACCATAATTAAAATTTTTCCAACATAGTCAGAGTCTATTACCCCAGGAATTATGGTTAGACCTCTCAAAGCCATGCTGTTATGACCTAATATCAAGCCAAAAGTGCCTTTAGGCAGTGGTCTAAACACATTTGTTTTTAATTTGTAAATGTCTCTCCCTGGTGACAAAAGAACACTATCAGCTAGTGGCAAATCATCAGCAGCACTCCCTGAAGTAGCAGACTGTAAGTCTGAAATCATCTTCTGAGGTCTTTTTAATGGGGCATCGACTCGTAACAGTTGCTGGGAGGGAACAGGGTTGGGGCAGGTGGGATGACAGGAGGGCAGAGAGGAAAAGTCTCCGGTATTGTTTTTGGGCCTGAAGGACTTAGGCCCGCAGGATAGTTTTTGGGTATCAGGTTGTCTATTTTGTCTGTTTTAGATCTACATTTATTA
Source organism: Capricornis sumatraensis (assembly GCF_032405125.1). Lineage (NCBI taxonomy): Eukaryota > Metazoa > Chordata > Mammalia > Artiodactyla > Bovidae > Capricornis > Capricornis sumatraensis. The sequence goes on from NC_091071.1 coordinate 125,991,039, forward strand.
GTCTAATGAAGCCTCTTTTTGCACCGATGGCAAGGTCTAGGAGGAGTCTTATTTTTTTTAGCAAGAGAGCTGTCTTTAGGAATTGCACCTTGATCAGCTTTTAATTTTTGACACTCTCTTTTTATATGACCAGGTTTTTTACAATGGAAGCAGTTACCTCCCTTTTGTGGTCTCATAGCTTTGGCCAAGGCTGTAGCAAAGACATTAGCCTGATGTTCAGTTTTTTGTTTTACTCTCGAGCAGGCTCTGATATATTTAGCTATAGATGCACCCTGTCTCTTTAATGGTTTCAGTATGCGCTCGTATTTAGGATTTGCATTTTTAAATGCTAAAGTTTGTAATAATATCTCTGAAATCTCATTTTTCTCTACAGCCCGTTTTACAGCTACCCTCAATCTTGTTAGAAAATCAGGATATGGTTCATTGCGGCCTTGCATTGTTTTAACAAAGGAGGGCTGGGTGTGACCAGTAAGCACCACACGGTGCCATGCTCGTAAAAAGACCTGGCAAACTTGTAAGTCTTGATTAGAGTATTGAGCCTGTTTTTTTAAAGCCCTCTCTCATTAGCTTGTCTTTGAGAGGACCAGGGGGATTTTGTCTCTCATTAATCTGAGCCTGTTTTTTAGCTTTTTTTTTTCTACCAGCTACGAAGTTGAACCATTGAGAACCCTCTAAGACAGCTTGGGCAATAAATTTCCAATCTAACGGAATGATTAATTTGCCTTTTTTCAGTGATTTTACCATAGCCAAAACAAAGGGAGATTGAGGACCGTACTGTGCTACTGCAGCTTTAAGATCTTTAAAAAAATTATATTTCAAAGGAGTGTATTGAACATTTATCACATTGTCATTTTGCTGCCTCTGGATGGGAAATAATTGTGGAGGATCAATAAAACCACCAGGGGGAGCAGGTAAGTCATCATCATGAAGCATAGACAAAGGAAAGGAGAACCGACAATGTTCCTTGCCCACATCGGGCAGATTAACCGCAGTGGGGAAAAGAGAAGCATAAGGAGGAGCAGAAAGTGTAGATTTTTTTTTCTTCTTTATGGGATTTTCACCACTCCTGGAATAGATGGGTCATTTCTTTCATCTCTTTGCCCTCCTCTGACGAAACCGAAGAAGCCTCCGAATCTGATTTTGAACTATCAGATGTTTCACCATTTACAGGAGGAGGCTTACTTGTATCCTTGCCTTTAGGCAATGCAGAAGCCCCACCAACGTCTGACACATCCTCATAAATTATTTCTCCCTTCTTTGAAGCATTAGATTTAGTTTTACTATCAGTAGAAAGCAAGGTCAAAGCCTGTGTTATAGCACTACACAAAGTCTATAACTTCAAAGGGATCACATTACCCTTCTGATGTTGCTTTTTCAATATTTTTGAATTATTTTCCATTCCTTTAAGTTTAACTGTAACTTAGTTTGATATTGAAACCAATGACAATATTGCTCCACCAAGCGAAAGAGCTCACTCAATCAATGAGTCGAGGCCTTAATGCCTATGGAGTGGAGAAGTCCTTTGACTAACTGCATATATGGTGTCTGTAATGATGAGGAATTTCCCATGATTTTCTCGAAAGTTCCCCTGCTGTGGATGTAAAATCCCCCCGGGGTTACTCACCCTTTTGGTTTTACTCAAGCCCCACTTTGGGCGCCAGATGTTGCAAGCGAAATGACACAAAGACAAAACACACAAGACACACAAGAGACAGACAATACACCACTCCGGCCGGAGGAAAAAAAAAACTGTGCAAAACTAATTGCAGTTTATTTTTATAAAGCCCCCTAGGCAGAATTCCAGACTGCATGAATAAGCCTTTTCAGTACAGTGCAGGTGCATACATGTTATCGTACAGCAAGGGGAGTGAAATCCCTGTCTACTGCAGAGTCTGTCCAGAGCCCTTTTTTTCTTCTTATCACACACACAAAAAATGTTCCTTCGTTTGCAAGGGACCATTAGACTCAAGGTTGTGTCCAGACTCCTTGTCAGAACACCTCGTTTGCAAGCATGTTCAGCCCGAGCAGAGAGTCCTGTTTGCAGACACATCTCCGCTACCCTATTGTGGCTACATTAACCCTTCAATTCTACTGTTTGTTCCCTCCAGAGTGCTTTTGATCTTAGTTATTGCATTGTTCTTTATTGATTGACTCTTCTTTATTTCTTCTAGGTCCTTGTTAAACATTTCTTGCATCTTCTCAATCCTTGTCTCTAGTCTATTTATCTGTAACTCCATTTTGTTTTCAAGATTTTGTATCATCTGTAGTATTATTATTGTGGAGAACTTCAGATAATAATTCAGGTAACTCCTTAGCTCCTCCTCTTTTGTTTAGTTTTATGGGCATTTATCTTGTTCCTTTACCTGCTGCATATTTCTCTGCCTTTTCATTTTGTTTAAATTGCTGTGATTGTGATGATCTTTCTGCAAGCTGGAAGTTCCTGGTTCCTCTTTTTTTTTTTTTTTTTTGTGGAGCATGCTCCCTTTGGGTGGGGTTGGACTAGGGGCTAGTCAAGGTTTCTTGGTTACTGGAGGTTGAATCTGTGTTCTGATGGGTGGAGCTGAATTTCTTCTCTCCAGAGTGTGATTTTGTGTCCAATAGTGAGTTTTGGGGTGTCTATGGGTTTTGCATGGCTTTGGGCAGCTTGTCTTTTAATACTCAGGTCTGAGTTCCTGCTTTGCTGGAGAATTAACATCGTATGTCTTACTCTGGAACTTGTTGGCTCTTGGGTGGTGTTTAGTTTCAGTGTAAGTATGGAGGCTTTTGGGTGAGTGCTTGTCAATTAATGTTTCCTGGAATCAGCAGTTCTCAGATATTCTCAAGTTTGGGAGTTAAGCCTCCTGCCTCTGGCTTTCAGTCTTATTCTTACAGTAGCCTCGAGACTTCTCTATCCATGCCACACAGATAATAAAACATCTAGGTTAATGATGAAGAAATTCTCCACAGTGAAGGACACCCAGAGAAGTTCAGAGAAGTACATGGAGAAAAGAAGAGGGATTAGTGAGATAGAGGTGACCAGGAGGAGAGGGAGTGTTAAAAAGGGAGAGAGCAATGAAGCCAGTAATCAGTTCCCTAAATGCTCTCTACAGTCTGGAACATCCAGAGAGATTCATAGAGTTACATATAGAAGAAAAGAGGGAAGAGGGAGATAGAGGTGAGCATGAGAAGAGGGGTAGAAAAGAGGAGAGAGACCATTCTATCCAGTAATCAGTTTCCTTTTCTCCACAGCCTGGAACACTGAGAAAATTCACAGAGTTAAGTAGAGAAGAGAAAGGGGAGGGTCCTGGGGTAGAAAAGGGAGAATCAAAAGGGGAGAGAGCAATCAAGCTAGTAATCCCACCCTTAACTGAAATTGGATACTGAAAATTAGATTTCTTAAAGGCACCAAATTGATAACAAATACCAAAAAGCAAAGATTAAACATCTAGAGTTTAGACTCTCTAAAAAACAATACAAAAAATGCAAAACAATATCAAAACAAAAATTATAAATATATATATATATGAAATTTCCTTTAAAAATAGGGTCTTTTTTTGCAAGGTAATAGTAGGTTCTAAAAATGAAAATTAAAGGAGTAATAAAGAACTTAAATTTAAAAAGAAATTGAAAGTGATAATAGTAAAAATATATCAAGGAATTTCTCTGGAGTTTTTATGGGCAGTATGGGTTCAATTCATTTTCAGATAGTTCCTTATTCAAGCTTGTGCTTGTTCTCAAGGACTACAGACCCCCTCCAATGTTTGAGGTGAGGTGAGGTGAGGTGAAGTCGCTCAGTCATGTCCAACTCTTTGCAGCTCCATGGACTGTAGCCTACCAGGCTCTTCCATGCATGAAATTTTCCATGCAAGAGTACTGGAGTGGGTTGCCATTTCCTTCTCCAGAGGATCTTCCTGACTCAGGGGTTGAACCCAGGTCCCCCGCATTGTAGGCAGATGCTTTACCATCTGAGCCACCAGGGAAATCAGTGTTTAGTCAGTGTTAACTACAGGGTTTCAATCTATTGACTCTGTCACTTCCAGAGTGGTTCCCTCTTCTTTGTTTATTTTGGCTTCCTTTGTTTGCAAGTCTCTTCACTGTCTAATTTCTGCCCTGACACAAGGGGGCAAAGGTCATCACTTATTTGGGCTTACTTGTTCAGTTGTGTTGTGGGAAGGGAGGGACACTGTGAACAAATGGCATGTGTGGGGAGTCCTCACAGTATGGGCCACACTGGGTTTGTTTCACCTCAAAGTGGCACGTGACTCTTGGTTCTCCACTTCTCTGGCTCCAGGGTGCTCTGCAAGGGCACTGTCCACAGCAGGCCCTGCATTTTTTGCACTTCCTAGATCTAAGCAACTCAGGTTCTTGGGTACTTTGCAAGGTTACGGAGTTGCCTGGGCATGCGTTTTATGACCTTCCCAGGTCCAAGCATCTCAGGTGAGCAGTTATTTGGCGAAAGCACTGTCCCAGGTAGACTGTGCATCCTAATCACCTTCCCAGTGCCATCTGCTCCATTTCCCAGGTACGCCACAAGAACATGGTCTCAGATGTGTCTCCTCTGGAGAGCTGATATCAGGGTGTTACCCATCTGGCAGAAGTCAACCATCCAGGATTCCAGAAAGACGTGTTTAGCAACTGAGAGCCTGCTACCAGCTTGGTGGAGGATGCCAGTTTCTGGGAGCCGAGATTGGAAGAACCCCTTGCCTTCTGGCTCTGGCTGTCAGCCTGCCTCTCTGACTGCAGCGGGGAGGAGCCTGTATGCAGCCCGCTAACTCTCCTTTGGTATTTGCTCAATTCTTCATTCTATGAGTGGGCCAGGCTGCGAGTTAGAGCCTTTCATGGGAAACTTCTCTTTTTATTTTCCTCTCTGGAGATCCCACAGTTTGGGTTGCTATCTCATGTTAGCTGCCTCAGATTTTCCTCAGGGCATTCAGGCCCTGTTCTTACCCTAAGCACTGATTATACAGCTCTTGCCTCCCTGTCCAACCCCTGCTCGCTGGTGGTGAATGCGAGCGTCTGGGCTACTTCTCCCCTGGCAGTTGCACTTAGGCATGTATTTTCCATTTTGTTTGTTTGTTTGCTTGTTTTCTCCTGGTTATGTAGCCCTCTGAGATCCCAACTCCCCACAAACCCGCCTGTGAGAGTTTTCCTATTGTTTGGAAACTTCTCCTCTTTCACGATTTCCTCCCCATGAAGAGTCTCTGTTCCTAAGTCTTTTGTCTCTCTTTTCATCTTCTCTATTTTGTCCTACCTCCTTTCAAAGAGAATGGGCTACCTTTCTGGGTACGTGGTGCCCTCCATCAGTGTTCAGAAGTTGTTTCCTGGAAGCTGCTTAGTATTCAAATTATCTTTTGATGAATTTGTAGGGGAGAAAGTGGTCTCCCCATGCTATTCCTCCACCATCTTGGAACCCCCCAGCAAGTGTCTTAATGTAATGGCTTCAGTCACCATCTTAGTGCTTGACCTAGGAGATAATAAAATAAATGGTTGTGTTATAGAATCTCAAAACTTATGATTGTGAATTGTGATGGTGTTATACAGCACAGTGGTATCTAGGGACTAGATTATTGCAAAAAAAGTAATTAGAAATAGTAAATGATGGCATTATTTGAGGGCACCCAAACAACCATGGAAAAAGAGGTTATGAAAAATACTCCTTTTCATAAAATTCTAGATATATCATGTCATGTTATTTTCCAGAAATATATCCAGAAATAGATCCATTTATTTTAAAGATTAATAATAATATCAAGATAAATTGATTCTTTATTTCTTACTCTATTGTTATATTTAGACAATTCCAATAAACTGTGGAAAATTCTGAAAGAGATGGGAATACCAGACCACCTGACCTGCCTCTTGAGAAATCTGTATGCAGGTCAGGAAGCAACAGTTCGAACTGGACATGGAACAGCAGACTGGTTCCAAATAGGAAATGGAGTGTGTCAAGGCTGTATATTGTCACCCTGCTTATTTAACTTCTATGCAGAGTATATCATGAGAAACGCTGGGCTGGAAGAAACACAAGCTGGAATCAAGATTGCCGGGAGAAATATCAATAACCTCAGATATGCAGATGACACCACCCTTATGGCAGGAAGTGAAGAGAAACTAAAACGCCTCTGGATGAAAGTGAAAGAGGAGAGTGAAAAAGTTGGCTTAAAGCTCAACATTCAGAAAATGAAGATCATGGCTTCTGGTCCCATCACTTCATGGGATAAAGATGGGAAACAGTGGAAACAGTGTCAGGCTTTATTTTTGGGGGGCTCCAAAATCACTGCAGAGGTGACTGCAGCCGTGAAATTAAAAGACGCTTACTCCTTGGAAGAAGAGTTTTGACCAACCTAGATAACATATTCAAAAGCAGAGACATTACTTTGCTGACTAAGGTCCGTCTAGTTAAGGCTATGGTTTTTCCTGTGATCACGTATGGATGTGAGAGTTGGACTGTGAAGAAGGCTGAGCGCTGAAGAACTGATGCTTTTGAACTGTGGTGTTGGAGAAGACTCTTGAGAGTCCCTTGGACTGCAAGGAGATCCAACCAGTCCATTCTGAAGGAGATCAACCCTGGGATTTCTTTGGAAGGACTAATGCTAAAGCTGAAACTCCAGTACTTTGGCCACCTCATGCAAAGAGTTGACTTATTGGAAAAGACGCTGATGCTGGGAGGGATTGGGGGCAGGAAGAGAAGGGGACGACCAAGGATGAGATGGCTGGATGGCATCACGGACTCAATGGACATGAGTCTGAGTGAACTCTGGGAGTTGGTGATAGACAGGGAGGCCGGGCGTGCTGCGATTCATGGGGTCACAAAGAGTCAGACATGACTGAGCGACTGAACTGAACTGAATTGAAGTCTTGATTTGACCTGGATCAAAATTTTAATTTTCAGCAAGGTGATAAAGTAGGTTATTACGGTGGAGAAGAGGCAGAGAACATATATTTTCCTTTCTCTATTTTAAATATGTTTTATATTATTCATAGCTGTTTGATAAATGGAAATTCCTATAGGTAGTCACAGGAGATAGGTTTTCTTCAGAACAGGGTAGTCCTAAAGATAAACGTATTTTATAAAATAAGTTGCTTTTAGAGTATGAATTTTTTTTACATCATAGCCTTGGTTTGTTGTTGTTGTTCAGTTGCTCAGTCATGTCTGACTCTTTGTGACTCCATGGCTGCAGCACACAAAGCTTTCCTGTCCTTCACTATCTCCGTAATTTGCTCAAACTCATGTCTATTCAGTTGGTAATGCCATCCAAACATCTCATCCTCTGTCACCCCCTTCTTCTCCTGCCTTCAGTCTTTCCAGCATAAGGATCTTTTCTAATGAGTCAACTCTTCCATCAGTCCTTCCAATGAATATTCATGGCTGATTTCCTTTAGGATTGACTGGTTTGATATCCTTTCAGTCCAAGGGACTCTCAAGAGTCTTCTCCAACACCACAGTTCAAAAGCATCAATTCTTCAGTGCTCAGCCTTCTTTATGGTCCAGCTCTCACATCCATACACGACTACTGGAAAAACCATAACTTTGACTATATGGACCCTTTTGAGCAAAGTGCTATCTCTGCTGTTTAATACACTGTCTAGCTTTGTCATAGCTTTTCTTCCAAGGAGCAAGCATCTTTTAATTTCATGGCTGCAGTCACTGTCCACAGTAATTTTGGAGCCCAAGAAAATAAAGTCTGTCGCTGTTTACATTTTTTCCCCATTTATTTTCATGAAGGGATGGGACTGAATGTCATTTATAGCTTATAGTGAAGGATGTCAGTTTTGTGATCTTTGAAGAAGAAGATTTAGCCTCAGGACCAGGGACCAGGCTTGATCACTCAAGAGCTTTTGTGTATTAGAGTTTTATTAAAGTACAAAAAGGTGCAGAGAAAGCTTCTAACATAGACGTCAGAAGGATGATGGAAAGTGCAAGGGAGCTATATACTTTTTCAATTGGTTATTACAATAAATCAAAAGACCATCTCAAGGTTGTAAAATTCTTACCAAACTTTTGCCCACAATATGCATTTTAAGATAATAGGATTAGTCAGAATCCTTGTTTCTCCAGAAGGAGAAACATGGCCTCCAGGAGGATACATTGTTATTATATAATAATTGGTACAGAGTTTAAGTTGTGTTGTTTTATTGCATAATCATCATCTCTGGGCTTAAAGAAAAATAAGTTTTATGTGAATAAGACTAAGGAATGTAGAAAAAAAAAAAAGTTTGTCCTTTTCTCCTCCTTAAGAACTTCAGACCCCTCTCTCCTCCTTGAGAGCCCCAGTTTCCTCTCTCCTCCTTGGGGACACCTGATTTCTTATCAACCTACCTAGGAATTGACTCTCTCCCCATGATCTTAGTTTTTTGAATGTTGAATTTTAAACCAGCTTTTTCACAATCCTCTTACATCTTCATCAAGAGTCTCTTTAATTTCACTTTGCTTTCTTCTATGAGGGTGGTGTCATCTTCATATCTGAGGTTATTGATATTTCTTCAACAATCTTGATTCCAGCTTGTGTTTCATATGGCTTGTCATTGCATGATGTACTTTGCATATAAGTTGAAAAAACAGGGTGACAACATCCACTTAGGTTAGGCAACCAATAGATACTCAGGATCTGCTCCTATAAGTCTCTAAACACTTTCTTTATTAAAAACAAATTAGAAGGACATTATTATTGATTACAGAAGGAATTCCATGTTTGTTTAGGACCTTTTAAAGCTGCTACAGTTAAGGAAACTGAGTACAGAAATTAAATGCTGCTGGGATCCAGCCCTCGTGGATCCAGGGAATTCGAAGCAGGGACAGCGTCGGCGTCTGAGGAATTAATTGCTTAATTAAAGATATGGAGGGAGATTAGAAAGAAATAATGCAATAGGAAAATAAGTGGAGAAAAGAGGCTGAATAACTTGGTTTACGTGGAAAACCCATAAAACTCCAAGAGAAGGAGTTTGCACCACCTACGTAGGCCACTGGCGCCCACTTGAATAGTGGAGCATGTCCCTCCTTGGGCTCCCTCTCGCGTGGGTCTTAGAAGCCAGGGCAAGTAAGTATATATGGTGAGCCTCCACGCTCCAGATGGGAATTCAGCCAGAAAAGAAGAGAATGAGAAAAGACCACACAGGGGAAACCAGTCTTTCCAGGAACTGGTCCGTTTCTTTATTTTCCAGATCTGCTTTTATACTATTAGTTGTACATAGAGATAAATGTAAGAAACAGAGTTACGCAGGGTCAGCTGCTCCTACCCTTATCAGCATATCTTTGTTCTTACAAGTGTCTTACCTTTATTCACAATATGTTCTGGTCTGGAGACCAATTAACATTTTATGGCCCCACCTTTCTTTCTGTTGATAAAGTAATGATCAGAAAATTTGTTTCCCCTTAAGATCTATTTAGTCTTAAGATAGTGATAAAGTTACATTTTTACATAGCAAGGACACAGTGATTTATAACAAAGAAAGAGGAGTACAGTGATCTATAACAAAAAAATTCATTAACTCAAAAGTCTAGTATTGCTAAGATCAAAACTACTATATTTCTTTTTCTACACTCCAGCTACAATGATTAACATACTCCTAGGTGCCTAAGCGTATGGAGGCCTATCATTAACTCAGCAATGAAACCCTTCACCAACATGATTTTTATCTTTAGAAAAACCCTATGCTAACTAAGACTTTCAAAATGCTCCAAACTCTCTGTGCTGTTTATGGTTGAGGGGTTGTAAACAATCATATAAGTAGTAGCAAGAGTGTGGATAATCCTGTCACACAAGCTAGTCTGCCAGCAGAGAGGTTTTTGGACTAAAACCTTTGTCATGCCAGGAGATTTATTAATTAGAGTCCTAAGTTAACTCCTTTTTAGAGAGAGGTGGGGGGATAGCCCCCCGAAATGTCAGAAGTATAGGTGAAAGGCATAATGCAGCAAGGCAGGCAAACTCTGGTTTTGGGGGCAGATGCACAAGCAGATCCAGTGATGTTCCCTTAAGGCCCAACTTGCCTTTGCCTGAGGGGCCCCTTAACCTCATGACCTTTGCCACGGGCTGGACTCCTCATGCCAGCAAAATGCCTTAGCTGAGTTGTTCAAGACCTACTGTGAAGAAGAAAGCCAAGCCAAGTCTCTTGGCTTACAGAATAACTCCTTAATACATCATGCTGCCTGTCTCAGTGCCCAGCAGGAGTGATAGGCAAAACTATATCACACCTGTGATTCACTTCTCTCTATGTGTTTTTTGCCTGTCTTAAAATATTGTATTCTAAGGATTTGTCTTTAAAGATAAAGAACACTGAATCACTGAAAGAATTCATTCAGTCTGAGTTATTTAAGTCTTTAAGAAAAGACAAGAAAATCATACTAACAGCCCATTGCTTCCAATTTCAGCATCATATTCTCATTTGAAATGTGACTGATTGCTATTAACCCAATTATTGCCTACAGATATTTCTCATCTTAGAATGAAATACTAAACCAAAGAATTGAAATAAAATTGAGGGATTTTCCTATGTATTTTATGTAAGGAACAAAGTAGAGACAACTGTTCATAGATTTTCATTGATGATTCATACATGAAATAAATACTCATAATATGATTAGTACTCATGTAGCCATTTCCATATATTATGAGCAAAGTATTTGTCCTGGGGAGGCTGTTTTCCCACCACATCTTTTGTAATAAACCTGGAGCTAGTTCTGTTAAAGTACTCGGGGAAGATAATTTATTGCTTGCAGAGTGGACACTGCAAGAAAACCCAGTGACCATTTGCTTCCTTCTTTACTCCCAAGCAAACAGTGGCTGAGGCTACTGGATGCCATAGTTCTGAACAGACTTTTTGCCTTCCATGACCTGCTGATCTTCACAATGGGTTCCAGTGTTTTGGATCAAGCCAAGACCTGCCTGTCAGGAAAATATTGGTTGGAATACTTTTTAATAAGCATAAAATAGTTATGCAGACTCATATTTATAGCACTTAAGTTATACTACTGCTGATCTCATGTCTGAATGTCAGAACACCAAACACCCCCAGAAAATAAATTTTGCATTTCCAATGTTGCATAATAAGCCTGGAGGCACTCCAAGCATCATTAATAAAAACCTAATGGTAAAACAATAACAAGGAGGAAATGCCAATGAAGCACAAATTTGTTGAGAGTAAATTATTTCTCACCCCAGCAGACTTGTTGCATTTGACATTTTATGAAATCATCCAAAGTGGAACTAAAAACAGCTTCTCGAGGAGACTTTGACATCAGACTGCTGGGAGTCTCCAAGGACAGCTGACACTACTGAAAAGGCCTCAAACTGTGAATTAGGAGAGCAGTCTTGTGATCAATTTCTGTGATGAACTTCTTATTCTCCATAAATATATTTCATGTTCATGTGGCACAGTCTTAGCCCTATAGCAGAGAAAAAGTGGCAGCAGGCAGGCAGAGGGAAAAAAAGGATCATCAGACATTCCAGAATATAGTCTTCTCATATATCTCTTAGTGCCGTATGTTTGCTTTTACTTTGGTTAAGCACAACAATCTGCTTGAGAAAAAAATCTGGAAAAAACAAAGGTGCCTTTGCCAATATTATGTTTTACTTTGACAAGTTCTGAGATTTCTGAGGGGAATCCATTATAACTGAGATCAGGTCAGTCATTTATGTTGTATACAAATATAATCTAAAGATACAACCTTCACAGCAAATATTTTTTCCTAAGGGTAGGCATTTGGAAGGCTAAGAATGAAGCATTCTTTAATATTAACTTTTCAAATAAGGTATTCTTAGCATTTTTAAATGTCCTAGTTGAAAACATTGGTTATATTGTTTGCTTTTACACTTTATGTATACACACTGGACAGTGCAACATTTAATTTATGGATAGACAAACTCAACAGAACAAAATCCAAAACTTTGGCTAAGTTTTTATATTTTATGTGTGATTACACTAAAGGTGTCCTGCTTTCTTTTTGGCATAAACAAGTTTAGTATATCTCCAAGTCTTGTTTTTAAAATAAGCCAAGCTACAAATTCTTAGTTGTATTTTGGATAACTCACAAATTCAGGTGTATATTAATTTTTTTTAAGATAAACTTTGTATATATATATGCATTCAAACTTGAAAGTAAAAAACGAAATTATTAATTGCTCAGTTGTGTCCAGCTCTTTGCAACCCCATGGACTATAGCCCACCATGCTCCTCTGACCATGAAATTCTCCAGGCAAGAATACTGGAGTGGATTGCCATTCCCTTCTCCAGGAGATTTTCCTGACCTAGGGACAGAACCCAGGTCTCCTGCATTCAGGAAGATTCTTTACTGTCTGAACTACCAGGGAAATCCATTCAATAATACTGGAGTGGGTAGTCATTCCCTTTTCCAGGGGATCTTCCTGACCTAGGGATCAAGCTTGGGTCTCCTGCACTGCAGGTGGACTCTTTTACTGTCTGAGCCAGCAGCAAAGCCCAACCAGAGCACCCAAACAAGGACATGAATCCTGGACCCTAACATTAAAAGTCTGATGCTATACTGACTGTGTTATCCAAGCATTACAAACTTAAAAAATGAAAATTTAAATAATTAGTATGTGTTAATCAATTTAGATAGACTCGCTTAAGAATACTAGTTTCTTAAATTTTAGATGATGAAGGTCATATATTCACGAAATTTATCCACACATATTATTTTATATTATTTCTAAATACAATAACTCATTTTACCAGAATCATTTTGTGAAGTTTTGCAATAGACTGAGCTATATAATTCAGTTATTCCATAACAAAATATAGTTAACAACCCAACATTACTTTTGAAATGTGATCATTTTTTTTTCAATCTAAGGAAAGTTAACTTGAAGAATTAATGTTGGCTCCTTGCATATGTTCTGTACTTCATCCATGATTATAATTACTATTTTATATCTAAAATATGTATATTTTTTTCAGTTTAACTTATGTGATGTGCAATTAATTATGGTAACTATCTCAAAGAATGAAGAATTTTAAGTAACAGGGAAAGGAGTATGTCAAGGCTGTATATTGTCACCCTGCTTATTTAACTTATATGCAGAGTACATCATGAGAAACGCTGGGCTGGAAGCAGCACAAGCTGGAACCAAGATTTCCAGGAGAAATATGATATCATTGTAATGGCCAAAAGCAAAGAGGAGCTAAAGAGCTTCTTAATGAGGTGAAAGAGGAGAGTGCAAAGCAGGTTTAAAATTTAACATTCAAAAACCTAAGGTCATATCATCTGGCCCCATCACTTCATAGCAAATAGACAGGGAAAAAGTGGAAACAGTGACAGATTTTATTTTCATGGGGTCCAAAATCACTGTGGACAGTGACTGCAGGCACAATTACAAGACACTTGCTCTGTGGAAGCAAAGGTATGGCAAATCTTGACAGTATATTGAAAAGCAGAAGCACCCCTTTGCTGACAAAGGTCCATATAGTCAAAGGTATGGTTTTTCCAGGAGTCGTGTGCAGATGTCAGAGCTGAACCATAAAGAAGGCCAAGTGCCAAAGAATTGATGCTTTCCAATTATGGTACAGGAGGAGACTGTTGAGAGTCCCTTGGACAGCAAGGAGATCAAACCACTCAATCCTAATGGAAATCAATCCTGAATATTCAGTGGAAGGACTGATGCTGAAGCTGAATCTCCAGTACTTTGGCCACCTAATGTGAAGAGCCAATTCTTTGGAAAAGACTCTGATGGTGGGAAAGATTGAGGGCAGAAGAAGAAGGGGATGACAGAGGATGAGACTGTTGGATGGCATCATTGACTTAATGGACATGAGTTTGAGCAAAGTGTGAGAGATAATGAAGGACAGGGTACCGCAGTCCATGGGGTTGCACAAAATCAGACACAACTTAGAGAAATGAGGAACAACTACAAGCAGCAAATATAAAATTTGGCTCATTTATATAGAAATAAAATGTCTGTTTCACTAGACAGGATGCTGAGTAAGGATAGTGTTTTTCATTGAATGAATACTGTGTTAGTACAGGATAAGATTTCTAATCCCTAGTCTACTCTTAAAAACCATGTAACTCTGTATAAGACATATTCCCTATTCCATTTTCCTGTATCTTTTCATCTTTAAAATGTGATTGTAATATTAGCTTTTTCTTTCTTTATTTATTTTTTAATTTAAATTTATTTATTTTAATTGGAGACTAATTACTTTACACTATTGTATTGGTTCTGCCACACATCAACATGAATCTGCCATGGGTGTACACGTGTTCCCCATTCTGAACCCCCCTCCCACCTCCCTCCCGGTACCATCCCTTCTGGTCATCCCAGTGTAACAGCCCCAAGGATCCTCTATCAAACCTGGACTGGTGATTCGCTTCTTATATATTATACATGTTTCCATGCCATTCCCCTAAATCATTCCACCCTCTCCCTCTCCCTCTCCCTCTCCCACAGAGTCCAAAAGACTGTTCTATACATCTGTGTCTCTTTTGCTGTCTCGTATACTTTTTAAAAGAGAGAGAGAGAAAAAAAAAGCTTTTTCTTTTTAAAAAAGACTAATGGAATCAAAGGTATATGTATGGAAAGTTTAAAAAAATATACAGTACTACTGATATTTAATAGGTTATTGCTTTTTTCACTGAGTAGAATAGAAACAAAAATAATTTATCTTCATAATGTACCTTTTTTAAGGCTGCCTAATGGAGAAGGCAATGGTAACCCACTCCAGTACTCTTGCCTGGAAAATCCCATGGATGGAGGAGCCTGGTAGGCTGCAGTCCATAGGGTTACTAAGAGTCGGGCATGACTGAGCGACTTCACTTTCACTTTTCACTTTCATGCATTGGAGAAGGAAATGGCAACCCACTCCTGTATTCTTCCCTGGAGAATCCCAGGGACATAGGAGCCTAGTGGGCTGCTGTCTATGGGGTCGAACAGAGTCGGACATGACTGAAGCATCTTAACAGCAAAGATTCACAAGAATAACTCTTTTTTTTTTTTTTTAATGGTGTTAGAAGAATTGAATCACAGATACATTTGCTGACTGTGTAGATCACAAAATAATGTATTTAAAATGATTTGAACAAATTGATAAATTGTATCTTAGTTTTTGCTTTATATACTACATGCTCTATTTGGTATCTATAAATCAGAAAGAAGGATTATATCAACAGAGAATGAGGGAAAGGGTGTAAAATTAAACTTGTTCCAATACATGTGCACATATAGACTTACTGTATACCCTGCTTCCCTTCATAAACATCATAGTTATGGAAGGATACTCCAATATTAAATCCTGGCAGATTCATTAAGGTTTAAAAACCCATGTAAACCTTGCTGTCCTCTTGTATGGAGTTTTTCAAGTAGTAATGCAATGATTTATGAGTTTAAGGCCATTGCCCTTCATAACTTTGTTAAATTACATGAACATTGTTGGGGTATCAGTACACAAAAATAAGAAACACATGCAGTCTTCAGTAACTTCACTTTCATTTCTGTCATTAATTTGTTTTTCCCCACAGCTCCTTAAATGCTATCCCTAATGTTCTCCAAACCCTATAATGTTAGCAGAATATAGGTGTCTCCTTTCTCTGCCAGGAAACTGATGGATTCATTTGTAAACTGGTCACTGATCATCTACCTGTTAGTAGACCTACTAAAAACACCATAGAACAAAAGTTTTTTTTTAACTTCTTGTAGTGATTTAACCTGTTCTTCTACAGTTGTGCTAAGTCACTTCAGTCATGTCCAACTCTTTGTGATCCCATGGACTGTAGCTCACTATGCTTCTATGTCCATGGGATTCTCCAGGCAAGAATACTGGAGTGGGTTGTCGCTACAGTTGTGTTAAGTCACAGCCGAGTGTATATAATTAATTTGGAAAAATTCTAGTGAATAATTTATTAAAATTAATAGAAAAGTAAAATAAACTTTAGTTTATATCCCTTATATTATATGCCTCACTGTCTTATACTTGTAAGAGCTTTATGTGGTTTAAAGCTTTAGTTTGATAATTTTTAGGTGAGAGAGATTATCCTTGGTGGAATGTCAAGTCCAATTCCAATTAAAATATATTAAATATTATTTGGTAAATTATGCTGGTGTATTCTCTATATATAATGATGCTGATGGTACAAATTAAATTTGTCCTTTAAGTATTTACACACAGGGAAATTTAAAGCAGAACCTCTGCTGCTGCTAAATCACTTCAGTCGTGTCTGACTCTGTGTGACCCCATGGACTGTAACCTAGCAGGCTCCTGCACCAATGGAATTTTCCTGGCAAGAGTACTGGAGTAGGGTGTCATTTCCTTCCCCAAGGAGGGCCTCTAGACTATGATAAAGGTTCAGTGTGTCACTTAGGATGAGTGAGTAGCCAGGACTTACATTAGACATAATAAGACATTCATCAAAATTTATATCACCTGAAAGAAAAAAAAATATGTAAATGAAATATACATATGTATGCAAATGGACACATGTGACACACATATGTATACCCACAGCCTTAAAACTTGCTTTAAATTTATTTAAAGCCTAGTGAGAATAACCTGGAAAATGACAGGAGTGTTCAGCTACCTCGGCATTCAAAGAGTCATCCTCTTAAGAAAGGCGACTTAGTCCTCATCTTCAGAGAGGTTACATGCGATTGGACAGACATAATCAGGGCCCTACTTAGGAATTTCGTTAAACTGATAAGTCTCTGTACCATTGAATATAGGGTACAGCTAGTGTACAACTATACTAACTGTACTATGGATTTTAATTTAAATGAACACAGCTTTAGGGCAGCCCGTCCTTCCAGGGTTCTTTCTCCATATACCCTTCTTGGAATGTCAGATTAAGCACTACTAAAAACAGTGCTCTTCAAGTCTATTCAGTGGGATTTTCTGGTGAAACAAGATATTTTAGCCCTGTTTCACTTTCCTCAAGACAGATTTCATGTGATCCATATAGTGAAAAAGACTGGCTATTTATCGTGTGTTCTCTGTACTGGTTGGTTTTAAAAACTGGAAATCATTCCAGAGAAAGTGAGCTGAATTCTTTCTGAAACTCCATTCCTGGAATGGCCAAGAGACACTAAACACATAAACTTCACTAATTTGAAATAGGTCCTATTCTTTAGATTCCTTTTTTTTTTTTTTTTTCAAAATTAGTTGATTAATCCTGTGGAAATATAGATTCCAGAATTTTTTCTGAGATTGGAAATGACTCACTTCATTAAAACAATGTATCATTGTAAACAGAATAAAATGTAAAACATTATTTCTGAGAAAGAGTAATAAAAATAGGAATGCATTGGCACAAGCTATGGATTACAAATCATGTTGCATTTTTTGATAATCTTGTACTATTAATTTTAGTGTATATATGAGGGAACAAAGGCAGTTCCTGCCCTCATAATTAAAACAATATAGATAATAAATAGCAGAGCCAAAAGCTGGCCTGCATATTGCATTGCCTAATTCCTAAATATCAAGATCTATGACATCAGAATGAAATTGTGAGACATTAGAATTCTGTGGCAGAGAGTGAGGGGAACGGATATATATTTACTCCTACAATGAGCCCCACATTTTATAGGTACTGATCTTCAACTCTTTTTCCTATTTGGAACCAGTCTGTTCTTCCATGTCCAGTTCTAACTGTTGCTTCCCTACCTGCATACAGATTTCTCAAGAGGCAGGTTAGTTGGTCTGGTATTTTCATCTCTTTCAGAATTTTCCAGTTTATTGTGATCTACAGGGTCAAAGGCTTTCGCATAGTCAATAAAGCAGAAATAGATGTTTTTCTGGAACTCTCTTGCTTTTTCCATGATCCAGCAGATGTTGGCAATTAGATCTCTAGTTCCTCTGCCTTTTCTAAAACCAGCTTGAACATCAGGGAGTTCACGGTTCACATATTGCTGAAGCCTGGCTTGGAAAATTTGGAGCATTACTTTACTAGCATGTGAGATGAGTGCAATTGTGCGGTAGTTTCAGCATTTTTTTGCATTGCCTTTCTTTGGAATTGGAATGAAAACTGAGCTTTTTCAGTCCTTTGGCCACTGCTGAGTTTTCCCAATTTGCTGGCATATTGAGTGCAGCACTTTCACAGCATCATCTTTCAGGATTTGAAACAGATCCACTGGAATTCCATCACCTCCACTAGCTTTGTTCATAGTGATGCTTTCTAACGCCCACTTAACTTCACATTCCAAGATGTCTGGCTCTAGACTAGTGATCACATCATCATGATTATCTGGGTCGTGAATATCTTTTTTGTACCATTCATCTGTGTATTCTTGCCACCTCTTCTTAATATCTTCTGCTTCTGTTAGGTCCATACCATTTCTGACCTTTATTGAGCCCATCTTTGCATGAAATGTTCCCTTGGTATCTCTAATTTCCTTAAAGAGATCTCTAGTTTTTCCCATTCTGTTATTTTCCTCTATTTCTTTGCATGATCGCTGAAGAAGGCTTACTTATCTCTTCTTGCTATTCTTTGGAACTCTGCATTCAGATGCTTATATCTTTCCTTTTCTCCTTTGCTTTTCACCTCTCTTTTTTTCACAGCTATTTGTAAAGCCTCCCCAGACAGCCATTTTTTTTTTTTTTTGCATTTCTTTTCCATGGGGATGGTCTTGATCCCTGTCTCCTGTACAATGTCACGAACTTCATTCCATAGATCATCAGGCACTCTATTTATCAGATCTAGGCCCTTAAATCTATTTCTCACTTCCACTATATATTCATAAGGGATTTGATTTAGGTCATACCTGAATGGTCTAGCAGTTTTCCCTATTTTCTTCAATTTGAGTCTGAATTTGGCAATAAGGAGTTCATGATCTGAGCCACAGTCAGCTCCTGGTCTTGTTTTAGTTGACTGTATAGAGCTTCTCCATCTTTGGCTGCAAATAATATAATCAATCTGATTTTGGTGTTGACCATCTGGTGATGTCCATGTGTAGAGTCTTCTCTTGGGTTGTTGGAAGAGGGTGTTTGCTATGACCAGTGCATTTTCTTGGCAAAACTCTATTAGTCTTTGCGCTGCTTCATTCGGCATTCCAAGGCCAAATTTGCCTGTTACTCCAGGTGTTACTTGACTTCGTACTTTTGCATTCCAGTCCCCTGTAATGAAAAGGACATCTTTTGGAATCGAGATTGTCGGGAGAAATATCAATAACCTCAGATATGCAGATGACACCACCCTTATGGCAGAAAGTGAAGAGGAGCTAAAAAGCCTCTTGATGAAAGTGAAAGAAGAGAGTGGAAAAGTTGGCTTAAACTCAACATTCAGAAAACGAAGATCATGGCATCCGGTCCCATCACTCCATGGGATAAAGATGGGGAAAAAGTGGAAACAGTGTCAGACTTTATTTTTGAGGGCTCCAAAATCACTGCAGATGGTGACTGCAGCCATGAAATTAAAAGACGCTTACTCCTTGGAAGAAAAATTATGACCAACCTAGATAGCATATTCAAAAGCAGAGAAATTACTTTGCCGACTAAGGTCCGTCTAGTCAAGGCTATGGTTTTTCCTGTGGTCATGTATGGATGTGAGAGTTGGACTGTGAAGAAGACTGAGCACCGAAGGATTGATACTTTTGAACTGCAGTGTTGGAGAAGACTCTTGAGGGTCCCTTGGTCTGCAAGGAGATCCAACCAGTCCATTCTGAAGGAGATCAACCCTGGGATTTCTTTGAAGGAATGATGCTAAAGCTGAAGCTCCAGTACTTTGGCCACCTCCTGCAAAGAGTTGACTAATTGGAAAAGACTCTGATGCTGGGAGGGATTGGGGGCAGGAGAAGAAGGGGATGACCGAGGATGAGATGGCTGGATGGCATCACGGACCCAATGGTTGGTGATGGACAGGGAGGCCTGGCTTGCTGCGATTCATGGGGTCGCATAGAGTCGGACACGACTGAGCGACTGAACTGAACTGAACTGATCTTCAACTATGAAGTAATTACTGTTACTTTTACCTGCCACGTGAAGAAATTTGATAATCAAACAAGTTTTAAAGTGTTAAAATCATGTCTTGCCCATTGACAACAGAGGGCTTCATACTCTTGTACTGACTTCAAGACCTTGTTACTGCTGTTGACACCAGTCTGACCTCATGATCCTGTGTTTTATGTAAAATATTATGGTCCATATGTATAGTGAATTTTAATTTCATACTAAATTTCTTTTAGAATCACAATGACCATATGCTTCCTTTGGGCTTTTGATATCAGATTATTACACTGTTTAGTAGAGAGTTTTCCCCAGAAATCTGAGTAGATACAAGTGGAAGTAGCATATTTCTAAAACTGCATCATGCCTTTTATGTCACAAGCACATCTCTTCCACAGCTTGCAAGGCTGGATCAAAATACATGTAGTTTGGAATTTAAAATAAATTGTCATAGAGATAAAACCTTCAAACTAAAAACTTATATTATATTAAGTAAAATGTAGAATAATCAGGGCATCTCCCAGACATCCCTCTTATTTGTGTCCCTCCCTCTGCTTGTCTACTGTGAAAGTCATATGGTATAGGAACTAGAAATGTCCTGCCAAAGAGCTTGTAAATATAAAGATGCCTTTTTTAGTAAACATTTTGTGTTGTAGCTTCACTTATAATCAAAAGAAACACCATAAGCTGTCAAATAAAACTTTAAAAAGCTATCTTTGATAATATATTATTTAATAATAACCTGAGGTTTGATGGTGGCAATAAATAATCAAAGAATGAAACAGAGCAGAATTGTCATTGAAATGGTGAGAATTCACTCTATTTGATGAATATGGCTAAGAGAGAATAATAATAAAAAAACCTTTTAATCCAAAATATCACTGGGTGACTTATCCATCACATGCATAATCACTGAAGGTGGTCTTTAAGCAGAAAGCTTGAGTGAGTGTTTAGACAGCTAATTGATTCATTTTTATGGAAATTTTCTTATTTTAAATGTCATCCTCAACCACCCTAATTTCTGAATTGAATATCCATTTTTTAAAATAACACTGCAGATTAGAGTTGGGTATTTAAGCAATATACTGCTTATTATATTATGCAGTTTTTTTTAAATTCTTTCATTCAGTCTTCTTAACCTTCATCTTTGAATAACAATGTATTAAAATTCTTTCATTCATCTCTACTAGATGAATCTAAACTCTTACAAGATTCATTCTCTTTTTCTCTTATTTTTTTTTAAAGAAATACTATTTCTTATGTCTAATTAATACCATTCTAATGTCTCAGTAAATGGTTCTTTTTTAAAGAAATAACTTTTTTTTTTTTTTTTTACCTAAAAGAGGTAGTATTTTTAGATTTCACTACCAGGCAATATTGCTGTATTCTGTTAATTTTGACAAGATAATTTTTGTATTGGTTTGTAGAAATGATAAAGGTGAAACATAAAATCACTGATTTTTCTCCTTATCAAAATTCTTTCTGATAATAATTATAGCTATTCTGCTAAAAAAAATATTTTTAATGGTCATCCACACCCCCTTCTTCTAGTTAGGTCTTGATTTCAGTATCCACATCTAAACCTGATTCATTTTTGCTTTGAAGGGAAGTGAAGTGAAAGTAGCTCAGTTGTGTCCAACTCAGTTGTGTCCAAAGAGTCAACCAGGACTGAGTGACTGAATTGAACTGAAAAGAGAAATGACTGTCTAAAGAGAAAATAAAGAAAAGTATTGTAGAGTTTATAACATGGAAGAAAAATGAAGCAATAATGGTGTATGAAAAATAAGATATAAATAATTGTGGTCAGCATGAAATCCATGAAAGTAGGTTCTACACTGTTAGTAGAAATATACAGTCTTACAATTACTTTGGAAATCAGTTCATCAGTCACTTAAACCATTAAAAATTCACCTACATACATCCCAGAAATCCCATTCCTAGGTATTTATCTAAATTAAATATGAAACCATATGTCCATAAAGACTTTGTATATAAATGTCTTTAGCAGCTTTATTTACATTGTCCACAATCTGGAAAAAGTCCAAATGACACTTATCAAATTGTGAAAAACATACACAACAAAATGTTGCTCAGCAAAAAACAAACAAACAAACAAACAAACAATATACTCAATAATATGGTTGCATCTCAAAATAATTATATTGACTAAAATCCTGTGTGAAAGTTGCTCAGTTGTGTCCAACTCTTTGCAATCCCATGGATTATATAGTCCATGGAATTCTCTAGGCCAGAAGAACTGGAGTGGGTAGCTTTTCCCTTCTCCAGGGGATCTTCCCAACCTAGGGATTGAACCCAGGTCTCCCTGATTGCAGGCAGATTCTTTACCAGCTGAGCCACAAGGGAATCCCCATCTTTACCTTAGTATATTACTCTTACATATAATCTGTAATGAATTTCAGAACTTTTCAGATGAGTAAAGTATCATGTATTGAAACATTACATAGGAAACTAATCTAGAGTATTAGGGTAAGTGATACAATTAATGATGTGATCTAGAAATATAGAAATTGTATCTTAGAAAAAGAAACTACTATAAATCAGCACAAAAGCAGAGATCTATTAATAAGGGAAAGGTATTGTGAAATTTAAAAGTTATAAATGCCAGATTTATAAGTTGACTGATTTTTTTATTTTAGTAAATGTATTTAATGTGCATGCTAACCTCAAATTAATAAATGATCAAGATTATGACTTTATAAATAGCACAATTTAAATAAAAATATTTTAAAATTCCATGTATTATGAATATGCTAACTAAGATTTTAGAAAAGATATTGCTGTATTTAAACAAATGAGAGCATACTAGAGAATAACTGTCTCGAACTTGCATCCACAGCTTTATGTCTTCTTCTCTTGATAACTACACTTTCTCACAGATTAGCTCTTATTTATTGTCATCATTTTTATTGTTTTCCCTTCAGTATAAAAAATAGACATTTTTTCATCATTAAAAATAACAAGAATTTCCCAATGTGGACAATTTTGAAAATTTCATAACAAAGTATGAGAAAGATTATCAATCTAATGATCATTTATTCTACTGTCTGCTGATAACAATTCTATAAAATATAAGAGATTTTATCACAACAGAAATTTTACTGAATTCTGGATATCTTCCATTTAATATTTGACAAATTCTCCAAATTATAATGTTCAGCTCTAAAAATATTATTAGATCTGTCAAAATTAGGAAAGTATTATAATATACCAGTGAGGAGATAGTGATTCACACCAGAGAGGTAGAAAGTAGGTGAGGAGGAAAGATGAGATTCTGGATGTACTCTAAATGTAGAACCTGTAGATATTGATGGTCATTTGAATGTGGAATGGGAGAAAAAGAAGGCAAAAGGATACCTCTAGGATTTTTGGCCTCAGCAACTGAGAGTTATTGTTTCTATTTATTTCCACTTTGTAAGTAGTAGCTTTCAATCAAAAGGAATTAAGATTTTATTCGTACATATTTAGTTTGAGAATGTCTATCAGAGACCAAAGTGAGGATACTGAGAATACAGTTAAAAATACAGGAGATTCACCTGGTTGAAAGGGATGACTTTGAGAGATTTAAATATATAGTTGAATTTAAAAAGCCATGAGAAATTAAAAGAAATAATTTATAAATAGTGTAGACAGAAATGTAGGGGGTCGAGGGGAGGAACTGGCAAGTGACAGGCCATTGGCAAAATCCACCATTTATTTTTATAGATAGTTTTATTGGAATACATACATGCCAATTTCTTTCCATATTGCTGATAAATGATTTTGCACTACAATTACTGAGTGGAATAGTTGCAGCAAACATTATCTGTCACACATGAGCCATTTACTACCTGGCCCTTTACAGAAGAAGTTAACTTATCCCTGGTATACAGGAAAGTAGTTAGTAGTGACTAAAAGTTGTATCACTTTTCACTACAGTTTTCCAAGGAGAGTCCTGGTTTATACCCCATTGTCATAGCATCCAGAACAAATAAGTAACAGACTCAATTCCTGACAGGTCTTTGGGCAATATATTATATAATCATCCAAACTGAGATTAAAATAGAAAAATTGCATCTAGAACTCAATAGCTAATAACATGTCATTACATTTATCTTAGCTAAATGGCCCCAAAGTATGAAACCATGTGCAATAATTACTTTATTGCTAAATTTAGTCAGATGCTAACAGTATGTGCTATATGGTAATGGAAAAAGAGGGAAATGGCACCACAAAATAAGTTATACAATAAAGAAAAGCAATAAACATAGTATTTTTCTACCCTGAAAACCTTCTATCATTTTAATAGTGACACTTAGCAATAGAGAATAAAATCAAAGATTCTATGAACTTATTAGTTGGGCTGCAATTCTGTTTTCAATTTAGAGTAACTTGAATAATATGAACTAGTGTCCATTTCAAAAGGACTTATGCCAGCACACCGTGGCTCCCAGGACTGCTGTATTCAATGCCCCTGACCCCACGGCAGGCCACTATTGACCCACTGCAGATGGTGACTGCAGCCATGAAATTAATATGCTTGCTCCTTGAAAGAAAAGTAATGACAAACCTAGACAGCATATTAAAAAGCAGGGACTGTTAGGGACCAAACGACGGTCTCTAGGACCTGAGTCATGTTTACCAGAAAGAGACAGGATATGCGCTCATCTTGCCTGGGCAATCATGTAACGCCAGCTACTCCTGTAACTGAGACAAAGAACTGCCTGTATATAAGCCGCCATACTTCTTTGTTCGGGGCTCTTGTCGGATTCCCTTGTGTGAGATGAGACTTGAGCCCTAGCGCGCTAGGAATAAACAAACTCCCTTCTTGCGTTTGCAATACTGTGGTGGCCTTGCTCTCTCGGTCGGTTCGGAGATATGGGCTCGGAGCATAACAGGGACATTACTTTGCCTGCAAAGGTCTGTATAGTCAAAGCTGTGATTTTTCCAATAGTCATGTATGGATGTGAGAGCTGGACAATAGAAAAGGATGAGCACCGAAGAATTGATACCTTTGAACTGCGGTGTTGGAGAGGACTCTTGAGAGTCCCTTGAACTGCAAGGAGATCAAACAAGCTAATCCTAAAGGAAATTGACCCTGAATATTCATTGGAAATACTGATGCTGAAGCCAAAGCTCCAATATGTTGGCCACCTGATGAGAAGAGTCGACTTATTGGAAAAGACCCTGATGTTGGGAAAGATTGAAGGCAGGAGGAAAATGGGATAACAGAAAATGAGATGGTTGAGTGGTATCACCGACTCACCGGACATGAGTTTGAGCAAACGCTGGGAGATGGTGAAGGACAAGGAACCCTGGCATGCTGCAGCCCATGGGGTCACAAAGAGTTGGACATGACTGAGCAACTGAACAGCAACAACAGTCATATGGGGCCCTCATAGTTTGTAATCGTTTCCTTCAGGAGTCCTACTGGTTCTCATAAGGAAAATTGAAAGAATAGAGAAAGTTTTTCTATGGCATTGACTGGGAGTGGAAGAACAGCCACCATGAAATTCACTCAGACACCTGCTCTTATCAAGAAATTCCTTACTTTGTTGGGGTAGGGCATCATCAAAAGATAATGATGAAATATTGCAGGTAGGGGAAAGGAACTCCACCCAGCTGCACACCCTTATCTTACTAAGGAAAAGAAGAGTGCTTTAGTTAGCCCTTTTCCTGGAAATAGTGCAGGAAAATTGGAGGATATCTGATGTAGCTGGGGGAGATAATAGCAAAAAGGGAAAAAAGTCTATCTTTGGGTGAGGGACAGAAACACTTATGAAGGCCATCTACCCAAGACCCAGGTCCAGGATACACAATAAAGACCAGAGCTTAATCCGTTTAGAGATTATCCTCCCAACACTCTATCCCAAGGCTAATAATGCACTGACCTCAGCACAGTCTTTTAAACAGAATGGGCATTAATAATATCTTATGAAAGAAAGAATAAAGAAGAGAAAAAGCAAATAACTCTAATGTTATGTTTGTAGGGCATTTTTAAAATATTGAATTTGTTCCAAATAATAATGAGCATTTGTCAAAAGCAAGCATAAGAAATGGAGTTCCTCTGGAATGATAAGGGGATAGGGAAAGAATATATGTAGCCTGAGTAAAATAATATTGAAAATTAAGAGTTTGAATTTTGTGAAAGAGACTGAGAATGTTAATCGCTCAGTTGTGCCCGACTCTTTGAGACCTTATGGACTGTAGTCCACCAGACTCCTCTGTCCATGGAATTCTCCAGGCAAGAAGACTGGAGTGGGTTGCTCTTCCCTTCTCCAAGGGATCAAACCTGGACTTCCTGCATTGCAGGCTGATTATTTATAATCTGAGCCACCATACTGTCAGAAATATCCACAGATATTTTCTGCCACAGTTTCAGTGTAATGGCTTCCCCACAGGATATAGAGCAATTGTAGCATGAGACAAGGCATACAGACACCCTCTAGAAGAAGGAAAGGGTTTTTGAAAACTGATTTTATTCTATAGTCTCCGAAAACGGTTGCAGTCCCACCTGAGTCATGGGGACTTCTGACTTACAGTGTTGTAAGATAATAAATTTGTGTTGTTTTAAGGCAAAGGTTTGTAGTAATTTGATACAGTAGCAATAAGAAATAAATATGCTGACATGACACTTTGAAATAAAAATAGTTTAAAAAGTGGGAGTACTTCCTCCATTGTCTCCTCTTCTTTGATGACCTTAGAAGTTAGGTATTGAAAATGTTGTATGCATGGGCTGGTGCCTGAACCCTTAGTTATGAGTAGGAAACACAAATCAATTTTAAATCACTAAGATTTCTTATTTGGTTTTGAGTCTCTAAGTCATGTCTGACTCTTTTGCCACCCAATGGACTGCAGTCTGCCAGGCTCCTCTGTCCATGGGGTTTCATAGGCAAGAATATTGGAGTGGGTTGCAATTTCCTTCTCTAAAGGATCTTCCTGACCCACGTCAGATATTGAACCTACGTCCCCTGCTTAGCAGGTAGATTTTTTAGCACTCAGCCACCTGGGAAGCCAGTATTATGATGGCTCAGGAATTTCAGTTAGGGAAATAGTATTGGAAATAAATAAATTTAAATATAAGCATCTCAGTGAAAATGTTTTTAATGGGTAAAATAATAACATTGGGATATGAAATAGTTTCATGTTAAACTTTTGGGGGCTCACAAGCTTAAGTAAACATAGTCTTTTCAGAAGCAGTCAATGAGAAAGGAATAAAGATCTCAGTAAAGTTATATCTAATAAGAGAGAAAAGCAACTGGTTATATGATGCAATTGGTTATACATAACACAAATGATGATGTGTACTCCTGAAGTACTAATAGTTAACATACTTTAAGTTTGCTGCTAAGTCGCTTCAGTCGTGTCCAACTCTGTGCGACCCCATAGACGGCAGCCCACTAGGCTCTGCCGTCCCTGGGATTCTCCAGGCAAGAACACTGGAGTGGGTTGCCATTTCTTTCTCCATTGCATAAAGGTGAAGAGTGAAAGTGAAGTCACTCAGTCGTGCCCGACTCTGAGAGACCCCATGGACTGCAGCCTACCAGGCTTCTTAGTCCATGGGATTTTGTAGGCAAGAGTACTGGTGTGGGTTGCCATTGCCTTCTCCAACTTAAAGTTTAGGGATTTTGTAACAATTGTTTTGCTTATTTATTTATTTCCTAAAGGTTAACTTTACCTGAATTACTAAAGTTTGATAATAAGGCTATTTTAATGGTACTTAGATTTTCTAGAAACAAACTTCATTAGTATTATATATTGGTGTTGTCAAGGCCAAACTGGTCCGCAGGCAATATTAATAAACCTACCTTAACTGTATTGTTACAAAAATTAACAAAAATTGTTATCTTATATTCAAAATAACTTTAAGCTTCACAGGTATTAGGTCCACGGCCATGTCTAACTCAATGAGACTAAGCCATGCCTGTGGGGCCACCCAGGATGGGCGGGTCATGTTGGAGAGGTATGACAGAATGTGGTCCACTGGAGAAGGGAATGGCAAACCACTTCAGTATTCTTGCCTTGAGAACCCCATGAATAGTATGAAAAGGAAAAATGATAGGATACCAAAAGAGGAACTGCCCAGGTCAGTAGGTACCCAATATGCTACAGGAGATCAGATGAAAAATAACTCCAGAAAGAATGAGGAGATGGAGCCAAAGTAAAAACAATACCCAGTTGTAGATGTGACTGCTGAAAGAAGCAAGGTCCGATGATTTAAAGAGCAATATTGCATAGGAACCTGGAATGTCAGATCCATGAATCAAGGCAAATTGGAAGTGGTCAAACAGGAGATGGCAAGAGTCTACGTCAACATTCTAGGAACCAGTGAATTAAAATGGACTGGAATGGGTGAATTTAACTCAGATGACCATTTTATATACTACTGTGGGCAGGACCCCTTAGAAGAAATGGAGTAGCCATCATGGTCCACAAGAGTCCAAAATGCAGTACTTGGATGCAACCTCAAAAATGACAGAATGATCTCTGTTTGTTTCCAAGGCAAACCATTCAATATCAGAGTAATCCAAGTCTGTGCCCCAACCAGTAACACTGAAGAAGTTGAAGTTGAATGGTTCTATGAAGACCTACAAAACCTTTTAGAACTAACAACCAAAAAAGATATCCTCTTCATTATAGGGGAATGGAATGCAAATGTAGGAAGTCAAGAAACACTTGGAGTAACAGGCAAATTTGGCCTTGGAATGTGGAATGAAGCAGGGCAAAGACTAATAGAGTTTTGCCAAGAAAATGCACTGGGCAAACACTCTCTTCCAACACCACAAGAGAAGACTCTATACGTGGACATCACCAGATGGTCAACACTGAAATCAGATTGATTATATTCTTTGCAGGCAAAGATGGAGAAGCTCTATACACTCAGCAAAAACAAGACCAGGAGCTGACTGTAGCTCAGATCATGAACTGCTTATTGACAAATTCAGACTTAAATTGAAGAAAGTAGGGAAAACCACTATACCATTCATGTAAGACCTAAACCAAATACCTTATGATTATACAGTGGAAGCAAGAAATAGACTTAAGGGACTAGATCTGATAGATAGAGTGCCTAATGAACTATGGACAGAGGTTCATGACATTGTACAGGAGACAGGGATCAAGACCATACCCATGGAAAAGAAATGCAAAAAAGAAAAATGGCTGTCTGAGGAGGGCTTACAAATAGCTTTGAAAAGAGAAGCGAAAAGCCAAGGAGAAAAGGAAAGATATAAGCATCTGAATGCAAAGTTCCAAAGAATAGCAAGAAGAGATAAGAAAGCCTTCCTCAGCTATCAATGCAAAGAAATAGAGGAAAACAATAGAAGGAGTAAGACTAGAGATCTCTTCAAGGAAATTAGACACACCAAGGGAACATTTCACGTAAAGATGGGGTCGATAAAGGACAGAAATGGTATGGACCTAACAGAAGCAAAAGATACTAAGAAGAGGTGGCAAGAATACACAGAAGAACTGTACAAGAAAGATCTTCACGACCCAGATAATCACGATGGTGTTATCACTCACCTAGAGCCAGACATCCCGGAAGGTGAGGTCAAGTGGGCCTTAGAAAGCATCACTACGAACAAAGCTAGTGGAGGTGATGGAATTCCAGTTGAGCTATTTCAAATCCTGAAAGATGATGCTGTGAAAGTGCTGCACTCAATATGCCACCAAATTTGGAAAACTCACCAGTGGCCACAGACCTGGAAAAAGTCAGTTTTCATTCCAACCCCAAAGAAAGGCAATGACAAAGAATGCTCAAACTACCGCACAATTGCACTCATCTCACACACTAGTAAAGTAATGCTCAAAATTCTCCAAGCTAGGCTTCAGCCATGCATGAACTGTGAACTTCCCGATGTGCAAGCTGGTTTTAGAAAAGGCAGAGGAACCAGAGATCAAATTGCCAACATCCGCTGGATCATGGAAAAAGCAAGAGAGTTCCTGCAAAACATCTATTTCTGCTTTACTGACTATGCCAAACATTTGACAGTGTGGATCTCAATAAACTGTGGAAAATTCTGAAAGAGATGGGAATATCAGACCACCTGACCTGCCTCCTGAGGAATCTGTATGCAGGTCAGAAAGCAACAGTTAGAACTGGACATGGAACAACAGACTGGTTCCAAATAGGAAAAGGAGTACATCAAGGCTGTATATTGTCACCCTACTTATTTAACTCATATTCAGAGTACATCATGAGAAACGCTAGACTGGAAGAAACACAAGCTGGAATCAAGATTGCCAGGAGAAATATCAGTAACCTCAGATATGCAGATAACACCACCCTTATGGCAGAAAGTGAAGAGGAACTACGAAGCCTCTTGATGAAAGTGAAAATGGAGAGTGAAAAAGTTGGCTTAAAGCTCAACATTCAGAAAACGAAGATCATGGCATCTGGTCCCATCACTTCATGGGAAATAGATGGGGAAACAGTGGAAACAGTATCAGACTTTATTTGGGGGGGGGCGGGCTCCAAAATCACTGCAGATGGTGACTGCAGCCATGAAATTAAAAGACCCTTACTCCTTCCGAGAAAATTATGACCAACCCAGATAGCATATTGAAAAGCAGAGACATTACTTGGCCAACAGAGGTTCATCTAGTCAGGGCCATGGTTTTTCCAGTAGTCATGTATGGATGTGAGAGTTGGACTGTGAAGAGAACTGAGTGCTGAAGAATTGATGCTTTTGAACTGTGGTGTTGGAGAAGTCTCTTGAGAGTCCCTTGGACTGCAACGAGATCTAACCAGTCCATTCTGAAGAAGATCAGCCCTGGGATTTCGTTGGAAGGAATGATGCTAAAGCTGAAACTCCATTACTTTGGCCACCTCATGTGAAGATTTGACTCATTGGAAAAGACTCTGATGCTGGGAGGGATTGGGGGCAGGAGGAGAAGGGGACGACAGAGAATGAGATGGCTAGATGGCATCACTGACTCAATGAAAGTGAGTCTGAGTGTACTCCAGGGGTTGGTGATGGACAGGGAGGCTTGCCATGCTGCAATTCATGGGGTTGCAAAGAGTCGGACATGACTGAGCACCTGAACTGAACTGAACTAACAGGTATTATCAGTTGTGGCTGGGGACAGATTTTTTTTGTGTGTGTGTGTGACAATATTTGCAAGTATGAATATTTCATACTCATTCTTTGTTGTTAACTGGTATATAAAATAAGTTCACATTTTCTTTTTTTTAATTTCCCCAAAGATAGGACTGTTTTAGCCAACACATGACCAATCAATGTAAAGACTTTAACTTACCCTTTGCTACTGAAAAATAGTAACCCAACATTAAAACTTTGGCTATCAGTGCATCACTGACAGCTCTCTCAAATAAATAAGACCAAAATTCAGAACCATTTTTTTTTTAACCCAACATAATGAACCAGAGAGACCTTACCTGTTTCCAAGTTTGAATTTGACAAGCAGCAGAATATATCGATGAGAATTGTTTAGTCATCCTTTGATGCCTGAGGGAAGAAAAAACAAAATGTAATGTGACAGAAGGAAGAAAAGTGAATTTGCAGTTGAAACACACAACCAAGTTTCATGCATTGGTGTTGCTATTCTAGGACTACCAAATTCTCACCAGCATGGAAACATGTCATTTGTAAATGATAAACAGTGTCTGCAAAACACTATTGCCAGGGGATTCCTTGAGTTTCAACTTACATATACAGAGTGTTTGAATCTAGCTAATGTAAAATACCTAAAACTAGTCAGATTAGACAAAAGAGTTTATGGAGTTAATCTAAAAGGTCCAATGCTATAAAGAAAAATGTTAAAGTTCATTGTGGAGATTCTCTAATGTCATAAAAACAGACAAAATATGCCATAGTTCCTTTATCTCTAATCATTTAATTGTAGAATCAATTATGTTCTGTTTTCAGCGTTTAATTTTTAAATTAGCTCTTGGCTTGCGGTGTCCTTGATTATGGAACTTAATTAGCTGTGCCTGTTGAAGAGAATTATTCTCTATACAGGATACAGGATCACATGGAAAATTAATACAAGGAATCAGACTCATAGTAAAGCTTGGTTGACTGTTTTTAAAAGTTGAAAGAACAGTTGCAAAACAGGCTGTATTTAGGGATAGAAGATTCAAAGGAAAAGAGCTACAACAAAATAAAATTAGAAGGTTCTCTGTTCCATCTAAGAAAATATGTTGATTGAAATATAAATACTGTTATAGGAAAATGAATTATCATTCATTTTCTTTGTATTAGTTCACTAATACAGTGATTGACAACATGATTTCTCAAAACCAAATTAAACAAAATTTCTGACATTTTATTTTCTAGTCAACTGGCTTTTTTTAAAAGCACCATATTACTGACATCTGTGTAAATATGTTCTTTGTATTTCCACTAGCCAGTAATGAAGGCTTCTGATTTTCTATAGCATGCAAATTATATAATATATAAGTACATACAGATTTACAGTAGTGAATGACAGCTAACCCAGAAATGATTTTTCAACAATATCCTATAAAATGAATTTATTAACAGAGCTAATTATATCTGTGGAAAAAATTCTCCAATAAGTTTGTGAAAACTTTGTATTAAGTCTTCAGTTTAGTTCAGTCGCTCAGTCGTGTCTGACTCTTTGCGAACCCATGAATTGCAGCACGCCAGGCCTCCTTGTCCATCACTGGAGTCCACCCAAACCCATGTCCATTGAATCGCTGATGACATCCAACCATCTCATCCTCTGTCATCCCCTTCTCCTCCTACCCCCAATCCCTCCCAGCATCAGAGTGTTTTCCAGTGAATCGACTCTTTGCATGAGATGGCCAAAGTACTGGAGTTTCAGCTTCAGCATCATTACCTCCAAAGAAATCCCAGGGTTGATCTCCTTCAGAATGGACTTGTTGGATCTCCTTTCAGTCCAAGGGACTCTCAAGAGTCTTCTCTAACACCACAGTTCAAAAACATCAATTCTTCAGCACTCAGCTTTCTTCACAGTCCAACTCTCATATCCATACATGACCACTGGGAAAACTATAGCCTTGACTAGACGAATCTTTGTTGGCAAAGTAATGTCTTAGCCAGACACAAATATTCAACATAAAATTGCAAAAGAACTTAAGAAATATAAAGTAATAATAAGATTGTATAATGTCAAAGTGTTTCTTTTAGGTAGCTCAAGCGAAATCTAAAAGGGCATTTACAATATATAAGAAATATTTTTAATAACTGAAAAAGACTTACTGTATAGCACCAGAAAATCAACTCATTAGTCTGTAAGTGACTATGTAGGAAAAAGAATCTAAAAAATAATGGATATATGTATATGTATAACAGGATTTCCAAGTGTCACAGTGGAAAGAATCTGCCTGCCAGTGCAGGAGACCCAAGGAAAGTAGCTTTAATCCTTCAGTTGAAAAGATCCCAAGTTGGAAATGACAGTCCACTCCAGTATTCTTGCCTGGAAAATTCCTTGGACAGAGGAGCCTTGTAGACTACAGTCCATGGGGTCACAAAAAGTCAGACACAACTGATGGACTGAGAACACACACATATACACACACATAACTGATTCACTTTGCTGTACACCTGAAACCAACACAAAAAACAAACTGTTATAAATCAACTATTCTCCAATAAAGTCTTTAAAAAAGAAAAAAAAAACTATTAAAATTTTTGAACTCAAGGAGAGGATAGGGTTTGTACTTCAGTAGTTATGTCTCCAAATTAGTTTTTAAGTTGTTATCTAGATAATGTAGAATAGTCAGCTGTTTATACAACTAAATAACTGTTTAATCTCCTTGGCATGCAACAGAATCATTTGTTGCTCACTTGGTTACATTATGTGAGGTACTGTGGGTCACCTGCATGGCACGCCAACAGAGTTTCATTATGCTTAACTGGGTTCTGTTGAGCTGGACTCAGTTCCATTACACTTTTTTCAAGATTGATGGAAGTAATAATCATTTTTTAAGGAAATGCTTTCATATTGAAAGATAGGAGCAAGGAAAGTGGAGCCTAACTATACAGTTTTATTTAATGCTTCTATTGAGATGAAGCAAACTGAATACTGGAGTGGGTTGCCATTTCCTTCTCCAGGGGATCTTCCTGACCCAGGGATCTAACCTGGGTCCTCCCCCATTGTAGGCAGACACTTTTACCGTCTGAGCCACCAGGGAAGTCCATTCACTTACATACTGTTAGCCAAAACATATTACACTGATCAAGCCCATGGTTTAAGATGGTGGAAGGAATTAATATTTTCACGGAAAGCCTTGGCAATTGATATCACAATAGTCATGAATATATTATCCTATTATAGAGGGAGAATGGAGTTGGGGACAGAACTGTGGCTCCTGAGGCACTCTGGATGCAGAGAAACTGAAGGTGTAGTCGTCCAGATTTTGGAAATAACTGTAACAGGAAGTCTGAAAAACAAAGAGGTCATTTTCATCTCATCAGTCCTAGATGAAGAGATCAAGCCCTGAGCCTTTGGAGTGGGAGTACTGCCTCCAAAACCCTAGACTAGCTGAGAGCTAACCCTAGGGAGTATCAAATAGTGAGAACTCACACAAAGGAAACCACCTGAATACAAGACCCAGCATCACCCAACCACTAATTGCACCCTGTGCAGGATGCCTCATTTGAACAACAAACAAAACAAAAATACAAACCCAATCATCAGCAGACAGGATTACCACCTCACTCAGTCTTGCCCAGCAGAGGGGAAAGCAAACAAACAAACAAAAGAAATACTCAGCACAAATCTCACTCTATACGAAGCTTACACAAGCCACTGGACGAACCCTAGGAGGGCAGAAACCAAAAGGAAGAAAGAATTCAACCTTGAAGCCTCGCAAAAGGAGACCTCAAACACAGTAAGTTAAAAAATAATAATAATAATGAAAAGGCAGAGAAATACTACACAAAGGAAAGAACAAGCTAGAAACATAGAAGTCCACATAAATGAAGAGAAAATAGGCAAACTACCTGGAAAAGAATTCAGAATAATGATAGTAAAGATGATTTAAAAAAAAAAAAAAAAACACCTTGAAAACAGAATGGAGAAAATGCAAGGATCAACTGACAAAAACCTTTAAGAATTAAAGAATAAACATACAGAGACAAACAACACAATTCCTGAAATTAAAAATGCTCTAGAAGGAATCAATAGGAGAATATCTGAAATACTGAAATAGAATAATGAATCAGTGAGCTGGAAGATAAAAATGTTGGAAATAACTTCTGAAGAGCAGAGTAAAGTAAAAAGAATGAAAAGAAATGAGAATAGTCTCAGAGACCTCTGGGACAATATCAAATGCACCATCACTTGAGTTATAGGGGTTCCAGAAGAAGAAGAGAAAAAGAAAAGGTATGAGAAAATTTTTGAAG
The DNA here is from genome assembly GCF_032405125.1 of Capricornis sumatraensis. Lineage (NCBI taxonomy): Eukaryota > Metazoa > Chordata > Mammalia > Artiodactyla > Bovidae > Capricornis > Capricornis sumatraensis. The sequence continues at coordinate 126,026,261 of NC_091071.1, forward strand.
AGATTATAGTTGAAAATTTCCCCAACATGGAAAAGGAAATAGTTAACCAAGCCTAAGAGGCACAGAGAGGATACAGGAAAAAGGCAAGGAGAAACATGCCTGGCCACATACTAATCAAACTAACAAAGACAAAACACAAAGAAAGAATATTAAATATTAAAAGCAGCAACAGAAAAGCAACAAGTAACATACAAGGGAAACCATATCCAACCATTTTATCCTCTGCTGTCCTTTTCGCCCCTTGTCTTAAATCTTTCCCCAGCATCAGGGTGTTTTCTAATGAGTTGGCTCTATGCATCAAGTGGCCAAATTATTGGCGCTTCAGCTTCAAAAATAGTCCCTGCAATGAATAGTCAGGATTGCTTTGGCTATTGGGGATTTTTTGTTGTTGTTGTACCATATAAATTATTGGGGTTCTCTTGTATATAATCTTTTCTATTTATGCTTTTAAGATTCTCTCCTTGTGTTTTATTTTTGACAGTTTAATTATACAGCTGAACCTTTGACAACATGGGAGTTAGGGTGTTGATCCCCTGCACAGTTGAAAATCTGTCTAACTATAGTTTGCCATGTATCTGAGGTTTTACATCACAGATTCAACAAACTGCAGAACGTGTACTACTTTACTATGTATTTATTGGGGGAAAATACCTGCATATAACTGTTCTCTCATTTAAAGCCATGTTTGAGAGTGAACAATATAGTATGTGACAATGTGAGTCTGTTTGGGTTCATCTTATTTGGAACATGGTGGCTTTCTGGATTTTAATGTCTGTGTTTTTTCCCCAAGTTAGGGAAACATTCAGTCATTATTTCTTAAAAAAAAAACCTTTCTACCTCTTCCTCCCACCACCCACCCCTGGACCTCTGTAATGTGAATATCAGTCTAGTTGTTTGTGTCCCATAAGTCCCTCAAGCCAGCATTTTTTTTTTTTTCATCCTTTTTTCTTTCTACTCCTGTGATTTAATGAATTCTACTTCCTTGTCTTTGAGTTTACTGATTTGCCGGGAGCCAGTGTGAGGAATCCCGCCCATGGCAAAGGTCATGAGGAAGGAAGCCCAACAAAATGCAAAGGCTTGATCTGGTTTCAGGGGTTCCCCCTGGGTTTTCCTGAACACCGGCCCCCCAAAACCAGAGTCTGCCTGCTTTATTGTACTGTGCTTTCCACTCTTCTGCCTCTAAAAGGAATTAATTTAGGGCTTCGGTTAACAGTCTCCTGCATATAAAAATAAGTTCTCGGTTTAAACCCCTTTGATGACTTTTGCAGCTTGTAAATTGGTTACGGCCCCCAACTGCAAGAGGCACAAAGCTTAGAGCATCTTAGAGATACAGAGCCTTTTCTAAAAAGCTAAAAATTGTATTGGTGACAGGTTTCACTGTTGAGTCAATGACTGCTGCCAGGCCTCCATATTCTTTATCTTTTAGGCAACTGAAGGATATTAATCAATGTAATTGGGATATAGAAAAAGGAATATAGTAGTTTTGATGTTAGCAACACTAGACTTTTGAGTTAATTACTTTTCTCTTTGTTATAAACCACTGCAATTCTTTCATTGTTATAAACTGCTGTGTCTTTGCTATGTAAGAATGTATCTTTATTTAGTGCTTTCTGAGAGTGGCACCAGACTTTGGGAAGAACAACACTTTTAAGACAAATAAGTCTTCTGGTTGACAAACCCTTAACAGAAAAGGGCCATAAAATGTTAATTGGCCTTCTGGCCAGAAGATGATGTAAATCACCTAAGACTTGGGTATATGACTAAGTATGCAGAGAGAAAGCCTGGTCTCACTAAGAGTCAGGGCTGCTGACACTGCATAGTTTTGTATTATCCATTGATCTCTATGTACAACCAAAAAGTATAAAAAGCCTGCCGGACAATAGAGGATGGACCAGTCATTGGACTGTTTTCCTCCGTGTCTTTTCTTACTCTATTTTCTGGCTGAGTTCCCATCTGGAGCGGGGAGGCTCACCACGTCTACATATTTGCCCTGGCTTCTAAGATCCGTGAGAGAGGGAGCCCAAGTGGGGCACCCTCTGCTATTCAAACGGGCGCTGGTGGCCCAACGTAGATGGTGCAAATTTCTTGTCCTGAGGTTTTATTAGCTTTCCCCGTAAACCAAGTTATTCAGCATCTTTGTCTACTAAATTTTCCTACTATACTATTTGTTCTTAATTTCTTTTATATTTCTAAATAAATAAGTTTTCCTGGCCTATGCTGTCTCCCCTTCGAATTTCCTGGATCCACCAGGGCAGGACCCTGGCACTGATTCTTTTCTCTGCTTCACTTAGTCTGCTGCCAGACTCCCCTTTTGAATTTTTCAGTTCTATTATTTTATCCTCAGCTCTGTGATTTAAGTACTTTGTTATATTTTCCGTCTCTTTGTTGAAATTCTCATTTTGTTTTCCTGTTATTCCCTGATGCCAGTTAATCTCTATGATCACAATTTTATCTTTATCAGATAAACCATTTATCTCCATTTCATTAAATCTTTTTTCAGAAGTTTTGCCCTGTTCTTTTGCTTGAAACCTATTCCTCTGTCTTCCCTTGATTTCTCCATTTTGATTCTATGCATTAGATAAAACATCTGCCTCTTCCAAGGTGAAAGAAGTAGTCTTGTGTAGGAGAGAAGGAGTAATTTTATGTAAGAGATCAGTTCAGTTCAGTTGCTCAGTTGTATCTGACTCTTTGCGACACCATGGATTGCAGCATGCCAGGCTTCCCTGTCCATCACCAACTCCTGGAGCCTGCTCAAACTCATGTTCATCGAGTCGGTGATGCCATCCAACCATCCCGTCCTCTGTCATCCCCTTCTCCTCCTGCCTTCAGTCTTTCCCAGCATCAGGATCTTTTCCAATAAGTCGGTTCTTCATATCAGGTGGCCAAACTATTGAAGTTTCAGCTTCAGAATCAGTCCTTCCAATGTAAAAAATAAACCTTACCATTCAGAAGACCTGAACTCCTTGTTGCTTCTCAAACCTTTGTGATTATCTAAATTGTCTTCTTTGTTATTAAAGTGATTCCCTATTATTGAGGGAATGACAAGACTTGTTAGTGTCCTAAAGGGGAAGATCTCAGTCACTACCTTGATGCAGGCTGGTTGGCAGCTTGACCCTCAAGAATCAGGTTCTAAAGTATGGTATTAGACATCTTTCAGGGGAAGACTGGGATGAGCATCTTTATCTTCTCTGCTGTGATTGGAGGCAGGGGGTGGGGCAGCTAAAAACTATTTCTTTGTTTGCTTCAGACCCAATGACCTAGAGAATACAAGCCCTGCTGGCCTCCAAAACTAGGCTATCAAGGGGTATTTCCTCTTGGTGATAGACATAAAAGCTAAGGTATCAGATGTGTGATTAAGGTGTTTCTTTTTTCTTTTCTGGAAAATAGCAGCCAGGCGTGGGTCAGACAAAGAGCACAAAGATGGCCTGCCAGACTCTCCAGTCTCTGGAGACTATTGCAATCTGCTGCTAAATTTGAATTAAATAAGAAAACTGACCCTCAGGTTATTGCTTTTTAAGTTATGCAAGTAGGCCTATTTCAGGGAAAGACTGAATGTTCTGGCCTGCTGCCTCTGTGCCAAGCCTTGGAGTACACGTATTGGTGATTGCTCCGGAGCCTGTTAGGTCCATTAAGTTAAACAAGTTGCTTCTTTTATATATTATTGTGGGTCTTGGGGACTCAGGTCCCATTAGCTTTCAGAACTAGATGTCTTTTGGAGCTGTCTTGGGTAGAAGTTTTAAAAATTGAGGCACTAAATATAGGTGTTCTTTAATCCTTAATTAGAAGCATAGAGCAGTGACTTCTTGATTGTATGTCACTGTCTAGAGGTAGGGTTTATGATGAAATGGTGTCTCAGCCTCTCCTACCTATTTTGATCTGGGTGTTTCCTCCCCACCCCCCCTAATTATATGCCCAAGATGTAATTCAATAGAAATTATTCTGAATGTAGCTGTAGTTTTGCTGTGTCCATGAGAGGAGGTGAGTTTAAGAGCTTCTTTTCTCACCAACTTGAATTGAACCAAACTGATAGTTTCTTCATGAGAGAAAATTTACTTTTATTCCTTTGAAAGTGGCATAACTTAGAACTATCAGAATTCCCAAATCACTTTAATTTGAACAGATTGAGATAGTTAGATCTAAGTCTTGCCTTTAGCCCCTTATGGAACTATATTATTTCCAATTTATCGTTGTTACTACTGTGAAACCTTTTAGGATGCCAACTCAAAGTCTGGTGGACTGTTAAGGCCTCAAATCATCTCTGATCCTTGAGCTCCAAACATTCAACTCTGTAATCCTGTAACTTTATCAAAGCTTATACTTGATTCTCTAAGTTTTCACCTATAGTTTTGAAAGGGCAGGTTTCTTTAGGTAAAAGCAGCACCCAAAGCCCTGTTTGTTTCTCTGGGATTCTCTCTTCTTGTGGATCAGACTGTGGTCTCAACAACATCTCTCCAGTACCCTGGAGCACATGTTAGTGTATGTGTCTCTGTGTACTTGAACATTTCTAGTTTTTTTTTCTGTGGGATAGTTGTTTAAAAACTCTTCAATCTGTCACTTAGTTGTCAAGACTGTATTTGAATTATGTATTGTTATTTATTCCAGATGATAAAGTACATTCAAAAAGTTTTGTAACTTGTCTAAAGTTATGACAAATGGTAACTGGACTTGAATTCAAGTTTGTTGTGTTATGAACTTCATATATTAAGCACCCTGGAGAATGTCTGGCTTTTAGAACATCACATCATCATAGGTTATAAAACACATTTCATTAACGTGTTCCCATTTACTATGATTATTTTACCTTAAAATGAACTCAGCTGAAATTTCATGCAAATGTGCAAGTGTTTGGTCTCAAGATTGGTTGTAACTTGGCTACTGGGATAGAAGAGTTATTTCTAGAATATGTTAATATCCTTATGACTCTGAGTCTTTGTTATATAGTAATAGTATATGGATAGGAGGATATGGTATAATTTTCTCATTAGACTGTGTGCTGTATCTTGTATTTGACAAGACAATCCCAGATAATTATCTGTTAAATAGCATTCAAGTTCAAGTTAAAGTTCAGTCACTCAGTCGTCTCCACCTCTTTGCAACCCCATGAACCACAGCATGTCAGGCCTCCCTGTCCATCACCAACTGCTGGAGTCCACCCAAACCCATGTCCATTGAATTGCTGATGACATTGAACCATCTCATCCTCTGTCATCCCCTTCTCCTCCGGCCCTCAATCTTTCCCAGCATCAGGGCCTTTTCAAATGAGTCAACTCTTCGCATGAGGTGGCCAAAGTATTGAAGTTGCAGCTTCAACATCAGTCCTACCAATGTACACCCAGGACTGATCTCCTTTAGAATGGTCTGGTTGGATCTCTTTGCAGTCCAAGGGACTCTCAAGAGTCTTCTCCAACATGACACTTCAAAAGCACCAATTCTTTGGTGCTCAGCTTTCTTTATAGTCCAACTCTCACATCCATATATGACTACTAGATAAACCATAGACTTGACTAGATGGAGCTTTGTTGACAAAGTAATGTCTCTGTTTTTGAATATGCTATCTAGGTTGGTCGTAAGTTTCCTTCCAAGGAGTAAGTGTCTTTTAATTTCATGGCTGCAATCACCATCTGCATTGATTTTGGAGCCCCTAAAAATAAAGTCAGCCACTGATTTCACTGTTTCCCCATCTATTTGCAATGAAGTGAAGGGACCGGACGCCATGACCTTTGTTTTTTGAGTGTTGAGCCTTAAACCAACTTTTTCACTCTCCACTTTCACATTCATCAAGAGGCTCTTTAGATCCTCTTCACTTTCTGCAATAAGGGTGGTGTCACCTGCATATCTGAGGTTATTGATATTTTTCCCCACAATCTTGATTCCAGCTTGTGCTTCCTCCAGCCCAGTGTTTCTCATGATGTACTCTGGATATAAGTTAAATGAGCAGGGTGACAATAGACAGCCTTGACGCCCTCCTTTTTCCTATTTGGAACCAGTCTTTTGATCCATGTCCAGTTCTAACTGTTCCCCCTGATGTGCATACAAGTTTCTCAAGAGGAAGGTCAGGTGGTCTTGTCTTCCCATCTCTTTCAGAATTTTCCACAGTTTATCGTGATCCACATTGTCAAAAGCTTTGGCATAGTCATAAAGCAGAAATAGATGATTTTCTGGAACTCTCTTGCTTTTGCGATGGTCCAGCAGGGATGTTGGCAATTTGATTTCTGGTTCCTCTGCCTTTTCTAAAACCAGCTTGCGCATCTGGAAGTTCACGGTTCACATATTGCTGAAGCCTGGCTTGGGGAATTATGAGCATTATTTACTAGTGTGTGAGATGAGTACAATTATGAGGTAGTTTGAGCATTCTCTGGCATTGCCTTTCTTTGGGATTGGAATGAAAACTGACCTTTTCCAGTCCTGTGGCCACTGCTGAGTTTTCCAAATTAGCTGGCATATTGAGTGCAGCACTTTCACAGCATCATCTTTCAGGATTTGAAAAAGTCCTCTGGAATTCCATCACCTCCACTAGCTTTGTTTGTAGCAACGCTTCCTAAGGCCCACTTGACTTCACTTTCCAGGATGTCTGCCTCTAGGTAAGTTCTCACATCATCGTGATTATCTGTATCAAGATCTTTTTTTGTACAGTTCTTTGTATTTTTGCCAGCTCTTCTTAATACCTTCTGCTTCTGTTAGGTCCATACAATTTCTTTTCTTTATTGAGCCCATCTTTGCATGAATTATTCACTTGGTATCTCTATTTTCTTGACAAGATCTCCGGTCTTTTCCATTCTATTATTTTCCTCTAATTCTTTGCACTGATCTCTGAGGAAGGCTTCCTTATCTCTCCTTGCTCTTCTTTGGAACTCTGCATTCAAATGGGCATATTTTTCTTTTCTCCTTTGCTTTTTACTTCTCTTCCTTTCTCAGGCATTTGTAAGGCCTCCTCAGACAGCTATTTTGCTTTTTTGATTTCTTTTTCTTGGGGATGGTCTTAATCTCTGCCTCCTTTATAATGTCACAAACCTTCATCCATAGTTCTAGCAAATTCTAGCAAATTATGGTTCAGTAATATTTCATATTTATTAACAAGGAAGAGCATGCTCACATTGAATTTTACTCAAAATAATATATTGAAGTACATATCACTTTGTGACAGTCCATAACCTAGAAAGGAATTTTCATATATAATCACACTGACTTCATTTGGTTCTAACTTTTGGATAGAAAATCTATTTATGGCTATTAATTGCTTTTTAATGGCTTTTTAAAAAATTAAATTTTGTTTTGATTACTATGAGAGATTGTGAGAAATCTTGTTACAAAAAACAAAAAAATATTTTGTTTTAAAAAAATTAATAGAGTTACCATATAGCTAATGATATTGTAGAAGAGGCCATCCTAGAAATACAAAAACTTTATTTTGCTTTACTCTGAAGACAAACCATATTTTGGTTCCATCCTTATCTAAAAGCCATATATTTTTGAGGCCTAATATTTTTTATTTTGTCACAATCCAGAATTTTTCTTCATCTATTGGTAACTGTTTGCCAAAGTATCTGGTCTCTCAATGTTAAGTGTTAATATATAATGTGGCAATTGATTCAGCATTTAGCTTTTAAGGCTATAGTTTAGTTTCTTCAGTTCAGTTCAGTTCAGTTCAGACGCTCAGTTGTGTCTGACTCTTTGCGACCCCGTGAATCACAGCACGCCAGGCCTCCCTGTCCATCACCAACTCCCGGAGTTCACTCAGACTCATGTCCATCGAGTCCGTGATGCCATCCAGCTATCCCATCCTTGGTCGACCCCTTCTCCTACTGCCCCCAATCCCTCCCAGCATCAGAGTCTTTTCCAATGAGTCAACTCTTCGCATGAGGTGGCCAAAGTACTGGAGTTTCAGCTTTAGCATCATTCCCTTCAAGGAAATCCCAGGGTTGATCTCCTTCAGAATGGACTGGTTGGATCTCCTTGCAGTCCAAGGGACTCTCAAGAGTCTTCTCCAACACCACAGTTCAAAAGCATCAATTCTTCGGTGCTCAGCCTTCCTCACAGTTCAACTCTCAAATCCATACGTGTCCACAGGAAAAACCAGAGCCTTGACTAGATGGACCTTAGTCGGCAAAGTAATGTCTCTGCTTTTGAATATGCTATCTAGGTTGGTCATAACTTTTCTTTGTATTTTAATAAAACAAGGTAATACTTTTATTTTTGTGGGATGTCTCTGAACTGAAAGTTGCACTGGTAATATTGCAAAAATTATTAAACAACTTATGAATGTACCTAAATCAAAATATATACAGTACAACATAGAGTCATGATGAAAAGACCATAGAAGAGAATTCCCCTGTAATATTCCCCTGCTAATAGGGTATCTCCAACAGGGATGTTCTTTTCTGGCCCTGTTTTTCAATATTCTTCAAACAGTATAAACCTGAGAACTGTAAAATATGTCTACATCATGTGCCAGTTTTGATGAGAGGACTGTAGAATCAGGCATAATAATAATGTGCCTAAACATTCAGAAAACGAAGATCGTGGCATCTGGTCCCATCACTTCATGAGAAACAGATGGGGAAACAGTGGAAACAGTGTCAGACTTTATTTTTTTGGGCTTCAAAATCACTGCAGATGGTGACTGTAGCCATGAAATTAAAAGGCGATTACTCCTTGGAAGAAAAGTTATGACCAACCTAGATAGCATATTCAAAAGCAGAGACATTACTTTGCCGACTAAGGTCCGTCTAGTCAAGGCTATGGTTTTTCCTGTGGTCATGTATGGATGTGAGAGTTGGACTGTGAAGAAGGCTGAGCACCGAAGAATTGATGCTTTTGAACTGTGGTGTTGGAGAAGACTCTTGAGAGTCCCTTGGACTGCAAGGAGATCCAACCAGTCCATTCTGAAGGAGATCAACCCTGGGATTCCTTTGGAAGGAATGATGCTAAAGCTGAAACTCCAGTACTTTGGCCACCTCATGTGAAGAGTTGACTCATTGGAAAAGACTCTGATGCTGGGAGGGATTGGGGGCAGGAGGAGAAGGGGACGACCGAGGATGAGATGGCTGGATGGCATCACTGGCTCGATGGACGTGAACCTGTGTGAACTCCCGGAGTTGGTGATGGACAGGGAGGCCTAGCGTGCTGCAATTTATGGGGACACGACTGAGCGACTGAACTGAGCTGAACTGAAGTGAAACATAGCACAATTAGACACTGGCAAGCTACAGTGAATGTACCAAGCATTTAAAAGCCAGGTTAATCAGAGCCCACACATTTTTCATCAATGCATTTAATCTCACCTGGTTTTTTTAAACTTATTAGTCAGGAACATCAAGAACAAAACAATACATTTTTCACAAATGCACATTTGTATATCTTCCTGGGCTGTACTGCAGGATTGCTTGGGAAAATAGTCATACACTCAATAAAGAGAAGGTGAGAAATTGGGTAATGAACTAGGAAAAGTTGTAATAATTCCTAGGACAGATGAATTGAATAAAATGAAAATGAGAGTTTAATATTTCTGTGCTATCTGGCCATGTATTTTACCGTTGAATTATGCATATCAGCTGATCTTGGCAATTCATCTAAAATTATATATGAACATATAGGTTTATGTCAAAACATGTGCAAGGATTGCAGTGTTACTGAGAGCACAAACATCCCCAATAATGGCTAAATAAACTTGTCATTTGACAGTTTTCTTGATATCTATTATGTGCATCTGGTTGACAGGGCTCAAGTATTCTATATCTTTCAGATGTTTTGCATTTTTTCTGTAAGTTACTAAAAGTAGAATGATAAAGTATCCAAATATAATTATGGATTTCTCTTACTCCTTAAGTAATACCAATTTTTGCTTAGGTAGTATAAATCTTTGTTCATTGCATAAAATTTAGGGTTGTTATTTCCTTTACAGATTTATCCAGTGCAAACTTTTTGAAATTTCTATTTCTGGTAAAAATTATCTGGGCTAAAGTATCACATGATACTAAATTCTCTGGGGTAAGTAATCACACGATAGTTAAATATCTTCTCTTATTCTTAGTGTTTTATATGCTATGTCTATTTCTATTCTTTCACTTTTGACCTCTCTGTCTTTACATTTAAAACAGATTTCTTTTAAATGGTATATGCACACATACCTAGTTTTATTGTGTTTCATTTTATTGCACTTGGCAGATGTTATGGTTTTTTACATATTGAAAGTTTGTGATAGTCCTTCTTTGAGTAAGTCTACTGATGTCATTTTTCCAAAAGCATATGGTCATTTCCTGAATCTCTGTCACATTTTGGTAATTCTTTCTATATATCAAACTTTTCCAATACTATTATATTTATTACGGTCATCTGTGATCAATGATTTTTGATATTGCTATTGCAAAAATAGTGTGAATTACTGAAGGCTCAAGTGAGCATTTTTATGCAATAAAGCATTTTAAATTAAAGTATGTGCATTTTGTAGATATAAAATTATTGCTCAGTTGATAGACTATAATGTAAACATAACTATTATATAAACTGGATAACCAAAAATTTTTTGTGACTTGTTATATTGTGATACTCACTTAATTTCATTGGTCTGGAACCAAACCTGCGAAATGTAGGTTGCATTTTTTTCACTACTTAGTTTTAATATAGTTTTTGGTGTAGTTGGATTTCAACCTACCATCTTTCTCTTCTGTATTTTTTCCATTTTTTTCCTTTGTTCTTTTTCTTTGTTTCCTTATTTATTGGGGAACAATTAGACTTTTATTTCCCATTTTATATATCTGTTACTGTGTGAAAAGTGAAAGTGTTAGTTGCTCAGTTGTGTCTGACTCTTAGTGATCCCATGGACTGTAGCCCACCAGGCTTCATGCGTGGGATTCTCCAGGCAAGAATACTGGAGTGGATGACCATTTTATTTGTTAATATTTTCTATTATTATTTTTTGGCTTACATATTTCCTGTAAGAAGTATGTTAGGATTTTTATATTTCTTGGTTCCAGCGTTTCTTTTTTCTTTGTATTTAAATTTTAATTTCAGTGCTCTATTTATGCTACTATTTGAACGTACTTGTTTAAATAGTTTCCATATCTGGGGATCTTATGGTGTGGCCCTATTGATAGATTTATCCCTGACAATTGAGTTGCCTTTTTTTTTCTTTTTTGTGGGCTTTCTCTCTATGGTTTTGCATGCACAGATAACTGTGTAGAAGAAGTTAGATACCAGGGTAAATAGTATTTACATAAAGGGCATAACTCTTTTTTGTTTGGGCTTCCCTTGCAGCTTGGGTGGGAAAGAATCCACCTGCAATGTGGGAGACCTGGGTTCAATCCCTGGGTTGGAAAGATCTGGAGAAGGGAAAGGCTAACCACTCCAATATTCTGACCTGGCGAATTCCATGGACTGTATAATCCATGGGGTTGCAAAGAGTTGGACACAGCTGAGCAACATTCACTTTCTTTTTGTTTTTGCTATTATGATACATCTTTGATTCAATCTAAACAGTAGTCAATGTGTATTTGGGGTTTTGTTGGATCTATAGCTATTTTCAGTTCAGCACAGATTTTTAACACATAGCAGACTGTTGTAATCTTAATCTTACTGATGGTCCTGGATTTTTCAGTTTATCTCTGGGTTACAGCTCCAATAAATGCAGGTCTTACATTCCTATTCAGTTCAGTTCAGTCGCTCAGTCATGCCCGACTTCTGTGATCCGATGAACTGCAGCACCACAGGCTTCCCTGTCCATCATCAACTCCTGGAGTTTACTCAAACTCGTGTCCATTGAGTCGGTGATGCCATCCAACCATCTATTTATTCCTCTGTCATCCCCTTCTCCTCCCATCTTCAATCTTTCCAGGCATCAGGGTCTTTTTAAATGAATCAATACTTTGCATCAGGTAGCCAAACTATTGGAGTTTCAGCTTCAACATCAGTCCTTCCAATGAATACTCAGGACTGATTTCCTTTAGGATGGTCTGGTTGGATCTCCTTGCAGTCCAACAGACTCTCAAGAGTCTTCTCCAAACCAGTTCAAAAGCACCAATTCTTTGGTGCAAAAGTTTCTTTATAGTCCAACTCACATCCATACATGAATACTGGAAAAATCATAGCCTCGACTAGATGGACCTTTGTTGGCAAAGTAATGTCTCTACTTTTTAATATGCTGTCTAGGTTGGTCATAGCATTTCTTCCAAGGAACAAACATCTTTTAATTTCATGGCTACAGTCACTATCTGCAGTGATTTTGTAGCCCCCCCAAAACTAAAATCTGTCACTGTTTCCATTGGTTCCCCATCTATTCGCCATGAAGTGATGGGACCAGATGCCATGATCTTAGTTTTCTGAATGTTGAGTTTTATCTCTGAAGTTAAAGAAGCAGAATGATGATATGCAGCCTTGACATACTCCTTTCCCTGTTTGGAACCAGTCTATTGTTCCATGTCTACTTCAAAGATTCTGGTTGTTGTTTGTTTTCCACTTTCTTAGTGATCGACTTCTGTTGTTTATATTCTGTTTTAGGATTAAAATGTGGTCAGAAATGGGTTCTCTGCTCTCCTAGTTTAGCCTCCATCTTAGGCAGATGCTCAGTCTCTAAGCCTTAGCACTGGGGCTTTTTTAGTGTCCTGGCCAGTCTTTAACATAGTAAGGAAACTGCCTTTTTCTCAATGATTGATCCTGGATAGGACCAGATCTCTAGTTTGTGTTAGTGCAAGTTCCTGACAAATGGAGGTTTGCTTTCTTCTCTCATGGACAGACAACTTCTGTTGAACCCTTCCCTCAGTGGCAGTTGCTTTTGCCTGGGACCAGGGTCAGGAGAGGGTCTCCTTGCCTTTAGGAGATTGGCAATTCTTGCCAAAAGGCAATACATCTTTGCCTATGTTTGCAGAGCATGAGGGTTTCCTGACTCTCCATGGATAGTTAAGGTTTTTGTTTCACATTTGAGGAGGGTCTGGGTAGTGCTTGGTTCTCTCTGAAGAAGATCCCTTTCAAGTCTCCTGCCTCATTCTCAGTCTTCTAAGTACCCAGTTGAGTCCTGTGGAACACAGCTTGTGGTTGAGTATGTGTTTTCAGGATCTCAGGGATTTTACGTTGTAATGCTAGCTAGCACTTAGCCTTTATGAAATTTTAAAGATTGTAGCTAATTTCTTCTTACCCAGTTTCTCAGTCACTGCCTCTTCCTCCTATGTTCTTCCCATTTTCAATCAAAGGAGAAGATGTGATATCCATCTCCATCACAGGGAGTCATCATCAATTTGAATTTGTTTCACCTAGTTGATGTGCAGTGTTAACCCTCTGTTGTACTCAAGAAAAAGGTATGCTTTCATAAAAGGTCCAGCTTGTGTTTGTTAGAGCAGGAATGATGTTCTCCTGTGGCTTTCTACAGTGATAGTTAAACCTCTCTTTCTATATTTCTAAGTTCACTTATCACATAACAACTTTTTATATATTGATTTTTGTTTGAGATCTCTATTCTGGTATATTCTACTTGTTTATTCTTACCACTAATAAACGAGGCTCATATTCTAGATCATTTGCTGATAAGGAAAATTTCCACATATCTTGACTTATTATTCTCTAACATTTATTTGTTCTTTCATATGAATTTTAGATTTGTCAAATTCAGAAAGAAATAAAAAACCTTACTGGGATGTTTATTGGACTTATATTACATTCATTGATTAATTTATGAGTGATAAAAATTTCATCTAAAAAGCTTTTATCACTTTCTCCCTATTGATGCCTCTTAAAAGTGCTTTTTACATAATTTCCTCATTTGAAAAATAAAAACTTACATATTTTATTGTTAGATACTTCATAGATTTTGCTTATCTAAACTCTTAACACTTTGATTTCTATCCCTTGGAACTTACAACTTCAGCTGTCACTTACCACTTTTTCTAGATCATATTGAACTTTCTTTCTTTTGATCACAACCATGCATTTATAGTCTTATAAAAATTAGACTTCCCTGGTGGCTCAGACGGTAAAGCATCTGTCTACAATGGGGGAGACCCGGGTTTGATCTCTGGGTCGGGAAGGCCCGCTGGAGAAGGAGATGGCAATCCACTCCAGTACTATTGCCTGGAAAATCCCATGGACAGAGGAGCCTGGTAGGCTACAGTCCATGGGGTCGCAAAGAGTTGGACACGACTGTGTGACTAATCACAATCACACAAAAATTAGTAAAACTCAAATTTCCTATTGTTTACATAAAAGTCATTTATCATAGTCATCTTTCCCATAAGATGATCTATCAGACTGAGAAATAAAAGAAGAAGAGATCTTTCACTCCTTTATGTATTTTTACAGCATTTTTCAGATGCATTCCACTGACATAGCAAGGCAGACAAGTAGTTAACATACAGAATAACATATTTTTCTGCACTGATATTTATCGTTAGTTCAGTACAGTTGCTCAGTCATGTCCGATTCTTTGGGACCCCATGAATCACAGCATGCCAGGACTCCCTGTCCATCACCAACCTCCAGAGTTTACTACAAAAACTCATCTCCATCGAGTTGGTGATGCCATTCGCCATCTCATCCTCGGTTGTCCCCTTCTCCTACTGCCCCCAAATCCCTCCCAGCATCAGAGTATTTTCCAATGAATCAACCCTTCGCATGAGGTGGCCAAAGTACTGGAGTTTCAGCTTCAACATCATCCCCTCCAAAGAAATCCCAGGGCTGATCTCCTTCAGAATTGATTGGGTGGATCTCCTTGCAGTCTAAGGGACTCTCAAGAGTCTTCTCCAACACCACAGTTCAAAAGCATCAATTCTTCGGTGCTCAGGTTTCTTCACAGTCACACTCTCATATCCATACATGACCGCTGTAAAAAGCATAGCCTTGACTAGATGGACCTTTGTTGGCAAAGTAATGCCTCTGCTTTTGAATATGCTGTCTAGGTTGGTCATAACTTTCCTTCCAAGGAGTAAGCATCTTTTAATTTCATGGCTGCAGTCACCATCTACAGTGATTTTGGAGGCCCCCCAAATAAAGTCTGACACTGTTTCCACTGTTTTCCCATCTATTTCCCATGAAGTAACACCCAAAAAAGATGTCCTTTTCATTATAGAGGACTGGAATGCAAAAGTAGGAAGTCAAGAAGCACCTGGAGTAACAGGCAAATTTGACCTTGGAGTACGGAATGAAGCAGGGCAAAAGTTAATATCATTTTGCCAAGAGAACGCACTGGTCATAGCAAACACCCTCTTCCAACAAACCAGAGAAGACTCTCTACATGAATATTACCAGATGGTCAGCACCAAAATCAGATTGATTATATTCTTTGCAGCCAAAGATGGAGAAGCTGTATACAGTCAGCAAAACAAGACTGGGAGCTGACTGTGGCTCAGATCATGAACTCCTTATTGCCAAATTCAGACTTAAATTGAAGAAAGTAGGGAAAACCACTAGATCATTCAGGTAAGACCTAAAACAAATCCCTTATGATTAGATAGTGAAAGTGAGAAATAGATTTAAGGGACTAGATCTGATAGACAGCATGCCTAATGAACTATGGACGCAGGTTCAGGAGACAGGGATCAAGACCATCCCCATGGAAAATAAATGCAAAAAAGCAAAATAGCTGTCTGAAGGCCTTACAAATAGCTGTGAAAAGAAGAGAAGCAAAAAGCAAAGGCGAAAAGGAAAGATATAAGCATCTGAATCCAAAGTTCCAAAGAATGGCAGGGAGAGATAAGAAAACCTTCCTCAGCGATCAATGCAAAGAAATAGAGGAAAACAACAGAATGGGAAAGACTGAAGATCTCTTCAAGAAAATTAGAGATACCAAGGGAATATTTCATGCAAATATGTTATTCTGGACTAAAATAATCTTGGTTAATTATACATTTGAACTAAAAACATATCTGGGACCTAGATAATTGTTTGACTTTTTCATGTTTATTTTCCTCTAGTACAGATGCTCATGTCTGACATACTTTTTTATTTCATTCTTCATAACTTGCTAATCACAAAAACAGATTTAAGAAATATCCCATAAAGACAGTATCAGTACCTTCTTAATGACATGCACAAGGATAAAGTAATCTTTAACATCAAATAAAGAGGAAATTTCCTAAATACTTTAATAAGTACTTTATTTCTATTTTAACTGATTTTTTTTTTTATCAATTTCACTCTTGGAAAGTTGAGGGGGGAGCAGTTTTCAAAAAAGGAGTTGTTAGATGAAATAATGCACTTAAACACAGTTTACTATTTCCAAACAATATATAATAGCTATTTTAGAAGCTGTTATAAGCTTCTATGAAAACAGTAAAACCATGCTTTATTTATTTTTCTCATGTTTATATGTTGAGAGTTCTGTATTCATGTTCCATCATTTATGATAAGGTATATTTAAGAAAGGGCTTCCTGTGTGACTTAGATGGCTCAGATGGTACAGAATCTGCCTGCAATGCAGGAGACCAGTGTTTGATCCCTGAGCAAGAAGATCTCCTGAAGGAGGAAATGGTAACTCACTCCAGTGTTCTTGCATGGCGAATTCCAACAACAGAGGAGCCTGGTGGGCTATATAGTCCACAGGGTCATGAAGAGTCAGAGATGACTCAGTGACTAACACACACATCTTTAAGAAAAATGGGAAAAACTGTATTTATAGAATGATATTTAAATGGCCAAATTTGTAAAATATATGCCAAAAATTTTCAGAAAATAGGAAACATAACTGAACATGTATTTATATGTGTTTTTGTTTGAAAAACTATTTGTAACTGAAGTATTAATGTCTTCTATTCTATAGTATATTTTATATGAATTACTGATAGGTGGTGGTGAATATTAAGTAAAGGAAAAATAAACCAGTGAAAAATACTTTTTTAGTTCCTAATTGGAGATTTAATCCAAAACACAATTTTTTTGAAAGGCAATCCTCCATTAAAAACAAATCTACTAATAAGTTTTGTAAATAAGCAAATGGAATAGAAGTGATGTATCTAACTGTAAAACCAGAAAAATATCGAATCCTTGACTATTCTGTCTCTTGTGCATGCCATAGGCAGGGGTACTAAGTTCACTAATGTCTAGGAGCTAATCAGTTCCTTGTAAATTTTTTCTTTAAAATGATCAGTATTGATGCATTTCTTTTTTGTTATATAGTTATATTTTGCATTGACCTTTAAGCCACCAGAAAAAAAAAAAAAATTCCCATAGTAATACATATTACATTTAAGGGATAAAAAGAAATAGTAGAAATCTTTGTAATAATTCTTAAATAAAATGTGTCTTGCTCATATGCATATATAAAAAGTTGTTAGTTTTAACATTCTATAAAGTACCATATTTTAAAAACAATCTTCTCCCAGTAGGTATTCACATCTAATAAGCTGTCATTTCTTGGCAAAAGTTGCGTCAATTGAAATACTAGAGATCTCAGCATTTTATCTTCAAATAAGAATCACTGGATGTGTTCCTGTGAAGATATAGGATAGCCAATATATTCATTTTCTAATAGCTTTCATGACTCAATGTTTTCCTGCAATCTAGCCTACAACACAACATTTTTTTTACTAAAACTATTCAGTCAAAGTCATCACCACCCCATATTCACATCATTCTAATCAAACATCGCCTATCCTTTCTTGGCTAAATTATGTGTAACATTTGGTCTGATCAGCAAACATCTTTATCTTCTTCTTGATTCCCAAGAAGTTCTCATTTCCATATTTTCTGTAAATGTAAGCATTCAACATGTTTCTAGTTTCAGAACCATTTTATTTCAAATTCCTACTCTAGGCTACATTATGCAGTCTCATTTTAAGTGACAGTGACTTAAATCTATATTCACAATTCAAAATCTGTCTTTATAGCTAAAAACCTAAATTTATATCTAATTGCTATAATTTCTTCAAGATGGATTAACAACTTCTCATTGATAAACTATAGAAATACAAATGTAATACATTCTTCAGTAAACCTGATCATCCTTCTCATAGTCCCTATACAGTATCACTATTATTCAAGTTACTAAGTATAGAACCATTGGCTGTAGGGCTTGCATGTGCTTGATCATAACTGATTCTTTGAGACCCCATGGCTTGTAGCCCTCAAGGCTCCTCACATCCATTAAATTTTCCAGCCAAGAATACTAGAGAGAGTTGTTTTCCTGCTGCAAGTGATCTTCCCCACCCAGGGACTGAACCGTTATCTCTTTGTCTCCTACATTAGCGGGCAGATTCTTTACCACTGGCACCACCTGGGAAGCCATTGGAGGCAGTGTCAATGTCTTTTCCATGCTAGGTTTATGTTTGTTTCTAACTTTTTAATGTCTTACTTTGAAACTGTAAACTTTTTAAGGAATAAATATTAAATTATAAACTATATAAATAGCAAATATTATAAATTTTAAAATAACATATCTAATATATAGCCAACTTGTGCTAAATTAAAGAAGAAACCTCAAGCTAAGATTGCTATAAAGTCCACTGACACTTCCAAAAGCACATGGTTAGTGGCTGTGAGGCCTGTAGTCCTCCTCCACTGAACCTTTGAGATTAGTAAACCTGTGGTAGAGAAAAGAACTACACATGGATTACAGTGAATAATTAACAGTTTGATGCTCTCATATCCTCAGAAACCTACCATACCACTAAGATTTCCTCATTATGTTTTAGTTAGGGAGCACCATTGCAAATTATGCATATCTAGTGTTTTTCATACATTGGGTACTGTGTTTAAGATAATGCCTTAGAAATAAATTCTACTGAGATTCCAAGAGTTTTCAGTGTGAAAAAGAGTAAATAGGGTATATTGCTAATTCTTAATAACACTTCTTTCCTGATATTAATTTTATGTCTTCAAGACACTCTAAGCAAATAAATGATATGAAATTATATTGTTAAGAATTTCACATACCCATTTTTCTGAATATTTTACATAACAGTTTTATGTGGTTCTAAACTAAGAAATGGATGCTTTTGAACTGTGGTGTTGGAGAAAACTCTTGAGAGTCCCTTGGACTGCAAGGAGATCCAACCAGTCCATTCTGAAGACGAAGATCAGCCCTGGGATTTCTTTGGAAGGAATGATGCTAAAGCTGAAACTCCAGTACTTTGACCATCTCATGCGAAGTTGACTCATTGGAAAAGACCCTGATGCTGGGAGGGATTGGGGGCAGGAGGAGAAGGGGATGACAGAGGATGAGATGGCTGGATGGCATCACTGACTTGATGGATGAGTCTGAGTGAACTCCGGGAGTTGGTGATGAACAGGGGGCCTGGCATGCTGCGATTCATGGGGTCGCAAAGAGTCGGACATGACTGAGAGACTGAACTGAACTGAACTGTAACTAAGAAAATGGGCCTAACAGCTAGGCATAAGCCTTCCAGAAATTTTATCCAATATCTAAATTATTAGTATGTAACCTAGACATAGTATTAAAAAGCAAAGACATCACCTTCCTGACAAATGTCCATATAGTCAAAACTATCTCTGGTTTTTTTCAGTAGTTATGAATGGATGTGAGAATGAGTCCATAAAGAGGGCTGAGCACCAAAGAACTGATGCTTTCAAACTATGGTCTTGGAGAATACTCTTGAGAGTCCCTTGATCTGCAAGGAGATCAAACCAGTCAATCTCAAAGGAAATCAACCCTGAATATTCTTAGGAAGGACTGTTGAAGCTGAAGCTCCAGCACTTTGGCCACCTGATGTGAAGAGCTGACTCATTGGAAAAGACCCTGATGCTGGGAAAGATTGAAGGCAAAAAGAGAAGGGGGTGGCAGAGAATGTGGTGGTTAGAAAGTATCACCAACACAATGGACATGAATTTGAGCAAACTCCAGGAGATAGTGAATGACAGAGGAACCTGAAGTTCTGCAGTCCATGGGGTCACAAAGAGTTGGACACAACTAAGCGACTGAATAACAGCAATAGCGATCAAAGGTAATGCTGGGATTAAGTAAAGATACGAAAATAAAAACATTTAAGTACCTAACATAGTATACATCAGAATCATCTGTTGTTATTATTATATTATCATTGTTAACTTCATTTGCTTTCTTTAAATAGAAATCATTGGCTTTAAAGTTTCTGAATCCTTAAATATCTTTGTAAACCCTGTCAGATGAAAATCTTGACTGAGTATAGTATTTTTTAATTAATGTTAACTTCCTTTTCTATGTAATGTATATTATTCCTTAAATATCTGTTAGCAGTTGAGAAGCACAATTCAGTTCAGTCACCCAGTCGTGTCCGAGTCTTTGCGACCCCATGAATCGCAGCACGCCAGGCCTCCCTGTCCATCACCAACTCCCGGAGTACACTCAGATTCATGTCCATCGAGTCAGTGATGCCATCTGCTTGCTTAATTCTTTTCCTTTAACCTATATTTTATCTGTACCATTTCCTAGTTTTGATTGGTCTTCCTTAGTTTCTTTAAATAGTTGTTATTCATTCATATAACAGTTTATACTTTTAAAATTTTTATTTGCTTCTTGATCTAATCCTCATTTTCACAGATTTTGAGTGCTTACAAATTTGCAGGATGTTGAATTAAGATGTTTAGGTAGTTAGATGTTAGTCCATTGGGCTGAGGAGAATGTGTCCAATGCCAAGAAAGGCTGAGGAATTTTTCCTGTTCTTAATTTTCTCTAAGATCCTTCAAGGAAGAAGTACTTCTTTTATAATGAGTATTAACATATGCAGAGTACATCATGAGAAATGCTGGACTGGAAGAGACACAAGCTGGAATCAATATTGTGGGGAGAAATATCAATAAGCTGAGATATGCAGATGACACCACCCTTATGGCAGAAAGGGAAGAGGAGCTAAAAAGCCTCTTGATGAAAGTGAAAGAGGAGAGTGAAAAAGTTGGCTTAAAGCTCAACATTCACAAAACGAAGATCATGGCATCCGGTCCCATCACTTCATGGGAAATAGATGGGGAAACAGTGTCAGACTTTATTTTTGGGGGCTCCGAAATCACTGCAGATGGTGACTGCAGCCATGAAATTAAAAGACGCTTATTCCTTGGAAGAAAAGTTATGACCAACCTAGATAGCATATTCAAAAGCAGAGATATTACTTTGCTGACTAAGGTCCGTCTAGTCAAGGCTATGGTTTTCCTGTAGTCATGTATGGATGTGAGCGTTGGACAGTGAAGAAGGCTGAGGGCCAAAGAATTGATGCTTTTGAACTGTGGTGTTGGAGAAGACTCTTGAGAGTCCCTTGGACTGCAAGGAGATCCAACCAGTCCATTCTGAAGGAGATAAGCCCTGGGATTTCTTTGGAAGGAATGATGCTAGAGCTGAAACTCCAGTACTTTGGCCACCTCATGCAAAGAGCTGACTCATTGGAAAAGACTCTGATGCTGGGAGGGATTGGGGGCAGGAGGAGAAGGGGACGACCGAGGATGAGATGGCTGGATGGCATCACTGACTCGATGGATGTGAGTCTGAGTGAATTCCGGGACCTGGTGATGGACAGGGAGGCCGGGCGTGCTGCGATTCATGGGGTCGCAAAGAGTTGGACACGACTGAGCAACTGAACTGAACTGAACTGAAGATAGACTACAATTTAGGTCATTTTTTGTAATCTTATGTAAAGACCATAATCCATGACAGGATGATAAGGATAATATTCTGAAATTCAATGGTTTTTATTGTTGCTATAATTTTCTCCATAGGATTCTAATCTATTTTAGATAATAAATCTCAAGTGTTCCAGGCACCAGACAAATAATTTTTACTTAATTACTATTGACTTACAAACAGAAGAAGACAAATGATTCAAATATTAAATGATTTTTTAGAATACAGGTTAACCCAAGACAGTGGATATCTATTTATGAGAGATGTTCTGTGAAAGATAAAATGTTATAATTTATGTTCATCTCAACAAAACTGCTATTAGTAATTAGCCACTTTGATTTAAGAACATTTTCTGTTTTACTTTATGAGTACTTATTTTCTACTGGGCTTCCCTTGTGGCTCAGATGGTAGAGAATCTGCCCACAATGTGAGAGACCTGGGTTCGATCCCTTGGTTGGGAAGAGCCCTTAGAGGAGGGCATGCCAACCCACTCCAGTATTCTTGCTTGGAGAATCCACACAGACAGAGGAGCCTGGCTGACTGCAGTCCATGGGGTCGCAAAGAGGTGGACCCACCTGAGTGACTAAGCATGCATACACACATATAAGGGCCTTAGAACTCTTAGTAAGTTTTGAATAAAGGCCCACACCATTTTCATTTTCACTGAGCCTTAAAAGTTATGTAGTATGCACTAGTTCTACTTACGGTATATTTTAAAGACATGTATTTATTATTTAGGAAAGCATTCATATATAGAAAATGTATATGGAAAATTAGTTAATGATTAAGACACAATTGTCCTCTGATTCATGTCTTATAATTATGATTTTTTTAGAATTTTCAATGAGAATTGTGTTCATACCTGTGAGGGATAGACAAGAATGCAAGTAGGGAATGGTATACAATGAGTTTCAAAACTACTGATAATATTCTATTTCTCTAGCTGAGTACACAGATTTTTTTTGGTTTTTATTATAAAATGTATGAGATATACGTATGTTTACATATATTTGATTTTTTCTCACCCAATACAAAATTAAAACTACAAGTATAAATAATATATTTGACTATAGAAATAGTTAAATGCAAGGCAGAATATAAAAGACAAATTTCAAAAAGATAATTAGAATGTACATACAAAAGAGAGTTATATTACCATATTAACAAATATTGTATGAGGAAAAAGAGCCTTCTGAATGAAAAACAGATAGGATATAGGTAGATCATTTCAAGAGGAGAACTATAATTGAACAAGATATAGACATACTCTATTATAAAATATCAGTGATATAAATTTAAATAATAGGATTCTATATTTTGCCTATCTAATGAAAAATTTTGCTTTAAATAAATATTTGATATTTGTAAAGGTGCAAGAGATGCACACTCTTATGTGATATCTTTGTAAATTGGCAGTCTTTTTAAAGGTTTTTTTTAAAGGCTAGCAATAGGTGTCACAACTGTTAAAATATGATCATAGTTTGATCATATAGAAATATATGTTTTCAAAAATAATTCTAGTTGTGTGTAAAGATTTTTTAATGAAATTTTGTATTTCTTTATATAAAAAAATAAACATTTCTTAATTGCCTAAGAATAATAGGATACGGGCTAAATAAATTGATTAAGTAATGCCTGTATGTGACATAAGCAACTAGTAATATTTTATTTTTTATAAAATGGTAAATTGAGAATCAATGCATAAAATTCCCAGTGACTGATTTCTCATGGGAAAACTAGATAAAGATATTATTTGGTTTTCAGTGCGTTCATATAGTTTTAAGATTTTTCAACAATGGACAGGTATGGTTCTTATAGAATATATATTTTCCACATAGCATATTATAGTATTGTAATTTTTTTGTGTGTTTTTTCAAAGCAAATATTTATTGTTTGAAACTTACGGAAATATTTCAGAGACCTCTTTAATGACTTTGAAATGTTTTCAGTTTTCTCATTTCATAGTTTCTAGATGTTCATGTACATTGAAGGGTTTCTTCTTCCTACTGGTCAAATGAAACATCCTATTTGTTATACTTCAAATCACTGATAAGAAATAGAGCATCTGCCCATCTTAGGAAACATAAAGTCCAAATAATTAGAGAATAAATAGAATACATAGAACCATTAAATTACTTATTACATCCTTTAAGATGACACTGTTAACCAAGTGCGAAGAGAAGAAATAATTGTTTTTATTTGCCAATTAGGAAGGAAAAAAATCCAATTATGCCAATATAAACATGACTCCGTTTCTTCTCTAAAATTCTATAGAGAGTGAAGGATATCAGATTTATAGATTATATATATATATATATATATATATATATATATATGTCTATATATGTCTTAGTTTATGGCAATCTATAACAGGGAGCTGTAGATTTGGAATTCTGAAGAGGTATTTACAGGTGTGAGAACCAAAACAATATTGAATTCTCTTATATGTGTTAGTTGCTCAGTTGTGTCCAACTCTTTACAACCCCATGGACTGTAGCCCACCAGGCTCCTCTATCCATGGAATTCTCCAGGTAAGAATAGTGGAGTGGGTTGCCATTCCCTTCTCCAAGGTATCTTCCCAACCCAGGAATCGAATCTGGGTCTCCTAAATTACAGACAGATTCTTTACCATCAAAGCCACCAGAGAAGCTGAATTCTCTTATAGATCCATGTTTATCTATTTTTCTCTTTCTCTCACTCTCTCCAATAGAAGTAGGATTTCTGGAGTACTTTATTTACATCTTAAGGTAGATAGATATGTAAGTAGCTATAAAAATAGATGGATATTGAAATATAGAAAACTTCATTCCCATGTTACATATAGTTTATATGTATATTTTAAATTAATTCTCTTATTTAAAGATATTTGTCCTGTATGGTGTCTTTATATTATTTTGTTGATTCATGTCCACACTGAAATTTCAACAGACGATCTATCTACAAATAGACATTATCACTGCATTAAAATGTATTTAAAGTATTGTTCCATACCAATTGGAGAAAATATTATAATAGATATTTGACTACATTGAGAACTGTAAAATCCATGATAGTGATTCATATATTTTCATTTTTTGACATGTACTGAACCCTACTCTTAGTAGAGAATATACAGTTTATCTTTCAGGAGCCCTGGCACAGTAGTCCTTTGCTTGAGATGGTCAGCACTCAGAAGTTGGCATTCTATAAAGCAACAATCAAACAGTGCCAGATTGTGCATTGCCCTAATAAATATGTGGCCTTTGAACAAACTGACAGTTTAACTAAAAGGCCTGAAAGTTTGATTCACTATTGATTGTGTTTTAGTCAGTGGGAGCCTGTTAGGGCGAAAAGTGCCTCAATTCAAAAGCAATATCTTTTCACCCTTAATGACCTTTAAAGAGGTTTGTGCACCTGAAGCATTTTAGAGTTTCTCCATATTCCACTTGTGCTCTCTTTAACTGACTTATTTTTTTCAAGTATTAGGCATGTTCATCTGACTAATATATCCATTTTTCCTCTTAACCAATTGAATTTGAATGATACCTGCATTTGGCTAGATATGAGATTTTCTTCAATGTAAGTCTGAATTTGGCAATAGGAGTTCATGATCTGAGCCACAGTCAGCTCCCAGTCTTGTTTTTGCTGACTGTATATAGTTTCTCCATCTTTGGCTGCAAATAATATAATCAATCTGATTTTGGTGTTGACCATCTGGTGATGTCCATGTGGAGAGTCTTCTCTTGTGTTGTTGGAAGAGGGTGTTTGGTATGACCAGTGCTTTCTCTTGGTAAAACTCTATTAGCCTTTGCCCTGCTTCATTCTGTATTCCAAGGCCAAATTTGCCTGTTACTCCAGGTATCTCTTGACTTCCTCCTTTTACATTCCCGTCCCCTATAATGAAAATGACATTTTTTGGGTGTTACTTCATGGGAAATTGATGGGAAAACAGTGGAAACAGTGTCAGACTTTATTTTTTGGGCTCCACAGCAGATGGTGATTGCAGCCATGAAATTAAAAGACGTTTACTCCTTGGAAGGAAAGTAATGACCAACCTAGATAGCGCTTTCAAAAGCAGAGACATTACTTTGCCAACAAAGGTCCATCTAGTCAATTCTATGGTTTTTCCAGTGGCCATGTATGGATGTGAGAGTTGGACTATGAAGAAAGCTGAGTGCTGAAGAATTGATGCTTTTGAACTGTGGTGTTGGAGAAGACACTTGAGAGTCCCTTGGATTGCAAGGAGATCCAACCAGTCCATCCTAAAAGAGATCAATCCTGGGTGTTCATTGGAAGGACTGATGATGAAGCTGAAACTCAAATACTTTGCCTATCTCATGAGAAGAGTTGACTCCTTGGGAAAGACCCTGATGCTGGGAGGGTTTGGGGACAGGAGGAGAAGGCGACGACAGAGGATAAGATGGCTGGATGGCAACACCGACATGAGTTGAGTTTTGGTAAACTTCGGGAGTTGGTGATGGACAGGGAGGCCTGGCGTGCTGCAATTCATGCGGTTGCAAAGAGTAGGACATGACTGAGTGACTGAACTGAACTGAAATGATGAGATTTTCTATATGTATACTGATTAGGCAGAACTGTGTTCAAGAACCCAGAGTAAGATTTTTTAAATTGGGGAATAAAAATATAGCAATTAATGGATGCATTTATATTTTGCTTTTTAAATTTTACTTATTAAAAATATTTATATGCATTTTAGGTTGCTTCTCTGGATGTCCAGTGGGTAAGGATTTGCCCTCCAATGCAGGATGTGGGTTCAGTCTTAGGTCAGGGAACTAAGATCCAATGTGCTGCTGGGCAACTATGGCCATGTGCCAAAATGGAAGTTCTTGCATGCTGAAACACACAGCTAAATAAATATATACACATTTTTAAAAGTACTGATATACATTTTTATACAAATTTAAGTCCTGTAATAAAGTGCTAACAGGTGTCTAGTTTTTCTTTGAGCTGTAATACTCCTAACGATAGTATCAGAGCCTTGATAAATGTCATTCCCAGGCCAGAATTTACTGTATTGATTTTGGCCAGTCTTTTGGTGTTAAGTTGACTATAACTTTCATTCTTTTAAATCCCACATGTCCTTATTTAATCTACTGTGATGTTTAAGCTAGAATTAGTTTGTTTAATGAACTCTCAAAATGCCTAACACATGCATCTCATTTTAAATTGGGGGATAAACATTGTTGGTGCTATAAACAAAATATAAAAAATATGTTCAAGTAAATATGTCATGAACAATATTGATTTAATTTTTGGTTCATCTTCTCGAATAGTAATCAGTCCTGACAATAAAAATAAGTTGTTCCTTTACCTGAGAAACCTATATAGAGTCTTTCTAAATAAGAGCTTTTAAATAAAGCAACATGCTCATAAGCATATTTTGTACACTGGAATACACTTTCTACACTATTTAGCTCTAGTTGAATAGTGCCTAAAGGGAATCTGTCAAAGATGAACAACTTAAATAGAGATAAATCAATTTGAACGAAGCCAATTATATGACATTAATTAATTCATTTAAGGTATATTTTTCCCCTCATCTGTGAGTATACTAGATTTCTAAATATGTTCCAAAGATAGGTTGACCATGAGTCAAGGTTTGCTTGGGGCAATCCTGTGTTCAGCTTGTTGTCTCAGTTTAATTATTTGTGTTTCCTTTTTTCTCAAACATTTTTCTGTATAATTGATAAATTGCATCATCACCCTAGCTATGTGCAATGGAGAATAGCAGAAATGAAGGGAGTGATGTATCAGCCAGAATATAGAATAGGGACTGGAAAATGGAAGGATAAGGTGCATGTCTGGAAATAGAGTAGATAAGGTGCTTTCACAGATCTACCTGGAACAAAATTCCTTTGTGAAAGAAAATTGGCTAATATGTGGTACCAAATTGACCTTTGGAATAAATAATGGCAATGTGTATTACCATTTTTGTTGTTCAGTTGCTAACTTGTGTCTGACTCTTTGCTACCCATAAACTGCAGCATGCTAGGCTTCCCCATCCTTCACTCTCTCCCTGAGTTTGCTCAAACTCATGCCCATTGAGTCAGTGATGCTATCCAACCATCTCATCCTCTGCCACCCCCTTCTCCTCCTGCCCTCAATCTTTCCCATTATCAGGGTCTTTTCCAATGAGTTGGCTCTTCACATAAGGTGGCCAAAGTATTGGAGCTTCAGTTTCAGCACCAGACTTTCCAAAGAATATTCAGGGTTTTAGGATTGACTGGTTTGATCTCCTTGCTGTCCAAGGAACTCTCACAAATACCTTTAAAAAAATAAAAAGGAAATAAGTCAGATTTCTTTAAGCCATTATTCCTTGAATGTTTTATGGCCATCAACTATTTTTATGTAAATCTATCAACATCTAAAATAAATAATATTATGTAAATGTGATTATCATATACTTTATTTTCTAAACTTGGAAACTCCTGAAAGTGAGAGAGGACTGTATCATTTTTAGTAATTAAACTGGAAGAAGTGTGTAAATGGGCATTATTTGGGGTAAGCCAGAACTGTTTGAGGTAATCCTGGAATCAAGATCACCCTACACATTGGGGCTTCTCAGGTGGCGCCAGTGGTAAGGAACCCCCCTGCCAATGGAGAAGACATAAGAGACACGGGTTCGATGCCTGGGTCAGGGAGATCCTCTGGAAGGGGTCATGACAACCCACTCCAGTATTCTTGCATGGAGAATCCTCATGGACAGAGGAGTCTGAAGGGCTGCAGTCCATAGGGTCTCAAAGAGTCAGACAGCACTGAATCCACTTAATATGCACACATTGTCCACATATATCACAGACTTTTGAATCTTTTAATAATTACTATCAATATTGAATATAATTCCTAAACCAATAAAAAACTCTACAATAAAAGTTAAGTAGCATGTATATACTTGATTCCCCCTAGTAGCATGTGATATTGTAGAGATAAGAGATTGCGATCACCATTCCTATTGTGGAGTGCTGGAAAAATGGGAGAGGTAAAAGTCCTAAGGCATTTCTTTTTTCAGCAAATCTAGACAGTGTCACTTGGGGAAGACATACAATAACAGTTTAATAAAATAAAACAGTATTCAGAAATATTCTAATGCCATATGAAATATGAGTAATCCTTGAAGTAGAAAAGGAAGTTTCAGATAATGAAAATTAATTCCCGAAATTTAAAAGTAGAATGTTACTTATCCTCAGATGTAACTAAATTTCATATTCTGAATATTAATGTGTAGCAAGTAATGGGTTGGCCAAAAAATTCATTTGGGTTTTTCTATATGATATTATGGAAAAACCCAAATGAACTTTTTATCAACTCAATATATGTTTATACACCTAATGATCATTTATTAAAGTAGAGAAACAACAATTTTATTATATAAAGCATCAAAAAAGGCATCAATTTCCTAAAAACCTAACATGCTTAAAATATTCATGAAGGGATTTGAAGGTGAACATCTAAGACAACTATGAAAATTCAGAGGTTTTCAGATTATACACTTTCATTAATATAGCCTTAACTTAATCTAATCCTCATTATCAAATTTAACTGTTAAGACTGTCTGAAAACTTTTTAACTTCATAGATGATTATTTCAATCCAAGCCAGAAAACAAATAGGAAATAAATCAGACCATGGATAATCAACCATAGAGACATTTGAAGTCACAACACAGCATGAGAAGCTATGAGAGAATAGAGAAAAAAAATATAAAAGTGAAGAAAACAGAAGAAAGGAAAACATCTTACACTTAAGGGAATTACAGAATGATGAAATTCAAAATAATTTTATTATTGATGTAATTAAACATGTGATGGATTTTAAAGGAGACTGACCAGGAGGTTATCTTTCATTGATTCCTTTAGTTTTATCCCTACCTGACTCTTTACTGTAGGTGACAGATGTTAGTGGACAAATACCCTCCTAGCTTCCTATTGGGTTCTTCCAAGGGAAATTCTTTCTTGAGATTAGAGGAAGGAATGAGTAAGGTTAGGGTCTTTATTTTCCTAGTAACATTCATGTCATGTCACTTAAACTGGATGGATTGCATTGCCTAAACATATATACACCTTTCAAAGTAGCCTTATTTTCTCCTTTATTTTAATAGCTATACTCTCCCTATCCCACTCGGTCTAGAGATGAGAACTAGCATTCAGTAGCCAAAGTGACTGCATTATCCCTATATCCACCTATACTTCTGTAAATAGTCCATTTATTAAACATTTCTTGAATTTTCTTAATTGGAGTGTGCCATCCGTTTGCTATCTAGACCTTGTTCAATTCTAGAAAAAAATGATAAAACAAGTACCCAGTAGGGCTATATTTCTGTCACTGTCCTGTATAATTTTCCTGGGAAAATCTGTTTAATTTATACTCATTTTTCCCCTTCCATTCTTCAGGTTAAGTTTTTGACAAAGAATATGATCAAATCTTTGTTGTCATGTGCTATATCAAGTCTTTAGACTTAGTGACCTGGCTCAGAATGAAGCATGACATAAATAGCATTTTGGCAGTTTCCTATCTCAACCAAAACTCATTTGCATTTTAGGGCAATGATCCATCAGTTTATAGAAAAATGTCATGTTTTCTGACATAAACCTTTTGGCATATTAGTGTAAAAAGTCATGTGTGTATATTAAAACATCCAAATTTTTGTTTTGGGATTATTTGTAGTATATATTTAACTGTCCAACCTCTCCTATAATATAAAAGACAGATTTTATGTGTAATTTGATTTTGTCAAACAAATGAACTGTTCTTCCCTTATTACTATTCTTTTATGAAAAAAACAAAAACAAAAAAACAGTGAGCTAATGGCATGTTGGATATTTAGACTTTTAGTAGGTATATGGGTGATGCTTGTTTAATTTAGCAAGGCATTTATCATCAGTTCTATACTCAGGAGCTATCTGCCTTCACATTTAAAATTAATATAAGATTATAGCTTTATTTTAAATTCTCAGTTACACAGCATTAGAAAGTAATGAATGAGATGAATTTTGAAAAATATGAGAAATTTTGAAAAAGCATAATGCTATCAAGTAATTCCAGGAGATACTTTATAACATATCCAAGACATCATTTTAACAGCACATATTCAAAACTCTGATTTTCTATATTAATAAAACATTTAAATTATTTTTTCAAATAATATATTTTATATAAAGTTGATTTATAGAGGTAACAATGATGCTAATTAGCAAGATTTTAAAATCCTTTTTAAATATTTAATTCATTTCTCACAATGAGATTTCTTATTTTGTAAAGGGCAACACATTTATGATACTTTTCTAGTATCATCCAAAATTCTTTGAAGATGCAATAGAAAAGAGCAAGTCCTTTGAAAAGATAAGCATATTGATAACACTTAGTCCTCACTCAAAGAAGAAAAGGGAGAAGGCCCAAATAAAATCATTAATGAGAGAAAAGTTAAAAATGACACCACAGAAATAAAAAAAAAAAGATCATGAGATTACTGCCACTAATTGTATTCCAGGGAAATAGACAAACTAGAGAAATGAACAAATTCCCTAAAAGTGTATCACTTCCCATTAGAGTCAGAAATAAGAACACACCAATACTAATATTGAAAATGATCAGCAATAATAATAGTAAGCCCCTAACAAACAATAGTCCAGGGCCAGTTTCACAGGTGAATTCACGAAAAAATTAAAGAAGAGTTAACACCTATCCTTCTCAAACTATTCCAAAATCTTTAAGAGAAAGGGACATTTTGAACTCATTCTATGAGATCATCATCACTCTAATACCAAAACAAAAGACACCACAAACAAGAAAATGATAGTCTAATATTACTGATGAACATAGATGTAAAAATCCTGAAACAAAATATCAGTAAATCAAATTTCAGAAATACACTAAAAGCATTGTACACCATGGTCAAGTGGGATTTATCCCAAGAATGCAAAGATATTTGTAGATACATAAATCCAACAACATGTTACATGACATTAAGAAAATGAATAAAATTCACATGATCATTTCCATAGATGCAGAACATTTTGACAGAATTGAGTATACATGTATAATAATAAAAAACACTCTCAACAAAATGGGTATAGAGTAAATATACCTCAACATAAATAAGGCCATGCATGTCAAAGCTACAGCCAAAATCATACTCAGTGATAAAAAGCTGAAAGCATTTTTTCTAACATCAGCATCAGGCCAAGCATACTCACTCTAACTTTTATTTAGCATAGTATTGGAAGCTCTAGCCACAGCGGTTAAACAGGAGAAAGAAGTAAAAGAAATCCATATTGGGAAAGAATTAACACTGTCAGTATTTTTGGATGACATGATACTTTATATAGAAAATTTTAAAGATGCCACCAACACATATTATAACTAATAAACTTTCATTGTATGAAATTAGTGTACAGAGATATATTGTGTTTCTATACATGAACAACAAGATATCAGACAGGAAAATTTTAAAAATTCAGTTTAGAACTGCATAAAAAGGGTAAATCTAACCAAGGGCGTAAAAGACCTGTACTTGGAAAACTATAAGACACTGATGAAAGAAATTTAGCATGACACAAACAAATGGAAAGATACAGTGCTCTAGGATTGGAAGAATTATTCTATTTTTAGTCTGTACTACCCAAGGCAACCTATAGTTTCAATGTGATGCCTATCAAAACACCAGTGGCATATTTTACACAACTGGAAGAAATACTTCTAAAATTTGTAGGGACACACAAAAGACTCCAAGTAGCCAAAACAGTCTTGAGACAGAACATATCCAGAAGTATCATGTTTCCTGGTTTCAAACTATGTTACAAATCTTCAGTAATTAAAACATTATGGTACTGGGAAAACCAACAAAGAAACAAAAAAACAGAACAGACCGGTGGAACAAAATAGAGAGCCCAGAATTATGCCCACACTTATTTAATCAACAGAGGCAACAGAAGCAAGATTATACATTATGGAAAAACTCTCTTCAGTAATTGGGTCTTGCTTTTCCTATACCCTTTAATTTTCATTTCCATCCATGTTGTATTTGGCAGGATCTTCTCATGGTGAAATAATATTCCATTTCATATATATACCACATCTTCTTTACCCACTCATTCATTGATGGGCACTTAAGTCATTTCTGTTTCTTGGTTGTTGTAGATAATGCTGTAATAAACATGACAGAGCAAATACTGCTTTTATTTTGTCTGGCTACATATTCAGAAGATGAACGGCTGGATGACATGGTAGATTAATATTTTGAACAGCCCCCATATTATTTTTGATAGTGACTGAACCAATTTCAGTTCAGTTCAGTCTCTCAGTTGTGTCTGACTTTGCAGCTCCATGGACTGCAGCACACCAGGCCTTCCTGTCTATCACCAACTCCTGGAGTTTACCCAAACTTATGTTCATTGAGTCAGTGATGCCATCCAACCATCTTACCCTCTACTGTCCCCTTCTCCTCCCACCTTCAATATTTCCCAGTGAGTCAATTCTTCACATCAGGTGGCTGAAGTGTTGGAGTTTCAGCTTCAGCATCAGTCCTTCCAATGAATATTCAGGACTGATTTCCTTTAGGATTGACTGGTTGGATCTCCTTTCTGTCCAAGGGACTCTCAAGAGTCTTCTCCAACACCACAGTTCAAAAGCATCAATTCTTCGGTGCTCAGCTTTCTTTACAGTACAACTCTCACATCCATACGTGACTACTGGAAAAACCATAGCTTTGACTAGACGGACATTTGTTGGCAAAGTAATGCCTCTGCTTTTTAATATGCTTTCTAGGTTGGTCCAATTTACATACCCACTAATGGTGTACAGGTATTCCCTATTTTCCAAATCCTCATGAACAGTTGTTATCTTTTGTATTCTTGATTATAGTCATTCTGACATATATGAAGTGATACTTTAGTGTGGTTTTGATTTTCATTTCCTTGATAATTAGTGGTTTTGAGCATCTTTCATGTACCTGTTGGCTCTCATGTAGAGAGAGAGGAAATGGCAACCCACTCCAGTATTCTTGCCTGGAAAATTCTGTGGACAGAAGATCCTGGCTGACCATGGTCCATGTGGTTGCAGAGTCAGACATGACATAATAACTGAACATGCATGAAAGTATGGCCATTTCTTCTTTTATTTGCCTGGAATACCATCACCCATCCTTTCACTTTGAACCTATGTGTATCTTTAGTGCTGAAATGAGTCTCCTGTAGGCAGCCTTTATGTGCATGTGTGCTAAGTTGCTTAAGTTGAATCTGACTCTTTGTGACCTCATGAACTGTAGCCTTCCAGGCTTCTCTGTCCATGGGATTTTCCAGTCAAGAATACTGTAGTGGATTTCTGTGTCC
This sequence comes from Capricornis sumatraensis, assembly GCF_032405125.1. Taxonomy (NCBI): domain Eukaryota; kingdom Metazoa; phylum Chordata; class Mammalia; order Artiodactyla; family Bovidae; genus Capricornis; species Capricornis sumatraensis. Next base: position 126,060,109 of record NC_091071.1, read on the forward strand.
TCCTTTAAAGGATCTTCCTGACCCAAGGATCTAACCTTCAACTTTTATGTCAACTGCATTGAGAGATGGGTTCTTATTGCCACCTGGGAAGCCCAGGAAGCATATAATTGGGTCTTACTGATACATTTTTTGGTCTATCTAATCACTCTATGTCTCTTGATAGGTGAATTTTATTTTATTTATTTTATGTTTTTCTTTTGGCCTTGTCCAGTTCCCCAGGGGGCTTGGCAGGTGACACTAGTGGTAAAGAACTCACCTGCCAATGCAAGAGACCAAAAGATGCGGGTGTGATCCCTGGTTCCAGAAGATCTCCTAGAAGAGGGCATGGCAACCCCCTCTAGTATTCTTGCCTTGAGAATTCTATGGACAGAGGGACCTGGTAGGCTATAGTCCATAGGATTTCAGAGAGTCAGACACAGCTGAAACAGCTATGCATGGCATGCACAGTTGCCCAGGGTACAATATTGAATACGACCAGTAAGAAATTGCTACACCCTAGTGTGTTGTTCACCCAACACTTGATTTTGATTCCCCAGGCCAGTGGGGATAGTGTCTTTCTGATAACATCTATTCAATTTTTGCTGCCCCACATGGTCCTGCTTGTTGTCAGTTTTAGACAAGGAACTTCGAATATGTAAGCATCCTTATACTTTTCCTTTCTTCCAAATGTAGTATATCTTTTCAAATCCACTTTCCTTCAATCATGCAACATTGCATTCTCGTTGTTGATTTTTATATTTTGTGTTGAATTTTTGGGTTTTGTCTGCAGGTACTTGGCCTGTTAGAAGGTTCTCTACCACTACTTAAGATCTTCAAGTTTCTCTTCAACTGACTTCATTTCATGTAATACTCAATTTTATTTATTTATAGGAATCATGCAGTTAAAAATAAATCATTGATGGGGATATACTTTTTAACCAAATATTTTATTTTTTGTGTGTTTAGGTAGAATCAGCTTGTTTTAACCATTTTATTTTTATATGATTTTTAACCATGTATTGTTTGGAAGAATTACTATCCATATTTTAATTTCCTCCTTTATTGTGTATTTTATGATTATAGAGTATTGTTTAGATTTACTTTTTGTTTCTTCTCTTGTATCATCTACTTTGCCTGACTTTTATTCCCAATACACATTTCTCACTGTTTTCTAGTTATGATTTATATATTTGATATAGAAAAATTAATATTATAGTACAGTCTTTCAAATACTACTTTTATATTTAATGAGAATTCAAAATTGGAAATGTTTAAACTGATTCATATTTCTACTAATCCAACAAACATAAAATGAAGCCTCCCATGTACCAGATAACTTATTAGTTATTATGAACACAGTAATAAATAAGAAACTAATCTTCATCCTTAAAGACTGGGTCACATGCAAGAAACATTGCAGTAGAATCTGTATAATGCAACATGTCCTACATTGTTTAGGACAGATAGGTAAAATGTCCTAGTGCCCCACTCAAATTTTATCTTATAGACAATATTTTATTGTTATTTTTGTTGTTTTAAGCTTTAGATTCATTCAAAAATCCTTCAGTTACTATTTCCCATGGATGCTTTCTTTCTGTTTCCAAAAGAATCCCTGAGAATATCTCTCATTTATAATCTTTTTGAAAGGATTTTGCACATCACATAATATATACTCCCATTGTCAGCCTTCAACCAATTCGGTTTTATACTCACAAAATCACCGTGTGCTGTTCTCACATAGTCTGCAATGATTGAAACGTTGGCCGTTCATTTATTATGATTTTAACACTTTGGAAGAAAAGATTTATAAAAGATGTTAGAAGCTCTGGAATGCTAATACTCAAATCTCACTCTGCTTCTAACTAAGCTAATATGTGTATACATTTCTGCAAGGTCAACTACAGGAGAGTATATCAACTAGTTCCAATGAATTCATTTGTCATTTCTTTCACCAAAGAAGGTAAGGACTGTTTCTTACATGGCTTTATGCTCTAAGTTCCTAGCTAGGTTTTGCTTTCAAAACAGAAGTCAGGAAATATCTGTTGCCGTAAAAATAACAGCTTACCATGTGAATCAAAACTGAGCTTGGTAGGAGAGAGTTATGAGTAAATGATATTATTCTTGTCCTCAAGGAAGTCACAAAATTGAGAAAGATAGACAAATAAGCTAAACATTAATTGTGACTATATAATTGTAGTCACATAAATGTGATCTGATAAACAGGGTACCATGGAAGAAAAGTGAGAGATCAACCTTGACCTTTAAAAAGTGGTTTCAACAAATGTAGTCATGAATGAATAAGGAGGAAATATTATTTTATTTTATTTTTTTACTTTACAATACTGTATTGGTTTTGCCATCCATTGACATGAATCCACCACGGGTGAATTTTTAACTGAACTAGAGAGAATGAAGTCCCTATTACACCCTAAACCAATGTATAAATAGCAGAGAATCAGAAAGATCAGGACCTTTTTAGGGAAATTTCAGCAATTTTGTATGTTGGGAAGTCAATTGGCATCAGGTCAAAATGATTTATACATTTATTCTTTAGGTGGTATGGAATGATATAGACTACTTGAATTAGGATGAAAATTCTGAAAGTGTGATGACACTTCTATTTGCTTACTCAGTATTTATTCCCACCATACTTCTACTTACATCCTGATACAACTCATTTTATTCAGTTATCTACTTTTTATAATATTGTATTTTGATTGAGGGAGTTGAGATTCTAGTAAGAATAAATCTCATTTGTAAATTCCCACAACTTTTCAATTTCATATTTTTAATCATCACAGACATGCAATAAGATAGACTTTCAGGATACATTAGGGAAAATAGCTGAAGTGGCTATCAGTAGGGAGACACAGGTGAAGCTCCTTTGACTCGGCTCTGCTCAGCGCCTCTGGGAATGGAAGATCCAATAGCTCAGCACACCTAAAATGCAGTCACAACATTTCATTTGGGGATTATTCCTCTAAACAGTTTACATTAATTGCATCTCTCTGAGTCATGAACCCATGATTGAAGTCAGTTAACACAAGCATTGCCTTACTGACTTTTTCTTTCCGAAGTAGAAACACAGCCCATGTCAATGTTAAACTGAAGAGATCAACTGTAGGAAAGACTTACTCTTTTGTGTATCAAGACATTTCATAGCCCTTGTTGAGGTGCACAGCCATCACATAATCATGAAGGGCACCAAAAAACAAGAAGAATTTGTCATATAGAAGACAGAATGGAAACCAGGATCTTTGAGCAGATGTCAAAGCAAGTGACATTAATTAAGAGCGTGATGAGGGTTAGAAATCCCTTCCATGGGAAAAGTGAATATAAACTACTGTTACAGACTATAGATTCTTGTTGGTACTTACCTCCCTTGTTATAAATTTTTCTTTCTTTTATTATTCAGCTGCATAAGTTTAAGAGGAAAAGTCATTTGTTTGACTTAGTAAAGAGCTGAAGATTTGCCAAACAGGACAGTCAAAAGACAAGGAAGCAAGGGAATTAAAGGTGATGGGAAAGGCACTGAACAACTCATCAATACTCCAACTTCACAGGAAAAGTAGAACAGAGAAAGTGTGGTAAGATGTTTCATTTTATCAGTAGTAACAGGTTTAACTAGAAGTTTTAATATATTGTCTTTGTTTTTTTCTTTTTTTCTGTCTTTTCGATAGGAAAAAATAAAAATAGTATATGTGGTACAAAATATATTTAGATATAATCTCTTGTAAACAATTTTGTGTTGGTGATATTAAAGAAATAAAAAACCTCCAACTTTGATCAACTTTCATTTTTCTCTTAGTATATACTTTATTGAAGTACAGTTGACTTACAGTGTTTCAGGTGTGCAGCAAGGCAATTCAGTTATATACATATACACATATTATTTTTGAAATTATTTTCCATCATATGTTATTATAAGATATTGACTATAGTTCCTTGTGCTATACAGTGTCTGTTTCTTGTTGCATATCTATTTTTTAATTAGAAATCTAGCATTCTATTAATAGTAAGTCAAACAAGTAGAATCAAAATGTCATAAAATTTTTAGTTAGGCAAAAATGCATAAATTTTTGAAAGTACATATATATAAAATACATATTATTTACATATATGTATATGAAAGCTTTTCTACTACCCTTGATAAGGGCTTGAGAAAGAAGGTCAAAAAAGAAAAGATGATATTGAGAAATTGGAAAGCATAAATTAAATGAAATGGGAGCACTGAATATGAAAGAGAAAAGTGAAACAACCTAGATAAAAATAAAAGATCATCATATGGTCCAGTTATTTTAATTATACTGGATGCTTGGGGCTGGTGCACTGAGATGACCCAGAGGGATGGTACGGGGAGGGAGGAGAGAGGGGGGTTCAGGATGGGGAACACGTGTATACCTGTGGTGGATTCATGTTGATATATGGCAAAACCAATACAGTATTGTAAAGTAGTTAACCTCTAATTAAAATAAATAAATTTATATTTAAAAATAAAAAAAAAAAACATAACTGCTCATTAGAAATATATCTGGTGCTCTGAAGAAAAAAAAGTAATACCTGGGCATTTGATATTTTCAAAAAAAATCAAGATAATTTGATATACATCTTGAATTTTAAAAGTGATTGCAGGTTTTTCTATTAAATCCTAGAGTTGGTGATATAGAGTTCTATTATTTTTCCATTGACCAATCATAATACAGTTGTATTAAGTGAGTAATAGTTACATAATCCGGAGAAGGCAATGGCAACCCACTCCAGTACTCTTGCCTGGATAATCCCATGGACCGAGGAGCCTGGTAGGCTGCAGGCCCTGGGGTCGCTGCAAGTTGGACACTACTAAGCGGCTTTGCTTTCACTTTTCACTTTCATGCATTGGGGAAGGAAATGGCAACCCACTCCATTGTTCTTGCCTGGAGAATCCCAGGGAAGGAGAAGCCTGGTGGGCTGCCGTCTATTGGGTCGCACACAGCCGGACACGACTGAAGTGACTTAGCAGCAGCAATTACATAATCACAGTAGTAATAGATGTTTATCAGTTTTCACAATAAATTGCTAGACAAAAAATAAAAGATAATTACAATTGCAAGTCATAATGGGAACATGATTAACCTAAGAATATAAATAATTACATACAGTTTGGGAGGTCAAGCAGAGTGATTTGGTAAGTGGAAGTGCATACATGCACAAGTCTTCATCTGCCCAGTCTATGTCTTGTGCATTTAATCCATTTACATTTAAGGTAATTATTGATATGTATGATTCTATTACCATTTTCTTAATTGTTTTGGGTTTATTTTCTGTAGGTCTTTTCCTTCTCTTATGTTTCCTGCCTAGAGAAGCCGTTAGCATTTGTTGTAAAGTTAGTATGGTTTTGCTGAATTCTCTTCACTTTTGCTTGTCTGGAAAGCTTTTGATTGCTCCGTTGAATCTGAATGAGAGTCTTGCTAGGTAGAGTATTCTTGGTTGTAGAATACTCTTCCCTTTCATCACTTTAAATATATCACGCCATTCCCTTCTGGCTTATAGAGTTTCTGTTGAGAAATCAGCTGATAGCCTGATGAGAGTTCCCTTTTATGTTATTTATCATTTTCCCCTTGCTTTTAATAAATAATTAGCATTTTAACAGATTTTGTAAACATGCACCCCTATAGAGTGTAAAGTATTTCACATTTTTGTCAAACTTTATTAACTGGCAGTTTGCATAAACATTTACAAATAATAAAATTCCTTACTTACATTGATGAGATTGCTCCAATATAACATATTTTGAATTCTTCAACTTCACATTGACTCATTTATCACCTAAGATTCGAAAGTTTTTTGACATTATTGTACTCACCAATACTAATTCTTATTTTTTTCTTTTTCTTAATTATTTCTTATTGAAGTATAATTGGCTTATAGAATTTTGTTGTTTTCTATTAAACCTCAACATGAATCAGCCATAGGTATATATGTATCCCCTCCCTTTTGAAAATCCCTCCCATCTCTAAAATTTATTGTACTCCTTAATATTCATTTAAGGAGCTAGAAAGAATAATCATAAATACATTCAAGAAAAAGTTGACCAATATAGTCTTTACATTATTCAGTATGTTTTTATAAGGTCATAATTTGTTTTATCAAACTATGTGCTATAATATTGCTCAGTCTGTAATCTGATAAGAGATTTTATAGTATGGACATAAATCATTATTATGCAAGGTATCTTGTAGTAAGTGTTATAAAATTTGTATAAAGAGTCATGAAAACAGTATCAAAATGATTTTGAGCTGGATTCCAGAAGACTCCATGAACAGCACTTGGGTTGGCTTCTGAAAAGACTATAGAATCAATCTATTTTATTGTCAATATCTGTTTACACTGCATTTTAAATTTAACAAGTTGTTGCTTCCATATCATAATACTCATTAGAGTCTATAGGGTTTTTTTTTTTTTTTTTGCTTCCCTCTTCAAATTCCAATTTTTTCTTATTATTTTCATCAATTATTTAAATTTTATTTTTTTGGACATGGAATATTTAATAGAGTCAGATAAGCATATTACCTGCCTAGAGGTAATTCATAAATGCTAAGAATAGTCAACAGTTTTGCTTCAACTATTGCCTTAGCAAATTGGCAATAGCACCTTAGTTGACTTAACCCTCTGCCCTCTTCTTATTCTAACTTAATCCAATTTAATAAATACAAATATATATTTATATTCACACACGTGCACACACTGGACTACCACAGACTGTTTATATTTTGTTTTCTAAATTCTAATTTAAAAAATCTTAAATTCAAAATTTATGAAGTAAATGTTAGAGTTTGAGAGGGGCTAAGGTCTTACCCAAGACCTCTTCCCTCATCTGATATTGATCCAACTGAGGATTCAAGTGAATAAAACAGCTGGATATTTAAATATCAATTATATTCGTAGAATGTCTAATATTTGGGATTATAACTAGTTTATAGTTGTGGCAAATTGCTATATATATTTCTCTATATATAAATTTCTTCATATATTTCTCCACACGGATATTTCTTTCTATATATAATACATGTATATATACATTTTAATATATATTAACAGGGCTTGCCTGGTGGATCAGTGCTAAAGAATTCGACTTCGATGCAGGAGACGCAGGAGAAACAGGTTCAACTCTTGGGTCGGGAAGAATCCCTGGAGGAGGAAGTGGCAACCCACTCCAGTATTCTTGCCAGGAAAATTGCATGGACAGAGGAGCCTGGTGAGCTGCCGTTCATGGGATCACAAAAAGTTGGACATGACTGAAGCGACTGAGCACATAAGAAAGAAAAGTAATAACATATATATATCCATATGTATAATTTATGCATATATGCATCTTAATATATATAATGAACTAAAGTGTACAGTTAAATAGATTTGATTTAACTTTTTTAATTTTTTAAATGGCACAATCATGATATAAAACATTTCCATCATCATTTAGAGTAAATCTTCTTCTACCTCTAGTCCTATGTAACATCTGATCAACTCTCTGTTACTATAGTTTTGACTTTTCTCAAAATTATACAATTTCTAACCTTTTTGTCTACCTTTTCCCACTGAACACAATGCTTTTGAGATTCATCAAAGCTGGTGTCTGTGTCAGTAATTTTTTCTTAATTGCTGACTATTTTGCTCTGTAGATACAATATTTGCTTCTCTTTGTATACTTTGATGAACACTGGATTTTATTTAGTTTTTTGAGTGAATTAAATGAAGCTGATATGAACATTTGAGATTTCTTTAGATTGACTTAATTTTTTCATATTGCCTTTGCACACACTGAGGAGTGGTATTGCTGGTTTATATAATAAGTATATGCCTAACTTCATAAGACATTATCAAAGTGTTTTACAAGCTAGTTGTACCATTTTACATTTCACCAATAGTGTGCACAAATTCACCTCCATGTCCTCAAGTCTTTAAAAATATCTAGTTTTCTGTATCGCCAATATACTTGTTTTCTAATCATTTCAAGTGTCTGTCCTTGATAACTGCATAACAACATAAATCTCCCCCCATATCAATTTTCTCTTTTATTTATGGAATTTCAGTATCTTTATTATGTCATGTCTGACTCTTTGTGATCCGTGGACTGTAGCCCACCAAGTTCCTCCGTCCATGGGATTCTCCAGGCAAGAATACTTGAGTGGGTTGCCATTTCCTTCTTCAATGGAGCAACACACTCAATGCTAAAGCTGAAACTCCAGTACTTTGGCCCCCTCATGCTAAGAGTTGACTCATTGGGAAAGACTCTGATGCTGGGAGGGATTGGGGGCAAGAAGAAAAGGAGATGACAGAGGATGAGATGGCTGGATGGCATCACTGACTCGATGGACGTGAGTTTGAGTGAACTCCAGGAGATGGTGATGGACAGGGAGGCCTGGTGTGCTGCAATTCATGGGGTCGCAAAGAGTCAGAAGACCTTTCATATTATTCTTCAATTTCCCAATTCTAAAATTTGAAAGTATTTCTAGTTTTAACTCTAAATTATGATTATATCCTTCTTTACAATGGGGGGTGGGGGGTGGTGTGTATTCTTGAGCCTGTGATCCAGGGAATAGAATTCAAAGTATCTGTGAACCTCGATAGTGTAGTGGAAAATAATGATCACACATACTTTAAATTTGCTTCCATAGAGACATGGATCTTAATTATTGTTTCCCTCATTCTAGTGAGGACTTAGTGATTTGCTTCACCAATAGATTGGGGCATAAATAACACTTCGAGTTTTCTGAGTTTAAGTTAAAAAATCATTTGCAACATTTGGTTAAGAATTGGTTTGTGATCTTAGAAGATTCCCTCTTGAAATGAATCATCATGATTTTGTTGCTGTTGTTTAGTCTCTAAGTCATGTCCAACTCTGTCAACCCATGGACTCTAGCTCACTAGGATCCTCTGTCCCTAGGATTTTCCAGGCAAGAATACTGGAGTGGGTTGCCATTTCCTGCTCTAGAGGATTTTCTAGACCAAGTATCAAGCGCATGTCTCCTTCATTGGCAGGTAGATTCTTTACCACTGAGACACCAAGTAAACTTAGTCATCATGATATGTGAAACCAAACCTATCGTTGTTGAGTCACTCAGTTCAGTTCAGTTCACTTCAGTTCAGTTCAGTCACTCAGTCATGTCCGACTCTTTGTGACCACATGAATTGCAGCACACCAGGCCTCCTTGTCCATCTCCAACTCCCAGAGTTCACTCAAACTCCTGTCCATCGAATCGGTGATGCCATCCAGCCATCTCATCGTAGGTCGTCCCCTTCTCCTCCTGCCCCCAATCCCTCCCAGCATCAAAGTCTTTTCTAATGAGTCAACTCTTCGCATGAGATGGCCAAAGTACTGGAGTTTCAGCGTTAGCATTAGTCCTTCCAAAGAAATCCCAGGGTTGATCTCCTTCAGAATGGACTGGTTGGATCTCCTTACAGTCCAAGGGACCCTCAAGATTCTTCTCCAACACCACAGTTCAAAAGCATCAATTCTTCGGTGCTCAGCCTTCTTCACAGTCCAACTCTCACATCCATACATGACCACTGGAAAAACGATAGCCTTGACTAGACAGACCTTAGTCAGCAAAGTAATGTCTCTGCTTTTGAGTATGCTATCTAGGTTGGTCATAACTTTTCTTCCAAGGAGTAAGTGTCTTTTAATTTCATGGCTGCAGTTACCATCTGCAGTGATTTTGGAGCCCCCAAAAAATAAGGTTTGACACTGTTTCCACTGTTTTTCCATATATTTCCCATGAAGTGATGAGACCGGATTCCATGATCTTCGTTTTCTGAATGTTGAGCTTTAAGCCAACTTTTTCACTCTCCTCTTTCACTTTCATCAAGAGGTTTTTTAGTTTCTCTTCACTTTCTGCCATAAGAATGCTGTCATCTGCATATCTGAGGTTATTGATATTTCTCCCAGCAATCTTGATTCCAGCTTGTGTTTCTTCCAGTCTAGCGTTTCTCATGATGTACTCTGCATTGAAGTTAAATAAGCAGAGTGACAATATACAGCCTTGATGTACTCCTTTTCCTATTTGGAACCAGTCTGTTGTTCCATGTCCAGTTCGAACTGTTGCTTCCTGACCTGCATACAGATTTCTCAAGAGGCAGGTTAGGTGGTCTGGTATTCCCATCTCTTTCAGAATTTTCCACAGTTTATTGGGATCCACACAGTCAAAGGCTTTGACGTAGTCAATAAAGCAGAAATAGATGATTTTCTGGAACTCTCTTGCTTTTTCGATGATCCAGCAGATGTTGGCAATTTGATCTCTGGTTCCTCTGCCTTTTCTAAAACCAGCTTGAACATCTGGAAGTTCACGGTTCCCATATTGTTGAAGCCTGGCTTGGAGAATTTTGAGCATTACTTTACTAGCATGTGAGATGAGTGCAATTGCGCGGTAGTTTGAGCATTCTTTGGCATTGCCTTTCTTTGGAATTGGAATGAAAACTGAGCTTTTCCAGTCTTGTGGCCACTGCTGAGTTTTCCAAATTTGCTGGCATATTGAGTGCAGCACTTTCACAGCATCATCTTCCAGGATTTGAAATAGCTCAACTGGAATTCCATCACCTTCACTAGCTTTGTTCATAGTGATGCTTTCTAAGGCCCACTTGACTGCACATGCCAGGATGTCTGGCTCTAGGTGAGTGATCACACCATCGTGATTATCCCGGTAATGAAGATCTTTTCTGTACCGTTCATCTGTGTATTCTTGCCACCTCTTCTTAATATCTTCTGCTTCTGTTAGGTCCATACCATTTCTGCCTTTTATTGAGCCCATCTTTGCATGAAATGTTCCCTTGGTATCTCAAATTTTCTTAAAGAGATCTCTAGTCTTTCCTATTCTGTTGTTTTCCTCTATTTCTTTGCATTGATGGCTGAAGAAGGCTTTCTTATCTCTTCTTGCTGTTCTTTGGAACTCTGCATTCAGATGTCTATATCTTTCCTTTTCTCATTTGCTTTTCGCCTCTCTTCTTTTCACAGCTATTTGTAAGCCCTCCCCAGACAGCCATTTTGCTTTTTTGCATTTCTTTTCCATGGGGATGGTCTTGATCCCTGTCTCCTGTACAATGTCATGAACCTCATTCGATAGTTCATCAGGCACTCTATCTATCAGATCTAGGCCCTTAAATCTATTTCTCACTTCCACTATATAATCATAACGGATTTGATTTGGTCATACTTGAATGGTGTAGCGGTTTTCCCTACTTTCTTCAATTTAAGTCTGAATTTGGCAATAAGGAGTTCTTGATCTGAGCCATAGTCAGCTCCCGGTCATGTTTTTGGTGACTGTATAAAATCTTTCCATCTTTGGCTGCAAAGAATATAATCAATCTGATTTTGGTGTTGACCATCTGGTGATGTCCATGTGTAGAGTCTTCTCTAATTCTTTGTGTCCCTAGCAGATTGCAGACTGCTAGGCTTCCCTGGCCTTCACCACCTCCCAGAGCATGCTCAGACTCATGTCCATTGAGTTGGTGATACCATCTAATCATCTCATCCTCAGTCATTACCTACCCCTCCTGCCTTCTATCTTTCCTACCATCACGGTCTATTTCAATGAGTCAGCTCTTTGCATCAGGTAGCCAAAGTTTTGGAGTTTCAGCTTCAGAATCAGTCCTTCTAATGAATATTCAGAGTTGATGTTGTTTAGGATTGACTTGTTTGATCTCTTGCAGTCCAGTGGACTCTCAAGAGTCTTCTCTAACACCATAGTTCAAAAATCAATTATTTGCACTCAGCCTTCTTATGGTCCAACTCTCACATCCAAACGTGACTACTGGAAAACTATAGGTTTGACTGTACAGACCTTTGTTGGCAAAGTAATGTTTCTGGTTTTCAGTATGCTGTCTAGGTTCATTAGAGCTTTTCTTCCAAGGAGCAAGTGTCTTTTAATTTCATGGCTGCAGTCACCTTCTGTAGTAGAATTTGGAGAGCAAGAAAATAAAGTCTCTCATGTTTCCATTGTTTCCCCATCTGTTTTCCATGAAGTGGTGGGATTGAGTCCATCATATTTGTTTTTTGAATGTTGAGTTTTAAGCCACCTTTCCACTCTCCTCTTTCACTTTCATCAAGACGTTTAGTTCCATTAGTTAACACAGTTCTTAGGGTTAAAACTTATACACAAAGGTTTAAAGCCAGGCTCTGACATAAAAGTAGCTAGCAAAAACATCCTTACACCTTTACATTGATTACTAGGAAGACAAAACATATCTATAACTTATTGTAAATGATAGAACATGGTAGATTTAATTTTTGTGAACATTCACCTAAGTGTAATTAGTCATTTAACAAGGCAATTTCTCTAAGCTCACAGTATCATCTATAGTCTGTGTTCTTTACCTGCCTTAATTTAAAACAGAAAAATAACTTATTATGTGGCATTTTGATGAAAAAAATATTTTTATGCCCAAAGTGTATGTGCAAAACTCTTATTCTATGTCAAAATTAAAAATTTTCATAAAAATTAAATGATAAAAGACCTGTATAGTTCTATTCTTAATGTTTCTGGCCAAAATCGGTGCCTTAAACTTTTGATCCCATTAACTGTTTTTCTCAACACCACCTATAGACACATACACACACACACACAGAGAGACAGACAAAGCCAAAGGAAAGCAAAGACAAAAATAAAAGACTGAATAAAAAAACATATTTAAGGAAGCAAACTTCATCAACAAAGAATGCAAATGAGTTAAAGATTCATAAGAATCGGCTTTCTAAATTAAAGGTGTTTTTAAAATAGTGATATTAAAAGAAAGGAAATAATGCCAAGCTTAACCAGGTTTTCATCACTTTGTTAATAGCAGGAAAATCATATTTATAATATTTGTAAACATACATAGCCAGAGATATAACAAAATCAGGATTAAAGTTGCTATTTATTAGAGGTTCAACTCTGTTGGACAAGATCGAGGGTTTATTAATTTTGGGACCAGAATCAGACCAGATGACCTTATCATTACTTATTTATCTTAGTGTGAAAATGTTTTTTTCTTGGACAGACTGTGAACATACCTAATATAATGAAAGCAGAGCAAAGTGTCAGTTTCTGCTTCTAAGGTAAGTGTTGTGAATGTATATAGTAGAACTTGTGTATTATATTAGTACAGAAGGTGTATATTACAGTGATTAAGAGCGAGGGTGAGAGAGTTAGAGCCAAACTGCCTGAGCTGATAAGTTATTTTACCCCTGCCTCTGCGCATGTTACAGAAGTTCATTGTGCCTCTGAGCCTCTTAGATAATCCGTATGTGCCTTAAGTTTCTCATCAGTAACATGGGGATAATAAATTACCTAACTTATTAAAACTTTTGATGATTAAATAGGTCAGTTTATATAAAGCATTGTTACCCCCAAACACATAGTAATATTTGCATCCAATAAATGTTTCTTATTAATATTTAGTCATTGTTATTATCATGATCCTCCTTCTCATCATGAAAGCTGCTCTTCTGATCTTGTTATTATTTAACTCTGATACCCCTTGCTTTGAGTCATTCCACCCTGCTTGACAAACACCAAAATTGTTCTACGTATCATAGATCCTAATTTAAAAGTCAGTTTGCTTTGTGCATAGTATTTTCAAACATTTGGTAAGATTTAGTATCTTTTGGATGATGTTGACATCATATTTCATTGGATCAGAATATGGCTATTTTTTTCCCATTTCTGTACCCATTTGGTCAATAAAACTGTGTATTATACCTCTATTTGTGCCTTATATTTAGAAAATTAAGAACTATGCATATAGTTATGCACACAAAAGTTTTTGTATACATATGTAAGTGCTGAAATGAAAACTTGATGCATAAGCTTACTAAGTGTTTATCATGGGATAACCTTTGTTCTAACAACTTAAAATACATGACCTTATTTAATTTATTTGATTTTCACAATTGCTCTATGAAGTCAATACCATAACAAATCCTATTTATGTATGGGACACTATACCTCAAGGAGTTATCTACCTTTACATTGTAACATGTGATCCAAGAATAACTGGCTTCATAGTCTGTGGCTTTAGCCATTATGCTTCCGCACATACAGCTTTATGTGCTGTGATGTCTGCTCCACCCAGTGGGATGGTCATGTTAGTCTCTGTTGTCTCCACAGTGTTATAGTGCCATCTAGTACTCTGTTATGTTTAGTTGCTGAGTCCTGTCTGACTCTTTGCGACCCCATGGACTGTAGCCTGCCAGTCTCTCCTCTCCATTGGATTTCTCATGCAAGAATACTAGAACGGATTGCCATTTCCTTCTCCAGGGTATCTTCTTGACCCAGGGATTGAACCCATGCCTCTTGCATTAGCAGGTGGATTCTTTTGCTGCTGAGCCACCAAGGAAACCCCTTAGTATACTATGAAGTGAAGTGAATTCATTCAGTAGTGTTGGACTCTTTGCAACCCCATGAACTCTAGCCTGCCAGGGTCCTCTGTCCATTATATTTTCCAAGTAAGAACACTGGAGTGGGTTGCCATTTCCTTCTCTTTAGTATACTATATTGATGCTCAATAAATAGTTTTAAATGAATAAATTAGTCTGTCACCTTGAACTTGTTCATCATTAAGTTGTTGTCATATTTCTTGTCCTGATTTCTTTATTTGAGAGAGCTGTATTAATATCTCTCACATAGTTGTGAATTTGTGATCTTTTTCTCATCAATTTAATTACATTGTGTTTTGTTATTTTAATATGTTATATTACATTATGTTAAAAATGTCATGCTGCTGCTGCTGCTGCTGCTGCTGCTGCTGCTAAGTTGCTTCAGTAGTGTCCAACTCTGTGTGACCCCATAGACGGCAGCCCACCAGGCTCCCCCGTCCCTGAGATTTCCAGGCAAGAGTAGTGGAGTGGGTTGCCATTTCCTTCTCTGAGAAACATCATTTATTTTTGGCTTGTCTTTTTACCAACATTGAATACATGGATTCTTTTCATAATGTTATTTTATCTGATATTATTATTGCTAAGCTGCTGCATTTTTCTTGGCATTACCCACCAGATAGCCACTGCTTGTGCCTTTAGACAGGGTCTTCTTAGGGTATTGTCTTGCCTCAGGAGAAAGTCAGCATGGCAAAAATTTTGCTTTTCCAAGCAGTCTTACTGCCCCTGATCTACTGCTCTCAACTTCCACTGCCACAGGAGCTAAGCTCTTTCTGTGTTGTGCCTGTCTTGGGCCATGATTTTTCCCATAGGCTGAGACTGCTAGCCACAAGGCTCTTCACCTGCTTGCTTTCATCTCCATTGGAATTCTGCACTGTCTGACCACTTGATAACTTTCCTGGTGTGGGAGTGGACAGTCACTTAGGCTAAATGTGTTTTTGTTTTTCACTTCTATGTTTGGCACAGAGCAGTGTGCTTCCCAGGTAGTAGTAGTGGTAAAGAATCCTCCTGCCCATGCAGGAGACACAAGAGGTGTAGGTTTGATCCCTGGGTTGGGAAGGTCCCCTGAAGGAGGAAATGGCAACCCACTCCAGTATTCTTGCCTGGAAAATTCCATGGGTGGAGGAGCCTGGCGGGCTACAGTCCATAGGGTCTCAAAAAGTCAGACACAACTGAGCAACCATATACACAGTGTGACTGCAGCTTGTGCTCAATGAACCATCTTGGAAACTGGAACTTAGTATGAACTTGAAAAGGGACGTACTTCTCTATCTCTGAACAATAACAATTAAGTATTACTTAAATGTAAAAGGAAGAACTGAGTTATTGCTAAATCATGTTTCTTTCTGAAATCTAAGTAGATATTGGGAATCATTCTGTTAATTTCACAAAAGTTATTTTAGTAAGTGGCAACAATCCTGTAATGATCAAACATGAAAAATTACTTCCACTATTTTGACTATGGAAAATATTGAGATTTAGCCCTGGGAACTTGTAATGTATGAGAAAATCTCATATCTTAAAATAGGTTTCTTTACTGTCTACCACATAAATGAGCCTACCTATAAACAATGATTGGCATCATTGTATGTGGACATATGATTTGCAATATTTGTATTAATATGACTTTTAAATTTTAATATGCTTATCGTATTTTCCAATTTTATTTCATATGTAAGTTTTTATATTTTCAGGGATATATTTGTTGCTGTTGTTCATTTGCTAAGTCTTGTCTGATTCTTTGTAGCTCCACGGACTTCCACATACTAGGCTCCCCCATCCTTCACAATCTCCCAGAGTTTGCTCAGATTCAGTCAGTGATGTTCTCTAACCATTTCCTCCTTTGTCACTCCCTTCTCCTTTTGCCATCAGTCTTTCATATCATCAGGGTCTTTTCCAGTGAGTCAGCTCTTCACATCAGGTGGCTAAGTACTAGATCCTCAGCATTGGTCCTTCCAGTGAATATTCAGAATTGGTTTCCTTTAGGATTGACTGGTTTGATATCCTTGCAGTCCAAAGGATTTTCCAGCACCACAATTCAAAATCATCAATTCTTTGGCACTCAGCCACTCAGCCTTCTTTATAGTCCAGTTCTCACACATAGATTATTGAAATATTCTTCAACTGGGTAAATGAAAATTATTTTCATATTAATATACTTAAGTGGATCATGTCTTTTACTTTGATTCCTAATGGTAATATTTCATTCTATATTTAAAATATGAACAAAAGAAAGAATTAAATCAAGATTCTGCTCTTTTCCTTCTCTTAACAACAAGGGTTCCAAAACATTTCCTTTTCTCTCCTTTTTTCTTTCCTTTCTTCTTTGCTTTCCTTCCCTTCCCTTTTTCTTTCATTTTTCCTTCCCTTTTCCTTTTCTTTTTCCTTTCTTATCTCCTTCCCTTTCTCCTTTCGTTCCTTTCCCTTTTCTTCCCTTCCTTCCCCTTTTCCTTTCCTTTTCTCCTGGACTCAAGGCCTTTATCAAGGAGATGTACCATGGGTACTAAGTAGAACATCCTAATGTCAAATATATTAACCAACACAAATCTCTTACCAATTTACTGCCTTGGATTAAGGCTATTTCTGAGTTCTCCTGCCAAGGATACATTTTGCACAATTTGTGGTGTGCAAGTATTATACTTTAGCTGTTTATTTATTTATTTATTTTTAAATCTTTAATTCTTACATGTGTTCCCAAACATGAACCCCCCTCCCACCGCCCTCCCCATAACATCTCTGTGGGTCATCCCCATGCACCAGCCCCAAGCATGCTGTATCCTACATCAGACATAGACTGGCGATTCAATTCTTCCATGATAGTATACATGATAGAATGTGATTCTCCCAAATCATCCCACCCTCTCCCTCTCCCTCTGAGTCCAAAAGTCCGTTATACACAGCTGTGTCTCTTTTCCTGTCTTGCATACAGGGTCGTCATTGCCATCTTTCTAAATTCCATATATATGTGTTAGTATACTGTATTGGTATCCTTGGAGACTTACTGAAGAAGTTTTCTATCCTTACTTTTTGTCTTTGGTCTAAGACTATCAGAACTTCATTTACATTTTGACTCTTTAGTTAAATACATCTCCTCTGGGCAATGAAGAGCTATCAGATGACAGAATTGGATGTAAGTGTATAGATTTTATGATCTATTGAGTATTGGGTACTATATTTCATCCTCTTCATATAAATGTTTATCTCATATGTATGTGCATATATGTGTGTGTAACATGAGCATGCTCAGTTGCTAAGTCATATCTGATTCTCTGCAATCCAGTGGACCATAGCCTGCCAGTCTCCTCTGTCCATGAAATTTTTGAGGCAAGAATACTGGAGTGGATTGCTGTTTTCTTCTCCAGGGGATCTTCATGACCCAGGGATCGAACCTGCATCTCCTGCATTGCATGCAGGTTCTTTACTGTTGAGACACCTATTACTGAGGGATAAAGTTTGAAAAGAATGAAAAGTGGTGTCTACTAGACTCATCTTTCTCTTTACTATACCTGCTTTTAGTTTGTATGCATTTGCTTTAAACAGAAAGTTTTAAATTACAATTTAATATATTGTGGTATGAAAGATGACAACTTTTTAAAAAAATGAAAACCATTTATTTTGTATCCTATCATGCCGCCATATACATAATGAACTAAAAGAAAAGAGTTGTTAAATAGGAAGAGTTAGAGTTATGTCTTGTGAAATAACACCTGATATATTATTATTTCAATTTTGCATTTAGAAGACAAAGAACAAAACATAAGTAGCATTAATTTCAAATTAGGTACTTGGAAAAAGATTAATCTTATCAACTTACATGATTAAAATAATTCTCTCTATCTAACTACTTATCTTTTATAGCATATCTACTAGGTAGAATAATTTAGTTTATTCTGAATTAAGAAATAATCAAAGAGCCTTGTGGCTTATTGCACTAAATGTTTGATTCTCAGGCTACACGTTGACTGCAAGAGATTCTTCTCTACAACTCTTTCCCATTAAACCAAGCTGACAGAGCAATTGCTATCTGAAATATATCAGGGTAATAGAATGTAAACAAACTTTTTGTTCGTTGAACAGGTATAGTTATGTGGACCATTCATGAAGATCAGTGAAAGTGAAAGTTACTCAGTTGGGTCCAGCTCTTTGCAACCCCATGGACTATACAGTAAAAGAATTCTCCAGTCCAGAAGACTGGAGTGGGTAGCCTTTCCCTTCTCCAGGGGATCTTCGCAACCCAGGGATTGAACCAAGGTCTCACACATTGCAGGCGGATTTTTTACAAGGGAAGCCCATGAAGACCAGTGACTGCATTCATATCCTGTGTCTAATATAAGGAAAAATGGAAGTATGTGATATAAACAGTACTGGTTATATTACAATTAAATCAGTTTTCTCTGACTGCTATTACAACCTTTTCATTTAAGTTTTGTTTTATTAGTATTTAATTTTAATCTATAGAGGAACCATTTTAAATAAGTGATTGAAAAAAATCAACAAATAGGAAATACTGAATTGGTCTTACGCAATGTTTACATTTTGAATTAAAGCATCAATAAATAACTGTCAACAGAGAGTTTAAATTTGTAGACTTCTAAGCTCCAACACTTTGGTCACCTGATGCAAAGTGCCACTCAGTTGAAAAGACTGTGATGCTGGGAAAGATGAAGGCAAAAGGAGAAGGGGGCAGCAGAGGATGACATGGCTGGATGGCATCACTGACTCAGTGAAGATGAATTTGAGCAAACTCTGGGAAGTAGTGAAGGACAGGGAAGCCTGGCATGCTGCAGTTCATGGGGGTCACAAAGAGTAGGAAATGACTTGGTGACTGAAAAAAAAAAAAAAAAGCTATAAACAATTTTTTTCAAAGTAAAACACAAAAAAAACAGAATAATAAAACCCAGATAAGCAACAACAACAAAACATGTTTTATTGCCCAAAATATCAGAGCAAAAACTGATTTATAAAAGAGTGTAAGAAGTTGTCCTACTGGCAAAGAATAAGCCAATATACTTCTTGTCCCATCCAACTGGCTACTCATGAAACATTAAAATCAAATCACTTCGGGCAAGTGTTTTGTAATGGATTAACTTGTGCATGATGTAATCAAGCTTTAGAATAATATTACAAATGCCAAACAGGACTTTCAACCAGCAACATTAAGACCCTTTGCCAGCTGAATACATTACTGTAGACAGAAATCCTTCAGGCAATGTTAGGTCACTGATTATAGCAATTTATTTCTCATTAGCTTATAACAACCTGATCTCTTCATCTGTTTCAGCTCTATGAAGTTGCACTTCAGAATTTATATATACAAACTCATAAGGAATCATTTTATTACTATGACTTTCACTTAAAAATGAGTATTCATTAGAATTCTAGTTAGGAACGCTGACATATTGGCTTTCCTAGTTGGAATTTCACAAGATACTGATATTCTGTATAACAAAGAAAATTATACTCACACTTATAGAGGTGTATAATTGTAGCACTCATCAAAGTATATTCAAAATATTTAATATTGATAGAAAATTTAGCCTCATTCAATACAATTCTAAAGATATAGAGCAAAATTTAAAATCCTTATGTTATTTAAAAAGTTCCAAAAGTATATGGGAAGCATTCTAAGTCATCATTAAAATTTACCATGCTGCTAAGTCACTTCAGTCATGTCCGACTCTGTGCAACCCCATAGACTGCAGCCCACTAGGCTACCCCGTCCCTGAGATTCTCCAGGCCAAGAACACTCGAGTGGGTTTCCATTTCCTTCTCCAATACATGGAAGTGAAAAGTGAAAGTGAAAGTGAAGTCGCTCAGTTGTATCCGACTCTTAGCGACCCCATGGACTGCAGCCTACCAGGCTCCTCCATCCATGGGATTTCCCAGGCAAGAGTACTCGAGTGGGGTGCCATTGTCTTCTCTAAAAATTTAGCATAAATGTCATTAAAACCAAGTAACTGTTATCTACCTGTCTGTCTATATATCTGTCTTACAGATCTGAGGACCAGAACTCTGACCTCCGTTTCACTGAGCTAATGTCAAGGTGTTGGGAGGATTACCTCTCTCTCAAGGCTCTAGATTAGAATTCATTTTATTGCCATTTTTTAAATCTTCTCCAGATGCATTCATTGGATCATTTACCATCTTTCTTCCTCAAAGCCATCAGCATAGCATCTTGCTCCAATCATCACATTGCCACTTTTCACCCTATGGTTTTTTCCTTCTTCCTTTCCCCATTTTTGTGGGATTATTTCTAAGCATTGAAAGAATGAGGAACACCAGAACAGAAATATAAGAAATTTAAAGGATGACTCAAAGAGAAAGCAGTCTCTGAATCTGGCTTAAAATTTCCAGCAAAATATTTCAACAGTCCCTCTATTATGTGCCCAGGGCTTTCCTGGTGGCTCAGTGGTGAAGAATCTGCTTGTCAGTGCAAGAGACATGGGTTCAATCCCTGGAAAAGGAAATAGCAACCTACTCAGATTCTTGCCTGGGAAATCCAATGGACAAAGGAGCCTGAGGTTGCAAAGCGTTAAACATGAGTTAGCAACTAGACAGCAATTATTTATCTGCCTACTGTTTTTTTCCAAATTCTGTGGGCATGAATTATGTTTGAGCATACTGAACCATGATTTTGTCAAATTCTTACCACTGTATCAAGCAGTAGGGTACTAAATCGCCAGTCTTAGAAATATATAGCCTAGGGGTTTACAAAACGAAAGTAGAATTCCTATTATCAGAATAAGAAATGCTCAGTACAGAGTCAACTCTAAGCTGATATGCATTAGGCATCTTGTGTCTATAATATTAACTAATGACAATGCATAAACATTGTATATAATAATAGAGCTCTTGATTTGTAAATAGATTCATCAGTCAAACACAGTGGTTCTATCATGTTTTTCTATCCTGGATACTGCCACTCTAAAATGTTATTTATCTCAACCAAATAACTGTAACAGTTCATCTGAATCATTTCACATCATGTACTATCTACTGCAAAACACCCTCCATATCAATTCAAGCTTACAGATTGTTTCTTTTTTTCTTTTCATGGAATTTCTAAATTATGTTCTTTCAGTTTGAAAAGATCAGAGACCCTCATATATTTTAAGGAATGGGAGGTTGTTGGAAGTTAAAAGAGTCAATTAAGAAAACGTAGTAAACAGGCTTGGAAAATAGCCAGAAAATAGGAAGATGTACTTTGGCTTTAGTGATACAGTTATCTTGCTGCCTCTTCAGAAATGATATTTATTTTTGTAATTTTTAACTGTGTTGTCTATTTTATTGATGAGAGACTTTGGATCAAGTACTCAATCCCTTCTTGGCCATAATATTCATAAAAACAGTGACTGTCAATCCAATATAGCATTATATATCACTAATACTTGTAAGCTATACATTTAGTTTTGCACTAGAAAAATAAAGGATGAAGGATAGATTTAGAGGAAAATATAAAAAAAAATTATTTTATTCAGTATAAATGATAATTCTTACTCAAAAGGCCAGATAGAATCAAGAGTAGAAAGAAGAACAACAATCATAATTAAAACTATTAATCACAGTCACCTCTTTTTTAATACATGCTAAGTTATCAGACAACTTGGTTTGTGTTATAGTGGAATTCATGGGAAGCTATGAATGGTAAAGAAGGTCCAAATAAACATAATTACTAACTCTGAGAAAATAATAGGATTAATTGCAGAGAGTGTATATTTACAGATATATAAAGGAAAGAAAAACATTTTTGAAATTAAGAACTGAAATTATAGGGGGAAAGTATGTGATATTCTAGAATAAATAGAGAATAGGGTATATATTTGTGAATCCATTTAATTTTTTGGTAAAGAAAAATTTCTTCTATAATTAAAACTGAGAATAGAAATAAAATGGACTAGGATAAAATGGAATGAAAAATATAAATGCTAAAAATAGAGCAAAGTCAAAATACTCTAAGAAAAATAAAAGGAAACTTTAAACTCAAATAAGTTATAATTCAATTAAAAAGTTAACAAAGTAATTATCAGATATGATGGTTTTAACTTCATTGAGTGATGGTTAATAGATTGAAAATAAATCAGAGTATATTTAAAATTTAATGACTTTTAAAAAGAGGTAAGACAAACATAAAATACAGCAGATTATTTATATTGGAGAAAAGATGAACATTATGTGAAAAATCTAATTGTAAATTAAAAAAAAAAAACACATAAAAGACATTACATTTAGTATTTCAGTTTCCTAGGGCTGGAGTGACGTTACTACAGACTTAGTAGCTCAAGAACAACTGTAATTCATTTACTCACAGAAGGACTGAGTAGTGAAACCTGAAATAGGTAACGACAGGCCCTTTGGCACACTCAAGTGGAACACTTTAGAGAAAATTCCCCCATTGTATTTTTGTAGTTTCTGATGTGTTCCAGAATGTGTGTCCTCTAATTCTAGGCTATTAGTATTTTTATTTCAGTCTCTGCCTCCATCTTCACATGGTCATCTTATCTACGTATGACTCAGGTTTTGTTCCCTTCTTAGGGACACCCGTTGCGCTTATAAGGGCCATCTGAATCCAGTATAATCTCAAACTTAACAACATCGTAAAGATCTTTCCATTTGAGTTGAACACTGAAGTTCTGGATAGGCATGAATTTGTAGAGAACAGTATTGTGGAGAATCTAGTACATGAGGAATACAAAAATCCATCAGCTATACAAAAGAAAATAAGGTGAAACAAGATAATATGAAATATAGACTGGCAGAATTCAAGAAAGAAAAAAAAAATTAAGAGCAGAGATCTTCCTCATACTAAGCACAAATTAGAATAGACAATGTTGAAACAGTCATGGACATGAAATAAGAAAAGATAAAAGTAAATGAGAAAGTAAATTCAGTTCAGTTGAGTTCACTTCAGTCGTTCAGTCGTGTCCAACTCTTTGCAACTCCATGAATTGCAGCACGCCAGGCCTCCCTGTCCATCACCAACTCCTGGAGCTCACCCAACTCAGGTCCATCGAGTTGGTGATGCCATCCAGCCATCCATCCTCTGTCGTTCCATTCTACTCCTGCCCCCAATCTCTCCCAGCTTCAGGGTCTTTTCCAATGAGCCAATTCTTTGCACAAGGTGGCTAAAGTACTGGAGTTTCAGCTTTAGCATTAGTCCTTCCAAAGAACAACCAGGACTGATCTCCTTTAGGATGGACTGGTTGGATCTCCTTGCAGTCCAAGGGACTCTCAAGAGTCTTCTCCAACACCACAGTTTAAAAGCATCAATTCTTCAGCGTTCAGCTTTCTTCACAGTCCAACTTTCACATCCATACATGACCACTGGAAAAAACCATAGCCTTGACTAGATGGACCTGTGTTGGCAAAGTACTGTCTCTTCTTTTGAATATGCTCTCTAGGTTGGTCATAACTTTTCTTCCAAGGAGTAAGTGTCTTTTAATTTCATGGCTGCAGTCATCATCTGCAGTGATTTTTGAGCCCCCCAAAATAAACTCTGACACTGTTTCCACTGTTTCCCCATCCATTTCCCATGAAGTGATGGGACCAGATGCCATGATCATAGTTTTCTGAATGTTGAGCTTTAAGCCAACTTTTTCACTCTCCTCTTTCACTTTCATCAAGAGGCTTTTTAGTTCCTCTTCACTCTCTGCCATAAGGGTGGTGTCATCTGCATATCTTTATTTCCCCTGGCAATCTTGATTCCAGCTTGTGTTTCTTCCAGTCCAGCGTTTCTCATGATGTACTCTGCATAAAAGTTAAATAAGCAGGGTGACGATATACAGCCTTGACGTACTCCTTTTCCTATTTGGAACCAGTTTGTTGTTCCAAGTCCATTGCTAACTGTTGCTTCCTGACCTGCATATAGATTTCTCAAGAGGCCGGTCAGGTGGTCTGATATTCCCATCTCTCAGAATTTTCCACAGTTTATTGTGATCCACACAGTCAAAAGCTTTGGCATAGTCAAAAAGCAGTAATAGATGATTTTCTGGAACTCTCTTGCTTTTTCCATGATCCAGCGGATGTTGGCAATTTGATCTCTGGTTCCTCTGCCTCTTCTAAAACCAGCTTGAACATCTGGAAGTTCAGGGTCGCATACTGCTGAGGCCCGGCTTGGAGAATTTTGAGCATTACTTTACTAGCGTGTGAGATGAGTGCAATTGTGCAGTAGTTTGAGCATTCTTTGGCATTGCCTTTCTTTGGGATTGAAATGAAAACAGCTTTTCCAGTCCTGTGGCCACTGCTGAGTTTCCCAGACTTGTTGGCATATTGAGTGTAGCACGTTCACAGCATCATCTTTCAGGATTTGAAATAGCTCCACTGGAATTCCATCACCTCCACTAGCTTTGTTCATAGTGATGCTTTCTAAGGCCCTCTTGACTGCACATTCCAGGATGTCTGGCTCTAGATGAGTAATCACACCATTGTGATTATCTTGGTGGTGAAGATCTTTTTTGTATAGTTCTTCTGTGTATTCTTGCCACCTCTTCTTAATATCTTCTGCTTCTGTTAGGTCCATACCATTTCTGTCCTTTATCAAGCCCATCTTTGCCTGAAATGTTCCTTTGGTATCTCTAATTTTCTTGAAGAGATCTCTAGACTTTCCCATTCCATTGTTTTCCTCTATTTCTTTTCATTGATTGCTGAGGAAAGCTTTCTTATCTCTCCTTGCTATTCTTTGGAACTCTGCATTCAGATGCTTATATCTTTCCTTTTTTTCTTCGCTTTTCACTTCTCTTCTTTTCACAGCTATTTATAAGGCCTCCCTAGACAGCCATTTTGCTTTTTTGTATTTCTTTTCCATGAGGATGGTCTTGATACCTGTCTCCTGTACAATGTGATGAACCTCCTTCCATATTTCATCGGGCACTCTATCTAACAGATCTAGTCCCTTAAATCTATTTCTCACTTCCACTGTATAATCATAAGGGGTTTAATTTAGATTGTACCTCAGTGGTCTAGTGGTTTTCCATACTTTCTTCCATTTCAAGTCTGAATTTGGCAATAAGATGTTCATGATCTGAGCCACAGTCAGCTCCCAGTCTTGTTTTTGTTGACTGTATAGAGCTTCTCCATCTTTTGCTGCAAAGAAGATAATCAATCTGATTTCAGTGTTGACCATCTCGTGATGGCCATGTGTAGAGTATTTTATTGTGTTGTTGGAAGAGGGTGTTTGCTATGACCAGTGCATTCTCTTGGCAAAACTCTATTAGCCTTTGCCCTGCTTCATTCCGTATTCCAAGGCCAAATTTACCTGTTACCCAAGGTGTTTCTCGACTTCCTACTTTTGCATTCCAGTCCCCTAGAATGAAAAGGACATCTTTTTTGGGGGGTGTTAGTTCTAAAATGTCTTATTGGTCTTCATAGAACCGTTCAACTTCAGCTTCTTCAGCATTACTGGTTGGGGCATAGACTTGGATTACTGTGATACTGAATAGTTTGCCTTAGAAACGAACAGAGATCATTCTGTCGTTTTTGAGATTGCATCCAAGTACTGCATTTTGGACCCTTTTGTTGACCATGATGGCTACTCCATTTCTTCTAAGGGATTCCTGCCCACAGTCATAGATATACTACTGTGGATCATCTGAGTTAAATTCACCCATTCCAGTCCATTTTAATTCACTGGTTCCTAGAATGTCGACGTTCACTCTTGCTATCTCCTGTTGATCACTTCCAATTTGCCTTGATTCATGGACCTAACATTCCAGATTCCTATGCAATATTACTGTTTACAGCATCGGACCTTGCTTCTATTACCAGTCACATCCACAACTGGGTATTGTTTTTGCTTTGGCTCCATCCCTTCATTCTTTCTGGGGTTATTTCTCCACTGATCTCCAGTAGCATATTGGGTACCTACCGACCTGGGGAGTTCCTCTTTCAGTATCCTATCATTTTGCCTTTTCATACCATTCATGGGGTTCTCATACTGTTCTCATACTGTTCATGGGGTTCTTAAGGGAAGAATACTTAAATGGTTTGCCATTCCCTTCTCCAGTGGACCACATTCTGTCAGACTTCTCCTCCATGACCCGCCCATTTTGGGTGGCCCACACAGCATGGCTTAGTTTCATTGAGTTAGACAAGGCTATGATCCATGTGATTAGATTGACTAGTTTTCTGTGATTAGTTTTCTATGATTAGTTTTCTGTGATATGGTTTGTGTGTCTGCTCTCTGATGCCTCTTGCAACACCTCCCATCTTACTTTGGTTTGTCTTACCTTGGACATGGGGTATCTCTTCATGGCTGCTCCAGCAAAGTGCAGCCACTGCTTCTTACCTTGGCTGTGAGGGGTATCTCCTCACTGCCACCCCTCCTGACCTTAAACATGGAGTAGCTCCTCTCAGCCCTCCTGTACATGGGGTTGAAAGTAAATTAAAAATAATTAAAGATTTCAAATTTCTTTACAGGATTTTAAACATTAGAAGGCATTAGAGTCTTATTTTTAAAACATTGAATTAAAAAAAAAAGTGTTACTGATATTTTCCACATTGCCTACTATTGTTGACGTGCAAGAACACATGGGATTTGGCTTCTCTGAGCCCTTCATTAAGAAACTAAAATTCAGTTTACCAAGAAATACATAGAAAAATTGTACCAAATTATCCATGATGAAACTACTCAGTTTCAGGGAAACAAGTCATCAGGTGGGGAGGAAACTCAGGTACCCCCGTGGAGAGGCCCAGGAGAATAAATCAACAACTAATACCAACTTGGCAAAACACGTGAGTGAGTTATCTTGGAAGGAAGTCCTCCAGCTCCAGGGGAGCATTTTAAGGAGCATATCCTGACTGACATGAGTGCAACCTCTTAAAAAACCTGGAGTCGAATTATCCACCCAAGTTAGTCAGGAATTCCTGATCTCCAGTAACTATTAGAGAGTAGTGTATAACCGGTGTAGTTCTGATTGGGCAGAAGACTATGAGTGTTATAAATCATTAAAATGTAGACTTTACAAAAGTAGGAATAGCAGTGACTAAATAAAATACTACCTATTTGCTTGACATTTCTCTAATAAGAACCTTTGAGCCTTTGAAAAAGACAGGAACCCCCTTGCCCTCAATGACTCAGGCAAAAATCCACTGCATCTTGAAGAAGAGTAGAAATAGCAGGTATCTTTCGCAGAGGAGGAGTAAGCAGCATAGTCTCCTCACTGATTTAGATCAGAAGTCAGCCCCCCCAGAGGTATGAAAGGATCTGATTCTCTCCCTAGACACTCCAAATACACAACAAGCATTTCTGTTTTCATGAGAGACGAGTCACAGAGAAGGTCCCTATTACTGAGGCCAATACTGGACCAGGAAACACAAGTCCTGCTTCTCCCCATTAATAATGCAGTAGCGAGGAAATCTGATATATCTGCAAGAAAATACAGAAAGTTTCCTGGAATTTTCCTAAAACATGGAACTGTAATACCCACAAAAGGAACCTATAAAATGGCACATATTATAAATTGTTTTAGTTGGTATTAACCAGTGTAATTGCAGCAAAATAAGTTAGTAATTACAGTCTCAAAAATTTGTTCTAAATTGGGTTTAAAATTCTATATTATTATTGGCATAGGCGATCAAATTAAAACTGAAAATGTAGAATAACAATTCATGTTAGATCCATAAAATTAAATCAATGGTCAGACAGACTATTTAATTAAAATATGCTGACAAACAAAAAGCACAATAATAAATTATTATGAAAATACAAAATATGTAAAACAATTATAAAATAATATTTCTACTCTAATTTTGATTATTTATTTTACACTATTTGGTTTCAGTTTATATTGCTCTTTATCTAGCATGTGAACTTAAAAGTAATGTGTACCCTACTATTGTTGGATGAAGTATCCTATAAAAGCTAATTAGCTTAAATTAACTGAGGTGCTGTTCAATTCAATTATGTCCTTACTGTTTTATTTATTTACTTATTTTTGGCCTGTGAAATGTGCCAATTACCGATAGAGAGGTATTGAAATACTTAACTAATACAAATATCAGTTTTTCCCATATATTATCCCATGTTTGACATTCTTTTTGTTAGGTGTTTGGAGATTAAACCCTATATCTTTATGTAATGCTTCTTTTTATCCCTGATAAATGCTTTTGCTTTGTAGATTTTCTGTGAAATTAATATAGCTACCTAAGGTTATTTTTGGTTTTGTTTTTTGATAATGTTACCATGGTATATTTTTCTCTGTCTCCTTACTTTTAATCTATTAGTTTTCTGTGTTTAGTCTTTTTTAGGTAATATATATTTGGATCTTTTTTAATTGTTTCAGACAGTCTCTGTATTTTAATTGGTATATTTAGACCAGTCATATTTTAACTGACTGGTGATATAGTTAGATTAATATCTAATGCATTTGTAACTATTTTCTATTCCATGCTCTATGTCCTTGTTCCTTTCTTTCCTTTTTTTTTTTTTTTTTCCTACTCTTTTTCTGGCTTCTCTGGTTTTTACTGAGACTTTTATATGATTCAATTTTGTCTCATATCTCATCATATCAGTTAAACTTATTTTTAATCTACTTATTGCTGTAGTTTGCAGTGTACTTTTACAATGAATCTCAGTCCATTTTCAAACAATACTATATACTATTTTTTGTGTATTTCAGGTGCCTTATAGTAGGAAATGCCAAATTCCTAAAAATTAATGAAGTTAATCCATGAAACCACAAACTAGTTCTGTGAAAATATCAATAAAATAGATAAAATTCTATCTAGGCTAAGCATAAAAAAAGGGTAGATGTAAATTGCCAATACTCAAATTAAATAGATAATCAGTACTGATCTTTTAAACATTAAAAATGTAATAAAGAAATGTAATGACCACTTTATGCCTACATATTTGATAACCTAGTGGAAATGGAGCAATTCCTTAAAAGATATAATCTATAAAACACAAACATGGAGAAGTAGATAATCTGATAGATCTATAGATATTAAAGAATTTAGACCAGTAATCAATAAAAAATCAAACAAGGAAGTGCTAGGCAAGATGGTTTTTTCACTATTGAATTCTACATATTATTTAAGCAAAAACAGAAGTCCCCTCACATTAGCTTATTTTGTGAGTCCAGTATTATCATAATAACAAACCAAATAAAGTTATTAAAATAAAGGACGACTACTTATCAGTATCTCACACAAATGTAGATACAAACATTTTAAACAAGGTATTAGTGAAATATATCTAAAATGTATAAAATAATTGCACACCCACAACAGTGTGACTTATTCCAAGTATATAAAACTGCTTCAGTGTTTGAAAATCATTTCATGTATTCTATGTTATCAACAAGCTAAATATGAAGCATCTTTTGATTATATAAATAGAAAAAAGAAAATAATATTTGGCAAAAGCAAACATACATTCAAGTAAAGCATTTAGCAAGCTAGGAATTGATTGGGAAATTCTTCAATTAAAGAGGTCTACAAAAGTAACATCATACTTAATGGTGAGAAACTATGACTTCTCCTTATGATTGAGAATCAGAGAAGTCCCTCTTATAGACCCTATTCAATATGAACTAGAATCATAGCTAATTTATAACTCCAGAAAGAATGAAGAGACAGAATCAAAGAGAAACAACACCCAGTTGTGGATATGACAGGTGATGGAAGTAAAGTCCAATGCTGTAAGAGCAATATTGCACAGGAACCTGGCATGTTAGGTCCATGAATCAAGGCAAACTGGAAGTGGTCAAAAGGAGATAGCAAGAGTGAACATCAAAATTTTAGGAATCATGGAACTAAAATGGACTGGAATGCGTGAATTTAACTCAGATGACCAATATGTCTACTATTGTGGGCAAGAAGCCCTTAGAAGAAATGGAATAGCCATCATAGTCAACAAAAGAGTCCAAAATGCAATACTTGGATGCAATCTTGGAAACGACAGAATGATCCATTCATTTCTAAGGGAACCATTTAATATCACAGGAATCTAAGTCTATGCCCCAACCAGCAATGCTGAAGAAGTTGAAGTTGAATGGTTTAATGAAGACTTACAAAACCTTCTAGAACTAACACCCCAAACAGATGCCTTTTTCATTATAGAGAACTAGAATGCAGAAGGAAGAAGTAAAGAGATACCTGGAGTAACAGGCAAATTTGGACTTGGAGTACAGAATGAAGCATGGCAAAGCCTAATAGAGTTTTGCCAAGAGAATGCACTGGTCATACCAAACACCCTCTTCACACAACACAAGAGAACACTCTACAACTGGACATCATCAGATGATCAATATCAAAATCAGATTGATTATACTCTGTTTCAGGCAAAGATGGAGAAGCTCTATACTGTCAGCAAAAATAAGACCAGGAGCTGACTGTAGCTCAGATCATGAACTCCTTATTTCCAAATTCAAACTTAAATTGAAGAAAGTAGGGAAAGCCATTAGACCATTCAAATATGACCTAAACCAAATTTGCTATGATTATTCAGTGGAAGTGAGAAATAGATTTGAGGGACTAGATCTGATAGAGTACCTGATGAATTATAGTCTGAGGTTTGTGGCCTTGTACAGGAGGCACAGATCAAGACTATCCTCAAGAAAAATAAATGCAAAAAGGCAAAATGGCTGTCTGAAGAGGCCTTACAAATAGCTGTGAAAAGAAGAGAAGTGAAAGGCAAAGAAGAAAAAGAAAGATATACCCATTTGAATGTGGAGTTCCAAAGAACAGCAAGGAGAGATAAGAAAGCCTTCCTCAGTGATCACTGAAAAG
The DNA here is from genome assembly GCF_032405125.1 of Capricornis sumatraensis. NCBI lineage: Eukaryota > Metazoa > Chordata > Mammalia > Artiodactyla > Bovidae > Capricornis > Capricornis sumatraensis. The sequence goes on from NC_091071.1 coordinate 126,091,196, forward strand.
AATAGAGGAAAACAATAGAATGGAAAAGACTAGAGATCCCTTCAAGAATATTAGAGATACCAAAGTAATATTTCATGCAAAGATGGGCACAGTAAAGGACAAAAATGGTATGGACCTAACAGAAGCAGCAGATATCAAGAAGAGGTGGCAAAAAATACACAGAATAACTATACAAAAAATATTTTCACAACCCAGATAATCATGAACCTGTGATTACTCACCTAGAGCCTGACATCCTATGCAAATTCAAGTGGGACTTAGGAAGCACCACTGCAAACAAAGCTAGTGGAGGTGATGGAATTCCAGTTGAGCTATTTCAAATCCTAAAAAGATAATGCTGTGAAAGTGCTACACTCAATATGCCAGCAAATTTGGAAAACTCAGCAGTGGACACAGGACTGGAAAATGTCAGTTTTTTTTTGTTTTTTTTCCCCCCCCAATCCCCCAAAAAATTCAATGCCAAAGAATGTTTAAACTACCACACAATTGCACTCATCTCACAGGCTAGCAAAGTATAGCTCAAAATTCCAAGCCAGGCTTCATCAGCACATCAACTGTGAACTTCCAGATGTTCAAGCTGAATTTAGAAAAGGTAGAGGAGCCAGAGATCAAATTGCCAACATCCGTTGGACCATCGAAAATGATCATGGCATCTGGTCCCAACAAGATCCATCTAGTTAAAACTCTAGTTTTTCCAGGAGTCATATATGGATGTGAGAGCTGGACTATAAGGAAAGCTGAGTGCAGAAGAATTGATGCTTTTGAACTGTGGTGTTAGAGAAGACTCTTGAGATTCCCCTACACTGCAAGGAGATCCAACCAAAGGAAATCAGTCTTGAATATTCACTGAAAGATTAGATCAAATTGCCAACATCAGCTGGTTCATTGAAAAAGCAAGAGAGTTCCAGAAAAAACATCTATTTCTGTTTTATTGACTATGTCAAATCCTTTGAATGTGTGGATCACAGCAAACTGCGGAAAATTCTTAAAAGATGGGAATAGCAGACCTGAGCTGCCTCTTAGAAATCTGTATGCAATCAGGAAACAACAGTTAAAATTGGACATGGGACAACAGACTGGTTCCAAATAGGAAAAGGAGTATGTCAAGGCTGTATATTGTCACCCTGCTTATTTAAATTATATACAGAGTGCATCATGAAATGCTGGGCTGCATGAAGCACAAGCTGGAATCAAGATTGATGGGAGAAATATCAATAACCTCAGATATGCATATAACATCACCCTTATGGCAGAAAGTGAAGAAGAACTAAAGGGCCTCTTGATGAAAGTGAAAGAAGGAAGTGAAAACATTGGCTTAAAGCTCAACATTCAGAAAACTAAGATCGTGGCAAGTGGTCCCATTACTTCATGGCAAATAGATGGGGAAAAATTGGAAACAGTGAGAGACTTTAATTTTTTGGCCTCCAAAATCACTGCAAATGGTGACTGCAGCCATGAAATTAAAAGAGCTAGCTCCTTGGAAGAAAAGTTTTGACCAGCCTAGACAGCATATTGAAAAGCAGGGACCATACTTTGCCAACAAATGTCTATCTAGTCAAAGCTCTGGTTTTTTCAGTAGTCATATATGGATGTGAGAGTTGGGCTATAGAGAAAGCTGAGTGCTGAAGAATTAATGCCTTTGAGTTTTGATGTTGGAGAAGACTCTTGAGAGTCCCTTGGACGGCAAGGAGATCAAACCAGTCCATCCTAAAGGAAAGCAGTCCTGAATCTTCATTGGAGAGACTGATGCTGAATCTGTAACTCCAATAACTTTGGCACCCTGATGGGAAGAACTGATTCATTTGAAAAGAACCTGATGCTGGGAATGATTGAAGGAGGGAAGAGAAGGAGACGATAGAGGATGAGATGGGTGGATGGCATCACTGGGTCAATGGACATGAATCTGAGTAAACTACAAGTTGGTGACAGACAAGGAGGCCTTGCATGTTGCAGTCCATGGGGTCACAAAGAGTCAGACACGACTGAGTGACTGAACTGAACTGAGCATAAATAAAATATGCACAGACTGAGGAAGAAGAAATAAAACCGTCTTTAGTCATGTGCTTAGTCACTCAGTTGTGTCCACTCTTTGAGACCCAATGGACTGTAGCCTCCCAGACTGCTCTGTCCATGGGGATTCTACAAGCAAATATACTGGAGTGGGTTTCCATCCCCTCCTCCAGAAGATCTTCCCAAGCCAGGCATCGATCCCAGATCTCCCACATTGTGGGTGGATTTTTTACCCTCTGAATCACCAGAGAAGTCTGAATAAGATGAGTGCTGCTACTTTTAAAAATCCCACAAAATTCTCATATCTCCTTCTAACATATGAGGACACAATGAGAAGACTTTGACTATTTACTGTTAACCATAAAGAGGGCCTTCACTACTGCATGCTTAGTCATGTCTGACTGCTTGGGACCCCATGGACTGTAGCTCATCAGGCTCCTCTGTCCATGGAACTCCCCTACTGGAGGGGTTGCCATTTCCTTTTCTTGAGGGGGGGGGTGGGGGGGCAGTAGAGGGGTGGGGAAGAATTGACTAAAAGTCTGTTAGATTTAATAAGTGATTATAACAAGATTGCCGTATTTATGTTTATTAAACAAAATTTAATTAGACGTTTAATATGTAAGTTTTATTTAAATCAGAAGGAGAGAGATGAATAAGCTGAACCCAGAGGATTTTTAGGGTGGTGAAAGTATTCCACATTATTATAATGATGAAAATATTTCATTATGTATTTGTTCAAACCCATTAAATATATAGCACCAAGGATAAACTATAATGTAAACTGTAGAGTTGGGGTGATTATTATATGTCAGTGTAGATCCATCCTTGGTGAAAAAAGTACCATTCTGTTGAGTGATGTTGATAATGAAGATGGAGGATATATGGAAATTCTATAAACTGCATTTTAAAAGATTCTTAATTAAAAACAGCAATAACAATAACAAATAACTAGGTGACCTTGGATTTGGGTATGAATTTTTATGAAGTGAAGTGAAGTGAAGTGAAGTTGCTCAGTCCTGTCTGACTCTTTGCGACCCAATGGATTGTAGCCCATCAGGCTCCTCGATCCATGGGATTTTCCAGGCATGAATACTGGAGTGGGTTGCTGTTTCCTTCTCCAGGGGATCTTCCTGACCCAGGGGTCTAACCCTGGTCTCCCCATTGGTAGGCAAACACTTTACCATCTGAGCTACCAGGGAAGCCAAGATCATGATCAATGAAAGAAAAAAAAAAAAAAAAAGGGAAATTTGGACTATATTAAAATTAAAAAAAAATTTGTAAGAAACTTCTAAAGATAAAGAGACAAGCCACCATCTTCAAGAAAATATTTGTAAAATGCATATTTGGTAAGGAACTTATATCCAAAATATACAAAGGACTCTTAAAACACAGAAATTCAGTAATAGGAAGATAAACAATATATATATATATATATTTTAATGGACCAACTATTTGCACAAACACTTTACCAAATATATATATACACAGATTTCGGCCAAGCATGTGAAAAGATTCTCAACACCATTTATCATTAGGAAATTATAAATTAAAACAATAACAAGATATCATGACAGAAAATTACTAAAATCAGGAAAACTGAACCAAATACTGTTAAACATATGGAAAAACATAAGTACTCACTCATTGCTGCTAGGTGTGATAGACATAATCTTAAAGTGAATTATACCATATATTTTAGGAAGAAGTTGATCTAGTGTTTTATGAATAATGTCAATAGAGAAAAATGAAAGAACAATTCCAATACATTCTGTGATGGAGGTAGAACACTTTTAATCATACATACACACAGACGAAAACAAGTTGTAGGCAAATATGAGTTTTGATAAATGATAAAAATTAAACATGAGTGTAATCCAACAATATATTGGATCTAATCAGAGTTAAGGGTGAAATGTTATTTTGAACAAACAAATGTATGAAATATCAAAATATGCTCACCTCCTTTTCTCTTTCTCTCGTGTGTGTGTGTGTGTGTGTGTGTGTGTGTGTGTGTGTGTGTCCATACTAGGTCTCTGTCTTTCAATGAACTTTTTTATTTATATATCTACCTATCTCTATCTTGACCCAAAAGCTAATTGTGCTTCATAACAAAACCCATGGGGTATTCAAATTAGTATTAGTAGTGTGATACTCTGGTGAAATACTCAAACAATATTCTTCCTAAATAAATAATCAAATAAAAAATAAAATGGTGGAAAACATACCATTTGTTAGTGACATGAATATACAGCATGTAGATTCAACATGGAATGTTCAATTTAATGAAGAAATGGTTTAAATGTTACTGAAAGGAGATTTAAATAAGTAGATAATGAAGCATGGTACTCATCTCGTTTACTCTAAAATTAATTCCTGATTGATCAAAAAAAATTTATTTGGTCATAAAAATGGAAGAAAAAGAACCTTAAAAGAGACTTTGTTTATAATGTTTTAGTGAAGAAAGGCATAGTAAGCAAAAAAAGAAAAAGAAAAGTCCATAAGGCTTAAATAAGTCCATGACTTAAAAGTCAGTAAGATAAAGTTAAATAACAAATGATAAAATATTTGTTTACAAATATGTTACAAATAGAAATATTTTATGTCACACACACACAGTTATTAGTCATAACATACAGCAATTCTATATTTTCCACTGCATAGTATTTTAAAATTAAACATACCGTATTACATTGTTATACCTTGTTCCTACTCTAATTTCTTCTACAAGTAAATTTGAAATGCTATGATAGGTAAATATAAAAATATGTTTTTCAGGTGTTGTATTTTAAATTGTTTATGCTAGCAGTTTTTAAGACCATACACATTTCCCTATTAATGTAAATATGCTGTCACTATGTCAGGAGCTGATGTGTTTTGTTTCTCTGTTCACCTTTAAATGAAATGTGTTTTGAAGGATGAAATCTAACATAATGAATATAAATATGAGGTGAAATTACTGAAGTAGCAAAAGAAAAATAAAACACAGAATATATAAATACCTCAGAGTTCTAAAATGTGGAATTAATGCTGACAGTATACTCTGCAGATTGCTTATAGTATCTTTATTGTTGTCATCTGTATTCTGGAGGTTCTCTTGGGATTGCCTTTTCTTGCTCAAGGAATTTTGTTGACACATTAGATGTCAGCTTCTAAAAAATTTATGGAGTGGAACAGAAGGGTGTTTCCTTCTTAAAGTTTTATATACCCAAGCTTTCTTCTCCTGATGTGGCAACTGGGATTATCTTTGGATCATGCATTAGGATTTTTGCCAGAATACATTTGAACAGGAAAATAAGGAAAGGAGGGCCCCAAAGTTTGACATGGACAGCAATTCTTCAAGCTTTTAAAAATTAGCAATTTTTCCTGGAGAAATCTAAGTAATATAGATATTGATTTGATGATTTTAGTGTAAGTACATCTTCATATTTTACATATTTAATTTGTATGACATTTAATTTTGCATATTTTATATATTTAGTTATTTTGATTTTTTGTACTTATGCAATAAGGTATTATCATGACAGTTTTGCATACAGTGCTTTAAAACTAATTCATTGTATTTGATCCAAGAAACTGGGGAGGGCATCCCTTCCGTTCATCAAATATAGTTGGCTTAGCCTACCCAGATGACAGAAATCAAATCAAATTTCTCCCAACTTGGGCCTTTCAGTCTCTGCATCCTTTCTCTTTGTTTTGTGAGGGATAGCTAAGTTAGTAGGAGCAAGCCAGAAATTCAAATGCTGCATTTTACTAAATGGCAGAGTCACTGTATACACTCTTGATGCTTTTTGCTATGTATATTTTACAGCTAGGTGACTTATTCCTAAAGGAATAAGTATAGGCCTAAATCAGTCTGTCAGTTCAGTCGCTCAGTCGTGTCCAACTCTTTGTGACCCCATGAATCGAGGCACGCCAGGACTCCCTGTCCATCACCAACTCCCGGAGTTCACTCAAACTCATGTTCATTGAATCGGTGATGCCATCTAGCCATCTCATTCTCTATCACTCCCTTTTTCTTCTGCCCTCAATCTGACCAGGTATCAGAGTCTCTTCCTATCAGTCAACTCTTCCCATGAGGTGGCCAAAGTATTAGAGTTTCAGCTTTAGCATCAGTCCTTCCAATGAACACTCAAGACTATTCTCCTTTAGAATGGACTGGTTGGATCTCTTTGCAGTCTAAGGGACTCTCAAGAGTCTTCTCCAACACTACAATTCAAAAGCATGAATTCTTCAGCGCTCAGCTTTCTTCACAGTCCAACTCTCACATCCATACATGACCACTGGAAAAAACCATAGCCGTGACTAGATGGACCTTTGTTGGCAAAGTAATGTCTCTGCTTTTGAATATGCTATCTAGGTTGGTCATAACTTTGTTTCCAAGGAGTAACGTCTTTTAATTTCATGGCTGCAGTCACCATCTGCAGTGATTTTGGAGCACCAAAAAACAAAGTCTGACACTGTTTCCACTGATTCTCCATCTATTTCCCATGAAATGATGGGACCAAATGTCATGATCTTAGTTTTCTGAATGTTGAGTTTTAAGCCAACTTTTTCACTCTCCTCTTTCACTTTCATCAAGAGGCTTTTTAATTTCTCTTCACTTTCTGCCATAGGGTGGTGTCATCTGCATATCTGAGGTTATTGATAATTTTCTCTGCAATCTTGATTCTAGCTTGTGCTTAACCCAGCCAGGCATTTCTCATGATGTAATCTGAGTGTAAGTTAAATAAGCAGGATGACAATATACAGCCTTGATGTACTCCTTTTCCTATTTGGAACCAGTCTGTTGTTCCATGTCCAGTGCTAACTGTTGCTTCCTGACCTGCATATAGGTTTCTCAAGAGGCAGGTCAGGTGGTCTGGTATTCTCATCTCTTTCAGAATTTTCCACAGTGTATTGTGATCCACAGTCAAAGGCTTTGGCATAGTCAAAAAAGCAGAAATAGATATTTTTCTGAAAATTTCTTGCTTTTCCAATGATCGAGCCAATGTTGGAAATTTGATCTCTGTTACCTCTCCCTTTTCTAAACTTGCTTGAGCATCTGGAAGTTCACTGTTCACATATTGCTGAAGCCTGGCTTGGAGAATTTAGAGCATTATTTTACTAGTGTGTAAGATGAGTGCAATTGTGCAGTAGTTTGAGTATTCTTTGGCATTGCCTTTCTTTGGGATTGGAATGAAAACTGAACTTTTCCATTCCTGTGGTTACTGCTGTTTTCCGAATTTGCTGGCACACAGTGCAGCAATTTCACAGCATCATCTTTCAGGATCTGAAATAGCTCCACTGGAATTCCATCACCTCCACTAGCTTTGTTCATAGTGATGCTTTCTAAGGCCCACTTGACTTCACATTCCAAGATGTCTGGCTCTAGGTGAGTGATCAGATAATCGTGATTATCTAGGTCGTGAAGACCTTTTTTTGTACAGTTCTGTGTATTCTTGCCACCTCTTCTTAATATCTTCTGCTTCTGTTAGGTCCATAACATATCTATCCTTTATCGAGCCTATCTTTGCATGAAATATTCCCGTGGGATCTCTATTTTTTCTTGAAAAGATCTCTAGTCTTTCCATTCTGTTCTTTTCCTCTATTTCTTTTCATTAATTGCTGAGGAAGTCTTTCTTTTCTCTCCTAGCTATTCTTTGGCACTCTTCTCAGATGCTTATGTCTTTCCTTTTCCCCTTTACTTTTCAGTTCTCTTTCTTTTGACAGCTATTTCTAAGGCCTCCCCAGAGAGCCATTTTGCTATTTTGCATTTCTTTTCCATGAGGATGTCTTGATCCCTGTCTCCTGTACAATGTCACGAACCTCCATCCATAGTTCATCAGGCACTCTATCTATCAGATCTAGGCCCTTAAATCTATTTCTTACGTCCACTGTATAATCATAAGGGGTTTAATTTAGGTCGTACCTCAATGGTCTAGTGGTTTTCCCTACTTTCTTCCATTTAAATCTGAATTTGGCAATAAGGTGTTCATGATCTGAGCCACAGTCAGCTCCCGGTCTTGTTTTTGCTGACTGTATAGAGCTTGTCCATCTTTTGCTGCAAAGAATATAATTAATCTGATTTTGGTGTTGACCATCTGGTGATGTCTCTGTGTTGTTGGAAGAGGGTGTTTGCTAATACTAGTGCGTTCTCTTGGCAAAACTCTATCAGCCTTTGCTCTGCTTCATTCTGTATTCCAAGGCCAAATTTACCTGTTACTGCAGGTGTTTCTTGACTTTCTACTTTTGCATTACAGTCCCCTATAATGAAAAGGACATCTTTTGGGGGTGTCAGTTGTAAGAGGTCTTGTACAGGCCTACGTGAATGTAAATGGATATTACATATATGTATGTGTATGTATGTATCTGTTCATATACATATATATCTAATGTTATATACATATACAGAAAAATATTTCTGATAGGATTATAAATAATAAGTAGGAAGACCTGTTTAAAATTTCAGGGACAGAAGACTTAAAATATGAGAAATTTTATGTATGTATTAAATACTTTATGTTTATTATTTAAGGAAAGAACAAACTTCAAATTATCCAGGAATAAATTATGTTCACATTAGAAAGAACCAGTAATAGGAAAAATAGATTCCACTATTTTCAACAGAATTTTACACAAAATCTATTGGGTCTTCAGCAAAATTTGATGGTGTTTCTACCTATCAAACAATCTTTGTGTGTTAATATACAGGACAATAGGAAATGAAAATAATACAATATATTTTGCAGTAGAGTGTGTTTTTACTCAACAATATGTTATTCTATGCCCCAATATTGGCATTCACAAATAACTGTACTACAAATTTTTTATAAGATAAAAGGAAATAAGCATCACACCGAATAATCAGAGATTAGACCTACGTTGGCCTTTTTTCTAAGCAGGGTGTCATCATGCAAAATGCCTGGCTGGATGAAGCACAAGCTGGAATCAAGATTGCAGGGAGAGATATCAATAACCTCAGATATGCAGATGACACCACCAGTATGGCAGAAAGCTAAGGAGAACTAAAGAGCCTCTTGATAAAATTGAAAGAGGAGAGTGAAAAAGTTGGCTTAAAACTCAACATTCAGAAAACTAAGATCACTTCATGGCAAATAGATGGGGAAATGAAACAGTGAGAGACTATATTTTGGGTCTCCAAAATCACCGCAGATGGTGACTGCAACCAGGAAATTAAAAGACACTTACTCCTTGGAAGAAAAGCTATGACCAACCTAGACAGCATATTAGAAAGCAGAGGCATCGTTTTGCCAGCAAAGGTCCATCTAGTCAAAGCTATGGTTTCCCAGTGGTTCTGTATGGATGTGAGAATTGGACTATAAAGAAAGCTGAATGTGAAAGAATTGATGCTTTTGAATTGTGGTGTTAGAGAAGACTCTTGAGAGTCCCTTGGACTGCAAGGAGATCCAACCAGTCCATCCTAAAGGAAATCAGTCCTGAGTCTTCACTTGAAGAATTGATGCTGAATCTGAAACTCCAATACTTTGGCCATCTGATGCAAAGAATTGGCTCATTTGAAAAGACCCTGATGCTGGGAAAGATTGAAGGCAGGAGGGGTAGGGGGCGACAGAGGATGAGATGGTTGGATGGCATCACTGACTTGATGGACATGAGTTTGAGTAAGCTCTGGGAATTGATGATGGACAGCAAAGCCCGGCGTGCTACACTTCATGAGGTCACAAAGAGTTAGACACGACTGAGCGATTGAACTGAACTGAATTTTTTTTATAGCAACCAGGTAATTTTAAGAAGATTGTTATATGTGATTCATAAAATTTCTGAAAACAACACCATAGAATGAAATTTTGAAATGAGAAAAAAAGACAAAAAGAAACTGGCTGAGAAACTGAAGAGAATCTCAGGGAAAAGTTGTTGGGTACTAAAATAAATGACAAATATTTTCATCTAAGAGAATACAATCCAGGGTAAAGAAAACAGACTTTACACGAGCTATTTTTGCTATCAAACTACATTCAGTGTGAGATAGACAACAAATTAGGATGCAAAAAAACCTTCATATGATTAATAAAGACAGTATTAAAGATACAGTTATCAGAGAAGTAGGCAAAATAATTTTCTGTAGCTAATCTGATTGGACAATGCACTTTCCTTTGCATGAGTTTCTTGTAACAAATTTTTAATTCTTCTCAAACATTGCCAGAACTTCCCTTTTATCCTTAATGAGCAATTTAGGCTCATGTTTTATGTTTTCTGTGTAGTTGTCTTCTGAAAATCACTTTTTATCTATGAATAAGCTGGTTTACATAAAGATTGTAACCTATACCGTATAACTACTATGGGAGTTGCTGATGAACAGGGAAGCCTGGTGTGCTGCAGTCTATGGGGTGGCGAAGAGTCAGACACAACTGAGTGACTGAACTGATCTATGAATCAGAAGAAAAAAACCCACATAATTTGAAACACCTTCCTTTATATAAAGTGAAAATGAGTGTTATCTTTATAACTATGCTTGTAAGTATTTTGCATTGAAACATTCAGTGTACCTCTACATTTTTATTGTTACTCCCATTTCATCATTAAATTTCTACAAAGATTCTACTATATCTTGATTGTAGGATTCAACTATATTGATGAAAATCTAGAGTTGGCTTCTTATTGCAATAGTTTCTGTGAATGATGCAGTGATTTCATTCATACTAGTGGCTCATTTATATTCCAAATGCCTGTTTCAAAAATATGTGCAAAATTTTGGGTGCAACAGATTGGATGGTTAGTGTTCTTTGTCACTGTAAAGTACTTGTGGATGAGCATATAGTAGGATAAGGATAAATAGTAATAGATCCATTTTTGTTTCCTCATGTTTGCATATTTACCATAATATTTATTCTCTGGTTTTATTGAAAAATTTTCTAAGCTGCATGGCCATTTTGTGACAATTATTTTAGTTAAAGTTAGTAAAAATTATCCTTAAACAAACTTCCCTAGGCAGATAGATAGATAGATAGATAGATAGATAGATAGATAGATAGATAGATAGATAGATAGATAGATGTTAGTATTTCAGTACTCTAGGAGCAAATGGAGGAGTAAGGATGCTTCACATTATGAAACTTATACTTGGAAATCCCTATGAATTGTGATACATGATGCCCTATCACCTGGAGCCAATAAGGTACTAGTGGCAAGCCATATACAAAATGTTAGTAATGCTTAATATCTCTGTTAATTTTAGATGACATCTACATAAATAGAAGTTCTAATATTTTCCCCAGAACTCAAATAACTTTTTTGTGCATACACTGGAGTCCATGGCTATTGAAAGTATGACCCTTGATCAAAACAGAGATATAGGGTATAGGTTACAATCTTTATGTAAACCAGCTTGAATTCCAATCCTGACTTGGACAGGAATTAGCAGTGTTTTCTTTTCCTGAATTTAAAATATTTCTATTTGGCAAAATCTTATGTAGCCTTACTAATGCTTGTAAGAAATATTAGCTTCTTTACTGAATAGGAAAGGCAGGTACTGAGATGCTGTATAATTGCATAAGATAACACAGCTAGTAAATAGTAGGAATGGAATTTGAGCCAAAGCAATCCGTTTTTAACTTCTACAATACGCTGCTGCTAAAAACCCAGATCACATTAATATTTACTCTTAGGCTTATTGTTAGGATTCAGTGACATGTGAAACATTAAGAATACAGTTTAAAGCATGATTTTCACTCATTGCATTCTAGTTATTTTAGACACTGTATTACCACATGGTTGAGACTACATGTGGGAAGGAGATGAGAAGAAGGGCAGTGATATTCAGAGAGAACTGAAACTAGGGATCAAGAAAAAGCTTGAAAGTATCCCAAGGTATTAACCATTCTGTCTCTAAATCACTCTTGAGGTTTGGCTGCATCTCTGCTTGCATTTTCTTTCTTAATAAAGGAAATTCTTAAATTAGAAGCCTGGAGATTTCAGTATCCCATTCACCATCTTTTACATTTACTGTAATCACTTTGCTTATCTAGTGGCTCAGATGGTAAAGAATTCTCCTGCAATGTGGGAGACTTTTGTTCAATCCCTGGGTTGGGAAGATCCACTGGAGAAAAGAACAGCTACCCACTCCAGTTTTCTGGCCTGGAGAATTCCATGGGCAGAAGAGCCTTGCAGGGTACAGTCCATGGGGTTGCAAAGAGTCAGATGAGCAACTTTCACTTTCAAATAAATAGTCACTCTGTGTTGCTAATTTTGTCCAATAAAATCCCTAAAGTGTGAAAAGAAGGAAAGAAAAAATGATGAATGAAGGAAGGAAAGAACCAAGTTCTATTTTGTCCATAGAGTGACATTTCATAAGTTCAGTACAGTGCAGTGGCTAAGTCGTGTCTGACTCTTTGTCACCCCATGAATCGCAGCACACCAGTCCTCCCTGTCCATCACCAACTCCTGTAGTTCACTCAGACTCACATTCATCGAGTCAGTGATGCCATCCAGCCATCTGATCCTCGGTCGTCCCCTTCTCCTCCTGCCCCCAATCCCTCCCAGCATCAGAGTCTTTTCCAATGAGTCAACTCTTCACATGAGGTGGCCAAAGTACCGGAGTTTCAGCGTTAGCATCATTCTTTCCAAAGAAATCCCATGTCTGATCTCCTTCAAAATGGACTGGTTGGATCTCCTTGCAGTCCAAGGGACTCTCAAAAGTCTTCTCCAACACCACAGTTCAAAAGCATCAATACTTCGGTGCTCAGCCTTCTTCACAGTCCAATTCTCACATCCATATATGACCATAGGAAAAACCATAGCCTTGACTAGACAGACCTTAGTCAGCAAAGTAATGTCTCTGCTTTTGAATATGCTATCTAGGTTGGTCATAACTTTTCTTCCAAGGAGTAAGCGTCTTTTAATTTCATGGCTGCAGTCACCATCTGCAGTGATTTTGGAGCCCCCCAAAAATAAAGTCTGACACTGTTTCCACTGTTTCCCCATCTATTTCCCATGAAGTGATGGGACCAGATGCCATGATCTTCATTTTCTGAATGTTGAGCTTTAAGCCAACTTTTTCATTCTCCACTTTCACTTTCATCAAGAGGCTTTTTAGTTTCATAAGTAAAAAGAGCAAGCAATGTTTATTTAGCATTAAAAAAATTGCATATAAAATGGAAAATATAAACAATTTTGAAAGTGAAGTCGCTCAGTCATGCTCGACTCTTTGTGACCCCATGGACAGTGGCCTGCACCAAGCTCCACCATCCATGGGATTTTCCAGGCAAGAGTACTGGAGTGGGTTGCCATTTCCTTCTCCAGGGAATCTTCCCCACCCAGGGATCGAACCCAGGTCTCCCACATTGTAGACAGACGCTTTACTGTCTGAGCCACCAGGGAAGTCCCCATAAACAATTTTAGTGATAAAATATATCCAGATACTTCAATTTACTTTAACATTTGGAAACAGTGATATTACATGAAACACTACTACCAAATATCTCATAAAACATTTGAATCATTCATTATGTGTGTGTGTTTATATGTGTGTATGATTGCCTACCTTTTGCTTTTTGAAATTTACCTGGTGACTCAGATGGTAAAAAATCTACCTGTAAGGCAGGGGAACTGGATTTGATCCCTGGGTCAGAAAGATGCACTGGAGAAGGGAATGGCAAGCCACTCCAGTATTCTTGCCTGGAGAATTCCAAGGACAGAGATGCCTGCAGGGCTATAGTCCATGAGTGGCAAAGAGTTGGACAGGACTGAATGGCTAGTGCTTTCACTTTCTGAAAGAATACAGGAAGAATTCTTATCCCATATGGAAACAACCATAACAAAAATCACATGGAAAATCCCACACAGCTCACCTGATTTCTCTGCACATCTGTTACTTCATAAATTAGGTAAATTGTTAGCATTAACATACTGAAGGCAAAGCAAAACAGATTGTTAAGAGTTTGTTCTAGTTCATCTTCCCTCACTTGGCCTACAAATGTTTGACTTAAGGTAATTGAGTTGGGAATATCCCTTGTAGTAGGAAATGACAATGCCCTCTAGTATTCTTGCCTGGACAATCCCATAGACAGGGGAGCCTGGGGGACTACAGTCCATGATGTTGCAAACGGTCTGACAAGACTGTACAACTGAGTGTGCGTGCACACACACACACACACACCAGAAATGAAAACCAATCTCATGTTTCTTAAATACCAACATTTAGAGAAAAATCTTTCAGTAAAGACAGAATAACTACTTGGCATCCCTTCTACTGTGAGGAATATTGAGGTGCTTTATACCAGTGGGAAAGCCTTATAAATTTATATTTGGGATATTTTTCTAATGTCAAGTATTTTCCCAGTTTTTGAATGGGACTATATAATTAAAAACAAAGTCCCTTAGAAAATGGCAAGGAGTGAACACTATGGGGTAATACAATATGTGTTCATTTTAAACATTTATTTTATTTTACTGAAGTATAGTTGATTATAGTTGATTTTCAATGTTGTGTTATATGTGTTAATTATTAATTGGGTTTGCCAAATGAGAACTGTTGAGTCAAGAAATATAGCTATAACTAATCTTTTTATATATGTTCACAATTAAATGATACAATTATTTAGATATTCCATACATCTTAATGGCTGAAAACCTTTGCTTGGTTATCTGATAATACACACATTTGGAACTTTATTTATTTCCTAGGAAACCTACACAAAATCAAATAGAATTATTACTTCTAATTACTCTTTTTTTTTTAATCCTATAGCACCAGCATGATACAAAACCAACTACTTCTTTGAAACTAAACAATGGCTTTTCTGTATAGAACTGAATGTAGAGAAATAAATAAACCTTTTTGTGTTATCTGGATTAATATTTTTATTGTTTCTTTTACATCTGGCAGTGGAACTTGAGGGAAGATGCATGTATTTTATCTTAAAACACAGTGGCAGATAAATTCTGAACTCAGCTGGGGTATTCTCTTTTCTGTTTAAGTTACTTTATTAGGGCAGTGGCATATTTCTTCAAAGACACTTTGTTGATAACTTTATAGTCTTGCACATCATATTTAATAATACAAAAAGGAATCTGTATGACCAGTCATGATATAATCAATATCATGTGAATTAACAATGTTCAGTTACTTCTTGAAGTTTTAATGCCTCCATCTGTCTTTAGTTCACTTAAAATAGTTAATATTCTCTTGTTTTTCTCTTATGTCAGTTAAGTCATATAGGCTAGCCTCTGATGGGTATATGTATCCCTGGTAATACAACTAACTATTTGAGTTAAGAGATGATATGGGTATCACATCCTTCTTTTAACTGCTTTAAGAAAAGATACCCCCATTTTTGCCAGGTTGATTTTTATTTATAAAATTCAGGCTCAAGTTTTCCATGGTGGCACAAAAAAGGAAATAAATGCAATGTTGTGACAAGCACTTAATTATTCTACTTCAATAAAGAAAACAAAGTGAAACAAGATAAATAACTTTTATCATGTATTCATTAGAATACATATTCTCAAAATAGTATGTGGATTGGCATCTATTTATGGAATACAATTATTATTTGATTGTCTCTGGATAACATTTTCTTATATTTTTCATATTTTGCTTTACTTGTTTATAGTTACCTAAACCATAGTGCTTACTTGAAAGCTAAGCCTAGGGATACCAAATTAAAGAAATGCTATACAAAATTATTTTGAAACTGTACTTTAACAGATAAAATGTTAAGGATGTTAAAAGAATAACTATAAAATTGAATCTCAACTTTGTTTCAATTGCATCAGCACTAATAGAGGGATTATTGTGAAATGAATTAATGATTTTTTTTCAACTGACAAAGGAATAAACTCAAAAATATACAAGCAACTCCTGCAGCTCAATTCCAGAAAAATAAATGACCCAATCAAAAAATGGGCCAAAGAACTAAACAGACATTTCTCCAAAGAAGACACACAGATGGCTAACAAACATATGAAAAGATGCTCAATATCACTCATTATCAGAGAATGCAAATCAAGACCACAATGAGGTACCATTTCTTGCCAGTCAGAATGACTGCTATCCAAAAGTCTACAAGCAATAAATGCTGGAGAGGTGTGGAGAAAAGGGAACCCTCTTACACTGTTGGTGGGAATGCAAACTAGTACAGCCACTATGGAGAACAGTGTGGAGATTCCTGAAAAAAATGGAAATAGAACTGCCTTATGACCCAGCATTCCCACTGCTGGGCATACACACCAAGGAAACCAGAATGGAAAGAGACACATGTACCCCAATGTTCATCACAGCACTGTTTATAATAGCCAGGACATGGAAGCAACCTAGATGTCCATCAGCAGATGAATGGATAAGAAAGCTGTGGTACATATACACAATGGGGTATTAATCAGCCATTAAAAAGAATACATTTGAATCAGTTCTAATGAGGTGGATGAAACTGGAGCTTATTGTACAGAGTGAAGTAAGCCAGAAAGAAAAACACCAATACAGTATACCAACGCATATATATGGAATTTAGAAATATGGTAATGATAACCCTGTATGTGAGACAGCAAAAGAGACACAGAAGTATAGAACAGTCTTTTGAACTCTGTGGGAGAGGGAGAGGGTGGGATGATTTGGGAAAATGGCATTGAAACATGTATAATACCATATAAGAAATTAATTGGCAGTCCAGGTTCAATGTAGGATACAGGATGCTTGGGGCTGGTGCACTGGGATTACCCAGAGGGATGGTATGGGGAGGGAGGTCGGAGGGGGGTTCAGGATGGGGGACATGTGTATACTCTGGATTCATGTTGATGTATGGCAAAACCAATACAATATTGTAAAGTAATTAGCTTCCAGTTAAAATTTAAAAATTTATATATAAAAAAATAAAGGTGGTGAGAACGTCCTACTGTAGGAATATACTATATGGGGATTTGGCAGTCTGTCCCAGATATCAATGTGGAGGTCATATGGAAAATTCCTGACCTGACATCTAAAATACAGACTTTATTGATTGTTAAGAGTGTGAGATGTCTGGCATATTAATCTTTACTATCAAGGGATTCATACTAACAGAGCTGTCATTTTAAGGATAATTACTACTTGAGACACATTGAAGAATGGCTTTGTAAAAAATCTAGCCTTTTAAAGAGTTGGATATGACTGAGTGACTGAACTGAACTGAGCCTTAAAGTGCACACAAAATATTTAATAAATAGTAAGCTGCACTCAATATGCCAGAAAATTTGGAAAACTCAGCAGTGACCACAGGACTGAAAAAGGTCAGTTTTCATTCCAATCCCAAAGAAAGGCAATGCCAAAGAATGCTCAAACTACCTCACAATTGCACTCATCTCACATGCTAGTAAAGTAATGCTCAAAATTCTCCAAGCCAGGCTTCAGCAATATGTGAACCATGAACTTCCAGATGTTCAAGCTGGTTTTAGCAGAGGCAGAGGAACCAGAGATCAAATCGACAACATCCAATGGATCATGGAAAAAGCAAGAGAGTTCCAGAAAAACATCTTTCTGCTTTTTGACTATGCCAAAGCCTTTGACTGTGTGGATCACAATAAACTGTGGAAAATTCTGAAAGAGATGGAAGTACCAGACCACCTGACCTGCCTCTTGAGAAACCTATATGCAGGTCAGGAAGCAACAGTTAGCACTGGACACGGAACAACAGACTGGTTCCAAATAGGAAAAGGAGTATGTCAAGGCTGTATATTGTCACCCTGCTTATTTAACTTATATGCAGAGTACATCATGAGAAACGCTGGGCTGGAAGAAGCACAAGTTGGAATCAAGATTGCCAGGAGAAATATCAATAACCTCAGATATGCAGATGACACCACCCTTATGGCAGAAAGTGAAGAAGAACCAAAAAGCCTCTTGATGAAAGTGAAAGTGGAGAGTGAAACAGTTGGCTTAAAGCTCAACATTCAGAAAACGAAGATCATGGCATCTGGTCCCATCACTTCATGGGAAATAGATGGGGAATCAGTGGAAACAGTGTCAGACTTTATTTTTGGGGGCTCCAAAATCACTGCAGATGGTGACTGCAGCCATGAAATTAAAAGACCCTTACTCCTTGGAAGAAAAGTTATGACCAATCTAGATAGCGTATTTAAAAGTGGAGACATTACTTTGCCAACAAAGGTCCATCTAGTCAAGGCTATGGTTTTTCCTACGGTCATGTGTGGATGTGAGAGTTAGACTGTGAAGAAAGCTGAGCACCAAAAATTGATGCATTTGAACTGTGGTGTTGGAGAAGACTCTTGATAGTCCCTTGGACTGCAAGGAGTTCCAACCAGTCCATTCTGAAAGAGATCAGCCCTGGGATTTCTTTGGAAGGAATGAATGATGCTGAAGCTGAAACTCCAGTACTTTGGCCACCTCATGAGAAGAGTTGACTCATTGGAAATTACTCTGATGCTGGGAGGGATTGGGGGCAGTAGGAGAAGGGGACGACAGAGGACGAGATGGCTGGATGGCATCCCTGGCTCGATGGACGTGAGTCTGAGTGAAATCTGGGAGTAGGTGATGTACAGGGAGGCCTGGCGTGCTGCGATTCATGGGGTTGCAAAGAGTCGGACACGACTGAGTGACTGAACTGAACTGAACTGAAGAAAAATAATGACAAAAGTTATACTTAGATCTTGAGCTAAACCAAAATTTTTTGGGTAAAACAGATAATTCCAACGTATATGGCTGGTCAATTATATGAGTGAAACACATGTGTAGATTTTTTTTTTTTTTCTTTCTTAAAGATTTTAGTGAACATTTTGTCTTCAAACTCAAAAAGCAAGTTTAAGCCTAGACAAATGGACAAATTCTTAGAAGTGTGTAATTGCCCAAGGCTGAATCAGAAAGAAACAGAAGAAAATATGAACAGACCAGTTATTGGTAATGAAATTGAATTAGTAATTTTAAAACACCAACATAACCAAAGTTCAAGACCATATTGCTTACAGGTAAATTCTGAAACTATTCCAAAGAATTGAAGAGGAAGGAACACTTCTGAACTCATTTTATGAGGCCACCATTACCTGATATCAAAACCATAAAAAAAGATATCACAAAAAAAGAAGATTATAGGGCATTATCATCGATGAATATAGATGCAAAAATCCTCAACACAGTACTAGCAGAGTGACTCCAACAATACATTGAAATAATAATACACCATGATCAAGTGGGGCATATCCCAGGGATGTAAGGTTTATTGAATATATGCAAATCAATCAGTGTGATCCACCATATTAGCAAATTGAAGAAAAACATTTGAAAGAAAGAAAATGAAAGTGTTAGTCACTCAGTCATGTCCAACTCTTTGGAACTCCGTGAACTGTAGCCCACTAGGCTCCTCTATCCATGGATTCTCCAGGCAAGAACAATGGAATGGGTAACCATTCTCTTCTCCAAGGAATCTTCCTGGCCCAAGAATCAAATCTTGGTCTTCTGCATTGCAGGCAGATTATTTACCATCTGAGCCACCAGGAAAGCCATATGATCGTCTCAATAGAGGCAGAAAAAGCTTTTGATAACATTCAACATTCTTTAGTGATTAAAATATGCAAAGAATGGGTATAGGGAAAATCCACATCAACATAATAAAGGCTATCTATGACAAACCTACAGCTAATATTATACTCAATGGTGGAAAAGTGAAAGCATTCCCTCTATGATTAGCAACAAGACAAAGATGCCCACTCTCACCACTTTTATTCAGCAGAGTTTGGAAGTTCTAGCCTCAGCAATGGAATGAAAAGAAAAATTGGAAAAGAAAAATAAAAAATGTTGCTGTTTGTAGATGACGTGATTTTTATACATGGAAGACCCAAAGATGACACAAAAAAACTACTAGATCTCATCAATGAATTTGATAAAGTTGCAGAATAGAAAATTAATATACAGAAATCTATTGCATGATATTTGTCATTGCCTTATTTCACTTAGTATGATAATCTCTAGATACAATCATATTGCTGAAAATTACATTATTTCATTCTTTTTAATAGCTAAGATTCATTATATATATGTATATGCATATATATATACACATATGTAATGGAATGTGTGTATATATATAAGTTTTATCCACTCATCTGTTAATGAACAGTTCAATTGCTTCCATGTCTTGACTACTATAATAGCGTTGCTATGAACAATAGGATGCATATATCTTTTTGAATTAGTTTTCATATTTTCCATATATATGCCCCATAGTGGATTTGTGGGAGCATTTGATAACCATTTTTTTATTTTTAAGGAAACTCCATACTGTTTTCCATACTAGCTGCACCAATTTACATTCCCATCAACAGTATAGGAGGGTTCCCTTTTCTTCACACCCTCTCCAGCATTTATTACTTGGAGACATTTTTTCGTGATTGTCATTCTGACCCACGGAAGGTGTTAACTCATTGTAGTTTTGATTTGCATTTCTCTAATGATTAGCACTGATGAGCACCTTTTCATCTACCTATTGGCCATCTGTATGTCTTCTTTACATAAATCTCTATTTAGGTCTTCATACATTTTTTGAAAGAGTTTTTTTTTTTTTTTTTTTTTTTGTTTTTTTTTATATTGAGCTGTATGAGCTGCTTCTATATTTTGGAAATTAATCCTTGTTTACAAATATTTTCTCCCATTCGATAGGGTGTATTTTAAAATTTTGTTTGTAGTTTCCTTTGTTGTATAAAAGCTTTTAAGTTTAATTAGGTCCCATTTATTTGTTTTTGCTTTTGATTCCATTACTCTAGGTGGGTAGTGGTGGTTTAGTTGCTAAGTCATGCTGGACTTTTGTGACACAAAGGACTGTAAACTAAACACATTGAATTAAATCTTAGTTACTGAACCAGAATCAAAGCAACATGTGTTTCCAGTCCTGTTTATGAAGACTTTGAAAAATAAAACAGGAAATTTGAGAAGCTCTCAGTAAGGTACCACCTTTGAGTCTTGGTTTTCTGTGATATTTTAATTAATCTTTTAGGTAACATTTTACACAAAGTAATGTTTCTATTCTAAAAGAAAATTGAAATTTTCTTATAATTAATTTATAAACTTGTATCTATATAATAGTAATCTTCAAATATCATAGAAATATTTCATTGTAAATATTAGCTCATTTTCTCTTTATTTCAATATATGACATTACACTAGTTTAAAATAATGAGCAATAAAACTGTACTTCACAATGAATTAGTATATTAATTACAAGAAAAATCAGGCAAGCCAATGTTTCTTCTTCAGTTTCCTTGAAATTTCAATGAATGCCATTTTACTCAAAAATAGAGAACATTTACAGATATCAGATAATGAATTAATGTCCTAATTATGTGTGATAAATACACTTTATTGAAATTTGAATGTCTACTTTTATCAGTTGTTCTCAAAATGATTTATGCTATTGAATTGCATATTTCCCATGCAATTAATTGTACATCTTTCTTTCTATTGATTTAAAAATAACATATGCAAATGATTAAGGATTATTTGAGGGAAAATATTATGTAAGAACATACATCAAGTATATGGAGAGTCAGCGGAAATATATGCTATAAATCTGACCTCAGTGATACATATTTGTAAAATCCATGCTCCTAAAATATTGTCTTTAAATTTCTAGGACTTAAAGGATATGTATGCAGATGAAAGAAACTTTCCATTTTACTTGCAATTCATTGACATTATTCACAGTAAGTCGGTGCTAGTATAAACACTAGAGATGTCTTCAAGAAAATTAGTGATACCAAGGGAATATTTCATGCAAAGATGGGGACAATAAAGGATAGAAATGGAATGGACCTAACAGAAGCAGAAGATATTGAAAAGAGGTGGCAAGAATACACAGAAGAACTATACAAAAAAGATCTTCATGACCCAGATAACCATCATGGTATGATCATTCACCTAGAGCCAGACATCCCTGACTGGAAGCATCACTACCAACAAAGCTAGTGGAGGTGTTGGAAATCCAGCTGAGCTATTTAAAATTCTAAAAGATGATGCTGTGAAAGTGCTGCACTTAATATGCCAGTAAATTTGGAAAACTCAGCAGTGACCACTGGACTAGAAAGAGTCAGTTTTTATTCCAATCCCGAAGAAAGGCAATGCCAAAGAATGTTCTCTCCCACACAATTGCATTCATCTCACATGCTAGCCGGAAAAGGCAATGGCATCCTACTCCAGTACTCTTGCCTGGAAAATCCCATGGCTGGAGAAGCGTGGTAGGCTGTAGTCCATAGAGTTGCTAAGAGTCAGACATGACTGAACAACTTCACTTCACTTTTCACTTTCATGCATTGGAGAAGGAAATGGCAACCCACTCCAGTGTTCTTGCCTGGAGAATCCCAGAGATGGGGGAGCCTCGTGCACTGCCATCTATAGGGTCGCACGACTGAAGCGACTTAGCAG
Organism: Capricornis sumatraensis; assembly: GCF_032405125.1. Taxonomy (NCBI): domain Eukaryota; kingdom Metazoa; phylum Chordata; class Mammalia; order Artiodactyla; family Bovidae; genus Capricornis; species Capricornis sumatraensis. The sequence continues at coordinate 126,113,562 of NC_091071.1, forward strand.
CAGTAGCACATGCTAGCAAAGTAATGATCAAAATTATCCAAGCTAGGTTTCAATAGTATGTGAACTGAGAAGTTCCAGATGTTCAAGCTGGATTTAGAAAAAACAGGGGAACCAGAGATCAAATTGCCAATATCCACTGGATTATAGAAAAAGCAAGATAATTCCAGAAAAACATATGCTTCTGCTTTGTTGACTATGCCAAAGTCTTTGACTGTGGATCACAACAAACTCTGGAAAATTCTTAAAGAGATAGGAATACCAGCCCACATGACCTTCTTCCTGAGAAATCTGTATGCAGGTCAAGAAGCAGCAGTTAGGACTGGCCACAGATCAACAGACTGGATACGAACTAGGAAAGGTGTACTTCAGGCTATATATAGTTACCCTGTTTATTTAACTTCAATGCAAAGTACATCATACAAAATGCCAGGCTGGATGAAGCAGGGACTGGAATCAAGATTACCAGGGAAAGTATCAGTTACCTCAGATATGCAGATGACACCACCCTTATGGCAGAAAGTGAAGAGGAATTAAAGAGCCTCTTAATAAAAGTGAAAGAGGAGAGTGTAAAAGCTTCCTTAAAACTCAACATTCCAAAAACTAAGATCATGGCATCCCGTTCCATCACTTCATGGCAAATAGATGAGGAAACAATGGAAACAGTGACAGACTTTCTTTTCTTGGACTCCAAAATCACTGCAGATGTTGACTACAGCCATGAAATTAAAAGATGCTTGCTCCTTGGAAGAAAAGCTATGACAAACCTAGACAGCATATTAAAAAGCAGAGGCATTACTTTGCTGACAAAGTCTGTGTAGTCAAAGCTATGGTTTTTCCAGCAATCATGTATGGATGTTAAGATTTGGACCATAAAAAAAGCTGAGTGCCAAAGAATTTACACTTTTGAATGTGGTGTCGGAGAAGACTCGAGAATCCCTTGGACTGCAAGATCAACCAGTGAATCCTAAAGGAAATCAATCCTGAATATTCATTGGAAGGAATGATACTGAAACTGAAGCTCCAATACTTCGGCAACCTAATTCAAAGAACCGACTCATTGGAAAAGACCCTGATGCTGGGAAAGATTGAAGGCAGGAGGAGAAGGGGACAACAGAGGATGAGATGGTTAGATGGTATCATAAGTTTAGGCAAGCTCTCTGATTTGGTGATGGACAGGGAGGCCTGGCCTCCTGTAGTCAGTGGGTTCACAAAGAGACACTTCTGAGCAGCTCAACTGAACTGACCTGTAAAGCTGCTACCAAAGCTGAATTAGCAAGTACTAAATCATTGCCATTACAGGAAATAGAGTGTTAAATTCTAAGCCTCTGACCAAAGTACTTTCGTCAGTTTATCAATACACAGCCTTGTTTCATTGGTCGTTCTCTTTAATGATACCTTGTTTAAGACACATTATTGCTTCATTAATACTGAATTCATGAACAACAACACAGTTACTCCTGCCTGAACCAATCTTACCTGACACATGTATTTTCTCTATGAGGTACATTGCAGATTTCTTAGCCAGTAGGAATTCTAAACAGCACTTCTGTACTATGCTTGGGGGGCATTTTAAACAATGAAATCACCATCAGAAAACATAAAAATATGAAAAATATTTCACTGAATGAACCATGAAAAGTACACTTATATTTTCAGAGTTGAAACAAGAAAGCAAACATTACCCTGTGCCACCTAAGCTAGGAACTTTGAGACACAAGACACTCATTTCCTGCTCTGCCCATGTCCAGGAATGCAAAGTGCGTACTGATTTGGAAGTTACAAACACATCATAGTGAGTAGGTGAATTTACAAGTACAGAATCCATGAAAAGTGATTAACTGTGCTTTTATTCTTAAGTTATCATCTGTATGCCAGTGGTTACAAAACTGCTCAAACCTTGATTGAGTCCTTGGATCCAGATTGTAAATTCCTTGGGAATTTCCATTTCGATGTGAATTTTAGAAATAATCCCAACTTTCCCCAAATTAAATTTTTCCTCTTAAAGAGAAAAATCTAACTTTCTGTATTCTGAATAGTATTTTTTTTAAAAAAATCACAATCAGCTTGAAGCTTTATTCATATTTTATGTTTCTATCTTTAATATGAGCCTCTAAGATCTGGTTTCAATCTTTCCATTCTTTTCCCTTACCTTTTAAACTCCAGCCATTAGGATGCATTTAATTTCCTCAATATGCAATGTTATTTCTGGTCTCTGAGTCATTAAGCAACTTGTTTTCTTTGTATTTGAAACACCTTTTACCCTCAACCTCTTTAATCTAGGTAATTGCCATTCTGCCTTTAGGATTTGTTTTACATATCACTACTTCAGAGAGACTGTTCTTGACTTTAAGAACTGTTTAGAACCACCTTCTTATATACTAATCATTGACTTTGACAATGCTCATAATATTTGTAATATTTAGTGGGTTTAATTTGCATTATTACACACTCAGCCTGGAAAAATAGGAATGATTATATTCAGTTATTTAAGATGTATTCTGCTTTTCTGCTACAAACCAATGTCAATCAACTTAATCCTGTCACTCTTCCAATAAGATCAGCTATTTTAAGATTATATGATACTAATTGTATCAATTAAATTTAGTGTGCTGAAAAAGACTGCAAAATATAGAGAAGCTTTACTCATTCAGCAGTAAATTATCTCTCAACAACAGAAGTCTAGACAGTTCAGATTTGCTTTGATCAAGTAAGTAATCTTGTGATCCAGTTCCCCTTTATACAACAGCTCTAACATTTCTAATTGGATCATCCTAAACTGCCAGTTTGAAGCTGGGTTTCCTCTGTATTTACATTATAGCCTATCAGGTCAGTTGCTCAATGTGTCTGACACTTTGTGACCCCATGAATGGCAGCATGCCAGGCCTCCCTGTCCATTACCAACTCCCAGAGTTTATCCAAACTCATGTCCATTGAGTCAGTGATGTCATCGAAACATCTCATCCTCTGTCATCCCCTTCTCCTCTTGCCCTCAATCTTTCCCAACATCAGGATCTTTTCAAATGAGTCAGCTCTTCAGATCAGGTGGCCAAATGAAACGCCCAGGACTGGTTTCCTTTAGATGGACTGGTTGGATCTCCTTACAGTCCAAGGGACTCTCAAGAGTCTTCTCCAACACCACAGTTCAAAAGCATCAATTCCTCGGCATTTAGCTCTCTTCACAGTCCAACTCTCACATCCATACATGACCACTGGAAAAACCATAGCCTTGACTAGACGGACCTTTGTTGACGAAGTAGTGTCTCTGCTTTTTAAATTTCCTTCCATGGAGCAAGCGTCTTTTAATTTCACACCTGCAGTCACCTTCTGCAGTGATTTTGGAGCCCAGAAAAATAAAGTCAGCCACTGTTTCCACTTTTTCCCCATCTATTTGCCATGAAATAATGGGGCCAGATGCCATGATCTTCGTTTTCTGAATGTTGAACTTTAAGCCAACTTTTTCACTCTCCCCTTTCACTTTCATTTTTTGGCATTTCCTTTCTTTGGTATTGGAATGAAAACTGACTTTTTCCAGTCCTGTGGCCGCTGCTGAGTTTTCCAAATTTGCTGACATATTGAGGGCAGCACTTTCACAGCATCATCTTTAAGGGTTTGAAATAGCTCAATTGGAATTCTATCACCTCCACTAGCTTTGTTCATAGTGATACTTCCTAAGGTCCATTTGTATATATATATACATACAAGGAAAATGACTTATTTACATTGTAACCATGTGTTTAATGGTCTGGTAAACTTCGAGACTCTTCCAAAGTGGCTATATTATTTCATATTCCCACAGATCCTAATACTTAATATCTGGATTATTAGTCTCTCCCATTGGAATTAGCACACTTATTTCTAGTCAAATTTCCTTATGATGTCCTTGGTTTTAATATTGCAGCAATGGTGGTTTCAGAGAATGAGTTGGGAAGTGTTTTCTCAATTTTTCTTAAGAATATTTTGTAAAGAGTTGGTATTTGTTCTTTTTCAAATGCTGAGTAGAAGTGTGTCCTGTATATAAAGCTGGTTCAAGTATTTTGTCTTGTCTGACAGTATTTGCATTTGGTCAGACTATTTAATTTATTACTTTTAATTTTGTCATTGATATAGTTGTAGTCATGTCTGCCATTTCACTTTTTAAATTTTCTATAGCTTTCATGATTCTTTTTTCCTCTATTTCTTCTTTACTTTCACATTTAGTAAATATATTCTAATATAGTAGTTTAATTTTGCTTAATGATTATTTTCATTGTTATGCTATATTCTAAGTACTGCTTTATGATTTACCATGTAGATTTGAATTTATCTGAGTCAACTTCTGATTTATTATAGCTGAGTTCTTGTAATATAAAATGTTACTCCTATGTAACTCTATTACATTTTCCCCCTTTTTGTGGTATGATCATTGTACGTATTACATCTACTAGTATTTTAAGACCAAGAATACATAATTACTGCATTTTTATCTGTAGTAATTACCTTGCTTCCATTCACCCTCTTTGTGGTATTGTTAATATATATATTACAAATAAATTCTATTTCAATATTTTTTATTCTTGGTTTTATATATTTATATAATTTTATGCAATTGCCTGATTTATAAATATTTGTCTATATATATTTGTGTATATATATACATGTATAAATGCAATTTTATTCAATTATCTTAAATCAGTGAAGATAAGAAAGAGGAAAAATACTAATTCCTCAATCTTATAAAATTAGGTAATTACACTCACTGATTTTTCTTTTTCCATATGGATGAGAATTACCATCTGGTGTCACTTGCTTTCAGACTGAAGAACTTCCTTTAGTATTTCTTGGAAGGGCAGGTTAGTTTCAACAGATCCTCAGTTTTGTTGTTGTTTGTTTCTTTTTGCTTGTCTTAATCTAGAAGAGTTTGTCTTAGATTTCACTTAAGAGCAATTTTGCTGGCTTTAGAATTTTTGCTTGACAGTTTTGTTCTTTGAGCGCATTATTATTTGAGCATGTGCTCTCTGGAATTCATTGCTTCTGCTGAGAAGTCATTATTAATCCTGTTGAGATTCTTTTGTAAGTGATGAGTCATTTATCTCTTGCTGCTTTAGAAAAGCTTTTTTAATTGAAGTATAGTTGATTTATTTACAATGTTGTTAGTTTTAGGTGTACAGCAAAGTAATATATCATATATATATATATGCACCCATATCTTTAATTTAAACATACATGTATGTACATATATAGAATATGCGGTTATATAAACATAAGGGAATATGTACGGACATATATATAGGCTTCCCAGGTGGTATTTGTGGTAAAGAACCCACACCAACGCAGGAGATGTAGGAGACAGGTTTGATACCTGAGTTGGGAAGATCCCCTGAAGGAGGAAATGGCAACCCACTTCAGTATTCTTGCCTGGAGAATCTAATGGACAGAGGAACTTGGTGGGGTACAGTTCATAGGGTCACACAGAGTCAGACATGACTGAAGTGACCTAGCACAAATGCATATATATATATATACACACATATACATATATAATGTATATATATACACATATACATATATAATGTATATATACTTGCATACACAAATATATATTATATATATGCTTTTTCAGATTTTTTCCATATAAGTTATTACAAATATTGACTATAATTCTTTGTGCTACACTGTAGGTCCTTGTTAGTTATCTATTTTATATAGGAGTATGTATATGCTAATCCCAAATTTCTAATTTATTCCTCCCCCAACTTTCCCCTTTGGTACCATAAGTGTTTTTTCTATGTCTATTTCTGTTTTCTGTATATATTTTCATTTTTATCATTTTTTTAGATTCCACATATAAGTGATATCATATATTTGTCTTTCTCTCTCTGGCTTACTTCATTTACTGTAATGGTCCCTAGGTCTATCCATATTGCTGAAAATGGCATTTTTTCCATTAATTTTTATGGCTAAATAATATTCCCTTATATTTATAAACCATATCTTCTCTATTCATTCATCTGTTGGCAGATATTCAGGTTGCTTCCATGTCTTGGTGTTTGTAAATAATACTGCAGTTTTAATGTGATGTATCTGTAAATTCATTGGTGTTTGTCCTGTTTGTAATTCAGTTAGCTTCCAGGATTGTAGGTTGTATTTCATCAAATTAAGATGGTTTTTTAGGCATTATTTTCTGACATTTTTTATGCTCCTTTCTCTCTCCTCTTTCTGTAGTACCCATTATATGTATTTTTGTGTGCTTACAAGTCTCTAACATTTTTCTTAAGTGCTCTCTATTTTATTTTTTTCAGCTTTTTTTTCAGCTTACATGATCTCTAGCAATCTCTCTACAACTTAGCTTATCTTTCTTCTGCCATTTTAAATCTATTGAGCCACTCTAGTAAATTATTTATTTCAATGGATAAACTTTATAACTCCATAATTTCCATTTGATTCTCATTTATGCTCTCTGTTTATATTATCTGTATTATGTGATATTGTCATTATATCATCATTTTACTTTTTAAATCATGATTTCATTTAGTTCTATAAACATGTTTATAATGGTTGCTTTAAAATCTCATAAATCAAACATGTGTTTCCCTTACAGGAGTTTCTTTTCCTTCTTTTTTTAAAATGTGCATTTATCCTGCTCTTTGCACTGTATTTTCCCCTTTCTTTTCATGCCTCATTATTTTTTTTGTGAGAAGCTGGACATTTTAGATAATGTTTTGTACCAACATTAGACATCCTGGAGTGCAGAGCCAAGTAGGCCTTGAGAAGCATTACTATGAATAAACCTAGTAGAGGTAATGAAATTCCAGCTGAGCTATTTCAAATCCTAAACGCTGATGCTGTTAAACTGCTGCAATCAATATGCTGGAAAATTTGGAAAAGTCAGCAGTGGTTACAGGACTGGAAAAAGTCAATTTCCATTTCAAGTCTGAAGAAGGACAATGCCAACTACCACAAGATTGTCCTCATTTCACATGCTAGTAAGGTAATGCTCAAAGTCCTTCAAACTAGGCTTCAGTATATGAAGTTCTTCATGTATATGAACTGAGACCTTCCAAATGCACAACCTAGATTTAGAAAAGGCAGAGGAATCAGAGATCATATTGCCAACATCCATTGGATCATAGAAAAAGCAAGGGAATTCCAGAAAAAAAAAAAAAATCTGCTTCATTGACTATGCTAAAGCCTTTGACTGTGTCGATCACAATAAACTGTGGAAAATTCTTAAAGAGATGGAAATACCAGAATGCCTTACCTGCCTCCTGAGAAATCTGTATGCAGGCCAGGAAGCAACAGTGAGAACCAGTCATGGAACAATGAACTGATTCAAAATTGGGAAAGAGGCACATCAGGCTATATATTATCACCTTGCTTATTTAACTTACATGCACGGTACATCATGGGGCATGCTCTTCTGGATGAATCACAGTCTGGAATCAAGTTTTCTGGGAGAAATATCAATAAATCCAGATATGCAGATGAAACTACACTAATGGCAGAAAGCAAAGGAGAACTTTGCTTCAGGGGAAGGGAAAGGGCCTCTTGAAGGTGAAAGAGAGGAGTGAAAAATCTGTCTTAAAACTCAACATTCAAAAAACAAAGATCATGGCATCCAGTCCCATCACTTTTTGGCAAATAGTCCACTGTTTTGGAAACAGTGAAAGACTATTTTCTTGGGCTCCAAAATCACTGAGGGTGATGACTGCAGCCAAGAAGTTAGAAAATGCTTGCTCCATGGAAGAAAAGCTATGAAAAGTTTAGACAACATATTAAAAAGCAGAGATATTACTTTGCCGACAAAGGTCTATCTAGTCAAATCTATGTTTATTACTACTGGTGTTTCCAGTAGTAATTTACAGATGTGTGAGTTGGTCCATAAAGAACAGTAGTACTGGAGAATTGGTGCTTTTGAACTGTGGTGTTGGAAAAGACTCTTCAGAGTCACTTGCACAGTGAAGAGATCAAACTATTCAATCCTAGAGGAAGTTATCCCTGGATATTCGTTGGAATGACTGATGCTGAAGCTGAAGCTTCAATACTTTGGCCACCTGTTGAGAAGAGCCAACTCATTGGAAAAGACTCTGATGCTGGGAAAGGGTGAAAGCAGAAGGAGAAGGGGAAAATAGAGGATGAGATGGATGTCATCATCAAGACAATGGATGTGAGTTTGCACAAACTCTGAGAGAAAGTTAAGGACAGGGAAACCTGACATGCTGCAGTCCACCGGGTAACAAAGATTTAGACACAACTTAGTGACTGAACGACAATAACAACTTTGGTTACTTCCTCTCTGATCCGTTTAGGCTTATTGTCTTTTTTTTTTTTATATACTTGAAAGTAAAAGTCAGTCAGTAGTGTCCAACTGTTTGTGACCCCATGGACACATGGGATTCTCCAGTCCAGAATACTGGATTGGGTAGCCTTTCATTTCTCCAGGGAATCTTCCCAACCCAGGGATTGCACCCATGTCTTTTGCATTGCAGGTGGATTCTTTACCAGCTGAGCCACAAAGGAAGCCCAAATGAAAGTGAAAGTGTCTCAATCCTATCTGACTCTTTGCAACCCCATGGACTATACAGTCTACTGAGTTCTCCAGGCCAGAATACTGGAGTGGGTAGATTTTTCTCTTCTCCAGCAGATCTTCCCAACCCAGGAATCAAACCAGGGTCTCCTGCATTGCAAGCAGGTTCTTTACCAACTGAGCTATCAGGGAAGCCCTTTTTTTAAGTTTAGTGACTAATTTAGTGGAATATTTAGTGCTGTCTACCTCCTACCCTCCTCAATGTGTTTACACACACACAGACACACAGACACACAGTGTTCAGCCTTGAATGGTTTCATTCATGAAATACCAATCATTCAAGGATGGCAGTGATTTAGATAGAAATTTCATATCTGACCATAAACAACTGTTAAATTGCACTAGCTGATGATTCTGTTGCTTTCAATAATTCCTTGGAGCATAAGTTAATCCAATAAATTCTACAAACTAATTAAATTCTGGATCCTTTCAAAGAATAGTTGAGATTACTGTTTTGTTTGTTTGTTTTGACCCTAAGAGGACTCTGTTCACCTGTCTTATTCCAAGTTTATAGAAATGTGTGTTAGATCCTCAGTCATGACTGACTCTTTGTGAACCCATGGTCTGTATCCCACCAGGCTCCTCTGTCCATGGAATTCTCCAGACATGAATAGTGGAGTAGGTAGCCTTTCCCACTTTGGCCACCTGATGTGAAGAACTGACTCTCTGGAAAAGATCCTAATGCTGGGAAAGATTGAAGGCAGGAGGAAAATGGGATGACAGTGGATGAGATGGTTGGATGGCATCACCAACTCGATGGACGTGAGTTTGAACAAACTCTGGATGTTGGTGATGGACAGGAAAGCCTGATGTGCTGCAGTCCATGGGGTCACAAAAAGTCGGACACGACTGAGCAACTGAACTGAACTGAGCCATTCCATTCTCTAGGAGATCTTCCTGACTCAGAGGTCAAATCTGGGTTTCCTGCTTGCAGACTGTCTCCCTGAATTGCAGGTGGATTCTTACCGTCTGAGGCACCAAGGTAGCCCAGGTTTAAAGGAACAGCTAGAAACTAATTAGCCTTCAGTTTATTCTATTTTGGATCTCCTCTTAAATTTCTCTCACCACAACCTTAACGGTTCTTGAAGGTGACTTTGGTCTTAAACTTCTTCATTCTTTGTTGCAAATGAATTCAGTTTCTTTGGGACAAGGTCAAGAGCTATCTGTTTTATGATCCATTTTGCCTTATCTATTCCAGGGAACATTTTTGAGATGGGGCTTTGGGGCTGATGATGAAGACAGCCTTCTTTGTGAATGGCACCTCTAGGCTAGGGGCTGAGCAGTTGTTGGGTGGGCAGCAGCTTGTCTTGACTTGCTTGTCCTGGCATCAAATGGCAGTCTCAGAAGTTAAGAGAGCAGTGATGAGGGCACCAGTATTCTCAACATGCCATACTCAAAGTAGACCCTCCATTTCACAAGAGGGGATTAAGAATAAGAAGGAATTCTCTACCTCTCTACCACACTTTCTTAAGCTTTGCTTTAGCAACAGAGAGCTTGGGACAAGAGAGAAATGCTGGAATCTTCTTCTTTCCAGGTGAAAGCTCTCCATCTGTATTCTGAGGGTGGGATCCTAGCTTTCTTGAGTTTAGCAACCCAGAGTGGAGTCCCTGCCATGTTGAGCTAGAAGGAGATAGGGGAAATTATTGGTTCAAATAACAGACTCTCACCTTTCTAGTAGAATTTTTGTAGATGTGTAGATATTTCTTAATTTGTTATTACCCCTTAGGATCATGTACAGAAGCTTTAAAATTCCTGTGTATAATTTTTTATCAGTTTCACTGGAAAAGAGTTCAGAGAAGCTCCTCATACCCTCTTGTTGGGAGGTAAATATGTTGATTTGAATTGACTGAAAGAGGAATCTTGTCCTAAGTGCCAAATTTTGACTTCTGAGGTCCCATCCAATGCAATTATTCTGTCTCCTTTTCTTTGTTCCTTACATTAATTTCTTTTTAATATTTCAAATCTAAAGTCTAATGATCACATGCTTTTTCCCCAAGTTATTCATATCATTTTTGTTTATAAGGAACCATATTATACTGGCTCATTCTTAAATGGTAAAATGAGTTTAACTTCCTCCTTCATTTTTACATGAAAGCATGGAAACATGTTCAGACTTAAAAAAATAACTGGAAAAATGTGAAAATTATTTTATCTCATAATTATTATGTTTGAAGTTTATATGATATATTAAATATGTGTGACTTAAAACATGAGCAATGTCAGATGATGCACCACAAGACACTCAAATTTTCAGAAAAGTGAGATATCTCCTTAGATAAACATGTGTCAGACACCAAACACAAAGACTATGATAAGCCCACTTTTTTGATTAGTCTTGAACGCATGAAAATTGACTGTATGTTGCTGAAATATCACAAATATTAAAACCTATATCTGTAATACTATTAATTCATAAGAAGATTTTGAGTGACTTAGACTTATTGCAAAGGTGAAAATGAATAAAATATAATAGCTTGAGTCAGTTTACATGCTGCTTTAGAAACATACATTAGTTTTACTTTATATCTTTCCAGAAGACAGATGGTTATTAGCTAAGCTTTAAAATGAAACTTGTATATTAACCAAGTAACAAGCAAAATGCTCAATATTACATTGGCATAATTTAACAACTGCAATTACTGGACAAGGCGGTATATAAAATTAATGATCTTTGCATACAGAACTTCTAAACACATATTGTATCAATTGGGAAAGGTGTGTTAAGCTTAAATCCACAATAATATCTAATAGATTTTCTCCTCAAATTACTAACTCAATCTCTGGTATAAAATGAGGGTATTATCATTTCAAGAGTTAAGATAGTTACTAAGTACCTCATTTTCTACTAGTAGATTTTTAATTACAGGGAGAATTAAGCTTGTGAAATAATAGACATACTAATTTTTTGCTTCAAAATACAATCATCATATAAACTGTTTAATTCTTAATTGTTTTTAAGCCAGGTAATTGTGGCAGTAGTGTTGACTTTGAAAAGCTTTTTTTTTTTTAATCAGAAGCTGAAATTGGATGGATGTTCACAAGTTTTAGTTATATAAATTATGTAACTTTTTAAGATAAGAAGTGTTCTAATTGAAAATAATAAATTGCTATGAAAATAATACTAGTTGACATTTATAAAGTTATATATTTCAACTCAGTTTGAAATGGTTTACAAACAATTTTTAATTCTTAACTCATATTTCTTATGCAGCTTGCTATTAAAACTGTTCTAGTTGAAAAATATAATATCTCTATTTCCATTTTAGTAGATTACCTTAGTAGTGTAGAACTCAGCATCCAAGTAAGAGTCCTGCTTGTCATGTCTAATGAGTGCTGCCTGGAAGCTGATGGCAGAATATTAGCATTGTTCAAATTTATATGATCAGCCTATCCTATCTAGACTCACTTGCAGTGACAGATAGATTAATAAGACTTCCCTGTACTTGTTTTCTTCTTTATACCTTTTAAAGCAAAATAACTGAATCTTCTGAAGATTTGAAAGAATGATCGTATACATTATTTTGGTTCATTCTGAAATGACACCTCATTCTTAGCTCCCATCAGAAACTGTCAGCATCTTCAGAGTGAAAAACAGAATATAATTTTGAAATAAAATTAGACTTAGAGGAGGGGAAAAATAACTGAATAAGACAGCTTAAAGCAGCAGAGGAAGAATAGCTAAACCATAATAAAGTTTGAAGTGCATTATTCTAGATAATAAATCATTAAGCATAATTTTAATGGGATAGTTATTAATAGGGGACATAAGTACTATCAAGTGATTATAATGGTTATATACTATTGTAAGTATAATTATTATTGAAAGAGGCAGTAGAAGAGATCATCATAGGATTAGTTCCCCACACTGACCCTAACAAATATTTATGTCCTAGGAAAAGAAAAATGTGTAATTAGAAAGTTAAAGATCAATATAATAGAGAAGCACAAAAGACTTATTGGGATAAGAGAATCAAGCAGAATGACAAAATAGAACCCTTGAATGATGGGGTTAAGAAGGATTACACTGTGATCTCAAAGATTTTGTGCTTTTGAAAGCCAGGGAAATAAGAATCTGCTTAGAGAGTTATGTTATCACCTAAGACATTTGCAACATTGACTTCATTGGCATTGAGATGTTTCTGTGACTTTGTAGGCTGCAGACATTTATGAGTAGACTAGCGTACATTACTCATGAGCACAGATGGGATGCCCTGATATAATAAACAGTGATATTTTGGGAAGACAAACAATTTTTGTTAGGTAAGACTTAGAGGCATGCCTTTTTTGAGAATGAAATTTAGACAGTGATTTATGCCCATAATCTGATGAAGCATGAGGATGGAAGGTTTCAGTAGTGTATTAAAAATGTAGTATCCAAAAGCATAATCTATTTGGAAGGGGAAAAATCATGGAAAACTAATTACAGTTCAGGCCTGGCAGTTACTTAAGTCAATTCTGCCTTCATTCCGTTGGGCAGAGATGCATAACACAAACCCAAATGACTGCACAAGGAGAAAGCAAATGAACTCAGCCACATATCTCAGGATACACATTAACAAAAAACTAAGGTATCAATATTTAGAAAAAAATGCAAATAGTTACTAAGCATATAAAGATGTTCAAATTCACTGTGTGTGTGTAATAAAAAATTCAAGCAAAATACGTTGAGAAATTATTCTTAGGAAACATGTATGAAATTCTTTTCAACACAAACATTTAGAGGTTTTAATTCAAGAATTTTAAAAATCTTTTAACATAGTTACTAGCTTTCAACAGCTTTTTATGAAATAATATGAAATGTAGACAAATATTTATGAGTAGATATGCCATTATAATGTCATCTGAAGCACTGACTAGGTTGAATTTTTAATAATGTTATTTCTAAATGCATGAGTTATAAGTTTCTTTTTTTGTATTTGTTTATGTTATGCAAATTCATGGATATTAGATTATGTTATTTTTACGTATTTTTAACGAAGGGGCAAAAAACAATTTCATCAGTAAAGATTAAGTTCTGCTTGAATAAAAGAAATACAAAATAAAAATGACATCCCAGAGCAGAAATTGTGTTATCAGTTAACAGGAGACACAGGGACCGACTGAATGGTAGCTCGGTTTCATGAGATTCTCAGGGGCCTAGCTTATTTCTACACCTTTTCAGCATGCATCTAATATAAACATCATCTTCATGGTGGCTAGGTTGGTAGGTGTCAAATATGCTAATGGAGATCAGTGGAGAAATAACTCCAGAAAGAACAAAGAGACAGAACCAAAGAAAAAACAACACCCAGCTGTGGATCTGACTGGTGATGGAAGTAAAATCTGATGCTGTAAAGAGCAATATTGCATAGGAACCTGGAATGTCAGGTCCATGAATCAAGGCAAATTGGAAATGGTCAAACAGAAGACAGCAAAAATGAACACTGACATTCTAAGAATCAGTAAACTAAGATGGACCAGAATGGGTGAATTTAACTCAGATGACCATTATATCTACTACTGTGGGCAGGAATCCCTCAGAAGAAATGGAGTAGCCATCATAGTCAAAAGAGTCCGAAATGCAGTACTTGGATGCAATCTCAAAAACGACAGAATGATCTCTGTTTGTTTCCAAGGCAAACCATTCAATGTCATGGTGATCCAAGCCTATGTCCCAACCAGTAACACTGAAGAAGCTGAAGTTGAATGGTTCTATGAAGACCTACAAGACCTTTTAGAACTAATATGCCCAAAAGATGTCCTTTTCATTATAGGGGACTGGAATGCAAAAGTAGGAAGTCAAGAAACACCTGTAGTAACAAGCAAATTTGGCCTTGGAGTACAGAATGAAGCAGGGCAAAGGCTAATAGCGTTTTTTGCCAAGAGAATGCACTGGTCATAGCAAACACTCTCTTCCAACAACACAAGAGAAGACTCTATACATGGACATCACCAGATGGTCAATACCGCAATCAGATTGATTATATTCTTTGCAGCCTAAGATTGAGAAACTCTATACAGTCAGCAAAAAAAAAAAAAAAAAAAAAAGCCTAGGAGCTGACTCTGGCTCAGATCATGAACCCTTTTAGCCAAATTCAGGCTGAAATTGAAGAAAGTTGAAAGAACCACTAGACCATTCACGTATGACCTAAATCAAATCCCTTATGATTATACAGGGGAAGTGAGAAATAAATTTAAGGGACTATATCTGATGGATAGAGTGCCTGATGAACTATGAATGGAGGTTCATGGCATTGTACAGGAGACAGGGATCAAGACCATCTCCAAGAAATAGAAATGTAAAGAAAAAAAAAAAGGTGTCTGAGGAGGCCTTACAAATAGCTGTGAAAAGGGAAGTGAAAAGCAAAGGAGAAAAGGAATGATATAAGCATCTGAGTGTAGAGTTCCAAAGAATAGCAAGGAAAGATAAGAAAGACTTCCTTAAGAAAAAATAAAATAAAATAAAAATAAAAATAAATAAATAAATAAATAAAAAGAAAGCCTTCCTCAGTGATCAGTTCAAAGAAACAGAGGAAAATAATAAAACAGGAAAAGCTAGAGATCTCTTTAAGTAAATTAGAGGTACTAAGGGAACATTTCATGCAAAGATGGGCTCAGTAATGGACATTAATGTTATTAACCTAAAAGAAGCAGAAGATATTAAAAAGAGATGGAAAGAATAAACAGAAGAACTGTACCAAAAAGATCTTCATGACCCAGATAATCACGATGGTGTGATCACTCACCTAGAGCCAGACATCCTGGAATGGGAAATCAAGTTGGCCTCAGGAAGTATCACTACAAATAAAGCTAGTGGGAGTAATGGAGTTCCAGTTGAGCTATTTCAAATCCTGAAAGATGATGCTGTGAAAGTGCTGCACTCAATATGTCAGCAAATTTGGAAAACTCAGCAGTGGCCACAGGACTGGAAAAGGTCAGTTTTCATTCCAATCCCAAAGAAAGGCAATGCCAAAGAATGCTCATACTACCACACAATTGCACTCGTCTCACATGCTACTAAAGTAATGCTCAAAATTCTCCAAGCCAAGCTTTAGCAATACATGAACCATGAACTTCCAGATGTTCAAGCTGATTTTAGAAAAGGCAGAGAAACCAGAGGTCAAATTGCCAACATCCGCTGGATCATGAAAAAAGGAAGAGTTCCAGAAAAAAACAAAAAACAAAAACAAACATCTATTTCTGCTTTTTGACTATGCCAAAGCCTTTGACTGTGTGGATCACAATAAACTGGAATATTCTGAAAGAGATGGGGATACCAGACCACCTAACCTGCCTCTTGAGAAATCTATATGCAGGTCAAGAAGCAACCGTTAGAACTGGACATGGAACAACAGACTGCTTCCAAATAGGAAAAGGAGTATGTCAAGGCTGTATATTGTCACCCTGCTTATTTAACTTATATGCAGACCATATCATGAGAAACACTGGGCTGGAGGAAGCACAAGCTGGAATCAAGTTGCCCAGGAGAAATATCAATAACCTCAGATATGCAGATGATATCACCCTTATGGCAGAAATTGAAGAAGAACTAAAGAGTTTCCTGATGAAAGTGAAAGAGGAGAGTGAAAAAGGTGGCTTAAAACAACATTCAGAAAGCAAAGGTCATGGCATCTCGTTCCATCTCTTCATGGGAAATAAGTTGGGAAACAGTGGAAACAGTGTCAGACTTTATTTTTCTGGGCTCTAAAATCAGTGTAGATGGTGATTGCAGCCATGAAATTAAAAGACGCTTACTCCTTGGAAGGAAACTTATGACCAACCTAGATAGCATATTAAAAAGCAGAGACATTACTTTGTCAGCAAAGGTCTGTCTACTCAAGGCTATCATTTTTCCTGTAGTCATGTATGGACGTGAGAGTTGGACTATAAGGAATACTGAGCACAGAAGAATTGTTACTTTTGAACTGTTGTGTTGGAGAAGACTCTTGAGAATTCCTTGGACTGCAAGGAGATCCAACCAGTCAATCCTAAAGGAAATCAGTCCTGGGTGTTCATTGAAAGGACTGATATTGAAGCTGAAAAGCCAATATTTTGGCCACCTAATGTGAAGAGCTGACTCATTTTAAAATACCCTGTTGTTGGAAAGGTTGAAGGCAGGAGGTGTAGGGGACAACAGAGGATGAGATGGTTAGATGGCATCACCCACTCAATGGACATGAATTTGGGTAAACTCCAGGAGTTGGTGATGGACTGGGAGGGCTCTCGTGTTGCAGTTCTTGGGGTATCAAAGAATTAAAGATGACTGAGCAACTGAACTGAACTGAACTGACTTGTCCTATTGTAGCAATCATGGTAAATAAAACAGGAAACTGGTGATTGGCAAGAAAGCATTGCAGAGTGAAATAAACCTCATTATTTTTACTATGTATATGTATCAGTTCAGTTCAGTTCAGTTGCTCAGTCGTGTCTGACTCTTTGCGACCCCATGGATCGCAGCATGCCAGGCCTCCCTGTTCATCACCATCTCCCGGAGTTCACTCAGACTCACATCCATCGAGTCCGTGATGCCATCCAGCCATCTCATCCTTGGTCGTCCCACCACGTCCAAGGTAAGAGAAACCCAAGTAAGATGGTAGGTATTGTAAGAGGGCATCAGAGGGCAGACACACTGAAACCATACTCACAGAAAACTAGTCAATCTAATCACACTAGGACCACAGCCTTGTCTAACTCAATGAAACCAAGCCATGCCAGCAGGGCAACCCAAGATGGGCGGGTTATGGTGGAGAGGTCTGACAGAACGTGGTCCACTGGAGTAGGGAATGGCAAGCCACTTCAGTATTCTTGCCTTGAGAACCCCATGAACAGTATGAAAAGGCAATATGATAAGATACCAAAAGAGGAACTCCCCAGGTCATTAGGTGCCCAATATGCTACTGGAGATTAGAGGAGAAATAACTACAGAAAGAATGAAGGGATGGAGCCAAAGCAAAAACAATACCCAGTTGTGGATGTGACTGGTAATAGAAGCAAGATCCGATGCTGTAAAGAGCAATATTGCATAGGAACCTGGAATCTCAGGTCCATGAATCAAGGGAAATTGGAAGTGGTCCAACAAGAGATGGCAAGGGTGAACGTCAACATTCTAGGAATCAGCGAACTAAAATGGACTGGAATGGGTGAATTTAACTCAGATGACCATTACATCTACTACTGCAGGCAGGAATCCCTCAGAAGAAATGGAGTAGCCATCATGGTCAACAAAAGGGTCCAAAATGCAGTACTTGGATGTAATCTCAAAAATGACAGGATGATCTCTGTTCGTCTCCAAGGCAAACCATTCAATATCACAGTTATCCAAGTCTATGCCCCAAACAGTAATGCTGAAGAAGCTGAAGTTGAACGGCTTTATGAAGACCTACAAGACCTTTTAGAACTAACACCAAAAAAAGATGTCCTTTTCATTACAGGGGACTGGAATGCAAAAGTAGGAATTCAAGAAACACCTGGAGTAACAGGCAAATTTGGCCTTGGAATGCAGAATGAAGCAGGGCAAAGACTAATAGAGTTTTGCCAAGAAAATGCACTGTCATAGCAAACACCCTCTTCCAACAACACAAGAGAAGATGTATATGTATATATAAACAAATATCAAGATATCGGAATAATTTAAATCACTCTGTTGATAAAAAAATATAAATTGTAATGTTTAGATAAAGTGTTTTAAATCACAACCTGATTGTAAAAGAATCTTTAACAGAGAAAATGAAGATAAATGCTGAAAAACACTTTTATAGTAAGAGATAAAAGAAGGTAAATTTTCATTTAGTATGTTCAGTGAAATATCCAGTTGAAAATCCAGACAGGACATTGTCAGAATATACATGAATCAGATATAAGAAAGAAAATATTGAAAATCTAGGAGCATTAAAATACTACCTAAGAACTTTACCATTAATTACATCCAGTTTATTAAAATTAAACAGTAAGAAAATCTAAAAGTAGATTGTCTAGATGACAAGAAATAAGTCAAGATCTCATGAAATGGCTTTTTTCCCATATGAAGTTATTATAATTGTAAATCTATAATGCAGTAGAGACGGAGAGAGAGCACCAGAATGAGTGAGAGCAAGGCATCTTGTAGCTCATTATGAGATACATTTAAATACTCTAAGTAATTTCTCAGTCCATTTTGAGGAGGAAGTAAAATAATAAAACTGTCAAGTATCAGATTTAGTCCTTTGGTGGTAGTGATTTTGTTTTATTTTCTGTAATTAAACCTGTTTACTCATTTCCTGGGATTTTTCAGCAGGTATAAAAGTAGTTTAAGAAACTTAATTGTATTGAATATTTTTAGAAGGATGTGATTTTTGTATTGCAATTCATTTGTTTTATTTGCATATTATGATGGCCTTGTCTATTTTCCAATTAGTTTCCCCTGCTTTTAGATATCAAGTGATTCTCACAGAAAAGTCTCAATGTATTTTATTATAGGTTTTATAAAAATGCTCTATCTAGCAGATAATTGCACATTCTAAGACACTTTTATAAGCTTTTACTTCATAGCCCATGAAGCTCAATATTTTGTGAATTTATAGTCCATGAAATAGAGAGCTGGTATCGCAATAAGTTAAACCATTTACATTTCAAAAATGAGTGTTAATTCTGAGATTCATTGTGCCATAGGCCAATTGTCTAATGAGTTTGAGAGTAATTTCATTTTTATATATTTAGGACTGACTCTATTACACAAACAAAGTTTTACTGGCTACAAAGTCTGAGACTAAAGAAGTTGGATAAAATGAGGAGTAGGTTCTCATCTGTAATTTCAATCACTATGGAGATAGGCATATTCCTGTATGCTGAGATTTATGTAACCCATGGTGAGGTTTGAGAAAATCTTGATCTACTGTTAAATATAAACAAATGTAAGATGTATCAAAAGTAAAGTCAATAAAAATGCATCAACTTAAGTCCATAAAATCATGGAGTATTCAATAGAGTGGCTCTTATTTTGGATAAAGCCTAAATCTCTCTTCTAACCTATATGAAAGGAATTAATACCTGTGGAAAATACACATTTAACATTGACACAGATTTATAATACAGTGTATGGCTGAAAGGAATGTGCTCCTATGTATGTTCCATGAAATATGGAACTAGTTTTGCTACAAATTAAAAAGAACTCTGTGAAAGAGAACTCTGGATATTAAAAAGTGAAACTTTATTAAAGCAAGTTAAACAGTTTGTTTTAATTTTATTTAAGTATAGTTGATTTATAATGTTGTGTTAATTTCTTCTGTACAGCCAAGTGACTCAGATATACATACATATGTATTACTTTTCATATTCTCCATTATGGTTTGTCACAGAATACTGAATATATTTCCCTGTGCTATACAGTATGACCTTATTGTTTATCCATCCTATATATAATATTTTGCCTCTGCAAACTATTGAGGCAGGGTATCTTAGAGATCTAAGTGTGCTATGTGCAGGGCAAACCTCTAAGAGGGTGACAGATGTTGCACTATCTCCCAAACCCATTTCACTGTGGAGCTCACTTTTCATAGAGCTTCACCTAGGAGTAGCATTCCAGAGAACACATTAAATTAAATGGTGATGATGATTCTATGAATTCATTCACTTTCTGAGTATTCAGACAAGGATCCTTCACAGATAAACATGATTCTCCTAGCCTTATATAATTGAGGTTTAAAGGAGTTTTTTGGGCATAAACTGCATTGCTTCAGTTGCTTCAGCTGTGTCCAACACTTTGCAACCCTGTGGACTGTAGCCCACCAGGCTCCTCTGTCCATGGGATACTCCAAGCAAGAATACTGAGAGAGTTGCCATACCCTTCTCCAGGGGATCTTTCTAGCCCAGGGATTGAACCCTCTTCTATTCTATCTCCTGCATTGGCAGGCAGATTCTTTACCACTAGTGCCACCTGGGAAGCCTTGAGGTTGTGAAAGTCACTCAGTCATGTCCAACTCTTTGCAACCCCATGGGCTATACAGTCCATGGAATTCTCCAGGCCAGAATCCTGGAGTGGGTAGCCTTTCCCTTCTCCAGGGGATCTTCCTAACCCAGGGATTGGACCTTGGTCTCCTGCATTGCAGACAGATTCTTTACTAGCTGAACCACAAGAGAAACCCATAAGAGAAGGAAGCCTGGGGGCATATATTAAGAGAGGCTTTCTTTTGTTTTTCTTCTCAGCTCTTTGTATTCCATGTCATCCTTCATATTTGATCAGTCCATTATTAAAAAGTGTTGTATTATGGACATATTATGTACATTAAAATTATACTGGGTGCTGAGAGATAATGAATTTATGGTCTGGTATCAGTTTTTCTGAGACTTACTATATGGTTCTACCACAGTTCAGTACTTCTGACATCACCCATTTGAACCACTCTAAGGGAGCCAGCAGAGCTAGGCTGGGCCTTGAGCACCACTTGAGTAACTTCACATACATAGGCTCATTTAAAATTTCCAGCGCCCCTAAGAAGTAAGTCCTCTAAATAACCTGTTTTGCAGTGAGAGAGTGAAATCACAGAAGTCACAGATCAAAGAAATTGCAGTCTGGATTCAAATCCAGGTTTCTGACTGGAATTCTGCCTCTTTATTTCCATATTTTCAGTTTGTACAAGGTTCTAAAAACTAATTGAGTTAGAAAAGAATGAAGACTAAAGTTAGTTATCTAGATTTTATAAATAGTTTTTCCATTTGTTAATTTGTGACTACATACACATTACCTAACTTCTTGTCTTCCGGTTATGTAATTCTGTTAATTATACTTTTTTTAATATGTTTATCTCAAAGCAACAAAACATAGATTTTAAACTTTTTAAGGTAGGTTTTTTAGAAACAAATTGTTATTCAGAGTTACAGTTAATGAGAGATAAAAAAAAGTTATTTGGGATGAAAAGGGTATGGCAGGAAGCATTGCAATAGAGATAAAGCCTCAGGATTCGCTTCCTTCCTTCCTTGTGCCTAGTGTAAATAAAGGCTACCTTAATAATAACTTAGCATATCAATAGGGCTTAAAAGAATTATCTCTGAAATACTCTGTCATTTTAATATTTTCAGATATGTTAAATTACTTCATATAATCTAGTATTAAACTAATGAGTGTTACTGTATTGTTAAATCAGTGAGTCAAATCTGTTCCTCTACATTTCTTAGAATGCAGAAACTTTCAAATATTATATCAATAATATCTAATGCTTATGACAGAGGAAAAATGCATTCATTTTTATTGCATTCTTAATATTTATAGCCTTCATCATGCATGAGAATCATCTTCAGAATACTAAACTGCCTTAAATACAGTTCCTTCCACAAGTTTTCATATTTACTGAATTCTTAAAAAGATATCAAATATGTTAATATAGCTGAGATCCAAAAGAACAGAGATTTATTCATTATAAATTTAATTTTCTTTGTTTCATTAAGTAAAAATATCCAAAACGTTCCTGAAATTAGATTTCTAATGTACTGTCACAGTAGATTTAATCTAATTTTAAACATTTCTGACATATTCAACACAATGGAAATAAATTCCAACAAAAATTAAGAATTTCATTTGGAAAATAAGATTAGTGGCTACCAGACC
This sequence comes from Capricornis sumatraensis, assembly GCF_032405125.1. Lineage (NCBI taxonomy): Eukaryota > Metazoa > Chordata > Mammalia > Artiodactyla > Bovidae > Capricornis > Capricornis sumatraensis. The sequence continues at coordinate 126,135,683 of NC_091071.1, forward strand.
TACTGTATGTTTTTAGGGAGAATGGATGGGGCTTACAATTAGTTTTACTGTAATTGTTACTTAGATAATAAAGTAAGCTTTATTTATATTAAGTTTTCAAATAAATAACATGCTTATCACTGAATATAAAAATAAGTGCATTTCAGAAAGAGTAAAGACACTGGATATTACTTAAAATTAGGGTATGGAATTGTTTAAATTATATGTATAATTTATATTATTCTTGAAGGCTTTCTTTAAGCATTTTTAGTCCACATTTATTTCTACCTCTGTCAATGCTAATGTATAAATAACTCTTATAGGAACTCATTTAGTATACGAAATCTGTGAGATTATAATCGCATGTAGTAACTTTAAAAGATATGGCCAACTTTACATTTTCCATTCTCAGAAATTAGTTCTTCTCTGCAGAAATGCTACACCCTTCATTCTGGTATCTGTGTTTGATAATACAGAAACCATTATACACCGTAAAAATGTGTATATTTACTTTGTACATTATATAATTAAGTATATAATATTTATATATGGCAAAAACTTGTATATAATACCATTTATTCTCACATACTATTATCTTAAGAAAAAACTTGCTCTTAGTAATATGGATTGATTACTTAGTATAGTCTTTGGTTTGCCATGAATTTTGACATTAAATGAAAATATGGATTAAAAAATTTTAAACAAACTGGGATCCCAAAGAGAATTTTTACTTCATCTTCCTTACCATCATCTCTTAAGGGTACAGAACTCAGCCCTCTGAGTGCAGGGCTTCTGTTCAGTAGCAATTGATAGGATGATCTGTGGATTTCTCTTCAGTACAAATTTGCTAATAAGAAGGGCAGTGGATTGTGAAAAAAAAAAAAAAAGGATCATGAATACATCAAATTAAGCCTTCATTTCTACTATTAGAGTTGGAAATACAAAAGAGGTCAAGTTTTAGCACATGATATAAATGCCCACCCAGAGACTAGCATGAACTTAAAGAGGACTAATTACAAGGGGCTCAATTTGAAGAAAAGCAATGTGTAAGAACAGTCCATAAATTGAGAGGACAAAAGCAATAAATGGCATATACTGTAAATCTCAATTTTCTTTCATGTGGCAAAAATATATATGTTTCCAGGTCAAAGCAGTGGTTTGTAAAAATCTTGAAACCTCTCAGCTCTATGGAGGCTCTACCTTTTGTCCACTGCCTTTTAAATGAATTCTGTGAGTTAATAACCAAAAGTATGATGAATTCTAGTTTTAAAATCAGTCCAAGTGTGGTTATGATAAAAAACCTTCACTAACATATCTGGTTATGTGTATTTCATATAATTTAGGAACTGTTTCCTACGAAACTGATAGTAAAATTCATAGCCTCTTCCTGGAAGGGACACAATGTTTAATTAAAAATAGTATATTCAACACTCTTCACATCTATTTAGAGATCTTTCCAAGACATACACCAAGGTAAGTCTTTTGTTTTTGTACAGTTGCTAAGTCATGTCTGACTCTTTGTGACCCCATGGACTGCAGCATGCCAGGCTTCCCTCTCCTTCACTATCTCTCAGAGTTTGCTCAAACTCATGCTCACTGTGTCGATGATACCACCCAACCATCTCATCATCTGTCACACCCTTCTCCTCCCGTCTTCAATCTTTCCCAGCATCAATGTAAATGAGTTGGCACTTTGCATCAGGTGTCCAATGTATTGAAGCTTCAGCTTCAGCATCAGTCTTTCCAGTGAATATTCAGGATTGACTTTCTTTAGGATTGACTGGTTTGATCTCCTCACTGTCCAAGGGACTCCTAAGAGTCTTCTCTAGCAACATAGCTGAAAATCATCAATTCTTCAGCACTCAGCCTTCTAATCTAGTTTGTATTGAAACTTTCTTTGTATGCAGGATTTATCTACAAATTCAATGCTTTTGATATATATATATAGGATTATTCATGTCTCTCTTTTATCGTGTTAGACTTTGGTAGTTTGTCTCTTTCAAGGAACTTATCCATTTTGTATAATTCATCAAATTTATTGCTTTAAAACTGTGTGTAATATTTCCCTAATATATTTAAAAGGAGAAGGTGTGAGCAGCCCTGGGAGGAGTCTACTGAATCTTGGTTCTGAATCAAGAGAGTTCCAGAAAAACACATACTTCTGCTTTGTTGACTACGCCAAAGCTTTTGACTGTGTGGATCACAATAAACTGTGGAAAATTCTGAATGAGATGGAAATACCAGACCACCTTACCTGCCTCCTGAGAAATCTGTATGCAGGTCAAGAAGCAACAGTTAGAACTGGATATCGAACAGCACGCTGGTTCCAAATCGGGAAAAGAGTATCAAGGCTGTATATTGTCACCCTGCTTATTTAACTTATATGCAGAGTACATCATGAGAAATGCTGGGCTGGAAGAAGCACAAGCGGGAATCAAGATTGCCAGGAGAAATGTCAATAACCTCAGAAATGCAGATGACATCAGTTGAAGGCGAAGAAGAACAAAGTTAAAAGTGAAGAAGAACAAAGAACCTCTTGATGAAACTGAAAGAGAAGAGTGTAAAAGTTTATTTAAAGCTCAACATCGAGAAAACTAAGAACACGGCATCCAGTCCCACCCCTTCATGGCAAAAAGACAGGGAAATAATGGAAGCAGTGAGAGACTTTATTTTGGGGGGCTCCAAAATCACTGGACATTGTAACTGCAGCCATGAAATTAAAAGACAGTTGCTCCTTGGAAGAAAAGCTATGAGCAACCTAAACATCATACTAAAAAGCAGAGACATTACTTTGCGAACAAAGGTCCATCTAGTCAACACTATGGTTTTTCTAGTAGTCATGTATGGATGTGAGAGTTGGACCATAAAGAAAGCTGAGCATGGAAGAATTGATGCTTTTGAACTGTGGTGTTGGAGTGCGGGGGGCTCACCCCAGAAAGAGAGAGGCAGTGGAACTTCCCTCAGCAAAGCTGAGGGGTCCTGAGGAGAGGTGAGCCTGCTTTCCACCAACCCAGCCCCTCGGCGAACGAGAGTCAATCAGACTTGACAGGGGTTCCCTCTAAGCAGTTCTGCTTTATTGCCACAAACTCTTGGTTTATACAGGCAAGCAAGGGGGGGGGGGGTTGCGAGGGTTGGACCAATCACATTAAAGGTCAAATTGTAATATGCCATAGTTGCACCAATCACGTTAAAGGTCAAATCTTAATATACCATAGTTGCACCAATCACGTTAAAGGTCAAGTCGTCAAGCGCTTCATTGTAACAAGAGTCTATGGTGATTATGCACTGTCCACGTGCACGGAAATCAAGAGAGCCAATCAAAAGTTTTAACAAACAACTTACGCCACGCCCTCATCTCATCTGCTAGGCACCATCTTAGCTCTAAACCGCAAAGCTAGCCCTTCTTTTTCAAGGTTTCCCATTTAGAGCCCCACATTGGAGAAGACTCTTGAGAGTCCCTTGGACTGCAAGGAGATCTAACCAGTCAATCCTAGAGGAAATCAGTCCCGAATATTCATTGGAAGGAGTGATGCTGAAGCTGAAACTACAACACTTAGGCCACCTGATTCGAGGAACTGACTGATTTGAAAAGACCCTGATCCTGGGAAAGATTGAAAGCAGGAAGAGAAGGGGATGATGGAGGATGAAATGATTGGGTGGCATCACCATCTCGATAGACATGAATTTGAGTAAGCTCCAGGAGTTGGTGATGGACAGGGAGACCTGGAGTGCTGCAGTCCATGGTGTGGCAAAGAGGTAGACATGAATGATTGACTGAACTGGACTGAATATATTTAAAAACTGTATGGTAAGTTGATGATTGTGTCCTTTATTTTTTTCTTAATGTGTTTTCCTGATTTACCAAGTTAATAAACTTTTGGTCTTATATTTTAGTAGTCAGCCAGTGACCTGTCAGAAGATTTTCTTAAATGAGTTGACTTAGTATATATTCCAGGCATGGAATCTGTTGTGAGTTCAGTTCAGTTCAGTTCAGTTTAGTTCAGTCGCTCAGTCGTGTCCAACTCTTTGTGACCCCATGAATCGCAGCATGCCAGGCCTCCCTGTCCATCACCAACTCCCGGAGTTCACTCAGACTCATGTCCATCGAGTCAGGGATGCCATCCAGCCATCTCATCCTCTGTCGTCCCCTTCTCCTCCTGCCCTCAATCCCTCCTAGCATCAGAGTCTTTACCAATGAGTCAACTCTTCGCATGAGGTGGCCAAAGTACTGGACTTTCAGCTTTAGCATCATTTCTTCCAAAGAAATCACAGGGCTGATCTCCTTCAGAATGGATTAGTTGGATCTCTTTGCAGTCCAAGGGATTCTCAAGAGTCTTCTCAAACACCACAGTTCAAAAGCATCAATTATTCGGTGCTCAGCCTTCTTCAGAGTCCAACTCTCACATCCATACATGACTACAGGAAAAACCATAGCCTTGACTAGTCGGCAAAGTACTGTCTCTGCTTTCGAATATGCTATCTAGGTTGGTCATAACTTTTCTTCCAAGGAGTAAGCGTCTTTTAATTTCATGGCTGCAGTCACCATCTGCAGTGGTTTTGGAGCCCCGAAAAATAAAGTCTGACACTGTTTCCACTGATTCCCCATCTATTTCCCATGAAGTGATGGGACCGGATACCATGATCTTCGTTTTCTGAATGTTGAGCTTTAAGCCAACTTTTTCACTCTCCCTAGTAGACATCTTCAAATTTAAGAATTTTTCAAACAAGTCTTAGCTTTCACTTTCTGCTCTTAGAGGTCCTAATTGTCAGCTAAAAGTAAGGGTTTTGAGCCTTCTCTTTCCCAAGTCTTTTCTGGGCATGCACACAACCCTGTGCATGAATGCATCTTTCATACTTTCAATAATATGTTGAAGTTTTTCAAAATCTTCTATTTGTAATCCAGTTCACTGGGTATTTCCTTCTAATTTTGATCAGGCTCTTATTTGCTCCAACTGAAATGATAGCCTTAGGCAGCTGTGATGTTATTGATTGAAGTAGATTGCTGTTGTTTTAAAAACACCATGGGAATGAGATTATTCCAGGAGTCCTTGAAAAGCAATTAGTTGTTCTCTGGGTATAGGAATATTAGTGTAACTTCAGAAGAGGTCAGCCATCACCACTGGCTATAAGCCTGTTGCCTTTTCATGGCTATCACTTCATGGAGCTGAAGATATAGAGGAGAGGTGTACTTCTAAGTTAAAATAAACCTGAAGTTCTCACAGAGTTTACTAGTTTTCTTAGTAGTTTCCTTACTTTTAACTTGTTCTGTGCTAAGCTTTCAGGAATAATGCAAATTATATATGTAACTTAAACAATTTCATACCCCAATTTTAAGTAATATCCAGTGTCTTTACTTTTTCTGAAATGCATTAATTTCTAGATTCTAAAATAGCTCATTTTGACAACTTTGCTGATAACTTTGTTGCTTTTACCAGGGATCCAACTTAATAAGGTTCTATGAGTCCCACCTCTACAATCCCATATTTATTGATATTTCTATTGTATGTTTTTGTTTTATTTCCATACATGAGCAAATAATATCTTTTTTTTTAATTTATTGAGTCTTGAGTCTGTGTTAAGTGTTTTTGTTGTTTAGTCACTACATCATTTCTGATTCTTTTGCAACTCAAGGACTGTAGCCAGCCAGGCTCCTTTGTCCATGGGGTTTTCCAGGCAAGAATACTGCAGTGGGTTGCTATTTCTTTCTCCAACCCAGTATTGACCCTGTGTCTCCTGTTTTGGTAATTGGAATCTTTGTACAATAATTTAAAAGATAAATTTCATATTGATAATTTTGTATAGTTTTTTCCTGGTTTGTAAAAGAGATGTATGTTACTGTTGCTTGTCATTAGGATATTGATTATTCAGAAAGTTTCTTCACAATTTGCATTTGTGTATGTGTAATGTGTGTGAAAATTTATAAAAAAATCCAATGGCAAGCAAAGATGAATAATAATAATACTAATAATAATTCACTGATAATTTCCAGTGTTTGTCATGTGATGAGTACTTCAACCTTTCTAATACCCCCAAGAGTTAAGTACAGTTGGTGTACCACTGAACAAGTAGATAAGTTTACTTCTAAAGAGGTTATATGACTTAAATGGCCAGGAACATTTGAGTAAGAAACATCTCAGGGAGTCTTAAACTTAAACTGAATCTCAGGGAGATTAAACTTAAACTGAATTTAATGAAAACAATGATAAACAAAGAAAGGAAAAGGGTAGGAAGGGAAGAAGGTTAAAAGATAAGAAATCCAAATAAAGTCTTTTTTTTTTTTTTTTTGCCTCAGGGGGGAAAAAAAAAAAAAAGATATGGGATCAATTAATAAGAACAAATAGCAGAACTGAGTAAGTCTATTAAGAAAAGAGAAGTTTTAGGTAAGTAATTCCTGACAAACATGTGATAAGATGCTGACAGAATAGGCAGCATTTGAAAAGAGAAGCAAAGATTCAGATTAGCTTATCCATGTGAAGTTGGAAATTTAGAAATATAGATCACATCATAAGTTTGCTACTTGGTATCTTATAGATTCTGAATTATAGTTGCAAAACCATGGATTAAGTGCAATTTCAATTTCAGTTGTAATTAATTTCATTTATCTTCAACTTCACCCACTTTATTTTATACTATTAATTATAATATCATAAAAGCAAACAAGGCTAATCAATGACCTATAATTCATAACACAAAAAATAACTTACTAGATAGATAAGCTAGTAAGTAGTGATCTCTTAAGAATACAATTAAATATTAATTTAAAATTATTCTCATATATACATGAGAAAATTTATAATAAGTAATTTAAACAATTAATTATGGGACTGAAAGTAAGCTCAGTGTTTACCTGAAAGTATTGTTGTCTATTTTATTAATACTTCATATAGGTTTTACTTTGGTCAAGACACTCATAAAATATCTTAATCAAAACTTGAATGACCATATTATTTGCATATGTTAACTAAATGTGCATTTTTAAAAGCAAGGGATAAAAATGATTCATACATTTAAAAATAATTTCTAATTTATGAACCCATTGGAGAAAATACTTAGTTATCAGATACCATTGTATTAAATATTTTGGGTAATTATAATCAATTTTAACTGTATTTTGAACACATCACAAAATCATTGTTTTGCTTGTATAAATACAAAGATCAAAAAATTTCTAAACAAAATAACTTACTAACTAAAATGAACAATTCTGTGACTTAATTGATGGAAAAGTAAGACCATACTATTTTCTCTTTGAATGCTTGACAGATTGTCACCATAGTAACTAATAGATACATCAGGAGAAAATCATTGAAATATATGTTCTTGCAGGTGACTTCTAATCTCACATCTTTCAGCTGCCTTCACACTTATGGGAACCAAAACAAATATTAGTGAATAAAAAGGAAGTTTCACTTGAAAAGCATTGCCTTCCAAATAGTATTAACTTGTTAAATTTGCATATATCCAAAGTGGTAAATATGCATTTATCCTTTAATCTGTAATATCAGTTCCCGCTTATTTAATTGCAATGGAACAATATTCCCTAGTTAGTATATTTTCTCTTATGTAAAAGTAGTTATTTCTAACTACTCATATGAAAGTTCTTATATGAAAATCTTCCTTTCTAACACATAGAGGTTTATCTGGTATTTGTGTGTGTGTATATGTATGTATGTGTTTGTAGGTTTCTAGAAGTAAGTCCAAAAGACTGTGAATTGAGACATCATCATAACTGATGGACAAAAAATAAAATATTTCAATAAAGAACACTTTGCAATTTCCTCTCTAATACTATTAATTGCTGTCATTTTTACTTATACTTAAGGCAGCAAATTAGATATTGTATCTACATTCCCTGAATGAGAATAATGCTGTTCAGAAACATTAAGTAACTTGACAACTACTTACATTTAATAATCAGTGGGACTGGAATGCCAAATCATGTCTGTCTATCAAGCTAAAGACTTTCCACTGCAATGTAATGTTAGTTTCTTATTACACATAGAAGCCATTGGGTAGGTTGGCAGTATATCAGGCAGGGAAGCTGTGGTTGAGGTGATTGCTGTTCAGTCACTCAGTCACGTCCAACTCTGTGACCCCATGAACTGCAGGATACCAGGTTTCCCTGTCCTTCACCGTATCCTGAAGTGTGCTCAAACTCATTTCCATTGAGTTGGTAATGCCATCCAACCATCTCATCCTCTGTCATCCCTTTCTCCTCCTGCCTGCAAACTTTTCCAGCACAGGATCTTTTCTAACAAGTCAGCTCTTCGCATCAGGTGGCCAAAGTATTGGAGTTTCAGTTCAGCATCAGTCTTTTCAGTGAATATTCAGGATTGATTTCCTTTAGGATTGACTGGTTTGATCTCCTTTCTGTCTAAGACACTCTCAAGAGTCCCTTGGTTGATGGTAATTTTACTTTAAAATCCATAATGTTCCTCCATATAGAAATATTTGATTGGCCAAAAAGTTCATTTGGATGTTCATAACATCCATAAGATGTTATGGCAAGACTTGAACAAACTTTGTGGCCAACCATCTTCCCCCAGTTTTAGCTAAGCACTTGACTGGTCCTTACTATTTGTCAGCTTTTCTTATATCTATGAGTTGTAGCATGATTAAATTCAGAGCAATGACAAATGAGCAGAAATGATCTATATAACTTTTGAGACTACTCAAAAAAGATGATACTTTCCCACTTTGCCTTCTATATGTTGTTCTCTTTGTGAGCTCATATAAATGTAGAGGGAAACTAAGTTTTAACCACGAAAAATTACAGCCAAAAGAATATTGGTTTCGCAGGATGTCAGGAATTCAGATGTCCAAATAACCTTGTGGTTGAAACAACTTTGGCAGTCTTGGATTTTTCATGATTGGACTCCTCAGAGGGAAAGAGAGAAATAAACTTCTTTTTTAGTTACTATATTTGCATTATTCTTTATTAAAAGAGCTTAAGTTTTTTCCTAAATAATCTAGAATCTCATTAAAAACCATTTCAGTTTGGTGTTTCCTAGTTATCTGATACATAGAGCAATTCACATGATACATTTTAAAGAATCCAGTACTGATTTAAATTAACCTTATACCTTTTTAATAATACAAATAAAAATTCATAATAATAGAAATAAAATTTATAATCCAGTTATTCTCATAATAATAAAATACAAAGGATAAGAGAGGTGACTAAAGTTAAAAACAAGTTCAGAGTTCCAAAGCAATCAAAGCTAAAAGTGAAGCAATGTGGATTCCTTAGCTTTTGCTGTCCAGTAAAAAAAAAAAAAAAAAAAAAATAGTGGTTCATCAGCAATAACAATCTTTTTTTTAGCTTAGAATTCTGAGAAAATTTTATTTCACTGAGTATTACACTAGAAATAGCTAACAGTATGATTCATTATTCCATGCATAGCATTTTTATAAAATACAGGGATACTGGATGGATTGCCATTTCTTATTTTGACTCTGGAGGGTAAATTGTTAGGATGAACTCGGGTAAGTATCCAGTTTACAGTGCCCTTTCAATATAAGTATCCTATAGGGGGTGGACTTTTTTCATGTTTGCAATCTTATTAAAGCCAAATTAATTGATTACCTTTGGATAATTACTATATTGCTTTTTTGCATATGAAAATTGATTTGTATTTGTATTTTTTCTTCTTAAAATCAGTATTTTATATAGATTCAAATAACATTGAAAAACAGGTAATATTCATTAGAGTTTAAATGTAACATACACTTTGAAGAAATTGAGAGATAACAAAGAAGTTCCTTCTGTATAGATTATTCCTAGATTATTTGATATTAAAATGAACAAATGCAAACTTAAACACTTTAGCAAATATGAACTTAATGAAGATTTATGTAGGCAGTAATATGAAAGCTGGTGGTAATTAGAATTTAACATAAAATTTATTGCCGGGGGCCAGCGTGAGGAATTCCGCTCATGGCAAAGGTCATGAGGAAGGAGGCTTGGCATATGCAAAGGCGTGATCAAGCCTCAGGAAACCCCCTGTTCCTGAGCATCTACACCCAAAACCAGAGTACTTTAAGGGGGGCTCTCCCCCATAATCATTTCTCTTGGAGAAGGAGTTAACTTGCAGCTCCAAGTCAATAAAAATTCCTGGGCGTGACAAGAGTGTTTTGACTTAGGAACTCCTCTGAAGGTTATCTAGCCCGCCTGTATAGGTTCCTCTGGCCACATGTGATTGTTTGTTTACAGCCTTCCAACCGTGAAGAGGCACAAGATGTTTTAGACTTACTAAAGGCAAATTCTTTTGGGAAGTTAGAAATTATTAGTATAGTGGGTTGGTTAGGTATTATATTGGTGAAGGGTTTTTCATTTGTTGTGCCAATAATTGCTGCTAATTCCCAGCCCTGGGTGTGACAAAGTTGTCTCAGGTCAAACCTCTCTGCTGACAGACTAGCTTAGTGACAGGATTATCCATACTCCTGCCACTACCCACATGATTGTTTACTACCTCTCAACCATAAACAGCACAGAGAGTTTTGGAGTATTTTGAGAGTCTTTATTAGCATAGGGCTTTTCTCATTGTTGAGTCAATGATTGCCGCCAGGCCTCCATATCCTTAGGCACCTGGGAATATATTAATCAATGTATTTGAAATATAGAAAAGGATATATAGTAGTTTTTAAGGTTAGCAATACTAGACTTTTTGCGTTAATGGATTTTCTCTTTTGTAATAGATCACTGTACTTTGTTAAAAATCACTGTGTCCTTGCTATGTAAAAATGTAACTTTACCACTATCTTAAGACTAAATAGATCTTAAGGGGAGCATTGGTGAAAGGATTTTCATTTGTTGGGCTGATGTTTGCTGCTAAATCTCCATATTCCCCATCCTTATAATGAATATAACTAACATATAGGAGAAACAAGTATTAACCTTTAAGATTAATCATGTTAACCTTGGGTAAAATAAATTCCCCCTATAGGAATGCAACTTTCTTTGGAGGGTGGTGCCTGGTTTAAGAAAAAACACCCTTGGAAAAAATAAGTTTTTTGGTTATTAGAAAGAAAGGGTCGTAAAATATCAGCAGGTTTCATGGCCAGAAGATGATGTAAAACCCCTAAGACCCTTTTTTTATACATTTATGTGAAGCACCTGATTTTGATAAAGGTCAGGACTGCTGACCCCCGTGTGACTCTGTATTCATCCCTATGTGTAACAAAAGGTATATAAACAAACCCCAAAGTAAAGAAATTGAATCAGTTTCTGGAAAGACTGATTCCCCCATGTCGCTTCTTTCTTGCTCCCCGTTTCTCTGGCTGAATTCCCATCTGGAGCATGGATGCTATTCCACATAAACCAAGTTATTCAGCCTCTTTTTCTCCACTAATTTTCCTACTACACTATCTGTTTCTAATCTCTCTATATATCTGTAATTAAATATGTATTTTTCCAAGGACGCCGACTCCGTCCCCACCTTCGAATCACCCTGGATCCACTGGGGCTGGACCCTGGCAATTTATTATCCTCACTGAGGAAAAATTCACTTGATTTGGGTAATTCAGCCAAATTGCTGTTATTATTTTTAATCTTTGTTTCTTCTAGAATAATTTTATTTTACTTTAAAATCTGATAATAATGATAGAAGAATAGTGATTTAGAATGATAATAACCTACCATCTTTGGAGCACTGATTCTTAGAATATCCACAAATTAGTGTCTGTGGTCAAATTCTAAAGACTATGGATATTTAGATAACTTCTATATATGTAAGTACAAATTGCTAAATTTAGTAAGGCCACCTGTCATCCAGTGCATCCTCACGTCTCTTACCATGCTGAAGGATGTGTTTGTCTCTTACCATGCTGAAGGATGTGTTTGACTACGATTATCTCTCTTTTCTTCTGAATCTCATCATTTATCCCCCACATAAGCTAAAAGTACCCTTTTGATTTGCATTCTTATAGTTTACCTCATACAATCTTGGGCTTCCCTGGTGGCTCAGAGGGTAAAGAATCTGCCTGCAATACAGGCAACGTGGGTTCGACCCCTGGGTTGGGAAGATCCCCTAGAGGAGGGCATGGCAACCCACTCCAATATTCTTGCCTCAAGAATCCCCATGGACAGTGGATCCTGGAAGGCTACAGTCCATAAGGTTGAAAAAAGTCAGACATGGCTGAATAACTAAGCACTCACAACACATAGTCGTTTGTTATATATTTAAATTGTCTTTGCTTTTGTTTGTCTGTAATTTTTTAAGCTTCAATATGATATTTTTCATGGGCTTTCCTGTTAGCCCAGCCAGTAAAGAATCTGCCTGACATGCAGAAGACCCCAGTTCGATTCCTAGGTTGGGAAGATTCACTGGAGAAGGGATAGGCTACCCACTCCAGTATTCTCTGGCTTCCCTATTACAAATTGCAAGCATACTTGTTCTTATTCTAGGTTCTCCCAGGTTAAAAATTTAAGTGTATTCTGCTATTTTTCTTTCATTTTATCTTTATTTCTTTGAATTTTGATCTTCATTAATTTCTCATCCTAAATATTTTTTATCTTTATTTATATATTTATTTTCTTTGGAGAATATGAACTGTATCATGCATTTTTCTCAATAGTAAGTTAATATTTTGTCTGGAACCTTGACCTTTTTTCATGAAATATTCCATTGTCTTTAATTTAGCAGCATAATATCACTGAAGATGAGTAGCGTGACTTTCAGATCTCTTTTTCCTCACTGTCTGGGTTCTAACAGATAGTGTAAAGTTGATCAGCCTATATATAAAGTTTGAATTACTTTTTATCTGAATGCATTCCTATACTTTCACTTAAATAGAAGCTCATTTGCCAATGTATATCTATTTTTATTTATTCATTCCTTCTGGGCAACCTACACCTTACCAGTTTTGAGGAGTAAATGGTTGATTTTCTATTCTCCCCTCCATAATTTACTCCCTAGAGGACTGTTGTCATTGTCACAGAAATAATCAGTTTTCAGAGTCTATTTAAGGGTTTTTTCATAAGTGAAGGTGAAGAACTAGCCTGCTTTTTCTATTTTTATGAATGAGGGTGCATTCAAACACTGGCTAGAACACCTAAATGAGATATATCTTACCCTTCAGTCTCCCAAATCCTGTCCCCTTTCTCAAGTGTTCACTATATGTATATTAAAGTTTAAGTAATTGTCACAAATATGGATGTGACACAGAGGTTCTTACTATTGATTTGTTCAAATCAGTCACTTTTGTAAAATTACTATATATCAGCATAATTTAGAATTTATTATGAATTCCATGCAGCTATCAGCCTATGTTACTCTGAGTACATATTTCCATGGTATACATTCGACCTTTCAGTATGCAAAGCACGTAAGTGTACAGTTTGCAGGCAGGGGCTCTCCATGGTGACATAGGTATTTTTCAGCATTAGAAATGCAACAAATATAATGTGTTCTTATCACCTCAAATATCCTGACAAATAATGAAAAGTAAAATCAATTAAGTACACTAGCCTATCTTAGTGGAAATCTACTGCATGAAACATTAGTAATTAAGCTGTTAATAGCCTCTATCTTAAAAAAAATATTAATAAAAATTTCCTATTCATGTAATTTAAAAAGAAATTTTATACGCCTCTATCTTCTTGCAGATTGAGACTGTTTATTAATATAGGAAATTTCTCTTTAGTCTGACATAATTTCTCAAAATCTTTAATTAGACTTAAAATATTATTAATAAAATATTATTAAAACCTGTTTGCCACATAATACCTAGTTACTGTGGTAGCACAATCTTGAGAAATGGCCTGAGAAGTGTTGCAACTAATAGTGCTCATTAAAAAATAAATCATTACATAGCTAAGCTCAATACCTTTCATGATACAGGTATATGATAGTAACCAAGAAATATTTTTGAGTGGCTAATAAATGCTTGGCATTTTACAGATCTATATCTACCTATTTTTCTCTATATTTTATTATTTTTACAATTTATTAGGCACACCAAACCATATATCACATATGCAGAATGAAAAACTGTTAATTGCTTTTGTGATTAAAGTATCTCATGAGATAATCCATGAGCAACAATTTTAGTGTGCATCTTCTCTTAGTTAGCATTATATTGAAATTTTTCTTAATTCATCATCTCACTTCAAGTATATAGACTCTGTTTAGGCATATAATATGTTGTATTTATTATACTTTTTATTTGTTATTAAATACTATTTAAGTGCTAGGTTTCATAAATAATATAATGGACAGTGCACATGCCTGCTTACCCTATCATAGAGAATTTCTTTAAGTTTTAGGAAGTATGTATGCTACAATTTGCATTTTGATTTCAGCAAAGGAGAAAAGGCAAAAGACATAGTTTAATACAACATTTAACAAGGCTATGGTTAATTACAGAAGCAGATGAAATGATATCTGATACTAAATTCTCTGAGGAATATTAAAATTAAGAGAAGCACATTAATATTAAAGCCATTTAAACAATTTTCAAACAGCTGCAAAAGGTCTGAATACCTTTTTCTTTCTTTGCTGAAGGAGTGGGATAGTAGATCAGTGACCTTCATTATTAACACAGAGATTCCTTCTTCTAGACCCTACTGAATACATCGAAAAGTCATGAACTTGTACTAACCAGGTCCAAACCTTTTGTAAGTAAATTAACCACAGTTTAAAAATAGTGATGTTAATATGAAATATTTTATTTCAAAATAGTTTTTAATGTAGAAGACAATTCTAGAAATAGAATTAAATGGAAGCAGAAATCATTCAAAATGCCTTTTTCTTTTTCTATATTTTTAAAATAATTTTCTTAGAACTTTATATGTATAACAGGACTTCCCAGGTGATGATAGTGGTAAAGAATCTGCCTGCCAAAGCAGGTGACGCAAGAGATGGGGTTCAATCCGTGGGTAGGGAAGATCCCCTGGAGTAGGAAATGGCAACCTGCTCCAGTATTCTTCCATGTAAAAATTCCAGGGACAGAAGAGCCTCGTGGGCTATAGTCCATAGGGCTGCAAATAGTGGGGCATGACTCACTGACTGAACACACACATACAATAATATTTATTGACATATTTATGTATATTGATGTGACAAGGTATATTTCAGAAGTATCTTAAAGCACTGCTAAATCGCTTCAATTGTGTCCGACTCTGCGTTCCTATGGATTGTAGCCCTCCAGGCTCTTCGGTCCATGGGATTTTTCAGGCAAGAATACTTGAGTGGGTTGCCATTTTCTTCTCCAATCTTTAAGCAGTTGAATAGATCAACTTAAAGTAGGAGATATACTCAAGAGTTCTAAAGTCATCTTTTCTCTAACAACAGCAATACATGTAAGTGAGTGAGTGAGTGAGGTCGCTCAGTCGTGTCCGACTCTTTGCGACCCCATGGACTGTAGCCTACTCCTCCCTCCATGGGATTCTCCAGGCAAGAGTACTGGAGTGGGTTGCTATTTCCTTCTCCAGGGGATCTTCCCAATGAAGGGATCGAGCATTTAACCTCTGAGCCACCAGGGAAGCCCAATATATGTGAACTATTTTATAAACACATTTTGGTCATTCTCAACTTTCAGTGAAATGTTTTGATGGGACATTTAAGTCAATTTAATTGAATTTTAGATGTAGCATTTTGACTTATATAACCAAGGCACATATTCATAGAATGATGTAATTGTCTGGAAGTATTCTTTGATAAAGAATTTAGGCTCTGGCAGGACATATTAATGAGATATACTTAAGCATGATTGATTCATCCACTGATTACGCTTGTCCTCAGGTTCAGTGTGTGTGTGTGTGTGTGTGCACTTATGTGTACATTGTGTCCGACACAAAAAAATCTAATTTTTAATATTAATAGAATGTACAGCCCTATGTGTCTTCATAGGGCTTTCCAGGTGGCGCTAGTGATAAAGTACCCATCTGCTAATACAGGAGACTTAAAAGACATGGGTTAGATCCCTGGATTGGGAAGATACCCTGAATCTAGCATTCTTGTCTGGAAAATCCCATAGACAGAGGAGCCTGGTGAGCTATCCTCCATAGCATCACAGAAGCGGATATGACTGAAGTATGACTTAGTACTTATGTGTTTTCATAATTTATAGGCCAAAGGGAATATGTTATTGTTAGTTTTAAAACATCCTCTAAAGAAGCTTGTCATTTAACCCCGGACCCAATTTAACTATGGTACTTTGTCAATTAAAGATGTAAAACAAAAAATATGTTACCATATTCCATAAAATTTTAAAGGATTTTTGAGAGAGAAGTCAATTTGTACTAAGACAGTTCACAAAATATACAAAGGAAGTTATCTGGAAAAATTAACCTCATTTTTTGTTCTTTCTTTCTTTCTTTTTTTTTTTTTTAAAGAAAGCAACTGATATATGTTCTGAGAGTTTGGGGAATAAAAGTAGCTGCCTGGTTATAGCATTATGCATTTGAGTGAAGAAAATGCAATCAGAATATTTCCACAAATCAAATGCGAGGTTAATCAAGTTAAGTTGTTTATTTCTTATCATAAGCCTCATTTTTCTTTGTGGTACTCTCAAAGGGAAACTTTTCTGGTGATTTTGAGCCATTGATTCAACTGCCCTCTCCACTGAAATGATCTATATGGAACATTCTCCTTAGAGAGTGATGATCCAAAACTGTCCTCCTTAAATTTATCCTGTCCCTACCAAAAGAACATATCTGCTCATCTCCAGTTCTATGGTCCAATTACTTTCATCTCCCAATGCATACTAATAGCTCAGTGCATTAAGCCCTATAGCATAATTTTGTTAAACAGTAATAATATAATAAATAATAGTCTTCTAGAAACACACTACTTTAAATCAAAATAATTAGGAGAAGTGTGAACATTGTTGGCAATTTGAGAATTAGTGGGAATAAAGGGGCCCTTTAAAGTCATTTTCTACCTTTAAAGTCATTTTCTGGGTTCCAAACCTACCCTTTTATACTCAGGTTAATGACTTTCTTGTAATTTTTATTATTATTAATTTTTAATAATACTGTAATCTATGGTCATCAACCATTAAGACAGCACTCTTTTGATCAGGACACTATTCTGAATGTTTAAGTGGATAGTCTTTGAAAGCATTTTTTTAAAGAACTTTGTTAAATTTAGATTTATCTTTGAGACTCTTAAACTCCAGATACCCACAGAAATTCTCAATGCTCAATAGTATTTAATCCAATTGATAATTCTGATTTCATAATTTATAAGATGTTTTTATTAATGGACAGAATAATGAGGTTATATTAATAACTCAAATGTCAAATTCTCAGAATTGTGAAAA
This sequence comes from Capricornis sumatraensis, assembly GCF_032405125.1. Taxonomy (NCBI): domain Eukaryota; kingdom Metazoa; phylum Chordata; class Mammalia; order Artiodactyla; family Bovidae; genus Capricornis; species Capricornis sumatraensis. The sequence continues at coordinate 126,152,927 of NC_091071.1, forward strand.
ATGTCAAAATGTATATTGATATTGTCAGTGTTTACTTCTGAATTTGGGTAAGATTTTTTTTCCTCTAGTAACATTGTAACAACTTGCCAAGTCTTTTAATGTCTTTTATTCCCAGGGGAGTGGGAACTACAAGACTATATTCACCATATTTTGGCAGCATATTCATGAAAAAAATGTAATTACTTTCAAAGCTAATTTATTTTTATTTTATAACTAAGAAAATTAAAATAGTATTTCATTTAGGATATACACTAGAGACAGAGAAAAATGTTCTTAATTTATCATAATTATTCTGCAAAACTTTTAGTATTCCTGAAGAAATCCAATGAGAAGAGGTACTTTGCTCAAAATGGCTGAATAGGTGAATCACACTTCTCAGGAGGTTGTCCCAGGATGCAGATGTTTTCCAACTTCATCCACTCCTCAAGTGCTATCATTAACACTTTTGCTAATCATGTGTTGTAAATTACAAGCATGTTCCATCTAATTCATTTTTTGAATAGATATTTTAATTTAAAGAAGTGATTTTCACATGATTTTTAATTTTACTTCAGCTCCCTGGGACCACTCTCCATTGCCTGTGTGTGACTATTTTCCCTGAAAATAAATGATAGCTGTGAATATCAATAAATAAGTAGGATACAGTAAATGGTGATAGATGAATAGATATATAAATTATTTGCTAAAATATTTTAAAGCATTATTAGAAAGAACATTGCTCACCATCCTAATTATTTTCTGTGCTCAGTCAATTATGTCCAACTCTGTGACTGTATGAACTGTATAGCTTGCCAGGCTCCTCTGTCCATGGAATTTTCCAGGTAAGAATACCAGATTGTGTTGCTACCTCAGGTTATTTGACCACCTCAGATTTTATTATGGTCTTGAAGTTTGACAGTCTCATTGAGTGCAAAGCATATTTGTACAATAAATGCATAGGATTGTTTCCATCAGTTACCAAAATTCTCCAGCATGCACATGGTTACTACTGCATTAGGACAGCATTACTCACTTGCATATGTTCATTGATTTAGAATATTTCTGAGAGCTTCTTAATAAGATGTGTATATATTCATGTCAATTCCTCTAGATTCTGCCTAAGGGCAAAGAACTGAAAAGTTAATTTATTCTCCTTAAAAGGAAGAAAAGGATAACTATAATCAGGCAGTGAACTAATTGGTACTCCCAAATGACAATGTAGCACACAATTTTTATTTCAACTTTATTAAGAAGTCTTGATTATCAAATAGAGCACAAATAAATTATAATTTTAAATGATAGGAATATAATTATAATTTTGAAAAAAATGCAGTTTTACATTTAATCCTGAAATTGGAGTAATGGGGAAAGTCAAACTGAAAGATATACTTAAAATAATAAATCTTTCAAGTTCTCAGGACAATTGAACAAAGATCATGCTATAGAGAGTCTTAAAAGGAGTAGTGTTGACAAACAAGAATGACATAATTACCCTATGAAATTCTATAAGTAAAATTATGGAGAAGACAATTAATAGTTTACTTTAAAAGTCTCCATACTTATGTATCACTGATGATCTTTATAAAATAAAGTACAGGAGTCAAATCTTGATGGATAAACACACTTTTAATTCAGTATTATCTGATGTCTCCTGATACTGCCACTTAATTTCTAGAGGTGTGTGGAATTTTATAATAATATTTTTCTTTGCTTATGAAATTCTGGCATAGCTTTGCAACTTCTTGACCTAATTAAATAATATATTAGTAATAATTAGATCTACTTAATTTGACTATAATTTCAAACTAAGTCTTAGATTGCTTGCATTTAAAGTTAGAAAAGTGATTGTTATCTTAAAATGCCCCTTTGTTGTGTTGTCTTAAAACATTTCATGTGGAACCAAGATATATTTAAACTGTATTTATAGGCTGTCATTTTCTTATGTTTTTCAATGATCTTTCTTTGTTAATCTTCAAAAATTATTCATTAGGGAAAGCAGGGTTAATTGTGTAACTGGGAGTCTAGAATTGATGAGTGATAGCAGTGGTAGAGTAGTAGTAGGAAAAAATTTATTATTTCTGTACTGCAAAAGCTATGATATTTTATAAATTCAAAATGGTTTGAATAATAATTGAGTTAAACAGGCTATTTTTTTCTGGTATTTCATATTTTCCTATTAACTGAAATAACTGAAGAATATATGTAACAGTAATTTGTTCCTGACATAAAATAGAACTTGGTTATTCAATATTTTCATGGCTTTAAATTTGTTTCATTTTAATATCTCTTTTATAATTTACTTCACCACAGTTGATATTTAAGATTAGAAAACAAATTTGAGGACTTATTTCTGATTTCAGTTCTTTTATATCTGCAGAAAATGATGCTAAATCCTGTCTTATAATCAATTTTGCAAGTTACAGTGATTATATAGCATTTTATATAAGTAGATTAAAAAAGTCATGACAATGCTAGGGTTAATAATAACCTGTTGAGGATAAAAATTCAAGTTATGGAAATCAGTTGCATCTGTATGCAGTAAGAGTAAACTATCAGGAAAAGAAATAAAAAACGATAGTCTTTCCAAAAACAGTAAAAAAATCCTTAGGAATTAGTTTAACCAATCAGGTAAAAGAAACTGAAGAAAACACAAATAAATGGAAAGAGATCACATGCCCATGGGTTGTAAGTAGTAATACTGTTAAAATATTCATTCTACTCAAAGACATTAGTAGATTCAATGCAATTCCTACCAAAATCCTAATGATATTTTTCAAATAAATATCAATGTGTATATGTTAATATCAAACTCCTACTTTATCTTTCCCATTCCCCCCTGGCTATCTCTTTTGGTAACCATAAGTTTGTTTTCTATGTCTGTGAGTCTATTGCGGGTTTGGAAATAAATTCATTTGTTTCATTTATTTTTTAGATTCCACATATAAATAACATAATATAATATTGTTTTTTCTCTGTTTGATTTACTTTGATTAGTATAATAATCTATAGTTCCATTAATGTTGCTGCAAATAACACAATTTCTTTCTTTTTATGACTGAATAATATTCCATTGTGTGTATGTATATATATATATCTGTATCTCTCTATCTATCTATATACATATACACACCAAATCTTTATCCATTCATCTGTGATGGACATTTAGGTTACTTCTATGTCTTGTGAACAGTGCTGATATGAATCTTAATGTGAGGAAAAAGCATAAAGGATCCTGTCTCATTACTTCATGGGAAATAGATGGGGAAACAGTGGAAACAGTGTCAGACTTTATTTTTGAGGGGCTCCAAAATCACTGCAGATGGTGATTGCAGCCATGAAATTAAAAGACGCTTACTCCTTGGAAGAAAAGTTATGAGCAACCTAGAGAGCATATTCAAACGCAGAGGCATTACTTTGTCGACTAACCTCCATCTAGTCAAGGCTATGGTTTTTCCTGTGTTCATGTATGGATGTGAGAGTTGGATGTGAGATTTGGACTGTGAAGAAGGCTGAGCACTGATGAATCGATGCTTTTAAAGTGTGGTGTTGGAGAAGACTCTTGAGAGTCCCTTGGAATGCAAGGAGATCCAACCAATCCATTCTGAAGGAGATCAGCCCTGGGATTTCTTTGGAAGAAATGATGCTAAAGCTGAAACTCCAGTACTTTGGCCACCTCATGCAAAGAGTAGACTCATTGCAAAAGACTGTTATGCTGGGAGGGATTGGGGACAGGAGGAGAAGGGGACGACAGAGGATGAGATGGCTGGATGGCATCCCTGACTCGATGGATGTGAGTCTGAGTGAACTCCTGGAGTTGGTGATGGACAAGGAGGCCTGGCATGCTGCGATTCATGAGGTCGCAAGAGTCAGACACGACTAAGCAACTGAACTGAACTAAACTGATGGGACCAGAAGTCATGGAGGTGTTAGGTGCTAACTAATCTTGTAGAAATCATTTTACAATATGCACATTGCACACTTTAAGCTTACATATGGTAATGTCAATATCAACTCAATAAACCTGGGGGGGAAATAAATCCAAAACAAATCTAAACCCCAGCAGACCCACCACTGGGTTTTTCCTTGGTTCTTAAGTTCCATAGCCAATCTTCCTTCTTCTCGTCGCCTTTTATATTCTTTTTTGTTTTGTTCATTTTACATATCATATTCATGGGTTTTAGTTTACTTAGTGGGATAACTAGGAGAAGCATGTTTATTCCATATTCCCAGGAGAATAACTCTACCTTCTTGTTTTATAATGTGGTTTCAATGAAAAAATATCTTCATGCAAATAAGTATACCTCACAGTATCATCTAAAAAATAGATCTTTTTATGTAAGGCAGACAGGATATAATGGTTGACACCCTTTTGAGTATAATTTTAAAGTATGTATGAAAACCTTGAAAATATCATACAGTTAAGTTCTAGATGTCTGTCAGCCAGATCTGACCATGTCAATTTTGCTCTTTGATTTGATTAGTAGTATCAGCTCCTTTTAGAGGTGAAAAATGTCCTGGGAAGGAAGCTGAAAATTTAATAAGCAGAAAAATGAAGTAAATTGTTTAAATTACAAAGTTTAGATAATCTGATTTTAAGCCAGGTCTTTTTAATTTAGATGGTGTAAAAGAACAAACACATGAAGAAATGCACAATTAAAAACTTTTTAAGGAAATTAAAGTATAGAATAAGAAGGTAGCAATCCACATGCAAAATATAATCTAGACTCTTGTAGAAAAATAATTAACATGAATAAATGCACTTTGATTATGCAAAAAATAATGCATGATTTCTTCAGAATCAATCATTAACTGGAATTTCCAAAATATAGTAACATATAAATGGATGAAAGTCGGTGATTTGGTAATAATTTGTTTTCCTCATTACTGTCTGGTCCTCAGGATGGGGGCTCTGTATTTATAAAGGATATTTCTCATTTGGTCTTTGTCAAATGTTTCTTTTGATAAATATCTTTATTCCAACATCCACTTGCAGATGATGGTGGGAAGAATATTACTCCATCCCCTGGCTACATGAACAATTAACAGCGATGCCAATCACAGTGTTACATTCCCTTCAACACAGCTCTTGTTCCAAGGATAAGTTCACAGTTGAAGCCAGCTAATCAGAGTAGTTTCTTTGTGGTTACAGAAAAATCATGTAACCACAAAGAAGTGTGACTGAAGATGTCTAGGGCCAAGTGTTCAATCTTGGGAGAAATTGCTCAGAGAGTATTAGGCTGACAATTTTGAGAATATGAAACCAAAGGAGTGATGGCATCTGCTTCACAAATTGTCCATTTTCAGTGTCTTAATTATTTCTTTCATATGAACACAAGGAATCCTGATTGACTGCACACTTCTCAAATATCTCTGATATGCATAAATATGTATATATTAGACTATATTTCCTTCTTTTGACAGTATTTTTGGTGCATTTTTGTTTGTCAGGAATATTTTGATTTGACAACTTGAAGAATGTTTGGTTTAAAGGAATTGCTCTTGTCCTTCAAATGTATTTTTCCCAATCAACTTCAGTAAGCCGACTTACCTGTTCAGGGACTTCATGTTTTAGAAGTGCAAAAGTTTATAGCATGCTGTGGTTATATTCCCTATGATTATGGCACGTATCTATTGTGTGTTCCATGTCACCAATTGCTACTTTAAGCAGATACATTAGAATAGAATTTACATATTGCTGTGTTGTGGGCTTAGTCTCTTAGTCATGTCTGACTCTTTGTGACCCCATGGACTGTAGCCCGCCAGGCTCCTCTGTCCATGGGGATTCTCCAGGCAAGAATCCTGGAGTGGGTTGCCATACCCTCCTCCAGGGAATCTTCCCAACCCAGGGGTTGAACTCAGGTCTCCTGCATTGCAGGCAGATTCTTTGCCACCTGAGCCACCTTGAAGCCCTTAAGCAGATACATTAGAATAGAATGTATATATTAATTCATACTAAATATTACTAATAATTTTACTACTAATAAATATTGCTAATATGGCCTGATGTCTTTATCATCCCTGTCAAAATATCAAAATTTCTCTCTTTATATCTCTCCCTGAATCTCTCTTGTAACTGCTATTGTGGTGGCCATGGTCCTTGGGATTTAGACTTTTAGTTTGAAGGAAATCTGAAAATGTTACATCGTAATGTTAAAAGATGGCAGTTTAAGATGACCTCCCAGTGAAATTTATACTTAAGAACAGAATCAAAACCTGAACCGTAAGTACTAAATACTAAAGGTGAGATTTTTGACACCATTGTAAACTGGATGGTTAAGATATTTTAAGCACTAGGAACAACAAAGAAAACTATTTGTTCCTTTTGCCCAAGAGTAAAACAAGTTTAAAGTTTTAGTATACATCTTAGATGAGATTTAAACAGATTCCTGGAGTCTTCGAGTTAAACAAAAATCTCCAGAGACTATATAATCCTACACATTTACTATAGAGATAAAAATCTGAGAAGCAGAGAGGATATTATCAAAACCACATATGGATTCTTAATTCTGGCTTGGTAATTTCTCTTTCTATGGTACTCCCGTGTTTGGAGTAATATAAATATACTTGGACTAGGATTGTATGAAAGGGGCTATATTCTTTATATACTTTCATGGGGACCTAACTCGTAATGTTCTTCATATATGTGTTTGTGAAGTTACTATCCATCTGTTCTGCACTCAGCAATAGCATGTAGCTTAAATGAAAATAGTTTGTGATTGTATCAGCATTATCATTTGTTTACATTTTAAGTTGAATAGTGATTTCATTTTTATTTTTCAGATATCCAAGTCAACAATTCACATTTGAATATCTGTCAATATGTCTGTTTTATTTGGTATAACATCCAAAAGTCTTCTTACTTTCCAGATGATTTTGTTTATAGTTTATTTTGAAGCCTAAATTATTATATATTAGTTTTAGGTATGCAGCATAGTGATTCAAAACTTTTTAACTATTCTCCACTTATAGTTATTATAAAATATTGGCTATATTGTCTGTGCTAAACAATATATCTTTGTAGCTCATTTGTTTTGTAAATAGTAGTTTGTATGGAGTCCTCTTCCTTCCTTCTCTCAACTGGTAACCACTAGTTTGTTCTCTATATCTGTTATTATTATTTTTTGTACTCAACAGTTTATCTGAGTCTTTAGATTCCACACATTGTAACTTATACTGTATAACTTTTAGCTTATTAGGTCCGTTTTTTGCATTTGGTTTCTTTGCCATAGGAAACAGATTCCCCCAAATAGTGTTATGATTTATATCAGAGAATGTTCTGCCTATGTTTTCTTCCAATATTTTTATGATATTTAATCCATTTTGAGTTTATTTTGATATGTGGTGAGAGAAAATGTTCTAATTTCATTATTTTACATGTAGCTGCCCAATTTTCCTGCTACCAGTTGCTGAAGAGACTGCTTTTTTCTTTCGCATTGTATTTTCTAGCTCCCCTGGTCATATATTAGGTGATCATAAGTGTATGGGTTTATCTCTGAGCTCTATATTCTGTTCCATTGTTCTATGTGTTTATTTTTGTTCCATTACCATACTGTTTTGATGACTGCATCCTTATAGTGTAACCTGGAAATAGGGAGCATGATACTTTCAGCTCTGTTCTTCTTAAGATTATTTTGGCTATTTGGGGTCTTTTATGTTCCCATGGGCTTCCTTGGTGGCTCAGATGATAAAAAATCAGCCTGTAATACAGGAGACCCAAGTTCATCCCTGGGTTGGGAAGATCCTCTGGAGAAGGGAATGGCTACCCATTCCAGGGTTCCAGTAATCTTACCTGGAAAATCCCATGGGCAGGAGAGCCTGCTGGGCTACAATCCATGGGCTCATAAAAAACTGGACATGACTGGCTGACTAACACTCAGGGCTTCCCAGGTAACACTAGTGGTAAAGAACTTGCCTGCTAATGCAGGAGACATGAGAGATGCAGATTTGATCCTTGGGTTGGAAAGATCCCTTGAAAGGAGGGCATGACAATCCAGTGCAGTATTCTTGCCTGGATAATCCCATGGAGAGAGGAGCCTGGCAGGCTATAGTACATAGGGTCACAAAGAGTTGAACATGAATGAAGGGACTTAACATGCAGGCATGCATGTCTTCCCATATTAGTTTTAAAATTATTTATTGTTATTCTGTGAAAAATGTTGGTACTTGATGGGGATTGCAGTGAATCTGTAATTGCCTCGGGTATTATGGGTATTTAAACCATATTAATTCTTAGAGTCAATGAACAAAGTATACCTTTCAATCTGTTTGTGTCATCTAAAATTTCTTTCTTCAGTGTTCTACAGGTTTTGAAGTGCCACTATTTTACTTTCTATATAGCTTTTTTTGTTCTTTGGTCATTAAGTTGTGTCGAACTCTTTGTTATCCCATGGACTGTAGCACACCAGGCTCCCCTGTTCTTCACTGTCTTTCTAGAGATTGTTTAAATTCACATCCATTGAATACATGATGCTATCAGATATCTCATCCTCTCTTGTCGCCTTCTTCTGCCTTCAATTTTCCCCAATATCGGAGCCTTTTCCAAAGTTGTGGAGCTTCAGCTTCAGCAGCAGTATTTCCAATGAATATTTAGGGTTGAGTTTATTCAGGATCGACTGGTTTGATCTCCTTACAGTCCAAGGGACTCTCAAAAATCTTTTCCAGCATCACAATTCAAAAGTATTAATTCTTTGGAGCTCAGTCTTCTTTCTAGTCCAACTCTCACATCTATACATGATTACTGGAACAGCTATAGCTTTGACTACAGGGACCTTGGTTGGCAAAATGATATCTCTGCTTTTTAATATGATGTCTAAGTTTATCACAACTTTCCTTCCAAGGAGCATGCCTCTTAATTTCAGGGCTGCAGTTATGGAACCTAGTGATTTTGGAGCCCAAGGAAATCAAATCTGTCAGTTTCCATGTTTTCATCTTCTATTTGCCATAAAATGATGGGACAGGACGCCATGATCTTAGTTTTCTTTGAATGTTGAGTTTTAAGCCAGCTTTTTCACTCCCCTCTTTCACCAGGAGTCTCTTTATTTCCTCTTCACTTTCTGCCATTAGAATATTATTATCTGCATATCTGACATTGTTAACATTTCTCCTGGAAATCTTGATTCTAGCTTGTGGTCCATCCAGTCAGATATTTTGCATGATGCATTCTCCTTGGAAGTTAAATAAGCAGAGTGACTATGTATAGCCTTGCCGTACCCCTTTCCCAATTTTGAACCAGTCTTGTTTCATGTCTAGTTCTAACTGTTGCTTCTTTTTTGTTTGTTTGTTTTTAGTTTTATTTATTTATTTTACTTTCCAATATTGTATTGATTTTGCCATACATTGACATGAATCCACCACGAGTGTACATGTGTTCCCCATTCTGAACCCCCCTCCCATCTCCCTCCCCATCCCATCCCTCTGGGTCATCCCAGTGCACCAGCCCCGAGCACCCTGTATCATGCATCGAACCTGGACTGGTGTTGCTTCTTGACTTGCATACAAGTTTCTCAGGAGGTAGGTAGGTGGTCTTGTATTCCCATCTCTTTAAGAATTTTCCACAGTATGTGTTGTGATCCACAGAGTCAAAGGCTTTAGCATGGTCAGTGAAACAGAAGTAGTTTTTCTGGAGTTTCCTCGCTTTATTCCTAGGTATTTTAGTCTTTTTATATGATGGTAAATGGAATTGTTTCCTTAATTTCTGTTTCATATCGATTTTTGTTAGAGTGTAGAAATACAGTGAAATTGTGTATATTAATTTTGTATTCTGCAACTTTACCAAACTCATTGATGAACTCTAGAAGTTTTCTGGTGCATTGTTAAGATTTTCTATGTACAGTATAATGTCATCTACAAACAATGACAGTTTTACTTTCTCCTTTACAGTTTGGGTTTCTTTTTCTTTTCTGATTGTTGCATCAAAGACTTCCAATAGTTTATTGAGCAAAAGTAGCAGGACTGGGCACCCTTCTTGTTTCTGACTTTAGAGGAAATGCTTTCACCCTTGCACCTTTGAATATGAGGTTCAGTCCAGTTCAGTTCAGTTCAGTCGCTCAGTCATGTCCGACTCTTTGCGACCCCATGAACTGCAGCACGCCAGGCCTCCCTGTCCATCATCAACTCCCGGAGTTCACCTAAACCCACGTCCATCGAGTCAGTGATGCCATCCAGCCATCTCATCCTCTGTCGTCCCCTTCTCTTCCTGCCATAAATCCCTCCCAGCATCAGAGTCTTTTCCAATGAGTCAACTCTTCGCATGAGGTGACCAAAGTACTGGAGTTTCACCTTTAGCATCATTCCTTCCAAAGAATACTCAGGACTGATATTCTCTAGAATGGACTGGTTGGATCTCCTTGCAGTCTAAGGGACTCTCAAGAGTCTTCAGCCATGCAGAAGGAGGAGAAGAGATAATGTAGGTGAAAAGTAGCATATACCCCTAACGCATTTATCCAGTAATTTGCATATTCAGTTCAATTTACCAAATCTGTCTAACTGTCCTTAGATACTATGCTCTTTGTTAGGCATAGAATATAGTGTAAAAAGAGTTATACCATTTACTCTGAAATAATTACCCTTTAGCAAGTAATGACTAAATTAAAGCAAAATGAAAAGTATATTTAAACAAGTCCTAAAATTAGGATTGGAGAAGGGATTAACCCAGTAGTTATAAATTACTTGCTATATGTCAAATGACATTTTATCTCAGGGGAATAAAGTAGAGAACAACTTTTAACACATGGTGTGAGACTGGGAATGGTGAGTCAGAGAAAAGAAAATATAAAGGAGACAGCTGAGAGTATATAAATGATATGAACAGAAGTATGACAACTGTAATATCTGTCTTATACTCAAAATGGTAAATTATTTACTTCATTCAAAATGTTCTTATAAGGAAGAGGTTCCAGATAAAGTTAGGCAGATAGATGCAAATCATAACAAGAAAGGTGAATACGAGAGAAGGTCTTTAATTAGCACTGTACGAAATGAGATTTACAAGAACTGTACATAAAATATCTTCACGACCCAGATAATCATGATGGTGTGATCAATAATCTAGAGCCAGACATCCTGGAATGTGACGTCAAGTGGGCCTTGGAAAGCATTGCTACAAACAAAGCAAGTGGAGGTGATGGAATTCCAGTTGAGTTGTTTCAAATCCTGAAAGATGATGCTGTGAAAGTGCTGCACTCAACATGCCAGCAAGTTTGGAAAACTCAGCAGTGGCCACAGGACTGGAAAAGGTCAGTTTTCATTCCAAACCCAAAGAAAGGCCATGCCAAAGAATGCTCAAACTACTGCACAATTGCACTCATCTCACACGCTAGTAAAGTAATGCTCAAAATTCTCCAAGCCAGGCTTTAGCAATACTTAAACCGTGAACTTCCAGATTTTCAAGCTCGTTTTCGAAAAGGCAGAGGAACCAGAGATCAAATTGCCAACATCCACTGGATCATGGAAAAAGCAAGAGCGTTCCAGAAAAACATCTCTTTCTGCTCAAATTGTCAACATCCGCTGGATCATGGAAAAAGCAAGAGCGTTCCAGAAAAACATCTCTTTCTGCTTTATTGACTATGTCAAAGCCTTTGACTGTGTGGTTGATAATAAACTGTGGAAAATTCTGAAAGAGATGGGCATACCAGAACACCTGACCTGCCCCTTGAGAAATTTGTATGCAGGCCAGGAAGCAGCCGTTAGAACTGGACATGGAACAACAGACTGCTTCCAAATAGGAAAAGGAATACGTCAAGGCTGTATATTGTCACCCTGCTTATTTAACTTATATGCAGATTACATCATGAGAAACTCTGGACTGGAAGAAACACAAGCTGGAATCAAGATTGCCAGGAGAAATATCAATAACCTCAGATATGCAGATGACACCACCCTTATGGCAGAAACTGAAGAGGAACTAAAACGCCTCTTGATGAAAGTGAAAGTGGAGAGTGAAAAAGTTGGCCTAAAGTTCAGCATTCAGAAAACGACGATCGTGGCCTCCGGTCCCATCACTTCATGGGAAATAGATGGGGAAACAGTGGAAACAGTGTCAGACTTTATTTTTGGGGGCTCCAAAATCACTGCAGATGATGACTGCAGCCATGAAATTAAAAGACACTTACTCCTTGTAAGGAAAGTTATGACCAGCCTAGATAGTATACTCAAAAGCAGAGACTTTACTTTGCTGACTAAAGTCCGTTTGTCAAGGCTATGGTTTTTCCAGTGGTCATGTATGGATGTGAGAGTTGGACTGTGAAGAAGGCAGAGCACCGAAGAATTGATGCCTTTGAACTGTGGTGTTGGAGAAGACTCTTGGGAGTCCATTGGACTGCAAGGAGATCCAACCAATCCATTCTGAAGGAGATCAGCCCTGCGATTTCTTCAGAAGGAATGATGCTAAAGCTGGAACTTCAGTACTTTGTCCACCTCATGCGAAGTGTTGACTCACTGGAAAAGACTCTGATGCTTGGAGGGATTGGGAACAGGAGCAAAGGGGATGACAGAGAATGAGATGGCTGGATGAAATCACCGACTCAATGAACATGAGTCTGAGTGAACTCCGGGAGTTGGTGATGGACAGGGAGGCCTGGTGTGCTGTGATTCATGGGGTCGCAAAGAGTCGGACACAACTGAGTGACTGAACTGAACTGAGATTTAGAAAATGCACTGCAGAACTCCTAGAAGAATAAGTAGGTTAGGAAAGGATAGGAGTAATATCATAACTCATTCGAAGCTTCAATTTAAGGAAGATTTTAGTAGGAACAACAGTAAATAAAAGGAAACAGCAGAAAACTTGGATTCTTGATTTTTTTTTTCTGAAAGTATACATATATTTCTGTCTTTTACAAAATAAAATGCTGGCTAATTATTTCTTTTTTGTTTCTAGAGGGACAGTGAAAATTGATATCCTGGCAGCTGTCTATTCTACATTATATACATATGTTGCATGGTTTTTGGCAATCAGCCCAATATCATCATGCCAGGAAGAAATAAGTTATATGTCAGAAGTGAGTCTCAGGTTATGCTATTGGAAATTATCACATGGCCTTTCCCCTCACTGTATAAGACTTGTTTTCCCAATAGGATAATTTAAGAACACCCTGTACAACAGCAATTTATTGAAACAGTGATTGCTTCATGATCCATGATACTATGCTCCACATGGGACTGGCTAGCTCTTAAATACACAGCTGCCTAAGTGGCTGCCTTGGAGTCACTAGTACTCACTGTCCCCTATACTTCTTGACTATCTTCAGAAAGGAACTCAGTATGAAATCAAAAGTATTTTCAACATTCCCAATTTAGACAAACTGAAGATATATAGTTCAGTGCCAAAGAGCCATTGGCCTGTTTTGTCCTAAGATTTTTTATTACAAGAACAAGTTTATTACTTGAATGAATGATATTATGCAAATAATAGATGGGTTAACAATATTTAAGAATTTATTAACATTTTAATGTTTTTGGTCTCTAAAAATACTACCTAGTAGGAAGATTTTTCCTTCTCCCTATCTGTTTCTTAATCCTTAACTGACTGAAATTTTTTCTTTACTTTGCCTTCAAGTATTTAAGTGGTCACAATATATCCACATCACTATGAGTCTCCTTTCTTTCTTGCCTCTCATAGCCCTTTGGCTTAATATTTCTTTCCAAGTAATTTTCTCCAGCTTCACAGCCTCTGTGACTAAGTAATCATTCCCATATTTCCTATGGATTCAGTTAACTGTTAAAAGAAAATAAAACTGAGAAAATAATGTACGATTCAGTTCAGTTCAGTCTCTCAGCCATATCCGACTCTATGTGACCCCATTAACTGCAACATACAAGGCCTCCCTGCCAACTCCCAGAGTTTACACAAACTCACGTCCATTGAGTCAGTGATACCATTCAACCATCTCAACCTCTGTCATCCCCTTGTCCTCCTGCCTTCAATCTTCCCCATCATCAGGGTCTTTTCAAATAAGTAATTTTTTCACATTAGGTGGACAAAATATTGCCATTTCAGCTTCAGCATCAGTTTTTCAAATGAATGTTCAGGACTGATTTCCTTTAGAATGGACTGGTTGGATCTCTTTGCAGTCCAAGGGACCCTCAAGAGTCTTCTCCAACACCACAGTTCAAAAGCATCAATTCTTCAGTGCTCAGCTTTCTTTATAGTCCAACTCTCACATCCATACATGACTACTGGAAAAAACATAGTTTTGACAAGACGGATCTTTGCTGGCAAAGTAATGTCTCTGCTTTTTAATATGCTGCCTAGGTTGGTCATAGCTTTTCTTCCAAGTGGCATGCGACTTTTAACTTCCTGACTGCAGTCACCATCTGCAGTGATTTTGGAGCCCCGGAAAATAGTCTGTCACTGTTTCCACTGTTTTCCCATCTATTTGCCATGAAGTGATGGGACCAGTTGTCATGATCTTAGTTTTCTGAATGTTGAGTTTTAAGCCAACTTTTCACTTTCCTCTTTCACTTTCATCAAGAGACTCTTTCTTTTTTGCTTTCTGCCATTAGGGTGGTGTCATCTGCATATCTGAGATTATCGATATTTCTCCTGGTAATCTTGATTCGAGCTTGTGCTTCCTGCAGTCCAGCATTTTTCATGATGTGTTCTGCATACAAGTTAAATAAACAGAATGCCAATATACAGCATTGACATACTCCTTTCCCTGTTTGGAACCAGTCTGTCCTTCCATGTCCAGTTCTAACTGCTGCTTCCTGACCTGCACACAGATTTCTCAAGAGACAGGTAAGATGGTCTGGTATTCACATCACTTTAAGAATTTTCCAGAGTTTGTTGTGGTCCACACAGTCAAAGGCTTTGGCATAGTCAATAAAGCAGAAGTTTTTCTAGGACTCTCTTGATATGGTACCCCACTCCAGTACTCTTGCCTGGAAAATCCCATGGGTGGAGGAGCCTGGTAGGCTGCAGTTCATGGGGTCGCTAAGAGTCGGATACGACTGAGCGACTTCACTTTCACTTTTCATTTTCATGCATTGGAGAAGGAAATGGCAACCCACTCCAGTGTTTTTGCCTGGAGAATCCCAGGGATGGGGGAGCCTGGTGGGCTGCTGTCTATGGGGTCTCCCAGAGTCGGACATGACTGAAGTAACTTAGCAGCAACTTGCTTTTTTGATGATCCAACAGATATTGGCAATTTGATCTCTGGTTCCTCTGCCTTTTCTAAATCCAGCTTAAACATCTGGAATTTCATGAATAACATACTGTTGAAGCCTGGCTTGGAGAATTTTGAGCATTGCTTTACTAGTGTGTGCTGCTGCTGCTGCTAAGCTGCTTCAGCCGTGTCCAACTCTGTGCGACCACATAGACGGCAGCCCACCAGGCTCCTCCGTCCCTGGGATTCTCCAGGCAAGAACACTGGAGTGGGTTGCCATTTCCCTCTCCAATGCATGAAAGGCAATGCCAAAGAATGCTCAAACTACTTCACAATTGCAAGATGAGTGCAAGATGAGTGCAATTGTGATCTACATAGTCAAAGGCTTTGGCATTGTCAATAAAGCAGAAAGGGATGTTTTTCTGGAACTCCCTTGCTTTTTCTATGATCCAGCGGATGTTGGCAATTTGATCTCTGGTTCCTCTGCCTTTTCGAAAACCAGCTTGAAAATCTGGAAGTTCACGGTTCACATATTGCTGAAGCCTGGCTTGGAGAATTGTAACCATTACTTTACTATTGTGTGAGATGAGTGCAATTGTGCAGGAGCTTGAGCATTCTTTGGCATTGTCTTTCTTTGGGATTGGAATGTAAACTGACCTTTTCCAGTCCTGTGGCCACTGCAGAGTTTTCCAAATTTGCTGGCATATTGAGTGCAACACTTTCATTGCATCATCTTTTAGGATTTGAGATAGCTCAACTGGAATTCCATCACCTCCACTAGCTTTGTTTTTAGTGATGCTTTCTAAGGCCCACTTGACTTCACTTTCCAGAATGTCTGGCTCTAGGTGAGTGATCACACCATCATGATTATCTGTATTATGAAGATCTGTTTTGTACAGTTTTCTTTGTATTCTTGACACATCTTCTTAATATCTTTTCCTTTGTTAGGTCCATACCATTTCTTTCCTTTATTGTACCCATCTATGCATGAAATGTTCCCTTGGTGTCTCTAATTTTCTTGAAGGAATCTCTAGATTTTCTCATTCTACTGTTTTCCTCTATTTCTTTGCACTGATGGTTGAGAAATGCTTTCTTATGTCTCCTTGCTATTCTTCAGAACTCTACAGTCAAATGCGTATATCTTTCCATTTCCCCTTTGCCTTTCACTTGTCTTTAGTACACAGGTATTTTTAAGGCCTCCTCAGATAACCATTTTGTTTTTTTGCATTTCTTTTTCTTGGAGATGATCTTGATCACTCCCTCCCATACAATATCAGGAACTTTTGTCCACAGTTCTTCAGGCACTCTATCATATCTAATCCCTTTAATCTATTTGTCACTTTCACTGTATAATCATAAGGGATTTGATTTAGGTCATAACTAAATGGTGTGCGCCACAGTCAGCTCCTGGTCTTGTTTTTGCTGACTGTGTAGAACTCCATCTTTAGCTGCAAAGACTATGATCAATCTGATTTCAGTATTGACCATCTGGTGATGTCCACGTGTTGTTGGAAGAAGGTGTTTGCTATGACCAGTGTGTTCTCTTGGCAAATCTCTGTTAGCCTTTGCCCTGTTTCATTCTGTACTCCAAGGCCAAATTTGCCTGTTACTCCAGGTATCTCTTGACTTCCTCCTTTTGCATTCCCTATAATGAAAAGGACATCTTTTGGGGTGTTACTTCTTGAAGGTCTTGTAGGTCTTCACACCACCATCCAACTTCAGCTTCTTTAGCATTAATGGTCAGAGCATAGACTTGAATGGTTTACCTTGAAAAACAACCTTCTGTTGTTTTTGAGATTTTATCCAAGTACTGCATTTTGGACTCTTTTGTTGACTATTATGGCTACTCCATTTTTTCTAAGGGATTATTGCCCACAGTAGTATATATAATGGTCTAGTTCAATGGTTCTTAAAACGTTGATGTTAACTCTTGCTGTCTCCAATTTGCTTTAATTCATGGACCTTACATTCCAGGTTCCTATGCAATATTGCTCTTTACAGCATCAGATGTTACTTCCATCACCAGTCAGATCCACTACTGGGTGTTGGTTTTTCTTTAGCTCTGTCTCTTCATTCTTTCTGGAGTTATTTCTCCACTGACCTCAGAAGCATATTGGGCACCTACTGACCTATGGAATTCATCATTCAGTGTCTCATCTTTTTGTCTTTTCATACTTTTATTGGGGTTCTCATGGCAAGAATACTGAAGTGGTTTGCCATTCCCTTCTCCAGTGGACCACATTTTGTCAGAACTCTCCACCATAAACCATCTGTCTTGGATGGCTCTACTAGGCATGGCTCCTTGTTGTATTGAGTTGGACAAGACTGTGGTCCATGTGATCAGATTTGTTAGTTTCTTGTGATTGTGGTTTTCATTCTGTCTGCCCTCTGATGGAGAAGGGTAAGAAGCTTATGGAAGCCTCCTAATGGAAGTGACTGAGTGAGCAGGGAATTGGTTCTGATTGGCGGAGCCATCTTCAGTAAATCTTTAATCCAATTTTCTGTTGATGGGTGGGGATGTGTTCCCTCCCTGTTATTTACCTGGGCCAAACTATGGTGAAAGTAATGAAGATAATGGTGACCTCTTTCAAAAGGTCCCTTGCAGCACCCCAGCCCTGCAGCAGGCCACTGCTGACCCACGCCTCTGCCAGAGACTCCTGGACACTTATGGGCAAGTCTGGGTTAGTCTCTTATGGGGCTACTGCTCCTTTCTCCTGATTCCTGGTGCACACAAGGTTCTGTTTGTGCCTGCCAAGAATTTGTTTCCCAGTCCTATGTAAGTTCTAGCAGCTCTATGGTGGGGTTAATGGCGACCTGCTCAAAGAGAGCCTCTGCCATACCCAGGTTTACTGCACCCAGGGCCCCTGCCCCTGCGTCAGTCCACTGCTGACTCGCACCTCCACAGGAGACACTCAAACACAGTTCTGTCTCAGTCTCTGTGGGGTCTCTGGGCCCTGGTGTGCACAAGGTTTGTTTGAGCTGTCTGAGCATTTCTGACTGGTATGGGGATTGTAATGTACAATTAGGCATGCATCATCCTTAAATCTAAGAAGAATACTATTTGAATCAAATACAGTTCTGATAAAGTTTTAGGTTAACCGTGAACTTCCTGATGTTCAAGCTGGTTTTAGAAAAGGCAGAGGAACCAGAGATCAAATTGCAAACATCTTCTGGATCACGGAAAAAGCAAGAGAGTTCCGGAAAAACATCTCTTTCTGCTTTATTGACTATGCCAAAGCCTTTGACTGTGTGAATTACAATAAACTGTGGAAAATTCTGAATGAGATGGGAATACCAGACCACCCAATCTGCCTCTTGAGAAATCTGTATGCAGGCTAGGAAGCAACAGTTCAAACTGGACATGGAACAACAGACTGGTTCCAAATAGGAAAAGGAGTACATCAAGGCTGCATATTGTCACCCTGCTTATTTAACTTCTATGCAGAGTACATCATGAGAAACACTGGACTGGAAGAAACACAAGCTGGAATCAAGATTGCCAGGAGAAATATCTATAACCTCAGATATGCAGATGACACCACCCTTATGGCAGAAAGTGAAGAGGAACTAAAACGCCTCTGGATGAAAGTGAAAGTGGAGAGTGAAAAAGGTGGCTTCAAGCTCAACATTCAGAAAACGAAGATCATGGCATCCGGTCCCATCACTCCATCGGAAATAGATGGGGAAACAGTGGAAACAGTGTCAGACTTTATTTTTTGGGGCTCCAAAATCACTGCAGATGGTGACTGCAGCCATGAAATTAAAAGACGCTTACTCCTTGGAAGAAAAGTTATGACCAACCTAGATAACATATTCAAAACCAGAGCCATTACTTTGCCGACTAAGGTCCGTCTTGTCAGGGCTATGGTTTTTCCAGTAGTCATGTATGGATGTGAGAGTTGGACTGTGAAGAAGGCTGAGCACCGAAGTACTGATGCTTTTGAACTGTGGTGTTGAAGAAGACTCTTGAGAGTCCCTTGTAATGCAAAGAGATCCAACCAGTCCATTCTGAAGGAGATCAGCCCTGGGATTTCTTTGGAAGGAATGATGCTAAAGCTGAAACTCCAGTACTCTGGCCACCTCATACGAAGGGTTGACTCATTGGAAAAGACTTTGATGTTGGGAGGGATTGGGGGCAGGAGTAGAAGGGGACGACCGAGGATGAGATGGCTGGATGGCATCACTGATTCGATTGACACGAGTCTGAGTAAACTCCACGAGTTGGTGATGGACAGGATGGCCTGGCGTGCTGTGATTCATAGGGTCACAAAGAGTCGGACACGACTGAGTAACTGAACTGAACTGAAGGAATTACAAAATGGTGGTGATGTTTTAGATCCAAAAGCAGAAAATATGTGACTACAAACACCTTTTAGATGACTGACAAACTACTGACTCTGTGAAGCTAAGGAAACATAAAAAGCAGTATTGTACATGAGTCGTCCTTATGCTAACTTGGTGTTTCCCAAACTTTTTTTTTTTTTTTTTTTTTTTTTATCGTTCTCTAAGAAAAAGCTTTATATTTTAACCTCATCAACCCCCTGAGGAAATTTAATAATACATATATATATACCTGATGTGTACTGTATGAATATATGTGCTTATATATAAATGTCATATTATTTTCACTCCTAAAATCAATTTTTGCCCCCATGATGGTGATAGCTCCTCTAATCAGAATTCATGCTGTAATGTAGTTTTAGGATATGATATGATATAAAGTCATTTCTCCAAATCCAGAAATGAGACAGAGTCAGAGAGCTGTGATAAAGCATGTATTATGTGGGAAAGTTAACTGTTACTCAGTAAGAGAGTAATACTTATAGGTAGTAAGTTAGTAGTTAGGTAGTAATACTTATACGTAGTATTGTAAGAACTATCAGGCCATGGTGTTGACCTTATAAGTTATAGGAAGACAATTTTAAAAAATCAACAAGATTATCACCAGTATAAATCCGACTGGATTATAGGACAGGTAAGTAATCTTTTATCAGAAATCTCTATAGAGTGTTATTTTCTTTTAATAAAGGAAAACCCTAAAGTATCTCTGGATATACTAATCAAATTATTTATTTCAGCTAACAGAAAACATTAATCTGTGAGATTAAGTTCACAATTTATATACAAGAAAATATTCAGTTTATTACTTTGGCCTATTCACACAGAGGATATATAGAAATCAGAACCTAGCAAAGTGTAATTTTAGTGTCCTGAATAAAAACTGGGAAATATTAACTGAGACAGGGGCTAGAAAGCTACCTTGGGCAGAATCCAGTGGTATTCTTCTATTTTGCCTTTACTCTTGTATCAGCAGGGATTTGGTTTGGGAAATGCTTGCACAGTTAGCCAGAGAGTCTGCCAATATCTAGACAAATACTCTGGCAAACTTAGTTTCACTCAATACAGAGCTAAAAGAACATCATGAAAAAAGACTCATAAGAGAATCTCTGAGATTAGTAAAAGTCTATTTAAATCATTTTATCTCTCCTAAATTATTTTGATAATATCAATGTGTCCTTGTTAATGAAAAGTCACCAAACACCTAAACATTAGTTGTTTCTTATTAAGAAATTTCCGAGAAGGCAATGGCAGCCCACTCCAGTACTCTTGCCAGGAGAACCCCATGGATGGAGGAGCCTAGACGTTAGTTCAGAAACTGCTCAGATGTTCCCATCTGGGAATTAAAATGTTTCAGTATATAATTAGAAGGTGTATTATTTCATCAAGTATATAGCAAAAGCCTGTATATCAATCTTTATTTAATCAGAAGGGAAATAGACCAAATAGGATTCAGTTCAGTTCAGTCACTCAGTTGTGTCCCACTCTTTGCGACCCCATGAAACACAGCACGCCAGGCATCCCTGTCCATCACCAACTCCTGGTGTTCACTCAGACTCACGTCCATCGAGTCAGTGATGCCATCCAGCCGTCTCATCTTCTGTCGTCCCCTTCTACTCCTGCCCCTAATCCCTCCCAACATCAGAGTCTTTTCCAATGAGTCAACTCTTTGCATGGCCAAAGTACTGGAGTTTCAGCTTTAGCATCATTCCTTACAAAGAATCCCAGGGCTGATCTCTTTCAGAATGGACTAGTTGGATCTCCCTGCATTCCAAGGGACTCTCAAGAGTCTTCTCCAACACCACAGTTCAAAAGCGTCAATCCTTCCATGCTCAACCTTCTTCACAGTCCAACTCTCACATCCATACATGACTACTGGAAAAACCATAGCCTTGACTAGACGGACCTTAGTCAGCAAAGCAATGTCTCTGCTTTTGAATATGCTATCTAGGTTGGTCATAACTTTTCTTCCAAGGAGTAAGCGTCTTTTAATTTCATGGCTGCAGTCACCATCTGCAGTGATTTTGGAGCCCAGAAAAATAAAGTCTGACACTGTTTCCACTGTTTCCCCATCTATTTCCGATGAAGTGATGGGACCGGATGCCATGATCTTCGTTTTCTGAATGTTGAGCTTGAAGCCAACTTTTTCACTCTCCTCTTTTACTTTCATCAAGAGGCTCTTTAGTTCCTCTTCACTTTCTTCCATAAAAGCGGTGTCATCTGCTTATCTGAGGTATTGATATTTCTCCTGGCAATCTTGATTCCAGCTTGTGTTTCTTCCAGTCCCCCGTTTCTCATGATGTACTCTGCATAGAAGTTAAATAAGCAGGGTGACAATATATACAGCCTTGACGTGCTCCTTTTCCTATTTGGAACTAGTCTGTTGTTCCATGTCCAGTTCTAACTGTTGCTTCGTGACCTACATACAGATTTCTCAAGAAATCCAAATAGGATTATTCTGCATTTTTCTAACTATAGCAAATTTGTGAGCATTACATATATAGTCAATAAATATTTAAATTAATATTCATTTACTTTGAGTGTCTAAATAATAAAAATCAAATGAAAGAACAAAATTTATTTATCAGAATAATTTGGAGGTTTTATAATTGCATATGTAATCATTGGTATATTTTGTATTTGTTTTGATAATTATTTTCAGTATGTTCTTCAATGTTTATTTCTCTGTATATTTTATTAAAATTTGACATAATAAATGATCTGGAACACTCAAATAATCAGTAATTATAGAAGCATAAATATAAATATAAAGGAAAATAGGATTAAATGTAATTAAATGATGCAAATTCAGCTTTATGCTTTTTTAAAACAGAAAAATCAATACCTAAAAATTAAAAAAAATACAAAAATCAGACACTAAATAATGCAGAGTACTTTCTTTTAAAGGTATGGTTAACTATAATTTCTTTACAATCTAAAATGTAACATCTGATAAGGAGCATTTTCATGATTATCAAGGTTTGTGTTGGTATATACTGTTATTATACTGTCAACAAAAGTTTTAAGAATTCATTAAATGTACAGAATATTTTATGACAAAATCACTCTTTTCTTGCATATAGATGCATGTTTTTGTACATATTCTAAGTAAAAGAGTAGAGAATTGACAGTGTAATAAATGTTATTCACATTCAGAGAGAGAAATTAAGTTACTACTAGTGGCTGCTATTACTAATACTCTAATCCTAGCATCCCTTACCGATGTCTGAACTTCAAACGAACTATGATAATGGTGATAAATTCAGGTGAAAAAACTCAAGAATATATGTATGCAGATGGATCAAAAATAGAATCGACATTTTAAAATAGATGATAGATAGGTTAATACACGATAGGTATGTAAAGACTTACACAGAAGGAAGCAGTAACTAGGAAAGAAGGTATAAAATCAGCTTCCTGGAAATGTTTATTGTTACCCATTTGAAGAGTTTTAAGTATGTTTTCCTCTCTGGGAATAGTAATTTAATCAACCTCAACCTCCTATATATTTTTGGCTATCCAACTTAATCATTCATTCCAGAATGTCCCCTTGCTTTCTCCCCCAAGACCTTCACTCTAGTCTACTTCTTTTTATAAAGAAAGAGCTACTCATGTGTTTTTATCAAGACATTTAGTAAATGACTTTCCTGATTGTAGTATTAAACCAAGTCGATAACTTGTCCTAAGAACAAAGAGGTCTGTGTTCATAAAGAAAAGGATTTTTGTTCTGAGGCCAATAGTCTGTGAGTCAGAGGTAACAGCATATGAAAGGAAGCATAAATCCCTAGTTTGCTTCGGTGAGGATGAGGAACATTAAGGTTTTGAAAAAAATCCTTTTTGCCAAATTAGTAGCTATATAAATGCCAGGTGTGGGCTTAGTGACTTAGTGTTAATTGCTCAGTCATGCCCAATTCTTTGGGACCCATTGAATTATACCCTGCCAGGATCCTCTGTCCATGGAGTTCTCCAGGTAAGAATATCAGAGTGGGTTGCCATTTCCTTCTCCAGGGGATCTTCCCAATCCAGGGATCAAATCCATGTCTCCCACATTGCAGGTGGAGTCTTTACCATCTGAGCTACCAGGAAAGCAGGTATACTGGATCTATATTAGGCTATATCAGCTATATGTGGATTGCTTAAAATTGGTAGACAAACATACAGATTGTAAGTCCGAATTAAGGGAAATCGTTTTAATGTCATTTAAAAATGTGACTTAGGCATGCAATTTGCTATGTAGAGACTTAATACTGAAATTAAAAATAGTAGAATATGTAATATAAGATGAAAGCTATATGATATGAAATAAAATAGACAATCTTTGGGGTAATAGAATATTTTGCAAGATTAAATGTATCATATAAAATTATCAAATAATTTAAAAGTAAGAGCTCCTTTTTCTTACAAAGTAAGAAAGAAAGTAAGAAATCACTTAAAATTAATCTGATCTCTAACACTTTTCTCCTTTTTTTGTAATTCCTGTTGTATCCTGGCATTTAGTAGAATTATACATAAAATGTGCACAGTAATTTTTAGACCATCTGTTATTGGTATCTGTTTTTTTTTTTTTTTGAAATTATGATAACTATCATGAATTCTGTAATGGAGTATTCTTCTGGCCTTCTGGTTAAGATCATTCATACATCTGCTTCAGGAAAACTGAAGTGAATATGGCATAGAATGAGCTCTGTGTTCTACTATGGCTCATTTATTTCTAACTGTTATAACTAGAGGTGTGTCTGAAATCTTGGTGACATAAAAATATTCCAAAGATAGACTTTGATTGAGTGTGCAATACTAATAACATTCCTGTTTACACATGACTAACCAGGAAAAATTGAATCTTTTCTTTTCTCTTTTCACAGTCTTAAATCATTGATATTTGTGGTGTTTTGTCCCTTTCTACATCTTCCTTCAGTTATAAATACTAGCAAAAAAAAAGTTTACTTTTCTTAAGACTAGGTTCATTCTTTGACATAAGTCACTTCTTAGAGATTTATAAAGTCTCCTGGTGTTTCTCTTTCATCTTAGAAAAAAGAATAAGCACAAAAAATCAAGGATTTGCATGTTAATACAGCTTTGTTCTTTCCTAAAGTGTTAAAGTGTTATTTGTGCAGTTTTCTAGACTCTTTGCAACTCCATGGACCATAGCCTGCCAAGCTCCTCTGTCCATGGGATACTACAGGCAAAAATACTGGAGTGGGTGGCCATTATCTTCTCCAGGAGATCTTCCTGACCTAGGGTTGAATTCAAATCTCCACATTGCAGGCTGATTCTCTACCATTTCAGCCACCAGCAAAACCCATTCTTTACTAAGTACCCATTCTTTGGTTTAGAAGTGAATAACATGACAAAATGATTTGACTTTGTCAAGGTTCCAAACCACTATCACTGTAAAACTGTTGCCATACAACTGAAATAAATTGTAGTTTAATGGTGGAAGTGTGCATCCACAGTGCTTTGATGCTTCTTTTTGTTTGTTTACTTCTGTCAGACATTTTTCTCTTCATAGAAAGATGACTGTAGACTAATCCAGGATGTTAATTTACACCCCTTTTGTTTAGCAATAAAGTGTATTTTCGCAGCACAGTAAAAAGGATGGCATATTAAATAAAATCTACTGTCAGCTTTGAAATATACATGCCTCTTTTCATGCTGAAAACAATCATGTTAACAGTTGAGCTTCCTAACATTTTTCCCTACCAAATATTCAACTTCTCTAGTTTATTCAGATGTCACTTTGACAATCAAACCCCTCTCCAGCCCAAAGATTTTCAAATATCAGTTTTGTCATTACTCAACTTAAAAAAAAAAAATGTGAGCATAAAAAACTACATAGACAAAAAACATGATTAATCCTGTAAAAGTGCTTTGAAGGGATTCAAAATAATAGGCATATAATGAAGCTTAAAAGTTATAAACACATTTTCAGTTGTGTGTTTTTCTTTAAAGAAAATAATTTTGAAATAATCTAATACTAGGTGAGGGTTCTGAGACAAGTGACAGTCTTGAGACTAATGAATGTCTATGGATTCTGACTGCATCATCTGTAACATCAAATTCAGTACCTATACTTGTAGTGGATAGTAAATGAAATTTAAAAGTGAATGCCTATGTTAAAAATAAAGCATTGTGTCATGTTATGATGAGTTTCACATCCACTCTCATATTATCACTGTATTTTTCATCTTTGCATATATGATTTACATACAATGAAATGTGCATGTGTATGATTTACATACAATTAAATGTAAGGTTCTGTGCTTATTGTGCCAACAGTTGCAGGAAATATTCTCTTGGTGTCTCTAATTTTCTTGAAGAGAATTCTAGTCTTGCCCTTTCTATTGTTTTCCTCTATTTATTTGCATTGTTCACTTAGGAAGGTTTTCTTATCTTTCCTTGCAATTCTTTGAAACTCTGATTCAGAGTTGCGTATCTTTCCTTTTTTTGCTTACCTTTCACTTTTGTTCTCAGCTATTTGTAAGGCCTCCTCAGACAACCACTTTGCCTTTCTTTGTCTTGGGGATGGTTTTGATCACCATCTCCTATACGATGTCACAAACCTCCATCCATACTTCAGGCACTCTGTCTATCAGATCTAATCCCTTGAATTTATTTGGCACTTCTACTGTATAATAATACAAGATTTGATTTAGGTCATATCTGAATGCCCCAGTGGTATTTCCTACTTTCTTCCATAAGGAGTCCTTTCTGGCAATAAGGAGTTCATGATCTGAGCCACAATCAGCTCCAGTCTTGTTTTTGCTGACTGTATAGAGCTTCTCCATCTTTGGCTGCAAAGAGTATAATCAATCTGATTTTGGTGTTGATCATCTGGTGATGTCCATGTGTAGAGTCTTCTCTTATGTTGTTGGAAGAGGGTGTTTGCTATGACCAGTGCATTCTCTTGGCAGAACTCCACTAGCCTTTGCCCTGCTTCATTCCATATTCCAAGGCCAAATTTGCCTGTTACTCTAGGTGTTTCTGGACTTCCTACTTTTGCATTCCAGTCCCCTATAATGAAAGGACATCTTTTTTGGGTGTTAGTTCTAAAAGGTCTTGTAGGTCTTCATAGAACCATTCAGCTTCAGCTTCTTCAGCATTACTGGTTGGGGTATAGACTTGGATTACTGTGATATTGAAAGGTTTGCCTTGGAAAAGAACAGAGATCATTCTGTTGTTTTCAAGATTGCACCCAAGCACTGCCTTTCGGACTCTTGTTGATTATGTAGCCTACTCCATTTCTTCTAAGGGATTCTTGCCCACAGTTTTAGATATAATGGTCATCTGCATTAAATTCACCCATTCCTTTCCAGTTTAGTTCACTGATTCCTAAAATGTGGATGTTGCTCTTGCCATCTCCTGTTTGACCATTTCCAATTTACCTTGATTCATGGACCTAACATTCCACATTACTATGCAATATTGTTCTCTACAGCATTGGACTTTACTTCCACCACCAGACACATCCACAATTGGGTGTTGTTTCCAGCTTATCTCAATATCTTCACACCTTCTGGAGCTATTTCTCTGGAGAGTTCATCTTTCAATGTCATACGTTTTTCCCTTTTCATTCTGTTCATGGGATTCTCAAGGTAAGACTATTGAAGTGATTTGCCATTCCCTTCTCCAGTGGACCATGTTTTGTTAGAACTCTCTGCCCTCACCTATCCATCTTGGGTGTCTACATGGCATGGCTCATAGTTTCACTGACTTAAACGAGGTTGTGATCCATGTGCTCAGTTTGATTAGTTTTCTGTGATTGTGGTTTTCACATGTAACTCCAATCTATATCAAGATATAGAACATTTTATATACCCTAAAAAATTCTCTTGTGCTACTTTGCAATGAATTTTTTCTTCATTCCGTGAAAGCATCAGGTTGATTTCTCTCACTTTTAATCAATTTTTTTCTGTCTTTAAAATTCTGTATACATGGTATAATATAGTGTGTGCATTTTGTTTCCATGATTCAGAACTTCCTTCACTCAGCATAAATTTTTTGAGAGCCTTCCATGTAGTCTGCATTGGTCGTTTGTTGGTTTATATTGCTAATTAATGTTTCAGTATTTTACTTTTTAATTTATTGACTAGTGATGTGAATATTCTTTTCATATGTATTTTAAATGCTTCCACATATGTTTTGTGAGATATCTGTTCTAGTTATTAACCATTTTTATTAGATTATATTCCTCTTATTATTGCTATTAGTGTTCTTTTTATATTCTGGATATAAGTTTTTTGCTAGGCATTTTTATGCAAACATTTTTTCCCAGCTGCTTGCCCTTTAGTTTTTTTCAATGATGTTTTGAAGAGTAAAATTCTTAATATAAATGAAGTCCAATTTTATCACAGTATTCTACAGTATTACATTTTAAATATTAGTGTTGCATATTTGTGTATATGAGAAATAATTGATTATTGTGAAGATATTATATGTGTTTTCTTTTTAAACTGAGCTTAGATTTAGTATTTTATATTTATAAACAGATGTTGGTAGGGATGAAGTAGGGATATATGTGTTATTTAACAGACTTAATGGTTTGCTGAAAATAAAAGTATTTTTGCCATGAAATTACTTTCATAGAAAATTGAATAATGTTTGTGTGTGTGTATATTTTCTATTTCCATATTCTGTATACATTTTCATTGATTCATATTTCATTTTTTTAAACCAACACCACATCTTCTTGATTAATAGTAGTTTTAAAGTCAAGTAGTTTTATTATTCAGATTTATTCTCCTGATTTCCTCTCTCTCAATATCTCATTCTCTGTCTCTCTCCCTCCCTTCCGTCCTTCCTTTCTCTCTTCCTCCTTGGCTATTTTAGATCCTTTTCATTAAAATATAAATTTTAGAATATCTCATTAATTGGGATTTTGAAATTGGATTTTGATGACTCTAGATAAATTTGAGGAACATCTTAAAATATATTTTTTCCAGTATTAAATGGCATATGTAAATTTATTTAAATATTTTTCCCTCAGCTTATTTAAAAAGTTTCTATGTAAAAATCCTTTCCTAAATGTATTTTTTTTTAATATTTCATGATTATGGTGCTGTACTAAATGATATTTAAAAAAAATTTCCATGTTTTGGTTATTTAGTTATAATACAGAGTCTTGCTATGTTCACTCATTAATTCTAGTAGTTTTAGGGGGATTCTGGATGAAATTTAGGTAAAAAATTCTGAAAATAGAGACTTTTTTTCATCACCCTTTCTAACTTTTACACCTTTTGTTTTTATTATGTATACTACATTAGCTAGGAATCTAGTACAATATTGAATAAAATGATAAGACCAGTCATCCTTGAATTGTGGCTGTTTTAAAGGACACAGCAATTAGTCTTTGGCCATTAACTGTGATGTCAGCTGCAGGGTTTCAGTAAGTGTTCTTTAAAAGATTGAGAAAGGTTTACTTTGAGCTTGTTGAAAATCTTTGTGAAAAAGATTTTTATTTATTTATTTATTCAAATATTCTTTCTGCTTTTTCTATTCACATAATTGTGTGATTTTCTTTCTTTTTTCCTATTAATATGATAAAAAATCTCATGGACAGAGGAACATGTGGGCTTCAGTACTTGGGTGTCACAGAGTCGGACACGACCAAGCATGCACACGTGTGTGCGTGTGCACACACACACACACACACACACACAGAGTCTAGTGATTCATTTTCAATTGTTGAATGAACCCTTCATTCTTAGAGTAAATATTGCTGGTAATGATAGAGTTATCCTTTTTATACAATGCTGACTTCAATGTTCTAATATTCTGTTAAATGCATTTGCATTGGCTCAGACGGTAATGAATCAGCCTGCAATGCAGGAGACCCAGTTCCATCCCTGGGTTGGGAAGATCCACTGGAGAAGAAATGGGAACCTACTCCAGTATTCTTGCCTGGAGAATCTCATGGACAGAGGAAATTGGCAGGCTGCAGTCCATGGGGTTGTAAAGAGTCGGATACGACTGAGCGACTGACACTTTCAGTTTTCACTTTCACTTGAATACTTTTGTCAGATTATTTTTTCAATGTTATATTGGCCTTGTAAATTAAATTGGCTACTGTTCTCTTTACTGAAAGAGCTTACTTAGAATTGCTATGATTACTTTCCTAAATTTTTTGTAGAATTCAGTAGAGTAAGCATCTGGGCATGATATTTGTTATATGTATTTTGATTATAGACTCAAGTAATAATTTGTGATTAATTCAACACTAAATAGTTCTTCAAATTTATCTGATCCAGAATAAGTTTGGGCAAATTGTTTCAAATTAGTGTCTATACGGTCAATTTTATTGCATGAATTTTTCTTAATACTTCATTTCAATATTTAATTGATTTGCAGTCCTTTAAGAGCTTTGTCCCTAATACTTTTAATGTATATGTTCCCCATCTTTTCATTTCTAGGCAATCTCATTATGGACTTAAAATTTTTATGAATTTGAGCTAAAAAGTGACTTTTGGTTTTATTAACTTTCTTTATTAAAAAATTTCTTAGATTTATGTTCTGATATTTACTATTTTTCCTATTTTCTCTGAAAGAAATATTATTTTTTTATTTTCTTACTGTAATATGTCTTTTTATCTGTATACATTCAATATTTGCTCTTTAAAATAGCATTCCAGCAACTTGACAGTGATAAGCATATTTTTTTTTTTTTTCCCCTAAAATAAGGTTTTTGAGTAACTATCAGTTCAGGTCAATTGCTCAGCTGTGTCCGACATTTTGCGACCTCATAGACTGCAGCATGCTAGGCCTCTTTTTCCATCACTAGCTCCCAGAGTTTACTCAAACTCTGAAGAAGGAAATGGCAACCTACTCCAGTCACTCTTGCCTGTAAAATTCCATGGACAGAGGAGCCTTGTAGGCTACAGTCCATGGGGTTGCAAAGAGTCGGACACAACTGAGCAAATTCACTCACGCCTATCCATTGAGTCGGTGATGCCATCCAACAATCTCATCCTCTGTCATCCCCTTCTCCTCCAGCCTTTAATCTTTCCCAGCATCAAGGTCTTTTCAAATGAGTCAGCACTTCGCATCAGGTGGTCAAAGTATTGGAGTTTCAGCTTCAACATCAGCCCTTCCAAAGAACACTCAGAACTGATCTTTAGGATGGGCTGGTTGGATCTCCTTTCAGTCCAAGGACTCTCAAGAGTCTTCGCAAACACCAGAGTTCAAAAGCATCAATTCTTCAGTGCTCAGTTTTCTTCATAGTCCAACTCTCACATCCATCAGTCAGTTCAGTCACTCTGTCATGTCCAACTCTTTGCGACACCATGAATTGCAGCACACCAGGCCTCCCTGTCCATTACCAACTCCCGGAGTTCACTCAAACTCACGTCCATAGAGTCAGTGACCCCATCCAGCCATCTCATCTTTTGTTGTCCCCTTCTCCTA
Organism: Capricornis sumatraensis; assembly: GCF_032405125.1. Taxonomy (NCBI): domain Eukaryota; kingdom Metazoa; phylum Chordata; class Mammalia; order Artiodactyla; family Bovidae; genus Capricornis; species Capricornis sumatraensis. The sequence continues at coordinate 126,183,742 of NC_091071.1, forward strand.
CTGCCCCCAATCCCTCCCAGCATCAGAGTCTTTTCCAATGAGTCAACTCTTCGCATGAGGTGGCCAAAGTACTGGAGTTTCAGGTTTAGCATTATTCCTTCCAAAAAATACCCAGGATCAATCTCTTTTAGAATGGACTGGTTGGATCTCCTTGCACTCTATGGGACTCTCAAGAGTCTTCTCCAACACCACAGTTCAAAAAGCATCAATTCTTTGGCACTCAGCCATCTTCACAGTCCAACTCTCACATCTACACATGATCATTGGAAAAAACATAGCATTGACTAGACGGACCTTTGTTGGAAAGTAATGTCTCTGCTTTTCAATATGCTATCTAGGTTGGTCATACCTTCGTTCCAAGGAGTAAACATCTTTTAATTTCATGGCTGCAATCACCATCCTAGGTGATTTGGGAGCCCCCAAAAATCAAGTCAGCCACAGTTTCCACGTCTATTTTACATGAAGTAATGGGACCAGATGTCATGAGCTTAGTTTTCTGAATGTTGAGCTTTAAGCCAACTTTTTCACTCTCCTCTTTCACTCTCATCAAGAGCTCTTTAGTTCCTCTTCACTTTCTGCCATAAGGGTGGTGTCATCTGCATATCTGAGGTTATTGATATAACTCCTGGCAATCTTGATTCCAGCTTCTGCTTCTTCCAGCCCAGCGTTTCTCATGATGTACTCTGCATAGAAGTTAAATAAGCAGGGTGACAATATACAGCCTTGACATACTCCTTTTCCTATTTGGAACCAGTCTGTTGTTCCATGTCCAGTTCTAACTGTTGCTTCCTGACCTGCATACAGATTTTTCAAAAGGCAGGTCAGGTGGTTTGATATTCCCATGTCTTTCAGAATTTTCCACAGTTTATTGTCATTCACACAGTCAAAGGCTTTGGCGTCAATGAAGCAGAAAGAGATGTTTTTTTCTGGAACTCTCTTGCTTTTTCAATGATCCAGCAGATGTTGGCAATTTGATCTCTCGTTCCTCTGCCTCTTCTAAAATCAACTGGACATCTGGAAGTTCATGGCTCACGTATGGCTGAAACCTGGCTTGGAGAATTCTGAGCATTACTTTACTAGTGTGTGAGATGAGTGCAACTGTGTGGTAGTTTGAGCTTTCTTTGGCATTGCCTTTCTTTGGGATTGGAGTGAAAACTGACCTTTTCCAGTCTTGTGGCCACTGCTGAGTTTTCCAAATTTTCTGAAATATCGAGTGCAGCACTTTCACAGCATCATCTGTAAGGATTTGAAATAGCTCCACTGGAATTATATCATCTCCACTAGCTTTGTTCATAGTGATGCTTTCTTTGGCCCACTTGACTTCACATTCCAGGATGTCTGGCTCTAGATGAGTGATCACATCATCATGATTACCTTGATTGTGAAGATCTTTTTGGTATAGTTCTTCTGTGTATTCTTGCCACTTCTTCTTAATATCTTCTGCTTCTCTTAGGTCTGTACCATTTCTGTCCTTTATGGAGCCCATCTGTGCATGAAATATCCCCCTGATATCTCTAATTTTCTTGAAGATATCTGTACTCTTTCCCATTCCATTGTTTTCCTCTATTTCTTTGCATTGATTGCTGACGAATGCTTTCTTATCTCTTCTTGCTCTTCTTTGGAACTCTGCATTCAGATGCTTATATCTTTCATTTTCTCCTTTGTTTTTCACTTCTCTTCTTTTCACAGCTATTTGTAAGTCTTCCTCAGACAGCCATTTTGCTTTTTTGCATTTCTTTTCCATGGGGATGGTCTTGATCCCTGTCTCCTGTACAATGTCATGAACCTCCGTCCATAGTTCATCAGACACTCTATCTCTCAGATATAGTACCTTAAATCTATTTCTCACTTCCACTGTATAATCATAAGGGATTTGATTTAGGTCATATCTGAATGGTCTAATGGTTTTCCCTACTTTCTTCAATTTAAGTCTGAATTTAGCAATAAGGAGTTCATGATCTGAGCCACAGTCAGCTCCTGGTCTTGTTTCTGCTGACTGTATAGAGCTTCTCCATCGTTTGCTGCAAAGAAGATAATCAATCTGATTTCAGTGTTGACCATCTGGTGATGGCCATGTGCAGAGTCTTCTCTTGTGTTGTTGGAAGAGGGTGTTTGCTATGACCAGTGCATTCTCTTGGCAAAACTCTATTAGTCTTTGCCCTGCTTCATTCTGTACTCCAAGGCCAAATTTGCCTGTTACTGCAGGTGTTTCTGGACCTCCTACTTTTGCATTCCAGTCTCTTATAACGAAAAGGACATCTTTTGGGGGTGTTAGTTCTAAAATGTGTTGTAGGTCTTCATAGAACTGTTAACCTCAGCTTATTTAGCGTTACTTGTTGGGGCATAGACTTGGATAACTGTGATATTGAATGGTTTGCCTTGGAGACAAACAGAGATCATTCTGTCGTTTTTGACATTGCATCCAAGTATTGCATTTTGGACTCTTGTTTATCATGATGGCTACTCCATTTCTTCTAATGGATTCCTGCCCACGGTAGTAGATATAATGGTCATCTGAGTTAATTTCAGTCATTCCAGTCTATTTTAGTTTACTGATTCCTAGAAAGTCGACGTTCACTCTTGCTATCTCCTGTTTGACCACTTCCAATTTGCCTTGATTCATGGACCTAACATTCCAGGTTCCTATGCAATATTGCTCTTTACAGCATCGGACCTTGCTTCTATCACCAGTCACATCCACTGCTGGGTATTATTTTAGCTTTCACTCCATCCCTTCATTCTTTTTGGAGTTATTTCTCCACTGATCTCCAGAAGCATATTGGGCACCTACTGATCTGGGGCGTTCCTCTTTCAGTATCCTATCATTTTGCCTTTTCATACTGTTCATGGGGTTCTCAAGGCAAGAATACTGAAGTGGTTTGCCATTCTCTTCTCCAGTGGACCACATTCTGTCAAACCTCTCCACCATGACCCACCGGTCATGGGTGGCTCCACATAGCATGTCTTAGTTTCATTGAGTTAGACAAGGCTGTGGTCCTAGTGTGATTAGATTGACTAGTTTCCTGTGATTATGGTTTCAGTGTGTCTGCCCTCTGATGCTCTTTCACCACACCTACTGTTACTTGGGTTTTTCTTATCTTGAACTTGGGGTATCTCTTCACGGCTGCTCCAGCAAAGCACACCCGCTGCTTCTTACCTTGGACAAGGGGCTACCCTGTGTTCAAGGTCAGGGCAGTGGCCGGGAGGAACTACCCCCAGCCCAAGGCCAGGGGCAGCAGCCAGGAGGAGCTACCCCATGCCATACATGATACAATAAAAACCATAGCTTTGACTTATCTAACTTTGTTGGCAAAGTAATATCTCTGTCTTTTAATATGCTGTCTAAATTGATCATAACTTTCCTTTGAAGGAGTAAGCATCTTTTAATTTCATGCCTGCAGTCATGATCTGCAGTGATTTTGGAGACCAAAAATATAAAGTCAGCCACTATTTCTACTGTTTCCCCATCTATTTGCCACTAAGTGATGGGACCAGACACCATGATCTTAGTTTTCTGAATGATGAGCTTTAAGCCAAATTTTTTCACTTTCTTCTTTCACTTTCATCAAGAGGCTCTTTAGTTCTTCTTCACTTTCTGCCATAAGGGTGGTGTTATCTGCATGTCTGAGGTTATTGATATTTTTCCCGGCAATCTTGATTCCAGCTCGTGCTTAATCCAGCCCAGCATTTCTCATGATGTAATTTTCACATAAGTTAAATAAGCAGGGTGATAATATACAGCCTTGATGTACTGCTTTTCCTATTTGGAATCAGTCTGTTGTTCCATGTCCAGTTCTAACTGTTGCTTCCTGCCTTGCATACCGTTTTCTCAAGAGGCAGGAAATTAGAGATATCAAGGGAACATTTCATGCAAAGATGGGCTCAATAAAGGACAGAAATGGTATGGACCTAACAGAAGCAGAAGATTTTAACAAGAGGTGGCAAGAAAACACAGAACTGTACAAAGAAGATCTTTATGACCCAGATAACTACGATGGTGTGAACACTCACCTAGAGCCAGTCATCCTGGAATGCAGTCAAGTGGGCCTTAGGAAGCATCACTACAAACAAAGGTAGTAGAGATGATGGAATTCCAGTTGAGCTATTTTAAATCCTAAAAGATGATCCTGTGAAAGTGCTGCACTCAATATGCCAGCAGATTTGGAAAATTCAGCAATGGCCACAGGACTGGAAAAGGTCAGTTTTCATTCCAATCCAAAGCAAAGGCAATGCCAAAGATTTCTCAAATTACTGCACAATTGCACTCATCTCACACGCTAGTAAAGTAATGCTCTAAATTCTCCAAGACAGGCTTCAGCAATATGTGAACCATGAGCTTCCAGAGGTTCAAGCTCGTTTTAGAAAAGACAGAGGAACCAGAGATCAAAGTGCCAGCATCCGATGGATCATAGAAGAAACAAGAGAGTTCCAGAAAAGCATCTATTTCTGCTTTATTGACTATGCCAAAGTCTCTGACTGTGTGGATCACAGTAAACTGTGGAAAATTCTGAAAGAGATGGGAATACCAGACCACCCGAGCTGCCTCTTGAGAAATCTGTATGCAGGTCAGTAAGGAACAGTTGACTGTAAGTTGGATCTCTCTCAACACCAGTTCTGTAAGTTACTATGCTTTATTGAATTTGGGAAATTTTCCTTTATATTGTTTTCAAAAAAATATTTTTTCCACTCAATAGTTTCTCCTTCAAAATATTTCTTGTTTTTCTGAGATGCTTCCTGCTTTTTGTTTTTTATTTAAACTATATTCTTTCTCTGTGTGTGTGTGTGTGAGTGCTTAGTTGCTCAGTTATGTCTGACTTTTTGCGACCCCATGTACTGTAACTCACCAAGCTTCTTTATCCATGAAATTTTCTAGGCAAAAATACTGTAGCAGGTTGCCATTTCTTCCTCCAGAGGATCTTCCCAACCCAGGAATTAAACTTGTGTCTCTTCAGTCTCCTGCATTGTCAGGAAGATTCTTTATCACTGCCCTAAAGATTTTCTGTTGACTTCTCATCACATTTACTGATTCTTTTGCTATTTTCAAATCTTTATAAAACCAACCAGTGAATTTTTCTATTTAGTTATTGTAACTTTCGATTCTGGGTTTTATATCTGGTTTATTTCTTATTTTTTTTCTTTTCTCTACTTGCTGCTGCTAAGTCGTTTCAGTCATGTCTGACTCTGTGCAACCCCAGAGACAGCAGCCCACCAGGCTCCCCCGTCCCTGGGATTCTCCAGGCAAGAACACTGGAGTGGGTTGCCATTTCCTTCTCCAATGGATGAAAGTGAAAAGTGAAAATCTTCACTCTTTTGATCATACTATCCTTTAATTATATCAACACATATTCCTTTAGTTCTTTGGATATAACAGCTGCCTTAAAATACTTTTGCTAGAGCCACCTTATGAACCATCTTGACACTGATTTTTTTCTACTGTCAATGCCTATCTTCTTGAGTAGGATTCCTGTTTTTCTATTTCTTTGCCTATTTAGTGATTTCTGTATACTGGGCATTGTTCATGATTTGTTACAGAGATTAGGAGTATGTTATTTTCTTCTGAAAAATATGTATTTATAGTCTACTATGGAGTTTAATTACTGGTTAATACCTTGGATGATTTTGTAGGCTTTGTTTTTTATTTAATTTTAGAGAAGATCCAAAGTGTTACACAAGCCTCTCAACCTAAAAATTCTGTCTCTTACAGGTTTTGTTTAAGATCTGGTAGAACAAGTCTAGAGAAAGACTTACTACCGGTTAGTCTTTGATTGCAATATGAGACATTTCAAGTGTCTCAGCTGGATTCTCAGGGTCTTATTCACTTGCTACCTTTGTATGTATGAATGAACTGGAGTTCCACTATTTCTCACACACACACACCTCTGTTCATGTACACAGTCTGGTCCTCAAACAGGGACTCGTGGCAAACCTCAACACAGAGCTATGGGAACTCCCTTAATATAGTTCCTTTTTTTCTGTAACCAGGTTTCACAAATTCCATCTGATTCAGCTGCTCTAAACTCAGATATCTGCCAGTACCCCTTCAAAGTAAAGCTATAACTCTGATTGAGTGCTGTGATTGAGTACTCTGATTGAGTACTATGCCACAAATAGGAAATTGCACCCAGACATATATTCAAGACCATGTGGAGCACAGTTAATTCCTTTATCCTATTTTATTAGTGCTGCAGAATTTCTTGATTTGTTTTATAATAGCTAAGAACACTGCTATATATTTTTGTGCATTTGTGATCTTTTAAGGCCTTAGGGCTTCCCTGATAGCTCAGTTGGTAAAAAATCTGCCTGCAATGCAGGAGACGCTGGTTTGATTCCTGGCTCAAGAATATCCTCTGGAGAAAGGATAGTCTACCCACTCCAGTGTCCATGGGCTTCTCTTGTGGCTCAGCTGGTAAATAATCTGCCTGGAATGTGGGAGACCTGGATTCAATCTCTGGGTTGGGAAGATCCACTGGAGAAGGGAAAGACTACCCACTCCAGTATTTTCACGTGGAGAATTCCATGGGGTTGCAAAGAGTCGGATATGACTGATCAACTTTCACAAGGCCATAGGACTAGCTTGGTGCCAGGTACTCCGTCATAATCAGAAGCACAGTTTTAAGTTATTTTAAGCCTCTGTGACTATTATGGCACCTGATTTCCTATGTTCAATAGTATTATTTCAAAAGATAAAGATTTCTTAAAATCAAAAATTTTCTATTAAACCACTGTGACTAGGCCAATGAAAGAAAAGTTGAATTTTTCCCTTTGATGTGTTTTCCATGGCCATGTGAAAAGCAGATATGAAGTAACTAAATTTTGTGATATTGGTTCTGTTATTTGTAGAATGGGGCTCAAAATTCTAGTATTATCATTTTATTATTAAAGTCAAATTATAAACGTCTAAAAACATATGTTAAAAGATGGTATATATTACATATTTAAAGAAAAAATCATCTGTTTAACAACAGAATTCAAAGCCGGAGGCTCCTTTGAATTTAGTATATTACTCAGAATAATGATTCCTAAAGCATTATTTTTATAACATTTACTATTTTCTATGTGTTATAAATATTGCTACTTGATTTTCAAACAATTTTATGATGTAAATTTGACTGACTATATAATTAATTAAATGGATGTTCTAAGTTTAAAAAATCTACCCCAAATTTCAAAGCCAATAAGCAGTTACATAATACCAAAACCAAGTTCCTTTGATTACTCATACATTTTCTATCCTTTCAATCATACATAAAATTCTAATATAATAGTAGTAGAATCAGTAAATATTTTCTGACACATTATAAGTGGTTTACTGTTAGATAAAAGTATAAACATATATTTTTTATGATTATAATGTGACCTTTCTCCTCATATCAGAGTGGCATAGCAAACACAAACTCCTCTACTGGGCATGGAACAATTAAAAAATTCTCAAATTATCTCTTTGTCACTGAAGCTAAAAAATCAGCTGATTACTCTTTTAAGGCAGTTAAGCATGATTTTTTTTTTCTTTTTAAATGAGAAAAAACACAAAACAAAGCTGTTTTCAATGACCTAATGATACTTGAAAGCAACTTCGAAGATTTCTAAATTAATATGATACTCATTTCTTCTCCTTTAATATAATTAATACTTTTTTATTTTAGTAACATTAGAGCCTAGATGGGCATTGCCTTTTATATGTATATCTCTGAGGAGAATTCCATCCTTAGTTAGAGGTACATAATTGCATGGGTCACTAGCTTGAGAAAATATATTTTGATTTTCAAAACAAACCCTAAATGTGTCCAAACGTGAAGGGAAATATTTGGCATAAGGGTGTTCAACACTAGCCTCCTAGACTATTATGACTTTATTTTTATTCTGATTCAGCTGTCTAAAGGTGGAAACAAAATAGAATATAAAGTTTTTAAATTGGTTAACATGTAAAAGCAACACTGCTGCTGATGCTACAAACTCGCCTCAGTCGTGTCTGACTCTGTGCGACCCTATAGATGGAAGCCCACCAGATTCCCCCGTCCCTGGGGTTCTCCAAGCAAGAACACTGGAGTGGGTTGCCATTTCCTTCTCCAATGCATGAAAGTGAAAAGTGAGAGGGAAGTCACTCAGTCGTGTCCAACTCTTCCCAACCCCAGGGACTGCAGCCTATGAGGCTCCTCCTTCCATGGAATTTTCCAGGCAAGAGTACTGGAGTGGGGTGCCATTGCCTTCTCTGAAAAGCAACACAAGAGTCTTAATGACACAAGGGCATTATTAGAATTCTCATGACCCAGCAATCCCATTGCTGGGCATACACACGGAGGAAACCAGAATTGAAAGAGACACGTGTACCCCAATGTTCATCGCAGCACTGTTTATAATAGCCAGGACATGGAAGCAACCTAGATGTTCATCAGCTGATGAATGGATAAGAAAGTTGCGGTACATATATACTATGAAGTATTACTCAGCCATTAAAAAGAATACATTTGAATCAGTTCTAATGAGATGGATGAAACTGGAGCCTATTATACAGAGTGAAGTAAGCCAGAAAGAAAAACACCAATACAGTATACTAACACATATATATGGAATTTAGAAAGATGGTAATGATAACCCTATATTCGAGACAGCAAAAGAGACACAGAAGTAAAGAACAGACTTTGGGACTCTGGGGGAGAGGGAGAGGGTGGGATGATTTGGGAGAATGGCATTGAAACATGTATACTATCATGAAAGAAATGAATCGCTAGTCTAGGTTTGATACAGGATACAGGATGCTTGGGGCTGGTGCACTGGGATGACCCAGAGAGATGATATGGGGACGGTGGTGGGAGGGGGGTTCAGGGTTGGGAACTCATGTACACCTGTGGTGGATTCATGTCAATGTATGGCAAAACCAATACAGTATTGTAAAGTAAAAAAATAAAACTTAAATAAAAAAAAATAAAAGGTAAGCAAACAAAATTATATGATAATCAGATAAATTGGAACACTCATTGGATATAGGTTGATCTAAAACAACAGACTGGTTCCAAATATGAAAAGGAGTTTGTCAAGGCTGTGTACTGTCATCCTGCTTATTTAACTTCTATGCAGAGTACATCATGAGAAATGCTGGGCTGGAAGAAGCACAAGCTGGAATCAAGATTGCTGGGAGAAATATCAATAAGCTCAGATATGCAGATAACACCACTCTTATGGCAGAAAGTGAAGAGAACTAAAAAGTCTCTTGATGAAAGTGAAAGAGGAGAGAAAAAGTTGGCTTAAAGCTCAACATTCAGGAAAAGATGATTATTGCATCTGGTTCCATCACTTAATGGGAAATAGATGGGGAAACAGTGGAAACAGTGTCAGACTTTATTTTTAGGGGCTCAAAAATCACTGTAAATGGTGATTGCAGTCATGAAATTAAAAGACACTTACTCCTTGGAAGAAAAGTTATGACCAACCTAGATAGCATATTCAAAAGCAGAGACATTACTTTGCCAACAAAAGTCCATTTAGTCAAGGCCATGGTTTTTTCCGTAGTCATGTATGGATGTGAGAGTTGGACTGTGAAGAAAGCTGAGTGCTGAAGAATTGATGCTTTTGAACTGTGGTGTTGGAGAAGACTCTTGAGAGTCCCTTGGACTGCAAGGAGATCCAACCAGTCCATTCTAAAGGAGATCGATCCTGGATGTTCTTTGGAAGGAATGATGCTAAAGCTGAAACTCCAGTACTTTGGCCATCTCATGCGAAGAATTGACTCATTGGAAAATACTCTGATGCTGGGAGGGATTGGGGGCAGGAGGAAAAGGGACGACAGAGGATGAGGTGGCTAGATGGCATCACCGACCCAATGGACATGAGTTTGAGTGAACTCCTGGAGTTGGTGATGGACAGGGAGGCCTGGCGTGCTGCGATTCATGGGGTCACAAAGAGTCGGACAAGACTGAGTGACTGAACTGAACTGAACTTCAATATAAGTAGTTTGCTTCAATTTAAGTGATTTGGTTAAGGAGTGGAGGGAAGTTAGGATGAAACATAAGCTCTTAATTGTTGAATTTGGGCTCTAGATTCATAGCTTTTCATTACAGTATTCGATTTTTATGTATTTGCTATTTTCAAATAACTTCAAAAAGTTATCAAATTGTTACATGATAGCTTTTATTCTTCTGTGTACCTACTTTTGCTAAAAGTCAGGAGATAAAGCCTTATTAGGGAAGGATGTGGAGGTTTAAGCAAGATATAGCTAATAATCGATAAGTTAAGTAAGAATATGAAGAGATAACCATGGCTAAACACAGCTATATCAGAAATATTCAAATAATTAAGACCAAACAGAGCAAAGTAAAGCAAAGAAAATACAAATTTGAAGAAGCTGGGTGAAAGGAGAAAAATGAAGTTCAAATAAGTATGGCAAACATGTTAGTGGTTTGTAGTAGAACATAGAAGAATATTTTTCTAAATTCCTGCTGGGACCATTTGGTTACATCTCAAAATCATGAAATCAAGACTGATGGGATCATTTCCTCATTGAGGCAGGTTGCAGGTGGCAAGGCAGGCAGAGTTAGTTTGCTCTTGATAGGCTTGTACTTAGACAGAGCAGGAGGTAAAAATTAAGTTTCCTGTTGGAGTGGGCTTTTATCCATTTTATGACAATCTTTTATTATTAATCTTCCTCTAAGTTAACGTGTACTATAATTCCATGCATCCTTAGCATTTATGTCTTCTAAAATATCTTCTCTACCCTGAGTATTTATATTTTGATTATTTCTTGTTTCTGTGCATTTTGCTAAGCATGACTTTGATTATCTTTACTGAAGTTCATTTACTTAAAATGCCTAGTTTTAGCTATATAAGATGACTTGATATTATTTATTTGTCCCTGTTAATTTTCACAGCTTTTTCCATTTGCTATGTTCATATTTTTATATTATGTAGCTTTATTCTTCAGAAAGCCAAATGTACTTGATAATGCTTTTCTCTTCATGAAGGACTGCCAAGTCCGATGGATTTGAATTTGACTCATTCAAGGAACTAAGCAATAGTGTGGAAAATTATTCTTCACTGTGTCAGACAAATAATGCTTCTATCAATTAATTTTGCAAAACATGAGAATTAAATAAAATATAGCATCTGCAATTTTATGATTAATTTCCCATATTAAATTGCAAAATGTAAGCATTTGCTTATACTGTTGACTATACTATTTTATTCTTCCTTTAGCTTTTTCAAAAAACAAAGTCAGGAAAAAGTACAGTAGTTTCTTTTAAGGTGGAATTTCAGACATTTTCATAATAGTATATTCTTTTAGTTTTAGCATGTACTTGGTATTTTTACCTATATATAAAGTATTAAAGTACCAGATTTATCTCAAAATTATTCATATTCATTCATTTTCTTAACTAAATATGGTGAGCTTTAGTCTCTCTGAAACCTATCTGCTGGATCAGAGAGAACAAATATGCCTCAACAACAAAACAAAACCATGTTGGAACTGGCATTGAACTAAAATGCAAGTGTATTTAATAGACTTTATCCATTTCTCTCTTTATTGGCCTAAAATTTACATCAGGTATAACAAACAATATGTTGCATGATAAAAATCTGCTGGAAGCAGCAAAGAATGAGCTCAAAATTTGACTCAGGATTTTTTTTCCTTGTATGCATACTCTATTTTCTAATTTGTGAAATTAATTTTGAACAAGACCTTTGGAGATAGCTTGTAATTAAGAGATTAGGCATTGAAAAATGTTCAGGGTCTGAATCTGATTTTTCCACTTATTAGTGTGTGACTTTGGATTTTTTCTTAACCTTTTAAACTTCAATATACAAATAATTATAATGCATAACATATATAAGTTTTGATGAAAATATACATGAAAGTCTATAAAAATAATATCTGATACAATGTAACATGACATTTTCAGGCAATTTATATCATAGAATATAGTCTGATACTTTAAAGAACTATAAGGTATTCATTTAAAATTCAATACTGATACTATAGCTATAATTTTACAGACAGTATTTCTATAAGCTACCACCAAATTGATTTTGTAGTACCTTGTAGAACATTCACAAACACACAGACACACACCATGGTGATTTTACTAGCAAAAATTGGAAAAATTATATAATTACAAAATTTTAAAAACTACTCAACTCTGTTTTGAATTCTCATGTGTGAAGGTCTCCTCTGCTTCCCAGAGTGGAAAATTCTTGGAGAGATGACAGCACAGGAAAAATTATCCTTTCCATTGCACTTAAAATATAATTCTCTGAGAGGTGTAAAAACATTAAAAAAAAAAAAACTTCAGAAAGATCTAGAGGGTTTTAATACCATCCAGTGGTAAAAATAATATATTTTTATTAGTCAACAAGAGAAATATACATTGACTTTGAAGATGAAATATTCACAATACACTTTTCATCAAATTCTGAAAATAATTTCCCATTAGAGTTTTAATATGAAGGGATCCTCACAAGCTATCTGATATAATAAAAAAAAGTCAACATTAAATGTGAATAACTACATTAACTATTTTTAATTTTATTCTAAATTTTACCCTTATAATGTAAATAAGGCAGTATCTCTGAATCATTAGGTATTATTTACTGGGTGCAGAATAAAGGAAGTAACTAATCTTTTAATTTTGGGTAATGAACCAATAGAAAAAAATAGTTAAAAGTAGGAAAATATTTTCTAGGATGGGTCTAAGACCAGGAATATTGACATTTAGGAAAAGAGTAAAATATATATATATTTTTGTTAAAAGGTTATAAAATAAAATTAGTTGTGTTTATAGCACATCTAAGAAAAAAAAAATATCCCGTACCCTTGTTAGATGAAACAAAAGGATTCAAGTCACAGGGGAAAAAAAAAAAAAAATTGGAAATTTTAATTAATCATTAGAATTTATGGTTTGTCATTCTCTTTGAAGGTGTACAGCTATGAACAAGTGAATATGGGCAGCTAAAAGTTATTTATGTTTTGGAGCTATTGAAAAGAATATTTCTTATATGAAAACTAATGAGAGCTAAGAGATCTCTAGTATTTCACATTCTATTGTTTTCCTCTATTGCTGATTGCTGAGGAAGGCTTACTTATCTCTACTTGCAATTCTTTGGAATTTTGCATTCAAATGGTTATATCTTTCCTTTTCTCCTTTGCCTTTAGCTTCTCTTCTTTCTCAGCTATTTGTAAGGCCACCTCAGACAACCATTTTGCTTTATGCATTTCTTTTGTTTTGGATGGTCTTCATCACTGCCTTCTTTATAATGTCACAAACATCCGCCCATAGTTCTTCAGGCACTCTATCAGATCTAATCCCCTGAATCAATTTGTGACTTCCACTGTATAATCATAAGGGATTTGATTTAGGTCATATCTGAATGGTCTAATGGGCTTCCGTGGTAGTTCAGAGGTTAAAGCGTCTGCCTGCAATGCATGAGATCTGGGTTCGATCCCTGGGTTGGGAAGATTCCCCTGGAGAAGGAAATGGCAACCCACTCCAGTATTCTTGCCTGGAGAATTCCATGGACAGAGGAGCCTGGTGGGCTACAGTCCACGGGGTCGCAAAGAGTTGGACATGACTGAGCGACTTCACTTTGAATGGTCTAGTGGTTTCCCCTACTTTCTTCAATTTAAGTCTGAGTTTGGCAATAAGAAGTTCACAGTCAGCTCCTGCTCTTGTTTTTCCTGACTGTATAGAGCTTCTCCATCTATGGCTGCAAAGAGCATAATCAATCTGATTTCAGTATTGACCATCTGGTGATGTCCATGAGTAGAGTCTTCTCTTATGTTGTTTGAAGAGGGTGTTTGCTATGACCAGCACATTCTCTTGGCAAAACTCTGTTAGCCTTTGACCTGCTTCATTTTGTACTCCAAGGCCAAATTTGCCTGTTACTCCAGGTATTTCTTGACTTCCTCCTTTTGCATTCCAGTCCCTATAATGAAGAGGACATTTTCGGGGGGTGTTAGTTCTAGAAGGTCTTGTAGGTCTTCATAGAACCATTCGACTTCAGCTTCTTCAGCATTACTGGTAAGGGCATAGACTCTGGTATCGAATGGTATTGAATGGTTTGCCTTAGAAACAAACAAGATCATTCTGTCATTTTTGAGATTGCACCAAGAACTGCTTTGGACTCTTTTGTTGACTATTATGGCTACACCATTTCTTCTAAGGGATTCTTGCCCACAGTAGTAGATATAATGGTCATCTGAGTTAAATTCATCCATTCCAGTTCATTTTAGTTCATTGATTCCTAAAATGTCAATGTTCACTCTTAACCATCTCCTGTTTGACCATATCCAATTTGCCTTGATTCATGGATGTAACATTTCAAGTTTCTATGCAATACTGCTCTTTACAGAATGGACTTTATTTCCATCACCTGTCACATCCACAACTGGGTGTTGTTTTTCTTTGGCTCTGTCTCTTCATTCTTTCTGGAGTTATTTCTCCATTAATCTCTAGTAGCATATTGGGCACCTACTGACCTGGGGAGTTCATCTTTCAGTGTCCTACCTTTTTGCCTTTTCATACTGTTCATGGGGTTCTCAAGACAGGAATACCAAAGTTGTTTGCCATTTCCTTCTCTGGTGGGCCACGTTTTGTCAGAAATCTCCACCATGACCCATCCATCTTGGGTGGCCCTACAAAGCATGGCTAATGGTTTCACTAGACAAGGCTGTGGTCCATGTGATTAGTTTTGTTAGTTTTCTGTGATGACTCGAGTTTGACTATGCTGTGGGAGTTAGTGATGGACAGGGAAGACTGGCGTGCTACAGTCCATGGGATTGCAAAGAGTCAGACAGGACTGAGCAACTGAACTGAACTGAATGGGAACAAAAAACTCCTAATGGAGAGTTTCTCTTAGATAATAAGGAAGGGAACTGGAAGCAAGATAGCCAAATACGAATATCTGTCTGTTTTTGGTGAGTGAGAGGGAAGGGGCAATAAAGGCAAAGAACATTCATTATAGAAGAATTTGCTGTATATCTGCATGACAGGGCAGTCTAACAGAGATGATATCAGGCAAAGATATTCAAATAACTGAAGCATAGAAAAAAACTGTTTGGAACATAAGTTGAATAATCATTACTGCACATATGTGTTTGTGAGTTTTATGTGTCTAAAACACACTAATAGTTCATGATTACAAGTCCTCTTTGTACAACAACAGATAAACAGTATCTTGAGATTAATGCTTCATGATAGAAGTGTACAAACAGCACTTTAGGAAGTTTTCATTGAAATAAAAGTGAAGATTTCTCTAATTACCTACTTAACAAGTACTTTGGTCAGAAACCTTCACATAGAACTTTGCAGATAACTTTTCTTAAAAATAGAAAATGTCATCATATAGTACACCAATATAATTAAACTCTAATGTCTTTCCTTATGCTTCAAAACTTTATTAAAATGGTTAAAAGGAACTATGCAATTAAGATATAATCAGCTTTCTTTTTGCAGTATCCTGTTGAGAACCAGAGGAAAATCATCATACATAGTCATTTCTCTATCAGCACAAAATATCATCTATTACAAACATTACCAATTCGTTCATTAGTCATAACAGCAGTGTTCTCATTTGAAGTGATCAATTACTAATGATTTTAAAATTTAGAAGCTCTGGGCTTCCTCTAATTATTAAGAAAATGATTGCATCCTATTGAAACATCATGCACAAGTATAAATTTAGCATATCTTCCCAAGGGAATAATGTTTCTACAGTAACTTGCTATTTTAATACTAATAACATGCTAACAGGAAAGATTTACATATCATCATATAGACATTCATAAACATTTTTTGGTAAAAGCATTACTGACATATACCTTAAATAAGCTTTAACTTAAGAATTTTGTATCAGTAGAGCATAAAGATTTCAAAGCAAAATACACATTTGAGTAATATAGACATTTTAATTGTCTTCTTTTTTTTTTTTAATTGTCTTCTTAAGAAAAGTAGAATTTGTACATTTTTATTTTACCTTTTGGCATTTTTAAAAATTAGAGCATATTACAATTGGAAAAACTACTTTTTCATTATTTTATTATATCAGACTTCTGGAA
Source organism: Capricornis sumatraensis (assembly GCF_032405125.1). NCBI lineage: Eukaryota > Metazoa > Chordata > Mammalia > Artiodactyla > Bovidae > Capricornis > Capricornis sumatraensis. The sequence goes on from NC_091071.1 coordinate 126,199,784, forward strand.
AATAGCATGGTAATATTATTTAGAACAGGCTCTACTTTGTTCCCTTTGTCATTATCAGATTATGAAAGATAATATTATACAGACAAATACTTAAGTGATTCTTGTATAATTGAACACATTTTCATTTACTAAACATTCTCTTTTGGGTGAGGCAATCCATAGAAGACACTGAAGAAACAGAGAAAAAAAACATAAGTGAAGATCTCTAGAGCTGCCAGCTACTCAGTATTTGGAGTTCCTATATTTATTTTGATGCCACACAATTTTAAACCATGAAACTTTGGGGATCATTTCATTTTCTCAGCCCTGGCTACCTTTTCAATAATCTCTCAATTGTTTACTTTTTCCCCCTCATTCTAAACTCTTAGCCAATTTGTATGAAATCTTGGTTTCAGCTACCATCTGTTTTAAGATAACTCTCCACTCTTCCAATTCTACTTTCTCTAAAACTGGGTAATAAACATGATGAATTAAGCACAGGTCCTGAGGCATGATTTGTTAGTTCACTCTTCCTATTCTCTCTATTAAAGATATTTCTAACTCTGAAACTTCAGCTTTGTCTAATTCTTAAATATTAAATATTTTAAATATTTGTTATGTTTTACCCACCTAGATTATTCTGCATTTCAACAGTATAGCCAGTAACTAAAATGCCCTTAGCCCCATCAGTTCAGTTCAGTCGCTGAGTCGTGTCCTACTCATTGCGACCCCATAAATCACAGCAAGCCAGGCCTCCCTGCCCATCATCGACCCCCGGTGTTTTTCAAACCCATGTCCATTGAGTCAGTGATGCCATCCAACCATCTCATCCCCTGTCATCCCCTTCTCCTCCTGCCTTCAGTTTCTCCCAGTATCAGGGTCCTTTCCAATGAGTCAGTTCTTTACATCAGGTAGCCAAAGTACTGGAGTTTCAGCTTCAGCATCAGTCCTTCCAATGAATATTCAGTACTGATTTCCTTTAGAATTGATTGGTTGGATCTCCTTGCAGTCCAAGGGACTCTCAAGAGTCTTCTCCAACACCCCAGTTCAAAAGCATCCATTCTTCTGTGCTCAGCTTTCTTTATAGTCCCATTTACCCTCAAAAAGATTTCATGTAAACCTCTGTAAACTTGAACTTTTATACATATACCACTAACTAGGGGTGAAGGATACTGTTCCCAACATCTCTGAGGATTAATTATTAATAATAATGTTGCTGTACTCTGAGGCAAAAGAAGTCCTCTATAGAAAGTAATGCACACTTTGTGAAAAAATGGGTTAATTATCAGAGATTTGAGATTGCTTCAAGATATGCAGAGGATATCATTTTAATGGCACAGAGTAAAGAGGAACTAAAGAGCCTCTTGATGAAGGTGAAAGAGGAGAGTGAAAATGCTGGCTTAAAATTCAACTTTCAAAAAACGAGCATCATGGTATCCAGTCCTATCACTCGGCACTTGGTTGTCATGTGGTTGGATACCATCACTGACTCAATGGGCATGAGTTTGTGCAAACTTAGGGAAATAGTGAAGAACAGGGAAAACTGGCCTGCTGCAGTTCATGACTTAATGACTGAAAAACAACAAAAACAAGCTGCTTTATGTAGGAATTTCTGAACAGATCTTAATGTACCATTAGCAAATGTCATGTGAAGTGAAAGTGTTAGTCACACAGTTGTGTGCAACATTTTTGCGACCCCGTGGACTGTAGCCACCAGGTTCCTCTATCCATGGAATTCTCTAGGCAAGAATACTGGTGTGGGTAGCCATTCTCTTCTCTAGCAGACCTTTCCAACTCAGAGATTGAATCCGGGGCTCCCAGATTATTCTTTACTGTGTGAGCGACCAGGGGATCAGGGGAGGTATTAAATTCAATGAAAAGTTGTTTAACTTGTGTTGAACACTGAACTTTCCTAGTGCCATGATAATACATTTTTGTATTGTAGAAACTAATTCAAGTAAGTCTGCTTAAAAGTCAGTCACATTAGAATTTTACAACTTGAACCCGAAGCATAAATAATGTGTCAGACAAAGAAAGTGGAAAATGGAGAAATATTCTTGACTTGTTCTTTGCAGATGCTGTGTTAATGAATCCTCATAAGAATTTATGGGTTGGATATCATCAAAACTTCTTAAATGAAAAAAAAAAAAAAGTCATAAAAAGTAAATACATTTTCCAAGATCACAAAGCTAATAATTTGAATAAAACTTTAGATCTGCATGACTCTCTCTAAGAAATCAGTGCTAAGAAAACAGAGATAAATATCTGAGCATTCTGTCTGCTTGTGTTTTAGGTTTTATTATGGAAAATCTTTCACCAGGGCTACTATAAGCACTAGGATCTCAGGATCCTTATTAATGGGGTTGGCATAAGGAAAAGGTAGTGAGATCAAGCAAGTAGATATGCTATTATAATATTAATAACAAGTCTTCCTATTCCAAAGATGTAATTGACATGTTCACCTTATCAAAACAAATGGAATCACTGTCTTTTCATGGACACATTTCCTTCCCACCTGTCCAAATAGTTGTCAGAATTTACATTTATTCTCCAGTTTTGAGAAAAGAATTCAGGAAAATGTTTCAATCAGTTCAGGAGGCTGCTTCTTTTCAGATTTAGGATAATTGTAATATTAAAATGCATCCTAAACTTACATAAAAAAATAAATATCAAGTGGAATGTTTTCCATTTGTATTTTTTTAGGGAAATTATTTGTGTATTTCAACATTCTTATTGTATTTTGTTTAAATAATACTGAAATTTTAATTAATCTTATTTTTTACAGAATTTGTTTCTAACCAAATGCCTGTAACTGTAATTTGCTATTCAGTGTATGAGACACTAAGTTACTTGGTACATGATCTTACTGAAGTTAAGACTGGATGTTTGATCCTTGTAAGACCTAGTCAACATTATAGAAAATAGATCCTTGGTCAGAGACAGTGTTTCTAGTTCTGCCCAATGATTAGCTTCAAGAAGATCTAAACTAACACAGCAGTTAAAGTTTCATCTACTGTAGGAAAGATAACACAAAACACACGTTGTATTCATAGTGCAGGAGTAGAAAAATATTCACAAAGATGTGTTTATTTTAATGTTACAAAAACTAGGATTTTTAATAACTGACTTTCTAACAATGAATCTAGAGCAAGAGTGAAAAGAATATTTAAGGCTGTTCAGTGAATTAGGTATAACATTCTTTAAATCCAGAAGGGTAACGCATAATTTTGATTTTCACCTGTCTGCTTAAATATCAGAGGAAGCTTCCACTTTCTAAAATTTCAAGATACTTTTGTGAAAGAGCTTTTATGGTAATCGAAGTCTGAGATAGCCTTTTTCACATAGATAAGATTTCCAATGCAACGTAATTTCCTAATCAAATGGATACTATTCCAAATGCATCAATAAAATCTTGCAATCCTGCACTTCATTTTTAAATTTTTATTCATTTATTTATTTTTAAAATTTATTTTTTTAATTTGGAGGCTAATTATTTTACAATATTGTGGTGGTTTTTGCCATACTTTAATATGAATCGGCCATGGATTTACATGTGTTCCCCATTCTGAACCCCCTGCCCACCTTCCTCCCCATCTCATCCCTCTGGGTCATCCCAGTGCACCAGCCCTGAGCACCCTGTCTCATGCATTGAACCTGGATTGGCGATCTGTTATACATATGATAATATGCATGTTTCAATGCTATTCTCTCAGATCATCCCACCTTCGCCTTCTCCCAGAGAGTCCAAAAGACTATTCTATACATCTGTGGAATCCTGCACTTTAAAATATGGTACTGGCACAAAGACAGAAATATAAATCAATGGAACAAAATAGAAAGTCCAGAGATAAATCCACACACATATGGACACCTTATCTTTGACAAATGAGGCAAGAATATACAATGGAGTAAAGACAATCTCTTTAACAAGTGGTGCTGGGAAAACTGGTCAACCACTTGTAAAAGAATGAAACTAGATCACTTTCTAACACCATACACAAAAATAAACTCAAAATGGATTAAAGATCTAAGTGTAAGACCAGAAACTATAAAACTCCTAGAGAACATAGGCAAAACACTCTCCGACATAAATCACAGTAGGATCCTCTATGATCCACCTCCCAGAATACTGGAAATAAAAGCAAAAATAAACAAATGGGATCTAATTAAAATTAAAAGCTTCTGCACAACAAAGGTGAGCAAGGTGAAAAGGTAAGCAAGGTGAAAAGACAGCCTTCTGAATGGGAGAAAATAATAGCAAATGAAGCAACTGACAAACAACTAATCTCAAAAATATACAAGCAACTTATGCAGCTCAATTCCAGAAAAATAAATGACCCAATCAAAAAATGGGCCAAAGAACTAAATAGACATTTCTCCAAAGAAGACATATGGATGGCTAACAAACACATGAAAAGATGCTCAACATCACTCATTATTAGAGAAATGCAAATCAAGACCACAATGAGGTATCACTTCACACCAGTCAGAATGGCTGTGATCCAAAAGTCTGCAAGCAATAAATGCTGGAGAGGGTGTGGAGAAAAGGGAACCCTCTTACACTGTCGGTGGGAATGCAAACTAGTACAGTCACTATGGAGAACAGTGTGGAGATCCCTTAAAAAAATTGCAAATAGAACTGCCTTATGACCCAGCAATCCCCCTGCTGAGCATACACACTGAGGAAACCAGAATGAAAAGAGACACGTGTACCCCAATGTTCATCACAGCACTGTTTATAACAGCCAGGACATAGAAACAACCTAGATGTCCATCAGCAGATGAATGGATAATAAAGCTGTGGTACATATACACAATGGGGTGTTACTCAGCCATTAAAAAAAATACATTTGAATCAGTTCTAATAAGATGGATGAAACTGGAGCCAATTATACAGAGTGAGATAAGCCAGAAAGAAAAACACCAATACACTACACTAACACATATATATGAAATTTAGAAAGATGGTAATGATGACCCTGTATGCAAGAGAGCAAAAGAGACACAGATGTGTAGAGCGGACTTTTGGACTCTGAGGGAGAGGGAGAGGGTGGGATGATTTGGGAGAATGGCATCGAAACATGTAAACTATCATGTAAGAAACGAATCGCCAGTCTATGTTTGATGCAGGATACAGGATGCTTGCGGCTGGTGCATGGGGATGATCCAGAGAGATGATATGGGGTGGGTGGTGGGAGGGGGGTACATGTTTGGGAACTCATGTACACCCGTGGTGGATTCATGTCAATGTATGGCAAAATCAATACAGTATTGTAAAGTAAAATAAAGTAAAAATAAAAATTTTTAAAAATATCATGTTCTTTTGGCTTTAATTTCCTCTTGTATATTCAAAGGTTTCAGTAGGATGTATTATTTCCCCAGTTGCACTTACATAACATAATGATGCTTACTGAAATATATATGGAAAAATTACTAGCCTTTCTCCTGGAGTAGAAAATGAAAACCTATTCCAGTATTCTTGCCTGGGAAATCCCATGGAGAGAAGAGACTGCCGGGCTACAGGCCATAGACATAAAGAATCAGACATGACTGAAGAGACTGAGCACATTAGCTTTTCTAAACCCACAATCAAATCTTATCAGACTTAAGTAGAATGTACATACAAAATTATCTAATCTGATACTCAGAGAGCAATGGGCACGTAATAAATACTAATTTCTCTGCTTATTTGAACATAATATTAAGCCCTTAGAATATTTATTAATTAAAATTTATATTTTTATATTTAATTTAAGAATATATGAAACAAAAGATGATTAATAAAATGATGTTAGAATCATGTCATCACAAAATATTTAGTTTATTCAGTAGCAAACTAAGTGAATGAATGTATATATCCATAGTAGTTATGCATTTTTATTTTTTAGTTGGAGGAAAATTGCTTTACAATATTGTGCTGGTTTTTCCTGTATAACAATGCAAAAGGCCAGAATTATACATATATAGCCTCCCTCTTGATCCACCCTTCTCTCCCCCTCATCCCACCTCTTGCTCTAGATCATCACAGAACACCTGGCTGGGCTCCCTGTGTTACATAGCAACTTCTCAGGAACTATCTATTTTACACATGGTAGTGTGCGTATGTCTATGCTACTTTCTCCATTTGTCCCACTCTGTGTTTCACTATTTAACAAGTTGGATAATTTATGTTTTAATGCATAAGAAGTTGCCTAACATATTGGAAGATATTCTTCAGATTATTTATTGGGATATATTATAATCTTATTTTCTATTTTGAATATACATTTTATTAAATTTTGTATAGTTCTAATTTAGTGATCATTTTTTGATGAACTAAAAAAGTTAAAATGCTGTTTTCTAACTCTTAAGTGGAGAAGACTGGAACCTGGGAAATTAAAACTCAAGAAAAATAAATATTTGAAACAAAAAAATCAATAAAAGTAAGTGTCATTTGCTGGCAAAATAAGTTATATTTTCCAGGATAAGTAAAATATTTAATAGGAAAGAATATTTGATGAAATGCTTACATAAAAAGTTTAAGCAATAAGGCAGCACTTTTATATAGATCACTAGATAGTTGTTTATAAATGATAAAAAATTGTCATATCCCCTTCTTTTACTTTTGGGTTAACTATTTTGGGAATATCTAATATATCATAATGTATCATTTACTACTATATGTATATGCATTTCAATTTATTATGACATATAAATCGTTACTTATAAGAATGCTTCACATACCTTTCATATGAATCCAAAGAAGCATAACTTCTTTTTAAATAATTAAACTGAGCAAATGGATATAGAGACATATTAAAATGAATAGATGTAACATATGTTTGTATCCAGGTAGTAGATCAGATTCTAAGTATGCAGATGATTAAGTCTCCTCATAGCTTTCTAATGTTACAGTACTGAATAAACAAAGTTATTATGGTAAATTTTCCAAATTTCATTTTAAAAGATAAATTCCATAAAAAGAGAGACATTTACTTCTTACTATTCTCTGTACCTGCCCAGTATTCACTTAATAAATGTTGACTGAATGAATGGATTGAACGAATAAATCAGAACTTGCTGACATTGTTCTATATTGCTAGTTTAGAATGCCATAACAATTATATTTTTAAGGAAAAAAATAAAACCTCTAAAGCGTTTTTGTAGATCTTTCTACTCAGTTAGCATGAAGTTTTCAATGATACAAGTTTGGTACACTGACTACAGATAACTATTCCATGAACTCCCTGTAAACCCATATTTTGTGTGTGTGTGTGTTTGTGCAAGGAGATTATTCTATAATAATCACCAACACAGAAAATTCCCTAAGCAATTCAAAAGTATTTCACATGAGCATTTATATATATACTTATAATCTCAAAATCTCTAATAGCTATTGTTTTATTTTTCAGAGCAACAAGTATCAAATTTTAGCATAGAGCACATTTTTGATCCCCTAAAAATGACAGGTAGGAGAGAACCTTTGTGTAATGGAAACACTTAGTTTAGAAGAGTGGAACCTGTCTCTATAAAGTAATTTTAGCATGTAAAAATCTCGGTCACACTCACTAGAATAGAAACTGGATTAACTTAAAAGAGTTGAAATTTCACAGAATTTCAAAATCACGTGCATAGTTCTAAAAAAGAATACTGACAAAATTACTTTTGGGGGAAAATACAAAGAATTCCATGTAAGAGAAAGAACTGATAATTGAATAACCTCAATTTAAAGAAGCAATGAGCAGTAGTTATCCCCCAAATTAATGCAATTTCAGGAAGGAGATATATATATATATATATATATATATATATATATATATATATATATATATATAACACAGAGATAATATATAATATTTTATTATTGTGTATATGACCTTTTTATTTTTTTAAAAAATTGACATATTATAGTTACTGAAAACAATATTAGATATTTTATTCTAATACATTTTATATTTCCATTTTCAGGGAAAACCATCTAATAGTTTTTATGATTTTGTTGCTTTTTTTCTCATTTTACAAAATCAAACATTTTTGCATTGAAATGTAACAAACTCCTTTTCTTTCTACCTATTAAAATTGTTTTATATACATGGTAAATTTATAAGTGGGCTTCCCTGGTGGCTCAGCAGTAAAGAATCTGCCTGCAATGCAGGGGCCACAGGAGAGGTGGGTTCAATCCCTGGGTTGGGAATATCCTCTGGACGATGCCATGGCAACCCACTCCAATATCCTTGTCTGGAGAATCTCATGGACAGAGGAGCCTGGTGGGCTACAGTCCACAGGATCACATAGAATCGGGCAGGACTGAAGTGCCTTTGCATGCCTGCATGCAAACTTGAGTATGATTTTGTATTTTTTCCTAGTGTTTTCTTTTATAATGGCCAAAATTACCTTTCTTCCAATATTTTTTTTAAATTTTGTAACATAATTATTTGAGAAATATATTTGATTTAGATTTTAGCTTTCAAATATAATTATCACTCTAAAACTTATATAAATTCACTTAATAGAATGATTATAGATTGGAAACCTCAGGCAACTTCAAACTTTCGAACTTATTACTTTGTGTATTTAAAAAATTGTAATCAGTAGATTCGATTGTTGATGCTATATTATTTTACAGTTAAAAATGAATCCACAAATCAAAAGTATAGCATGAATTTTCTATTCTCCTGAGTACAAATGATTATTTTCTTCAGGACAATTTTAGAGTCTTGCTTAATTTTCTATATTTGACAAAGGGAATATGCCCCTTGTCTTAGTCAGTTTAGGCTTCTACAGTGAAATACTATAGTCTTCGTGGCTAGACAACACCAGACATTTACTTCCTATAATTAATAAGAGACTGGACATGCAAGATCATGGTGCCAACATTGTCAAGTTCCGGTGAGAACCGTTTGTAGGTTGCAGACCGCTAGCTTCTCTTTGTATCCTCACAGGTTGGAAAGTGAATTATTCTTTGCCCTCTTCTTATAAAAGAGCATTAATCACATTCATGAGAGCTCCACCTTCAGACTTAATTAACTCCTATAAGCTCCATCTTCAAATATCATCATATTAGGTATTAGCTTTCAACATATGAATTTCACATGGACACATTCATTTCACATTTTCCTCAATACTATTCATAAGTCATATGTGTATGTCTATATATATATTCATATTTATATATTTAAGACAGTGATAAAACAAATAATATCAATATTAAAACTTACTTGAAATGTCACAAATTGAATATTTACATTAAATTTAAAAAATATTTCCATAAAGAACTACTTCTCCTAAGCTCTCAGCATAAGAAAGTAGTTTAACAAGATGATTTTCAAAGTCTGAAAATTGTTCTTTCTTAAACATTTCCTATGATCCTGTCTAAGCTACACAGCTGGATTTCTCCCAGGCTAGCTGGAGGCAATGGCAGGCTTGGCAACATCTTGACTGATGCATAATGCAGGTACTTTCTTCTGAAGAGTGTCCACACTGCTCAAAGTCACAGCATGTGGAGTTCTGCCAGATATCCTGGTTGTTTTGGAGAAGGGGGAATCTAAGAGGGAGGAAACAATAACAAAATACCATCACCTCTATTATTCAGTTCAATGCATTTTTATTTAATATCCATTGATAATTCTTCTTTGATCCATTATTATTTAAAAGTATGCATTTTAGTTTCCAAATGTTTGAAAATTTTCCTTTTAAGTTTATGAATTGATATTTTAGTTGGATTCCACTGTGGTCAGAGACCTACTCTGTATAAACACAATTCTTTTACACTTTTTAAGATTTGTTTTGTGGTCTACGCTGGGAAGTATCTTGTTATATGTCTGTGAGCACTTCAAAACTGTGTATATTATGTTGTTTCTTTATGGAGTGTTCTATAAAAGTCACTTATAGCCTGTTGGTGGATGATGTTCTTGAGTTGTCTATCCTTGAATCTGTGGGTTTCTGTCTTTTGCCAGTTTGGGGATTTTCAGACATTATTTCAAGGATGTTTTCAACCTCTCCCATTTTCTCCTTTCCTTCTGGGCATAACATAAATATCACATCTTTAAAATAATATCCCATTCCTGAGACTCTACATTTTTTTTTTCAGTTCACATTCAGACAAGTAATTTCTATTGTTCTATTTTCAAAATTCATTATTTCTTGTGACCCTTCCATTTTAAAGTTTATGTACTGAAAATGTGACCACTTGTTATCTTGATATATATTTAAGTGACAAATATTCAAATTCTAAAGTGCAGGGGGCCAAAGCTGTAGTAGCTTTTGTTGGTGACAGTCTCCCTTCAATCATTGAGAAATACTGAGAAGGAAGGTGATTTATCTCATAAAATATCCTCTTCTGTTATTCTTCACCCTCCCTATGCCTCATTTACCTGCTGTCGGAAATATCCTCATTCCTTTAACCACAGTAGGAATATTATATTTTCAAGGCTAGAATGGAAAGTTATTATTTCCAAGGTATGATGTTTTAGACCTAAATTTATTAAGAATATAATGACATTGAACTTAGGCTATACTTTTCATAGGTTAACAAAGAAAAGCAGATACATATAGATATCATTAGTAATATTTGCTAAATAAATGTAAACATTTTATCTTTAGAACAAAAAATAGAAACAAAAACATATTTCAGGAATGACTAAAGATAACTTTTCCCATGTAATAAATTTTGTTTTAGAACTAGAAAAACGATGAATGCTATGTTTTCACTTGGTGATCACCTATGTTAATTACCATAAATTTGGGATATCAGTATAGTTCATTAGTGGATCAAATATGGGAAATAAACACATATTCACCAGGGTTGTGTTTCTTTCTAAACTTTATTACAGTCATGCTGCAGCTGCTGCTGCTAAGTCGCTTCAGTTGTGTCCAACTTTGTGCAGCCCCATAGATGGCAGCCCACCAGGCTCCTCCTTCCCTGGGATTCTCCAGGCAAGAACACTGGAGTGGGTTGCCATTTCCTTCTCCAATGCATGAAAGTGAAAAGTGAAAGTGAAGTCTCTCAGTCGTGTCCGACTCTCCGTGACCCCAGGGACTGCAGCATACCAGGCTCCTCCATCCATGGGATTTTCCAGGCAAGAGTACTGGAGTGGGGTGCCATTGCCTTCTCCGTATTTCAGCCATATTGTAATCTAAAAGTGTTGATGCATCTTCAATGTGGTACATATATACAATGGAATATTACTCAACCATTAAAAGGAACAGAATAGTGCCATTTGCAGAGACATGGATAGACATAAAAACTGTCATACAGAGTGAAGTAAATCAGAAAGAGAAAAATATAGTATAATATTGCTTATATTGGAATCTAGAAAAATGGTACAGATAAACTTACGTTCAAAGCAGAAATGGAAACACAGTTGTAGAGAACAACTTTATAGATACCAAATGGGGAATATAGGTGGGATAAATTGGGAGATTGAGATGGACACATATGCACTACTATGTGTGAAATAGATAACTAATGACAACCTACTGTAGGGCACAGGGAACTTTTATCAGTATTCTGTGGTGATCTAAATTGGAAGGAAATTAATAAAGAGTAGATATAGGTATATATGCAACTGATTCACTTTGCTTTATAGCAGAAGCTGACACAACATTGTAAAGCAGCTATACTCCAATAAAAATTTCTAAAAATGTAAAAAATAAATAAATAAAAATAACTTTAAAAAATAGAAAGTAAGTGAAGTTGTGCAGGCATGCTAAGTCACTTCAGTTGTGTCTGACTCTCTGCAACCCTGTGGAATGCAGACTGCCAGGTTTCTCTGTCAATGGGATTTTCTAGGTATGAATACTGGAGTGGGTTGCCAGTATTCCCAAACCAGGGTTGGAACCCACATCTCTTAGGGGATTGAACCATGTCATTGGCACGCAGGTTCTTTACCACCCACAGATGTGTTAATTAACTAGATTATGGTATAGAGTATACCATAATTATGGCTTATATATATTATGGCTTAGAGTATATAGGTTTATTAAATTATTGTGCTAGTGGGAAAGGGTGGGAAGTGGAATGGAGGTTCAGGAGGGAGGGAACATATGTATACCTATGGCTAATTCAAGTTGATGTATGGCAGAAACCAAAACAATATTCTATGCAATTATCCTTCAATTGAAAATAAACTTAAAAAATAACTAAAATATTATTATGATGTATACCCTATAAGAAAAGCATGTTATGGAGCCTGAATATATTCAATTTTTATTTGTTAATATACTTCAATAAAGCTTGGGAAAAATTTTAATAATAAAAGATGCACATAAGCTTAAAAAAAAAAAAGTAAAATAGCTGATGTGTTGTCCAAAGAAGTCCAACTTTAAGTGATGTAAACATTTGAGAAAATAGACTTCATGATTTTTTTTATTTAATTTATCTGGAATATATGATCAGAAGTACCTGAATTTGAACTTTCAAAGTATATTTTCTAATATTTGATATTTCAGTTCAGTTTACACTATTTTTAAAACCTGAAATTTGTGAAGGATGCAAATACTAGTTCTGTTCCATCTGTGTGTTTTAGATCTTATCACCAAACTACGTTTAAAAACAAATCTTACAAAAGAGCAAAATAGAGAACAAGTAGGAAGCAGTTTTTTGAAATTTAACATTTTGATAGTGCAAATGTTGTGTACAGTAACTACTTATAAACAGTAGAGCTGTTTTTGTAATATTTGCAAAGTGGCATACCATTAATAGTCTGTGATGCTTTACATTTCATAAAAAAAAATTTCTTTTCAAGGTGTCTTTAATCAGATGTTGGCTTTCAGATGTTAAATATTGTTTCAAGTTGATCATTTTAAGATATGCTATGTTAATTGAACTCAGATGCCAATTAAAATATTTTGGAGAGAAAAGAACTTATCATTCTATTCTACATAATTAAAGAGAGTTCTCCTAAGCTTTATGGTCAGTTTACTTCAGTCATTCAGTTCAGTTCAGTCGCTCAGTCGTGTCCGACTCTTTGCGACCCCATGAATCGCAGCATGCCAGGTCTCCTTGTCCATCACCAACTCGCGGAGTTCACTCAGACTCATGTCCATCGAGTCAGTGATGCCATCCAGCCATCTCATCCTCTGTCATCCCCTTCTCTTCCTGCCCCCAGTCCCTCCCAGCATCAGAGTCTTTTCCAAAAGTCAATTCTTCACATGAGGTGGCCAAAGTACTGGAGTTTCAGCTTCAGCATCATTCCTTCCAAAGAAATCCCAGGGCTGATCTCCTTCAGAATGGACTGGTTGGATCTCCTTGCAGTCCAAGGGACTCTCAAGAGCCTTCTCCAACATCACAGTTCAAAAGCATCAATTCTTCGGTGCTCAACCTTCTTCACAGTTCAACTCTCACATGCATACATGGCCACAAAATAAACCATAGCCTTGACTAGATGGACCTCAGTCGTCAAAGTAATGTCTCTGCTTTTGAATATGCTATCTAGGTTGGTCATAACTTTTCTTCCAAGGAGTAAGCGTTTTTTAATTTCATGGCTGCAGTCACCATCTGCAGTGATTATGGAGCCCAGAAAAATAAAGTCTGACACTGTTTCCACTGTTTCCCCATCTATTTCCCATGAAGTGATAGGACCAGATGCCATGATCTGTTTTCTGAATGTTGAGCTTTAAGCCAACTTTTTCACTCTCCTCTTTCACTTTCATCAAGAGGCCTTTTAGTTCCTCTTCACTTTCTGCCATAGATTATGCCATTGATCTTCTCTATTATCAATATATTTCCAATCTTCAGGTATACTGACTTTAGCTAACTGAATGTGACATTATAATAAAAGGCAAACTTCTTGCCTTTGCTTTTACCACATCATTCAGTTCAGTTCAGTTCAGTCACTCAGTCATGTCCAACTCTTTGCGACCCCATGAATCACAGCAAGCCAGGCCTCCCTCTCCATCACCAGCTCCCGGAGTTTACCCAAACTTATGTCCATCGAGTCAGTGATGCCATCCAGCCATCTCATCCTCTGTCGTCCCCTTTTCCTCCTGACCCCAATCCCTCCCTGCATCAGGGTCTTTGCCAATGAGTCAACTCTTTGCATGAGGTGGCTAAAGTATTGTAGTTTCAGCTTCAGCATCATTCCTTCCAATGAACACCCAGGACTGATCTCTTTTAGGATGGACTGGTTAGATCTCCTTGCAGTCCAAGGGACTCTCAAGAGTCTTCTCCAACACCACAGTTCAAAATCATCGATTCTTTGGCACTCAGCTTTCTTCACAGTCCAACTCTCACATCCACACATGACCACTGGAAAAACCATAGCCTTGACTAGACGGACCTTTGTTGGCAAAGTAACATCTCTGCTTTTGAATATGCTATCTAGGTTGGTCATAACTTTCCTTCCAAGGAGTGTCTTTTAATTTCATGGCTGCAATCACCATCTGCAGTGATTTTGGAGCCCCCCAAAATAAAGATACTGTCCTGCAAAACATTATAAGCCACAGTTAGAAATGATTGTTATCTTTCTTTTCTTCCCTCTTAAAATTAACTTTCAAAAGTCGAGGATTTCAGAAGTATTCTACAGAAAGCATACGGTAGTTGAAACTCACCTTATATGTCCATTTAATGACAGAACTTAAATATTTATGTCCAGTTGCTAGAGTCCAAACAGTTGAAGACTAATAATAAATAGGCGATAATAGATAATCTACAATTGGGTTGTGTGACTCTATTTTTAATAATTTTAATAAAATTAAAATTGTTCTACTAATAATTTAGTCTAAAGTGCCAAAGTGAAGCAAAAACTTTTAAGATTCTTATGTGAATTGTTTAGATAAAAAAACACTCAAGCACTCTTGATGCTTGCCTCACTGCTACTCTAACTCTAAACACTTTCTGCTTAATTATCCAGGAAAAAAAAAAAAAAAGACATATCAATATAGAAAGTAATTTTAATTGACTATTTGTTCTTTTGATAAACATTTTCTCAGAATTAAAATTAGCTTACTGTGAATGTTTTCATGGCTACCAGATATTAATATGTTATTAAACATGCCAAGAAAGATAATTCCTTAACAAGATACCAAAAAAAGCTCTTTAATGATGTTAAAAACATAAACTAAGTTTAGAAACTTAATTCCACAGGGTCAGAATTGGATACATCACAAGAGATTTTGAGACTAGATTTTTTAAGTATAAACCTGTAAGAGCATTTTTTTTTTAAACAGGTGATCTCGCTGCTATAAATTACCTTAATTACACATATTGTTTTTCTGTTGATAAATAAACTTAATGAATCTATTCTCCAAATATTGCTTCAATAGAAATGAATTATTTTTTGTTGTAAAAAGTATTTGTGCATATTACTTATCAATCATTTTTGCCAGCAGAATATTGACATCAACACCTTATGTGAAAGCTATAATAAATATAAAATATAACACTTTCAACTATACTGCTTCAGCTTACAGAAACTTTATTCTTTCATCAAAGCCCATCCTTTCTTTTTTTCATAATTTATTTACTTTTTCTCCCAAGTGCAATTTTTATAATTTTTCACAGGCCGAATGACCTAATATATTTAATAAGAAAATAATATTTTGCCTCCTTATTTTCTCATTCTATTCACATTTGCATGAACTTCACTTCCTTAGTATGGCTGAGTTCTGATTTTAGTATTTAACAATAAGCTATTAAAAAGTAATTATCTGTAGATTATTTTATTTCTTGTATTATATTTGCTAAAAGTTTAACCAGGAATCCTTTGCTTATTTCCTACTGTTACCAATTATGTCAGATGCTTTTTGAAAGTTAGTATCTCAAATTATTAAACATTTTATACTTTTTGATATGCTATCTAACAATGCCTTAAATTTCATGTATCATATAATGTGTCTCATTCTTTGGAAAAATATTAAAACTATGTGCAAAACACTGATTATATCTTAACAAATACTAGCCCTTGTAAATATACCTGATAGTGGCAGAGAAAATGAAAATTTCCATGCAAATAGGTGCGTACAAAAACAATCATATCCATGAGGTAAATGTCCCATTTACCTACTTTTCTTTTGTAACAGATATATTGATATAATTTACATATTATAATATTCATTCAATGTGTGCAGCCAAATGGTTTTTTACTGTAATCAGAGTTGCGCAACCATTACTGTATGAATCTTAGAATATTTTCCTCACCCCAAAATAAACTGCTTATTTAGCTACCATGCTCAATTCCCCATTCCCTACAGTGCCTGGTAACTACCTTTGGTGAAAGTGAAAGTTGCTCAGTCCTGTTCAACTTTTGCGACCCTATGGACTGTACAGTCCATGGAATTCTCCAGGCCAGAATACTGGAGTGGGTAGCCTTTTCCTTCTCCAGGGGATCTTCCCAACCCAGGGATTGAACTGGGGTCTCCTGGATTGCAGGTGGATTCTTTACCAACTGAGCTATCAGGGAAACCCCCTGATCTACTAATCTACTTTTTATCTGTCTTGATTTGCCTATTCTGGACATTTCATATAAACAAAATTATAAAATATATATAGTCATTTCACTTATGTTTTCAAGGTCTATTCACATTGTAGCATATTTCAGTACTTCATCTGTTTTATGACTATTATTTCTTTGTGTGATTATCACATTTTATTTATTCATTCATTGGTTGATGGACATTTGATTTATCTAACTTTTGGCTCCTTGAGTAATGTTGCTATGAATAGTCATTTTATTGTGTGGACATGTTTTCATTTATCAAGGGTATAAACTTAGAAGTGAAATTACTTGGTTAAAAAATTAACTATTTTTAACATTTTGAATTTCTGCCAACTTATTTGGGAAAGGTGTCTGAACCATTTTATACTCTCACCTGCAGTGGATGAAAGTTCTGGTATTTCCATATCTTTAAACACTCATTATTATTATCTGTACTTTTACCATAGTCATCCTAGTGGATTTGAAGTGATATTTAATTACAATTTGATTTGCATTTCCCTGATGACTAATGATATCTAGTGTCATATCATGTGCTTAGTGCCATTTGTATATCTTTTGTAGAGATGCCAATTCAGTTCCTTTGTCCATTTCATAATTCTGTTATTTGTCTTTTTATTATTCTATTGTAAGAGTTCATTATATATGCTAGGTTGATGTTGTGGTTGTTTTTTCAGTCACTCAATTATGTCTGACTATCTGACCCCATGGACTGCAGCGTGCCAGACTTCCATATCCTTCACCATCTCCTGGAGCTTGCTCATACTCATGTCCATTGAGTTGGTGATGCCATCCAACCATCTTGTCTTCTGTTATCCCCTTCCCCTCCTGCCTTCAATCTTTCCCAGCATCAGGGTCTTTCCCAATGAATGAGCTCTTCACATCAGATGACCAAAGTAATATGCTAGGTGCAAGTCCATTATAGCTATATGATTTGATAATATTTTCTCCTGTTTCATGTATTGGTTTTCTTTTCATGGAAGTGTAATGTCCTTCAAGTCACACAAGTTTTTGATTGTGATGAAGTAATTTCTTTCTTTGCATGCTTGTGTTTTTGATGTAAGAAGACATTGCCAAACCCAAAATCACCGTTATGTTTTGTGGGAATTTAACTGCAGCTACTTTCTCAAGGCCCTGTTATCTGGAGACTGTTCTGTCTTACCCTTTCCTTACATGCTCTTTCCCATGCTCTTAAGGCAGATGAAACTGGAACCTATTATACAGAGTGAAGTAAGCCAGAAAGAAAAACACCAATACAGTATACTAATGTACATATATGGAATTTAGAAAGATGGTAATGATAATCCTGTATGCGAGACAGCAAAAGAGACTCAAATGTATAGAACAGTCTTTTAGACTCTGTGGGAGAGGGCGAGGGCAGGATGATATGGGAGAATGACACTGAAACATGTAAATTATCATATGTGAAACAAATCGCCAGCCCAGGTTTGATGCATGATACAGGGTGCTTGGGGCTGGTGTACTGGGATGACCCCGAGGGATGGGATGGGGAAGGAGGTGGGAGGCGGGTTCAGGATGGGGAACACATGTACACCTGTGGCGGATCCATGTCAATGTATGGCAAAACCAATACAACATTGGTAAAGTAAAAATAAATAAATAAATAAGAATAAATACATTAAAAAAAAAGGCGGACACGTCAGCCTCAACAGATGTTGTTCTGCATGCAGGAAAAACTTCCTTATCTTGAAAGCATTATTATTGTTTTGCTGAGCCCTATTACTGAATTCCAGACAAGTCCTCAATAAATATTCACTCAGCATTTTCTTGAGGAGTTACTCTTTCATGAGCTCTCCCTGCACTGTCTCTCATAATCCTGTGTTGTTGTGAGAATTAATTCAGTGTGACATGTGACACCACCACGTTTCTTCTAACACTTGTATAATTTTAGTTCTAATGTTTATGCTTTCATCCATTTAACTTTTGTATACGTTGTGAAGTAGGCATCCAGCTTCATTCTTTTGCATCTAGCTATCCAGTTGCCCTAGCAATATTTGTTAAAGTGATTTCCCCCATCAATTATATTGAGATAGTTATTATGGTTCAGTTGACCATATCAGAAGAGTTTTTCTGTATTCTCAGTTCTATTCCATTGATCTACATGGTTATCATATACCAGCCCCACACTGTTTTGATTACTATTGCTTTGTGGTAACTTTGAAATCAGAATGTATGTCACACAACTTTGTATTCTTTCGACTCTTTTCACTTTTCTAGTTCCCTTGAGCTAGAAAAGTCCATAATTTTAATAATCAGCTTGTCAATTTCTTTAAAGAAAGCAACTGGGAAAATAATAAGGATTGTGCTGAATTTGCAGATAACTTTAGGGATTAGTGTCATTTTAACAATTTCAAAATTATATCTTCCAATTTATAATCATGTTGGAGATTTTTTTAACTTAGGTCTCCTTTAATTTATACCAGTGGTGTTTCTTAGTTTTCAAAAAGTATAACTTTTACACTTTTGTAGAGTTTAAATTTTATCCTTTTTGATGCTGTGGTAATTTGAATTATTTTATTTATTTAATTTTTGCATTTCTCATTAAAATTTATTACTTTTTGTATATCCTTCTTGGGTGTGCTTAATATGTGCTTAATGATGTCACATATTTGTCTGAGCTTTTCTTTTCTTTTTATTTTTTTCTCCCTGTTCTTCAGATTCTATAATCTGTTGTATTTTCTTTCTTCAGGTTTGCTAATTCTTACTTCTGCTTATCCCTTCTGGTATATTTTTTATTTCACTTATTGTAATTCTTAACTCCTGAATTTCTATTTGGTTCATTTTTTCAAGCATTTATTTTTCCTCTGCCTTTATATTCTGCATTTGATATAACACTGCCTTCATAGCTTCATTCACTTGTTTAACCATGGTTTTTTTTTTTTTATTCTTTGAAAATATTTATAATGGCTAATTAGTCCTACTCAGTCTCTTTGTGTTTAAAGAGTCAGTTCCTAGTCAGGTTGATAAGAAGTCCGGGGTCCCCAAGGAGGAGATAGGGGTCTGGGTTCTCAAGGAGGAAGAAAGGACAAACTTTTTTTTCTACATTCCTTAGTCTTAGTCACATATATATATTTTTCTCTTTAAGTCTGAAACTGATAATTATACAACAAACAACTTAGTTTAAATTCTGTACTAGGAATTATACAACAACAATATATCCTGCTTGAGGACAATTTCCTCTTCCTAAAAATCTTCTAACTAATCCTGATATTTTAGAATGTAATTTGTGGAAGTGGGTCTGGTAAAATTTTCACAAACTTGAGACATTCTTTTGATTTGTTGTAATAACTAATTAAAATATAGCTATATATATATACACTTTTATATAATTAATATAAAAATATAAAAACTAGCAAGGTGGGCACTCTCCATCCCCTTTCTAATGTCTATGTCAGAAGCTTTCTCTGTCTCTTTTTGTAATTTAATAAAACTCTGCTATACAGAAACTCTTGAGTGATCAGGCCTGGTCCCTGGTCCAGAAGTTAAATCTTCTTTGGAGATCACAAATCTGACACTGTTCACCGTAAGCTATCGATGTTAAATCTGATATGTGATTGACCTCCTAGCCTCTTGTTATTACCTGTTTCACTCCTCTCTATGGGTCATATTTACTCAATTATTTGCATAATTTTTTTTGAAAACTGGGCACTTTAGTTAATTTATTGTAACAACTCTGGGTACCTGCCATTTGTAATTTGTTTGCTTATTTGTTTAATAACTAGCTGGATTATTTTAGTGAACCCCATTTTCCCTACATGCAAAGATCCTGACATTGTCCCTGTTGGCATGTGCACAGGCAGGTGTCATGGCAGTGGTTTAGTAGTGTTTTCTTTGTCTCTTTTTTTGCTGACAGCTCTACTATAAAGCTCTACTAATTGTTTGCTTATCAGTGTATTGTTTTCAACCATTCCCCAGAGCATAAATTGTGCCACAGACTGATTTGATTAATTTTGAGGTCCTTTACAGAATTAGTTTAGGAATTCAGTGTTTGAGGTTTGATCTGCCTCCAGGAGAACTCTTCTTGGCTGTCTCTTTCTGGTTATTCTGGTAAAACGTATTGGTCTATACTTTAGTCTATGTTGCTGATAAGATGCCAGTCTTCTTTTAATTGCTTTATTATTTTTCAGAGCATCCTTAAGCATGAGGTTTACTGTATTCTATTTCAAAGAAAATCCTTCAGGAAGAATTTTGGAGCTCTCTGTTTTATTCCTGGTGGCTCAGGAATCCACCGGCCAATGCAGGTGATTCAGGTTTGATCCCTATGTCAGGAAGATCCTGTGGAGAAGGAAATGTAAACCCATTTCACTATTCTTACATGGAAATCCCATGGACAGAGGAGCCTGGCAGGCTACAGTCCATGGGGTTGCAAAAGAGTCAGAAATGATTTAGCAACTAAGCGACAATGGCAGTAACAACATACCCTGAAAAAAAAAATCCGTTAGCCATGGCTTCAGAGTGACGTATTTCTCCCTGAATGACTTTCCTACCTTAGAAGCTGAGCAGTAGGCTGGTGGTGGTAGCCTGTGATCTTCTTGGCATGTATTCTCTAAAGTGGAAACTATATCCTATGAATAGCCTAGGGGAAAAGCAATCAGAACCCTAGCATTTTCAGTATCCTGTGATGGCAGCAGAGCCTCTGCATTCTCACCTTCTCAGCTGCACTACAGGAACTTAGTCTCTGCACAAAGTAATAGGACAGAGTGGTAGGGCTGGGGCACATAGGATGAGAATTGCTCAAATTCAATCCCTTCCAAGGATATTCCATATTCCATGACCAGGAGTTTGGGGCATAAGGAATACTGTGTTCTTGGCTATACTTACCTGGAATAAAGTTCCTGTTATATTGGTCTGGTAGGGAGAAAGGGAATCATGATTCAAGTGCCTTAGATTATCAGTGTTCTTACAAAGTTTGAATAAATGTTTCTTCACTTACTGTATGCTCTGAGATCTATTTCCAAAGTTTTTAAATTTTTGCTCTCCCTTTTCAGCAGTTTCTTTGCAGATTTAATTCCACAGAGTTCCTTTCACTGCCATTTTAGCAGTGGAATTCACATATACCTACTTTATATAGTGATGATGATGGTAATAATAATTATATGACATTATAATATAATTATCAATAACAATAATATTATCTTATATGCAGAATAAATGTCACAAAGATGTTTAAAAAATATACTTTTTCCAGATACTTTAGTATCTGATAAAACATACTGTGGTTCCTCTATAGCTAAGATTAAGTTGTGTGTTTTCAGTAAACCAGAAGTATTTATGACACTGTCCCATCTTCTGTACATATATGTGCGTGTTTGAAATTCTCTTCCCCACAAATCAGGAGTTTCTTGAAGATATGAGAGTACTTCTTACAATGTGTATTGTCTGACACATATCTCAAATCCTACTTGTAGGATTTTAATATGCTAGTTAGTTTATTGCTTGGTAAATGATAGCTATCTTCCTAGATATTTGGAAATATAATTAGTTTTTGTTTTGTGTAACCACAAACTGTTGCATTTTGACAGAGTATAAAATAGTTTGGGTAAGCAGTCAAGAATCTTCTTTGGTACATTGTGATTTGGAGACAAAAAAATCCTACTATATACTCCAAAATCACCTCATCTACTTTTCCTAAATGAAAGTTTGTATAGTTATCATGATAGTTGAATAATAATTGGAGCTGAACTGAAAATACCATTTGTAATTTTTTAAAATATATTTTCAGCTAAACAGAGTTCTATGGACATCTTTGGTAAAGAATTAGGTAACTGAGGACATAGGTTGCCTAATTATCAAAATTTTGGTAAGTTGATATAATTTCTAGAAATTACCTATTGTGGACTAACAATTCTCAATACACTAGCCTAGCTTTAGAGAGGTGTTCTTTAATTGACAGCTTATATTTTGAAATCAACATTTAATAAGTAGGATAGCAATAATGTAACTAGAAAACTGGTAATCTAGTGGCTTTAATGAAAAAATTTTCCAAGCTAAAAATTTATCCAATAAAGTATTTCTTGGAAAAATTTAAGTTATTCAGGAATCACCAGTGCAATGCTGCACAGAGTAGGAGTTTGACAAGTACTTACTTGAATGAATGTATTTGATCCAGGTTATAAATGCTTTAAAAAGGGCTCATTCTTCCTTTTTTTTTTGAAAATCTGGAAATAGTTGGTGGTTTGATCTTCTCAGGGTAAATTAATTATCCCAGAAAACCTACAAGCTAGTCAAGGGTTAGTAAGGTGAGAATTTCTATTTAGTATAAAAATGGGGACAGACCCCGTGTGGGAGATTTTAATTAAAGCAATCTTCTATCAACATAATTAATATTTTTCACTTTTATATACACAAGAATAACTCTAAATATTTAAAGGTACTATTTAAATTATTTTATAGTATTTTAATGCTTGAAGTTGTTTATTCAATAATTTTGTAATAATTTAGACTTATTACTGTCACTCAGCTATACATCCAAATATTCTATGTGAAAATGACAAAGAAATTTTTATATTTTCTGCACTGAAACTATATACCTTATAATTCTTTTAAAACCACTGATAAATTATGAAAATTATTTACAAATTTCATTTACATTAATTTAAACCTATGTATAAGTACATGTATTTCTTTTGCTTTGTGTATCTGTGTGTTTGTGTATTCAGATATGCCCCCTTATAAAGAACAATTATGAAACTGAAAAAAAAAACAGACTAAAGGGCATATACACTTAAATGCCAGCTATAAAACATATACTTAAAAAGTCATTCATTAATTTTCAATTTACTGAGCAATCATCCTTGCCTCTAAATTATCACAAAATTAAGTATACTTATGTTAGCTTAATTTTTTTCAAAATAATTCTCATTATTTTATATATATATACACACTATCCAGGATTTGTATGCAAGCCCAGTGTTGTGCTCATTAGAGACCTTCAGTTAAATAACTTGAGGATCACATATCTTTAAAGAAAAAAAATTATCTGACATTTATTAAGTGAAATTGTAAAATTATAGCTTAATTTATCCTACTGTGCTTGGACAACAGAATAGACTAAATGGTGATGTATTCTTTGATGTTGCCTGATCGATCCTGGGGTTGGGAAGATCCCCTGGAGAAGGAAATGGCACCCTACTCCAGTATCCTTTCCTGGACAATCCTATGGATGGGGAAGCCTGACAGGCTACCATCTATGGGGTCGCAAAGAGTCAGACATGATTGAGCGAGTTCACTTTCTTTAAAGGAAAGTAAATATAAAGATAAAATGCAATTTTAATGTAAGACACAGACAATCAAATCAAAACAATCCACTTCTAGAGAAAGATTTCATACCCAAATTCTGAAAATTCATGTCTTCTTCCCTTACCAGGATGAACATAACATATTCATTGCAGTCCCCATTTATATCTATTGTCCCAACATAATTATTAAATCTATGCCATTTTATTATTTAAAATTTCCTAACTTGGACATTAATTTATATAGTTATTTAACCATTTATTTACTGCAAAATTTTGACGTTTTCTTATTTAGGAATTCTTGGAAATTCTGACATTCTATTCCGTAGATATTCTTTCAGGTGAGACCCTAAAAGAGTCTTTACTTAAAAATCTTCCCCTAGGAGGGTCAAAATATTAGCCTACAGTATTAACTAAAATCAAATGGTGCGTGTATGCTAAGTTGCCTCAGTTGTGTCTGACTCTTTGTGATCCTGTGGACCATGGCCTGCCAGGCTCCTCTGTCCACAGGATTCTCCAGGAAAGAATACTGGAGTGGGTTGCCATGCCCTCTTCCAGGGGATTTTCCCGACCCAGGGATCCAACCCATGTCTCTTTTGTCCCCTGTATTGAGAGATAGGTTCTTTACCACTAGTGCCATCTGGAAGGCCCACAATCAAATGATATTTATTGTTTTTAAATATTTTATCCAGCTTAGTTTAAAAAACTAAGATATTCTAGTATGAAAACTATTGTACCATTATTATTTTTTTATTAATTAATTTAATTGGATGCTAATTACTTTACAATATTGTAGTGGTTTTTGCCATACATTCAAATGAATCATCCATGGGTGCATATGTGTTCCCCATCCTGACTCTCCCTCCCACCTCCCTCCACATTCCATCCCTCAGGGTCACCCCAGTGCACTGGCCCTGAGCACCCTGTCTCATGCATCGAACCTGGACTGGCAATCTATTTCACATACATTAATATACATGTTTCAGTGCTATTCTCTCAAATCATCCCACCGTAGCCTTCTCCCACAGAGTCCAAAAATCTGTTTTTTATCTCCGTGTCTCTTTTGCTGTCTCGCATATAGGGTCATTGTTACCATCTTTCTAAATTCCATATATATGTGTTAATATACTATATTGGTATTTTTCTTTCTGACTTACTTCACTCTGTATAATAGGCTCTGGTTTCATCCACTTCATCAGAGCTGATTGAAATGCATTCTTTTTAATAGCTGAGTAATATTGCATTTTGTATATGTGCCACAGCTTTCTTATTCATTCGTCTGCTGATGGACATCTAGGTTGCTTCCATGTCCTGGCTATTGTAAACAGTGCTGAGATGAACATTGGAGTACACATGTCTCTTTCAATTCTAGTTTGTAAAATTGTTTTTATAGATATTTTTATAGATCATTTCTTTCTGTGTCCAATAAAACATAATTAGCTTAATGTCGCTAAAATTTTTACCCATTTCATTCTTAAAATTAACAAATGTAACATAATAGTTTTGAGATTTGTTCATATTATATCCTAAAACATAGTATACATTTAACTGCTTTTAAATCTTAAATATTACTCAATTACTTCATTTTTGTTTGTCCATTCAACAATGGAGAGATATTTGGATTGTTTTTAGTTTGTGGCTATTATGAATAATGCTATTCTGCACATTCACAAACATGTATGGTTTCATTTCTCTTGGATAGATTCTTGACTGCAAATGCTGAATTGTATAATGTTTACATTTAACTTTTAAGGAAATGACCAAACTCTTTCAAAATTGTCTGCACCATCTACATTCCTATTAGCTTTATATATTTTCGACTTCTCCACTTTCTTGACAACATCCTTTATTGTCTGTATTTTGTCTGTATTAACTGCATAGAACTAAAAAGCCTCTTGATGAAAGTAAAAGAGGAGTGTGAAAATGTTGGCTTAAAGCTCAACATTCAGAAAACGAAGATCATGGCATCCGGTCCCATCACTTCATGGGAAATAGATGGGGAAACAGTGAAAACAGTGTCAGACTTTATGTTTGGGGGCTCCAAAATCACTGCAGGTGGTGATTGCAGACATGAAATTAAAAGACGCTTACTCCTTGGAAGAAAAGTTATGACCAACCTAGAGAGCATATTCAAAAGCAGAGACATTACTTTGCCGACTAAGGTCCATCTAGTCAAGGCTATGGTTTTTCCAGTGGTCATGTATGGATGTGAGAGTTGGACTGTGAAGAAGGCTGAGCACCGAAGCATAGATGCTTTTGAAGTGTGGTATTGGAGAAGACTCTTGAAAGTCCCTTGGACTGTAAGGAGATCCAGCGAGTCCATTCTGAAGGAGATCAGCCCTGGGATTACTTTGGAAGGAATGATGCTAAAGCTGAAACTCCAGTACTTTGGCCACCCCATGCGAAGAGTTGACTCATTGGAAAAAACTTTGATGCGGGTAGGAATTGGGGGCAGGAGAAGAAGGGGATGACAGAGGATGAGATGGCTGGATGGCATCACTGACTCGATGGACGTGAGTCTGAGTGAACTCCGGGAGTTGGTGATGGCCAGAGAGGCCTGGAGTGCTGCAATTCATAGGGTCGCAAAGAGTCGGACATGACTGAGCTACTGAACTGAATTAGTATATGTGTGAGTGAGTGAAGTGAAGTTGCTCAGTAGTGTCCGACTCTTTGGGACCCCATGGACTGTAGCCTATCAGGCTCCTCCGTCCATGGGATTTTCCAGGCAAGAGTGCTGGAGTGGATTGCCATTGCCATCTCCAGGGGATCTTCCCAACCCAGGGATTGAACCTGGGTCTCCTGCATTGCAGGCAGACGCTTTACCATCTGGGACACCTTATTGTGAATTTAATTTGTGTTTCTCTAATGACTAATGAAATTTAACATATTTTCATGTCTGCATCTTATTTGGTGAAATATTGTTTCAAAGTTTTTTCATTTTATATTTGTGTTTTTGTTAAGCTGTATGTGTTGTGTAAGTTTAGGAAAATTCCTTTTTAAAATTTGTCCTTTTCAAGTATTTTCTCCAAATTTATAGTTTCCTTTTTTCTTTTTAATTAATGGATCATTTGAAGCACATGTTTTTAAAAATTTTGATATAATTCAAATTGCATGTTGCTTTTTTCTCTTATGAGATATATTTTTTTGTTATATGTAAAAACTCTTTGCCCAAATCCATCTCCTGATGGTTTCTCCTGTGCATTCTTATAGAAGTTTTATGGTTTTAGCTTTTACAGTTATTAGTATTAATATGATTCATTTTGAGCTAACTGTTTTGTTTGATGAGGAAAAAAATCCAAGTTACTTGTTATGCTTGTGAATATCCAATTGTTCCATACTTATTTGTTGAAAATACTATTCTTTCCCCAATTTATCTTGACACCTCTATCAAAAATCTATATTTGAAGATATTCAATGCTCTTCTGTCCATTACTATTCTATATCTCCATGTAAGTTTTAGGATATATATATATATATATATATATATATATATATATATATATATTATACATATACATACAATTTCTGCTTTTGGGATTAAGTTTTGATCCAGGTGACAGGATTTATATTCCGATAATATTGAGTCTTTTGGTCCATAACTATCAAAATCTCTATTTATTTATATCTTTTAAAATATTTCTTAGCAAAGTATTATAATTTCCATTCTATAAAAATCACATTTTCAATGTTAAATTTATCTCTGAGAATTGTGTAATTTCTAATTCTATAGTAAATTAAGTGACTTTAAATTTTTTATTTTCATGTTGATTATTATGAGATATTGAAATATAATTGATTTTTTATATACTCTGTTAGCATCCTGCAACCTTGGTATATTCAGTGATTAGTTATATCAGTTTTATTATAACTTGCTCTGAATTTTCAACAATACAGCAATATTAACTGAAAAGGAAGACAATGTATCTCTGTCTTTCTGCTATGGATACTTTTTATTCCTTTCTCTTCCCATGTTGAATTTGTGGGCATAGCATATTGCAAATAGTATTTCTTTATTAGCCCTTTAAGTTCCATTAGATCTGTTCTGATGCTCCATCTTTCATTTCTGATTTCACTGTATCATTTCTTAAGACCTACAATTAGACTGGAAAAATGCTTACAGATTTTATTCATCTTTTCAAAGAATCAGCTATTCATTTCATAGAATTTCTCTATTTCCCTTTTTCAATTTCATTTATTTCTGTGCTAATTCTAAATTCTTCTTTTCTGCTTAATTAAATTTTACTTAGCACTTTTTTTCTAGTTTCCTGATTTGGAAAATTAGTTTATTGATTGTATAAGTTTCTTTCCAATATGTACATTCATTGCTATAATTTCCCTCTAAGCACTACTTTTACTCCACCCCCAAAATATTGGTAAGTTGTGTTTATATCTTTATTTCCAAAACTCTCTTAATTTCTGTTGATATTTTAGATTAGTTCCACTGTGATCTGAAAGCAGACATTTTATGACTTCTATCATTTAAAGTTGTTCATGTTTTATGGCCCAGGGTATGATCTTTTTTCCTTGTTAGTTGGAGAAGAATATGTATTCTGCTGTTTTTGAATGACATAGTCTACAGATGCCAATTATATTTGATTGATTGTGTTTTGAGCTCAACTATGTCTTACTGATTTTCTTTCTGCCTAATCTGTCCATTTTTGATACACACATGTTGATATCTCCATCTATGATAGTGGAGTCATCTCTTTCTTTTTGCATTATTATTACTTTATTTCTTTTTTTTTTCCTTAAAATTATAATATTCTATTATTTAGGCACACACTTTAAGCATTGTTTTGTCTTTTTTGACAAAAACAAGACAAATCTAAAATAAGTGAATTAAATACATTTAAAAATATTTTATTTACTTCCTTTTTTTGGTGGTAATGATAGTAACTGAAGCTTAGCATTGAAGGGAATTAACTTAACTAACACTGTGTTCAAAAGTAAAATAACAATTCCCAAGTATGTTCTTCGGAAGACTAGATAGAGAAATATTAATAGGTGCTCTTTGGAAGAAGTATTTTTAAAGGCAACCAAAGTCAGGATGCACAAATATTTAATTCTTTTCACCCAATGCTTTCTTTCTTGAAACATAGTGCATGCTAACTTAGTAAAAAATTCAAGAAGTCTTGCAGTAATAAAGAATATATGACTGTTCATTATACCTCAAGGTGGAAGAAAAAAGAATATACAAATTTGTTCAATAGTCTGCCAAATTAGAACACGTGTACAGGGACTTTGTTGGAGAAGGAAATGGCAATCCACTCCAGTACTCATGCCTGGAAAATCCCATGGACAGAAGAGCCTGGTAGTCTGCGGTCCATGGGGTCGCAAAGAGTCGGACAGGACTGAGCGACTTCACTTTCATTTTATACTTTCATGCACTGGAGAAGGAAATGACAATCCACTCCAATGTTCTTGCCTGGAAAATCCCAGGGACAGAGGAGCCTGGTGGGCTGCTGTCTATGGAGTTGCACAGAGTCAGACACGACTGAAGCGATTTAGCATAGCATAGGGAATTTATTAGCATAATTCTTACATCTCAAGTAATTCAGAGGTGCAATTCCTCAATATATGAATATACTAATGAATAAGAAACATTTTAATTAACTAATCCACATGTAGATTATTATTCATCTACCATTGTTTTTAGATATATATTATCATCTGTATTTATTAAAATTATGTTGAATATCCACATAAGTTGCCAGAGCAGAGTAGATCATTGTTGTTTATTTACAGCAAACAATGATTACCCGTTTCATTCTCCCCAATTCTTATTCATGAGGTGACTCAAAAGGAGACAATGGTCTTGCCACACATGCGGAGTCTGTATTGCTAGTGAAGAACCCTAAATAAAATGAATCTAGGCCCTTATTTACATGCTGTATCACTCTTATCCAAAAGAGTCTCCTTGGAAATATAATGGAAAAGATACTGGTTTCTCACTCTTAGTTCCATAGAATATAAATAAATCTCTCCATGGCAAAGATAAATAAGTTCATTGTCTCCTTATTTACAACCCAGAATGTCTTCAAGGTTCTAAGTTTCAACCAACCTTGAAATGTAAGTATACAACTCAGGAGATAAATCTCTCTGGAGTTCTCTCTATCTAATTAGTTATAAATTACCTTTCAGGAGATGGCTTTTGCCCAGACCTCAAGTATCAATAAAATTTGTTCAGAATGTCCAATAAGTAGAAACAGAAACTATCCTTTCTACAGGGTCACATCATAATGTAGTAATTAAGGAAACTATTAAAAAGAATACTGTTTTTCTTTTAATATAAGCACGCACAAATAGTAATTTAGTCAATGTTAGAAACTCTGTATAATTTTTAGTGTTATTTTCTTAGTCTACATAAACATACGACAATGGAATGGAAACAAAATTATGTATACTTAATATCAAAATGTAATGTTGTGAAAAATATTTGAAATTATGATTGACCTTCCCTGTTAAAATATATCTTGGGGTTGATATTGTCCTTTACCAAATGTATGGAACTGTTTGAAGCCTACTTTTAGAGATGAAAGGAATCCTTACTCTTAAAAGTAGGCCAAGGGATCTTTGTAAATATTAGCTAATTTTTATATGTATATAAAAATAAACCTCTTAAAAGAGAATGTATTCTCTCTTCTCACGTGCAGTATTGTATGGAATAAGTTCATCTGATGTAAAAAAAAATTCACCCCTAATATTTAAACAGTAAAATGTATATAGTAATATATGTATCCATATATGTGATATAACATGATGTATGAATAAATTTCTATGCATATGTAGCTGTGCATTACACAGGTGGATATCAGAAGTTGATATTAAGTTTAATTGAATACCTCATTTTATTAAGAAAATAAAATTTGTATACTAATAGCTAAGATAGGGATATAATTTGCCTTTCCATACAATAAAAAATGTATTAAGCTTAAATATGCAGAATTATGATACTTATTTAAATATTAGAATCATAGTTAATTCTTTAAGGTAAATAATATAGTCACTAAAATAAACAGTATAGTTATGAAATTAATTTTAACTTTTACTCTTTGTATAATGCAATTGATAATTCAAAAAGTTGAAGACACTTTCTA
The DNA here is from genome assembly GCF_032405125.1 of Capricornis sumatraensis. NCBI lineage: Eukaryota > Metazoa > Chordata > Mammalia > Artiodactyla > Bovidae > Capricornis > Capricornis sumatraensis. The sequence continues at coordinate 126,230,528 of NC_091071.1, forward strand.
CTTTATTGACTATGCCAAAGCCCTTGACTGTGTGGATTACAGTAAACTGTGGAAAATTCTGAAAGAGATGGGAATACCAGACCATCTGACCTGCCTCTTGAAAAACCTGCATGCAGGTCAGGAAGCAACAGTTAGAACTGGACATGGAACAATAGACTGGTTGCAAATAGGAAAAGGAGTATATCAAGTCTGTATATTGTCACCCTGCTTATTGAGCAACATCACTTATTTAACTTATATGCAGAGTACATCATGAGAAACGGTGGGCTGGAGGAAGGACAAGCTGGAATCAAGATTGTTGGGAGAAATATCAATAAATTCAGATATGCAGATGACACCACCCTTATGGCAGAAAGTGAAGAGGAACTAAAAAGCCTCTTGATGAAAATGAAAGAGGAGGGTGAAAAATTTGGCTTAAAGCTCAACATTCAGAAAACGAAGATCATGGCATCCAGTCCCATCACTTTATGGCCAATAGATGGGGAAACAGTACAAACAGTGGCTGACTTTATTTTTCTGGGCTCCAAAATCAATGCAGATGGTGATTGCAGCCATGAAGTTAAAAGATGCTTTTTCCTTGAAAGGAAAGTTATGACCAACCTAGACAGCATATTAAAAAGCAGAGACATTACTTTGTCAACAAAGGTCCATCTAGTCAAGGCTATGGCTTTTCCAGTGGTCATGGATGGATGTGAGAGTTGGAGTATAAAGAAAGCTGAGTGTGAAGAATTGATGCTTTTGAACTGTGGTGTTGGAGAAGACTCTTGAGAGTCCCTTATACTGCAAGGAGATCCAACCAGTCCATCCTAAAGGAGATCAGTCCTGGCTGTTCATTGGAAGGACTGATGTTGAAATTGAAACTCCAATACTTTGGCCACCTGATGCAAAGAGCTGACTCATTTGAAAAGACCCTGATGTTGGAAAGGTTGAGGACAGGAGGAGAAGGAGATGACAGAGAATGAGATATCTGGATGGCATCACCAACTCAATGGACATGGGTTTGGGTGGACTCCGGGATTTGGTGATGGACAGGGAGGCCTGGCATGCTGCGGTTCATGGGGTAGCAAAGAGTCAGACACAACTGAGCGACTGAACTGAAAGATACTTTCCAGGTGAATTTTATTCAATTTTTCATTCATGCATGAATGTCTTTGTATGTGTTTACCATTAAACATCCAGTAAAAACATAACAGTATAATGAGTAATGCAATACACATCCAAGAACTCACCTCATAGCAACCACCATGCCCTCTCCTCCTCAATCCTGTCCCCAGAGGTACAAGTATTTAATATTGGGACTTTATAATTTACATGCGTTTCTTTAAAATTTTGCTACAAACTTATACGTATTGCAAAGCAATGTATGTTTTTGCTTATGCTAACTTTAAATAAATAGAACTGTGCTATATTTTCTGTGACTTGCCTCTTTTTACTTATCCAGTCCATGGAGGGATATGCCACAATTTAACCTTTCTGTTGTCAGATATTTTCATTGTTTCTCTGTTTAAAGTAACTAACAATATTACTATAAAGTTTCTTTTTCAGGTGTCTTTATATATGTTGGTTTTGATGAATTTCACTTTGGGGCCTAGTTACCTTATATGTTTGAGTATTCTTGAATGTTTTCTGTCCAACCATTTAAAAAATGAATCCATGTGAATTCTTTGAAATTTGGAATAATCATCCTTCATCCCTCATCCTTTGCATAAGCTTCTCTTAAGTGCCTGGGAACAGTGACAGGCATGGGATACTGTAAAGTAAATTATTCACTTGATGTTATTTGGACCTCTGAGATGACATAAATCAGGGTTTAAATTTGCCCAATAACACATCATTCTTCTTGATCCAAATCAATTCAACTTTAAGGACAACATCCTGAGTGAAGGGGCAGTTTTTACCTCCAGATCTCTCTACTCTGAAATAGTAGGTATTCCCTTAAATTTACAGCTATTGTGAAAATGGCCTTTTAGTAGATTTTCTAGTTTATGTATATCCAGGGCTTTCTTCTGTTTTGCTTACTACCAAAAATTATTAAAACTGAATCTTAAATGTGAAGAATAGACAGCTCTTTAGGGAAAAATAAAAAAAGGGAGGCATTAAACTGAAATCTTTTGTGTCTAAATTTTCATCCTATTTGGTCACTTTTATTTATTTTTTAAATTTATTTTTAAAAGGTTTGTCTAACTTTCCTGCAAGGTAAGATCTTTCAAAATTACAGACAGCATTACAGATAACATGTCCAATATGATCATTCTAAATACAAAGATGATCATTCTGCATTAACTTAAAATATTTTCACATCTCTACTGTACAATGTATTAAACGTAGATTCCTCAGTGACACAGTTGGCAAATTTCTTGTCAGCTTTTTACTATTTAACAATTGTAATTCAGACTATTTATCATTATTCCCTCTCTTGGTCATGTCTGACTCTTTGTGACACCATGGACTGCAGTACACCAGGCTTCCCTGTCCTTCACCATATCCCACAGTTTGCTCAGACTCATGTCTATTGAGTCGATAATGCCATTCAACCATCTCATCCTCTGTCGTTTCCTTCTTCTCCAGCCTTCAATCTTTCCCAGCATCAGGGTCTTTTCCAGTGAGTCAGTTCTTTGCATTGGGTGGCCAAAATATTGGCGCTTCAGCTTCAGCATCAATTCAGTTCAGTCGCTCATTCATGTTTGACTCTTTGCGACCCCTTTGGACTACAGCATGTCCGGCTTCCCTGTCCATCACCAACTCCTGGAGCTTGCTCGAACTCCTTCAATCTTTCCCAGCCAATTTTCTTCAATCTTCCCACCTTCAATCTTTCCCAGTATCAAGGTCTTCTCCAGTGAGTCAGTTCTTCAAATCAGGTGGCCAAAGTATTGGAGTTTCATCTTCAGTATCAGTCCTTCCAATGAATGAAGGACTGATTTCCTTTAGGATTGACTGGTTGGAGCTCCTTGCTGTCCAAGGGACTCTCAAGAGTCTTCTCCAACACCACAGTTCAAGAGCATCAATTCTATGCCTCTCAGCTTTCTTTATGATCCAAATCTCACATCATACATGACTACTGGAAAAGCCATAGCTTTGACTAGACAAACTTTGCAAAGTCATAGCTCTGCTTTTTAATAGGCAGTCTAGGTTGGTCATAGCTTTTCTTCTAAGGAGCAAGGGTCTTTTAATTTCATTGCTGCAGTCACCATATGCATTGATTTCACAGCCAAAGAAAATAAAGTGGGTTACTGTTTCCATTGTTTCTCCATTTATTTTCCCTGAAGTGATGGGACTGGATGCCATGATCTTAGGTTTTAGAATGTTGAGTTTTAAGCCAGCTTTTTAACTCTCCTTTTTCATTTTCATCAAGAGGCTCCTTAGTTCCTCTCCACTTTCTGCCATAAGGGTGGTATCATCTGCATATCTGAGGTTATTGATATATCACCTGGAAATCTTGATTCTAGCTTGTGATTCATTCAGCCCACCATTTTGCGTGATGTATTCTGCATAGAAGTTAAATAAGCAGGATAACAATATACAGCCTTGACATATTCCTTTACCAATTGTGAACCAGTCCATTGTTCCATATCCGCTTCTATCTGTTGCTTCTTGACCTGCATACAGATTTGTCAAGGGGCAGGTAAGGTGTTCTGGCATTCCCATTTCTTGAAGAATTTTCCACAGTGTTGTGATCTACACAGTCAAGGGCTTTGATGTAATCAGTAAAGAGAAGTAGATGGGTTTTTTTTTGTTTGTTTGTTTTTAATTCTCTTGTTTTATCTAGCATCAATCCTTTCAATGACTATTCAGAGTTGATTTCTTTTAGAATTGACTGGTTAATCTCCATGCTGTCTAAGGGACCCTCAAGAGTCTTATCCAGCACCACAGTTGGAAAGCATCAATTCTTCAGTGCTCAGCCTTCTTTATGGTCTAAGTCTCACATCCCTACGTGACTACCAGTAAAACTGTAGTTTTGACTATATGGACATTTGTTCGCAAAGTGATGTCTCTGTTTTTTTAATACACTGTCTAGGTTTGTCAGATTTTCTTCTAAGGAACAAGTGCCTTTTTATTTCATGGCTTCAGTCCCCATATGCAGTGATTTTGGAGCACAAGTAAAGAAATCTGCCACTCTTTCTGTTTTTCGCCGTCTATTTACAACAAAGTCATGGGACCAGATGACATGATCTTCGTTTTCTGAATGTTGAGTTTTAAGTTTCAGTCTCTTCTTTCACCTTTGTTAAGAGGCTTTTTAGTTCATCTTGGCTTTCTGCCATAAGAGTGTGTCATCTGCATATCTTAGGTTATTGAAATTTTTCCTTTCAATCTTGATTCAAGCTTGTGTTTCATCAACCCCAGCATTTGGCATGAGGCACTCTGCATAGAAATTAAATAAGCAAGGTGACAATATACAACCTTGCCATGCTCCTATCCCAACTTTGAACGAGTGCATTATTCCATATCTGGTTCTAACTGTTGCCTCTTGACCTGGTTACAGGTTTCTCAAGAGGCAGATAAGGTGGTCTGTTATCCCCACATTTTAAAAATTTATAAATTTAAGAATTATGGCCTTAGAATATGCTTATTCCAATTAGTACCTTCTAACTTGCACTTTATTTTGTGCCATATTCTACATGTGTGATCTTTCAAATTGGATGAAATTGGACATAATTAATGTTTATTTATGTGTTCCCAGACACTCCTCATTTTCCTTGCTTATAACTCCCTCTTTCATCTGGAATCTTCATTTTGACTTTATAGTTTCCTTTGCTGGAGCGCATCCATTGCTGAGGTTGAATTCATGGTAAGATCTTACAGTTTTTTAAAATGGTATTTCATTTGTGAAAAAAAAAAATTAATTACACATAAGATATTTGACATAATTGTACCTTAAAATAATTCTAGGGTACCATTCTATTGCCTCTGACATCCAAGGTTGATGTTTAGAATTCACTGTGAAGTAATATCAATAACCTCAGATATGTAGATGACACCACCCTTATGGCAGAAAGTGAAGAGAAACTAAAAAGCCTCTTGATGGAAGTGAAAGTGGAGAGTGAAATACTTGACTTAAAATTCAACATTCAGAAAATGAAGATCATGGCATCCGGTCCCATCACTTCATGGGAAATAGATGGGGAAGCAGTGGAAATAGTGTCAGACTTTATTTTTTGGGGCTCCAAAATCACTGCAGATGGTGACTGAAACCATGAAATTAAAAGACGCTTACTCCTTGGAAGAAAAGTTATGACCAACGTAGACAGCATATTCAAAAGCAGAGACATTACTTTGCCCACTAAGGTCTGTCTAGTCAAGGCTATGGTTTTCCCTGTGGTCATGTATGGATGTGAGAGTTGGACTATGAAGAAGGCTGAGCACCAAAGAATTCATGCTTTTGAAGTGTGGTGTTGAAGAAAGCTCTTGAGAGTCCCTCGGACTGCAAGGAGATCCAACCAATCCATTCTGAAGGAGATCAACCCTGGGATTTCTTTGGAAGAAATGATGCTATTGGTGAAACCCAGGTACTTTGGCCACCTTCTGCGAAGAGTTGACTCATTGGAAAAGACTCTGATGCTGGGAAGGATTGGGGGCAGGAGGAGAAGGGGACGACAGTGGATGAAATGGCTGGATGGCATCACTGACTCGTTGGACGTGAGTCTGAGTGAACTCCGGGAGTTGGTGATGCACAGGGAGGCCTGGCATGCTGCGATTCATGAGGTTGCAAAGTAGTCGGACACGACTGAGCGACTGAACTGAACTGAATCTGTAATTTGACATATGTAAGCTTAGTTTCTCTCAACCTTCTTTTAATGTCTGTCTAAGTGTGGATTTCTTGTGGTATTCTCTCCAGAATTTGTTTCCAAAGGTGAAATGCACTCATTTTTTACTGCTTCTAAAATTGACTTTCTTCTATTTGTCTATTATCTCATTCTAAATCACTGATTTGAAAGATACTTTCTGTTTTCTTTCTTTCTCTCTTGTACTTATCCTCCATTATTTTAATTATCCATTTATCTATATTTGTCAAAGATAGATTTTACATTTGAAGGGTTTTTCTGTTTTTGTTTTTATATCTCTGGGTACCCTTTAATGGTGGACAAATATTTTAATCTGACTTAACCTGAAAATTACTCCAATATAGTATAGATTATCATTTACATCATTATTTCTCATTTCCATATCACTTTAATTGATTAATACAGGCAACTTTTTTTTTAATTTTCTTCTCAGATTTTACTGAGAAGCAAGTAGAGATTTCTTCCCTAAGTTTATATCAGCATGAAGGTGCACATGCTTAGTCATGTCTAATTCTTTGCAACCTCTTGGACTATAGCCTACCGGGTTACTCTGTCCATGGAATTTTCTAGGCAAAAATACTGGAGTAGGTTGCCTTTTCCAACTCCAAAGGATCTTTTCAACCCAGAGATGAAAACTGTATCTCTTGAGTCTCCTCCTTTGACGGGCAAATTCTTTACCAACTGAAATACATGGATCACCATATATCTTTATATCAGAATCAACTGAAAAGAAATATCTAATATTTATTATAATGCCCCATTCACCAGATCTATGAGTAAGAGATGTCTAACACTCTGAGTTCTCCCCTGTTCTTTATGCAGACATGTACATAAAATGGGGCTTCTCTTGTGGCTCAGAAGTTTAAGAATCTGCCAGTAATACAGGAGACTCTGGTTTAATTCTTGTGTCAGCAAGATTCCCTGGAGAAGGGATTGGCAACCCACTCCAGTATTCTTGCCTGGAGAATTTCATGGGCAGAGGAGCCTGGTGGGCTATGGGTCACATACAGTCAGACACAACTGAGCAACTAACACACATACATAAAGAAAGGAAGATGAGAGAAAATCTGACACAAAAGTATTGCAATATGTTGGATAAATAAGGATATATAATATCAAATATATGAAGAGCAAAAATTTTAATGAGTTGGATAAAATAATATTATTCATATTTCAAGTAAGTCTCCTGGCCTTTTCACTAGAGGTAGACCTAAGTCCATTCTTGTGCATGTACTCATACATACTCACACATATGCATATGCACAAACATACACTCATATGGATAGCGAAGTCACACCTCCAAGGCCACCTTTGTTTACCACAAGTTTATACCCAATAACTACAAGTATAAGTAGAGTCAGTGTTCTAAGAAATAAAATGATTTTTACATCACAGCTTTGAAGGCTAAGTCATATGCACAGAATGGATGATGGAAAATCTCTGAAGTGTTACTGTCTGTGGTCTGAAATACATTAAAATAAAAGGAACTAGTAAAAGCTAAAAGGAGTGTTAAAAATATTTGGCACACTATTACACTGCTAATTTATATTCAGATAAGGTTTGAGTTCTCCCATGGGGAATTTACTGGAGGTTTACTTAACTTGTGGCATAGATATTAGAGCTGAGCCTTAGCTGATAAGGGGCATGGCAAAGAGATTATGAGTCATAGGCAAAAGGCACAGTCCATGTATATTCATTCAAAATCTACAGAGTAACTAACTCAAATAGTTTGTTAAAAAAATGTCTGCCAACTTTGTACACTGAAATTCCAAGAACATTTTTGGTGGGACTATTTTGTAGTATGAGAATTTCACAGTTTGCACCACAGAACATTTTAATCAATAGTTCTGTTTTACTGAAGTAGGTATAATTTTAAAAACTAGGACAAAACCCCAGATTGTAATCTTAGAAATATATCATTTGCTTCTATAAATGTCTGCTGAAATGGAACAGTGATATTATCATTACTGTCAAATAAGGTTTTAATAATATGGGCTTACTTCAGTACTTATGGTTCAAACAATATTTAGGTTACATATAAGATTATAATTTTAACTAAAACAATAAAAGTGTATTATGTGATTAATACTAATTAAAATGACTTAAACAAAGTGTTTTCAAATATTGCTTATGACTTTTGATAATGTATTTACTATTCATTTCTCATCTTAGACCGTTTAGTAAAATAAAGAAATGTACATTTATTGAACAACATGCACATTTGCAGAACTTTGGATTGTCATTCTCAACCTAAACAATCTTTTCAAATCACTGTAATTTTAGCTGTAGAAGAACAATAATGCTCTTTAATGTGAACTGGAGAACAATGTGTATAGTGAAGAAAATTATTGAGCCTATAAATTCTCTTTATCACTAAGAGTTTACATATTTAGTGTTTACCTTTTCATCAGTGGAATATAAATAATATACAAGAACCAAGAAGTGCTATCAAGCCAAGTATAATTTTCTTCTGTTTATATTTACAACTTAAATATACTCCTTACTATCATATACTCCTTACTCCATACTACAAGGTTATACCAAGCCCTGCTCTTTTTTTTTTTTTTTTTCTACTTTCGCCCAAGATTGAGATAGCTAGATCATTCATTTGTTGGTTTTTGCTGTTTACTTCAGTTGTGGATGGCTTTTCTCAGCATCATATCTTAAACCCAATGAGGATTCATCCTTTATTATGATACTTGCTTAGTCTTGAATAGCAAAGAAATCAAACCAGTCAATCCTAAAGAAAATCAACACTGAATATTCATTGGAAGCACTATGTTGAAGTTCCAATCCTTTGGCCACTGGATGGGAAGAGCCAACTCATTGGAAAAGACTGATCCTGGAAATGATTGAAGGCAGGAGCAGAAGCGGATGACAGAGGATGAGATGGTTGAATGGCATCACTGACTCAATGGACATGAGTTTGAGCAAACTCCAGAAATGGTGCTGGATAGGGAAGCCTGGTGTACTGCAGTCCATGGTATCACAGAGTCAGATATAACTTAGCAACTGAGCAATCATTTACTTAGTCTAGTATCAGCCAGCTCTCTGTTCCACGAGGAAGTTATCCTCTGGCCTCTTGATGACTTAAGCACTGCAGTTTTCTTCTTATTAAGTTATGCACTGCCCTCAGTGCTTCCCATAAAGCTGTGTATTTAACAATTTTTTTAAACTATTAATTTCTGTAATGAAATGTATTTCCCTCTGAGCAGTATTACCAATGAGAAAACATAGTCTTTCCAGATACTATATTTAATTTAGTTTTCTGGTCTTGGAAAATTAACTAATTCTCTTTTCCTTGAGTTTACTTGTTTGTAAATTGATGGGTTTGGTAATTGCATTAGTCAAAAGTATAGGCAGTACATGACTCTTAACTTGGGCAGTTAAGGGTCTGGAGTTAGAGCTCCTATGATTAACATTTCCCTCTCAGAGTTTCCATTATTAGATAAACCAACAAAAAATCATGGAATTCTGGAAACACAAACACACAAAGTGGTTTTACCAGTGAATCAACACTGAAAGAAATATTCACAATAGACTTTATATATTTACTATGCAACACTTTTAGAAATAGCACAACATTGCAGAATCTATAAGAAAAGATACATTACTTTCCACGTGTAATTTTCAAAGGCAGATTATTATATAATAATATAAAGCATAGTGATATGTTACCATCTGAAGTATCACAATAAGTATTAGATGAAATATATCATTGTGATGGCTATTTTTCTCCTAGAACTTAAGAATATGTTAAATAAAATGTATTCTATTAAAGAATATAATTAAATAAAGAGATTTACATATGAAATAGAATAACCCAATTAATATAAAATTGCTTGTCATATCAATATTTAAAATATTTTAGCTAATTAACATGTTAGCTGCTAATTATCCCAAGCACTTATCCAGTGGCTCTCTATTAAGTATCTAGATTAAAGTCAAGAAAGTCTTCTTCAGTTGTTGGCTTGCTTAGTCAGTTTTTTCAGAATTTCTCCAAATGTTTTAGTTGTAATGAACTGAGATGTTTTTCTAATGCAATTAGATGTTATACAGAACAGCCAATATTTGTAATACATTTCAGGATAAAATATTGTCTTATTCTCAGAAAATTTTCACTATTAATAACAGCTGGTTTTAATTCAATTTATTTTTATTTTTATTCTCATGCCCCTTGATTGCTTTTCTATATTTGCTTGAGTCTATTGGTGCTATTTTTATCTTATATTTTTCTTTTTTGATATGATTTCAGTGTTTCAGTTCAGTTCAGTGGCTCAGTAATGTCCAACTCTTTGCAACTTCATGGACTACAGTATGATAGGCGTCCCTGCCCATCACCAACTCCCAGAGCTTGCTCAAACTCATGTCCATCGAGTCAGTGATACCATCCAACCATCTCATCCTCCATCGTCCTCTTCTTCTCTAGCCTTCAGTCTTTCCCAGCATCACGGTCTTTTCCAGTGAGTCAGCTCTTCAAATCAGATGGCCAAATTATCGGAGTTTCAGCTTCAGCATCAGTCCTTCCAATGGGTATTCAGGACTGATTTCCTTTAGGATGAACTGGTTGGATCTCCTTGCTGTCCAAGGGACTCTCAAGAGTCTTTTCCAACACCACAGTTCAAAGCATCAATATTTTGGTGCTCAGATTTCTTTATGGTCCAAATTTCACATCCATACGTGACTACTGGAAAAACCATAGGTTTGACTGAACGAACATTGTTGGCAGAGTAATGTCTCTGTTTTTTAACATGCTGTCTAGGTTGGTCATAGCTTTCCTTGCAAGGAGCAAAACCCTTTTAATTTCATGGCTGCAGTCACCATCTTCATTGATTTTGCAGCCCATGAAAATAAAGTCTGTCACTGTATTAATTGTTTCCCCTTTGATTTTTCTTTGAAGGGATGGGATCGGATGCCATGATCTTAGGTTTTAGAATGCTGCATTTTAAACCAGCTTTTTCACTCTCCTCTTTCACTTTCATCAAGAGACTCTTTAGTGCCTCTTCTCTTTCTGCCATAAGATTGGTGTCATCTGCAATCTGACGTTATTTATATTTTTCCCACCAACCTTGATTCTAGCTTGTGCTTCATTCAGACCAGCATTTCACATCATGACTCTGCATAGAAGTTAAATAAGCAAGGTGACAATATACAGCTTTGACATACTCCTTTCCCAATTTTGAACCAGTCCGTTATTCCATGTCAGGTTCTAACTGTTGCTTTTTTGCCTGCATACAGATTTCTCTGGAGGCAGGTAAGGTGGTCTGCTATTCCCCTCTCTTTAAGAATTTTTCAGTTTCTTGTGATCCATACAGTCAGAAGCTTTAGCGTAGTCAATGAAACAGAAATAGATGTGTGTGTGTGTGTGTGTGTGTGTGTGTGTTTAATTCTCTTGCTTTTTATATGATCCAATGGATATTGGCCATTTTATCCAATGGATGTTTCAGAATTTAGCCAGCCTAATAGCAGTGACTGAGGAGTTCACAGGGACTCTTGTGTTCCAGGGCATAATGCCTTTAATTTATATTTTTTAATTTAATGTAAATTCTCTCAGCATTGTCATAGAGAAGAGTGGTCTGAAGCAACCATGCTGCCATAGCCAGAAGCAAAAATCAGCATTTCAATTTAGTTTATTTCTACTTTTGACATAACAATATTATTCATTCACCTCCCAGTTTATTCCAATGTGTTTGATTAAGTGATATCTACTTCTTAAAACCAATTTTCTGTTTTTCAATAATAAATTAGCTTTGCTTATATTGGAGAAAGAAATGGAAACCCATACCAGTATTCTTGCCTGAAGAATCCCAGGGACAGAGGAGGGCTGCCATCTGTGGGGTCCCGCAGAGTCGGATACGACTGAAGCGACTTAGCAGCAGCAGCAGCAATGTATTCTATGAATAAGGTAATGAATTCTAAAGTCAGAGTGACTCAAGTTCAAATCCTAATTTCCCACTTCCTATCTTCATGATCTTTGACTTATTTAACCTATCTTCGTTTTCAAATTGCTTATTGTCTAACGGGGGTAATAAATTCATCAAACCCCTGGCTAGTTGTGAATATTAAGTAATTGAATGCATGCAACTTTTTCTGGTAGTTCGGTTCAGCTCAGTTCAGTTCAGTTGCTCAGTTGTGTCCGACTCTTTGCAACCCCATGAATCGCAGCACGCCAGGCCTCCCTGTCCATCACCAACACCCAGAGTTCACTCAGACTCACATCCATCGAGCCAGTGATGCCATCCAGCCATCTCAACCTCTGTCGTCCCCTTCTCCTCCTGCCTCCACTCCCTCCCAGCATCAGAGTCTTCTCCAAAAAGTCAACTCCTCGCATGAGGTGGCCAAAGTACTGGAGTTCCAGCTTTAGCATCATTCCTTCCAAAGAAATCCCAGGGCTGATCTCCTTCAGAATGGACTGGTTGGATCTCCTTGCAGTCCAAGGGACTCTCAAGAGGCTTCTCCAAAACCACAGTTCAAAAGAATTCATTCTTTGGTGCTCAGCCTTCTTCACAGTCCAACTCTCACATCCATACATGACCACTGGAAAAAACCATAGCCTTGACTAGATGGAACTTTGTTGGCAAAGTAATGTCTCTGCTTTTCAATATGTTATCTAGGATGGATACAACTTTCCTTGCAAAGAGTAAGCGTCTTTTGATTTCATGGCTGCAGTCACCATCTACAGTGATTTTGGAGCCCCCCAAAATAAAGTCTGACAATGTTTCCACTGTTTCCCCATCTATTTCCCATGAAGTGATAGGACCAGATGCCATGATATTAGTTTTCTGAATGTTGAGCTTCAAGCCACTTTTTTCACTCTCCTCTTTCACTTTCATCAAGAGGCTCTTTAGCTCTTCTTCACTTTCTTCCATAAGGGTGGTGTCATCTGCATATCTCAGGTTATTGATATTTCTCCCGGCAATCTTGATTCCAGCTTGTGCTTCTTCCAGCCCAGTGTTTTTCATGATGTACTCTGCATAGAAGTTAAATAAGCAAGGTGACAATACACAGCCTTGATGTTCTCCTTTTCCTATTTGGAAATAGTCTGTTGTTCCATATCCAGTTCTAACTGTTGCTCCTGACCTGCATATAGGTTTCTTAAGAGGCAGGTCAGGTGATCTGGTATTCCCGTGTCTTTAGAATTGGCATAGTCAATAAAGCAGAAATAGATGTTTTTCTGGAACTCTCTTCCTTTTTCCATGATCCAGCAGATGTTGGCAATTTGATCTCTGGTTCTTCTGCCTTTTCTAACATCTGCTTGAACATCTGGGAGTTCACAGTTCACGCATTGCTGAAACCTGGCTTGGAGAATTTTGAGCATTACTTTACTAGCGTGTGAGATGAGTGCAATTGTGCGGTAGTTTGAGCATTCTTTCGCATTGCCTTTCTTGGGGATTGGAATGAAAACTGATCTTTTCCAGTCCTGTGGCCACTGCTGAGTTTTCCAAATTTGGTGGCATATTGAGTGCAGCACTTTCACAGCATCATCTTTCAGGATTTGAAATAGCTAAATTGGAATTCCATCACCTCCACTAGCTTTGTTCATGGTGATGCTTTCTAAGGCCCACTTGACTTCACATTTCAGGATGTCTGGCTGAAGGTGAGTAAATACACCATCGTGATTATCTTGGTCGTGAAGATCTTTTTTTGTGTAGTTCTTCTGTGTATTCTTGCCACCTCTTCTTAATATCTTCTGCTTCTGTTAGGTCCATACCATTTCTGTTCTTTATTGAGCCCATCTTTGCATGAAATATTCCCTTGGCATCTCTAAGTTTCTTGAAAAGATCCCTAGTCTTTCCCATTCTGTTCTTTTCCTCTATTTATTTGCATTGATCACTGAGGAAGGCTTTCTTATCTCTTCTTGCTATTCTTTGGAACTCTGCATTCAGATGCTTATATATTTCTTTTTCTCCTTTGCTTTTCGCCTCTCTTCTTCTCACAGCTATTTGTAAGGCCTCCTCAGACAGCCATTTTGCTTTTTTCTTTGAATTTCTTTTCCATGGGGATGGTCTTGATCCCTGTCTCCTGTACAATGTCACAAACCTCCATCCATAGTTCATCAGGCACTCTATCTATCATGCCTAGTCCCTTAAATCTATTTCTTAATTTCACTGTATAATCATAAGGGATTTGATTTAGGTCATACCTGAATGGTCTAGTGGTTTTCCCTGCATTCTTCACTATAAGTCTGAATTTGGCAATAAGTAGTTCATGATCTGAGCCACAGTCAGGTCCTGGTCTTTTTTTTTGTTGACTCTATAGAGCTTCTCCATCTTTGGCTGCAAAGAATATAATCTATCTGATTTCAGTTTTGACCATCTGGTGATGTCCATGTGTAGAGTCTTCTCTTGTGTTGTTGGAAGAGGGTGATTGCTATGACCAGTGCATTTTCTTGGCAAAACTCTATTAGTCTTTGCCCTGCTTCATTCTGTACTTCAAGGCCAAATTTGCCTGTTACTCCAGGTGTTTCTTGACTTCCTACTTTTGCATTCCAGTCCCCTATAATGAGAAAGACATCTTTTTTTGTGTGTTAGTTCTAAAAGGTCTTGTAGGTCTTCGTAGAACCATTCAACTTCAGCTTCTTCAGCGTTATTGGTTGAGGCATAGGCTTGGATTACTGTGATATTGAATGATTTGCCTTGAAAATGAACAGAGATCATTTTGTCGTTTTTGAGATTTCATCCAAGTACTGCATTTTGGACTCTTTCATTGACCATAATGGCTACTCCATTTTCTAAGGGATTCCTGCCCACCATAGCAGATATAATGGTCATCCGAGTTAAACTCACCCATTCCAGTCCATTTTAGTTCACTGATTCCTAGAATGTTGATGTTCACTCTTCCCATCTCCTGTTTGACCACTTCCAATTTGCCTTGATTCACGGACCTGGCATTCCAGGTTCCTATGCAATATTGCTTTTTACAGCATCAGATCTTGCTTCTATAACCAGTCACATCCACAACTGGGTATTGTTTTTGCTTTGGCTCCATCCCTTCATTCTTTCTAGAGTTATTTCTCCACTGATCTCCAGTAGTATATTGGGCACCTACTGACCTTTGGAGTTCCTCTTTCAGTATCCTATCATTTTGCCTCTTCATATTGTTCATGGGGTTCTCAAGGCAAGAATACTGAAGTGGTTTTCCATTCCCTTCTCCAGTGGACCACATTGTTTCAGACATCTGCACCATGACCCACCCATCTTGGGTGGCCTCACAAGGCATGGCTTGGTTTCACTGAGTTAGACAAGGCTGTGGTTCTAGTGTGATTAGATTGGCTAGTTTTCTATGTTTATGGTTTCAGTGTGTCTGCCTTCTGGCAACAGCTACCGTCTTACTTTGGTTTCTCTTACTTTGGACGTGGGGTGTCTCTTCACTACTCCAGCAAAGGGCAGCCACTGCTCCTTATCTTGGACGAGGGGTATCTCCTCACCACCATCCCTCCTGACCTTGAAGGTGGAAACTAACTACTTTCTGGTAAATAGTAAACATTAAACACATTTTAGCTAGTATCATGCATATATTTTATAAATTTTCCAATGTATTCTATGAAATATAGCTCACATGGATAATGTGTAGCATGATATTTCACAATTGTGTGCTATGAATAATAATTTAGAAATATGAAAACTTCTGACAGAACTTAGAGAAGTACTATCAGCCATATCTTTTTTGTGAGTCATAGTACTTATCAAATATAGAGTATTGCAATTGGAGACTGGACACCTGGTCTTTCCTGGTGGCTCAGTGGTGAAGAAACTGTCTGCCAATCAGGAGAGGTTGATTTGATCCTTGGGTCAGAATGATCCTCTGGAGAATGAAATGGCAACCCTCTCCAGTATTCTTTCCTGGGAAATCCCATGGACAGAGGGGCCTATGGGGTCTACAATCCATGAGTCAAAAAAAGAGTAAGACATGACTTAGTTATTAAACAATGACAACACTAAGATGTGATAAGGATATGTGATTAAGATCATAAAATTTTTAATGAGTAGAAGTACAGAATGCATATGTCAGTCCAGTTCAGTTGCTCAGTCATGTCCGACTCTTTGTGACTCCATGAATTGCAGCATGCCAGGCCTCCCTGTCCATCACCAACTCTGGAGTTTACCCAAACTCATGTCCATCGGGTCAGTGATGCCATCCAGCCATCTCATCCTCTGTCGTCCCCTTCTACTCCTCCCCTCAATCCCTTCCAGCATCAGGGTTTTTTCCAGTGAGTTAACTCTTCGCATCAGGTGGCCAAAGTATTGGAGTTTCAACTTCAGCATTAGTTCTTCCAATGAACACCCACAACTGATCTTTAGGATGGACTGGTTGGATCTCCTTGCAGTCCAAGGGACTCTCGAGAGTCTTATCCAATGCCACAGTTCAAAAGCATCAATTCTTCGGCGCTCAGCTTTCTTCACAGTCCAACTCTCACATCCCCACATGACTACTGGAAAAACCATAGCCTTGACTAGATGGACATTTGTTGGCAAAGTAATGCCTCTGCTTTCGAATATGCTATCTAGTTTGGTCATAACCTTCCTTCCAAGGAGTAAGCGTCTTTTAATTTCATGGCTGCAGTCACTATCTGCAGTGATTTTGGAGCCCCCCAAAATAAAGTCTGATACTGTTTCCACTGTTTTCCCATCTATTTGCCATGAAGTGATGGGACCAGATGCCATGATCTTAGTTTTCTGAATGTTGAGCTTTAACCCAACTTTTTCACTCCTTTTTCACTTTCATCAATAGGCTTTTTATCTAGTTTAATTAAAATTGGCAATTAGAAACATTCTACAGGAAGTCTCTAATAATTCTTTACATGTATCCCATTATATTAATATATATGAGTCATTGTTTTTGGCCTAACCAAATTGTCTTTGGTAAAGAGTATGCCTGTATTGGCAGGAGACCAAGTTCAATTCCTTTGTCTGGAAGATCCCCTGCAGAAGGAAATGGCAACCCAGTATAGTATTCTTGTCTGAGAAATCCCATAGACAGAGGAGCCAAGTGGGCTACAGTTCATGGGGTCACAAGGAATTGGACATGACTGAAAGACTAACAGTTTCAGTTAAATTGTCTTTAGCCTATATACAGGGCAATAATGCATGTGAATAATGGTATCAAGAGAGCAAAGAAAGTATTCTTCTGTAAGTAATTTTATACAACATAAATATCTTAATTTCTAATTTTGCTTGTTACCGCCTATGCTTAATATTGTGTTTACATTTTCATGTATATATTTATCTGTGTCACTTCATCATTGTTGTTGTTGTTCAGTTGCTCAGTTGCATGTGATTTTTTGTGACGCCATGGACTGCAGCACACTACACCTACCTGTCCTTCACAATCTCCCAGAATTTTCTCAAACTCATGTCTGTTTAGTTGATGATGCCATCCAACTATTTCATCCTCTGTTGCCACCTTCTCCTCCTGCTCTCAGTCTTTCCCAGGATCTTTTCCAATGAGTAGGCTTTTGGCATCAGGTGGCCAAAGTATTGGAACTTTAGCTTCAAAATCAGTCCTTCCAATGAATATTCTGAGTTTATTTCCTTTTGAATTGACTGGTTTGATCTCCTTGCTGTTTGTCATAGAAAAATTATAATTCAGACCATTTATAAACCTATATATATATATATATATAACACAATTATTTATATACTGTTAAATTTAGGATTATCAAATTACTTTTGTTAGTGTCTCTTAAGTTACAGTGTAAATAATCAGTATTGAAAAGCCAAAAATAAATAGTTGTTATATACACACACACAGTCTGATACTATTTCCACTGTTTTCCCATCTATTTGCCATGAAGTGATGGGACCAGATGCCATGATCTTAGTTTTCTGAGTGTTGAGCTTTAAGCCAACTTTTTCACTCTCTTTTTTCACTTTCATTAATAGGGTTTTTATCTAGTTTAATTAAAATTGACAATAAGAAACATTCTACAGAAACATTCTATATCATACATAATATATTTTTCTGTTTGCAATTATCAGTTACATATATAAGTTACACATTACAGAGATTGAATATCTATAATTTTTAGAAAACACCTGCTTTATATATTAAGTTCTACAAATATGAGGTATAAATGGATATATTCAAAATAAAACAGAATCATTAAACAAATAAATCAAAATAAGTTAACTTGAACATTTTTTAAATGCAATTTATAAAGGTATTTATATTCTCTAGACTTAAAATACTTTCACTTTTGGCACAGTAAACTTATACTATGATGATATTTAAGCTGCCATAAAATTCCTCTCCTTTAATATGTTATTTTTTCTTCTATTTAAAGAATATCTTGTTTTAATTTATTACCTGTTTTATTATAAACAGAAAACTAAGAATTCATGAAGCACAAAGTTTACAGATTCCTGAATTTTATAAAATTATTACCACAACTCATTCAAGTTGAGATATACACAAATACTAGCAAATCAAAAGCTTACCCATATTCTTTCCCAAATTTATAGCCTTTCTCCTTTCCAAAGATCATCCTTATCACTTACTTTTCATTACCTTAACTAGATATTTAGTACCAAAGGCATGTAGATTTTTAAAAAATATATATATTATTAATCCATAGTTGGTTGAATCATGTATATAGAACTCTTAATATGGAATCCATGGATACAGAGAGATGATTGTGTATCTACCTCTAAATGCCACAATTTTTATTAATATATAGAAAATCCATTACACACACACTATTAGAGCTAATAAATTTAATAAAATTACAGAGTACAAGATCAATGGACAAATATCAAGCATATATTAGCAATGAACAATCCCAAAAGAAATTTCAGAAAACCAATTATACTAAAATATTATCCAAAAGATTAAAGTGCATAAGAATGAAGGTAACAAAGGAATTGAAAAACTGGTACACTAAAACCTGCCCAACAATGTTGGAATAAGTTAAGGAGATAAAAATAAATAAAATGAGTATATAGATGAAATGGAAGACAATATTGTTAATATAACAATACTCTCCCAGTCTACAGATTCAATGAAATTTGTATCAAAATCTCAGTGGCTTTTCTTATAGAAATAGAAGGTAACATGAATTGCAGAGTAATTCTAAAAAGAAAAAATGGACGGATCACACCTTGCAATTTCAAAACTATTAGGATATGGTAATCAAAACAGTGTGGTACTAGTACTAGGATAGACATATATATCAATGGAATAAAATCAATGTCCAAAAATAAATATGTACCTCTATTACCAACTGATATTTTGATAAAGTTGTCAAGTGTATTCCATGAGGAAAGAATGGTCTCTTCATCAAGTGATTCTGATACTGATAAACTGTATATTCATATGGAGAAGAATAATATTTGACTCCTACTTTAAACCTTATATAAAAATTAATTCTAAGTGGATTAATGACCTGAATATAAGGACTAAAGTTATAAGTAACTTAGAAGAAAACATAGAGATAAATCATGGTTTTGAATTTGGTAACAAAATCTTCAATATGATAACATGTTACTCAAGACCCTGATGCTGGGAGGGATTCGAGGCAGGAGGAGAAGGGGATGACAGAGGGTGAGATGGCTGGATGGCATCACGGACTCGATGGACATGAGTCTGAGTGAACTCCAGGAGTTGGTGATGGACAGGGAGGCCTGGAGTGTTGCTATTCATGGGGTCTCAAAGAATTGGACACGACTGAGGGACTGAACTGAGGTGATTCATCATATTAGCTGCATTTGTCTCCATTTGATTTCCATGCCTGTAAGTCTGTGTTCACAACAGTGAAATGGGCAACATTCAGAGAAGAAAAGTAATTGAGGAAAACAAAGATATTCTGCTTGGAACAATTTGACAAGAGCTCTGCCTTCAATCTTCACTTATCTAAATTGAGAGTCCTACCAGAGAATCAAAGTGACCCCTTTATGTGGAAATGGCTTAATTTATGATATTAATATATTGTCCTCAAAAATAAGATTTTTATTTGCTAATGCCAATAGTTTTTTCTTTAATATTACAAAATATCAGTAGATATTTATACTGATATGTTAGATAAAATGATGGCTAGGATTTTCTTTACAAATATTTAATTTCCAACCAAATGTATTATTTATTTTGTATTGAAAAATAATTCACCATACGTGGAAGTGTATGTCTTTAGGGCTCAAATAAAACTCAAGTGAGATCAGTGATATTTTACTGGCTACCATAACTTGTATTTTCCTTCTAGGAAACCTGGGGTGCTGCCAATATATGTTGTTCAGTAAAAAGTCAACAAAACAACAAATAAGAATTTGAGAGTTTATTATGAATATATTATCCTGCTTGATTGACTCACTTTGCTACTTGCTTTAAATATGGTAAAAAAAAAAAGGAACATAATAAACTATACAGTATAAGTACTGACCATGTATTTATTGATCTGAAAATTTATACAATGCCTTTAACCTGATTCAGACTTAGATTTTTTTTTTTTTTTTAATGTCCAAAATGAGTTAGGGCCAAATAATATTTGAATTCTTTACTAGCCTAGCACTCTACAATTCTTAAGGAAAAATGATTGATGACATATTCCTATCAGACAATAACTTTACTTCTCAAATAATATGTAATTATTAAAAAATTGTTCCAATCATTTCAACAATGTATTTCAGAAAAATTGCAAAGGCTTCTGATTTTGTAATGCTTTGAAGAAGGGACTCAAATAAGTTTGAGAGATAGCTAAAATGCCTATTAATATGTTATAGCCTTAGATAAGTTCTGGAATATAAAAATCACTTAACTTTATTCAATTTATTATAATGTAAATATTTTGAAAGGAGACTTAAACCCTGTGACACAGACCCAACATCCCTTCAGGTCAAGCTGTGACTTGCAATTACACTCCCAGAATCAAAAGCTTGTATTTATGTTTCAAGACATTTGGTATTCTACTTTTCCAAAGTATATTTTTTATACCTGTTTAAGAATATCAATGATAATTTTAAAATAATTCAAAAAATTGAAGACAATGATATTTAAAATTGATAGCAGTAGCAGAAATTTTAAAAAAATATATATTGATTTTGACATAGTTCTATTTTAGGACTATTATATATCCTATTATTTGCCTATTATATGTCCATAGACATATCCCATTGATATAAATTCTGTTGAAAATCTGATAATACATAATATTTCAGATAAAGTAAACTATTCACAAGCCTAATAATTAAGATCGAGAATTAAGATCAATGCAGCACTATTTGAAATTTGGTTAAAAAATCAAAATTTTACATCCATTGAAAGATGGCACATTTCTGAATTCACTTAATCTTTGAAAACATACTGCAATACTCACTATGTCTGATTTTTTGAAACCATCTTTCCTAAGACATTTTTCCACATGCAATTAGTTACCTAAGTAAATATTTTTCACAAGCACAACTAATCTCTTCATAAATGTTTCACTTGTACCAAATAGGCAAATTGTATTATTCTATATCCCAAGGCATTGCATAGACTCTGGTACTGGGTAAGTACTAAATAAATACTTATTAAGTTAATCAAAGTATTGGATTTACTCCAATACTTTGCCCACCTGATGCCAAGAGCCAATTCACTAGAAAAGACCCTGATGCTGGGCAAGATTGAAGGCAGGAGGAGAGGGAATGACAGAGGATGAGATGGTTGGTTGGCATCACTGATTCAGTGGACATGAGTTTGAGCAAGCTCCGGGAGTTGGTTATTGATAGGGAAGCCTGGCATCCTGTATTCCAAGAGTTCGCAAAGATTCAGACACGACTGAGTGACTGAACTAAACTTAAAATTGACCAAAATTAGATAATTAATTTCTACGAAGGCCTACTTACAGATTGCCAAGAAATGAGTAAACTTCACTACTCAATGTTTTTTTTTTACCATATATAAGTATTTAAATTAAGCTCTCAGTCAAGGTTAGATCTCAAAAATTAAAGCCACCTGTACTAATATTGGTCAGTGTCATTGTTTTGCTTAAGTAGTGAGGCAATGTGAAATACATATTCCTCATGTGTTTCAAACTTTCCAAGAGATATTTGATAGGAAAAGAAAAAAAAAATTTCATATAAAGCCTTAGCAACAAGAATACTTATTTGTCATAATACTAGAGAAAGCAGGGTAGAGAAATTGGAATACAAAACATAAGTAAATTTAGTTTTCTATATTTGTGCAGGTGAGGGAAAATAATTAAAACTATCCATGGAGTAAAAAAAAAGTTGCTTCAAATCAGTTTTAATTCTTGCATAGATGTAGTAACAACTTTAATGCATTGATGGAAAAACAGTTTAACAGTTAAATAGGAGCAAATGGGTTAGAATTCTCATTTGAAGTGCCATTTGCAATACTCAAAGGAACTTCACATTTGGCTGAAAAAGCACACACTGTCATTCAACTAGAGTGCTGTAAAACTTCTGGCAGGCAAAAACGGCATTATTACTACTGTTATCATCATCATCATCATTACCATTATTATGAAAAAGGACACTCATCCTCCCCCTAGGAATTCTAACATGGATATAGTCCAGCTTGTATGAATTGTGCTGTACGTTAAAAAAATGAATAAATGAAAGGATGAGAAAGTAGCTCCGATGTTTTATTACCTAAAAATCTGGGACTATAAAGAGAACTTAACTTTACAATGTAAAATTTTGGGAGAATAAAATGGCACAATGTGCAGTAATTTACAATCAATTTAGTATATGTCGTTATAAATCTGTTCTTCAAATAGATTTCTCACCGTTGCAATGAACCTTTAATTTTAATGTTTATGTTTGTTCCTCTATTCTGTTCCTTCAAGAATTGTTTTAATAAAATTTCACAATACTCAGATACATTTGACCTGGTCGAATCATAGCACTTTATATATATGTGAAAAACTTCACAATTTTTCAATATATTCAGGCTGAAATATTCAAAACCTGGCAAAAACTAAAAGGTATAGGAAAATTACACATTTGAGTTCCCTTATTGACATTTATCTTAGCAAATATCCATTTTCATATTTAAGGGCCTACTGAAGAGAAATAATTTTGCATTTAGGTGCCAAATTTGGTGTGTGAGTTGAAACAATGGTTTCTATTTTGGAGAATGTTCAATATTTCTATAGTGATCTTCAGCATTTTTCAAGGTTATTTGAAGAATAGAAAGAAATCCTGGAACTAATGTATTGTGTGTGTGTGTGTGTGTGTGTGTGTGTGTGTGTGCTAGAACCTCAGCTAGAATATAGTATGTAGTGTGATGTGTGTTACAGAGACCTCTAGCACATTGTGTTTTTCATAGTTTGTCTCCTCAGAACACAGCTGTTTCACATAGTTTCTAGACTGTTAATGTTTTTCTTCAGCAACATTATTCCAGAAATGTTTGAAACATTCTCAAGCAATGCACTGAACAGAATGTACAATCAGATATTTATGACAGGATGAAAAAAGCAATGAAAACTGAAATGCTTTACCTCCATTACAAATAATACTTGCTATAGGTGAATTGTGTTAAATTTGACAAAGAATCATTTCTGCCTGATACTATGAAAAGATCCACAGGGACATTTTAAAGAGGGGAAAGAAAGCGAAAATATTTTTTGCTCCAAGGAAGAATTTAGTTGCCTGAAAACTACCAACGAAGTGCTGAAGATATACTTATTATAGTTTCATTGAGCAAAGCATATATTGGTCCCTTCCCAGAGAAATCAGCCAAGTCTGAGGAAAACTATTTGAAACCTATATTGAAAATATTTTAGAAGACAAAGTAGAGGCCACAAAACAAAACAAAGAAAACAAAACAAAACAAAAAAAATAGACTTTAGGTATTAAAAAAAAAAAAAAAAGTAAGTGGAAATACGTTAGCCGACAAAAAAGAAGGGAAAAGATGAGATAATTTTATGTCTGTGTTATCTGTCCTTATTTGTGTCAAGAGATGTACCACTACTAACATTAGCTAAACTGCTACTTTGTTGTTCAAGTATGCATACTTACATATATTCTTGGATATTTAAAGCCTTTTCTCTTTGGAACTAAAATATTATTTCTACTTTGACTAATGTCCAATTTGTTAATTATTGAACAATTAGCAATGATTAATCACATATTACCTAAAGTAATCTGGGTTTACCAAGTGGCACTAGTGGTAAAGAACCTACCTGACAATGCAGGAGATATAAGAGACCTGGGTTCGATCCCTGTGAAAATTGCAAATATCCTCTGGAGGAGGGCATGGCAACCCATTGCAGTATTCTTGTAAGGAGAATCCCATTGACAGAGAAACCTGGCAGGCTACAGCACATATGGTTGCAAAGAATCAGACACAATTGAAACATCTTATTCAGTTCAGCTCAGTCGCTAAGTCATGTCCGACTCTTTGTGACCCCATGGACTGCAGCACACCAGACTTCCCTGTCCATCACCAACTCCCAGAGCCTACTCAAACTCATGTCCATCCAATCGGTGATGCCATCCAGCTATCTCATCCTCTGTCATCCCCTTCTCCTCCCATCTTCAATCTTTCCTGGCATCAAGGTCTTTTCCGATGAGTCGGTTCTTCGCATCAGGTAGCCAAAATATTGGAGTTTCACTTCAGCATCTGTCCTTCCAATGAATATTCAGGACTGATGTCTTTAGGATTGATTGGTTGGATATCCTTGCAGTTCAAGGGACTCTCAAGAGTCTTCTACAACATCACAATTCAAAAACATCAATTCTTTGGCACTCAGCTTTCTTTATAGTTCAATTCTCATATCCATACATGACTACTGGAAAAACCATAGCTTTGACTAGATGGACATTTGTTAGTAAAGTAATGTCTCTGCTTACACCTAAAGTAATAAAAAGTGATGCATTTGACAAATTACATTTCCACAAACTTTAAAAATGTTGATTTACTTACTCAAAAATACTTTTCACTATTTCATGACCATTTCAATGCTATTAAATTACATGTTTTAATGTTTTGAACACCTTAAGTAACAATATAAAGTAACACAATGATTATAATTGTCATTAATATTTTTATATGAAATCCAGATACAAAGGTACACATGCTAGGGGTTTAGTTTCTTTAGTATACTTAAAAATATGTGTTCTTATTTATATTACATATTCTTATTTTATTTATCATATTTTTATTTTTATTTTATGTCTTACTAACTGAAGAGTTATCACTGAGATTCTGTAACCAATGAAATTGGAAAGAAAGTCGAAAATCTGTAGCCAAGGCTCAAAGGTTTTATAAACCTTTCACTAGTTCTAATCAAGTACTTTGTGCCAAGGTAAGGACTTATTTCTGACTCTTTGGAATAGGCCCCCAACAAGGGTCCTTCTGCCAGCTGTGGCTCCAGCCAATAGAAGGAGACAGAGTTCAGTTCAGATGCAACCGACAGTTTCATTCTTCCATCTCAGGATGGAGAGGTATGAGCTTAGACTCTAGTGTACACACTTTCCTTGAGACTGTCCTACAGGGTTCTGGTCAGTGGAGGACGGGCAGAGTCCTTGCTGTCTGGCCCAGGTGTTTTACTTACAGCACCTCAAGTTGAAGAGAACCCTGTGCAGCCTCTCCACACACAGCAGGTGGTCATCATCTTGACATGAGTTGTCCTGCACAGCATTTCTGCCGATAATCAACCAATTTGGGGTGTTAAGCACAGTGGTTCTACACTGGGAATGCTAATCTGGTGTGTTTGGTGCAAAGAGTCTATACAGGGCATATTACAAGGGAACTAGACTAAGAACAAAAGAAAAAGTGAGACCTTATCACCTAGTTCCCATCTTGTTTCCCCTAGCCCACCAGAGATCCTAGTGGGCTTTGCCAGTGACAGAGAAAGGCTTTGATTTGTTATAGTTAGTTAGACATGGACCATTGCTTGTGGAGATGTCAAATTGTTTACCTGGTCACAGGAAGTATGTGACTGCTGGATTTTATGGTAAATCTGTTTAACTTTGAAAGGTTGTTGTTGAATTATGACGCCAGGATTCTTGGCCCCTGGAGAAGAATTCAATCCGGGGCCAAAGACGAGACTTGATCGCTCAGAGCTTTTGTGTAACAAAGTTTTATTAAAGTATAAAGGAGATAGAGAAAGCTTCTGACATAGGCATCAGAAGGGGGCAGAAAGGGTACCCTCCTGCTAGTCTTCAGCTGGATGTTATATAGTCACAAGCAGCCGGTTAATGAAAGAAAGGAATGTCTCAGAACTCAGAATGACACCAGGCCCCTCACCCATAAGATGAATTTTGGGATAATCTTGGCACCAAATGGTTTATCTTGGGCCATAAAATGATTAACTTGAATCTTAAAGAAGGGCAGATCACCATACAAATAGTTTCATTTACACAGATTAGAGGAACAGCATCGGAGTATAACATACTGGTTTATCAAGTAGGTTCTGAGCCCAAAAGGCGGAACCGACTTGAAGACAGATTTAGGGTAAATGCATAGTACATTAGCATAGCTTAAGATAAACATTTCCATAAGAAAAAGGCATTGGTTAACTTTAGGTGAAACCAGGTGTCATGGCAACACAGAATTTTAAGAGAAAACTTCTTTTAAATTTGTATAGAGAAGGAAAAAATATTGCTAGTTTGTTTCCTCCTGCCACTTAAGAGAGATAAAATGTCTGACACTTGCAGGCTATTTCCTCCATTTGGAGACCCTTGGCATTTAACATTGCAACTAGTAATCAGTGAGAGGTTCTTTTGCTTTGTATCCTCATTAGCACTTGGTATTGTTTGAATTTTAGACTTTCTTTTAGGTGTGTAGTGTGTATGTAGTGCATCACATTAATGTTTTAATTTGCATGTAACTAATAGCATACTATATTGAATATGGTTTCATGCCTTACTCGGCATCAGAATATATTTTTTGGTGAGATGTCTTCAGTTATGTTTTGATTTTGTGATCCTATCCTTCAGGTTTGTTTTGTTTTGTTTTTCACTTTTTGGGAGGCTATCACTTCTCTACCGTACATGATATGAGTAACATGCAAGTAATACTCATCCTTTTCAAGTGAGTCTGTCCTAAAAGTTTCAGGTTGGTTAAACCTTAAATATTTTATTCAATTGTCAATGAAGAAACTATAACTTTTTTTTTTTTTTTTCTTTTCAGGAGACATTAAATCTACAGTTAATGTTCACATTCTTCCTTCCACTTCCTAGGTTTAATTTCATATCAAGTTGCTCAAATATGACAGCACACACCTCCACAAGAGCAATACACACTTTCTGCAGCAGCAGCAGGCATAGAACAGACAAATTTTTATTTGTTCAAGAAAGATTTCTCCAATGAAAGTATTAAAATTATAATCAAGTGCTGTGTGTAGTAGACATCACACCATCACCCATAGTGAGCAAGTTCTTTGGAGTCTTTCTGAGATAACTCCATTTTAATTGTCACTGCTTTAAAATTACTAGCTAAATAGCTATTTCCCAAGATCATTTGAGCTTATAAAGTAAGGGTTAACCCAAGAATGCCTTTAAGTACACTCCTATTGCAAGAAATCTATTGCATCTTTGAAATAACATCTTCCTTCTTCTTCAAGTATTATCATATTTAAAATATAGGTTTCAAATACATGAAAATTATAGATTATTCATGTGTAAGGATTTTTTTTCTTTAGAATCACAAGATTATTTCTGCCAAAAAAAAAAAAAAAGAGAGAGAGAGTGTTTCCCCACCAGTGTGTGATTTTTAAAGCAAGCGTAACCTCCATGGTGGATTTTGTGAATGAAAATTTGAGTTTTCAGTGATATGAGTAAAAGTGAAAATGTCTTTTCTATATTTCTAAAAATGAAAATTGAGTACCTATTTTATAGGTTCTCAAGTTGCTTTTTGATTATCTAATTTTCTTGGGAAAAAACCCTGTTAGTTTTTTTACTTCCTATGCATTTTGCTAGACTAGCAAGAAGAGTCATTAATTTATCTTCTGAATTTTTTTTTTTTTTTTTTAGTTTATATTTTCCCAGAACAAGATACTGAGACAGGAATTCAAGTGAAAAGAATGTATTTGATCATTGCAGTAAATTCAGATAGAGGTATAGGGAAGATAAAGCAGCCCACACAAGTGTGCATTTTCAAGCTAAAGCTAAGGTCCAGTGGAACTTGATTTTGCCAAGGGAATGAGGAATGGCATCGCCCCAACTCTAAGAAACACTGTTATCCCACCTGAGGATTAAGGGAGCTGTGTGTGTGTGTGTGTGTGTGTGTGTGTGTGTGTGTGTGTGTGTGTGTGTGTGTTACACTGAGGGCTAATCCCCAAAATTGGTAATTTCCCATCAATTGGACTTGCTGTATTTTGAAAGAGCACTTCCCCTAAAGCTAAAGAGAGAGAGAGAGAGAGAAGACCTAAGTAGGGGTCTAGGCAGTAGGAAATCTTTAGGATCTATTACAATGGGGTGGTGAGACTATGACATTAGACATAAATTTCATTTAAAACTCAAACAAGTGATATGGACCAAAGAATTTTCTGTACTGTTTTTGAAGATATTATATCCCAATCACTGTGGTGATAATATCCCCAGAACCAGTGCCATATAAATTCATGTGCCCACGTCTCTGCTATTCTGTGCAAATTCCTTTTGTTTTTTATATTTAAGAATTTTTCTTTCTTTCTTGGGAAGGCAGCAAAATTTCTTATTATTATTCTTTTATTTTTATTTGGCTTTGTTTTTTAATTATTTCTTAAAGGGAAGTTCAGAACTGTCTAATCTATAGTTTTGCTACAACAAAAAAGTCTCCTTAAGTGAATTAGTTTTATTTACTGGAAAAACTTCTCACTGCAATATTATTTGAGTAGTTAGTGATTTATATGCTTATAATTATTCTCTCCTGCTAGGTACAAATTCCATGAAGATAGAATTCCATTATCTGTCAATCACAGATAGCTTCAATGAAAGAAGTTAATTCTGAACCCCAGCAGTCTGACTTCAAGGCCTGTGTACTTAACTGGTAAGTTACATTGCTTTATAATTTTTGCTTATAATATAATTTCCTTTTAGTAAAAGTTTTTCATGTTTACTATGGGAAAGACAGCATGGAAATTTTTGCATGCATTAGTTCATTTAATATTTGCAATTACACTAAGTAAGTATATTATTATTCTCACTATATAGATGAGGGAAATGACTTTTTCAATTGAGGTAACAGGTAATTAGTATCAGAATTAAAACCCAGGACTACCCAAAACAGAAGTTCTGATTGTTCATTTTTTTCTTCCTATTTATCTGTGCTTTCCTTCCTTTCTTTCATTCCAACTTCCTTTCCCCTCATCTGTCTTATTTCCTGCTCTTCCCTTCTTCCCCTCCTTCCTTTTCTTTCCTTCTTTCTTTACTTTTTAAACATTTATTGTGATTCACTGATATCTCATCACTTCATATTCAAGGCACTCAGGGTAAAATGATGAACGAAACCAGTATGGTTTATGTTCAATTGAAATGCACATCCTAGTGAAGGGTAAAAACAAATAAAAAATGTAAGTAGACAAATCTGATATCACACAGTTTAGTAAACATTGTGAAAGGACCTAAGTGAATAATTAAAATGGAAAATAACAATGAGATCCTCTCTTCTAACAAAAATGATATATTAACTGAAATGTAATGAATGAGATAATCAGATCTGTAAATGTTTAGAGAAACAGAATTTCAGATGTAAGAGCAGCATCTAAAAACATCTTGATTTGAGAAAGAGTTTCTGTGGGCTTATGGAAAACCATTTTGTATGGAAGCTAGTTAGCAACAATAAGTGGGTACATGATAACATTATAATCAATTAAAATCTTGAAATGTATTATCAAATAACTATTCTTAATAATTCCTATGGCCACTTATGACCAAGTATAATTTGATCAGAAATTTCTGCTATTATTTTAAAATGTCTTTTAAAAGAGGATTTGGTGTTTTGTAGATTCTGATCCCCCTATCCAAGTTTCTCTTAAATTTCTTCCTCTTGGAAAAATGTGTAAGGCCTGTTTTCTCTATCAAAGATTTCCGCCATATTTCTTGAAACAAATACAATTGCTTCCCCCTTTAAATAACTCTTATACTTTTATTGTGGTATTTACCAAACTATAGTTGAAATAATGTATCTGTAGCTCTGTGTCTGAGGACTTGTAAGGCAATGATTATTTTCTTATTCACTGTGTGCTGCATTTAAAAAAATATTAGGCTTGTTGTGTGTGTTTTAATTTACATATAGTAAGTTAAACCTTCTTCATGTATAATTTTCTTTGCATTTTGACACAAAATGTAGTCATGTTGCAGTCACAATCATGAAGTAGAATAGTTTTGTAAACCAAAATGTTTTCTCAAGCTCTCTGCATTTGAACCTATCTACTATTCCATTCCCTTGCAATTAGTGATTTGTTTACTATCTCTATAGTTTTGTTCATTCCAAATGTCATATAAATAGGATCATGCATCATAAATGTTTTGGTCCTGCTTCTTTTACATAGCATGATGCTTTTGAATTCCAACCATTTGGTTGTGTATATCAGTAGCACATCTATTTATATTGCTGAGAAATATTCCATAATATGAATGAACAAGTTTGTTTACATATTTACATTTTGCAGGACATATAGGTTGTTTCAGGCCTTGAATTTATAAATAAAGCTACTACTGATGTTTTGTGGACATTTGTTTTCATTTATCTTTGGCAAATAAAGATACTGAAGACTCTTAGGTCAATTATGGAATGTTTAAATTTACGCTAAAATTGCCAAATTATTTTCTAAAGTTGCTATGCTATTTTCCATTTTTAGTATTAATGAGTGAGAGTTTATGCTGTTTTTCAATTGGTATTGTCAAATTGTATTCATTTTTCCCCCTTCCAGTCATTCTATTAGTTATGACATGATTTTAATCTCTCATGTGATGAATGATAATGATCATTTTTCATTTGGTTGTTTGCCATTCATATCTTCTTTGGTCAATAATTCATGAAAGTCATCTGTAATTTTAAAATATTATTACTGAACTCTGAGAGTTTTTATATGCACTGAATATAAGTACTTTATCTGGCAAAAGTTTTGAAAATACTTTTTTTTTGTCTTTTCCTTTATTTATTATTATTTTTTAATAGTTACTTTAGAAAGGTAGAAGTTTCTATTTTGAAGTCCAGTTTAGAGATATTTTAATTTTTTCTCACTGAAAATCACAATGAATCTGTTCAATGTTTTCTTATAGAAGACATATATTTGATGTTTTACATTTTGGTCTATGATTGCCTTTTAGTTTGTTTGTTGACCTATTTTTTTTTTTTTTTAACTATGTGTAGTTTGAGATTCACTTGATCGTATGTGCCTGCTAAGTCACTTCAGTCATATCCAACTCTGGGCAACTCTATGGACAGTAGCCCCCCAGGCTCCTGTGTCCATGGGGATTCTCCAGGCAAGAATACTGGAGTGAGTTGCCATGCCCTACTCCAGGGGATCTTCCTGACTCATGGATCAAACACACTGTCTCTTATGTCTCCTGCATTGGCAGGAGGGTTCTTTAGCCCTAGTGCTGCCTGAGAAGCCCTCACTTGATAGTATATGATATCAAATTTTACATTACCATTAGGTGACTGAAGTGTATTTTTCCCATGGAGTTGCTCTGCACATTTGTATCAAATCTGTTGTCTTATAACTGTAAGAAACTATATGTCCATAATGTACAATTCAAGCCTATCCTTTCACCAATTCTATACTGTGTTGATACCACTAGTTTTATTTTTGTCTTGAATTCAGATAGTGTTGAGTCTTCTGTCTTTATTCTGTTTAGTTTAGTTGCTTTTCCACATAATGTAATAACTTTTTGAATTCTATTTTTAAAAACTTTCTGGGAATGTAACTGGCTTATGATGAATCTATAAACTCTAATTTCTGTAACATATCCTTATATAATATCACTCTGATAGAACTCTAACTTATCAAAATATTTAATGGAGTAGCATGGCTGTGGCCAACAGTGATAGCCATGTCATGCCTGAAGTTGAAAATGTAGCAAGACTTAACTAAATCTCATTACTAGGTATGTATGAATAATGATCCCTTTAAGAAAAATTTACATGCTCTGCAGAAAATGAAATAATAATGATAAATACATTGTTTCCCAGTACAAATAAAGAAAAATTTATGTTTTTTTTTTGTCAAAAGTAAAAACCAATACAGTATTGTAAAGCAAAATAAAGTAAAAATAAAAGTTAAAAAAAATTCCTATTTCCCTTTGTACACATTAATTTTAACCTAAAATAATTAAAAGCCTATGAATGCAAAATGGGTAAGTATAGTTTGGAGAAGAGACAATTTTATTAGTCAATATCACAGTATTATAAACTGTAGACATCTTTATTAAAATATCAGATTTTTTCTTATTTTAAGGAATGACCTTCAGTGTTTTTCATGCACTCTAACATCATTACTGGTGATTTGTTTCCAAGTTAATAAGAATGCATACTCTGGGTAGCTTCAGAATCATGCCATATATATGTATGCTTTTAGCTCTTTCCTTTCTTGTCATCATGTTTATGTACCTTCATCAGCCTGTGGCACTTTGTGCTTATTTAGTTTTCTTAAGTGGTCCTTAATTAACAAATGACTTGACATCTCTTCTGTAAAGTGAGACTTAAGCAATATTTCTAATTAATTTATACTTGAAAATGGCACATCACAGGGGAATATTATAAACCTATTATTTTTCTATACAATGATTAATGGGTCTCTAAATAGTTTAAAATGTTATAAATGTATATTTTCATGATCAGAAATGATATAATAGGAAACGTTGAGAAACAGAATAGTTGAAATAAGAGAATATTGATGTAATGATGGTGTAATGTGATATTGGAAGATCATGTGTTACTCGAAAATAGAATTAAAGTGTTTTGTCTAAATAAATTACTATTAGCTGCATTTGTGTAGAACAAACTCATATAGCATGTAATTCTTATCTAGAGTATCCTCTCCTTGATTGAAGAAAAATAAACGACTCATTGACACCAGTATTTATGAGAAAAACACCTCTTTTGCCATGTCAGGATCTGTTGTGGTTCCTGTCTCAGGAACCATTTCTCATCACTCAAAAAAAAAAAATAGACCACAGGAAAAAAAAAATAATTCAATCTCCTGTTCCTTTGAACAGAGTGTTTCTCTGAAATTTCTCTAATTGTAGCCATGAAACAGTTAATCCTTGGAATTTGGACAGCAAAATATCTGGATGATGGGGTGACTATCTTAAATTACCCTGAAAAATGTAAATCTTCCTATTGCAGATATATTCAATTCTTTATTTATGCCGTGATGGTTTTTGTATTTTCATCGTTAAAATCCTATTGCAGTATTGCAACTTTAGTTGTAGGGTTAATGAAACCAGATACCAGACAGATTAATTTATTTTATTAAATAGACTAGATAATTTACCATCATAAAGACAGAGCCTGAGAATAAAACTACAAAGTAATATTTATATCTGTATTAGATACCACGTGGAAAATACCCTTATCAAAAAATGTACTTTTACCTTTCATTCTTTCATATCTTACTATTCATTATAAAAATATTGGCAATCAATTTAGAATAACTAAAAAATAAAATATTTTATTATAAAGATATACAATAGTTATAATTCTATATTGATTTTTTGGAATTCATCATGTTTTTCAAACAAAGTTAATAAGATAGAGGAATAAATTTAATCAAAAATGGTATCATAGATTACAATGTCCAATGTAAAATATTACATCCGAGGTCTTACAGAAAAGAAAAATCCACAATAAATTTGTTCAGGTCTCAGATTAGGTTTTAGCCTATTTACAAGCTACTTATTTAGCTTTTTAGCATTTTATAGATGCTGACCGAAGAAAAAAGACTCCTGGTTCAAATACAAAATATTCTTAATATTCACAGGACAGCATAAGTAAAAGGTAAATCTGCATGTTTTTAAGTAGTTTGGTTGTCCCAGAGTCCCATA
The DNA here is from genome assembly GCF_032405125.1 of Capricornis sumatraensis. Classification (NCBI taxonomy): domain Eukaryota; kingdom Metazoa; phylum Chordata; class Mammalia; order Artiodactyla; family Bovidae; genus Capricornis; species Capricornis sumatraensis. Next base: position 126,264,222 of record NC_091071.1, read on the forward strand.
GGAAAGAAGAAATATGGGCCCAAATGGTAGGTCTGCTTTATATAATATATGAGAAATATTGACCTTTGTGGTCTACCACTTAAGAAGCAATCCTGCTTTTTGCCCCAAATCAAGTTATTATCTTATTCCTTACGGTTACTTTCTGGAAATTCAGACCTGAGAAATATGCCAGGTAAAAGTCCTCGGAACCTTACCCTCTAGACACATCCTATAAGATGTGCAGGAACATGAGTAATCTATGCAAGAGTGTTTCTCCCCAAAAGGTTTGAGTATACATATGAAATCCATGATATAGATAGATAATATATATAGTATATATGCTTTTGAACTGTGGTGTTGGAGAAGAGTCTGGAGAGTCTCTTGGATTGCAAGGAAATCCAACCAATCAATCCTAAAGGAAATCAATCCTGAATATTCATTGGAAGAAATGAGGCTGAAGCTGAAATGCCAATACTTTGTCCACCTGATGGGAAGAACTGACTCATTGGAAAAGACCCTGATGCTGGGAATGATGGAAGGTGGGAGAAGAAGGGGATGATAGAGGATGAGATGGTTGGCTGGCATCACTGACTTGATGTGTTTGAGCAAGCTCCAGGAGTTGGTGGTGGACAGGGAAGGCTGGTGTGCTACATTCCATGGGGTCACAAAGAGTCAGACACGACTAAGTGACTGTCCTGAACTGAGCTGACATGTATATCTGATTCAGATTTATGAAATCAAGCATATTAAATAAATAATTTTATTCCTCTTCCACATGGAAACAAATCCCTCCAAATAGTCAATGTGAAACTAATCTGTTATCATATTTTTGTTCACTCATTTATTGAGTTCATTCTGTGCTTCAAGATGGGAAAAAAACAAATGGGACTTGTTTCTTTATTCAGGTAGTTGAGGAGGAAACTTGTATTTATTTTTTAATATTGCAAATTTTAACAGCTTAAACCAGTGTTGTCATTGATGTCAACCCCTAGGCTTTTCCTTCTTTTTTTGGGGGGATGATATTTAGGAATTGCTTTGAGTCAAATACGTGCACACATACACAGGCACATATGGCATTATATATTTTGGTCAACACATATTTTCTTCACTTAGGCAATCTCTGTATACTTGATTACTTGATTTATCACCTATGTCTTATAATTTCTCTACAAGAAAAAAAATTCTAAGAGAAATTTTTTAATATAACTAATGAATTGTATTTTTAACATAATTAAAAAATTGAATTCCAAAGACATTTTGAGGAGGCTATATTCAGCAAGACTTTGGTATTTAATGTATTCATTGGTGTGGTAATACACAGTAAAATGCACAGAATGTCTTATGTTTAAAGTTTTTTATCCATATTATATACAAACATTAAAGAGATTTTTAAAATCAATATTAATATTTTATCATGCAAATTAGTCAAAATGCAGATTATTTCAGAAGAGAAAATTTGACTGAAGATATGCACACCTCTGGTCATTTGTAACCCAAAGCTATATCTTTGACTGGAATATTAAGAGTAGAAGGACTTATGAAAATATAGTTTATGTTCATATATTTTCAGAAAAATAGACCAGGGAAGGTAAAAGTAGTCTTTTTATTATAAAGTAGCAAATTAGAAGCAAAACTAGAAAATATTTTTTTTCCATCTTCCAATCTGGAGCTTTTACCTGGGAATAGAACTTGTGAAAATGTATTAAAACCTCAACTAGAAGAAATAAGAAAATACTGATTTAATAAGATTAGGTTAATTAAAATAATAATACTAATAATATTGGCTAACATTTATTGAGAGTTTATTGTATATTGAACACTAAATAATTTTTGCATAAAACCTCAAGAAATATATGTATTCGTTATTACCATATTTTTCAGATGAATAATGAGGAACCCAGAGGCTTTAGTTAATTTTTCCATAATTAACAAAATAATAAATGATGGACCCATAGTTGTATGTTAGTAGTATGACTTTAGAACAAATATTCTCAACTATTAAAGTGTATATTTGAAGCACAATCTAAAATACAGGTAAAATGTCAGAAAAATAGAATATTAGAAAGAGAACATAATTAATTTCATATTGTTATACATGAAATGTGTGATCCATTTTAATGCAGGTGGGGAAGGTGGACAGAAATTGAGAACTATGAATTGATGGCAAAACTCATACACATTCCAACTGTTCCTAAACCTGGTAGATGCAAATGAGGAGATGTGATTATGGAAAATTGTGGGTGCAGACCAAAATAATTTGCCCAAAACATCTTCTATCTTTGGAAGTCTAGAAGAAATTATTCGGAACCATGATTTGAAAGTAGAATTGGGGGGACAAAAGGGTAATATAATAGAGTAATAAGAATCCTAAACTAATTCACGGTTTGTTAAGTATCAAATCCTAGATGGTTACACGAGTCCTTTAGATCAGTGTCAGAAGAAATCGCCAAGTATTCTTTCCAGGGAAAAATAAGGTCATTTTCACCAAGCTCATTAATTTTTCAACTCTACATAAGCTTTGGTGCCTACCTTTCAATTCCTAACTATTCTTACTGACCATGGAGAAGCAGCATGATGAATGTTACTGAGAAATTATGTATCGTTTCTAATGACCAAGTTAAGCATTTCTTCGGACTTTCTCCAACCTCCAATGCCTGGCCCTCCTCTTATCCTCTATCAGTAACTCTCTTGTAGTACATCATTTTGGAAAACATGAGTCTCATTCATTCATTCATTTCAGTCATTCAGTCGTGTCTGACTCTTTGCTATCCCATGAATCGCAGAACGCCAGGCCTCCCTGTCCATCACCAACTCCTGAAGTTCACTCAGATTCACATCCATAGAGTCAGTGATGCCATCCAGCCATCTCATCCTCTGTCGTTCCCTTCTCCTCCTGCCCCCAATCCCTCCCAGCATCAAAGTCTTTTTCAGTGAGTCAACTCTTCGCATGAGGTGGTCAAAGTATTGGAGTTTCAGCTTCAGCATCATTCCTTCCAAAGAAATCCCAGGGCTGATCTCCTTCAAAATGGACTGATTGGGTCTCCTTGCAGTCCAAGGGACTCTCAAGAATCTTCTCCAACACCACAGTTCAAAAGCATCAATTCTTCAGCGCTCAGCCTTCTTCACAGTCCAACTCTCAGTCTAGTCATGTTTAAATGAATCTAAATCATATCATAGATATTAGGTGCTTCTAGTTGGGTGTTATTTTGACTTAATGGTACTAGTTTGTGAAAACCATTTACTGTCCTTTTAGTTGTGTAAAAAGGGATAACAGTGTAAGTTATTGAATGTAATGATTAGTTAATACATCTAAAGCACTTAAAGAAGGTCTAAAATGTACTGGAAGATGGAAGAATAGAAATTTGTGGATGGAGCATTTCAATTCTCTTTAGCACTTTAGGCAATAAAAGTAATATTATGGATCTCATTCCTTTTTAGCATGTGGTGTTCACAGGAAATAATGCTTTACTTACACATAAACTATTAAGACTAAGCCATTCATTTATATGTCTGTCTATAGCTTCTATGGAAGACTCTTTAAACTGTATTTGCATTTTGAGTATAATACAAATTTTAATTTTGGTATAAAGTTATATGGGATGATCTTTGTTGAACACCATTTAATGAAAAGGGATAGCTAAGTTGAAACAACTTCACACTGCTCTGAGAATTTCCTTATTATTGAAGAAAGAATGGGAAAAATCTCAAATATTATTTCTTTAAATTTTTCTAGTAAAAGGACTCTTGCTTAATTCTTTTAAAAATAGTTTAAACTTAGAAGCCCTAGTTGTGTAACAAGTAAATACGAGAAAATGGCAGGGATGGCAGGAGGCAGGGGGCAGTGGCTCAGTTGTAAAGAATCTGCCTGCAATGCAGGAGACCATCTACAATGCAGGAGACCCAAGTTCGATCCCTGGGTTGTGAAGTTCCCCTGGAGAAGGAAATGGAAACCCACTCCAGTATTCTTGCCTTGGAAATCCCATGGACATAGGAGCCCAGTGGTCTACAAGCCTTGAGGTTGCAAGAGTGGGACATGACTTAGTCACTAAACCACCACCACCAGTTTATTATACACGTGAACACTGGATTACTTAAGGATTATTGTCTGTTTACAAATTTCACATTTTATGGAATATAATTACTTTAAATTGTTGAGATAACGTACTTTTATATCTTAGATTTGCAGAAGTTATGATGTGTTTTACTGCAGTTTAATCTACAATATTTGCATTGCAGTATATGGGGGGGACAGATGGAACACAGGGAAATTTGGGGGCAATGAAACTAATCTGTGCAATACTATAATTGTTCATAGATTCCAGTATACATTTGTCAAAACTCATAGGGTGTATAACACAAAGATTGAATTGCCAGGTTCCTCTTTCTATGGAATTCTCCATGTAAGAATACTGGAGCAGTTACTGTATTAGTCACTCCATCATGTCTGACTCTTTGTGATGCCATGGACTGTAGCCCACCAGGCTCTTCTGTCCATAAAATCCTTCAGGCAAGTATACTAGAGTGGGTTGCCATTTCTTTCCCCAGGGGATCTTCCTGACCCAGAGATTGAACCTGGGTCTCCTGCATTGCAGGTAGATATTTTACTATGTGAGCCACCCAGCAGCCGTTAACCATTCCCTTCTCCAGGGGATCTTCCTGACCCAAGAATCTCCTGCATTACAGGTGGATTCTTTACTGTCTGAGCCATCAGGCAAGCCCTTTAAAATATGATCCTTAGGTAATAATAATGAATTAATATTGGCTTATTAATTGTAATGGGTATATCACATCAATGTAAGATGTTAACAATAGAAAAGACTAGGAGGTAGGTGTTTGCTGAGATGTTATGTAGGAAGTTTCTTTACTTTCTACTCAATTATCTTACTCAGTTAGTTCTAAAAGGACCCTAAATGATGAGCCTTTTGATTTAAGGAAAAGTTAATTTAGAATCAGCAAGAAATACTGGAAAAGCAAAACTTTTGGCTTCATTCATACTTCTATTTCCTAAGGATGTACACGTGTAGTCATTTAGATTATCTGTCCTTTGGTTTGATCATCTAATAATAAAAGTGAAATTGTTAGTCACTCAGTCATGTTTGACTCTTTGTGACCCCATGGACTGTAGCCCACCAGGCTCCTATGTCCATGGATTCTCTAGGTAAGAATAGCGGAGTGGGTTGACACTATGAAATCAATTGTAACTGCCTTAAAATTTCTTTTGTGTGTTAAGTCAGATAACATTCATAGAGCAACTAGCACAGTACTAACACTAAGCAGGTGATTCATAATTAACAGATAGTATCAGATCTCACCTAGTTACATCAATTATTTGATGAATGTTTTCTGTATACCTGGTACCATTTCATGAAGTCTCTGTATTCTTGATAAGTATGGATTTTGTGCTAAAGAGCCTTTAACCATCTGTCATTTCTAACTAGATAAAACCCCTTACTTCTTAAAATACCCAAGGGAATTTTGTTTTTTATATTGAGAACTAACTAATAGACATAGAATTTTATGTAAATTAAGACAAGAGCTGCTCTACATTCCAATTCTGTAAATAAGTAGCATACTATTTGCAAATCTGTAAATATATGGGTTTAGATTTAATCCTATAAATATAGGAATTATAACATGTTCTTATCACAGAAAGCTATAGGGTTAATTGGTAAATGATAATGTAAATAAAATCATTCTGTTGAGATTTTGACATGGCATCCAGGTACTGCATTTCAGACTTTTGTTAACTATGAGGGCTACTACACTTCTTCTAAGAGATTCTTACCACAGTAGTAGGTATAATGGTCATCTGAATTAAAGTGACTCATTCCTGTCCATTTTAATTCACTGATTCCTAAAATTTTGATGTTCACTCTTGCCATCTCCTGTTTGACCACTTCCAATTTACCTTGATTAATGAAGCTAACGTTCCAGGTTCCTATGCAATATTGTTCTTTCAGCATCAGACTTTACTTTCACCACCAGACACAACCATAGTGGACATTGTTTCCGCTTTGGCTCAGCCTCTTCATTCCTTCTGGAGCTATTTCTCCACTCTTCTCCAGTAGCATATTGGACACCTACTGACCTGGGAATTTCATCTTTCAGTGTTATATCTTTTGCCTTTGCATTTTCATACTATTCATGGGGTTCTCAAGGCAAGAAGGCTGAAATGGTTTGCCATTCCCTTCTCCAGTGGACTACATTTTGTCAATGAAAAAAGGCTGAATGCCGAAGAATTGATGCCTTTGAACTATGGTGCTGAAGAAAACTCTTGAGAGTCCCTTGGACAGCAAGGGGATCAAACTAGTCAATTATAAAGGAAATCAACACTGAATATTTATTGGAAGGACTGATGCTGAGGCTGAAGCTCCAGTATTTGGTCACCTGATGCGAAGAGCCAACTCTTTGGAAAAGATCCTGATGCTTGGAAACAGAGAAGGCAGGAGGAGAAGGGGATGATAGAGTTGGTTGGATGGCATCATTGACTCAATGGACATGAGTTTGAAAAAACACCAAGAGATGGTGAAGAACAGGGGGCCTGGCATGGTGCAGTTCTGGCATGGGGGTAGCAAAGCATCAGATGACTGACTGAACAACATTAAATAAGATCATGACATTATTCCCATGACTTTGTATGTATTACATAGTCTAATTTATCAGTTGCTCTGCTAGAGGAATAAGTATGACATCATTGTTAGAGGGCATATCAATCTAGGGAGCTCTAGCAACCATTCAATCAGATACATGTAAACATAGATATGATTTAAAATTCATCCAAAGTTGAAAATGCATAAATTTTCAAATCTGCAGTTATTTTAATTATGCATCAAGCAAAAGCAGGGAAACAGTATAAAAGATGATTATTTGAAAAATAAAATTAAAAAAAGAATAGTTTAGCCTCTGGTTCCAATTTTTGTGTAATGTAAACCAAGTTATTATTATGAAAAATAACTAAAGTAATCAATATCTACATATCACACAGAAGATTCATAAGTAGTCTAACTAATAGTCTAATGTCAGACTTTGGATCACTGAAGCTGGGACATTATATAATGTCTTTTGTGTCACTGACATCTAGAGTCATGTTTAGTAAGAATTAGAATGTCAGCAATGGGAACTGAGATATGGGCATTAACACAGAGCTACTACTATCTGGAGTGGGAAGTATATAATATAAAGTCAATGATTTAATAGAGACTTTTAAAAAGTAGTGACAAAAATTCCCATTTTATGGATATATTCATATATATATAATATATGAATATATATTAATATATGAATGCATGTATATATATATATATATATATATATATAGGCAATGTATGTATGTGATATATTTGTCACATACAGAGAGTTTGGAAAACTGGTACAAACTACACTCAGGAAACTTACAACTCAATTAGAGATATACCATTATTGAAGGTAAATCAGTATCAATTCAAAGTGACTTGTTATCATTTTAATATGTCAAGTAACCACTAAAAATATCTATACAGAGAAGGAAAATGGGAGGTAAAAAATTCAGTTAAAGAGTAAACAAAAATAAAATAAGGAGGAAATTGAAGAACAAAAAGTAACATGACATGTAGAATATAGGATGATATAAATTTTCATATTAGTAATTGCTTTAGTTACAAATGGAATAATCCTTCTCATCAAAATGCAAAAATTGATTGAATGGGATAAAAAAATTTTGATTGAGTTCAGTTCAGTTCAGTTCAGTTCAGTTGCTCAGTCATGTCTAACTCCCTGCAACCGCATGAACCACGTCAGGCCTCCCTGTTCATCATCAACTTCTGGAGTCTACCCAAACTAAAGTCCATTGAGTGGGTGATGCCATCTAACCATCTCATCCTCTCTCATTCCCTTCTCCTGCCCTCTATCTATCCAAGCATCAGGGTCTTTTCAAATGAGACAACTCTTCACATCAGGTGGCAAAAGTGTTGGAGTTACAGCTTCAACATCAATCCTTCCAATGAACAACCAGGACTGATCTCCTTTAGGATGGACTGGTTGGATCTCCTTGCAGTACAAGGGACTCTTAAGAGTCTTCTCCAACACCACAGTTCAAAAGCATCAACTTTTCGGTGCTCAGTTTTCTTTACACTCCAACTCTGACATCCATACATTACTACCAGAAAAACCATAGCCTTGACTAGATGGACATTTGTTGGCAAAGTAATGTCTCTGCTTTTGAATATGCTGTCTATGTTGGTCATAACTTTCCTTTCAAGAAGAAAACGTGATTTAATTTCAGGGCTGCAATCACCATCTGCAGAGATTTTGGAGCCCCCCAAAATAAAGTCTGACACTGTTTCCACTGTTTCCCCATCTATTTGCCATGAAGCGATGGGACCAGATGCCATGATCTTCGTTTTCTGAATGTTGAGCTTTAAGCCAACTTTTTCACTCTCCACTTTCACTTTCATCAAGAGGCTTTGTAGTTCCTCTTCACTTTCTGCCATAAAGGTGGTGTCATCTGCATATCTCAGGTTATTGATATTTCTCCCAGCAATCTTGATTCCAGCTTGTGCTTCTTCCAGCCCAGCGTTTCTCATGAACTCTGCATAGAAATTAAATAAGCAGGGTGACAATATACAGCCTTGACGTGGTCCTTTTCCTATTTGGAACCAGTCTGTTGTTCCATGTCCAGTTCTAACTGTTGCTTCTTGACCTGCATATAGGTTTCTCAAGAGGGTTGTCGGGTGGTTTGTATTCCCATCACCTTCAGAATTTTCCACAGTTTATTGTGATCCACACAGTCAAAGGCTTCAGCATAGTCAATAAAGCAGAAATAACTTTCTTGCTTTTTTGATGATCCAGTGGATGTTGGCAATTTGATCTATTGTTCCTCTGACTTTTCTAAAACCAGCTTGAACATTTGAAAGTCCATGGTTGATTGAGTTTGTAACTCTCTAAATTAGACTTTGTACACAAAAGCAGAAATAGGTAGAAAGTGAACAAATGAAAAATGATAGTTCATGAAAATAGTAACCAAAGTGACTGGGATAGATATACTATCAGACAATATAAACCCCAAGTCAGTTAAAGAAAACCATAGGATATTATATATTGCTAAAAGAGCCAGTCCATAAAGAAGATGTAACAATTTTATACATATGCCCAGTTAACAAAAGACCACCAAAATATGTGTATCAGAAATTGACAGAATTGAAATGAGAAATGAACCATTCTAAAATATAATTCAAGACTGCAATGTCCCACTTTCAATAATGGACAGAACAAGTAGACTGAAGATCAATAAGGAAGCAGAGGACATGAACAGCACTACAAATAACCAATTCCATCCAACATTTACATAGCACTCTACCTAATAACAGGATACATATTCTTCTTAAGTATACATAGAACACTCTCTAGGGTATATCATATGTTATCTCTCTATCACAGACAGACAGACACACAAATGGAATGAAACTAAAGATGTATAACAGCAGAAACACTTGAAAAGTTCACAAACATATCAAAATTAAGCAATAAATTTTAAAATAATTGCTGTGTGAAAGCATGAATAACAATAGAAACTAGAGAATTACATGAAATGAATATTGGAACAATAGAGACAATGAATTAAAGCAAGAGTTGGTTCTCTAAAAAGGTCCATGAATTGATGTACTTTCAACTAGATAGACTAAGAAGAAGTGAAGATTCAACTCCCTAAAAACAGGAATGAATATAGACTTTACTACCAACTTACATTGGAGAAGACGATGACACCCCACTCCGGTACTCTTGCCTGGAAAATCCCATGGATGGAGGAGCCTGGTAGGCTGCAGTCCATGGGGTTGCGAAGAGTCAGACACGACTGAGTGACTTCACTTTCGCTTTTCACTTTCCTGCATTGGAGAAAGAAAATGGCAACCCACTCCTGTGTTCTTGCCTGGAGAATCCCAGGGATGACAGAGCCTGGTGGGCTGCTGTCTATGGGGTTGCACAGAGTTGGACACGACTGAAGCAACTGAGCAGCAGCAGCAACAACCAAGTTACATACATTAAAAGGATTGTGAAAGAAAAAGTCACTCAGTCATGTCTGACTCTTTATGAGTCCATGGACTGTCCATGGAATTCTCCAGGCCAGAATACTGGAATGAGTGCCTTTCCCTTCTCCAGGGGATCTTTTCAACCCAGGGATTGAACCCAGGTCTCCCACATTGCAGGCTTATAAGAAAATACAATGAACAATTGTTCACCAACCATCGGATATCATAGATGAAATGGAATAATATACAGAAAACACAAACTACCAGAACTGACTCAAGAAGACATAGAAAATGTAAACAAACCTATAAAAAATAAAGCAATTGAATCAGTATTCAAAATTCCCAGCAAGGAAAATTCCAAATTCCAGGAGTATATTGCTTCATTAGTCATTTTATTCAAATATTTAAAGAAAAATTTATAACAGTATTTCTCAAACATTTCCAATAAATAGTATAGTATTACCCTGATTTCAAAACCAAACAAATATCCCGATACAAAAATTATATAGATCAGTATCCTTTTGTCAATACTGAACAAAATTCTTCAGCATAATACTAAAAAACCTGAGCTAAGCAAAATGTTAAAAGGATTATATACCACAATCAAATAAAATTTATCCTAGGAAAACAGGAAATATTCAACATTAGAAACACCATCAATGTAATATATCACACCAAATAGAATAAAAGATTAAAGACACACACAATTGCTTCTAGTGAAGCAAAAAAAAAAAAAAAAGGACAGAAATCTAATATGTATATAAGGAAAGCACTCAACACATTAAGAATGGAAGGGAACATTCTCAACTTGATAACATCTAGAAATAACTCACAGCTAGCAATGATTAAAAACTGAAGGTTTTCTTCTTTTTGGGGTTACATTATACTCCTGAAAAAGACATATTGAAATCATAACCCTTTTTACCTGTGAATGTAATCTTATATTTGCAGATATAATTAAGATTTTAGTAAGGATAAGTTTATAATGGATTAAGGCATACTCTTTTTTAAAAATTGAAGATAGTTGATTTACAATATCCTGTTAGTTTCTGGTGTACAGTAAACTGACTTAATTATATATATGTATATGTGTGGTCAGTCTGTTAATCAAGTCTGACTCTTTGTGACCCCATAGGCTGTGGTCTGCCAGTCTCCTCTGTCCATGGAATTTTCCAAGTAACAATACTGGAGTGGACCATTTCCTACTCCATAGGATCTTCCCAGCCCAGAAATTGAAGCCATGTCTCTTGAGTCTCTTGGATTGGGAAAAGCCTATACACATAAATATTTCAGATTATATAATTTTCCCATTTCTTTTCCATTATAATTTATTAAAAGATACTGAATATATTTCACTACGATCTACAATACCTAGTTATCTATTTTGTTAATATATGATAGTTTAGATCTGATACCCAAAATTCTTAATTAATCCCTCCCCCCTATCTTTCCCTATTGGTAATCATAGGGAAATCATGATAATAACTGTGTTTTCTATGTCTGTGAACCTGTTTCTACTTTGTAAATAGGTTCATTTGTATCATTTTTTTTTTAAGATTCTACATATAAGTGATATTATATGACATTTATCATTCTCTGACTTCACTTAGGTTTATAATCTATAGGTTCATACATGTTGCTGCATTTGGGATTATTTCATTCTTTCATGGCTGAGTAATAATGTGTTGCATATACGTATCACTTATTTTTTATCCAGTCATCTGTTGATGAACACTTTGCTTACTCTCATGTTTTGTTTACTGTAAGTAGTGCTGCTATGAACATTGTGGTGCATGTATCTTTTCAAAATTAGAATTTTCTATGGCTATATGCCCGGGGTGGAATAGCAGGATCATATGGTAACTTTTGTTTTTCCCGATTAGATTTTATTTTAATTTTGTTTATTTTTAATGGTGTAAATGTGATTTTTAGTTTTTTAAGGAACCTCCATACTATTCTCCAAAAGGGTTGTGCCCTAGTGTATATTCCCACCAACAATGTAAAACTGTTTCTTTTTCTCGAAACCCTCTTTATTTTTTTTCTTAATTTTTATTTTTTCTTTATTTTGCTTTACAATACTGTATTGGTTTTGCCATACATTGACATGAATCAGCCACGGGTGTACATAAGTTCCCAATCCTGAACCCCCTCCCACCTTCCACCCCATATCAAACCCTCTTTAGAATTTATTGTTTATAGATGTTTTGATGATGGCCATTCTGACCAATATGGAAACTCCAAGATGGTGGAAATAGATGGGGAGTAGATGGTAGATAGATTGGGAAAAATGGAAACAGTGAGAGACTTACACTTTTTTGGGCAGGGGGGTGGGTGTCTCCAAAATCACTATAGATGGTGACTGCAGCCAGGAAATTAAAAGATACTTGCTCCTTGGAAGAAAAGCTATGATCAACCTAGACAGCATATTACAAAGCAGAGACATTACTTTGCCAACAAAGGTCTGTCTAGTCAAAGCTGTGGTGTTTCCTGTAGTCATGTGTGGATGTGAGAGTTGGACCATAAAGAAGGTTGAGCATCGAAGAACTGATGCTTTTGAATTGTGGTGTTGGAGAAGACTCTTGAGAGTCCCTTGGACTTCAAGGACATCAAATCAATCAATCCTAAAGGAAATCAACCCTGAATATCAATTGGAAGAAGTGATGCTGAAGTTGAAGCTCCAATAATTTGGCCGCCTGATGCAAAGATCTGACTCACTGAAAAATACCCTGATGCTGGAAAAGAGTGAAGGTAAGACGAGAAGCTGATGACAGAGGATGAGGTGGCTGGATGACATCATGACTCAAAGGACATGGATCTGAGCAAACGCTGGGAAACAGGGAGGACTGGTGTGCTGCAGTCCATGAAATCACAGAGTTTGACACAAGTGAGCTAATGAACAAACACAACAAATATCAGAGAATGTTTTGCTTGTGTTCTCTTGTAGGTGTTTTATGGTGTCATATCTTATATTTAATTCTTTTAGCCATTTTGATTTCATTTTTTGCATGGTGTGAGGGAGTGTTCTAACTTCACTGATTTATATCCAGCTATCCAGCGTCCCCAATACCACTTTCTGAAGAGACTATCTTTTCTCCATTGCACATTCTTGCCTTCTATTGAAGATTAGTTGACTGCAGACATGTGGATTTATTTCTGGGGTCTCTGTTCTGTTCCATTGATCTAAATGTCTGTTTTTGTGCCAATGTCACGTTGTTTTGATTACTGTCACTTTGAAATATTGTCTGAAATCAGTGGAGAGGTTATGCCTCTAGCGTTAGTCATTGAGTAGGCTATACTCTTGATCTAATATGACTAGTATCCTTAGAAGAAGAGTAGAAGAGACAGAGACACAGATACACAGAGAGAGGAGAGTATCATGTAAAGACACACAGAAAATTAGAGGGAAGGCAGCCATGTGGCAATTGAGGCAGAAATTGGAGTTAAACAGTTGCAGCCAAGGAACATTAATGATTACCTGCAGTCATCAGAAGGTACAACAGAGAACATGGCCCTTCCATGATGCTTTGATTTGGACTTCAAGCTTTTGGATATGTGGCTTGAAATTGATGTTTTAAGACACTCAGGTTGTGATGGTTTGTAGCAGATCTAGGAAATTAATACAACCATAAGATCAAGAAAAAGACACAATTATTCACTCTCATCAATTCTATTTAACATAATATCAGAAATTCTTATCAGAACATTTAGGCAAGAAATTAAGATGTATAGGGTCTCTTAGTTGGAAATAAAACTACTTCTAACTTTATATGACATGATCCTAAAATGTCCACAGAAAGAAACAATTAGAGCTAAAAAAAATAAATTCAACAAATTTGTAGGTTTAATGTCAACATTTGAAAATCAGTTGTACTTCGTACACTAGTAATAAGCCACCTGAAAAAGAAATAAAGGTAAGTATTCCATTTGCAATAGCAATAAAAAGAATAAAATTCTAGAAATTAGGTTATCCAAGGACCAGTAAGACGTACACTGAAAACTATAAAACTATAATATGTTCCTGAAAGATACTTAACAAAATCTAATATATGTAAAGATGTTTAAGAATTGGAGAAATTAGTATTTTAAGATGGAATTTTTACCCAAATTGATCTACAGATTTAATACAATCCTTATATAAATGTCCTGTTTTTTCAGAATTAAAAAATGACCCTCAAATTCATAAAATTTAAAATGACTTCAATTAAAAAAAAAAAAAGCTTGAGTTCAAAGTTAGAAGATTCCTAACATTACTACAAAGCTGCTTTAATCAAAACATTTTGGCACTCATATAAGGACAAACCTATAGAACAATAGAATCGAGTACAGAAGTGAACTCATATATCCATGGGCATTTCATTTTTAGGAAGTGAACAGAGACATTTAATGGAGAAGAATAGACTCTTCAATAGATATTAATGAAAAAACTGCACATCCATGTGCCAAAGAATGAAGAAGGACCCTATTTCATCGAGTAAAAAAAAAAAAAAAAAAAAGCTAAAAAAAAAAAATCATTGACTGAAGTATAACATGAAACTTGAAGACTTAGAAGAAAGCATAGAGTAAGACTATGTAACATTGGATTCATCAACGGTCTTAGATATAGCACCAAAGCACAAACAACAAAAGATAACATAGCTGAATTGGGCCTCATTAACAATGAAAATGTGCATCAACAGACATTGCTAAGAGAGGAAAGACAACCTGAAGCAAGAAAGAAAATATTCGAAAAATCATATAACTGATCAAATCCTAGTATCCAGATGACATGAAGAACTCTTTTTAACTTAACAATAAATAAACTATGAGTAAAGAGTTTATATAGAACTTTCTCCAGAGAAGATAACAAATGGCCAACATGAAAATATGAAAAGATTAGATATGTTGATGGAAATGTAGAGTAAATAGAAAATTCATACATTGTTAATAAAATATAAAATTTTGTGCTACTCTAGAAAAGTGTGATATCTCAACAAATGAAACATAAAATTATTGTATAACACAAGAAGTTTTCTTCTAGTGTATACTTTAAAGAATCATTAACTCCAGATGATACATTTGCACAAGAATGTTCAAAACTACACTATTGGACACAACTGATGTCACTTAGCATGCATGCATGCATGCATAGGCCAAAAGGTAGAAACAAATATTATTCAACTGACAAATGGATAGACAAAATATATAGTATATAATGGAATATTACTCAATAAGAAATAATATTACTGACTCTTACAACATGGTGAATCCTGAAAACATTACATTAAGTAAAGAAATCTAAACAGCAAAGACAAAATATTGTATATTTCTGTTTATATGTAATATGTATTAAAGAGAAATTCATAAACACAAAAAGCCATATTAGTAGTTATTAGTGGTTAGGGAAGAGTAGAAGTAACTATCTAATGTGTGTAGAGTTTCTATTTGGTATGATGAAATGTTTTGGAAATAGAAACTGTAGAATTTTAGAGTACCCTTCCCCATTAAAAAACAATTTGATAGATTTTTCAATTGTAATAATCCAATTCTTTTCTCAAAACTGCTACATTAAACTGCATGTTCTATATCATACAGGCTATCTTATTTTTAACAAAGTTTCTGTGGATAGTTGGATCATCTAGCACATTGTCACATTAATTTTTTTATTTTAATTTAGCTGGAGATTTAGTAACTCCATTTTTCATTCATCTTTATTGATTTCATTTGCTCTGACTATATATTCCTTTCTTTGTTGACCTTTGACACATGTAATTTCTTTTCTAAAATATAATCTGTGGAGTCTCATCATAATTCCTCAATATTGAACTATATTAAATGTGGTTATTGGGATAAAGTTGCATTTTAAATATTGTAGATTCTGAATCATCAGTTTTGAAACTGAATTATAAAATAGTCATAATTAATATTTTATTTCCAGTGCATATTGAGGTGTAAATGATAAAAAAGACATTTTTTTTTTACAAAGCCTAAATTTATTACTCATGTGGATAAAGATAGAACCTTAAGAAAACAGTCACAGATGGAAAGAAAAATAAATATTCTCTAATATTAACATACAGACTTCTTTGTGTTTCTCTGAGAGCATATTCACTTACCTTATTAATTAATAAGTTTGCTATCTTAGAAATATATTCAGATATATATTACTGTCAACCTCAGAGAACATTCTGTGAACAGCTGAATGTACCTTCTAAAATTGCTGTATTATGGCAGTGTACAACATATTTTACTGTAATTTCTTTGAAGCAGTTGCTATCATTATGGTATAGTCAAGAAATAACAATTTTTCAATGAAGAGCATGATCTTAAACTAGTAAATATTGATATGTCTCTCTTTTGTGAATGAGTATGTGATTTATGTAATTAAGAAAGCTTTTTCTTTTTTTCATTACCACAACAGTTTCATGATCTGTATTCATATGTGGGAAAGTTATCTTATATTAATACTTTCTTGGTTTTCTATCCTTTTTAAATAAAAGTTTAAATTCATTAAAAATGTAGGACAGTACAGGGATAGAATTCTTTCCACTCTGAGCTACTTGAAAAATAATATATATAGATGTTGATATATTGTTTCATCTATATATTGCATGTATTTGGTCACTTAAACTATCATTTTAAGATTGCTCTCCTAATGGATAATTGTTCAGCCATTTGTTCTTTTAAACATATGCTTATAGGGACTGAAAGATTGAAGGTAATAAATTATGCTTTTAAAGGAGGTTTATATCTGATATACCTTCAAATATATGTATTCAGGAAAATTATGGGTCCTTTAGTTATTCAAAATCTAACCCAAATTAAATTATGTTTAGAAAACAACAGGCTTTTTTTTTTAATTTTAATTTTTGCTTTATTTTACTTTACAATACTGTATTGGTTTTGCCATACATTGACATGAATCCACCACGGGTGTACATGAGTTCCCACTAGGCTTTTAAAACCGATTTATTTTCATTGTATCATGGAAGGACAAAGGTTAAAACCATTGTTTTCAGGCAAAACTGGATCAGGGTTTGAAAGTCATTATCTGAACCATCTCTGTTTTTCCCTCTACCAGCTCTTCCCTTTTATTGTCTTCATTCTTGAACACTCAAAAATTATCCTGTGAGAAAAAATAAAAAAAAAAAAAACAATAAACAGAAGCCAGTTTCATATTCTTTCAATATCATAATCCCAGAATCCATAAGGTTTCTCTCATTGATTTTACCAGAATATTGTTTAGGAAGGGATTGTCTGATATCTTTTGTCTCATTCCCCCCAGTATATTGGTTTGTGAAGATAGTTAAGAGAAACCTGGTGGGCAGAGGTCTGTCATTAATATTTGAAGAAAGAATAAGGGTAAAATCATTGTAGAATATTGCTTGCTAAAAAATTAATATTATAAGAATATATACATACAGTTACAAACACACACACACACACACACACACACACTTACAGATGAGTCCTATTGTTTTTTTCTCCGTCATATACAAGATGATCTAGAATACATATACTAAAAGCCCTAAGAGAATTGAGGGAAGGAAATATGAATTTGGATCATAATTTGATGTGTACTGAACTTTCATGTTCATTCCCTATAAAGAGTGCACACCTATTAATGGGAATCAAGAATCATTTTTAAAATAATTACCAATATTTCTTAGAATAGAGCCACAGAAACCAATGAGTATATTGGTGCATGGATCAACCCTTGAATCTACTCTTTAAAATCATATAACATTGGATCTAGAAAAGGATATACATATCATTTAACCCAAACTACTTCAGATGAGAATGTTGATTTTTAGATAGGTAAATAATTATCCAAAGTCATACCAGAGAATATAAGCACTAACAGAACTGAAATCTTCTTAGTTTCTTTCTTTCTTTCCATTTAATATTCATTTATTTATTTAGTTGTTCTGAATCTTGTGACACATAGGATTTTGTGGCCCACGAAGTCTTAGTTAAGGCATATGAGATCCAGTTCCCCGACCAGGGATCAAACCCAGGGTCCCCTGCATTGGGACCATAGAGTCTTAACCACTGGACACCAGTGAAGTCCCTAAAGTTCCTCCTAGTTTCTTTATTGAGGAAACTGGCATCAATACTTGTAGAAATTATATGATTTACCCTAAGAAGGAAATTATGTTGGTTTAAGGAATCAGGCACAGTCCTTATCTAAATGTGTATATTTCAGGCATGAACAAATACAGGTTGTTGCTCTGTCAACTGTTCTCTCTCTAGTTTCTTTGAGCTTCAATCTTTTGCCCCAGAGATCTGCCAAAGGAAATGCTGGATGTTAATAAGTATGAAAAAAATCCTCCAACTGAGCAAAAGACAGCATAAGGAAATCATAAATGTTGCAGATATCTAAAGCAAAGCCAGATCAAGAAGCAAATGACATTGATGTGGTTCAGAGATGAGCAAAATTATAGCTGTATTTTATAAACAAAACTTCTACTCAATATCATGTATTATGCTCAGTCACTAAGCTTTGTCCAACTCTTTGCAGTACCATGGACTGTAGTTCACCAGGTTCCTCTGTCCATGAGATTTCCTTAACAAAAATCCTGGAGTAGATTCCATTTTCTCCTCCAGGGAATCTTCTCGACCCAGGGATCAAATCTGCATCTTCTGCATCTCTTGCTTTGGCAGGAGGATTCTCTTCCAATGAGCCACCTGGGAAGCCCTATCCAACATCATACTTTTCAATAATCTCACAGCTGACTTGCAAAATGGTAGCCATATGTGTTTCCTTGCTTCTATCCCAAGTGTTTGTTTCTCATTCTAACCCTAGCCGTGTAAACAGTTTGAAGTTCTGAAGAAAAATGAGTGCCTCATCTGACATAAACAGATTAAAAGCAAGCAATAAAGCAAAACTCTAATAATATTCCTTGCATATCCTAGAATATTTTTTAAAATAAGTGTGGTTTTATAAAGTAGTGCATTCACTTCTTCCTACAACTCCAAATAATGTCACTTTTGTCTTTACCTTAATGTAACCACTAAATAGGCATACATGTAGCATGAATAGTCAGTATAGATAAAAATATCAATTTTAAATAGAGATCATACTTACGGATTGAAATTTGTATCTATATTAGCAAAATAATAGCATTGATTGCATGTTTACTAAAACTGAGGTTTTATATTAAATGTCTCACAGAAATCAATTCATTTAATTATCATAATATCTTAAAGATATATAGTTATTAATAGGCAGAAACAATATTTGAGCATGATTGTTTAATTCAAGAACCCAAACTATTAGCCATTAGACTATAATTTATATAAAAACATAAGAACTATAAGGATAAATTACTGAAATTCTTAAGAACCAAAATAATGGAACATGCATAAAAAAATAAAAAATATGTAGCTAAGTGCATCATTCATGATATGTTCTACTTTGAGTAAGTGCATAGATGAAATGCTTTAATTCATATATATTTGAATAAAATATGTATCAATAAAATTATGTCACATCAAATCTTTATAATCAAAATAACATGAGAAACAAGCAAAAAAGAGTACACATTAAATTAGGTTTATTGATTTGGACAGAATTTAAGATTATTAGAGATAATACTATTGATAAAATTACTAACATAAAATGTACTTTACTATTTTTGACCTTATCTTGAGGAAAATAAATATGAAATATAAAGAAATTTTGGAATTTGAAATTTAGAAATTGTGTACTTAACTGCAAACATCAAAGATAATAAGTTTTCCAATTAAAAGAATAAGACAAAACCAATACAATATTGTAAAGTAATTAACCTCCAATTAAATAAGTTTATATAAAAAAAGAATAAGACATTAATTTCAATATATCAGAACTTCAAAATTTTTAGAAATAACATAAAGTTCTCAGGCTCAAGAGAAGAATTTGAAAACGATAATTTCAAAATTCAAAATGTCAAAATAAAATTATGACATCCAAAGTTCAAACCGCTTTTCACTTACTCATTCTTCTATCAACATTCTGACTCATGAGATATTTAGTAACCAGGAATAATAGTGAGTCATTCCCTTCTGTCAGAATAGTTTCTATTAGTTACATTGAAATTCCAAAAGTGGTAGAAATGTCTTGAAAGTATACAGTGAAGCACTCTAAATTACTTAAATAAATCTTGCTAGAGATATTAAAGAAACATTCAATTAATTTGAGTGAACAACCTAATCAATTCCTTTATCCGTCAATAACGGGTTTCTAAAAAGCTCGAAAGTAGATAAAGAAAGCAGAAGACTTCAGAACTTGTCTTGAGGGCAATAGATGATGCATACTACTGATTTAAAAATTAAATTACTATTATTTTCAATTCTTGACTATCTTACTGCCCCACGTCTCAGTCTATGCTCTCCTTAATGTCATTTTATGTTTTCATCTATCTCATTCTTGGGGCAGATTTCCATGTGGTTTTTCAGTCTATGTCATGTCCGACCTTTTGCAGCCCCATGGACAGCAGCACACTATGCTTCCCTGTTCTTCATTATCTTCCGGTGTTTGCTCAAACTCATGTCCATTAAGTTGGTGATGCCATCCAGATTTCTCTGTTTCCAGATTTCTATGTATCGTCACAATTCTTTCTCATTCTTGTGACTGCAAACACTAAATCCCATATATAGTCTCATTTGACTTTTTAAGCTTACAAACGAGATGAGCTTTGGCTTCTCTTCCCCACTCTCAACTTCCAAACTTCAGACTTGTTATAAAGTTTCATTGTCTGTCCATGCATTGCCCCTGAAAACAATGTCCTTCCTTTGTCTTTACTGTCTGAGTTTAAGATCTTAGTGACAGTTGTCAGAAGTGCTACCCAAATAGACTCCTGGGTTTCACTGACCTCTAGTATATTCAGGAAATATGATATACCTAATTAAATCAGCTGTGCTTATATTACAACCTCCTAACCAAACTCTTATGTTTTCCCTTATATAATTATTAGTATGTATTTAGAATTCTCTGCAATCTAAGATTTGCCAAATTTGTTCCTTCTCATATCCTGAAAATATAGTCTATATTTCAAATACTCAATATTCCTACAATTAGATTTGTGGAAGATCCCCTGGAGAAGAAAATGGCAACCCACTCCAGTATTCTTGCCTGGAGAATCCCATGGACAGAAGAGCCAGGTGGCCTACAGTCCATGGGGTTGCAAACAGTCAGACACGACTGAGTGACTACACTTACTTACTTACTTATTTATACCCATGCCCAAGTTGTTTTCCCCACATAGAATTTTCCTTATTTTGCAGGATGTATGGGAGGTATATCCTTTGTTTGTTTGGTTTGGTTTGGCTTTTTAAATTTATTTTCTACTGAAGGATAATTGCTTTACAGAATTTTATTGTTTTCTGTCAAACCTCAACATGAATTAGTCATAGACATACACATAACTCCCCCCCCCTTTTGAACCTTCCTCCATCTCCCTCTCCATCCCACCCCTCTAGGTTGATACACAGCCCCTGTTGGAATCTCCTGAGCCATATTGCAAATTCCCATTGGCTACCTATTTTACCTATTTTATGGTAATGTAAGTTTCCAGGTAACTCTTTCCATACATCTCACCCTCTCCACTCCTCTCTACATGCCCATAAGTCTATTCTCTATGTCTCTTTCCTCATTGCTGCCCTGTAAATAAATTCTTCAGTATCATTTTTCTATATTCCATATATATGTGTGAGAATACAACATTTATCTTTCTCTTTCTGACTCACTTCACTCCATATAACAGGTTCTAGGTTCATCCACCTCATCAGAACTGACTCAAATGCATTCCTTTTTATGGGTGAGTAATATCCCATTGTGTATATGTCCCACACTTCTTTATCCATTCATCTGTCAATGAACATCTAGGTTGTTTCCATATTCTAGCTATTGTAAATAGTGCTGCAGTGAACAATGAGATGTATGTGTCTTTTTTAACCCTGGTTTCCTCAGGGTATATGTCTAGGAGTGGAACTGCTGGGTCATATGGTGGTTTTATTCCTAGTTTTTAAAAGAATCTCCATACTGTCTTCCATAGTGGCTGTATCTATTTACATTCCAACCAACAGTTCAAGAGCATTCCCTTTTCTTCACGCCCTCTCCAGCATTTATTGTTTGTAAACTTTTTGATGATGCCCATTCTGACTGGTGCCAGGTGGTATCTCATTGTAGTTTTGATTTACATTTCTCAAATAGTGAGTGATGTTGAGCATCTTACCATGTGTTTGGTAGCATCTGTACGTCTTCTTTTGTGAAATGTCTGTTTAGGTCTTTTCCTCACTTTTTGATTGGGTTGTTTGTTTGTCTAGCCTTGAGTTGTATTCAGTTCAGTTCAGTTCAGTCACTCAGTCGTATCCAACTCTTGTGACCCCATGAATAGCAGCACGCCAAGCCTCCCTGTCCATCACCAACTCCCGGATTTCACTCAGACTCACGTCCATTGAGTCAGTGATGCCATCCAGCCATCTCATCCTCTGTGGTGTTAGAGAAGACTCTTGAGTTGTATTACCTGCTTGTATATAGTGAAGTTTAATCCTTTGTCTGTTGTTCCATTTGTTATTATTTTCTCCCATTCTGCGGGTTGTCTTTTCACCTTGCTTATAGTTTCCTTTGCTGTGCAAAAGCTTTTAAGTTTAATAAGGTCCCACTTGTTTCCTTTTGTTCTCATTTCCATTACTTGAGAGTCCCTTGGACTGCAAGGAGATCCAACCAGTCCATTCTAAAGGAGGTCAACCCTGGGATTTCTTTGAAAGGAATGATGCTAAAGCTGAAACTCCAGTACTTTGGCCACCTCATATGAAGAGTTGTCTCATTGGAAAATACTCTGATGCTGGAAGGGATTAGGTGCAGGAGAAGAAGGGGACGACCAAGGATGAGATGGCTGGATGGCATCACTGACTTGATGGACGCGAGTCTGAGTGAACTCCGGGAGTTGGTGATGGACATGGGAGGCCGGGCATGTTGTGATTCATGGGGCCGCAAAGAGTCAGACATGACTGAGCAACTGAACTGAACTGAACTGACGAGGTGCGTTATAGAGGATCTTGCTTTGATTTGTCATCAAGTGTTTTGACTATGTTTTCCTCTAAGAATTTTATAGTTTCTGGTTGACATTTAGGGGTTTAATCCATTTTGAGTTTATCTTTGTGTATGGTGTTAGGAAGTGTCCTAATTTCATTCTTTTATATGTAGCTGTCCAGTTTTCCCAGAACCATTTATTGAAGTGGCTGTCTTTGCCCTATTGTATATTCTTTGTCAAAAATAAGGTACCCAAAGGTACATGGGTCTATTTCTGGGATTTCTATCTTGTTCCATTGGTCTATATTTCTGTTTTTGTGCCAGTACCATACTGTCTTGATGACTGTAGCTTTGTAGTATAATCTGAAGTCAGGAGGTTGATGCCTTCAGCTCCATTCTTGTTTCTCAAGACAGCTTTGGCTATTCAGGGTCTTTTGTGTTTCCATATGAATTGTGAAATATTTTGTTCTAGTCCTGTGGAAAATGCCATTGGTAATTTGATAGGGATCACATTGAATCTGTAGATTGCATTTGGTAGTATATTCATTTTCACAATATTGATTCTTCCTACCCAGAAACATGGAATATCTTTCCATCTATTTATGTCATCTTTGACTTCTTTCATCACTGTCTAATTTTTTGTGTACAGTACTTTTGTATCCTTAGGTAAGTTTATTCCTAGATATTCAATTATTTTTATTGCAATGGTGAATGGGATTGATTCCTTCATCTCTCTTTCTGATTTTTTCATTGTTAGTATATAGAAATGGAAGTGATTTCTCTGTACTGATTTTTTATCCTGCAATCTTGCCAAATTCACTTATTAGCTCTAGTAATTTTCTGATATTATCTTTAGGGTTTTCTATGTACAGTATCATGTCATCTGCAAATAGTGAGAGCTTTACTTCTTCTTTTTGGATCTGGATTCCTTTTAACTCTTTTTCTTCTCTCATTTCTGTAGCTAGGACTTCCAGAACTAAGTTGAATAATAGTGGAGAAACTGGACGCCCTTGTCTTGTTCCTGATCTTAGGGGGAATGCTTTCACTTTTACACCATTGAGAATAATGTTTGCTGTAGGCTTATCATATATGGCCTTTTACTATCTAAGTTCCTCCTATGCCCATTTTTTGATAAATGGGTGCTGAATTTTGTCAAAGGCCTTTTCTTCATCGATTGAATTATCATATGGCTTTTATCTTTCAATTTGTTAATAAGGTGTATCACAGTGATTGATTTGCAAATATTGAAGAATTTTTGTATTTTTGGAATAAACCCAACTTTATCATGGGTAAAGAGCTTTTGATGTGTTGTTGAATTCTGTTTGCTAAAATTTTATTGAGGATGTTTGCATCTATGTTCATCAGTGATAATGGCTGGTAGTTTTCTCTTTTTGTATTGTCTTTATCTGATTTTGGTATCAGGGTTATGGTGGCCTCATATAATGAGTTTTGAAGTTTTCCTCTGAAATTTTTTGAAAGAGTCTTAGAAGGATAGGCATTAGCTTTTCTCTAAATGTTTGCTAGAATTCTCAGGTGCAGCCATCTGGTCCTAGGCTTTTGTTTTTGGGGAGATTTTTTTTATCACAACTTCAATTTCAGTGCTTGTAATAGGGTTTTCCATAATTTATATTTCTTCCTTGTTCAGCCCTGGAAGATTGAACTTTTCTAAGAACCTGTCCACTTGTCCATTTCTTCCAGGTCACCCAATTTATTGTTATATAGTTGTTCATAATAGTCTCTTATAATCCTCTTCACTTCTGCATTGTCTGTTGTAACCTCTCCATTTTCATTTCCAATTTTGCTGATTTTATTCTTCTCTCTCTCTCTCTCTCTCTCTCTCTTTTTTTTTTTTTTTTTATGAGTCTGGCCAAAGGTTTATCAGATTTGTTTATCTTCTCAAAGAACCAGCTTTTAGATTTATTAATCTTTACTATTTTTTCTTTAATTCCTTTTTTCACTTATTTCTGCTCATATCTTTATGATATCTTTACTTCTACTAATTTTATTATTATTATTAATCCAGTTAAGTGTAAAGTTAGGTTGTCTAGTCAATGTTTCCCTTGTTTTTGAGATAGGATTGTACTATTTTAAACTTACCTCTTAGGACTGGTTTTGCTGCATCCCATAGGTTTTGAGTTGTCGTGTTTTCATCGTCACTCATTTATAGAAATTTTTTTATTTCTCTTTTGACTTCTTCAGTATCCTATTGGTTATTTAGAAATGCACTGTTTAATATCAATGTGTTTGTGTTTCTTACAGTTTTTTTTTTTTTTTTTTTCTCTTATAATTGATATCTAGTCTCATAGCATTATGGTCAGAGAAGATGTTTGACATAATTTCAATTTTCTTAAATTTACTGAGGTTTTATTTGTGGCTCAAGATGTGGTCTATCCTGAAGAATATTCTAGGTACAGTTGAGAAGAAGGTGTGCTCTTCATTTGGATGGTATGTCCTGAAGATATCAGTGAGATCCATCTTATCTAATGTATCATTTAAGACTTGTGTTTCCTTATTAATTTTCTGTTTTGGTGATCTGTCCATTGCTGGCAGTGGGGAGTTAAAGTGCCCTACTATTATTGTGTTTCTGTCAATTTCTCTTTTTACGTTTGTTAGTGTTTATCTTATGTACTGAGGTGCTCCTATGTTGGGTGTATATATATTTAAAATTGTTATGTCTTTCTCTTGGATTGATCCCTAGATCATTATATAGTGTCCTCCTTATCTCTTGTAATCTTCTTTATTTTAAGGTCCATTTTTTCTGGTATGAGGATTGCTCCTCCAGCTTTCTTTTGTTTTCCATTTGGATGGACTGTATTTTTCCATCCTCTCACTTTCAGTGTGAGGTGTCTTTAGGTCTGAAGTAGGTTTTCTTGTAGACAGCATTTATATGGGTCTTGTGTTTGTATGGGCTTCCCTGGTGGCTCAGAGGTTAAAGCCTCTGCCTACAATGCGGGAGACCTGGGTTCAATCCCTGGGTCAGGAAGATCCCCTGGAGAAGAAAATGGCAACCCACTCCAGTATTCTTGCCTGGAGAATCCCATGGATAGAGGAGCCTGGTGGGTTATAGTCTGTGGGATCACAAAGAGTCGGACACGACTGAGCAACTTCACTTTCACTTGTGTTTGTATCCATTCAGCTGGTCTGTGTCTTTTGATTAGAGCATTTAACTCATTTATATTTAAATTAATTATTGATATATATATATATATATGTTCTTATTGCCATTTTATTGTTTGGGGTTGATTTTGTAGGTATTTTTCCTTATCTTATATTTCCTGACTATATAAGTCCCTTTAACATTTGTTGTAGAGCTGGTTTGGTGGTACTGAATTCTCTTAACTTTTGCTTGTCTGAGAAGCTTTTGATTTCTCCATAAATTTTGAATGAGATTCTTGCCAGGTACAGTAATCTTGGTTGTAGATTTTTCCCTTTCAGTACTTTAAATATATCCTTTTATTCCCTTCTGGCCTGCAGATTTTTTGCTGAAAGATCAGCTATTAAACATATGGGGTTTCCTTTATATGTTACTTGTTACTTTTCCCTTGCTGCTTTTAATATTTTTTCTGTGTGTTTTTATTCTTTGTTAGTGGAGAAGGCAATGGAAAACCATTCCACTACTCTTGCCTGGAAAATCCCATGGCCAGAGGAGCCTGGTAGGCTGTAGTCCATGGGGTCAGTAAGAGTTGGACAAGACTTAGCGACTTCACTTTCACTTTTCACTTTCATGCATTGTAAAAGGAAATGGCAACCCACTCCAGTGTTCTTGCCTGGAGAATTCCAGGGACAGAGGAGCCTGGTGGGCTACTGTCTATGGGGTCGCACAGAGTCGAATACAACTGAAGCCACTTAGCAGCAGCAGCAGCAGCAGCAGCAGCAGCAGCAGTCTTTGTTAGTTTGGTTATTATGTCTCTTGACATGTTTCTCCTTGAGTTTATCCTGTATGGGACTCTTTGTGCCTCTATGACTTGATTAACTATTTAGTTTTCCATGTTGGGGAAATTTTCAACTATAATCTCTTCAAAAATTTCCTCACATATTTTCTTTTTCTCAGACCCTTATAATTCTAATGTTGGTATATTTCATATTGTCCCAGAGGTCTCTGAGACTATCCTCAGTTCCTTTCATTCTTTTTAATTTATTCTGCTCTTCAGAAGTTATTTCCACCATTTTATCTTCCAGCTCACTGATTCGTTCTTCTGCTTCTGATATTCTGCTATTGATTCCTTTTCAGAGTATTTTTAATTTAATAATTGTGTTATTTGTCTCTGCATGTCTATTCATTAATTCTTCTAGGTCTTTGTTAATTGATTCTTGCATTTTCTCCATTTTGTTTTCAAGGTTTTTGATCATCTTTACTATTATTATTCTGAATTCTTTTTTAGGTAGTTTGCCTATTTCCTCTTCATTTATTTGGACTTCTGTGTTTCTAGTTTGTTCCTTCATTTGTGTAGTATTTTGCTGTCTTTCCTTTTCTTTTTTTTAACTTGTTGTGTTTGAGGTCTCCTTTTCCCAGGATTCACGGTTGACTTCTTTCTTCCTTCTTGTTTATGCCCTCCTAAGGTTGGTCCAGAGGTTTGTGTAAGCTTCTTGTAGGGTGAGATTTGTGCTGAATTTTTGTTTGTTTGTTTCTCCTCTCTTGGGTATGGGTGAGTGAGGTGGTAATGTTCTCTGCTGATGATTGTGTTTGTATTTTTGTTTGTTATTTAGATGAGATGTCCTGCACAGGTTGCTATTGGTGGTTCGGTGATGCTGGGTCTTGTATTCCAGTGGTTTTCTCTGTGTGACTTCTCATTATATGATACACCCTAGGTTGGTTCTCTAGTAATCTAGGGTGTTGGAGCCAGTGCTCCCACTCCAAAGGCTCAGGGCTTGATCACTGGTCAGGAACAAAGATTTCACAAATGGTTTGTAATGACATTAAGTGAGATTAAAATAAATATTCAAAAATGAGAAACCAAAGATGAGCCCCAGACAAATGGAAGTTGCAAAATCAGGCAAATAATGATTAAAATAAAGGATTATACACATATACATATACATCCATAGGAAAAGTCACAATCCAACAAAAATAAAGTAAAATAGATTGACCTGGAAAACAAAGGGAACCAAAAATTAAGTCTCAGTTCAGCCAGTTCAGTTCAGTCGCTCAGTCATGTCCAACTCTTTGAGACTCCATGAACTGCAGCATGCCAGGCCTCCCTGTCCATCACCAACTCCCGGAGCTCACGCAAACGCGTGTCCATCGAGGCAGTGATGCCATCCAGCCATCTCGTCCTCAGTCGTCCCCTTCTCCTCCTGCCCCCAATCCCTCCCAGCATCAGAGTCTTCTCCAATGAGACAACTCTTCATATGAGGTGGCCAAAGTACGGGAGTTTCAGCTTTATCATCATTCCTTCCAAAGAACACCCAGGGCTGATCTCCTTTAGAATGGATTAGTTGGATCTCCTTGCAATCTAAGGGACTTTCAAGAGTCTTCTCCAACACCATAGTTCAAAAGCATCGATTCTTTGGTGCTCAACTTTCTTCACAGTTCAACTCTCACATCCATACATGACCACTGGAAAAACCGTAGCCTTGACTAGACAGATCTTTGTTGGCAAAGTAATGTCTCTGTTTTTGAATAAGCTATCTAGGTTGGTTATAACTTTCCTTCCAAAGAGTAAGCATCTTTTAATTTGATGGCTGCAATCACCATCTGCAGTGATTTTGGAGCACAAAAAAATAAAGTCTGACACTGTTTCCCCATCCTCATATGAAGTGATGGGACCAGATGCCATGATCTTTGTTTTCTGAATGTTGAGCTTTAAGCCAACATTATCACTCTCCTCTTTCACTTTCATCAAGGGGCTTTTTAGTTCCTCTTCACTTTCTGCCATAAGGGTGGTGTCATCTACATATCTGAGGTTATTGATATTTCTTCCAGCAAACTTGATTCCAGATTGTTCTTCTTCCAGCCAGCGTTTCTCATGATGTACTCTGCATAGAAGTTAAATAAATAGGGTGACAATATACAGCCTGACATACTCCTTTTCCTATTTGGAACCAGTCTGTTGTTCCATATCCAGTTCTAATTGTTGCTTCCTGACCTGCATATAGGTTTCTTAAGAGGCAGGTCAGGTGGTCTTCTATTCCCATCTCTTTCAGAATTTTCCACAGTTTACTGTGATCCACACAGTCAAAGGCTTTGGAATAGTCAATGAAGCAAAAATAGATGTTTTTCTGGAACTCTCTTTCTTTTTTGATGATCTAGCAGATGTTGGCAATTTGATCTCTGGTTCCTCTGCTTTTTTTAAAACCAGCTTGAACATCTGGAAGTTCATGGTTCACATATTGCTGAATCCTGGCTTGGAGAATTTTGAACATTACTTTATTAGCGTGTGAGATGAGTGCAATTGTGTGGTAGTATGACCATTCTTTGACATTGCCTTTCTTTGGGATTGGAATGAAAACTGACCTTTTCCAGTCCTGTGGGCAGTGCTGAGTTGTCCAAATTTGCTGGCATATTTAGTGCAGCACTTTCACAACATCATCTTTCAGGATTTGAAATAGCTCAATTGGAATTCCATCACCTCCTCTAGCTTTGTTCGTAGTGATGCTTTCTAAGGCCCACTTGACTTCACGTTCCAGGATGTCTGGCTCTAGGTGAGTGATCACACAATAGTGATTATCTTGGTCATGAAGATCTTTTTGTACAGTTCTTTGGTGTATTCTTGCCACCTCTTCTTAATATCTTCTGCTTCTGTTAGGTCCATACAATTTCTGTCCTTTATCGAGCCCATCCTTGCATGAAATGTTTCCTTGGTATCTCTAATTTTCTTGAAGAGATCGCCAGTTTTTCCCATTTTGTTGTTTTCCTCTATTTCTTTGCATTGATCGCTGAGGAAGGCTTTCTAATGTCTCCTTGTTATTCTTTGCAACTCTTCATTCAGATGCTTATATCTTTTCTTTTCTCATTTGCTTTTTGATTCTCTTCTTTTCACAGGTAAAATTATGTCTTCCAGAACTAAACTAATTAAAGCATAAACCAGAAAACAAAACTAAAGCAAAGTGCCAATTGGGGAATAAAGCAATGAAAACAAAACTAACAAATATGTTGAGAGGAAAGGAAAAAAAGAAATAATAGATAAGCAAAGTTAAATAGGGGTAGATGAAGAAGATTTCTATACATTAAAGATTAACTGCATGGGGAAAAGATCAGTAGGAAAGACAAAGGAATAAATGTAGAAAAAATAAAATAGGCTTAAAAATTAAAAATTGTAAAAAATAGAAAATTATATAAAAAATTATAAAAAGGAGGAAGAATAAAAAGAAAAAGAAAAAAAGGAAAATTCTAGCAAACTGCAGAGGCCCAAAGTAGAGGCACACGTTATAATGACATTAAAAAGTGTGAGTGAATATACACATATACATATAGACCCATAAGCAAAATCAAAGCAGTCCAATAAAATAAAGTGCAATAGATTGACCCAGCAAACAAAGGGAACCAAAAATTATGTCTACCAGAACAAAAGTAACTAAAACACAAACTGGAAAGCAAAACTAAAGCAAGGTGCCAAGTGAGGAATAAAGCAATGAAATTAAAAATAACAAATATGTTGAGACTAAAGGAAAGAAAGAAAAGAAAGAAAGAATAGATATGCAAAGTTAAATAGAGGTAGATAAAGATGATTTTTATATATTAAAGATTAATTTCAAGGGGTAAAGAACAGTAGGAAAAGCAAACAAAGAAATAAATGTAGAATAAATAGTAATAGGTTTAAAAATTAAAATTAAAGAGAAAAGAAAAAAAGAAAAAAGAAAAGCTCCCTAGAACTAAAAAAGCCCAACATACAGGCAGAGATTTATATCAACAATAAATAATGTGACTGAGGAAAAAAAAAGAAGAAAAATCTCAAAACTTCATTAGATTTCTTAGTGCCAAAAAGATTGACAACTACAACAGAGGGGGGAAAGGAAAAAAAAAAAATCCAAAAGAATCTACCAAATAAGTCAAAACATAAGAATAATAATTTTTTTCTAGAGTCACTGGTGAGGGCCAGGTGTGGGGCTGGTTCAGTTCCTTGAGTCACAGGGGTTTTGGCAGCACCAGGTACTCAGGGGAGTTGGCAGCTAGGGCAGCAGGATATGGTGCCCTAGAAAGGTCAGACACGACTGAACTGAACTGAGAAGGGTATGGCAACCAGTATTGGCGAATACACGCCAGTATTTTTGCTGGAAGAACCCCCTTCCTGATAGAGAAGCCTGGCAGGCCACAGTCCACATGGATGCAAAGACTTAGACACTGCCAAAGCGACCCTGCGTGCATAGGTGCAAGACTTTTTTGCCTGTGGTGGCTCCGCCCCAGTGAGAGTTGAGTGTGATGGTGGCACAGCTGCTTGGCTTGCAGGGGCCCTGGCTGTGCCAAGTGTGCAGAGACATGGACTGCCTCCACCACAGGAGTTATGGCCCTATTGGAGTCTTTTCCGGCCTCTTTTAGCTGGTGATCAAAAGGCCTCTTTGGCAAGTCTTTCTCCATAGCTCCTCGCATTTAGACACTTATAGGGCTTCCTTGCCTGGGGTCCTTCTCTGTTGTTTGGTGCATCAGGCACATAGAGGGGGCCCTCTGGCTGAAGTCCTACTCTGTAGATTAGCACATCATGGACTTAAAGGGGCACCCTGGGTGGGGTCCTACTCTGTGGGTCAGTGCCTTAAGCATTTGATGGGCCAGCCTCTCTATTGTTCAGCTGCCAATGCTGGTGTGTAGGGGGGAAAATAAGCTATGGTGATGGCTCCACCCACTACATGTGACTCAGCAGTATTCCCTTGTTTCCATGTCTGCCCCGCTTTCCTCCATAGGCATTTCTCACCATAATCTCCTCCCTTACATGCCCTCCATCTGTCTCTCTGCAGTCAACAGCAGCCCTCACCTGGGGATTGCTCCACAATCCCTAAACTCCAGCTCTCAGCCACTGCACCATCTGGGGGTGTATGGCTATGGCAAGGACTGTCTGATTCTATTTGGCTACCACAGATTAGCTGTTTAACTCTCAGCCTTAAGTGTTTCTCCTCTGACTCGGACTATTGTCATAATGTGGGGATCAGACCCCTGCTTCATTTCCCTCACCTGCTGAGGGTAGGTCCATTCATACTAACACTCCTGTTTTTCCCCCTAGTTCTTCATCCTACCAATTTTTGCATGGGTCTATATATTATTTTCTGCTGTTCAGGTACTCCTGTCTGCACTCAGCTGGTGTTCTGCTTGCCTTTCTGTGTCTGAAGGTGTATTCCTGATGTATCTTTGGAGAGAGAGGTACTCCACATCCACCTACTCCTCTGCCATCTTGTTTTCTGCCTTTTATTTCTTCAGTTCAGTTCAGATACTCAGTCGTGTCCAAATCTTTGTGAGCCCATGAACCGCAGCATGCCAGGTCTCCCTGTCCATCACTAACTTCCAGAGTTCACTCAAATTCATGTCCATTGAGTTGGCGATGCCATCCAACCATCTCATCCTCTGTAGACCCCTTCTCCTCCTGTCCTCAATCTCTCCTAGAATCTTTTCCAATGAGTCAGCTCTTTGGATTAGGTGGCCAAAGTATTGGAGTTTCAGCTTCAACATCAATCCTCCCAGTGAACACCCAGGACTCATCTCCTTTAGGAGGGGCTAGTCGGATCTACTTGCAGTCCAAGGAACTCTCAAGAGTCTTCTCCAACACCACACTTCAAAAGCATCAATTTTTGGCAGTCAACTTTCCTTATAGTCCAGCTCTCACATCCATATATGGCTACTGGAAAAGCCATAGCCTTAAGTAGATGAACCTTTGTTGGCAAGGTAATGTCTTTGCTTTTTAATATGCTGTCTAGGTTGGTCACAACTTTTCTTCCAAGGCGTAAGCATCTTTTAATTTCATGGCTGCAGTCACCATCTGCAGGGATTTTGGAGCCCCAAAAAATAAAGTCAGCCACTGTTTCCAGTTTCTGCATCTATTTCCCATGAAGTGATGGGATCAAATGCCATGATCTTAGTTTTCTGAATGTCGGGCTTTAAGCCAACTTTTTCACTCTCCTCATTCTCTTTCATTAAGAGGCTCTTTAGTTCTTTGCTTTCTGCCATAAGGGTGGTGTCATCTGCATATCTGAGGTTATTGATATTTCTCCTGGCAATCTTGATTTCAGCTTGTGCTTCTTCCAGCCCAGTGTTTCTCATGATGTACTCTGCATATAAGTTAAATATATGCCTTTATTTATTAATTAAATGTTATTTCAATCATGGTGTCTTTTGAAGCCTTAGGTCAGAATGAATCAATATAAGTCTGGCTCATTCTTCTTTGAGTTTGTATTTTCTTCTGGTTTGGTAAAGTAAGTACAGCATGTATTAAACTATGATGTATAAATTGATATAAAAATAAGTTAACATCAGTTATTTGTTACTCAAATAATCAACTCAGGATGGAATACAAACAGTTTTCTATTCATTCTCATCCAAGTTAATTTTCATAGACAAACCATTGTTAAACTCAGCTATTAAGAATACTTACCTACACAGCTAATATTTTTAGATCATATTCTACTTTTTTCAAAAATGACATTAGCTTTAAAAAATGAAGTTAAAATGGAAAATGCATACTGATAAAAAGGGCCTTATTTTTAAAATTCTACCATTAATTAACTACAGTTTTTACTTTGCAGAGATTATCTAGATATCTATTTGTTTTCATGTAAACCTGCACATTTAAAAGATATTTCACCTATATTACTAATAGTTTATTTATGACACAATATAGCTATTTTGTAGCTACTTTGAATAACCCTGAACAAGTTATCAACAATTACTGAATTAAGACTCCCTAGATATTTAAGTGATTTTCAATTTTAAAGCATTATTATAAATAAGGTAGCCATGGAAATTATAAAACAGATACTTTTGAAAGTAAAAATGGTGTGTATTCATACTGATTTTAATCATGAACAACATTATAATGAATAACATAGTACACATATTTTTAATGTAAGCCATACCTATTTTTATTGTGGCTTCCTAAAATTTGAATTGCTGTGTCAGAGTATAAATATTTTCTATGTCTTCAAACTGCATGTCCCTCAGAAGGAGTGTCAGTATGATATATTCTGTTACCAGCAATAGATGACAGTAAATATTGCCAGTACTCTCAACAGGCTAGGGGTAGTTTTCTATAATGTTCTGATTTTTAGAAAGGGATTATGTCGTAATGTAAATTTTATTTTTATTTTTTGAATTCTAATCAGGTACTATATCCTTGTATATATTATATTGATCATTTTTATTTCTTCTGGAAATTTTTAGAAGCCTAGGAATGTCATTATTTGGTTTTTGTGTAATTTTTTATTTTGTTTTGTTTTATGGGTGATTTCTGGCTTCATGAATGCTTGAAGACTATTGAGAGCTGCTGAACTACTGTAGAGTTAAATAATCACAGGCTAATGTAATTTGAGATTACTTTCATCATTACCTGAGGTTGGAAATATAAAAAAAATATTCAAATTCTTGAAAATATCACACTTAAAAATTTACTAATGAATGGATGATACAGTAATTAACAGTTATAAGGCAAATATTGGATAATGAAGAAACTTATTTATAAATTTAAAGTTAGATAGTTTATATAAAAATAGTAAATATGTTAACAAAACTTTTTTTGTACATGTTATATATGGTCAGATTGATTCATTTGGTATTTTATACATAAGAATATATGCTGATACAATTTTGAGTCAGGTTAGAGTGGTTGCATTTGTAAAGAACATTGGTTGATTTACCTTATAATATTTTCTTTTTTGCAATTTTTGTAAGAACATGATTCAGGAAGTCATCTGCCTTCTGATAAATAAGAATAGAACAGAAAATGTCAAATTCGTGACTATAAATGAGTACCAAGCTGTTCCATAAAGAACAATTGAATTATTACCAAAAATTATTTCTGTATAATATTAAATGAATAGATTGTACAAAAGAAGCATTTTAACCTGCAAAATTGAGCTACCTTATTGATAGGAATATCTGTAAGGAACTATCAGAGAGACAAATCAGCTAAAACTTCTCATTGCATCAGTGCCTAAACTCTAATGTTTACTGTGCCTCATGTATGATATGGATGTCAAAATCAATGGTGAATCAATTAGTTGTAATTAAGCTTTTACATATTTACATTTTTAGTATTTGACCTAAATATTATCAAGAGACTAACAATCTATCTTAAGCAATCCATTTGCTCTATAATTAGATTAATAGTGAGATTCTATAGTCAAATCAGGTTAAAAATTACAACACTTTTTTTTTTTTTAATGCAACTGAATTATTGTGCAAATCATTGGGATAACTACTAATCATTGGGAGACAGATATCTACATAAATGTCCAATTAACCATATAATTTTTCTAGCTGAATATGTAATATAGAGAAGCTGACTATTTTAAATTGAACTACCTTAATTATTAGATTTGTTACCCATGCCTTTGAAAAATTCAAAAATAAAGGCAAAGATAAATATCACTAAATTTTTTGTGACTGAAGAACACTGTTCCAAAATATTCTGAGAGGTAATGGAAAAAATATTATCATGGAATATCACATTTTGTTCACCATTGCATTTGCTATAAAATATCTTGCTCATGGACAGTAAAATCAAGTTTGGT
Source organism: Capricornis sumatraensis (assembly GCF_032405125.1). Lineage (NCBI taxonomy): Eukaryota > Metazoa > Chordata > Mammalia > Artiodactyla > Bovidae > Capricornis > Capricornis sumatraensis. The sequence goes on from NC_091071.1 coordinate 126,299,847, forward strand.
ACCTAGATTTATAGCTTTATGCATGACTGCTAAGTCATTTCAGTTGTGTCCAGTTCTTTGAGACCCTGTAAACTGTGGCCTGTCAGGCTCCTCTGTCCATGGGATTCTCCAGGGAAGAATATTGGACTGGGTTGCCATGCCCTCCACCAAAGGATCTCGAACCCCAGTCTCTTATGTTTCCTCCATTGTTAATCAGGTTCTTAACCACTAGCGCCACCTGGGAAGCCATAGACTTTATACAAGTTAATACATCAGTCAATTCAGTCAGTTAAGTTGCTTAGTCATGTCAGATTATTTGCGACCTCATGAATTGCAGCCCGCCAGGCCTCCCTGTCCATCACCAACTAGCGCAGTTCACTCAAACTCACATCCATCCAGTCGGTGATGCCATCCAGCCATCTCATCCTCTGTCGTCCCCTTCTCCTCCTGCCCTCAATCCCTCCCAGCATCAGAGTCTTCAGTGAGTCAACTCTTCGCATGAGGTGGCCAAAGTATTGGAGTTTCAGCTTTAGCATCAGTCCTTCTAAAGAACACCCAGGGCTGATCTCCTTCAGAATGGACTGGTTGGATCTCCTTGCACTCCAAGGGACTCTCAAGAGTCTTCTCCAACATCACAGTTCAAAAGCATCACTTCTTCGGCACTCAGCTTTCTTCACAGTCCAACTCTCGCATCCACACATGACTACTGGAAAAATCAAAGCCTTGACTAGATGGACCTTTGTTGGCAAAGTAATGTCCCTGCTATTGAATATGCTCTCTAGGTTGATCATAACTTTCCTTCCAAGGAGTAAGCGTCTTTTAATTGCTTAGTTGTAATCACCATCTGCAGTGATTTTGGTGCCCCCAAAATAAAGTCTGACACTGTTTCCACTGTTTCCCTGTCTATTAATACATAAATTAATTCAAATATGATTCTCTGAGTTTGGTTAAATACGGCTGACAAAATTCTGTTAAATATGCACATCATTTCTGAGTATATATTCCAATGAGTCTTTTTTTAGCCTTCTTCTATCAAAATATTTTCACATATTCTGTTGTAAATTCAGTAACTTAATGATTAAGTTGCTGTTCGTTTTAATTATTCTACATGAAGTGCTTAGAAAATATCAGATTTTTTCTTTCTGTAGAAATCTTTTTCATCTTTCTAGTGTAATCTAGATATTTTTCTCTTATCTTCAGTATAGATATTTTTCTCTTATCTTCAGTATATATTTCAGAATACAATAACATTAATTATCTTTCTGCTGCTGCTGCTGCTGCTGCTGCGAAGTGGCTTCAGTCTTGTCCAACTCTGTGTGACCCCATAGATGGCAGCCCACCAGGCTCTCCAGTCTCAGGGATTCTCCAGGCAAGAACACTGGAGTGGGTTGCCATTTCCTTCTCCAAGCATGAAAGTGAAAAGTGAAAGTGAAAGTGAAGTCCCGTCCGACTCTTAGCGACCCCATGGACTGCCGCCCACCAGGCTCCTCCGTCCATGGGATTTTCCAGGCAAGAGTACTGCAGTGGGATGCCATTGTCTTCTCGGAATTATCTTTCTAATATTATTTAATTATAATCAGAAGAATCAGCCGTCTTATCAGTTGGTTACTTTGCTATTTAAGTATCATATATAGCATTAAAATTTTAGGTGGAATCTTAAATTTCATGTAACACAACAAAGCATAAAAACATATATTAGAAAGGTTGATGTTTAAAACATTGAAAAATGTGCAATTCATATGTGTCTTTTGATTATTTTACAAATAAGAAACCAAACCAGGTAAAACAATAGTCATTTTAAATTAAATTTCAGTGTTATATTCTGCCCATGATTGCATCCTCTAATAAATTGTGATGTCATTTATCTATTATTTACCATATTATCTTGACTAACTAATATGGGCTAGGCTATTTTTAAGTATTGAGTGCACATCAGTGTAAAAAACAGAAAGAACACACCTGTTCTCATAGCATTTTTTTTTCTTTTTTCTTTTATTTTTGCAGAATGACAGTGTCACCATAAGAAAAGTATGCAAAGCGATAATGTTACAGGAAGAAAAAACAAAAATCCTAAATTACATTAAAAGCCACAAAAATATAGCAATGAAAAAAGCTAGCTCAAATAATCAGATGTCCTCTGTTGATTAATGACCATTCATAACAAGAATGAGAAGAAATTTTGTGCAAGTCTTTTTCCTCATTGGTTTCAGAAATATGCCTTGCCCTTTCTTGGTTTTATTGTATTTAACCAGGAGACTGAACTCTGCTGGTTCCACCTGGGACCAGTGAAAAGAAAGGATTGTTAGGTGAATGGAAGATGGAAGGATGAGAAATCAAGAGTATTCTCTTTGTGGCTGGCATCTTCAGGAGGTGTTCTATGCTCTGCGACTCTAGTTTCCAATAGAGAAACCATTTCTACAGAGTTCTAGCTCTCTCTAAGTAGCCTCTCATATACCTGTGATACCTCAGCACCTAAAACGTCCAGGCTTCTTGTGTTAGGTTAGCCTTCTTTCTCCCTTTATTCCTTTAGCCTTATCATTGTTCAATTGCTAAGTCTTGTCTGATTCTTTTGTTACCCCATGAACTGCAGCACACTAAGCTTCCCTGTCTTTCACTATCTCCCTAAATTTGCTCCAACTCCTGTCCATTGAGTCAGCTTAGCCCTATTAGTCATATCTCTTTGCTTGTAGAAAAGTGTCTTAGTCATTCCCTTCTTGTCACCTATTCCACCTCTCATTACCAATTTCTTACATTGATCTTCTTATTTTAAATTTCTAATATTTTTTTTTCTCTTTTTCTGATTCAATCTAAATTTATATTAGTTAAAATACTGATACTTATGAAAACTTGGAGAGTAAAAGCAATGCATAATTTTTTCTATTGTTAGAGTTTTAATACTTTGCTTCATTTTGTTTTAAAATGTAAATAAGAATTTCTCATTTCTTTTCAAATGTCTTTGGTAATAGTAAAGGTTACTTGCTACCACAGAATGCTAGCCATATTACAATAATCCTGTGTAAATGGGTTAGTGAAATTTTCATTAAACAGAATCTTGTGGCGGAAATGCCAAGAACTTTCAAACAGAAACACTATTTTATGCCATTATGAATACAATGAAAAACTTAAAGCATGAGGTCACATTCTAAATTGAAGTGTATTTCAATCATAGTTTTATAAGTGTTTTATGGTACAAATTCTATCTGGACCCCCTTATTTATTCATTGTTTACAATTTTGGCATTCAGTATATTTTTGTCTTTGACAAAAGGAATAAAGGGAAAGATAAGTGAGGTGATAGATAAGTGATTCCAAAATGAATTGTATGCTGTATATTTGTCAGTTTTAAATCTACAGGAAGTGCAATTGTTATGAGTACTTTTTATCTTGCTTAGTTTTCCTAATTTTGTTTTTTGCCTTGTAGAACTAAACACTCTTATTTTGTAATTAATATAGTCTCTAACCACATATTCTCAGTAATTAGCCATATTGAAATATTAATTAATGAAAATAGAAAAATATGGAAATAAGCATTATGTTCATCAATTGTGTGACAAGAAAGGAAGGAAGTTAATAAGGACAAAGGATGGATTGTTTAATATAAAACAGTTAAATATGAAACAGGTGATTGTTTTATCAGCAAGGTTATAGCATCAATGTTTACTGGCCCATACGTGACTGGTAGGAATGCAAATGTAAACGAAGGATACTTAGGCAGCATCTAGTGACTTTATATGGTTACATTTTTGTTATTTTGTTGGCTTTCTTCTAAAAATTAATTCTAAAAACGTCTTAAGATATGATAAGCTAATTAATTGTAGTACTATTAGCAAAGACGAGAAGTGAACCAAAATGTTCACGAATAATAGACTAGTCAACAAACAACAAGGAATCCTCAAGAATGAGCGCTATGAAAAGGAAATGCTCTCCTTTTACATACTGCTTCTTTTACGTACTGCAGTATATATCTTTTACATACTGCTTTGTCAGTGGCTTTTAACTGGTAGTAATTTTTCACATATCCAAGACATCTCTGAAAACATTTTTGATTATTACAACTTGGGGTTCCTACTGACATTGGTTGATTAGAGGCAAGGGGTGTTATTCATCATCTCACCATGTACAAAACAGCCCCTCAAAGCAAAGAAGTATACAGTATCAAATGTCAGTAGTGCTGAAGTTGAAAAATTATTTATTATGGCATTAACACTGGAATAAAAATTTTAAGTGAAAAATATCATGGGAGAGAGTAATGAGAATAGTATGTATTGCATGTAGATAATATACACTTTGAAAGTAATAAGGGGCTGAAGCAAAAGTTGTATTGTTTATGGATATAAATGTCTATTTAGCAAAACCAAAATAAACTGAAAATAAATTTAAAAAATACAATTTATAAATAAGAAAAGAAATTAAAGGTTGAGTTGGAGGGAGGGAATAGGATGCAAAAATAAGTACAAATCTAGAATTCTCTGGATAATACTTTATTTCATTTATGTGTGTAAAAAGAACAATCCCCTAAAAATTGAAATAAAAATTCAAGATTGAGTGGTTGTGCTACATGTTAGATTTTGCTTATCAGAAATAATTTATCTAAGAAAAGTGTATCTGATGGATTAGGAGGAAATAGAGAAGCCAGTGGGTACAATTATCAAGGAGAGTGTATTTGCTGCTATTGTCATTTCTATAAAGATTAAATTCAAATGAAGGCACTATAGACAGAGCTTGATGCTATTAAGTGGATTGGGGAAGTTGATAGAGATAAGATTAAGAGAAACAGAGAATATAGTTAAGTAACATAGTAACTTTGGAAAGGGAGGAGGAGAAATTATGCTTCCCCTTCATGTTACAATGGAGACAAAGAATAAAGACAAAAAGTCATAATGAGGTGGAAAGTTTAGGAACTGAGTAATCATCCCTGTGAGAAGAACCATATTTTTTTAAAATAACTTATAGCAAGTGAAGAAATGGGAGCTGAAATTTGAAGTTGAGAAATGTGAAATGTATGTGGATGCAAAGATATTTTATAAGTAAAATGGAAAAAAAAAGAATATTCAAATTCTAGACATTTTTGAAATAAACAGAAAATCTGAAACTGTGAATTTCTGGAAACCAATGTATACTACTTAAACTGAAAAAAAAAAAAAAAGAAATGTGGAACTGATAATATACTAATTTGCCTTTTTCCCACATTGTTCCAGTTATGTTTTGAATATCAACCTCTCTCTATTTATTTCTATTTTATTAGAAAACATTGTATCCAATATATACTTAGATGAGACACAAACTCAAAAGCAAATCAAATATACATTTAAATAGTATGATATATCAAACAAAAAATATAATATTTATTTCTTGGGGAGAAAAAATGACCATGTGTTATGGCATTTATACAAGTATTTCTCATAAATAGCAAAATCACAAGGGTTCACAGTAACATCTCCCTGTTTTGTTAGTTCTCCTTATTTGTTAAGGTGCAAGTTAATAGGAATAACTGAGTATCTGAAAAATTTCCCAGAAATTTATTTTTCTAAAGTAAGATGTACAGTTAAACTTATGTTGTTTTCGGTTGTTGTTGCTGTTCATCACAGTCTGATAATGATGATATTTGCAAGAAAACACTGAATTAAAAGTTGTAATTTTGCCACTAGATCACTAGATGGTATATGGCTCCTTTAAGGAAATTTGAATTAGGAAATGTGTACAACAATAACTTTAGTATTCAATAATAATGCTGATTTTTTCATTGAATTGTTTTGTTTCTCTCCAAATTTGTATATTATTACTACAAATATTTTCAACAAATATTATTAATCATCTATTGTTATATAGTAAAATAACTTTTTAAGATATTTAATTAAATGTTAAAACATACTATTTTGATTTATAATTTTTAGTATAGTTCCAGGTCAATCTTAATATATAATTAATAAAAAATATATGCTAAGATATTTATAAAAACATAAATTTTACATTTACAGGTTCTTCAAATATTATAAGATATATTTAGATTAATATTGAAAATTGATGTCTGATCTGATGTTGTACTTTTAATAATAAGCATTCTCCAGGGTAAATGATTTCAAGTTATCATAAGTTTCTCACCATTTGACACTTTATTGAACTGTGTTGATTAATCTTTTAGCCTACTAAGAATGGCTTTTAGTAAAATATTAAGGAAGTTGGATAATTAGTAATATCTGGGGCTTTCAAAAATGAAAATAGTTATAAAGCTAAGTATTTGTGAAATGTATTAAATGTATGCTGGTGTTGCTGCTGCTAAGTCACTTCAGTTGTGTCCGACTCTGTGAGACCCCATAGGTGGCAGCCCACCAGGCTCCCCCATCCCTGAGATTCTCCAGGCAAGAACACTGGAGTCGGTTGCCATTTCCTTCTCCAATGCATGAAAGTGAAAAGTGAAAGTGAAGTCTCTCAGTCGTGTCCGACTCTTAGCGACCCCATGGATTGAGGCCCACCAGGCTCCTCCGTCCGTGGGATTTTCCAGGCAAGAATGCTGGAGTGGGGTGCCATTGCCTTCTCCGATTAAATGCATAACAAACTATAAAACATTAAGTGAATTGGCTCAATCAAATTTTAAAGTAGTCTTTAAAATGTCTTTATAGAGGTAGAACATTTATGTTCTTATTTAGCAGCTACTGTGTGGATGTCAGTCATTTATGTAAATACTTTTTACAGTAAAATTGTAGAAAATGCCTTTGATACTCAAAGAAAAAAGGATTTTATATCTAAGGAAATGTAGACTACAAATTATTATATTAAAAAGTAGTTAATTTTAAAAGAAAATATGGTATTGGTATTTTTTTAATGGATTAATTTTTTTTTCTCATTAATCAACATAACTTTCTGTCGATTTCAGCCCATATGGCTGAAATTTTTCCAGTTCCACTATTTTTACAGCTGACAAAATGGAGTAAAAGTGCTAGGTATAGCACAACATAGAAGACTATAAAGGGTAGACTGTAAAGGAGAACAGCCTATGGACTTTAGGATTTAAGTAATGTCATGGGGTGGAATATTTTAGTTTCTACATACACTTAGCATGGTTCGGCAAAAGCTTCCAATCTAGATTTGCAAAAAGGGAGAGACAAAAGGAGCTTCAAAAGAAGACAGTTCTTCTTAGTCACAAGACTCAGAAAATGGTGTCCTAACAAACAAAAACTCTTGTCGATATGTAAGACCGCTGCATATGAATGAGCTCCATTCTAATAGCAAGTTATTAAGTCCAATTTGTTGTAAGGCTGACAAAGTTAATCTATGTACCCAACTAGCAAGTTTTTTCTAAATTTCTTCAAGAAATTTAGAGATACCACAGGAACATTTCATGCAAATATAGACACAACAAAGGACAGAAATGGTATGGACCTAACAGAAGCCAAAGATATTAAGAAGAGGTGGCAAGAATACACAGATTTATACAAAAAAAAAACGATCTTAATGACTTGGCTAACCACAATGGTGTGATCACTCTCCTAAAGCCAGACATCCTAGAATGCAAATCAAGTGGGGTTTAGGAAGCATCACTAAGAAAAAACTAGTGGAGGTGATGGAATTCCAGCTGATCTATTTCAAATCCTAAAATGTGATACTGTGAAAGTGCCAGCAAATTTGGAATACTCAGCAGTGGCCACAGGACTGGAAAATGTTAGTTTTCATTCCAATCCCAAAGAGGGACAATGCCAAACAATGTTCAAAGTACCAAATAATTGCACTTATTTCACAAGCTAGCAAAGGGATGCTCAAAAGTCTTCAAAATATGCTTCAAAACTATGTTAACAGAAATTCCAGAAGTCCAAGATACATTTAGAAAAGGCAGAAGGACCAGAGATCAAATTGCCAAATCTGTTGGATCATAGAAAAAGCTAGAAAATTCCAGGGGGGAAAAAAAAAAATCTACTTCTGTTTCATTGACTACACTAAAGCCTTTGACTGTGTAGATCACAACAAACTATGGAAAATTCTTAAAGAGATGGGAATACCAAAGCACCTTATCTGCCTCCAGAGAAACCTGTATGCAGGTCACGAAGCAACAGTTAGAACCCGACATGGAAGAACAGACTGATTCCAAACTGGGAAAGGAGTACGTCAAGGCTGTATATTGTCACCCTGCTTATGTAACTTATAGGCAGAGTACATCATGTGAAATGCCAGCATGGATGAATTACAAGCTGGAATCAGGGTTGCTTGGAAAAATATCAGTAACCTCAGATATGCAGTGACACCACTTTTATGGCAGAAAGTGAAGAATTAATTTAAAAGCCTCTTTTTGAAGGTGAATGAGGAGAGTGAAAAAGCTGGCTCAAAACTCAACATTCTAAAAACCAAGATCATAGCATCTGGTCCCATCACTTCATGGTGCATAGATGAGAAAAAAATGAAAACAGTGACAGATTTTATTTTCTCAGGCTCCAAAATCAATGCAGATGGTGACTGCCACCTTGAAATTAAAAGATGCTTTCTCCTTGGAAGAAAAGTCATGACAAACCTAAAAGGCATATTAAAAAGCAGAGACATCACTTTGCCTACAAAGGTGCATATAGTCAAAGCTATTGCTTTTCCAGCAGTCATGTACAGATGTGAGAGTTTGTGCATAAAGAAGACTGGGCACTGAAGAACTGAGACTTTCAAACTGTTGTGCTGGAAAAGACTCTTGAAAGTCCCTTGGACAGCAAGGAGATCAAACCAGTCAACCCTAAAGGAAATCAACTCTGAATATTCATTGGAAGGACTGATGCTAAAGCTCCAATACTTTAACCACCAGATGCAAAAAGAGGACTCATTGGAAAATACCAATGCTGGGAAAGATTGAGGGCAGGAGGAGAAAGGGACAATAGAGGATGTGATATTGGATGGCATCATCAACTCAATGGACATGAGTTTGAGCAAACTCCAGTAGTTGGCAAAGGACAGGGAAGCCTAGCATGCTGTAGTCTATAGGGTTGCAAAGAGTGGGACTGAACTGAGTCTCCCACACCACAAGCAATTCTTTACCAGTTGAGCCACAGAGAAGCCTAAAAATACTGGAGTGGGTAGCCTATCCCTTTTCCAGAGGATCTCCCCTACCCAGGAATTGAGCCGGGGTTGCCTGCATTGCAAGCGGATTCTTTACCAACTGAGCTATGAGGGAATCCTGTAGTAATTAAAAAGTACAATAGTAATTAATACACAAGGGGTTTCCCTTGTGTCTCAGCTGGTAAAGAATCTGCCTGCAATGTGGGTGAACTGGGTTCACTCCCTGGCTTGGGAAAATCCCCTGGAGAAGGGAAATGCTACCCACTTCAGTATTCTGTCCTGGAGAATTCCATGGACTGTATAGTCCACAGGGTCACAAAGAGTTGGACAGAATTGAGTGACTTTCACTTTTCACACTTTTTTTCACAGTCCCTTGAAAAGTATAGTAGTATTAATACAGTACATACCGGGACTGGCATCAAAAAAACAGGCAAGAATAACTGAGTGGAGGAGGAAGAAGGGTGGGAGGTGGTAGAGCTGAAAGATCATCAATAGGAGACAGAGGGAAAGCTACAGTTTCACTCATGCATGAGGTTGATGGAACATATGTTTGCATCTTTCAGTTCAATTCAGTTGCTCAGTCATGTCCAACCATTTGCAACCCCATGAACTGAAGCACATCAGCCTTCCCTGTCCATCGCCAACCCCCAGAGCTTTCTCAAACTCATGTCCACTGAGTCGGTGATGCCATGCAACCATCTCATTTTCTGTCATCCTTTTCTGCCTTCAATATTTCCAACATCAGGGTCTTTTCTAAGGAGTCAGTTTTTCGCATCAGATGGCCAAAGTATTGGAACTTCAGCTTCAGCATCAGTCCTTCCAATGAACATTCAGGACTGATTTCCTTTAGAATTGACTGGCTTGATCTTCTTGTGGTCAAAGGAACTCTCAAGAGTCTTATCGAACACCACAGTTCAAAAGCATCAGTTCTCACATCCATACATGACTACTGGAAAAACCATAGCTTTGACTATATGGACCATGGTTGTCAAAGTGATGTCTCTGCTTTTTAATATGCTGTCTAGGCTTGTCATAGCTTTTCTTCTAAGGAGCAAGCATCATTTAATTTAATGGCTGCAGTCACGATCTGCAGTGATTTTGGAGTGCAACAATATGAAGTCTGTCACTGTTTCCATTGTTTCCTCATCTAGATGCCATGAAGTGATGGGACTGAATGCCAAGATCTTAGTTTCTTGAATGTTAAGGTTGCATCTTTGAATATTTGCACATTGAAGCTTCCTATGTATGGGACTTACTGAACTTTCCCTACTCCAATAAAGCACCAGTAAGATAACCAACCCTCCTCACCCAGTGGATTCAGTGAGGCTGAGAGGGTAAGTAAATTTTTATCCTAGTTTGATGGCTAATGAGTCAGATGGCCTTACAGATATACTCTCATACTATGTTATCAGTGGGGCCAAGCAGGAAGCTTATCTTCTTCTATCCTCTCCAGGCAGAAACCGACAATACTCCAGTTCCCCTGTCAAAGATAATGTCAGGGACTTCCCTGGTGGTCCAGTGGTTAAGACTCCATGTTCTCAATGCAGGAGGCACAGGTTTGATCCCTGGGAAGTAAGATTCCACATGCTACACAGTGTGACCAAAAAACAAGGATAGAGTTAGTATTGTTGAAGACAGTTGATCTTCCAATACTTGCTTAGTTGAAGTAAGCAGTTCTGCAGATTCCTTTGCCAGGATAGTGCTGGTGGGTTCCACTGGAGATTTTAGCCCCTGTGCCACCCATCCTCAATCTGGAAATAATAAAACTTAGTGGACCAGGATGATGAAGGGCCAGGCACCACTCTACTTCAACAGTAACCCACTGGTGTCAGAAGACTCCAGTGGGGAGCTGAGATTCCACATTCATTTGACATCAAAAAAGAATGAAATACTGGGATGTGGGCTAGTTGGACTGCAGTTATATTCATGCCTTCCCTTAGGGTCAAAAGGGCTCAGTGGGACCTGGTAGAACTACTACCCCAATCCTGTAGCAACAAAGCATTGTGTACAGGTGGCAAATAAACACATTAAAGATGTTTGTCATCACTTCCCATTAAAGAAACACAAGTTGAAACCACAATTAGTCATCACTACAAACATATCATGATGGCTAAGTGTTAAAAGTGTTGTCAACACCAAATTCTGGCAAGACTGAGGAAAACTGGATCACTCAAACATTGTTGGTATAGAAATGCAAAATATTACAGCTACTGTGGAAAAGAGTGTTAGAGTATCTTATAAAACTAAAAATGTACTTACCATAAAATCAAGTAATTGCACTCTGGGATATTTATTCCAAAGAAATGAAAGCTTATGCTCACACAAAATCATGTACACAAATGTACATAGAAGCTTTATTTGAAGTATACAAACTGGAAAAAATCTAAATGTCCTTCACTTGGGTGAGTACAATCTACTAGATTGTACAATCTAGATTTTGAACAATCTATCATACATCTCTAACATAAGAAACAATTCAGGAATGAAAACTGTTTCTACAAGATACAGTTTGGATGGATCCAAAGAGAAATATCCTGAGTGAAGACAGAACCTCAAAAATTTGCCTTATAAATAACAAGATTGTAAAGACAAAGAAAACATTAGTGATTGGATTAGGGAGGGAGGGCAAAAGTGATGTGGCTGTGACTATGAAAGGACAACACAAACCATATTTGGAATTATTCTGTGTGTTGTCTGTGATGGTGGTCACACAAATACTTATGTGTTAAAACTGCATAGAACTAAATACATATACACACAAAGGCACTCACACATTTGTATGTAAAACTGATGGAATCTGAGTAAAGTCGATGGATCATATCGACCTTAGTTTCTCGGTTGTGGTGTTTTATTGTCCTAATGCAAGGTGTTACACTGGGGGCACTAAGAAAGGGATATATGGAATTTCTCTTGCAATTGTATTTCTTACAATAGCATACGAACACAGTAAAACAGAAACAAGAAAACTTGTGCTTGATTGTACATTTATTTTATAGATTTGAAATTAGATTGTTTTCTTCTTTAACTTCAAATGGGGTATCCAGAATTTGTCAACTTCTAATTAACTTTCTACTACATTATTTTCCTTACTTGTGATATGTGGGTAATAGTTATAATATATAGAGAGTTGTATCTCATAAATAGAGCAGATACAAAGATATTAGTTATTATTGTTTTTTCTATATGCCAAGAGCTATGCATAGCATTTGGAGAAGGCAATGGAAACCCACTCCAGTACTCTTGCCTAGAAAATCCCATGGCCAGAGGAGCCTGGTAGGCTGCAGCCCATGGGGTCGCTAAGAGGCAGACATGGCTGAAGCGACTAAGCAACAGTAGCAGCAGCATGCATAGCACTGGTTTTACAGAATATTAATGCTTTATATTTTGCATTACCACCATTCTGAATAATAACTAATATGTAATAGACATCGAGTGTACATCCACAGGAAGCAAATGTATGAAGGAAAACATGTTATTTCATTTTTCTTTTTACCTTTTTGGAGTCCCCTAGAATAAATCCTTAGAGCCTCTGACTTAACCCCTTTAGATTAAGACTTTCTGTTAAATTACAAGATATATATTTTATTCTGTTGTTGAATACTATGGACTCATTTTAGTCCAATACTTAGAATTATAGAAACATATATTCATGTGTGTATATTCTACAGCTGTATCTTTAGTATCAATTTATGAATTAAATCCTGTTTTATCTCTCAATATCTTATGCTTGATAGTTTAAGATTGAACAATGACTTCTAAACTCTTTGTAAAGGCAATTTAATTTACACATCAATTCATTCTGAGCATCTAGTGAGTGTCAGGTGATTTAAAAAAATGCACTTACTGCAGTTGTCCCCAAATTGCTCTAAGATAAATACTACTATTTTCATTTGACAATTGAGAAATGTGATATACAGAACAGTAAAATAATTAGTGCAATTTCCATACTAAAAAAAGAGGCTGGATAAAACCACTGGTATCTTGGTAAATTTTTAATAGCCAGCTGCCTAGGGTGAGAGTAGGGGTGGGGCTGGGAAAGATCCTTGATTTTATAGCACTTGCTGGGTTCCCTGCTGCAGATACTCTCATGAAAGATTTCAGGCTATCTCAGTGAATTGATACTTTCTGCTGCCTTCAGTGTAATAATTAAATTCTTCACAACTGGCCCTAACATAGAGTTATTTTGCTATGTAACTTTTGAGGTCATGAATAATTCCGAGTCTACAGTCTCATGATTTTTGCCTCGGAATATGGAGAGACTTACCACGTGATGAATTCTGCTTTGTTTATTTTTAATACAACTGAATGCACTCGCAGTTGAAAATAAATTTGGATCGCTGTTGTATAAGTAGTTTAGAGAGTCAAATAAAACTTTTCAATTTTATTTTCCTTTTTATGTTGTGCTTAATTTTCAACATTAAGCTGGTTAAATATATGTTCTTTATGAATAAAAGAGATCACTAAAAGGTTCCAAGCAGCACTAGTGAAACAAGTGCACCAACATTTTCAGTCAATCTTATTGTAGTAATTTAATATTTAGATCTTTCTGAATAGGCCTATAAAAGTTTGTTACCTATTAAGGTGTCTTCTTTCAAAATGATTGCCAAGGGCTATATAAAAGACATAAAACCAATGGGGCATTTATTTATATTGAAAACAATCTCAGCTAAATAATTAACACCTGTTTCACACTCTGCAAACAAAGTTTGCCTATTTCTTTTATGACATTTAAAAATCACAGATAGTTATAGGAATTTGTAAATAAGAATAAAATTTTGCTTGAGGAGAGCTTAATATTTTTTTCAACTAAGGAAACTTTTTTGGAGTAGTGATATAGTATTTCCATAACACAGCTCTGGTTTTCTGTCAACATTGTATGGAAATAAGAGAAAGAAAGATGAAGTAAATGTGACAAAATTGTGAACCTAGATGAAGAATTCTTGGGTTGCCGTTATATTTGCAACTTTCCTAAGTTTAATTTTTTCAAAGTACAGTTCCCTTGCAAATGGAATAGACATGATGTTACAACATGCTTCTGCTGTTTGTTTGGCCCTAACTCTAGCCTACTGTAATGTGTTGGTAGTAAGTTAAGGTCAGGCATGAGATAGGCAAAACTAAAGATATTTGGGCATGGCTAATCTGGCAATTTATTCACACAATTCAGAGGAGAAGTTTCTGGGTCAGACACACAAATACTTTATCAGTGTAAAATGTGTGATAAATTGGGGAATTAATATGGAATTGAAAAAAAAAATAAAAAATAAAGCTAATGAATCCAGGCAAAGCTAGTTGTTAACTAGACCAGAGAGAACTAGGTTCCTCATAGAGCAAGTAGGAACCTTTGGAAGGACCTCAGGGGGTTCAGGAGCTCTCACTTCCAGTCATTACACTACCCCCATGCCTAGTTGCAATTTTTTTTTTTTTTTTGCTTGGGGATGTATTTTTAGAATGCAAGAGTGATTAACTTCTCTAAACATCAATTTCCACATCAGATAAATAAGAATAGCAATACTTAGTTAAATGAATTCTGGGAAAATCGAAAGAAATGTTATGCTCAGGATCTACCAGAGACTGTAGGCTCCTAGAAGAGAACATGTTACATTGAGATAATCTCTGAAAGTCTCAGCATTGCATATGGGGAAAACCCAATAAGATTTAGGTTTCCAAACCCTTAAATATAAAATAGTTTCAAAAGGATGTTTTATACTTTAGAATCTGAACTATAGTTTTATGTTGCTTAAATTTTTATTTCTTGTTTTTATTCTCGGAAAAGTTCAGAAGCAAAATCATGAAGTTTAAAAGTAAGTCAAAATGTTTATGGAAGATTTAGGGGAAATCATCATGTCTCTAACCTTTAAAGATTTATTTTCAATATGAGATGATAGGCAAATGATCTGTCAGCATAAGTGCAAGGACTTCCATTTTTATAATATTACTGTTTAAAATACTTTGCATATTCAATTCAGATATTAATATAGCTTGAATATATTAACTTTTCTCTTGGGCTTATTGTACTAAACAGTTGCCAACTTGGAAAATAAAAAGTAAAGTAAGCACTTATAATAATCTATATTCTACAAAGTAAGCAGTAGGATTTATTTTTAATCAGTATTTTATCAAATCCTTAATTCATGATTGCCCTTATAGGTTATATTTTACCAAAAATAGTATGTTTATAAAATTTTTTCTACTTTCTTTTCTTTCTCTGGTCATTATTCATACTAGATTTATCACAGCTTAAGAGTCTCCAGTTAGAGAGACTCCTCTAAACATTTCTCTATAACAGGATAACTGGGAATAGAAGAAAATAGAAGAATAAAAATGAAGTAATAATACATTTTATTATTTTATAATTATAATTATTTTCTGATAGACTTGTTGATTCCTGAGGGCTTTATAAAAGTTTTGTTTACTACAAACATAGAATAGACTTCAAGTAAGAAAATAGGAAGAAAAAATGCTTTTTTTTTTTTTTTTCCAGAAAACTGTGGTTTAGAACAAGAATTCCTAGAGAGTATATTTATTGAAACTTTCAAGACATTTCAAAAACATGACTAGCTTAAATATTCTGAGGGGGGCTTCCTTGGTGGCACTGGGGGTAAAGACCTGCCTGCTAATGCAGAAGAGACATAAGGGATCTGGGTTTGATCCCTGGCTTCAGAAGATCCCCTGGCGGAGGGCACTTAATCCACCCCAGTATTCTTGCTTGGAGAAGCACATGGACAGGAGAGCCTGGTGGGTCACAGTCCATAGGGTCATAAAGAGTCGGACACAACTAAAGCAACTTAGCATGCATGCATGCAAATATTCTGTGAAGTATCAAATTATTGAACAGTTTTAATTTGTTTTAAATGTTTTAATTTTGTAGGCAATCAATGTGTGAACACTGCATTTCCTAGAGAAAAAGTTGTTTAAAAGTAATTAAGAATGTATTGTATTAAATGGAAATCAAAATTAATAAAACAAAAACAATGACATATGTTGTAAGAAATCAAAATTGAATGAGATGAAGAAGTATGGAAGTCCAATTTTGAAGTGGGTTAGAGAAAGTTATTTAAAAAAAAAAAAAAACAAACAAAAAAAAAAACAACTAAAAAAAACAACCTTTTAACCCTCCATGCAAGATTGTTGACAGATCCCAAACAGATATGAAAATCTTGGGAGAGTAGGGAAGAGATACTGGTTTTACTTTTATCATGCTTTGTTTGTGCAACTGGGGTCAGGATTTTCACACTGGCTAGGGTTGAGTTATTTGAACTTTATGTCAGTGGAGCATGGAATTTTCTTATTGGTTTGCCTAGATGTGAGGCAAGAGGAAAGCTAGAGGGAAGGTTCTATAACTTGTTAGCAAACATCAAATACAAAATTGTCGGGAGTCAGGTTAGGCATTACTGACAAAATGGATGCATGGCCCCAAACCCCTCTCCTCATCTCGCAAGCACAGTCCCGGGATGAAGGAGTTAGGCCTTTTGATTCTGACTTGTTCTTTCCTTTCTTCAGTTGAGTTGACTGGAAAGAATGTTAAGGTGCTTGAGAGAAGCATGAGAAAGGACAAAGCTTTCTACAGTTGTGCCCAGAAAATAATCTATAAAATAACCATTGACATTTGTGCAAGGATCTTTACAAAGAATGTCCCAGGATGAGCATGTAGGCCGCAGCTTGAGGCCATGAGAAGGATTATTATCTGAGACCTGTTTGTGAGGGGAATGTCTATGCCAAAGGAAGTTTGCTGAGTTTAAGATTTAGGATTAATTAAGAATAGCTAGATCTCTATTCGCTTCCAAGGCAAATCATTCAATATCACTGTAATCCAAGTCTATGCCACAACCAGTAATGCTGAAGAAGCTAAAGTTGAACGGTTCTATGAAGACCTACAAGACCTTTGAGAACTAACACCCAAAAAAGATGTCCTTTTCATTATAGGGGACTGGAATGCAAAACTAGGAAGTCATGAAACACCTGGAGTAACAGGCAAATTTGGCTTTGGAATGCGGAATGAAGCAGGGCAAAGACTAACAGAGTTTTGCCAAGAAAATTCACTGGTCATAGCAAACACCCTCTTCCAACAACACAAGAGAAGACTCTATACATGGACATCACCAGATGGTCAACACCGAAATCAGATTGATTATATTCTTTGCAGCCAAAGATAGAGAAGCTCTATACAGCCAACAAAAACAAGACCAGGAGCTGACTGTGGCTCAGATCATGAACTCCTTATTGACAAATTCAGACTTAAATTGAACAAAGTAGAGAAAACCGCTAGACCATTCAGGTATGACCTAAATCAAATTCCTTATGATAATACAGTGAAAGTGAGAAATGGATTTAAGGGCCTAGATCTGAAAGATAGAGTGCTTGATGTATAGAATGAGGTTCGTGACATTGTAGAGAAGACAGAGATCAAGACCATCCCCATGGAAAGAAATGCAAAAAAGCAAAATGGCTGTCTGGAGAGGCCTTACAAATAGCTGTGAAAAGAAGAGAGGCAAAAAGCAAAGGAGAAAAGGAAAGATATAAGCTTCTGAATGCAGAGTTCCAAAGAATAGCAAGAAGAGACAAGAAAGCCTTCTTCAGCAATCAATGCAAAGAAATAGAGGAAAACAACGGAATGGGAAAGACTAGAGATCTCTTCAAGAAAATTAGAGATACCAAGGAAACATTTCATGCTAAGATGGGCTCAATAAAGGACAGAAATGGTATGTACCTAACAGAAGCAGAAGATATTAAGAAGAGGTGGCAAGAATACACAGAAGAACTGTACAAAAAAGATCTTCACAACCAAGATAATCACGATGGTGTGATCACTCATCTAGAGCCAGACATCCTGGAATGTGAAGTCAAGTGGGCCTTAGAAAGCATCAGTACGAACAAAGCTAGTGGAGGTGATGGAATTCCAGTGGAGCTATTTCAAATCCTGAAAGATGACGCTGTGAAAGTGCTGCACTCAATATGCCAGCAATTTTGGAAACCTCAGCAGTGGCCACAGGACCAGAAAAGGTCAGTTTTCATTCCAATCCCAAAGAAAGCCAGTGCCAAAGAAGGCTCAAACTACCGCACAATTGCACTCATCTCACATGCTAGTAAAGTAATGCTCAAAATTCTCCAAGCCAGGCTTCAGCAATACGTGAGCCATGAACTTTCTGATGTTCAAGCTGGTTTTAGAAAAGGCAGAGGAACCAGAGATCAAATTGCAAACATCCGCTGGATCATAGAAAAAGCAAGAGAGTTCCGGAAAAACAGCTATTTCTTCTTCATTGACTGTGCCAAAGCCTTTGACTGTGTGGATCACAATAAACTGTGGAAAATTCTTCAAGAGATGGAAAAATACCAGACTACCTGACCTGCCTCTGGTGGCTCAGACAGTAAAGCGTCCGCCTGTAATGAGGGAGACCCAGGTTCAATCCCTGGGTCGGGAAGATCCCCTGGAAAAGGAAATGGCAATCCACTCAAGTATTCTTGCCTGGAGAATTCCATGGATTGAGGAGCCGGGTAGGCTACAGTCCATGGTGTCGCAAAGAGTCAGACACGACTGAGTGACTTCACTTTTTGACCTGCCTCTTGAGAAACCTATATGCAGGTCAGGAAGCAACAGTTAGAACTGGACATGGAACAACAGACTGGTTCCAAATAGGAAAAGCAGTATGTCAAGGCTGTATATTGTCACCCTGCTTATTTAACTTTTATGCAGAGTACCCCATGAGAAACACTGGGCTGGAAGAAGCACAAGCTGGAATCAAGATTGCTGGGAGAAATATCAATAACCTCAGACATGCAGATGACACCACCCTTATGGCAAAAAGTGAAGAGGAACTACAAAGCCTCTTGATGAAAGTGAAAGAGGAGAGTGAAAAAGTTGGCTTAAAGCTCAACATTCAGAAAACTAAGATCATGGCATCCTGTCCCATCACTTCATGGGAAATAGATGGGGAAACAGTGGAAACAGTGTCAGACTTTATTTTGGGAGGCTCCATAATCACTGCAGGGTGACTGCAGCCATGAAATTAAAAGATGCTTACTCCTTAGAAGAAAAGTTATGACCAACCTCGATAGCATATTCAAAAGCAGAGAGATTACATGTGAGATTTGGACTATGAAGAAGGCTGAGCACCGAAGAACTGATGTTTTTGAACTGTGATGTTGGAGAAGACTCTTGAGAGTCCCTTGGACTGCAAGGAGATCCAACCAGTCCATTCTGAAGGAGATCAGCCCTGGGATTTCTTTGGAAGGGATGATGCTAAGGCTGAAACTCCAGTACTTTGGCCACCTCATGCAAAGAGTTGACTCACTGGAAAAGACTCTGATGGTGGGAGAGTTTGGGGGCAGGAGGAGAAGGGGACGACAGAGGATGAGATGGCTGCATGGCCTCACTAACTCAATGGACGTGAGTCTGAGTGAACTCCGGGAGATGGTGATGGACAGGGAGGCCTGGTGTGCTGCTATTGATGGGGTCACAAGAGTCGGATACGACTGAGCGACTGAACTGAAGAATAGCTAGAAGCCTTTTTAGGAGATAATGATCTTAAGATGCTAGGGGCAAACAGGATTTAGAAAGATGATAAATAAACTGAGGAATGTAGCATGAGTAATGATGTAATCACAAGTTAAGTACAGTAAATCTGAGTGGGGGAAACTAAAAACATCAAACCTGTGACCTAATGCTTTTGTCAAAGTATAAAAGAGTACCTGAAGCTTGAAATAATCATGTATTCCTGTACTTTGAGTCAGAGGCTACATCATTGTCTGCCAGATGTAGTCTCGTACTGAATCAAAGACTACATCATCATCGCCGACCCCCTTCATCTCTTCAGGTTGAATTCCTGGCTGCTGGAACTGGACTCCAGCATAAAATCAAACTTTTTATTAAAATCTATCTTTGATAATTAGACTGATGACTGAAATGGAACATGTCTAATTAAATTGAACTTGTTTAAATAAGCCTTACTGCTCTTGTATTTATACTTATATGCAGAGTACATCAAGCAAAACTCTGTTTGGATCAATACTGAAATAATATTGATTATGTCTTTTACAGCCAAAGATAGAAAAGCTCTATACAATCACCAAAAGCAAGACCTGGAGCTGATTGTGGCCCAGATCATGAACTCCTTATTGCAAAATTCAGGATTAAAATGAAGAGAGTAGGGAATAGAACTAGGTCATTCAGGTATGACCAAAATCGAATCCCTTATGATTATACAGTAGAGGGGACGAATAAACAGGGTGCCTGAAGAAGTATGGACGAAGGTTTATATATTGCACTAGAAGCAGTGACCAAAACCATCCAAAAGAAAAAGAAATGCAAGAAGGCAAAGTGTTTGTCTGAGGAGACTTTACAAATAGCTGAGTAAAGAAGAGAAGCTAAAGGAAAATGAAAAAGAAAAAGATATACCCAACTAAATGTTGAGTTCCAAAGAACAGCAAAAATAGATAAGAAAGCCTCATTTAATAAACAGTACAGAGAAACAGTGAAAAACAATAGAATGGGAAAGATGAGAGATCTCTTTTAAAAACCTGGAAATATAAAAGGATATTTTAATGGTATGATGGGCATGATAAAGACGAGAAACTGTTAAGGACCTAACAGAAGGAGAAGATGTTAAGAAGTGGCAAGAATACACAGAAGCAAGAAACAAGAAAGGTCTTAATGACTCAGATAACCACAGTCAGGCAGAGCTTGACATCCTGGAGTATGAAGTTAAGTGGGCCTCAGGAAGTTTTACTATAAACAAAGGTGCTGTATATCTGAGATATTTCATGTCTTAAATATATCAGCCAATTTGGAAAACTCAGCAATAGCACAAGACTGGAAAATGTCAACTTTCATTCCAATCCCCAGGAAGGACAATGCCAAGAATGTTCAAACTATCATACAGTAGTGCTTATTTCATATGCAATCAAGGTTATGCTCAAAATCCTTCAAGCTAGGCTTCAGCAGTACATGAGCTGACAACTTAAAGGTGTACAATCTGGATTTAGAAAAGTCAAAGGAACCAGAGATCAAATTGTCAACATCTGTTGGATCATAAAAAAGCAAGGGGATTCCAGAAAAACATCTATTTCTGCTTCATTGTCTGCACTAAAGCCTTTGGCTGTGTGGATCACAATAAACTGTGGGAAATTCTTAGAGAGATGAAACTACTAGACCACCTTACCTGTATCATGAGTAACTTATGTGGTGGTCAAGAAATACTTAAAACTGGACATGGAACAACAGAGTTGTTCCAAATTGGGACAGGAGTATGACAAAGCAATATATTATCACCCTGCTTATTTAACTTATATGCAGAGTACATCATGTGAAATTCTGGGCTGGATGAATAAAAACTAGAATCAAGATTGCTGGGAGAGATATCAATAATCTCAGATATGCAGATGACACCACCCTTACAACAGAAAGGGAAGAGGAACTAAAAAGTCTCCTGATGAAGGTATAAGAGGAGAGTGAGAAAGTTGGACTGAAACTCAACATTTAAAAAACTAAGATCATGGCATCCAGTCCCATCACTTTCTAATAAATAGATGGGGAAACAATGGAAACAGTGACAGATTTTATTTTCTTGGGCTCCAAAATCACTGCAGATGGTAACTGTGTCCATGAGATTAAAAGATACTTGCTCCTTGGAAGGAAAGCTAGGACCAAAATAGACAGCATACTAAAAAGCAGAGACTTAATTTGCCAACAAAGGTCCATCTATTCAATGCTATGGTTTTTCTAGTCGTCATGTATGAATTTGAGAGTTGGACCATAAAAAAAGCTGAGCACTGAAGAATTGATGCTTTTGAATTGTGGGTTGGAGAAGACTCTTGAGAGTTCCTTGGACTGCAAGGAGATCCAACCAGTCCATCCTCAAGGAAATTAGTCATGAATATCCTTTGGAAGTACTGATGCTGAAGCTGAAACTCCAATACTTTGACCACCTGATGCAAATAACTGACTGTTTAGAAAAGATTCTGATGCTAGGAAAGATTAAAGGCAGGTGGAGAAGGGGATGACAGAGGATGAATTGGTTGGATGGCATCACTGACTCAATGGAATTGAGTTTGAGCAAGGTTTGGGAGTTGGTGATGGTCAGGGAAGCCTGGCATGCTTCAGTCCATGGGGTTGCAAAGAGTCGGACACGACTGAGAGACTGAACTGAACTGAACTGAATGGTGACCTCTAAGAGGACTTATGCCGGGGCCGGGTGGCAGGGGGTGGGAGTAGGAGTGTGTGTGGGGGGCAATGCTTCCAAGACTGCTGCTGTCAGTGCCCCTATCCTTGTTGTGAGGCCCTGTTGACCTACCCTTCACAGGACATCCTCCAGCACCACCAGTTAGTTTTGTATCTGTCTCCTATGGGGTCACTGTTCCTTTCCTCTCAGTCTTGGTAAGCACAAAATTTTGTTTGTGCCCTTCAAGTCTGGAGTATCTGTTTACCTTAGTCCTATGGAAGTCCTCTATTCAAATCCCGCTAGCCTTTAAAGTTAGATTACCTGTGGATTCCCAATCCCTTTATCAGATTCCCAGGCTGGTAAGCCTGACATGTGGTGCAAAACTTCACAAGACTGGAAGAACTTCTTTGGCATTATTGTTCTACAGTTTGGAGGTCACCTACCCAGCAGGAAGGAGATTTGATTTTAATGTGATCGCACTTCTCCTACTGTCTTGCTGTGGCTTCTTCTTTGTCTTTGAACATGAGGAATATTTCTTTGGTGGGTTCCAGCCTCTTCCTGTCAATGGGTGTTCAACAATTAGTTACAATTGCATGCTCTCATAGAAGGAGATGATCGCACATCCTTCTACTCCACCATCTTCAGCTGGAAGTCTCTAAATACTGTTTTTCTATAGTCAGTCATTATTATTATATTATATCTAATATTCTTCATGGAGATATATTGTATAGCTCCAGGTTGCATCTATTTTATTTTAAATAAGTGTATCTTTGCCTCTATAAGTGGAATTTAAATAAGTTAATGTAGATTATTGAAAAGCAGAGACGTTACTTTGCCGACTAAGGTCCGTCTAGTCAAGGCTATGGTTTTTCCTGTGGTCATGTATGGATGTGAGAGTTGGACTGTTAAGAAGGCTGAGCACTGAAGAATTGATGCTTTTGAACTGTGGTGTTGGAGAAGACTCTTGAGAGTCCCTTAGACTGCAAGGAGATCCAACCAGTCCATTTTGAAGGAGATCAGCCCTGGGATTTCTTTGGAAGGAATGATGCTAAAGCTGAAACTCCAGTACTTTGGGCACCTCATGCAAAGAGTTGACTCATTGGAAAAGACTCAGATACTGGGAGGAATTGGGGGCAGGAGGAGAAGGGGATGACCGAGGATGAGATGGCTGGATGACATCACGGACTTGATGGACGTGAGTCTGAGTGAACTCCGGGAGATGGTGATGGACAGGGAGGCCTGGCGTGCTGCTATTCATGGGGTCGCAAAGAGTCGGACACGACTGAGCGACTGAACTGAACTGAACTGAATGTAGATTATTTAAAGCAAATACTAGTCATGATAGATTTACATTTTTTGATATAACAGCTTATACAAATATAAATGATAGAATATTTGTTCCACAAAGGGACCATAAACATACTGATGGATGGAAATAAGCTACCGATTTCTTCCTTATATAAGTTTCTTTCAGACTTTTACAGTTAAATATTTCAACCAAAAAATCTAGGCATTTGTATCTCTTTAGAGATATCCTTGTAAAGAAGGGGAAAAATTGAATATGTATACTTAGTATTCATAGTTCTATTTTAGATTAAATTTTATTTGTTTTTTAATAACAACTAGACACTTTTAGATGGCCTTTCCCAGAATATTCTGATTTTCTTTTTTTTTTTTTTTCATTCTACTACTTTACCTATTGAGATTTTCATTATTCAGAATGAGTGTAGTCAGCATCTTCTAATTGTGTTTCTGAGATTTGATTAAAAAAAACAAACCTAATGAATATTAAAAATTTATTTATCTTAGGAGAAAGAGCAGCATATAATGAAATTAATATTCCACCTCTTGTATTTTCAACAAAATTAAATTGAAAAATTTCCTTCACATTTATTTGCATAAGAAAGTAGTATATGTTAACAACATTTTTAAATAGTGTGAGATTTTTCAATCATTTTGAACATATTAGTTGTGTTTTAAAATAGAAGGAAAAATAAGTGTACTATCTTATGTAAATTCTAACTAAATAGTTATCTAAAATTAGTTTTTAATGTTTTATATTCAAAACTAGATTGTATTAAAATTTAAAGATGAGTCTTGACTGTAATTACTTTAATTTTATATGAAGGATTATTAATCCTTTTTGTTAACAGAAATGTACTGCATTTTTTTTTTTAGATTTTTAAAATAAACCAATTTTCAATTCTCCAAAATACCTAGATCTACTATACTGTCTAAAAAGAAGCTTTAAAGACACTGAATATAATAGAAACTATAAACAATTATTTTGTCCTTTTGCTTATTTAAGCCAGAATTTTTACATCACTTAAATATTATTAATAACTTGATAGATATAAATGACTACTATATCTCTATGATTACTATTAATAATTAAGATACACTAATTGATTAATTTATACATATATGTATTCAATTTAATTGTACATATATATGTACATAAATTTGTAAATATAAGCTATATACTACATATATCTATATATACATTTTTTACTTTTCTCATGAGTTTTCATACTCTGTACTTCTCTGTGATCTCTCTGTGTATTTCATAACTGTAAGTAAATTTTGAAGTTGGAGAAAAATATCCCTGTAGGTAGTAATTTGATAAATGGCCTCAGTTTAGAGTTAACATATTGTAGTAAACTGTGTGCATGTCTGTGTAACAGAGATATGTATTTGTATTAATTATAGTTTGAAATACGATTTTAATTCAAAAGTAAAAGACTTAAGTACCTAATTTGATCAGTCAAAACTGAAAATTTATGAACATGCAGTCAAAGTGTTTATAATAGTATAAAAAACCAACAAGAACTAACTGAGGACTCACGGCATAAAGGAATTTAAGACTAAGTTGTGAATATTTATTTTCCTACCACTGTGGATATTTCAATATAATGATACTCTATGTTAACAGACACTTATAACTGCTGTCTTACAGAAACAGAATCCCTTTTTCAGGTGTTGTGGTCAAATAAGGTTGTTGCACATATTGTCTTCCACATTCTTCTTCACTCTCCCCTCTGCTGACTTAAAAGTACTCAAGTGCTCTGCTCTCTTTCTAATGATGGGAGGGGCTGGCTATAATGAAAATACCAGTAATTACTCTCTTGGACCAGTGCTTAAATGTTGAGGGTCAACATTTCAAGATTCTTGCTGCAAGAATGAAGCAGTCATGCTAAATGAAGCCTCAAATCATCAAGTTTCAAGATCATCTCTTTATTTGTTTCTCTAATACATCAGCAAGAGTATTATAAATGTATTAGTTTAAAAATTAATTTAACAAAATAAAAGCTGATAAACAGGTCTAGTGTTTTTCCTTTTTTACCTATTGAATCAAGTAAAAGAATTCATATGCTTTTAAATGAATAGAAACCGGGACATATCCTTGTAACTGAGAGCACTTTCAGTTCAGTTCAGTTCAGTTGCTCAGTCATGTCTGACTCTTTGTGACCCCATTAACAGAAGCACACCAGGCCTCCCTGTCCATCACCAACTCCCAGAATCTACCCAAACTCATGTCATTGAATCGGTGATGACATCTAATCATCTCATCCTCTGTCATCCCCTTCTCCTCCTGCCTTCAATCTTTCCCAGCATCAGGGTCTTTTCAAATGAGTCATCTCTTCACATCAGGTGGCCAAAATATTGGAGTTTCAGCTTCAGCATCAGTCCTTCCAATGAACATCCAGGACTGATCTCCTTTAGGATGGACTGGTTGGATCTCCTTGCAGTCCAAGGGACTCTCAAGAGTCATCTCCAACATCACAGTTCAAAAGCATCAATTCTTCAGTGCTCATCTTTCTTTACAGTCCAACTCTCACATCCATAAATGATTACTGGAAAAACCATTGCCTTAACTAGACGGACATTTGTTGGCAAAGTAATGTCTGTGCTTTTGAATATGCTGTCTAGGTTGGTCATAATTTTTCTTCCAAGGAGCAAGTGTTTTGTTTTGTTTTGTTTTTTTTTAATTTCATGGCTGCAGTCACCATCTGCAGTTATTTGGGAGCCCTCAAAAATAAAGTCTTTCACCGTTTCTTCTTTTTTTTCATCTATTTTTCATGAAGTGATGGGACCAGATGTCATG
This sequence comes from Capricornis sumatraensis, assembly GCF_032405125.1. Lineage (NCBI taxonomy): Eukaryota > Metazoa > Chordata > Mammalia > Artiodactyla > Bovidae > Capricornis > Capricornis sumatraensis. Next base: position 126,326,111 of record NC_091071.1, read on the forward strand.
ATCTTAGTTTTCTGAATGTTGAGTTTTAAGCCAACTTTTTCACTCTCCTCTTTCACTTTCATCAAGAGGCACTTTAGTTCTTCTTCACTTTCTGCCATAAGGGTTGTGTCATATGCATATCTAAGGTTATTGATATTTCTTCCAGCAATCTTGATTCCAGCTTGTGCTTTATCCAGCCCAGCATTTCAAATGATGTGCTCTGCATATAAGTTAAATAAACAGCATGACAATATACAGCCTTGACATACTCCTTTCCTGATTTGGAACCAGTCTGTGGTTCCATGACCAGTTCTAACTGATGCTTCCTGATCTGCTTACAGAATTCACAAGAGGCAGCTCAGGTGGTCTGGTATTCCCATCCCTTGAAGAATTTTCCACCGTTTATTGTGACCCACACAAGTCAAAGGATTTGGCATAGTCAATAAAGCAGAAATAGCTGTTTTTTTGGAACTTTCTTGCTTTTTCAATGATACAGAGGATGGTGACAATTTGATCTCTGGTTCCTCTGCCTTTTCTAAAACTGGCTTACACATCTGGAAGTTCATGGCTCACGTATTGCTGAAGCCTGACTTGGGGAATTTTGAGTATTACTTTGGTAAGGTTGAGATGAGTGCAATTGCTCAGGAGTTTGAGCATTATTTGGCAATTGCCTTCCTTTGGGATTGGAATGAAAACTAACTTTTTCCAGTCCTGTGGCCACTGCTGAGTTTTCTAGATATGCTGGCATATTGAGTGCAGCACTTTCACAGCATCATCCTTTAGGATTTGAAATAGTTCAACTGGAATTCCATCACCTCCACTAGCTTTGTTCGTAGTGATGCTTCCTAAGGCCCACTTGACTTCACATTCCAGGATTTCTGGCTCTAGGTAAGTGATCACATCATCATGATTATCTGGTGAAGATCTTTTCTGTGCAGTTCTTCTGTGTCTTCTTGCCACCTTTTCTTAATATCTTCTGTTTTTGTTAGGTCCATACAATTTCTGTTTTTATTGACCACATCTTTGCATTAAATGTTCCCTTGGTATCTCTAATTTTCTTGAAGAGATCTCTAGTCTTTCCCATTCTATTGTTTTTCCTCTATTTCTTTGCACTGATCACTGAGGAAGGCTTTCTTATTTCTCCTTGCCATTCTTTGGATTTCTGCATTCAAATGGGTATATCTTTCCTTTTCTCCTTTGCTTTTCGCCTCTCTTCTTTTCACAGCTATTTATAAGGCATTCTCAGGCAGCCATTTTGCTTTTTTGTATTTCTTTTTCTTGGGGATCGTCTTGATACCTGTCTTCTGTACAATATCACAAACCTCTGTCCATAGTTCATCAGGCACTCTGTCTATCAGATCTAGTCCCTTAAATCTATTTCTCACTTCTACTGTATAATCATAAGGGATTTGATTTGGGTCATACCTGAATGGTCTAGTGGTTTTCCCTACTTTCTTTAATTTCAGTCTGAATTAGGCAATAAGGAGTTCATGATCTGAGCCACAGTCATCTTCCAATCTTGTTTTTGCTGACTATATAGAGCTTCTCCATCTTTGGCTGTAAAGAATATAATCAATCTTATTCTGATCTTGGCCACCTGGTGATGTCCTTGTAGAGTCTTGTCTTGTGTTGTTGGAAGAGGGTGTTTGCTCTGACCAGGCATTCTCTTCGGAAAATTCTATTAGCCCTTGCCCTGCTTCATTCTGTACTCCAAGGACAAATTTCCCCTATAGTGAAAAAGACACTTTTTTGGGATGTTAGTCCTAAAAAGTCTTGTAGGTCTTCATAGAACCATTCAACTTCAACTTCTTCAGCATTACTGACCAGGACATAGACTTGGATTACCATAATATTGAATGGTTTGCCTTGAAAATAAACAGATATCTTTCTGTCAGTTTTGAGATTGCATCCAAGTACTGCATTTTGGATTCTTTTTTTGACTATGATTGCTACTCCATTTCTTCTAAGGGATCCCTGCCCATAGTAGTAGATATAATGGTCACCTGAGTTATATTCACCCATTCCTGTCCATTTTAGTTCACTGATTCCTGGAATGTCGATGTTTACTCTTGCCCTCTCCTGTTTGACCACTTCCAATTTGCCTTAATTTGGTGTTGGAGCTGCGAGCGGCCGAGATGAGCTACCCCACATTCAAGGTCAGGAGCAGCGGCCGTGAAGAGATACCCCACGTCAAGGTCAGGAGTAAGGGCTGCACTTTTCTTGAGCAGCTCTGAAGAGATACCCAATGTCCAATATAAGAGAAACCCCAGTAAGACAGTAGGCTCTGAGAGAGCATATCAGGGGGCAGACAGACTGAAACCACAATCACAGAAAACTAGCCAATCTCATCACAGGGACCACAGCCTTGTCTAACTCAGTGAAACTAAGCCATGCCATGTAGGGCCACCCAGGACTGATGGGTAATGCTAGAGAGTTCTGACAAAATATGGTCCAATGGAGAAAGGAATGGCAAACCACTTCAGTATTCTTTCCTTGAGAACCCCATGAACAGTATTAAAAGGCAAAAAGATAGGACACTAAAAAATGAAGTCCCCAGGTTGGGTGCCTGATATGCTACTGGAGATCATTGGAGAAATAACTCCAGAAAGAATGAAGGGATGGAGCCAAAGCAAAAACAACACCCAGTTGTGGATGTGACTGGTGATAGAAGCAAAGCCCGATGCTGTAAAGAGAGCATTTTAGGCCACTATATAATGTTCCTTAAGAAAATAAAGATATGAATTCTTTAAACATAGTGTTTATCCTTCAGTTCAGTTCAGTTCAGTTCAGTCGCTCAGTCGTGTCCGACTCTTTGCGACCCCATGAATGGTAGCATGCCAGGCCTCTCTGTCCATCACCAACTCCCAGAGTTCACTCAGACTCATGTCCATCGAGTCAGTGATGCCATCCAGCCATCTCACCCTCTGTTGTCCCCTTCTCCTCCTGCCCCCAATCCCTCCCAGCATCAGAGTCTTTTCCAGTGAGTCAACTCTTCACATGAGGTGGCCAAAGTACTGGAGTTTCAGTTTTAGCATCATTCCTTCCAAAGAAATCCCAGGGTTGATCTCCTTCAAAATGGACTGGTTGGATCTCCTTGCAGTCCAAGGGACTCTCAAGAGTCTTCTCCAACACCACAGTTCAAAAGCATCAATTCTTTGGCGCTCAAGTGTTTAATTTAACAAATTAAGTTTTAAATATTTATGATCGAATGTTCAATATTGAATTTTATTTTTGCTGAAATTTTATTTTTGTAAGAGACATACTTGAACTAAACAAATAAGATATATCATGCTTTTTATATTTAAATAACCAAATAAAATCTCTCATAATTGCTTTTACATTCAGAATATACACTGTTCTCAAGAATCTACATGTATTCAGTCTCAAAATAAAATTATCTTAGAATCAGCTAATTACTTGCCATTACACTAGTGCACATATTCATAACTCTTTGCTAGAACTTTTTAACACAGGTTTAATTACTTCTGCTTCTTAGAGAATAATGATATGGTGCCAATCTTCCCAGATGACTCAGTGGTAAAGAATCTACCTGCCAATGCAGAAGGCACAGGAAAGAAGTTTCAACCCTTAGGCCAGGAAGATCCCCTGGAGAAGGAAATGGCAACCCACTCCAGTGTTAACAGCCTGGAGAATCCCATAGACAGAGGAGTCTGGCGAGATACAGTTCATGTTGCAAAGAATCAGACACAACTGAGTGACTAAGCATGCACACTTATATATATTGGTTTATAGCAACGTCTCTGATTCAATCTATCACCACCATTCATTCTAATCTTCCAATCTTTTTATCTTTTAACTTCCCTCTGTGACAGTGAGAAGCCTGAATCCCACTGCCCACCGTCCATTTACTTATTTATTCAATCCAGTAGACAGATAAAATATCTTTAGAGTGGTTAATCTTATCCCCTTGAGAAATGAACTTGAGTACAGTATTTTAAGTTTCTTTAGCTTTTCAATAGGCAATCAAAACACCATTATTCCAAAATTGCTTGGATCAATTCCTACATTACCTTAACCAAGAGATGAAGGTTAATATTATCAGTGATGTCATAAAGATAACAATTTCACTTGATATAAAAATACAAAAAGGGTACTTTCCCTCTGATTTTTTTTTTTCCCTGAAAACACATAGTGAAAGTGAAAGTGAAGTTGCTCAGTCGTCTCCGACTCTTTGCGACCCCATGGACTGTAGCCTACGAGGCTCTTCCCTCCATGGGATTTTCCAGGCAAGAATACTGGAGTGGGTTGCCGTTTCTTTCTCCAGGAGATTTTCCCAACCCAGGGATTGAACCTGGGTCTCCTGCATTGTAGGCAGACGCTTTACCATCTGAGCCAATAGGCTAAATTTAAACATGAGAAAAAACGAAACAAATCAATCAAGTAAGGTCACTTTACAGAATACCGGGACAGTACTTCTCAAGACTATGAAGATTATGAAAAGCAAGGAAAGACTGAGAAACAGTCATAGACAAGAGGACACTGGAGAGACATGACAACCAAATTTTGATTTTGTGGATAGGATCCTAGTACAGAAAGAGGATATAATGAAAAACTGAAATCCAAATAAAGATAGAGTTCTGTTAAGAGTAGTATGCAATCTCAGTTACTCAGTTTTGATGAACGTACAATAGCAATGTAAAATGTTAAGGGTGAAGCTGAGTGAGTGGTATACAGAAATATTCATTGTACTATCTTTGTAAATTTTCTATACATCTGTAAAAAATCTTAAATGATAAAACCATGCAAATTGGTTTCCTTTACCTTTACTCTAAGAATTTTTGTTTGTTTCTTGTCAGATATGTTACATGCATTTTGAGTATGTCTGTTTTAGTTTTATAGTGAATTTATGACTTTAAAGTTATTTTTGCAAGTCATATCTATTTTTGCAATCTTATAGTCTCATTTTCAACTTTTATAGAAAATTTTCAACTCACTTTTTGTGGCTTAACATTTTTCCTTCTGATTTCTAGGAAATGTCACATAAGGCTTTATAAAAAGGTTATATTTATTTCATAAGTTTGTGTGTGCTAAGTTGCTTCAGTCCAGTCTGACTCTTTGCAACCCTACGGACCATTGCTTGCCAGACTCTTCTGTCCATAGGATTCTCCAGGCATGAATACTGGAGTGGGTTGCCATGCCCTCCTCCAGGGATCTACCTGACACTGGGATCGAACACAGATCTCTTATGTCTCTTGAATTGGCAGGCAGGTTCTTTACCACTAGTGCCACCAATGTATTAATTTTATTTGGGGAAACTGGCATGTTTAAAAAGTATAAATCTATCTACAATCTTTGATTTTCTCAAAGCTTATTTATAATTCGGTTCTTAGGAGAATAATCCCATTTGTCTCAAGCAAAATTTCAATAAAATTCTGTCATACAAAGTATGTATCTATTTTGTGTCAAACTAATTTTGTTTTGTAGACTGATAAAGAAATTCCCCATAGTTTCCCTAGATGGAAATCACATTTCCAATGCAGTCATTTTGGGTCTACCATGGCTGTGTTGTTTCAGTCAATACTGACGTAGAGAAGGACTCTCCTGCAACTTTTACCTGGCTTTTGAGACTTATCATGTATTTTTCATTGTGTTAAGTGAGAGAGACAGTTACTTCATCAGTGACGATTACCATAGGTAATGATCCTGCAAGCAGTATGCTGTGCTGTGCTGTGCTGTGCTTAGTTGTTCAATAGTTTCCAACTCTTTGAGACCCCATGGATTGTAACCCACCAGGATCCTCTGTCTATGAAATTCTCCAAGCAAGAATACTGGAGTGTGTTGCCATACTCTCTTCCAGGGGATTTTCCCAATCACAGGATAAAACCCATCTTTCCCATATTGCAGGCAAATTTTTTACCATCTGAGCCACCAGGAAAACCCAAGAATACTGGAGTGTGTAGCCTATCCATTCTCTAGGACATTTTCCCAATCTAGGAATCGAACTGGGGTCTCCTGCTTTGCAAGTGAATGCTTTATAAGATGAGCTACCAGGGAAGCCTGCAAGCAGCATAACTTCCTCAAAAGATAAAATTGAAAATAAGAACATTAAGACAATGGAAATATTCAAAAGCAAAAGTGACAATTAGTAACAAAAAGCATGAAATCTTATAAGCTATTCATAATCTCCAATATTAGATTAAGCACACATAGCGATGAACAACAACAACATGTACATACTAATACCAGATGGTATACAATTCTCTCTCGGATATGGGTGTGTGTGTGTTTACAGTCCTCATATTTTATTCTGCTTTCAGGTGAGAAACAGAAAATAAAGTATGGTAAAAAAAAAAACTTCATATTTTTGCATTAACCTACAGACAGAAGAAAGTTCTGAGGATTATTAAGGATTTCAGGAAAATAATTTGTGATAGGACAGAGTAATGAGAAAAAGAAAGAAAGAGGGAAAATTAAGTTGAACAGCTATTATAGGAAATCTCTTTTGTTGTAACACTAAGCATTTTTAGGAACATTTGTGTGTTTTAGGCACAATGTCCCCTTCACCAGCCCCTTAAGATGCTATCTGAAAAGACATACTATTTTTAAAGTGTTAATGTGAGTGATCATTTTGTTCTTGTGTGTGTGACTCAACACACCCTTCTTGTTTTCAGTTATTTAAATAATTTAAGGACTTTAGAACCATTCTACCTGAAAGTAACATTCAAACATTCCTTGAAATTCATATGCACCATTTTTATGCTAAGAAAAATCGGGTATCCTGAATTGGTTAAAGATCCTTTTTAGAAGTGCCTTTCAGACACATAAGGTACACATCAAAGACAAAACTTAACCTATTCAAAAAGTGAAATATCTTTATGAAGTCATTCAAGCTTCAAAATTCTTAATATATAAAAGGCTGCAATAATTGTATTAGGAATAATATATCAGTAACTCTTCTGCTGCTGATGCTGCTAAGTCATTTCAGTCGTGTCCGACTTTGTGTGACCCCGTAGAGAGCAGCCCACCAGGCTCCCTTGTCCCTGGGATTCTCCAGGCAAGAACACTGGAGTGGGTTGCCATTTCTTTCTCCAATGCGTGAAAGTGAAGTCACTCAGTCGTGTCCGACTCTTAGAGACCACATTCACTTCGGCCCACCAGACTCCTCCGTCCATGGGATTTTCCAGGCGAGAGTACAGGAGTGGGGTGCCATTGCCTTCTCCAATCAGTAACTCTAATTGCCCAAAAAAACTAGGTCACTGAGTTAGTTTAGTTCTGTATAATTCATTGTACATTGACATTTTTCTATGAAAGATTATTACTTAAAGCAAATATCTAAGTGTTCAAGCATATATACAGTCAGGAAGACATCAGCCAGAGGAATTTCATGATTAGTAACACAAAGGAGCCATCTTTGTGTGTGATGTAAAAAGCTATGCATCTAGAGAGGGCTGAGCTGTATATTCAGAAGTTGGAGATTTCTAATGGAAGTCAGAAAGTTTTCCCACGTTGAAGTAAGAATCAGAATTGATATCCACCTTTGGAGATAGAAAGTTTTGTTAGGAATAGGTTCAAGAAGCAAAAGGAACAGAATTTTAAAAGACCTCGGATCACAAGAAAGAAGGGATATAAAAAATAGTCTTCAACAAGTGAGAAAAAATCCTAAGGGACAGTAATTAATTATACATGATGGGTTTGACCTATAAAATATTAATAACTATCATATTTACATTAAGTTTGCTTAATATGATTAATATGAGAAAATACCATTTAATACTAGTTTTAATTCCTAAAGCAAATATTGAAATTGTTAAAATATGTAATATTAGTTATTTCTTTTGCTCCTGGGGCTTTAGAATCAACACTTTGAAACATTTAATAACTCCAGTGTTTGTATTCTATCATACCTCTGAGAAACTGATAACTTCTGTAGCTCTCTGCACACTTTGAAATGTCAGATCCCCATGCCTGACTGTCCATCTTTTGTATCCTCTTTTTTTTTTTCTACTAAATGCCAGCATTTCTCTTGAAACTTGCTAGGTGAGAGGCAAACTGTCATATCTACAAGAGTCTTTCTGGAATCACCTCCATATTGCCAGGTCCTCAAAGTGACACTTGCTGCCAGAGTCTAATGTAACCACCTCACACCCCCTACATATTGGTTGTTGTTTAGTCACTGGATCTTGTCCAGCTCTTTGCGACCCCATGGACGATAGCCTGCAAGACTCCTATATCCCTGAGATTTTTGAGGCAAGATTACTGAACTGGGTTGCCATTTCCTCCTCCAGGGTATCTTTCAGACGCAGGGGTCAAACCCACATCTCCTACTTATGCTGAACCACTGGGAAGGCCGTACCTGCTGCCTTACACTTTTTATCAACCTCGAGGTTTTGGTTACTTATTGCAGGGGATGTAGAACATTTGGAGTCACTAAACTTCTTTGAATTCTCTCCCTCTCTTTTGGGTTTTACAGTTCAAAGGTAGAAACCAGAAAAGTCTTTTTGCCAGACTACCCTAAGTCTAAGTATATGTATAGCCAATCACACACATTAATGTCAAACTTTGATTAAGGAAGGAAAAGGAGAAGAATGACTCAAGATGGGGAATCAGTCTTCTGGAAAGTACAATGTCAGAAGAAAGATGTTTATTTATTCTGGTGCAGCACTGGAAGTGTTCTGGTATCCTCTGTCAAGCTGGATCATTTGTGCATTCTGTGAGGGATACTTGGGTGCCTCTCCATAGAACTTTAGGTCTCTCTGGCCCTTGTGGAAAGATACTTAATGTTCATTAATGTATTTATGTTATGTGTGTATTCTGATTTTGAAACTAAGCAATGTGGTAGGAAATTTTGCAGTTGTCAAGTTTTCTCTCTAATTGTGTCCTGAAAGAATATTCTCTTTGCTAATTGGTTCCATTTTATTTTTTTCTTTTTAGTAAATATATTCATTAGGAAGACAAAACTTTATTACATGAAGAGTTGTGCAATGACTCTTGACCAAACAATATCTGAAAAATGACCTGAATTACTGGAGGAAGATTACATAGACTTATATTAACTTTCAAACAGAGTGTTAGATAAAATACTTGTCCAGTTTTACATGGTGAATTCCTCTGTAGACCTAAAACTATGAACATACATTTTGGTAAATGAAGATGTCTCTGACACAAACATGAGTTCCAAAATTCTTAGTATATGACATGCTGTACTTGTTGAGAACTACATGATAGTAACTCTAACTGCCTAAAAATTAGATAACTGACTTTACTTAATTCTGTGAAGTCATTATACATTGACATTTTTCTATACATTTTCTCATAAAATGATAATTTTCTGAAACAGTTTTGAAAGTATAGAGTACTCATTTAAAATTTAAGAATAATTGAATGATGGCTGAACCTACCATAGACATATGTGAGCTTAACATCAAACTAAAATCTGGTTAATAATGTAAAGCTTATTAAATATATCCATTGGAAACTAATACCAATAATATTTAGTAGAAGTAAACATTTGCCACACTAACTGTTTGTGCTACGCATCATTGGAGTAATTCATTGTGAAAAGGAAATTTAATTCAGTATGTCTGAATAGCCAAAAAAAAAAAAAAAAAAAAAGTAATATGCTCTAATGGCTCATCTTATTTTATACCAACTTTCATGTGATTAGTTCTTATTAGTATCCTACCCTCATTTATTCTTCCTTTAAGGTTCTTGTTTTCATAATCCATTTTTGTAAGTTTTGAAGATCAGTCCTGGGTATTCTTTGAAGGAATGATGCTAAAGCTGAAACTCCAGTACTTTGGCCACCTCATGCAAAGAGTTGACTCATTGGAAAAGACTCTGATGCTGGGAGGGATTGGGGGCAGGAGGAGAAGGGGACAACAGAAGATGAGTTGGCTGGATGGCATCACCGAGTCAATGGACATGAGTTTGTGTGAACTCTGGGAGTTGATCATAGACAGGGAGGTCTGGAGTGCTGCAATTCATGGGGTCGCAAAGAGCTGGACACGACTGAGAGACTAAATTGAACTGAACTGAACTGAACTGATGAGACTATTAGTTTAGAGCTTTTTCTCTTTTTAGCTATTATTATAACATAACTGGTGGTATTTTCTGGATGACATAACAAGAATATTTACCAATATCTACCAGCACCAATGCATGTAATCTTTATGTTTATAATAGCTTCTCTAATTTGTAAATTATTAATATAAATATAAATCTATGCAGTGTTATGTATATTCAAACTCAAAAATAATATCAAGTAAGTTGATCATGAACACATGTTGCCTCAGATGACAAAGTATCTACTTGCAATGCAGGAGACCCATATTCTATCCCTGGATTGGAAAGATCCCCTTGAGAAGGAAATGGCAACCTACTCCAGTACCCTTGCCTGCAGAATCCCATGATGGATGGAGTAGCCTGGCAGGATACAGTCCATGGAGTCACAAAGAGACAGACACGACAGAACAACAAACATTTTCACATGTCACCAAATCTTGACTACACATACAAAAAAGCATGCTGCTATCTTCTCTTTAACATAAATAAAATATACTAGCAATCATAGTCTTACCATATAATATAATACATTGGTCCTGCTATAGATGAAACATTGCAAACAGAAAGCAAGGGATGTATAATCAGTGATTCTTTTTACAGTGGGTTTATGTTTTTTATGATTGTACAGTTTTATTTTTGTCTTTTAACTTAGATAAATATATTTCATATGCATAGTTTCTATATCTTAATTCATTTCTACAAAATGTTTCTCACAATACATACTCACTATAGGTCAATAACTTCTATCAAGGAATCATCGTATGCTTGAAGGAGAAACTTCTGATTAACTGAAGAACACATAATTCTTGTTTTTTTAGGGATATAAAATAATATGATAATACCTATTATATAAAGTGAACTAAGAAGCAAGTCTTCTAAAACAATGAATGAGTTGTGATTAACCTAGTGAAGGCAATGCTAAATTGCTTTACTCTTGTCCGAATCTCTGTGACCCTATGGACTGTAGTCTGCCAGGCTCCACTGTTTCTGATCCCTGGGCTGGGATAATCTTTTGGAGGAGGAAATAGCAACCCATTTCAATATTCTTCCCTGGAAAATCCTGTGAACAGAGGAACCTGGCAGGCTACAATTCATAGGGTTGCAAAGAGTCAGATAGGACTGAGCACTCTCACACGCATTATCAACTACAATCACTGTATTATGTATTAGATACTTAGATCTTATTCATTTATAATTGAAAATCTGTACCATTTTACAAATCTTTCCTTATTTCCCTTTTACTACAGCCCCAAGTAAACAACATTTTACCTTCTGCTTCCATGAGCTCAAGTTTTTAAAAAGACTTTTTCACATAAATGATACCATGCAATACTTGTCTTTTTCTGTTTCATTTCACTTGCACAATACCTTTCAGGTTCATCCATGCTTTCACAAATGGTAGGATTTCCTTCCTTTTTAAGGTTGAATTAAACGAGAGATAGATAGATGATAGATTGATAGGTAGAAATAGATGTAAAACATTTTATTATCCACTTATCCATCACCAGATATTCAGGTTCTTTCCATATTTTGGCTATTGTAGCAATGAACATGAGTGTACAAATGTCTCTTCAGGAGAGTAATTTTATCTCGTTTGGAAATATACCCAGATATTGGATTCATGCATCTGTAATTAGATAGAATAATAATTCTATCTAATTTCATGAGGAATTTCCATACTGTTTTCCACAGTTACAAGTTTACATTCACTACAGTGTACAAAGGTCCCCTTTTTTTCACATATTGTCACCATATGTTATATCTTATTTTTTCTGATAATAAGCATTCTTACATTTTCAGTTCAGTCAATTCAGTCTCTCAGTCATGACCGACTCATCCTGACCCCTTGAACTGCAGCACACCAAGCTTTCCTGTCCATCACCAACTCCTGGAGCTTGCTCAAATCCATTTCCATCAGGTCAGTGATGCCATCCAATCATCTCATCCTCTATTGTCCCCTTCTCCTCCTGTCTTCAATATTTCCCAGCATAAAGGTCTTTTCCAATGAGTCAGTTCTTCACATCAGGTGGCCAAAGTATTGGAGTTTCAGCTTCAACATCAGTCCTTCCAATAAACATTCAGGACTTATTTCCTTTAGGGGGGACTGGTAGGATCTCTTTGCAGTCCAAGGGACTCTGAAGAGTCTTCTCCAACACCACAGTTCAAAAGCATCAATTCTTCAATGCTCAGCTTTCTTTATGGTCCAACTCTCACATCTATACATGACTACTGGAAAAACCATAGCTTTGACTCGATAGACCTTTGTTGGGACAGTAATGACTCGGTTTTTTAACATGCTGTCTAGGTTGGTCATAGCTTTTCTTCCAAGGAGTAAGCCTCTTTTAATTTCATGGCTGCAGTCACCATTTGCAGTGATTTTGGAGCCCCAAAAATAAAGTCTGTTACTGTATCTGTTATTTCCCCATGTAGTTGCAAATGAAGTGATGGGCCCAGTACTGTGATCTTAGTTTTTTAAATATTGAGTCTTAAGCCAGCTTTTAAACTCTGCTCTTTCAATTTCATCAAGTGGCTCTTCGGTTCTTACAAGTATGAGGTGAAAAATCATTATGATTTTAGACTTTCATTTCCCTGAGGATTAAAGATGTTAAGTAATTTTTCATGTGTTTCTTTGTAATTTGTATGTCTTCTTTGGAATTGAACGTACTGTCATAACAAACACATTCTTCCAACACACAAGAAAACACTCTACTCATGGACGTCACTAGATGGTCAATATCAAAATCAGATTGATTGTATTCTTTACAGCCAAAGATGGAGAATCTCTATACAGTCATTAAAAAAAAAAAAAAAAAAAAAAAACAATCCCAGGACCTGACTGTGGCTCAGATCATGAATCTTTATTGCACAATTCAGACTCAAATTGAAAAAAGTAGGGAAAAACACTAAACCATTTAGGTATAACCTAAATCAAATGCCTTACGATTATACAATGGAGGTGGCAAATAGATTCAGGGATCAGATCTGATAGACAGAGTGCCTGAAGAACTATAGGTGGATGTTCCTGACATTGTACAGGGGACAGTGATCAAGACCATCTCCAAGAAAAAGAAATGCAGAAAGGTAAAATGGTTGTCTAAGGAGGCCTTACAAATAACTGAGAAAAGAAGACAAGCTAAAGGCAAAGGAGAGAAGGAAAATACATCCATTTGAATGCAGAGTTCTAAAGTCCAGCAAGGAGAGTTAAGAAAGCCTTCCTCAATGATCAATGCAAAGAAATACAGGAAAACATTAGAAAGGGAAAGACTAGAGATTTCTTCAAGAAAATTAGAGATGCCAAGGAATATTTCATGCAAAAATGGCACAACAAAGCACAGAAATGGTATGGACCTAACAGAAGCAGAATATATTAAGAAGAGGTGGCAAGAATACATGGAAGAACTACAAAAACACATCTTCATGACCCAGATAATCATGATGCTGTGATCACTCACCTAGAGCTAGACATCATGGAATGCAAATTCAAGTGGGCCTTAGAAAAATCACTACAAATAAAGCTAGTGGAGGTGATGGAATTCCAGTTGAGCTATTTCAAATCCTAAAAGATGATGCTATGAAAGTGCTGCACTCAATATGCCAGCAAAATTGGAAAACTCAGCAGTGGCCACAGGACTGGAAAAGGTAAGTTTTCATTCCAATCCCAACGAAAGACAATGCCAAAGAATGTTCAAGCTACTGCACAATTGCACACATCTCACACGCTAGTAAAGTAATGCTCAAAATTCTCCAAGCCAGGCTTCAGCAATACGTGAACCATGAACTTCCTGATGTTCAAGCTGGTTTTAGAAAAGGCAGAGGAACCAGAGATCAAATTGTCAACATCAGCTGGATCATCAAAAGCAAGAGAGTTCCAGAAAAACATCTATTTCTGCTTTATTGACTATGCCAAAGCCTTTGACTGTGTGGATCACAACAAACTATGGAAAATTCTGAAAGAGATGGGAATACCAAACCACCTAACCTGCCTCTTGAGAAACCTATATGCCGGTCAGGAAGGAACAGTTAGAACTGGACATGGAACAACAGACTGGTTCCAAATAGGAAAAGGAGTATGTCAAGGCTGTATACTGTCACCTTGCTTATTTAACTTATATGCAGAGTATATCATGAGAAATGCTGGGTTGGTAGAAACACGGCTGGAATCAACACAGCATTGCTGGGAGAAATATCAATAACCTCAGATATGCAGATGACACGACCCTTATGGCAGAAAGTGAAGAGGAACTAGAAAGCCTCTTGATGAAAGTGAAAGAAGAGAGTGAAAAAGTTGGCTTAAAGCTCAACATTCAGAAAACTAAGATCATGGCAACTGGTCCCATCACTTCATGGGAAATAGATGGAGAAACAGTGGAAACAGTGTCAGACTTCATTTTTTGGAGCTCCAAAATCACTGCAGATGGTGACTACAGCCATGAAATTAAAAGACACTTTCTCCCTGGAAGGAATGTTATGACCAACCTAGATAGCATATTGAAAAGCAGAGACATTATTTTGCCAACGTAGTCCATCCATTCAAGGCTATGGTTTTTCCAGTGGTCATGTATAGATGGGAGAGTTGAACTGTGAAGAAAGCCAAGTGCTGAAGAATTGATGCTTTTGAACTATGGTGTTGGAGAAGATTCTTGAGAGTCCCTTGGACTGCAAGGAGATCCAACCAGTCCATTCTAAAGGAGATCAGTCCTGGGGGTTCATTGGAAGGACTGATGCTAAAGGTGAAACTCCAGTATTCTGGCCACCTCATGTGAAGAGTTGACTCATTGGAAAAGACTCTGATGCTGTTAGGGACTGGAGTCAGGAGGAGAAGGGAACAACAGAGGATGAAGTGGCTGGATGGCATCACCGACTCAATGGACATAAGTCTGAGTGAATTCTGGGTGTTGGTGATGGACAGGGAGGCCTGGTGTGCTGCAACTCATGGGGTCGCAAAGAGTTGGACACAACTGAGCAACTAAACTGACTGAACTGAAATCACTGCAGATGGTGGCTGTAGCCATGAAATTAATAACCACTTGCTCCTTGGAAGAAAAGATGTGACTAACCTAGACAGCATATTAAAAAGCAGAGACATTACTTTGCCAACAAAGATCTGTCTTTTCAAAGCTACAGTTTTTTTTCAGTAGTCATGTATGGATGTGACAGTTGGACTATAAAGAAAGCTGAGTGCTGAAGAATTGATGCTTTTAAACTGTGGTTTTGGAGAATACCCTTGAGAGTCTCTTGGATAGCAAGGTGATCCATCCAGTCCATCCTAAAGGAAATCAGTCCTGCATACTCATTGGAATGACTGATGCTGAAGCCCTGTTATTTTGGCCACCTGATGAGAAGAACTGACTCATTTGAAAAGACCCTTATGCTGGGAAGATTGAAGGCGGTAGCAGAAGAGGACGGTAGGATGAGCTGTTTGGTTGGTATCATTGTCTCAATGGACATGAGTTTGTATAAGCTTCGGGAGTTTGTGATGGATAGGGAAGCCTGGCGTTTTGCAGTCCATGGGATCTTGAAGGGTCGGATACGACTGAGTGACTGAATTGAACTGATTCTTTACAAGTAGATAGTTTAAAAAATACATTTTGATTTGCTTCAAATCTATCTAATTTTTTTGAGTCTTTCTTCTTCTCCGTAGTTACCGTTTTTATGTATTACTTTTTATATACTGCATTTTAGCTTGCTCTATTTTCTGATTCCATCTTAGCAAACTTATTTTATTAAGATGTAATACTATAAATACAGATGCCCCACATGGGTTTATAAAGAAAATAAATTATATAACGAAGAAAATGAAGAATTTACACATATATTTATATATGGCAGGAAAATGAGATGGAAGAATACTATAGTAAAACATTTTCCTATTTCAGTAAACCTTGTAATAGAAGGCTTACTATATTTCACTGTTATTTTAATTGTCATCTTTCATTCTAAGGTAAATAAATATTATTCTGTAACCTAGCTCTCATTTGTTAAAATATATTTCATCACATAGTATGCTTAAGCACTTCTGGTTCTGGTGGTAACATAGAATTATATGTATAAAATAAAACAACAGAAATTAGATTGAATCTTTTGAATTATGAATGAATGATGTATGAATACAGTGTTTTGGCATTCATGTATTTGTGTTTAACTAAACATATTTAATAAAATTCTAGTAGAGTGTAGAATTTTTTTGTACCTTAGAAAGTATATTCACTTTGAAAGACATTGTTTATTTTTAAAATCTAGCTGTTCTCTAAAAAAGTAATACTAATTTTCTATAAATTACAATTAACTCTTCTATATCATGGAAAATCATGGCTATGCTATGTTGAAGCCAAAGAAATATGGCTGCAGAAACATTGTACAAAGTTACAATGTGCTGATATAAAAAATAAAAATAACTTATTTAGAATATTTAACCGAGTAGCCATGTGTCTTATGTTATTCCCACATGTTTAGAACCTAGTTTAAGGAGATCAAACCAGTCAATTCAATAAATAAATATAAATTCTTAAAGGTACTTATTTTACTTTTCTGAACATGTATGGCTTCAAAATACAATTCTAATTATTCAATCACAAGAAATACACCTATTTTTCTGTCTGAGTAACTTACCTGGTTATTAATACTTTGCATCAGTATACCTCAGATGAAATGCTAGTTATCTCATTTACCTGTCTTGTAGTTGTTCAGTCGCTAGTCATGTCTGACTGTTTGCAGTTCATGTGACCCCCATGAATTGGAGCACACCAGACTTCCCTGTCCTTCACTATATCCCAGAGTTTGGTCAAATTCATATCCATTCAATAAATAATGCCATCCAACCATCTCATCCTCTGTCACTTCCTTTTCCTGACTCCCCTCAATCTTTCCCAGCGTCAAAGTCTTTTCCAATGGGTTGACTCTTTGCATCAGGTGGCCAAAGTATTGGAGCTTCAGCTTCAGCATCAGTCCTTCCAAAGAATATTCAGGGTTGATTTCCTTTTGGATGGACTGGTTTAATCTTCTTGCAGTCCAAGGGACTTTCAAGAGTATTCTCGAGCACCACAGTTCAAAAGCATCAATTCTTCGGCACTCAGCCTTCTTTAGGGCTTCCCTGGTGGCTCAGAGGGTAAAGTGTCTGCCTACAATGCAGGAGACCTGGGTTCAATCCCTGGGTCAGGAAGATCCCCTGGAGAAGGAAATGGCAACCCACTCCAGTACTCTTGCCTGGAAAATCCCATGGACAGAGAGGCCTGGTAGGCTGCAGTCCATGGGGTCACAAAGAGTCGGACACAACTAACTGACTTCACTTTCACTTTCAGCCTTCTTTATTGTTCAGCTTTCACAACTGTACATGACCATTGTATAAATCATAGCTTTAACTATAAGGGTATTTGTTAGCAAAGTGATGTCTCTACTTTGTAATATGCCATCTAGATTTGTCACAGATTTTCTACCAAGGAGCAAGCATCTTTTAATTCCATGGCTGCAGTCACTATCTGAAGTTATTTTAGAGACCAAGAAAATAAAATCTGTCAGTGTTTCCACTTTCCCCATCTATTTGCCATTAAGTGCTGGGACTGGTTGCCATGATCTTACTTTTTTGAATGTTGATTTTAAACCACCTTTTTCACTCTCCTCTTTCACTCTCATCAAGAGGCTCTTTAATTCCTTTTCACTTTCTGCCGTTAGAGTGGTATCATCTGCATATCTTAGGTTGCTGATATTTCTCTGGCAATCTTAATTTCAGTATGTGCTTCATGCAGCCTGGCAGTTTGCAGGATGTACTCTGCATAGAAGTTAAATGAGCAGGGTGACAATATACAGCCTTAATGTACTCTTTTCTCTATTTTGAGCCAGAGCATTATTTCATGTTTGGTTCTAACTGTTGCTTCCTGTACTGCATGCAGGTTTCTCAGGATACAGGTAAAGTGGTCTGGTATTCCCTTCTCCTTAAGAATTTTCCACAGATTTTATGATCCACACAGCCAAAGGCTTTAGCATAGTCAGTGAAGCAGAAGTAGATTTTTTAAAAAAAATTTCCTTGCTTTTTCTATGATCTAATGAATGTTGGCAATTTGATCTCTGGTTCCTCTGCCTTTTTTATATCCAGCTTTTACATCTGGAACTTCTTTGCTCATGTACTGTTGAAGCCTAGCTTGAAGGATTTTGAGCATTAACTTGCTAGCATGTGAAATAAGTGCAATTGTATGGCAGTTTGATCATTCTCTGGTGTTGCCTTTCTTAGGGAGTGGAATGTAAACTAACCTTTTCCAGTCCTGTGAGCTATTGCTTTCAGATAGCCATGTAAATTACTTTGAAAATATTTATACAATATATTTTCATAGAATAAGTTCAGTTCAGTTGCTCAATCATGTCTGATTCTTTGCGACCCCATGGACTGCAGCATGCCAGGCTTCTCTGTCCATCACCAACTCCCAGAGCTTACACAAATTTATGTCCAATGAATTGATGATGCCAACCAAACATCTCATCCTATCATCCTTTTCTCCTCCTGCCTTCAAACTTTCCTAACATCAGCATCTCCCAAATGAGTCAGTTCTTTGTGTCAGGTGGCCAAAATATTGGGGTTTCAGCTTCAGCATCAGTTCTTCCAATGAATATTCAGGACTGATCTCCTTTAGGATGGACTGATTGGATCTCCTTGCAGTCCAAGGGACTCTCAAGAGTCTTCTCCAACAACACAGTTCAAAAGCATCAATTCTTTGGTGCTCAGCTTTCTTTATAGTCTAACTCTCACATCCATACATGACTACTGGAAAAACCATAGCCTTGACTAGATGGACTTTTGTTGGCAAAGTAATGTTTCTGCTTTTTATTTTATTAATTAATTAATTAATTTAATATTTTTATTATAAATTTATTTATTTTAATTGGAGTATAATTACTTCAAAATATTGTATTGATCTTGCCATACATCAACATGAATTCACCACAGGTATACATGTGTTCCCCATCCTGAACCCCCCTCCCACCTCTCTCCCCATACCATCCCTCTGGGCCATAGCAGTGCACCAGCCCCAAGCATCCTGTATCATGCATTGAACCTGGACTGGTGATTCATTTCATATGCTGTCTAGTTTGGTCATAACTTTCCTTCAAAGGAGTAAGCATCTTTTAATTTCATGGCTGCAATAACCATCTGCAGTGAATTTGGAGCTCAAAAAAATAGTCTCTCATTCATTTCCACTGTTTCCCCACCTATTTGCCATGAAGTGATGAGACCAGATGCCATGATCTTAGTTTTCTGAATGTTAAGCTTTAAGCCAGCTTTTTCACTAACCATATTCTAGTCACCCCTGACTACACTTTGATTTCACTGATTCTATCCTTTTGTTTCTTTTTATTCTTGTCAAAATTCACTCAGGTCATTTTTTAGCACATTTTTAGTGATTCTTAATGTATCTTTGCATCTAATTCTATCTCAAAGCACTTTTAACCATTACTGTTATAGATCATATAAATGCTTTATGTATTCAACAGATTAAAGATCAAAAAGTTGTACATCAAACTAAAACAGTTATTCATTTTGACAAAGAATCTTTGACCTAACTTTAGTCAGACTACTGAACCTTCTCCTAGGTACACCTGTACATTTCCTTATAAAATCTAGTGTTAGCAAGAAACATACTAATTCAGTTTAACTGAAACCCCTAAATCCTGAATGCCTGCTCATTCTCAAAATCTGATCCTCATCCTCCTCCATTCTCCAGGTGATACCTGCTAACCCTGGCCTGTCTTCAGCTGGGAATCCTGTTAGATTGGTTCAGCCAGAGTCATCCTTACTCTTGATGTTTCCTCAATAATTTTTCATCCACTTCCCCTCCTTGGCTATTTTTGGAGTTGAGCCCATCTCCCTCACTGTAAAATCCATTGCAGCAGTCCCTTTAACTAGTATTATAATCTTGAATAAAGTCTGCCTTATCATCTTTAATACTTATCACTGAATATTTTTCTTTAATAATTTCGAATTCAGATTCTATGTGAAAATTGTATAATATTTACTTTACACACACATAGAAATTTGTTGGAAGTTCTTGCCCAAAAGCTGTGAGATAATCAAATTATAAGTAGTTTTAAGAATCAGTATTATCAACTCTAATTTCATGTTATTTATCATCTAAACAGTTATTTTGGGGCACTGTCAAAATATACATAGATTTGGACTTTATAAATATTTATCACTCATACATAAAAACAGACTTAAAAGTCATTGCAACCTTTTCTGTTTTTTTTAATATAATTTTTTTTATTTTAATTGGAGGTTTATTACTTTACAATATTGTATTGGTTTTGCCATACATCAACATGAATCCACCACAGGCATACATGTGTTCCCCATCCTGAACCTCCCTCCCACCTCCCTCCCCATAACATCTCTCTGGGTCATCCCAGTGCACCAGCCCCAAGCATCCTGTATCCTGCATCAAACCTAGACTGGCAATTTGTTTCTTATATGGTATTATACATGTTTCAATGCCATTCTCCCAAATCATCCAACCCTCTCCCTCTCCCACAGAGTCCAAAAGACTATTCTATACATCTGTGTCTCTTGCTGTCTTGCATACAGGGTTATCATTACCATCTTTCTAAATTCCATATATATGCGTTAGTATACTGTATTGGTGTTTTTCTTTCTGGCTTATTTCACTCTGTATAATAGGCTTCAGTTTCATCCACCTCATTAGAACTGATTCAAATATATTCTTTTTAATGGCTGAGTAATACTCCATTGTGTATATGTACCACTGCTTTCTTATCCATTCATTTGTTGATGGACATCTAGGTTGCTTCCATGTCCTGGCTATTATAAACAGTGCTGTGATGAACATTGGGGTACACGTGTCTCTTTCCATTCTGGTTTTCTCAGTGTGTATGCTCAGCATTGGGATTGTTGGGTCATAAGGCAGTTCTATTTCCAGTTTTTTAAGGAATCTCCACACTGTTCTCCATAGTGGCTGTACTAGTTTGCATTCCCACCAACAGTGTAAGAGGGTTCCCTTTTCTCCACACCCTCTCCAGCATTTACTGCTTGCAGACTTTTGGATTGCAGCCATTCTGACTAGTGTGAAGTGGTACCTCATTGTGGTTTTGATTTGCATTTCTCTAATAATGAGTGATGTTGAGCATCTTTTCATATGTTTGTCAGCCGTCTGTATGTCTTCTTCGGAGAAATGTCTTTTTAGTTTTTTGGCCCATTTTTTGATTGGGTCGTTTATTTGTCTGGAATTCAGCTGCAGGAGTTGCTTGTATATTTTTGAGATTAGTTGTTTGTCAGTTGCTTCATTTGTTATTATTTTCTCCCATTCAGAAAGCTGTCTTTTCACCTTGCTTATAGCTTCCTTTGTTGTGTAGAAGCTTTTAAGTTTAATTAGGTCCCATTTGTTTATTTTTGCTTTTATTTCAAATATTCTGGGAGGTGGATCATAGAGGATTCTGCTGTGATTTATGTCAGAGAGTGTTTTGCCTATGTCCTCCTCTAGGAGTTTTGTAGTTTCTGGTCTTACATTTAGATCTGTAATCCGTTTTGAGTTTATTTTTGTGTATGGTGTTAGAGAGTGTTCTAATTTCATTCTTTTACAAGTGGCTGACCAGGTTTCCCAGCACTACTTGTTAAAGAGATTGTCTTTAATCCATTGTATATTCTTGCCTCCTTTGTCAAAGATAAGGTGCCCATAGGTGCATGGATTTATCTCTGGACTTTCTATTTTATTCCATTGATCTGTATTTCTGTCTTTGTGCCAGTACCATACTGTCTTGATGACCATTGCTTTGTAGTAGAGCCTGAAGTCAGGCAGGTTGATTCCTCCAGTTCCATTCTTTTTCCTCAAATTTGCTTTGGCTCTTTGAGGTTTTTTGTATTTCCATCCAAATTGTGAAATTATTTGTTCTAGCTCTGTGAAAAATATCGTTGGTAGCTTGATAGGGATTGCATTGAATCTATAGATTGCTTTTGGCCCATGACTCTTTTAAGTTCTTCAATTAGGTAGATAAGATAACTCATAATTTATTAGCCACATTTTTCCCCAAGGCAGTCAATATCCTAGTTAAGTGCAAATATATAAATAAAAATCCCTTCTTTGTGACTTTAATATACTTTGTGTCTATACTTCCTCACTTTATTCTCTCTTGATTTAATAATATTTTAAAATTTTAAAATCTGCCATAGCTTAACCTTTTTTAACTCTTTTTCAAATAAAATTTGAAAACATTATACACTGCCAGATTACATAGATTAAATTATCTTACTTGTTTCTTTTATTATCATTTTAAAAGCTACGTAAATGTTGATTTTCAAGAGCAAAATATTTCCATAGACAACTATCCCATTGCAGGTATCCCATAGAGGAAACTTTTTCTTTTTTTTTTAAATCTCTTCAAACTACCTAGACTGGTATTGGATAAATACTGTAATAATTAGATCATATTGACAATTAATCCTCCCTAATGACTCTATCTTAAATTATTATCACTACAAAGACCATATTTCCAAATAAGTTCACATTCTGAAATATTAGAAGTTAGAACTCCAATATATCTTTTCGAGTGGAATAATTCATACCAAATACTTATAATTTTAGTTATTTTCTTTGATGAGGGTGTGGTACTATACACACTCAAAGGATATATGCTTGTATATTTATCTTTGAAACACTTTTAATACTTTGTAACTAATACATAATGGCATTTATCTAGGTATACTTTGTTCTATGTTTTGCCATAATTTATTTTTTTTAGAGGGAGTTAGTGGGTAGGATGATATATTCTTTCCAATAGTGGCTAAAAATTAGCTACAATATTATTAGTTTATAATTTAAATTTTGTGAATATGGAATTACGTATAGAATATATTAAAATCAGAATGGGCTATTTCACAGTCCCCAAATTACAGATTTCATTTTTAGTTTTGCTTTGAATTGATATTTGTACTCTACTTGTTATAGGGCCTGTCACTGATATAAATCATTCACAGCTTTATATCAAAAGCATTGAAGTCAGTGGGTAAATATAATTACAGTTGTTATTTTTGAAATCATTTTCCTATTTTTAAAAGTTGGTTTGTTATGCTCTGATCAAGATTATTTTAAAGGTTTGATGATATCAAAACAAATAAGATATATTTCATATACTCAAGATCTGTTAATGGAAAGAGAGACAAGATAGAAAATAACCCAGAAAAACTCAATATTAGGAAAGCATTATTTTTTCACTAGTTTTACCTAAGATATTTGGCTGTAAAAATCAACAATTAGAACAAAACAGCTGGTTTGGTTTTGTCTAATTTTTATTTTGCACATGGGAATTGAAAAAAATTGATTTCTAGAGGCTTCTCTGTGCCAAGAATTTAGATATTTACAATATTTCTCTTTAATAAGGCCCAGATTCCCTGAACAGAAGGCAATTCCTATTCCTGGGATAAGGAGAAACACAGAAACTAGGTATGCATATACTGTTAACTGTATCTTAAGAGCTTTTGAATGTTGCTTGTGAGGATTCTAAAAGTCAATCCAAAAAAAAAGTAATTTGTAACTTCAGAGAAAAGAACAACCATAAACAAATCAAAATATTAGTGCACTGGCATTCAGACTAAGCAAAAAAAAAAAAAATAACAAAACACATTTTGATTCATGTGAGGGAAAATTAGGCTAAAAATTTGGTTGCAGTCAAGGCCAGCTTATTTTTTAACTTAGTTTGAATGATATGTTCGACAATTCTCTGTCCAAAACATATTTGACTATATTGTTAATTAGGTCTTTCTGCTCAGTGATATTTTCATATTAATATAATTGGTCTCAAATCCCAATTACAGCAGGACAGATGATACACAAAAAAATTTCACCTATGTGAGTTGTGTAGAATAGTTGAAATCAAGGAAGCAGAGTAGATAAATGGTTTCCAGGGGCCAGGACTAGGGTGGGGGAGTAGGGAGTTGTTTTTTGTCAGGTATAGGATTTCAGTAATTCAAGACAAATGTTTCTAGAGATTGTCTGTAAAACATAGTACACATATTTAACAGTACTTTATCATCTGCTTAAACTTTTAAGAGGATGGATCCATGTTAAATAGTCTTACCATATCAAAAATTTTTAAAGATACATTTGATAAAAATCAAAAGAACACTGTTTTACATCAGACAAAATTATCAAATAATTGATGAAAACCTATAAAATGAGCAAAATATTTGCAAATCATTTATCTTATAAGGGTTAACATCCAGAATGCCAAACACATTTACAATGCAACAACAAAAAGACAGACAACATACTTCTAATATATGCAAAATATTTGAATAGGAATTTTTCCAAAGATGCTTTAAAATTCCCAGCAAGCACTTAAAAAGATGTTTAACATCATTGATATTTAAGGAAATGCATTTTAAAACCACAATGAGATACCACTTCACACCCACTCAAGTGTCTATACTAAGAAGGATGGAAATAACGAGTGTTGGTATAGATGTAAAGAAATAACACTTATTCATTGCTAATAAGCATGTGAAAAGATAAAGCCACTGAAGAAAACAGTTGGGCAGTCCTTGAAGAAGTTAAAAATAGAATTATCATATAATCTGGAAATTCTACTCCTAGGTATATATCAAGAGAAATTAAAATATAAATCCGCATAGAAATTGTGCAAGAATGTTTATAGCAGCATTATTCTTAATATCAAAATGTTGAAACAACCCAAATATCTATCATAGGTCAATGTATAAACAAATTTTTCTATATACATAAACATGATTATTCAAGCACAAAACAGAATGAAATATTGACAAATGTAACCACCTGGATGAACCTTTTAAACATGCTAAGTGAAATAAGCCAGACTCAAAACGTCACATGTTGTACAATTCCTTTCAAATGAAATATTCAAAATAAGCAAATATATAGAGCCAGGGGGCAGATTAGTGGTTATTGGGACATGAGGGAAGAGAGGAGCACGTAGTGGTTATTTAATGGGTATGGGAGTTGATTATTTAATGGATATGGGATATTCTTCTGGAGTAATGAAAAGTTGAAATGAGAGAGATAGCAGTTACACACGATTGCAAATAAACTAAATTCCACTGAATCATGTACTTTAAAGTAGTCATTTGTGTTTTATGTGCAGTTCACTTTCATTAAAACAGACACACATTCCCCCACACATACACACACATGGTCACACACACACAGACACAAATGTGAATTCAATTCTCAATTCTTCAATTTGAAGTTTTCATCCTCCAGGAAAACATCGTGTTGAAAAATAGTCCTGCCTTTCTAAGATTATGAATTGAAAGTATAAGGTTAATCCAGTTTTTATTTTTGGATTTATAAAAAATGTGTATATAGAACACTAATGTGACTATGATATATGCTTACATTTCCTAAAATTTTTCAACTAGAATTTACTGTATTGCTGACAGAAATTGAAGTATATGCAATGGGAGAGTTTTATTTAAAATTCTTAGGATTAGTGAGTAAAATTTTCTAAATTCTATATCCAGTTTTTCAAGATATGCATGCTTTCTTTGTGTATGAAGAGCAAAATAATATCTTTGTATGTTCAAACTTTTCTATTATCAAGTAAACAGCCTTGAAAACAACTTGTCGTGTTCTCTGACTTACACCTATTTCAGTGTTAACACAAATAATATACTTAATGCTATTTTTTGGAATACTATCTTTATACTATGTCAAGTTCTTCTCAAGAATGTATGGCACTTCAGGGATTTACTTGCTCTATGCAAAATAAGCGTGAAGCTATTGCTCTGTCTTCTTTGTCTTGTTAGCCCATAGGGAGCTAAAGAATGAACACCAGGTGCATCCTGTGCTAAGTTTTTGAGTACTACTTGCCTTTATTTAGGACAATATGACAAACTTGAAATGCACTAAATGTTTTATGACAGATACTGACAGAAATCACTGACTTTTTTTTTTTTTTCCTGAAGAAAAGGAAACTGGTGTAAGAAGAAAGAATTTACAATAACCAGCTGACATGCATTAGAATGTTAGCCATAATCTTGATTTTTTTCCATATGATTTCCCACACTTAAGTATCTTGCTCTCAGGATTGTTTTCAGAAAATCAAGTATTTGTAACATAACACAAGTCAGGGCAAGGTTACACATAACAGGATGCTTGAAGAAGTACCAATGGACTGGAGAATATAGACTTTAATATCAACAGGTTCAAGATGTTGACAGATTGGACATACTTGCTAAGACATCTGATCCCATAGGAAAAGTGTATCTCAGTCACTGATAGCTGACCTGACTGTTACATTTTACTGGGAAAAGAAAAAGAAAAAGTGAAATGTGTTAAGGCTGAATGATCTTCTAGTTTTCTGATTAAATTTTGTGATTCTGCTAGATTTTAATTATTCAAAAAAGTATTATAAACTGAGAGCTAAAGCAATTTTTTTTTTTTTATGGAACTTGTTTCTATTTTATTTGTGAAGCTACTGACATAGAAATTTAAAGTGAAACTGATAGTCAGTCAGTCATGTCCAACTCTTTGTGATCCCATGGGCTATAGTCCACCAAGCTCCTCTGTCCATGGAATTTTCCAGGAAAGGATAAAGAAGTGGGTAGCCATTCCATTTTTCAAGGATCAAACCCAAGTCTCCTGCCTTGCAGGCAGATTCTTTACCATCTGAGGGACCAGAGAAACCCTGACATAGAAATGAGTACAAAAATGTTTTAGTTGAGATTTTGTCCTATGAAAAAGTAACTGTATGTATACCCTTAAAATATTTATGTGTGCATGTATATGTGTGTGTGTGTGTGTGTGTGTGTGTGTGTGTGTGTGTGTTAGTCACTCAGTCATGTCCGACTCTTTGCTTGCAACTCCTCGGACTATAGCCCACCAGGCTTCTTTGTCCATGGAATTCTACAGGCAAGAATTCTGGAGTGGATTGCCATTCCCTTCGTTCTCTAGAGAAACTTCCCTAATCAGGGATTGAACCCTGGTCTCTTGCATTGCAGGCAGATTCTTTACCGTTTGAGTTATAGGGAAGTCTCTCTATATATACATACATATATATACATAGCAGATTCTTAACCATTTGATCTACAAGGAAGTATGTATATATATAAATATGTATACATACATATATGCTGCTGCTATTGCTAAGTCGCTTCAGTTGTGTCCGACTCTGTGCAACCCCATAAATGGCAGCCCACCAAGCTCCTCTGTCCTGGATTCTTCAGGCAAGAATACTGGAGTTGGTTGCCGTTTCCTTCTCCATGCATACATATACATACATATATATATTATTAGATATTTCCATGATTATGTCCAATAGTATTTTCAGAGTCACCATTACAAGGAAAGTATACTGACAAAATATGTTAATAATTGTTCTCTTAAGTGTACTGAAATTTAAATCAGATAATATCATGTCTCTCCTAGTAGATTTTCCAGTATATGCATGTGGATATTTCTAATAGTAAGGAAGATTTCATCTAGAGGCAGCAAAGATGAGAGTTATCTGTCACTGGGAATTAGTACAGAGACAAGGTTTCAAGTGAGGGTATTGATTAACTTACAAGAGGAAGGAAAAAAAAAAATAAAAAAGGATTTTAACCAATTCGGATATTTGCACACTGTTCTTAAAACTTCTTTTGAGAAAACTTCTCTGCCAAATCAGAGCCACAATAAACATTTACCTCTGTAGCTATCAACTATGCCAATAGTTTCTCATGCTATTTAAAAAATATATTAAATATAATTACAGAGAAGAGACCATTTTCAGTTTTGAAATAATGAGAGTAAAAGCAAACAATTTTCTTCCTTCAATTTTGGTCAGTTTTGTAATATTACTCTGGAGCTATATGTAAATTCTCCTAAATGTAACAAAAGACTTTTCAAAGAGTTATTAAAAAGTAAAATGTGTTTTTATTTATTCTTCTCTATCTCTTAATCCCCCATTTACCTTGATGTTACTTCCTGTTTGATTTTCATGCCTTTCCTAAAAATATTTTACATGATAAGAGAGAGGAATTTAAATAACTTTAGTAAAATATAAAGGCCAATATATTTACTTTATATGCTTATATATAATTCCACAAAATTTTATGAATAACTCTAGAGAAACCCTAATTATAAAGTCAGAAGTTGAGTTTCATAAGTGAGTGAATTTTGCTCAGTCGTGTTGGACTCTTTGCAATCCATGGAATTCTCCAGGCCAGAATACTGGAGTGGGAAGCCTTTCCCTTCTCCAGGGGTTCTTCCTAACCCATGGATGGAACCCAGCTCTCCCGCATTGCAGGCAGTTCCTTTACCAGCTGAGCCACAAGGGAACCCCAAGAATACTGGAGTGAGTAGCGTATCCTGTCTCCAGCTGATCTTCCCAACCCAGGAACTGAACCAGTGTGTTCTGCATTGCAGGTGGATTCTTTACCAACCCAATGGATTTCATATCTTACCTAATAAAACTAACTGTTCATAGAGGAATTAACTAATGTATTTCTCCATTTTTTATACTGCTATCTCTCTGCTTCCTAAATACTAACCAGAAATAACAACAAATCAATATATCAAAATAGTCTATTTACTGATACTTCTGAAATTGTTTCTCAACACTTTCTTCCATGTTTCCTAGTATACTAATCTATTTAACTAATTTAATTTTTTTCTGAACTTCTAGTGAAATCTCTGATCTGTTTTTATGCTCTTCATATTCTTCCTCACTATAGAGGGAAGAGGAGAAAAAAAATGAATTCCAATCATATTCCATTTTTAATTACAAGCATACCTTGGAAACATCGTGGGTTCAGGTTCAGACCACTGCAATAAAGTAAGCATCATAATAAAGCAAATCACATGAACTTTTGGCTTTCCCAGTGCTTAGAAAAGTTATGTTTATATTATACTGTAGTCTGTTAAATGTGAATAGCATTATGTCTAGAAAAGAGTGGACATATTTTTAAAAATACTTTATTGCTTAAAAAGTCAAGCCATAATCTGAGCCTCCAACAAATGTAATCTTTTTGCAATAGTAGCATCAAAGATTCCTGGTCTCAAATCATCATAACAAGTAATAACAATAATGAAGAAGTTTTAAATATTACAAGAGTTACCAAAATGTGACACAGAGACATGAAGTAAGTAGGTGCTTTTGGAAAAAAAATAACACCAATTGATTGGCATATTCTAGCCAATATGCATTGCCACAAATATTCAATTTATAAAAAGTGGAACATATCTCAAGTGAAATATAGCCAAGTGCAATAAAACAAAGTATGCCTATAACTCTTCTTAACTAGTGTCTAAATTTCTGATAGTCATAAGCAGGTTTCATGTTTTGTAGTGCATGCCCATAGTTAAGTATCAATTGAACATCCAATATTAGAGTCAACATAAGGATGTGCAGTTTATTTTACTTTCACTTTTATATGTAATGTGTTCTTTTTATTTCAAAGGCAAAATATAAAGTTAAATATGCTATTTTATATTAATTTAAGGAAACCAAAGATTCCATAAAGAGAAACCTAAATGTCCTGAAATGTAGTAAATCTTTTAACTGGAAATGTATAAAAGTTATTTAAACATTTATCTAAAAGTTAATTAAAAGTAAAGATCATTTATACAACAAAAAATATAATATTAAAAAAAGAATATTTTTGTAGTGTTTGTTCATTATATTCTCTGCAAGATTACTTTGATTCCTTTTCAAATGCCTTAAAGAAAAGATCCTTTAATAATAAATGATTGACTGCACTCCTAGGCTGTGTTTTCACTCATCCAGTGATTGTTTCTCTAGTTCATCACCTAGAAATGCATATACTCATTTTTATGTTGATAATTATTAAAATTCATACATCATTAGTCTTTTGTATCAGAAGTGACTTTGTGATACACTATATATAGATTGAACATTGAATATTCAATTGAACATTGAATATATAAGAGTGAACATTGACATTTTAGGAATCAGTGAACTAAAATGGATTGGAATGGATGAATTTAATTCAGATAACCATTATATCTACTACTGTGGGCAAAAATCTCTTGGAAGAAATGTAGTAGTCCTCATAGTCAACAAAAGAACTTAAAATGTAGTACTTGAAGACAGTCTCAAAAATGACAGAATGATCTCTGTTTGTTCCAAGGTAAACCATTCAATATCACAGGAATCCAATTCTATGCCCCAACAACTAGTGATGAAGAAGCTGAAGTTGAACGGGTCTCTGAAGACTTACAGACCTTCTAGAACTAACAGCAAGAACAACAAATGGTCTTTTCGTTATAGGGGACTGGAATGCAAATGCAGGAAGTTAAGAGATACCTGAAGTAACAGGCAAGTTTGGTCTTCGAGTAAAAATGAAGGAGGGGAAAGGCTAACAGAGTTTTGCCAAGAGAAAACACTGATCGTAGCAGGCACCCTCTTCCAAGAACACAAGAGAAGACTTTACTTATGGATATCACCAGATAGTCAATACTGAAATCAGACTGATTACATTCTTTCCAGCTGAGATGGAGAAGCTCTATACAGTTAGCAAAAAAGAAGACAGGAAGCTGACTGTGGCTCAGATCATGAACTCCCGTTGAAAAATTCAACAGGATTAATTTGAAGAAAGTAGGGAAAACCAGTAGACCATACAGTTATGACCTAAGTCAAATTTCTTAAAATTACACAGTGAAAGTGACAGATTGAAGGGATTAGATCTGATAGACTGAGTGCCTGAAGAACTATGGATGGAGGTTTGTGATATTGTACAGGAGGCAGGGATCAAGACCATCCCCAAGGAAAAGAAATTCAAAAAGTCAAAATAGTTATATGAATACATCTTACAAAAAGCTGAGAAAAGAAGAAAAGTGAAAGGCAAAGGAGAAAAGGAAAGCTATACCCAACTGAATGCAGAGTTTCAAAGAATGGCAAGGAGAGATGAGAAAGCCTTCCTCAGTGATCAATGCAAAGAAATACAGGAAAACAATAGAATGGAAAAGACTAGAGATCTCATCAAGAAAATTAGAGATATCAAGGGAACATTTCTTGCAAAAAGGGGCACAACAAAGAACAGAAACAGTATGGACCTAACAGAAGCAGAAGATATTAAGAAGAGGTGGCAAGAATACACAGAAGAACTGTACAAAAAAGATCTTAATGACCCAGATAACCACAACGCTGTGATAACTAACCTAGAGGC
Organism: Capricornis sumatraensis; assembly: GCF_032405125.1. Taxonomy (NCBI): domain Eukaryota; kingdom Metazoa; phylum Chordata; class Mammalia; order Artiodactyla; family Bovidae; genus Capricornis; species Capricornis sumatraensis. Next base: position 126,357,246 of record NC_091071.1, read on the forward strand.
AGACAGGCTGGATTGTGAAGTCACAAGGGCCTTAGGAAGCATCTCTATGAACAAAGCTAGTGGAGGTGATGGAATTCCAGTTGAGCTATTTAAAATACCAAAAGATGATGCTATGAAAATGCTGCACTCAATATGCCAGCAAATTTGGAAATTTCAGCAGTTGCCACAAGACTGGAAAAGGTCAGTTTTCATTCCAATCCCAAAGAAAGACAATGCCAAAGAATGTTCAAACTACAGCACGATTGCACTCATCTCACATGCTAGTAAAGTAATGCTCAAAATTCTCCAAGCCAGGCTTCAACAGGACTTGAACCATGAACTTCCATATGCTCAAGCTGGATTTAGAAAAGGTAGAGGAACCAGAGATCAAATTGCCAATATCCTTTGGATCATTGAAAAAGCAAGAGAGTTCCAGAAAAACATCTACTTCTGCTTTATTGACTATGTCATAGCTTTTGACCTTGTGGATCAAAACAAACTGTGGAAAATTCTGAAACAGATTGAAATACCAGACCACTTACCTGCCTCCTGAGAAATCTGCATACATGTCATGAAGGAACAGTTTGAAAATGACATGGGACAACTGCCTGGTTCCAAATGGGAAGGAGTACATCAAGGCTATATATATTGTTACCCTGCTTATTTTAATTCTATGCAGTCTACATCATGAACATACTGGGCTGAATGAAGCACAATCTGGCATCAAGATAGCCAGGAGAAATGTCAACAACTTCAGATATGCAGATAACACCACCCTTATGGCAGAAAGTGAAGAGGAACTAAACAGCTTCTTAATGAAAGTGAAAGAGGAGAGTGGAAAAACTGGCTTAAAACTCAATATTCAAAAAAAGAAGATCATGGTATCTGGTCCCATCACTTCATGGCAAATAGATGGGGAAGCAATGGAAATAGTTGAAGACTTTCTTTTCTTGGGCTCTAAAATCACTGTGAACAGTGACTGCAGCCAAGAAATTGATACCCTTGCTCCTTGAAAGAAAAGCTATGACAAACCTACACAGCATATTAAAATGCAGAGACATTTCTTTGAAGACAAAGATCCATCTAGTCAAAGCTGTGGTTTTTCCAGTATTCATGTGTGGATGTGAGATTTGGACCATATAGAAAGCTGGGCGATGAAGAATTGATGCTTTTGAGATGCAGTGTTGGAGTAGACTCTTGAGAGTCTCTTGGACTGCAAGGAGGTCCAACCAGTCCATCCTAAAGCAAATTAGTCTTGAATATTCATAGGAAGGAATGATGCTGAAGCTGAAGCTTCAATTTCTGGCCACCTGATGTGAAGAACTGACTCATATGAAAAGACCCTGATGCTGGGAAAGATTGAAGGCAGGAGGAGATGAGGACAACAGATGATGAAATGGTTAGATGGTTTCATGGTCTTGACGGACAAGAGTTTGAGCAAGCTCTGGAAGTTGGTAATGGACAGGGAGGCCTGGAGTGCTGCAGTCCATGGGATCACAAAGAGTTAGACACAACTGAGTGACTGAACTGTAGATAAATTATAAAATTAAAGGAAATATGCAGTTTTCTAGCAATATTCATATACAACAAAGTACTAACACTGAATTTAAGAGCATATAAAAGGAGTCATACATCATGTTCAAGTGAGATTTATCCCAGCCATACAAGTATAGCTTAAAATTCACAAAAGAATAAATCTGATATATCACATTGACAAATGAAGAAGAGAACTCACATGATCATTTTAACCAATGCAAAAAATATATTTTACAGATTTGATGTACCTTCATGATAAAAACTTAACAAACTGGATAAAGAGGGAATGTATCTCAACATAATAAAGGCTATATATGACAAGCCCACAGTTAAAATCATATTTAAATATGAAAATCTGAAGCTTCTACTGTAAGATCAGAAACAAGAAAAAGATGATCATTTTAGCTACTTTTATTTGTTACTGTACTTGAGTTCTTAGAGCAATTAGGTGAGATAAAGAAATAAATGACATCCACATTAGAGCAGAAGAAACAAAACTGTCTCTACTTGTAGATGACATAGACTTAAATATAGAAAATCCTAAAGACTTCTCCAAAAACTATTAGAGCTAAGAAATGAGTTTACTAAGATGACAAGATAAAAAATCAACATACAGAAACATTTGCATTATTACACTAAATATGAACGATCTGTAAGAAAATATAAGAGAGCAATCTTAAATGCAATAACATCAAAAAGAATAAAACAATTATGAATAATTTAACCAAGGTGGTGAAATATCTGTATGCTAAAAAGTATAAGACCTTAATGAAATAAACTGAAGAAAACATATGGAATAATTAATACAATTAATCATCCCAAATTAACCTACAGATTAATCTACCCAAAGCAATCTACAGATTCAACTCAATCCCTATCAAAATTCCAATGACAATATTCATAGAAGTAGGAAATAAACTATCGTAAATATTTGTTATTGTTGTTGTTGAGACACTAAGTCATGATCAACTATTTGTGACCCTATGGACTGCAACATGCCAAGCATCCCTAACCCTCATCTTCTCCTGGAGTTTACCCAAGTTTAAGTCCATTGAATCGCTGATGCCATCCAACCATCTCGTTCTTTGCTGCCCTCTTCTTTTGCCTTCAATCTTTCCCAGCATCAAGGTCTTTTCCAATGAGTTGGCTGTTTGCATCAGTCAAAGTATTGGAGCTTCAGCTTCAGCATCAGTCCTTCCACTGAACATTTAGCATTTTCCCTTAGGATTGACTGGTTTGATCTCCTTGCTGTCCAAGTGACTCTCAAGAGTTCTCCAACACCACAATTAGAAAGAATCAATTCTTCAGCACTCAGTCTTCCTTATGGTCCAAATTTCACATCCATACATGACTACTGGAAACACCATAGCTTTGACTATACAGACCTTTGTCAGCAAAGTGATGTCTCTGCTTTTCAATACACTGTCTAGGTTTTTGTCACAGCCTTCCTTCCAAGAAGCCCGTGTCTTCTAATTTCATGACTGTAGTCACCATCTGCAGTGATTTTAGAGTCCAAGAAGAGAAAAATTGTCACTCTTTCCACTTTTCCCCCTTCTATTTCCCATGAAGTGATGAGACCAAATGCCATGATCTTGGATTTTTAGTGTTGAGTTTTAAGCCAGACTTTTCACTCTTCCTTCTCTACTCTCATCAAGAGGCTCCTTAGTTCTTCTTCACTTTCTTCCATTAAAGTGGTATCATCTGCATATCTGAGGTTATTGGTATTTCTCCTGGCAACCTTATTTGTAGGGAACCAAAAATGACCCTAAATATCCAAAGAAATCATGATAAAGGAAAACAAACCTGGAGGCATTACACATCTTGTTTTCAAATTATATTATAAGCTATGACAATCAATACCCTATTGCACTGGCCTGAAAACAGACAAATCAGTAAAACAGAATTAAGAGCCCAATAATAAAAGTGAAAGAGGAGAGAGAAAGAGGAGACTGAAAAAGTTGGCTTAAAGCTCAACATTCAGAAAACGAAGATCATGGCATTTGGTCCCATCACTTCATGGGAAATAAATGGGGAAACAGTGGAAACAGTGTCAGATTTTATTTTTCTGGGCTCCAAAATCACTGCAGATGGTGATTGCAGCCATGAAATTAAGACACTTGCTCCTTGGAAGGAAAGTTACAACCAACCTAGATAGCATATTCAAAAGCAGAGACATTACTTTGCCAACAAAGGTCCGTCTAGTCAAGGCTATGGGTTTTCCAGTAGTCATGTATGGATGTGAAAGTTGGATTGTGAAGAAAGCTGAGCACTGAAGAATTGACACTGTTGAACTGTGGTGTTGGAGAAGACTCTTGAGGTCTCTTGAACTGCAAGGAGATCCAACCAGTCCATTCTAAAGGAGATCAGTCCTGGGTGTGCTCTGGAAGGACTGATGCTAAAGCTAATACTTTGGCCACCTCATGCAAAGAGTTGACTCATTGGAAAACACTGATGCCGGTAGGGATTGCGGGCAGGAGGAAAAGGGGACGACAGAGGATGAGATGGCTGGATGGCATCACTGACTCGATTGAGGCGAGTTTGAGTGAACTTCGGGAGTTGGTGATTGACAGGGAGGCCTGGCGTGCTGCAATTCATGGCGTCGCAAAGATTTGGACACAACTGAGCGACTGAACTGAACTGAACTGAACTGAATAAACTCCTGTCTATACAGACAACTAATGTTTGACAAGTTGCAAGAACACATAATTAGGAAAAAAATATAGTCTCTTCAGTAAGTAGTTTTGGAAAACCTCAATCAGTTCAGTTCAGTCGCTCAGTCGTGTCCGTGCGACCCCATGAATCGCAGCACACCAGGCCTCCCTGTCCATGTAAAATGGATCGTTATCTTGTGTCACTCACAAAAATTAACTTAGAATGGATTAAACACATTAAGATTTGGAACTCTATAACTGCTACATGAAAACATAAGGAAACATATCCTTGATATCTTAGTATTTTTTAAAATATTAAATCCAAGACACAGCAACAAAGGTAAATAAACAAGTGTGATTACATCAGAGTGGAAAAACCTCTTCTCAGCAAACAAAACAATGAAAAAACAAATGAAAAATACAACTTATGGAACGGGAGAAGATATTTGCAAACCACCATATATTTCATAAGAAGTTAGTATCTAAAGTAAAGAAACTCAAAGAACCCAAGAGGAAAAAAAAAAAATCCAATTAAAGATTGCAGAGGACCTGAATAGACATTTTTCCAAAGAAAAATGGCCATACAGATGGCCAGCAGGAGCTTAAAAAAATGTTTAGCATCACTAATCATCAGTGAAATTCAAATCAAAATCACGAGATATCACCTCACCTGTTTGTATTGCTGTTATAAAAAAGGACAAAATTAATAAAAGTTGGCAAGTATATTGAGGAAAGGGAACCTTATACATTATTGGTGGTAATCTAAATTGATACAACCATTATGGAAAGCAGTATGGAAGCTTCTCAAAAATTTAAAAATAAAAGTATAGTATGATCCAGCATTCCTATTTCTGGGTATATAACTGAAGGAAATGAAGTAAGTATCTCTTTGAAATACCTGGACTCCCATGTTTATTGCAACAGTATTCACAATAGCCAAGACATGGAAACAACATAAGTGTCCATCAGCAAATGATGAATATAGAAAATGTGACAAGATATGTATATATATCCATATAAACACTAATTATTAATCAGAAATAAAATGGAAGGAATTATTGTCATTTGTCATTTGTAACAACATTTGATCCTGGAGGACATTGTGCTAAGTGAAATCAACAGACAGAGAAAGATATATACAGTATTGTGTCACTTTGTGGAATCTGAAAACAACAACAACAACAACAACAACAAAACAATGTCATGAAAACAGAGAATATAAAGCTGGTGTCAGGAACACTTTCTTTCATTTCAATTAGTGGCAAATCTGATCAGTTTATGTGATAAAGATTGTCATTCTCAATCCCACTGAAGTTTTTGTGCAATTTATATACTAAGAGTCTTTGCTGCTGCTGCTGCTGTTGTTGCTAAGTCACTTCACTTTGTGCGACCACATAGATGGCAGCCCACCAGGCTCCCCTGTCCTTGGGATTCTCCAGGCAAAAACATTGGAGTGGGTTGCCATTTCCTTCTCCAATGCATGAAAGTGAAAAGTGGAAGTGATGTCACTCAATTGTGTCTGACTGTTAGCGACCCTATGGACTGCAGCCTACCAGGCTCCTCCATCTATGGGATTTTCCAGGCAAAAGTACAGGAGCGGGTTCCATTGCCTTCTCCAAAGAGTCTTTGCTAGAGGTTGCAAAGAGTTGGGCACAACTGAGTGACTTTCACCTCTACTTTGGTTAATTGTTTATAGTCTTAGGTAAATTACCTAATTTAATTGTGCATCATATTTTTTCCTTTGTTAATTGAAGATGATCATAGTATCTACCTTATAGAGGTGATATCAGTATTAAGTGCATTGATAATTATAAAGTGGTTAGAAATAGACTGGCCTATGATAAGTATTTTATAGTGTTGCTAAGTAGGGAAATAAGGACTAGTGTCAAAGGAAAAAAAAAATTAATGGACTAAATCTTAGTGAATGAAATCAATCCAACAAATACTTTATGTATGTTGTTTCTTATGATAATCTTTGCCATTATAATTAACACATCAGATATATCTGTGAATTGCTTTATGTATAACTTTGTGAAAAAATTAATATCAATTCCTAAAATGGAACTTGTGTAGTTGTGGGATTTTATTAGTTAAATATTAGATTACTTCATTTGATAAACTGATAGTTAAATTTATAATATAGAATGTATACTAAAATTATAAGAAAATAATTGATCCTATACATATACTAAGACATATAAAATAGGTAATATAACATTACCAGATCATACAAATACCTAGTGTTTAACATCTGCACAGTAAAATAAAGGGGATCACTGACTTCTGTTAACTATATTACTTCAGGGATTCTAAGATAGCTCTGATTGTAAAATGAATGATTATATTATCTACTAAACTTAATAAAGCTATAAATTAAATCATACCAAAATGTATTCTTACCACATACATTTTGTTAAATATATATAGAGATCTTTTAGACATACTATACCCTATGTACTCATTTTGATGCCAATGTCATGTATAAATCAAAGGAAAATTTAATGAAATTAATCAGCTAAGGTATTCCTAGAGTCATCCTTGTTTGTATGATTTTTTTTTCTACCAACAAGAGTGATAGGAAGACAATATGTCTGTAAAGAATGTTATTTGTGTCTTTTTTACTTTTTATTTTATTTATTTTTTATCTCAGTTTTATTTAGTTATTTTTACTTTACAATATTGTATTGGTTTTGCCATACATTTTCATTCTTTTCTTTACCTCTTTCTCCTAGCGGTTAACAACACTTTAAGCTTTTTTTGATTATAAAATAAGTAAAACATTTTAAGAAAATGGCCAAAAACATCTTCCTCAAATTTCCCCTGATCATTTTTTGAATAAAGCATCCAGGGATTTCAGTTGTCCACCTGTGTTATTGGTAATTTCAGCCATGCTCATGAATTGTCCAAGTAATAAAATCTCTGTCACGTCTGCCTCAGGCTGACAAAAACTGTAAAAAGACATTGGCTTTAGGTATATCTAGATTGCAGAGATGTTAAAATGTAAGAAAAAAGTATGTCTTTAGGATCAGTGAAATTTGATATCTAGGAAGCAGACTGCTAGATGTTTAATTTAATATTTAAATTTAATTTTTAAAGATTAAAACAAACAAAAAAAAAACGACAAAAACAACAAAATGACACTTGGTGAACCTTTGGTTCTTTGTATAAGTCAGTCCTACAGTTAATCAGCAAGTGAATCAGGATTAATCTCAGATCTTTGCACTTCCAAGCTGGTACTGATTCTATTATATTGCATGATTTAGGATTTCTTAATTCAGGGATCCTTAATATTAGAAATATAAAATCATATTTATCTCCTATAGGGTGACAGCATTAACTGAAAGAAAAAAAATCAACATGCTTTTATTAAATGTGTGCAATATGTAGGATATTATATTGTGAAGAAAGTAAGATGAATAAAATCTAATCTTGGAAGTGGTAAAGGATGGAGAATGGAGAGAAGAGAGGCTGGCAGACTATTACAGATAAATAGAGTTAAAAGCAGAAGGGAACAATTGCTATACTTGATGTTTCTTGAATTGAAATAAATCTAACCCAGGTGTGAAATGTTTAAAATGGGAAAAAAAAATTTTAACACTATCAGGAGGTTAAGACTCACAAAAACTAGTTCTAGTCTGTTTAAAGTGCCTTCGTGCCAGATGCTTAAAACTTAACCTCAACGTTTTCCCAGCATAACTCATAGAGTTTTTGTAGTGAATGTGTGAATTGCTTGTTCAGTATATTTTAAATAACTATAAATTATTCTTAATAATTCTTAAAAGAAGAGTATCTAGGCTTATGTGGAGTCCTTGATCTAAATTAAGTAGGGCATTGATTGACAAAAGAATAATGAAGATAATAGCCCCCATTAAATGAAGAGTACACCCAAGATAAAAATATGTAAACAGATAACAATGAAAAGCGAAGTGGAATAGAGAAAGTTTTTGAGGTAAACTTTTTTCCCGTTAAATATATTTTCACTGGTCACTAAAAAGACTTAGAAGTGCTCATAATACATTATTAATGAACAGACTTAATGCTCAAATTATGGCCTCTAACATTTCCCACTAAAATGAGCAAAGTAAAAGGCTGATTCCAATTCTGGAACAGAAAACATGAAAGATGAAGCAGGGAGGTTATCCAAACCTGCCGATAACATGTAAATGGATACAGGAACGAAGTTAAAGGAAATGTCACTGCTCTAAGATGGCAAAGGGGGTTATTATAAAAAATAATCACTGCAATGGATTGCAATATCTAAAATACATTTACATCCATGATTTCATTAAAAATTAATTGGTTACCTTTGGATGCTAGAGTACTATTGATAATTATTCAAATTACAAAAAAAGAAAAGGAAAATAATTGAGACTTTATCCTGCCTTTCTTCTATGTAGTTCAGGGACTCAAAATAATGAATATGGACATGATTGAATTAGATTGTCACCTTCTAATCCTCTTATGAAGTAATGTATAATAAGCAAATATCAATAGATATTAGGTAAATTCTGGTTAGAAATTTATGAATCATGCTGATATTGGAATCCAGTGATGAATCTTGACAAAAAGTGAAACAATTTGACAGTACTAGAGTAATGAAATAAGAAATATGAAGCCACAATTATGAGGTAAAATCATGGCTAAAATAAAAGCATTTTAACGAAACATATGAAATTAATTACCAGTTTACGGATATAAGGTGGGTAGAGGAAGGTGTTAAATGAATTTAGCAATCTGTCAGACCTTGCAAGTGAGAATATACGTAAGACAAATGTCTGATTTTAGATTCCCAAGAAACTGGTCTTTGGACAATAATTATAATGCAGGGACCATGAATGGGGAGTGGCACATGGGAGCAGGGAAGGGAATAAAACCATAGACCCTGCATGGTAAACTAGCTACCACTGGGGGGAGCCAAAGCCTAATCCCATCATGCTGCTAACTGCTAAAAGAAGATAGATATGATACCCTTCAGAGGCATTCCACTCAAGGGCCTAGGAGATGGCATGTTTCTGCATCGATAGCCCTCATTTTTTTTGTAATAATTTTATCTCGAGGGCATTAATTATAATTTTCCACCCATAATAAGAGTGGTTTTCCAAAGCTTTAAGGGAAGCCCCCAGGCCAAACATCAGATACTGGCTATACTAAAAGGTAAAGGGCACTGACTTCACTAGTTTCTACCATAATAATATATTCAACAAATATATGGCATGGGAATTAGAGGAGGAAATGGCTATAGACTCAAAGAAACTTCATATATTACTGAGAACTACTATACATATTTGTAATATTAATTTTGGTGATAGTTTTAGGGAGATACACACACACACACATTGAAGCTGAAACTCCAGTACTTTGACCACCTGAAGCGAAGAGGCGACTAACTGGAAAATACCCTGATGCTGGAAAAGATTGAGAGCAGGAGGAAAAGGGGACAGCAGAGGATGACATGGTTAGATAGCATCACTGACTCAAAGGATAAGAATTTGAGTAAACTCTGAGCCATAGTAAAGGACAAGGAAACCTGGCATGCTGCTGTCTATGGGATCACAAAGAGTTGGACACGACTTAGTGACTAAACAACAACACACAGATGCACATGTATATGTACATATGTGTATATACATGTCAAATCTCATAGTGGTGTACAGTTTTAAATATGTATAACTTATTGTATGCCATTTATACATCAGAAAAGTGGTTTTAAACAATAATGGGAAATAAAACTTAAGAAATCATATCAACCAAAATTTTTTTAAATATTTAATTTGATCTTAATTAAAACAAGGATAGTCTAAAAACACACTAATATAATTTAAAAAAACACACAACAGATGGAATTTAGGTGATATTAAGTAACTACAATTAATTTTGCTGAGTACAATATTGGTCTAATTATGTTAAAGTATTATCTGTTCAATATTATGTCTGAGATTTATTTATAAATACATTTGTAAAGAGAAAAACTGCTTCTGTGGACATAATAGAAAGCAAGAACATGCCACAATTGTCTACTTTGTCGTTTCCTTTTTTTTTCTATTTCTTCTAATATTGTCTGAAATATTCCATAATAAAATGTTAAAGATAGCAATTTTAAAACCAAAATGAAGGAAAAAAGACTATGATTTTTGTAAGTAGATTAATTTAAAAAATCTAATTATTTTACTTTCAACATAGCACTGCTTTTGTTCTGAATTTTATAAATGTCTGGATTTTAAAAGCTCTACCATATACCATGATTTACCCCATAGTGTTGTTTCACCATACAATCCAAAATGTTCAACAGTCTATATAAAAATAAAATATGATAGTTATTTTACTACTATTATATTATTTACTACTATTCTGCATAGAACATAGACTTTGTTTTATTATGTGCTTTCATTTTTAGAGCATATTCTCTATTTATTCAAATAATAAACATAATTCTTGATTATAGTAATGAAGCCATATTCACTGCTTCCAGTTTCCAGTTTAATTGAACCTATAATAGGGAAGAATGTTGAAAATAAAAATAGAATGGCATATATTTAAAAAAATATTTTCTAAAGTTAAAGAGAAAAAAATGTAATGAGGAAAAGATAACTTGGAAAATTCAGTTAATTTAATATGCAGTCAGTTCAATACAGTGTGTTGAAAACCCAATCAGACATTGACATTTTCTGCAGCAAATGCAGTTTTAATACAGCCTAATAAGTAGAGAGAAAGACAGTCTGCTAAAAGAATAATTTTATTTTTTATTCAGGATAACTGCTACATCATAATGATGAAAGATTTGTTGTACGTATAAGACAAAGTTGAGCTTATAATGAACCTATTGTTTTTTTCAACAAATAAGTGACCTGTAAGTACTGAGCTCCTTTTTAATGCTGAAAATAAGGACTTCTCAAGACTCTGATATATCTTTGAGTTACTCTTCATGCTCTTCAGTCATTAAAAATGAATGTAAAGGGGTTGAGGGGAAAGGGAGACTGAAGTTCTATTTATATTTTATTATATAGTAACATTAGCTTGAAACACTGAGGCTATAATTTCTAAGGAAAAATATAAACAATAAATATTCTAAAATATATAAACAAGAAAAGAAACTAATGCAAAAAATTAAAAAAGCCTCATTAACTATAAACCAAATAAAACAACTTTCTTAAACAAAGGCTTATAGGGTATTTAAATGGAGTAATGAGACAGAATGAAGACAGAGTAAAAACACATTTTAAAATCAAAAGAAAATTTGAATGAGTTACTAACTAGTCTTTCTAAGGTATGGGAGACATTAACCTTTGCCAACTATATCCTATTTGTCCACTTGAGATCTTTAGGTGTATATTTCCAAGGCCTGGAATTCGTTTCTATTGTCTTCAGTGCAGATGATGTTCATATTCTTTAAATCAATGGACTAACACAGTTTTATAGATTAAAAAATTCATGTTTCAAAAGATATGTAAAAGTGAGAATGATTTTTACACTATTATAAAAATCATTTTAAGAGATATTAAAGTGTTAACTATTCATATTCTTGTTCAATTTTCTTGTATTCTATTAAAATTGATTTGTGATAAAGGAGTGTAAGGAAATACTGTGGGAGGTTTTTCATAAGTGACATACTGTTTTATTTCTAGTATTAACATAGTTACTTGCAAACAGAAACTAAATATTCCTCTTACATTTCTAACATCTTCTAGGAGGCAGTAGTAGATATTTACTAGGGAAACAAATACTTATGGAATGATGTCCATATTTCTGAGAAACATTAATATGTGCAAAGAGTAAAACATTTAACTGAAATTTTTAGCAATTTTTAATAATAAAATATCAAGGTGGATTTTTTTTTCTATTTTAGACTATGTATTTTCCTGAAAATCCAAGAGACCAAATGATATTAAACCCAGCTTCACACCTCTTATTTTTTATCTGCATGCTAGTCAGTGGAAATTGAAAAAAAATCATGTTAAACAAAGCATGTTTCATCATAAACTGTTAATGATAGAAAATAACCATTACTTTTCTCTCTGTGTGCTTAGTCACACAGTCGTGTCTAACTCTTTGTGTCCCCATGGACTATAGCCTAAGGGGATTCTTCAGGCAAGAATACTGGAGTGGGTTGCCATGCCCTCCTCCAGGGGATCTTCCTAACTCAGGGATCGAACTCATATCTCCCACATTGAGGGCAGATTCTTTGCCATCTGAACCACCAGGGAAGCCCAAGAATACTAGAGTGGGTAGCCTATCCCATCTCCAGGGGAACTTTCCAAGCCAGGAATCTAACCGGGGTCTCCTGCATTGCAGGCAGATTCTTTGTCAGCTGAGTTACCAGAGAAGCCCCACTTTTCTCTCTACATATGTGCTTATTTTATGAGTACAATTGCTTTTATTTCTATGACTAACTTTATATGGGCTTCCCTGGTGGCTCAGAGGGTAAAGCGTCTGCCTGCAATGAGGGAGACACAGGTTTGATCCCTGTGTCAGGAAGATCCCCTGGAGGAGGAAATGGCAACCTGGAAATGGCAACCCACTCCAGTATTCTTGCCTGGAGAATCCCATGGATGGAGGAGCCTGGTAGGCTACAGTCCACGGGGTCGTGAAAAGTCTGACAAGATTGAGCGACTTCACTTTCACTTGCATTGTAACTTTATACTATTTTAAAGTTCCTTATATGTGTCTTTATTCATTGTGAGTATGAATTCTTTATTTTTATTAATGATATAGTCATCTTTTTCAATATCTCTGCATAAATAAAAATATGTTCAGTTATAACTTGTTCAGTGTTTACTATAATTTAGGTATTCTGCCAGGTGCTAGAAATAAAATATATATATATATATATATATATATATATATAATATAGTTAGTTACATAAGGAATGCAGTGTAATTAGACTATGAAAATATTCGTTAATGGAAATATATAAATGATGTGATCTTGCTAAACACATAGGGATTAAATATGACATGAGGAGAGCAGAAGAAATATTATTGCAGTATTTCAGAGAGGAACACCATTTACAGTGTGGAATTTGGCAGTATGTGCAAGGCAAGTCAGGTGTGAGACATGTCTGGCTCATAAAGAATTCACAGTGATTTCTAACCTACTCTCTAAGAGGAGTGGTAAAGTTAAAGCAAATACGATGATCTCTCTCAGCAGAGGGAGCTGGTGGAACACTATAGAAGGGAGAGAGAGGCTTGATATCAGCAAGATGTGAGAACAACTGGTAGAGCCCCAAACATGCTCTACCACATGGTCCCTTTGTGACCCTGCAGCTTCAGTCTGATGACAATCTTTCACAGCCCTCTCCACAAGAAAATCAGGAGTCCCTGTGAGCGATGCCATCTGAAGGTATCCTGGGCCCACCAATTTCCTAGAATCCACTGCACACACCAACAATTGCTAATCCCCTCCTTCCCCAAATGCACCCTGGAGGGTGGCCAGTTGCTTGCCACTTAACTGATTAGCTCTTCTCCCACCAAACCAGCCACTATCTTTAGAGCTGATCTGCTGTGTTCTGAACTCCTTCTGAGTTTGTCCTCCTTTAGATAATTTTCCTCAGTCCTGAAGTACCATACAGAATTTCCTGATGCCTAATCAGTTGCTTTTTTACTATAGTTGACAATATTTTTTACAAAATATTCCATTTAAACTTCGGTGTAGTTTTTTGTAGTCTTTATCTCCTGATTAGACTCAGACTGCCACATTGTTTTAATTTGGCCTTCTCATTCACAAAGTATGGAAATTAACATGTTTCTTAAAGATAATTTACAAATGATTTCTTGTGTTCATAAACAAGGCAAGTCATGGAAAATGCATTGAAATATTTTAAAATACCATTCTTTACTTGATGTTATGGATGATTTTATTTCTGGACAGAATGAATATATATTTACAGGAAAGTAGCTTCCTAATTAAAATATTACAGATGGGTTACCAAAATAGAAGTTTATTTTAGAAGTCTAATTTAATGGAGTTCATTGAATATCCTTTTGACATCAAGAGTTCATGAGTTTAAAATTTCTTTTAATTTACTGATGCCTTGACATGTCTTATATTTAAAACTGGTAGCTGACTACAATCACATCTGACAAGAGAAATGAGGAAAAATGCATATAAGGAAAACAATTAAAGTTATATACACTTTCTTGAGACTTTATCAAAAGAAAACAGCATTTCATTTTTCTCTTATTTCATAAATTACTGTAACAAATTGAAGACAGATTTCTAAGACTTGGCCTGTAATGCACTTAATACATTAAAAAAAAAAAAAATGAATGTAAACTGTTTGGGATCCTATGTGTTATTCAGATTACATAGAAGTACTAAATATTCAAGCCCCAAATGCTTTAACTCAGAAAAATATGATTTATAAATACCTGAGATAGGAAATTCCTAAGCAACATTATAAGGTTACAAATTATATTTGAGACCTACAAAGTTTAGCTTTATGTGACAGTAATTTAATTAGTGATATGCCTTGGTGGCTCAGAGAGTAAAAAACCTACCTGCAATGAAGGAGACCAGGGTTCAATCTCTGGTTTGGGAATATCCCCCGGAGAAGGGAATGTCTACCCACTCTAGTATTCTTGCTTGGAGAATTCCAGGGACAGAGGAACCTGGCGGGCTACAGTGCATGGGGTCACAAAGAGTTGGACATGACTGGAATAACTTAGCATGCACGCACACATGAGGGAAATTAATTTAAAAGCTTGTGAGAAAAATATAGTTTGCTAATTTTGTGACACCAAAGATAACTAACACTATAAATCTACTTTATTCTAGCGTTACCTAAGTGATCATTACAGATTATATAGATACAGTATTAGGCTCTCTCTTTTAGTTTGTTCCTTTGTTCATTCTGGCTCAGACTAGAAAAGTTAGTGTCCAAGCTCTGGTTTGGAACAAATAACAACCCTGTCTATTGGGCACTCTTAAATTCTAACTCCTCACCACTGCACATGCATTAAATCATTGGTCTACTGATAAAATGATAGTTCAATAAATCGGTATTGATGGGAAACATAAAGCCTCAAAAATGTCTGCCTCAACTGTCCCACTTGTCTGAAGTACAAGGGAACAAGGAAGTCTGTTCACACTGCTCCTGGACATTTTAAACTGCCTAATGGACTGTTTGAAATCTAGCAAATGGGTTTTATACAACTTCCTTCATCAAGTGGATATAAATAGATTTTAGACATAGTCTCTATATTTTCATATTGGACTGAAGCTTTCCTTGCAGAAAGGCTACTGCCTCTTCTGTGACTAAAGTCCTTTTGGAAAAATTTATCCCTGCCCGGTGAACTCCTCTTGAACCTCCTATTGACTGAGGAACCAGTTTTACTGATCAGATACTTTAATTTCAGATAAAAAGTACTGGAGGGCTTTCCCTACTACCCTTCCTTCTTTCTCACATGTGACCTTAGTAAGGGTACTTTCCCTCTGATGTTACTCACTACAGCTTGGAAATGTCCTTTCAGGGTTTGAGGGACAACTTGCTGCTGATACTAGAAAACCTGACCCTTGCTCAGCAATGCTTTCAGAGAAGATCTTGACCAAAATGTGGAAATGTAAAAAATTAATAAACAGATATAACCTCAATTAATCACATATTGCAACCTAGAAATTTCATCTACAGGAAAAGATACCTTTAGAAGAACTGTCTTACCCTTGTTGAAGAAAACCTTATCAGATACCGCTATCCACCCTTTGTGCCACCAAACTCCAAGGAATAGACTTGGATTCATGTGACACACCTAGGAAAGTACCAAACACTGACTGGACCTGTACATCATCTGGTAACTTGAAAGTAAACATTTGCCAGAATTGAAGCAGACAACATCTGATGAGACAATTTTCCTAAGATATATGGACCAGGCCTGCTGGAAGTATGTTGTCAAATCTTTAATGATGACAGTTGATTTCCAATATATTGCATCATTGAACCTTATATTTAATTCCTCCCTATATACATGTCCTTGGCCATATCACTTTGATTTGCCCACTGCTTGACTCTGGGTTTGGTCATGTAATTTGCTTTGATCAACTGCATTTTAGTAGACATGATGTAAGCTTGAAATGAATGTACATGATTGGATTTTCCTTCTTTCTCTCCTACTTCTATCAATACTAAAAGAATATGCCCAGACTTGTCTAGTGGAGTATAGAAGAGACATGTGAAGTATAACAGAGTTGCTCTAGTCATCTCAGCTGGGGGCAGCATAGATAAGAAAATAAGCTAGTAGATTCTCTGGACAAATAAATGACCCTAAACAAGAATAACAAATCATCAACTGAGTGAGATAGTAACTGGATATTGCATGTTTTTACTTTACCTAAAGTTATTTAAATTTTAGTATATGTTTTATGAAACATTAATAGAAATGAGTTCATTTTAAAAACTGAGATTTTTTTATTGTAATTTTTGTTTAAGACTGTTAACACTCTGCATCAATTCTGGTTGATACTCTTAAAAATTAACTAGATTAAAAAAAAAACAATCTTTGTTGAGCTTTCTTCATTTCTATTTAATATGAACACTTCCATATAAAATAGAACTGCAACATACACTTGATAATAGCAACAGCTGCTTACTGATGAGTTTTGAATCCTGAGATATTTTGATGTTTAACCCCCACTGGGAACTTTGTCATTGTCAGTACCTATTAATAATTGCTGATAAATTATCAACAGCCCAGGAGCAAGGTTTCTGTTGATGATTTGTGGGAAAAAAAATATGGCAACTTTGACATTGTCTTAATTTTCTTGTAGGAGATATTTCATTTTGATATGAAAAAAGACAAAGTAAATTTCAAAGAGTTTGTGTGATGTTGGTAGAGAGTATATAAAGAGTTTCTCTCAATGTGTTTTGGTTGTTGTTGTTTCAATATGATCTTCTGAAATGGAGAAAGTGCATCTGAAATAGCACTGGTTGAACACAAGTATAACAATAAGGTAGAAAATTCCATTAGCAGAACAGGTTTTTAGGGACTTAAAAATGGCATTTTCAAGTGTGTTTTAATTTACAGCATTATCATCTTCAGTTTTCTTTATAAAGGTAGAAGTCCCTAATGTAACAACCTGGGTGATCAGATAGAAGACAGGGTAGAGATTAAATAGTGAGATTTTTTTTTTTCCCTCTACTTTTATTTTTCTCAAAAAAAACATTAGCCATAACAGCGCATAGCCAAAATAGTAAATCATTTTAGAAACAATTTTCTCTTCAGAATGCAAATTTCCCGTAAAAATCACAGAGTAGACTTCTGTGTAGACATAGTGCATCTTCATTTTCTTAGGAAGTGTGAGTACAACTCAAATTTCATTCTCTTAAGAAAATTACATACCAGGGCAATTTTTGAATAGTAAAAATAGAGGCTGAATTCTACCTCCACTTGCGATATGAAAAGTTGCTATTGACTGTCACCCTCATCCTAACAAAGAAAACAGTCTCCTCTCAAAAATACATTCGTAGATAGAATCTTGACTCCTATAGAATCAGTGAGAAACCTAATAAGAGAAACATAAATTTAGGAAAATAGGAGGAATTGTTCATATTGATTAGAAGCTCAATTAATCAGATAATACAATAATCATAAATGTATATGTCCTAGTAGCAGAATTGTAAAGTTCATGTGAAGAAAAGAGAATTGACAGGAGAAAGAGACAGATCAATGATTATAACTACAGATGTGAACACCTCTCTTTCTCTCAGTAATATTTAAAACACGTAGAGAAAACTATAAGAAATTTTCAATACCATCAATCTGCGTGACCTAATTAATATTTATAGAACACTCTACCCAGCATACATTTGAAATGTATGGAACATTTGCTGTATATTGAAGAATAAAGCTAGTCTCAATATATATCAAAAGATTGAAATCAAAAAGCATATATTCTGATCACATAAGAAATTAGTAAAACAAAAAATAAGGCATACACAGTTTTTAAAATTAGGGAGTTAAACTAAATAACTATAAATAGACAAGATGTTAATGGATGAATTACAAAAAATAGAAAATATTATTATTAGAAAAATTACAAGAAATTACAAAAATTACCAGAAGATATAGAAAATACTTTAAATTCAATGATAAACCATAGCCTCCCAAAACCTGTGAGTTGAAGATAGAACAGTTTTTTGGGTGAAATTAACAGCTTTTTTTACATTGTAGGAAAAGAAAGGTCTAAAAGTAATTATTTATGCTTCCAACTCTAGAGTAATAAAATAAACCCAAATAACTAGAAGAAAAGAAAAATAACATAAATCATTGAAATATAAAATAAAGATAGAGAAAAATTATAAAGTCAAAATCTGTTTCTTAAAATGATTAATAAAATTGAAGCTTTAGTAAAACTGATAATAAAAAAGTAGACAAAACACTGAATTACATATGCTAATTTTAAAAAACAGTACTGATCATACAAAGAATAAAGAACATTTGTGGGGCAACATGAATGACTAATATTTATGAGAAACTATTTGTTAAAGCTGATACTAAAAGAAACAAAAGTAAAAGTCTAAATAGTCTCTTATTTTTTGGTTTTATATATATAATTAGGAATTTAAAATAATGCTTACCACAAAGAAAATGCCAGGTCAATGTGGACTCATTGGCAATGTTCATTAAAAATGTCAGGAAAAATAATACCAAAATCACACAAGTCTTTCAAAAAATGAAGGATGAAATATTTAACCTGTTTTATTATGCATATATAATCTTGATACTAAAAGGTAAGGTATTTAAAGGCAAAAAAATATTTTAAAAATCTTAAAAAAAAATAAACAGACACAACTTAGTTAGTGGACAACAGCAACAACTGGTGGCTCAATGGCAAATAATCCACCTGCCAATGCCACAAAGGAACTAAGCCCATTTGTGGTTGCTTAGTCAATCAGTCATGCCCAACTCGTTGCAAACGCATGGACTGTAGCATGCTAGGTTTCCCTGTCCTTCATTATCTCCTGGAGTTTGCTCAAACTCATGTCTATTGAGCTGATGATGCCATCCAACCATCTCATTCCTTGTCACCCCCTTCTACTCCTGCCTTGATTTTTTCCAATTGGTTGGCTCTTTGCATCAGGTGGCCAAAGTATTGGAGCTTCAGCTTCAGCATCAGTCCTTCCAATGAATATTCAGGATTGATTTCCTTTAGAATTGACTTGTTTGATCTCCTTCCAGTTTAAGGGATTCTCAAGAGTCTTTTCCCACATCTCACTTCAGAAGCATCAATTCTTCAGAGCTCAGTGTCTTTATAGTCCAAATATCACCTCCATACATGATTTCTGGGAAAATTGTAGCCTTGACTATACAGACATTTTTGGCAAAGTAAGATTTCTGTTTATTTGCTATCTAGGTTGTACAACTTTTCTCCTCAGGAGCAGGTGTCTTTTAATTTCATGGCTGCAGTCACCATCCACATTGATTTTGGAGCCCAAGAAATTAAAGTCTATCACTGTTTCCATTGTTTCCCCATCTCTTCGCCATGAAGTGGTAGGACTGGATACCATGATCTTTGTTTTTTGAATGTTGAGTTTTAAGCTGGCTTTTTCACTCTCCTCTTTCATCTTCATCAAGAAGCTCTTTAGTTCTTCTTCCATAGTTCCTTTAGTTCCTTTCTTCCATAAGGGTGGTGTCACCTGAAATTCTGAGGTTATTGATATTTCTCCCTGCAATCTTGATTTCAGCTTTTGCTTCATCCAACCCGGCATTTTGCATGATATATTTTGCATAGATGTTAAATAAGCAGGGTGACAACATATAGCCTTTATGTACTCTTTCCCCAATTTTGAATTAGTCCTTTGTTCCATGTCTGGTTCTAGCTGTTCCTTCTTGACCTGCATACAGATTTCTCAGGAGGCAGGTAAAGTGGTTTGGCATTTCCTTCTCTTGAAGAGTTTTCCAGTTTGATGTGATCCACAAAGGTTTTCGTGTAGTCATTGAAGCAGAAGATGTTCTGCTTCTAAGCAAATGCACCACCACTATTCAGTCTGTGTTCAAAGCCTTGGAGCCACAACTAGTAAGCCCACGTGCTGCAACTACTGAAGCCAGAGTGCCCTAGATCCCATGTTCTACAAGAGAAGCTACTGCAATGAGAATCTTGTGCACTGCAACCAAGGAGTAGTTGGTTCTACTCTGCAACTAAAGGAAAGCCCACAAAGCAACAAAGACCCAACAAAGCCAAAAGAAAATTATAAAAATAAACAAATATATTTAGCAATGTTGCTAGATACAAGGTTATTATGCAAAAAAATAAATTTCTAGCAATGAATCAATAAAATTGAAATTAAGAAAAACAAAACTATTTACAGTAGCAAGAATCAGTGCAAGTTACCTAATATAATAACAAATGCTTAAGAAACTTCCACCAAAATTACAAAACATTGTTGAGGCAAATTAAAGAAGATATAAAATAACTGGAGAGATACACTGTCATCATTAAAACTGAAAAACTCAATACTTTTAAGGTATATTTTCTCCCCAAGATGTTTTTTTTTTTTTTAAGAAATTGATATGCTGATTCTAGACCATATATGAAAAGAAAACAGATGTATATTAGCCAAAATAAACTTGAAAAAGAAAAATAACTTTGTAGGCTTTTATTACCTGACTTTGAGACTAAAATAAGATTATAATACTTAGTATTGATAGAAGCATGGAAAGATACATTAGGAGAACAAAAGAGAGATGTGTGCATTTATAAATAATAGAATATGTATCAAATCAATCCAAAGGGGAAGGAATGTATTTTCAACCCAGGGTACTGGAACAGCTGGATATATATGTCAAAAATTTTAAGTACCCTATGTGCCTTTTATATCAACCTCTATATCACAAAAAAATAGTTAAAAGGAATTATAGATTTAAATATAAATATTATTGCCATAAAGTTCTTAGAAGGACAAAGATAATTTTCATGAATTACATTAAGGTGAATTTATTGGAAAGAATATAAGAAAATAATAATATTAAAGATAAAATGATAATTATATCATAAAGCTAAATATTTCTTCTCATCAAAAGAGAAAATCAGTGGAGGGGAGAAACACTGTAACAAAGTATGTAAAGGACTTCTATACATTAACAGTAAAAATAAGACAAGACAATGAAAAATAGCAAAGCACTTGAAAAATCCTTTAAAAAGGGATACATATACACCTTTTATATATGTGGCATATTTTGATATATGTGGCAAAAGTACATGTGAAAAGTTCATGTGAAAAGTACATGTGAATAGGCACAAGGTCAACATCAATCCACCTATAGTAACCCTTCTCAAAAGGAGACAGAGAATAAACACTAAAACCTATCCTTCTTTCTCACCCTAAATATAAGGCATTATTTCCATTATCCAATTACAGCCATAAGCCTGGGGTCAAGGTAACCCACTGATATTCCATTAATGGGAATGGGGATTATTGAGGCACAGAGCAGGGTGGATCTGAATGGAGTCTGGATCTGAAGGGAGAAAGGAAGAGCAAATAGCACAAATCTCTGATAGCATCATTTTCTCCCAAAAAGAAAAATGAACAAATATATTGAGGGCAATAGAAGAAAGGAGGGCAGTGAGATAGATAACTGCCTCCAAATATAATGCCTTTTCATTTTTTTTCCTGAGGCTGTTTAAGTGAAAATATTTCTTCTGCATCTGCTAGTTCAGTATCTTTGTCAAGGATTTGAGGAAGATTTAATTTTTTTAATTTCAATTATTACCTTACTTTCAATCTAGCAAATTAGCCTGCCAATTTCATGGATGCTGGCCAAAGACATAAAACTATGGAGCTGGAAATAAAGGAGATTTTGTTACTCAAATCATAAAAATGGCCAGAAAACCTGCAGTTGTGCTTGTTCCCTAAACCCCAGTTCTCAAGAGTATCACAAACACAATAGAGTGTGTTATAGAGGAACTCTGATGTTAGGATATCCTGATCTTTTACAACAAGCTGTTAGCCTATAGAACCTTTGCCCCAAAGGGGGACATTATCTTTAGTAAACAGGAAAATAAACAAACTTACCCTTACTTCAGAGGTAAACATTATCTATGTCTTCCAAGGCTTTTAGATATATAGGAAGCATTGGAAAAACCATTCAGAGAAAAGATAGTTGGTGTCTCTAGTGGCAAAATGGACAGAAACTTGAGAGACACAGCATTTTTCCTAGAATTCCATCTCCAATCCATCACAAACAAGCAAACAAAAATCTTCTTGAATTAAAAAAATCACACACACACACACAATCTGTGATGTCTCTGTGCCTATGTGTGTGCTAAGTCACTTCAGTCTTGTCCAGCTCTTCTGCTACCCCATGTACTGCAGCTCACTAGGCTCCTCTGTCCATGGGATTCTCCAGGCAAGAAGAATGGAGCAGGTTGCTATTTCCTCTCCCAGGGGATATTCTCAAAAGTACAAACATTCCTTGAGTTTTTCTATTCAAGACTCATTCTGAGGCTAATTGGCAAATATTCAATACTTTGTTCATAACCAAAGGATTTTATTGACCAGTTTGAAATCCAGTCTTAATGCACATTGTTTTTGTACACATTTTAAAACTTGGTGATGAGATATATGAAACAATCTAAATAGGCTCTCCATGCATTCTCCATGGTAATGTCACAAGCAGGGTTATTATGTCATATCCAGGGATATTGACAGGTTACAACAGATGTGGCTCAACATTTTTCCCTATTTAAAATGTTGACAGCGGCCACTGGTATATTGGAGGAGTATAATGTTTTCATAAATTAACTTCTAAAACATGCAAAATTTGTCAATTTCTTTCAAGGTGACCACTCATTATGATCCTCTAAGGTCCCAAGGAAAGCTAGATATAAACTTCATCTGTGACTAGCACAAAGCACAGAATTCTTTGACATCTGTGCCAGCTCTTCCTCCATTTGAACTACATTTAGCTTCTGAACTGATGAAAAATGTTGTTTTTAAATAAAATGATGATTTGATGGTTGACTATTTTATAAACTAAAATATTTTTCTTATTCTATATATTGAGGTGACAATACAAATTGAATTTAGGACAATGAAATTTTGAAAAGTAGACCTCATTAAGTTAGAGCCTAATATTAGTAGTTCATACTGGGCAGGCAATTTCAGAAACGTAAATGTGTTAGTTCTAAGCATGGGGCTGACCCAGTGGCTTAGCGGTAAAGAATCTGCCTGCAATATAGCAGCCGAAGGAGACACGATTTGATCCATGGGTGTGGAAGATCCCATGGAGGAGGGCATGGCAACCCACACCAGTATTCTTGCCTGGAGAACACCATGGACAGAGGAGCCTGGTGGGCTACAGTCCAGAGGTTGCAAAGAGTCGGACAGGACTGAAGTAACTTAGCAAGCATGCATACATCTCCAAGCATACGAGTTTTTCTCATGCTTTAGGGTAGTTGAGTTTTCAGAATGCCTGTCCATATTTGACATTTTCTATAATTTCCTTGCAGGTGTTGCAGCAGTTTAAGACTTTAACTTAGATAGATAGAAAATAATTAATTTTTATATGGGTTTAATTGCATAATATACTGGGCAAAATTTGATCTTTAAATTTTGCTTATTTTTAGTTCTAATATTTCAATATCAATGCATAAGTAGAATCCTTATATTGGAAAAAAGTGTCAACATATTTCTGAGTTAAGTCATTTTTGTCCATGTACTCTCAATAAGAAAATCTATCATGATTTGGGAAAGATAATATTCTGATTATTTGTGCAATTGATTGGGAAGATAAGCATTGGAACACAGAGAATACATGCTTAGAAAGTGTGGCTCTAGGCTGGACACTGAAGGATGTTCATGTTATGTCAGATATCTGAAAACAGAAAGGCTTTTCAATGCTGTGAAGCAAGGGCATATTGTGATTTGAAGGATAAATAATGTCAAACAGGTCAATCTGCTCTAAATGTTATCTTTCAATTAAATGTCAGGGCAATTCCATGGAAAGTAGATATTGTGTAACAGAACTAAACAGTACTATTCATGCAATACTAAGTTTGACATAAGGAAAATAATAAAATACTACTTCAAGGGCAAGAAATACAGAGATAAACTTTTAAAAAGTGTCAGATTTAATGAAAGTGTTGTTGAAAATGTATTGTTGAGTTATAAATGATTTCCAAAGCTATGGGAGCTTGGGATTTTTAAAATCAAGAAAGGAAAATAATCATTATTATTTCTTTATTCTAGCTTTTCCCTTGCATTGCATAACTTTTCATTCAACTGCAAATTTCAACCTCTGGAACCATAGTTATTTATAGTGCACAGTGAGAGTATGTCTCATCAATTTTCATAACTTTATTTACCCAAGTAATGTATGCCATGTATATTTTCTATCTATTCTTTTCTGCATTCCTCTTTACTCTATTTCATAATTTGCTGTCGTGTTTTCCGTATGATTCAGGTACCAAGGTTTCAAAGTGGTCGTGGATTACATGGAATTTTTAAGGCCTTAAGATTGCCCTGAGTTTTATTTATAAGTATATATAGAAGGCCTCCCTTTTCCTCAGTCACTTGTGTTTTCCATGTTTACATGGATAATGAAAGAGTAGAATTATCCTAATACTACAGTATTCCAAAGAAACTTGTAATGAAAACTGTAGTTTCCATTGTGCAATCATTTATACACATCACTAATTTTTCTTGCATTCTCTCTTTCATTCTCTTTTCTTTTTCAAATCAACTATTGTTTGAGAACTAAGCAGAAGTCCAAGGCAAGGAAGCTTACCTAGGCTGCCTTTATTGTTTTTAGTCCCTAAATCTTGTCTGACTCTTTGTGACTCGCATGAACTGCAGCACCCCAGGCTTCCCTGTCCTTCACTATCTCCTTAAGTTTGCTCAAACTCATGTCCATCGAGTCAGTGATACTATCCAACCATCTCATCCTCTGTTGTCCTCTCCTCCCCCTGCCCTCAATCTTTCCCAGCATCAGGGTCTTTTCCTTTGAGTCAGCTCTTTACATCAGGTGGCCAAAGTATTGGAGCTTCTGGTTCAACATCACTCCTTCCAATGAATATGCAGGGTTCATTTCCTTTAGGGTTGACTGGTCTTTTCCAAACCTACATCCCCCTTTTTCCCATGAAATTAATTCCTGATTTCGTTTTCCAATTTGTTGAAACCACTTAATAAATTGCTTTTCTCAGGATTACATTTAATTGTTAACAAATAGCTTATGATGCTGGCTGGGAAAGAAATTGGAAACAGAGATAGCTAATAAATGGTATAAAATCCAAGGTCTGTATTATATACAGCAATTATAAAATTGTCCTTTAAAAACAGTAATTTCAATATGTTGCAAATATTATACATGAGATAGGAATTTTAAATTATTTTGTGAACAATTAGAAACAAAAGATAAAGGTTGAAAGTATCAAGGATGATTCTTCAGAGGAAATAGCATTAAAGGAAATAGCATTCTATGTAGTACTCAAAATAGAATTTCTATTTTGAAAGAGGGAAATTAAGCATAAAAGAATATGGAAATAAGTTAGATTATGGATAAAATTCAGTAAGAATACCTAGGACTGTTTTTTTTTTAAAAGTCCTAATTTCTCATTAATTATTCGAGGTAAAAAAATATTCCAAATAGTCTTCCTTTCTTAAGAGGTCAAGGAAAATAGTATTTGCCTTTAGGAAAATAACTGGTCTTTACAATAATTGTAAATTTGATTGTTATGTTGATGTATGATGCTAAGATAATTTAAATGGTCTCATAATATATAATTTAGAGATTAAGACAAAAATATAATTTGTAAATATTTCCTCATTAAATTTAACATTTTTAAATTATGTTTTTAATTTGCTCTTTAATAATATATATAATTTTTAGGTATAAATTACAGTGGTGACCAGTACTCAATTATTTCCCCCTTATCATAATGCCCATTAACCAAATTTAATTAGCTGGCTGATTTGAAGCATATATATTTAAAAGACCTTTTCTGAAATCTTTCCCCTTCAAAGTTTCTCAAATCTTTCCCCTTCTTACATGTTTGTGCTATTACAGGTTTTTTGTTTGATAAACAGTATCCTCTTCAAGAAATTGCCTGCTATAGTATAAATATGTATCCTGTTGATTTTCAAAGTATCATATCTTGACATTCATAAGTAAGCTGAAAGATAATTCTGTGTGTGTGTGCACTGTTCTCAGTTGTGCCTGATTCTGTGACCCCATGGACTGTAGCACACCACCAGGCTCCTCTGTCCATGGAAATCTCCAGGCAAGAATATGAGAGTGAGTTGCCACTTCCTTCTCCAGGAGATCGTCCTGATCCAGTGATCAAATCCATGTCTTCTGTGGCTCTTGCATTGGCAAGCGGATTCTTTGCCACTGAGCCACCTGGGAAGCCCAAAGATAATACTATGACTCAATATTTGCAGTACTTTTCAGCTGTACAATAACGTATAGATTATTTATGATAATCATGGACATGCTTTGTAGACAGATGAATCACCTCAGGTTCCAAATTGATAAATCATTTAAAATGAGTAACCTAAAATGCATCTTTGCTTATCACTGCTTTCTTGAAATATATTTCATGTACAATTATGTTTAATAGGAAAGCAATTATACACCTAATTTCTTCAGTTAAAAAGAAATCAAGTATCGGAATCTTTAAATCAACTTCAATACATTACCATAGTTGTACTGAACTTGTCCAGTTAATAATAAAATATAATAAAGAAAAATTCATGTTCTAATTTTGATGTTTTGTTAGTTGAGGTCAGAATATACATTTCCCACCACTCCATAGTTCTACATATGTTTGCAGTTCTACATATGTTTATAAGAAATTTTTTCTTGGTTTATACAGGAATGAGAAAATGAAGAATTCTACTTAGTATCATGTCTTAATTACGGTTCACCCAGCCTTGTATATATATTTTTTCCATTGTAATGAACATTTTACTTCAGCAAAAGTAATAAAAAGTGTTTGTAATTCTCTTCAAAATGTTTTCCTGAGCTTTATATTTAATGTTATGTGGAGTGGAATGTCTGTACATTGAAGGCCCTTTTACTGTTGAAATTATGATTGGATATTAACACTACCAATCTATTCTGCCTTAGAAATTGACTAAAAGAAACAGAACTCCTCCATGCTTTGAGGTAGATTGCTTGTAATGAGAATAACAAACCAGATACCCATCCATAAAAATAGAGAGGAATTCATATCTGTAAAGTCATATGAAAAATGGTACACAGATTTCACAAGGTTTGAATATTGTATAATATTATTTTGCACAGAGAAAAGTGAGAAAACAATTTCTTTTTTTTGACTGGTCTCTAAGTCTCTTGGTATCTCAAAATTTTGGCCCATTGGTTATTACAAAAATAATAAAAAATCATCTTTGAAAGGGAATTCACCCCTGACACTCAGAAACACCTAAAATGTTTGCTCTGGAAAAGATCCTGGGTCATATGTGACAGATATAATATGAGAAGCTGAAAATACATAGAGAAAGGCCCCAGCTTTTTCCATCCTGTAGATTCTATAATCTTCTGATTCTTTAGGTACTAAACATTCTATTATATGCCTGAACACATCCTTTCAGCTATGTTACTTTAACTACCATTGTATGGGAGTCTTAGATTAAAAGCTTTTAAACCCTCTATAGTTTCATTCACTTATCAGGGTGCAGGGATACAAGTCAGTATATCTTGAGGAGCAGAAATTTTGAAATTGAACGTCAGCAGTTTTCTCCTGTGTGTTGCTATTGTATGTCCTAATATATTATTATAAATATTAAAAAAGGAGTGTTTCAAAAATAATTAATGTGTTTTATATAAGCACATGAGAGACACTAAATTTTTAGCTCTCATTTTATTTTCCTTGACTCTGAAGATTTTCTATCTAATACATTTATATGTTTATATATTTATATGACATTCTCTGAAAATATATGTAAACCAACTTCATTTTCTGTTTTATGCCTTGTTTCTCTGTTTTTTGTTTCTATAACTAGTTATATTTTCTGTTATTCTTCATTATATTACCTTGGTGAAAAATAAACACCTTAATTTATATTGAACTTAGGAGAAAAACTAGATTCCAATAAAAGATATATTTCTCTATTTATAAATGTATGTGTGTAGGAGAGGAGATATCAGTAGTGTGTGCTTGTGTGTGTGAAAATATAGGGATGATTCTAGGGCTTCTACTTTCCAACCACAGGAAACGAGGTGGTTCATTTAGACTAGGACATAATATACTGAAAGTTGTTTTCCAGAATACAACTCCCACAGGATATCAATATGTTTTGCTGGTAAAAGAGAGATTTATTGATCACAAAACAATGGGAAAGATTTTTTTTTAAATATACAGGTTTCTTTATTGCAAGACTTCTCAAAGGTGTCAGTTGAATTATGACTCAGTAGAATCTAATCTAAGATATAACTAAAAAAAAAAAAAAATCCAAAGCTTTTTGACTATGGAGTATGTTTCCACAGATCTCCTCTTAAGTTTGATCTACTAAGGGATGAACCTTGAAAAATGAGAAATTTGAGGATCAGAGAGCTTAATCATCTTAAAATTGATAATATCGGAGATTCTAACTCAGAGTTCTGAATTGACATGCATGGTCCATCAGCCAGATCAATATGACTTAGCCAAAATTTCAGAACATCAGGAAGTAGTTCATGAGACACCATGTATCAGAGAAGAATTTGCATTTTTTGTCATTGGAATAAAAATATAAAGAATAAAAATAAAAATATAAAAATCTTAATAAAAAGGATGGTGTCTGTGTTTCCAGTGCTGAGAGAAAAACAATTATACATCTTGCAAAATAATAATAAAGTACATATTTTGAACTCTGTAAGTGTAAAAATGTAAGGTAAAGTGGTAAGAATTTGATTAAAGTGTTCAGTTCAGTTCAATCACTCAGGAGACTTTGTCTCAGTGTCTCTTTGTCACCCTTTGGACTGCAGCATGCCAGGCTTGCTCAAACTCATGTCCATTGAGTCAGTGATGACATCAACCCATCTAATCCTCTCCTGCCCCTATCCTCCTGCCTTCAATTTTTCTCAGTATCAGGGTCTTTTCAAATGAGTCAGTTCTTCACACCAGGTGGCCAAAGTATTGGAGTATCAGCTTCAGCATCAGTCCTTCCGATGAATATTCAAGGCTGCTTTCCTTTAGAATTGACTGGCTTGATCTCCTTTCAGTGCAAGAGACTTTCAAGAGTCTTCTCCAACATCACAGTTCAAAAGTGTCAATTCTTCAGCACTCAGCTTTCTTTATGGTCCAACTCTCACATTCATACACGACTACTGGAAAAACCACAGCTTTGACTAGACAGACCTTTGTCAGCAAAGTAATGTCTCTGCTTTTTAATATCCTGCCTAGATTGATCATAGCTTTTCTTCCAAGGAGCAAGCATCTTTTAATTTCATGGCTACAGTCACCATCTGCAGTGATTTTGGAGCCCAGAAAATAAATTCTGTCACTGTTTCCATTGTTTCCCCATCTACTGGCTATGAAGTAATGGGGACGGATGCCATGATTTTCGTTTCTTGAATGTTGAGTTTTAAGCCAGCTTTTTCACTCTCCTCTTTCACTTTCATCAAGAGGCTCTTTAATTCCTCTTCACTTTCTGCCATAAAGGTGGTGTAATCTGCATATCTGAGGTTATTTATATTTTTCCCAGCAATCTTGATTCCAGGTTGTGCTTCATGCAGCCTGGCATTCTGCATGATGTACTCTGCATACAAGTTAAATAAGCAGGGTGACAATATATCACCTTGATGCACTCCTTTCCCAATTTGGAAACAGTGCATTGCCATGTCTGGTTCCAACTTTTATTTCTTGACCTGCATACAGACTTTTCAGGAGGCAAGTCAGGTAATCTGGTATTCCCATCTCTTTAAGAATTTTCCACAGTTTGTTGTGATTCACACACTCAAAGGCTTTGCTGTAGTCAATGAAGCAGAAGTAGATGTTTTTCTGGAATTCTCTTGCTTTTTCTCTGATCCAACGGTTGTTGTAATTTGATCTCTGGTTCTTCTGCCTTTTCTAAATCCAGCTGAACAGCTGGAATTCTCAGTTCATGTACTGTTGAAGACTAGCTTGGAGAATTTTGAGCATTACTTTGCTAGTGTGTGAGATGAGTACAATTGTGCAGTACAGACATAATTTTTAAAGGTAGTAAAATATTGTGAGGTCACTTTCATGTATATTAATTTGTTTTATTTAGCCTACAATGGAGAATTATGAATGTGATATTTTGCATATGATTTTCAATCTTTAAATGCATAGTCTTCAATACCTTTTTTGTAGGTCTTTTAAAACAACATGTCTTAGAACTTCAATATATTCTTCCTAGTTAATAAAATGCAAATCTTGGAAAGGAACAGGTTTTAGCACTCCAGTAGCAGAGCAGTAAGAAACATGAGTCTTAGTGCATATTCTCATTTTATATTTTAAAGACATTCATCTATGTTATGAGTTTTTAAATGGCCAATCATTTTTATGCATAGTGTCACAATATTTTTCATCCAGGAAATATATATAACTTTCCTTGACTATTTAAATACCTCCTGAGCAGTTCATAAAAGTATTTCAAGAAAAATTATAATTTTATTTCAATATGTATTAGGCTGTCATTCATTGTTCCAGAAAAGGAGTTATGTTCCCTCTTACTCTATAGAAAGCACATAGACATTCATCTAACTTATAAAGGCAGTTAGGATAAATTAAATATCTCTAAATTCACTTAGTCTACAAAATCAGACAGGAGCTTTCTAAAAGTTGTGTCTAAGGAACTAAAAGAATATTGATAGAGAAAAACTGTATTTACTAACCTGATGTTTGGACAATATTAGTACAGGGTAATTTTAGTTTTTTTCAAGTGTAATTTTTCTTGCATAAACAAATGTCTAATATTATAATAGCAGCACTTCAAATAGCACTTAAAATCTACCTTTAGGTGGAAGAGCAGAACATGCATGGAGTCCAGCATACAGTGGAAAGAGGGTGACAGTCATACCTCTGGGACCCAGATTCACAGTATCTAAGGATGAACTTAATCAGAACATGATAGAATACTCCCCTCTCACACTCCACTTGCACGATAAGAAAACTCAGGTAAAACTAACCATGAAAGACACCAAGGAGAACCACAAGAAATAAATACTATGGGGTGAGAAACTGCATAGTAGGAGGGATCAGAGACAAACTAAGAGCAGAAATTGAGAAACTCTCTGACAAACTAACCCACATTCTAAAAGATAAGATCTTAATTCTTAAGAATTTCATGTTTAAGGTACACTGTAGATAAGTTTCAAATAAAATCCAATTTC
Organism: Capricornis sumatraensis; assembly: GCF_032405125.1. Classification (NCBI taxonomy): domain Eukaryota; kingdom Metazoa; phylum Chordata; class Mammalia; order Artiodactyla; family Bovidae; genus Capricornis; species Capricornis sumatraensis. The sequence goes on from NC_091071.1 coordinate 126,388,696, forward strand.
TGACTCTATTAATATACACAGTCCAGGCCTTGCAGAAAAGAGGAATAAACCTGTTTCTATTATCCAAAATATTAAGTTTGATTTTAAATAAAAAGTATATGCCATACAAGACACATTTTGTGTCTTCAAGGTAAACACAATCTGAAGATGGAAATCAGGCTCAGATATGATACAGATATTGGTACTATCAGAGGGAGGATTTTAATATATTTGATTAAAATATTAAAGGCTCTAATAGAAAAGTTAAACAACATGCAGATCACATAGGTAATATAAGCAGAAATGTTAAAAATGTAACTAAGAATCAAATAGAGAAACTAAAAATCAAAGGAAGAGATCAAAATGAAGAATGTCCTTAATGGCTTGTCGTTAGACTCAACACAATTGAACAAATAATTAATGAATCTGAAGAAAGATGAGGATAAATTAACCATATTGAAATACAAAGAGAAAGAAAAGAGTCCAAGAGTTGTCAGTATCAGATGTATAGAACAGTCTTTTGGACTCTGTGGGAGAGAGAAAGGGTGGGATGATTTGGGAGAATGGCACTGAACATGTATATCATATAAGAAACGAGTCATCAGTCCAGGTTCGATGCAGGATACAGGATGCTTGGGGCTGGTGCACTGGGATGACCCAGAGGGATGGTACGGGGAGGGAGGTGGGAGAGGGGTTCAGGATCGTGAACACGTGTATACCTGTGACAGGTTCATGTTGATGTATGGCAAAACCAACACAATATTGTAAAGTAATTAGCCTCCAATTAAAATAAATTAAATTTAAATTTAAAAAGACATATAATTGGAATCTAAGGAGATGAAAAAAGAATGAGAATTATTTGAAATTATGTCAGATTTTTTTTTTCTAAAATCAGTAATAGACACTAAAATAGAGTTGACAGGAGCATAGAAAACAATGAACACTGTAAAACCAAAAAGATTATACACAGGCACATCATATTCAAATGCTGAAAACCAAAAACAAAGATGAAGTCTTGAAGACAGCCAGATTAAACAAAACATATTACCTATAGTAAAAGGGTAAGAATTAAAGCAGACTTCTCATGAAAACTTTGCAAGCAAGAAGATTAAGGAGATAGTTTTTCAAAGTCCTAGAAGAAGAACAATGAAATATAATTTTAGGGAAGTATACCCATGTAAATATTCTATAAAATGAAGGAGAAATAAAGAATTTTTCAGAACAACTAAAATAGGGAAGAGTCTGCTATCAGACCCATTCTAAAAGTAATATTAAAGGAAGATCGTTAGTTAGAAGAAATATAATATAATGCAGCAACTTACATCAAAAAAACAAAAGAGAAAATTTTGGATATAGTATAAATTTCCTTCTTTGTTTCTTTCTTTTGTAGTTGCTCTGAAAAACTGCTTGAATCAAAAACAGTAACAATTATTTTGTCCTCAGAACAGATTTAAAGCTAAAAACAAATGATCAGACATTGAAACTATTTTTAAGCTATGAATTAGGTTTTACTAGGTAACTAGAGAAAATTACATAAAGTACTTCTGAACAAATAGGGCAAGATAGAAAAAGATGTAGTTACTTGTATCTCAGAATTTCTAACAACCAGTATGTGAGTTAAATGAAATAATAGCTGCAGTTTATTTGCTCTCTATAGTTACAAAGAATTATATATTTGACCTCCGGAAGATAAGCAGAAAAAATAAAGTTAAAAATGTTTATAATTGTTTCAGTAATGAGGTACCATTTCATTAATTTTTAAAACATTTCAAAAAGTATATATAAGTATATATCATTTTACATAAATGCCTAAAAGTTATTATATCATATGTATTTTAGGGTCACCTTTACTACCTTATTTCTTGTTTCTACTCAATCTTTCTATCCTTGTCACTTTTCCACCACTAATTAACTGTATTTCCAACTTATTTTATACTTTCCCATGGTTTTCTCCATGCCTATATAATCGTAGAGACATAAAGCACAGCAGTTCACTTCAGTTCAGTCCAGTCGCTCAGTCGTGTCTGACTTTTTGCGACCCCATGCATCACAGCACACCAGGCCTCCCTGTCCATCACCAACTCCCGGAGTTCACTCAGACTCATGTCCATCGAGTTAGTGATGCCATCCTGTCATCTCATCCTCTGTCGTCCCCTTCTTCTCCTGCCCCCAATCCCTCCCAGCATCAGAGGCTTTTCCAATGAGTCAACTCTTCCCAAGAGGTGGCCAAAGTACTGGAGTTTCAGCGTCAGCATCATTCCCTCCAAAGAAATCCCAGGGCTGATTTCAGAATGGACTGGTTGGATCTCCTTGTAGTCCAAAACAGTAATAACAAACACTGTGCTAACTGCACACAATTCTAAGTGTTTTTAAAATATCATCTCACCTAATATTTAGAATAACTGTATCAGTCAGGCTTCCCTGTAGCTCAAACAGTAAAGAATTTGCCTGCAATGCAGGAGACCCGGGGGTTAATCCCTGGGTCAGGAAGATCCTTTGGAGAAGGGAATGGCAATCCACTCCAGTTCAGCTTTCTTGCCTGGAGAAGCCCATGGACTAAGAAGTCTGGCGGGCTATAGTATATGGGTACGCAGAGTTGGAAACGACTGAGCGACTAACATGTTACTTCACTTTACTTATCAGTCAGGCAGTTACTATCATCTCTGTTTTTCAGATCAGAAAACTGAGATACAGAAAGGTGAATCAGCCTGCAACAGCATACAGCTTTTAAATTGCATATTTATAATTCAAATTTAGGTCATCTGTATCCAGCGTCCATGTTCTTTTTTCTTTTAATTTTTATTGGAGTATATTTGCTTTACAATGCTGTGTTAGTTTTTTTACTGTACAGCAAAGTGAATCAGCTATACATATACATATATCCCCTCTTTCCTTCCCATTTAAGTCACCACAGAGCATTGAGTAGAGTTCCCTGTGCCATACAGTAGGTTCTCATTAATTATCTATTTTATGTATAGTATCAGTAGTGTACAGGCATCTACGGTCTTAACTGCCATGTATCTTGCCTTTCACTAGCTCTTACCTAGAGGAAACAAAATATTCAGTCTCCTACATTTGCATATACGATATCATTTGAATCATGTGATATTACTTCTCAGATGATAATGTGGAAGAAATAACTAGAGAAATCCTTTAATTAAATTGTACATTATGTTAAGTTAATTAAATACACCTTAAGACAGAAAGGAGGTATTATTTTAGTAGAAGAAGGGGAAATTGCTAATGAGCTAAATACAATATTTATGAAGTTTTTATTAAACTGTCTTATTTAATTGTCTTCACTGATTTGACTAATTTTGTCTCTGGTAAATTATACTCTAAATTGTTGTTATTTTTAGTAGCCCTTAAATAAGATGTTCTAATGAATGAAATTTGGCAACCAGAAAGAATAAATAAACATGTATCTTCATATATTTAAGCTGTGTTGATGAGCTTCTGAGATATAAATTCAACTCTACATTTTGAGTAAATAGCAGAGTGACATTACTGTTAATCTAAAAGCATCTACACAGATATATTGCTGTATGTGGAATGGGACCAAGAGACATTATGGTAATGTTGAAAGAACTGAATGATTTTAAATTAGATTTTTTAATCAACTATGCCACAGACTCTTAGATTTGAAGTGGTAATTAAGCAGCATTCTAGTGCACCTAGATTTTATATTTGCAAATTATTGTGATTTTATATGAAATCTCAAGAAGTTCTGGGAAGGCAATTTATTTCTTTCTAATCACACTTAAAATTTGTAATTTAAATCCAATCTCATATTCATGAGACATGTTTCTTAAAAACAACTTCCAATATTAAGACTTTGCCAAGAAATGAATATTTCAAATAAATACAAAAGATATTAAAATGCAAAATGTCATAGGTGTAAACTAGAAGGATTCATTTATTTCTTAAATTTTGGCTTGAATTTTCATTTTGTTAAAATATTCTTTTTGTTTTAGTCAAAATATTTTAGATTTAGAAAATAAATGTTGATCTAAGTTACCCCAAAAGAAGAAATCAGAGAAGATAAACACACACACACTCACACACACACACACACACAGGCAATGTGGAAGGGGAAGTGGAGATACTTTGCCACATTATAGAAAATAAAGCCAAATGTATTGGAAATGCCATAGTACTACCTGAGATGTTACAGATTAAAAGCCACTTAGACCTGGAATCAAATTTCTCAGAACCTCTCTGTGAAGTGTCTTATCTCATCTACCTCATTATGTCAGCAAATTGGGTTTTTCTTCTCCATAACCTTATCAGGAAATGTCTATTCCAATAAAATTCATGATTGTATTTTCTCTCAAGTTTATACTATTAGAGATTGACTGCATTCTCAATCAGCAAACCAAAATCTTGGATGAGAACATCTGCCTGGTCAAGTTGATTAATCTATCACCTCTTACCAGAGAATGACTCATTAGCATGGTAAAATTTTAACTACAGAGCTCCTTTCTTACTAAGAATGGTGGCAGAAAATAGACATGAATTCTTTATTAACTATTAAATAGTTTTTTAACTATTTAATATATTAACTATATAACTATAGTCACCATATTAACTATATAACATATATTAACTATATTTAAATAGTTTTTTCACTGTTGTGCAGTATAGTGTGAAATATACAAGGAGTTTTGCTGTGCTAATTCACTTCATTCATGTCTGACTCTTTATGACCCTATGGACTATAGCCCACCAAGCTCCTTTGGGGGGATTCTCCAGGCAAGAATACTGAATGTGTTGTTATTTTCTTCTCCAGGGGATCTCCTGCAAGTAGGGATGGAACCTGTGTCTCTTAAGTCTCCAGCATTGGCAGGCAGGTTCTTTACCACCTGGAAAGCCCCTATAAGAAGAAACTAAGTACATGGAAATTGAATTTATTGGTCTTTAGAATAGGTAGAAGAGGAACAATTATTTGATATAAATTTTAAAATTTCATTAGAATTTCTTTCTGAAGAGAGAACTCATTTGAAATATGGATACTACTTATAAATGAACAAGTCAAATCAGTAATAGTCACTGATGTCTAACATTTCAATGTATGTATAATAAGTGCTCAACAAATATTTCTTGATGAATGGAAACTTTATTAGATTTTGTTCCTCATAAACTTATGGGCTTCTATATTGTCATTCAAATAGGAAACAATTGAAGTTAAGGTGTTCTTAAAGGTATTACAAAAAGATTACCACTAATAGGGCCATAGCTTTTTTTGTCATATCCTTGTGTATGTGCTTGGTCATGTCTGATTCTTTCCAACCCCATAGACTATGCCCACCAGGCTCCTCCATCCAGGGAATTTTCCAGGCAAGAATACTGCATCTCCTCCAGGTGACCTTCCTGCTCCAGGGATCAAACCTGAGTCTCTTGTCTCCCACATTGGCAGGCAAATTCTTTACCACTACTGCCACCTGAGAAGCCCGATTATACCCTTGGCAAGAAATCAAATTAAATCGTTTAAATAAATACCTGCTCTGTTTAAACAGGTAAAATATGTTTTCTGATTCATATATTTCTTTCCAAAGATATTGCATTACTATTTATTTTATTCTATAAATTTCAGCATGAAACTGAAAATTAATTTTAAATATGGAAAAATAAATTACAGGGGTTCATTAATATGAAAAATGTTCTCAGTGAATAGAAATTCTGAGTTTTCTTAGCCTTGTTCTTACACCGTTGTTTAGTTGTTGTGTTGTCTGACTCTTGCGACACTATGGACTGTAGCCCACCAGGCTCCTCTGGCCATGAGATTTCCCAGGCAAAAAACTGAAGTGTATTGCCATTTCCCCCTCCAGGGAATCTTCCCTACCCAGAATTGAACCCAGGTCTCCTGCATTTACAGACTGATTCTTACCACTCAGCCACCAGGGAAGCTACTTCATATCTTACAGAGTTTTAATTAATACTTTCATTGACTAACTCCAAAGATTTGCATTTAAAGCTGTTTCTTTTCTAGTTGTTAATTACTCTTCTGCTAAGTAAATAAATATTTCAAATCTGCACTGCTCCAAATCTGTTAGAATATTACTGTATTTTGCTTTAAAGGGGAAAAATATTCAAAACATAATTGATATTGAGATAGAAATCTTACTGAAAAAGAACTGTCTTACAGATATAGTCAAATATATACTACTTCAATTCAAATTATCTTCAAAATGGTCTTTTAATTGCAATTGAAATATAAAACATATATAAGCATATACACTCATATATACAACCTTTTGACAATTTCATATACGAAAACTGCTTTTCAAAAAATAGGTAATATTTCTCTTAGCTATATGTAAATTATTTTTGTTTTGTTTTATTGCAAATTGCTTAAAAGAATATAGAACTTTCTGTAGCCATGCTGCTAAATCTTTTGATTATAGGATTTACCAGTTTGATTCATGTGATTTATTTCAAATATATCACATTAGTTTCTTTTTTTATATACTTACATCTCTTAAAATCTGACAGTAATGCTTTCAATCCATTATTTGGACAAGTCTGTTACTTTTTATTAGTTGTTTACACAAATAATATATTATTCCAATTTGAAAATAATAACTTCTATTATATTTGTACTTGCTGTACTGAAACTTTTCAATAGTACCCACTTCAATATGTATTTGTTGTTTGGTCACTAAGTCATGTCCAACTCTTTTGGGACCCCATGGACCATAGTTTGCAACTAATTAACCTATTAAAATAAACATTAATTTGCATACCATAAAATTCATTATTTCAAAGTGTACAATGAAGTGATTTTTAGTGTAGTTACAAAGTTGGGCAACCATCAGCCCTATCTAATTTCAGAATAGTTTCATGAGCTCCAAAAGAAACCCCATACCTATTAGCAGGCAGTCTGCATTCGTCTATCCTATAGTAACTACCAATCCAATTTCTGTCTGAGTGGATTTGTCTATTTTGGACATTTCAAATAAATTCATATAATATAAAATAATTTCCCAATTATTTGCACCTACAATTTTTTTCATCAATGTCTTATGGTTTTCCATTTAATTTATTCCTAGGTATTTTATCCTTTTTGATTATGTTATAGATGATATTGTCTTGTTTATCTCTTTTTCAGATATTTCATTGTTACTGTCAAGATATGCCTCTGAATATTAAATGTTGTTTTGTACCCTGAAAATTTACTGAATTCCTTTATTAGTTCAAACATCTTTTGTTGTTATTAGGACTTTCTAAATATAAAATTGTTTCATTTGCAAATAGTGACTGTTTCCATTCCAATTGGGATGTCATTTTAAAATTTATTTATCTTAATTGTTCTGGTTCAGACTTCCCATACTATGATGAATAAAAGTGATAAGAGTGGATATCACAGATTTGTTCCTGATCTTAGAAGAGAGGATTAAAACCTCTCGTCATTGAGCATGATGGTAGATCTTGACTTGTCATATATGATTTTATTATATTGAAGTATGTTGCTTCTATGCCCAATTTATTTTGAGGTTTTTTTTTTAATCATGAATGCATGTTGAATTTTGTCAAATGGCTTTTTACTTCATCTATTGAGATTAGCATGGGCTTTATATATTCATTTCTATTATTGTGATGTATTACATTCATTGATTGTCATTTGTTGAACCATCCTTGCAACAAAGATGAGTCTCACTTGATTATGGTATATGACCCTTTCAATATGCTGTTGAAATCATTTTTTAAGTTAAGAATATTTGCATCTGTATTCCTCAAAGATATTTTTTAATACTTTTTTGAAGTGCCCATATATGACTTTGACATAAGAGTAATGCTGGCCTCATGAAATGAGTTTGAAATTATTCTCACTTATTTAATTTTCTGCATGAGTTTGAGAAGGATTGGTATTAACTCTTCTTTAGATTTTTGGTAGAATTCACCAGTGAAACTATGTGGTCCTGGACATTTATTTATTGGTAATTTTTTGATTCCTCATTCAGCATTCTTACTTGTTGTCTATTCAGATTTTCTATCTTATTGAGATTCATTCTTTTTTAATTTATTTTTAAATTAATTTAATTACTTTAATTGGAGCTTAATTACTTTACAATATTGTAGTGGTTTTTGCCATACATTCACATGAAACAGCCATGGGTGCACATGTGTCCCCCATCCTGAACCCCTCACCCCCTTTCCTCCCCATCCCATCTCTCAGGGTCATCACAGTGCACCAGCTCTGAGTACCCTGTCTCATGCATCACACCTGGACTGGTGATCTATTTCACATATGGTAATATACATATTTTAATGCTATTCTCTCAAATCATCCCACCCTCATCTTCTCCCACAGAGTCCAAAAGTCTTTTCTTAATTTTCATGTCTCTTTTGCTGTCTCACATATTGGGTCATTATTACCATCTTTCTAAATTCCATATATAGGCATTAATATACTGTATTGGTGTTTTTCTTCCTGACTTACTTCACTCTGTATAATAGGCTCCAGTTTCATCCACCTCATTAGAACTGATTCAAACACATTCTTTTTAATAGCTGAAAATATTCCATTGTGTATACATACCACAGATTTCTTGTCCATTCATCTGCTGAGGGACATCTAGGTTGCTTCCATGTCCTAGCTATTGTAAACAGTGGTGTGATGAACATTGGGGTAAACATGTCTTTTTCAATTCTGGTTTCCTCAGTAGTGTATGGTTCTTGATAGGTAATATCATGCAAAATACCAGGCTAAGGAAACACAAGCTGGAATCAAGATTGCTTGGAGAAATATCAATAACCTCAGATATGAAGATGACACCATCCTTATGGCAGAAAGAGAAGAGGAACTAAAGAGCATCTTAAGGAAGATAAAAAAGGAGAGTGAAAAGCTGGCTTAAAACTCACCATTCAAAAAACTAAGATCATGGCATCTGGTCACATCACTTCATAGCAAATAGTTGCGGAAACAATGAAAAGAGTGAGAGAATGTATTTTCCTGGGCTCCAAAATCACTGCAGATGGTGACTGCAGCCACGAAATTAAAAGACACTTACTCCTTGAAAGAAAATATATGAGAAACCTAGACACATATTATAAAGTAGAAACATTACTTTGCTGACAAAGATCTGCATAGCCAAAGCTATGGTTTTTCCAATAGTCATGTATGAATGTGAGAGTTGGACCATAAAGAAAGCTGAGCACTGAAGAATTGATGTTTTTGAACTGTGATGTTGGAGAAGACTCTTTAGAGTCCCTTAGGCTGCAAGGAAATCAAACCAGTCAATCCTAAAGGAAATCAGTCCTGAGTATTCATTGGAATGACTGATGCTGAAACTGATGTTCTAATATGTTGGCCACATTTTATGAAGAGCTGATTCAGTAGAAAAGACTCTGATACTAGGAAAGATTGAAGGCAGGAGGAGGATGGGAGGACAGAGTATGAGATGGTTGGATGGCATCAGTAGCTCAATGGACATCAGTTTGAGTAAGCTCCAAGAGATGATGAAGGACAGGGAAGTCTGGCATGCTGCAGTCCATAGGGTAACAAAGGGTTGAATATGGCTGACTGAATAACAACAATAGTTCTAGGGATTTATTTATTCTAGGTTATAAAATCTGTTGATGTATAATTGATGATAGTTGTTTCTGTCATATAATCTTGATTTCTAATTTACCTCTGTGTTTCTGGCAGCTAATGAGATTCTTCAGTTTATCTTTTCTATCTTCCTACATTTATGTCCTTCAATGAAGTCTACTCTTCTCTATGCTTACTTTTTCATTCATGTCCCTTTAGCCCATAGAAAATACTTTCTGTAATTGTCTAATTTTATTTCACTCTTGTGACTACTATTCTCTACTCAAAATATTTGTGTTACTTTACCTTGATCATCAACCAAAAACTTGATAATAACTTTATTCCAGTACAGTATTGCTTCCTTTTTTTTTCCCTCCTTTGGTTTAATTTGTGTAGGGACTGAATTTTGCCTAATCCTTAAATATCTCTGTTCATATTTACTGATTACACTAATGGTTGGTATATATTCTTACCATTATTTCTTTCAACTTTTGGAGATACAATTGACAGATAGCACCGTGTGAGCTTAAGATATATAGCATAATGATTTGACTTACAATGATCATTAAATGATTACCACAGTAGATTTCATGAACATCCACAATCTCACTGAGAAATGGAGAATTTTTGCCTTGTGTTGAGAAGTCTTAGGATCATCACCGTTTTTTGAAAATATACTTCAATTTATAAGATGAACCGTAGTTCACTATCCTTTGAATAAAGACTAGACCGAGTAAGCCACTTCCAAATAATAGTATATCTAAAGAGAAAAATGGCAACGTTGAAGTGAAGAAACCTGGCAGACACTTAGCCAAGTGATCAAGTTAACATCAGCAGTTATAGGTCAGGTCAATAGAATATGCATACTGCCTCTGTAGTATTTCTTTCCAAAACACTATGGCTTCAATATAATCATGAGAAAGAAAATTAAAGCAAAAATTGAGAGTCATTCAACAAAATATATGACACAAATACTTGACCTTAAAAAGTATCAAGGATGTAAGGGAAAAAAGAAAATCACAGATTGCTTTGGAGAAGACTAAAGAAACTGATTGATGAACAGCAAGGAAGAGCTTGGCTTGAATCCTAAAATAGAATAAAAATGTTACTGAAAAACTGGTGAAATATAAATAGTTCTGTAGTTAGTATAGCATACCAATGTTAGTTTCTTGGTTTTGATGAATATGCCATGCTTGTGTTGATAATAACATTTAAAAAAGATTAAAAGTACAAGGGAACACTCCACACTATCTTTGTAACAGTTGGTAAGTGTAAAATTGGCCTTCCCTGGTGGCTCAGCAGTAGAGAATCCTCCTGCCAATACAGAAGATGCAGATTTTATCCCTAGGTCAGGAAGATGGCTTAGAGAAGGAAATGGCAACCCACTGCAGTATTCTTGCCTAGGAAATCCCATGAACAGAGGCACTTGCCTGACTACAGTCCATGGGATCACAAAAGAGTCAGATGTGGCTTAGTGATTGAACAATAAAACAACAAAATCTAAAATTATTTAAATATAAAATAGTGAAGAGGAGATGAGTAATATCCTATCCACAAGTTGATATTCTCAGAATTACAAAGATTAAATTTTTACCTAAATATATTATCAGTGAAAGATATTTAATTTAACATGTATGTATGTGTATATATGGGGAAGGCAATGGCATCCCACTCCAATACTCTTGCCTGGAAACTCCCATGGACAGAGGAGCCTAGTAGGCTGCAGTCCATGCAGTCACTAAGAGTCGGACACTACTGAGCAACTTCACTTTCACTTTTCACTTTCATGCATTGGAGAAGGAAATGGCAACCCACTGCAGTGTTCTTGCCTGGAGAATCCCAGGGACCACGGAGCCCTATGGGCTGCCATCTGTGGGGTTGCACAGAGTTGGGCACAACTGAAGTGACTTAGCAGCATGTGTATATATATATATGTGTGTATATATATATATGTGATGTGTATATATATATATATACACACAAGATTTATGGCAGAATTTGAAAAATTGGTTATAAAGTTATATGCAATTAGAAATCCCGAGGCTTTGTTGAAAAATTAATAGGTAGATATGTGTGTGTGTGTGTGTGTGTGTGTATATATATATATATATATATAAAATACATATTAATTCACTGATATATTTTTGCAATTATATATTATATAATTAATTATAAGAAATATATATATATATATATACACACATATATGTATATATACAGTAACATACATAATTAAGACATGAAAGTATTGTTCCAGGATGGGTTAATTGTACGTTATTTGTCCCCAGTTGACTAATAAAATTTAGATTGTGCAGTTGTGCTCTTTATTTCTTACTCTCCTGGCCCACTAATCATAGAATTGGTGAGTGTCTTTCCCACCACTCCCGTTTGATGTTCCTGGAAAAATCCCCACTTCAATGAGGACTGTTAAATCCAATTCACACTTTTGGTTTAAAATAAAAGCCTTTTTTTTTTTTTTTTTTTTTTTTTCCTTTGGTCTTTTTCTGACTGGATAAGGACTGATAATCCATATTATAAACTTAATCCTTTAGAAATACTTATGAAAGTTGCAATTTTGTACTTATCTATATTTTCTAAAGTATTTTCTAAAGATACAACTTCCTTATTAGTTTATGAGGACTGCCAAAACAAAATACCTTAAATTGGGTGGCTTAAACCACAGAAATATATTTTCTCACAGTTATAGAGGCCAGGCAAAATCAAGTTGTTGCCATGTTTGATTTCACCTGCGGCTTATCTCCTTGACCTGCAGCCAGTGGCTTTCTGCCTTTGTCCTAACACTGCATTTCCTTAGTGCACACATCCCTGATGTCTCTGTGCTTCCTATAAGTATATCATCTATATGTGATTAAGTCCCTGCCCTGATGGATTCATTTTAACTTTGTCACCTCTTTAAATAATTTATCTCCAAATAAGATTTCCTTCTTATATATTAGGACTTGGGACTTCAACATATGAATGTTAGGGAGACATAGTTCAGCCATAACATTTCCCATTTGATTGAGCTTCATAAGGATATGGCACATGTCTGTCTTGTACACAACTCTGTGTTGTTGTCTATTGAATGAATGAATATGTATACATTACCATGCCCCATATGTGGAAATAAGTTGTGACTTTGTTTTTTATTTATGAAATAGTCTAAATTAAGTTAAATGCCCTAGTCTATAAACAGTTGAACAGCTTAAAATAGGTAGAAATACATTCAAAACCTGAGACAAATGAGAGTTATTTTGAAGTTAAATATAATACTAATGTCACTAAGGTGACAATTTTGTCATTTCTTACTTTATTTTATGGAGTTTAAGAGTAATGTCATTAAAACAAACAAACAAAAATCAGTGTGATAAAACTATACTAACTTGTATGTCCTTGAACTATATTTCTGAAGCTGGTTCCTTAAGAGACTTTAGTGTATGCTTTTCTTGAGCTGTCAACTTGTTAACAGGTAATCATTTTCCTGAGTGAATTTTTATAACAGTTCTTATGTAAAACTTGGATCTTTAAAAGTTTTCTTATTTGTGTCTTGTTTTAAAAGCATAGGATATTAATATATAATTTTATTTTGATATCATACAAACATGAACCTAACAGAATCCCAAAGGAACATACAGTTAAGGAATGTAAAAATTACATGAACTGTTCATCTGTGCATGTATTTTCAGTAAAATTTTATTACTGAAAAAATTTATTATTTTCTATTCAGTAAAATTTTATATTAAGTATAATATATACAGAGAGAAGTTTCTATGTTGTTTATAGCTCAGTTCATTTTTAAGTAAAATCTCTAATGTAATCAGCACCCAAATAAGAAATGGAACCAGTTTTCTCTAATGCTTCCCTCAAGTTGGTAAACTCCTTCCAAGCTAATACCGGGACTTTTATCTCCACAGACTTTTCTTTTGAGATTTCCAATTTTATGCAAACTAAATTATGCTTGATATACTCTTTGAAGTCTAGCTTCATTTGCAGTCATTCATTCAGAAATATGCTTATGAATCCATTTGCATTGTTGCACATAGCAATTTTTTGTATAGTAAATATATTTCAATTTGTCCATCCTATTGTTGATGAATATTTAGGGTATTTCTATCATTTATTTTTCCTTATTTGACATAAATGCTTTTGGAACTCTTAAACATGTGTTTAGTATAAATACCTATGTTGGACCTACACCTATTAGAATTTCTGTGTCATAATATACACATATTTTTACTCTTAGTATATTCTGCCTAAGTGGCAATACAGTTTCCATTTTGGTCACTCTTTCTTGGGATATTCATCCTTTAAACCCAGCCACCATACTTTGAGAAAGATAAGAAGATACAACTCTAGTTGATGCCTCACCTTACAGCACTCATTAACCACCCAACATTTCAGTAGGAAAACCCCTGGATGAATCTAACTTTCAACTGTCTTGACACACTGATTCATGCCAAGGGGAGAAGAGAAGAGCAGTCCCCACTGACCTGAAAAATTGCATATTTGCAGGCAAATATATATGCTCCGAGGGCTTCTCAAAGTGGTATTAGTGGTAAAGAACCTGCCTGTCAGTGCAGAAGACATAGGAGACATGAGTTTGATTCCTGGGTCAGGAAGATCCCAAAGAGCAAAACATGGCAACTCACTCTATTATTCTTGCCTGGAGAATCCCATGGACAGAAGAGCCTGGGGGACTACAGTCCATAGGGTTGCAAAGAGGCAGACACAACTAAAGCAACTTAGCACACATGCATGCATATACACTGCCATTGTTTTGATCCACTAAATTTTGGAGTATTTGGTTATGCAGCAATTAATAATTGGAAAAGGAGGGATTTCATTAGCTTGTAGATGACAATGAGATAGTGAAAGATAAGGTTCTTTTATAGAATAGAGAGGGGAGGAGCTGAGGAAGTAAAGTAAAAAGCCATTGTCTTGTAAATATCTCCTAGAATAGCCAACCTCCATGAAGGGTGTGTTAATCTCTTCTTCCTTACAGACATTCAGAGGTGGTGGTTGTTGTGCCCTCAACTAGGGACAGGTTTCCCTGTCCTTCACCATCTCCCAGAGTTTGCTCAAACTCATGTCCAACTTAATCCAACCATCTCATCCTCTGCCTTCCCCTCTCCTCCTTCCTTCAACCTTTTCCAGCATGAGGCTCTTTCCCAATGAATCAGTTCTTCACATCAGGTAGCCAAATTATTGAAACTTCAGCATCAGGATCAGATCTTCCAATAAAATTTCAAGGTTGATTTTCTTTAAGATTAACTGGTTTGATCTCCTTGCTGTCCACAAGACTCTCAAGATCTCCAGCACCACAATTCGAAACCATCAATTCTTCAGCACTCAGCCTTCTTTATGGTCAAGTTCTCATCTCTGTACATGACTGCTGGCAAAAGAACCATAGCTTTGACTATATGAAACTTTGTTGGCAAAATGATGTCTCTGCTTTTTAATATTCTGTCTAAGGTTGTCATAGCTTTCTAAAATTTAGCTAAAACCTCTATCTCTCTCTGTCTCTGTCTCTTCCTCTCTCTCTAAAAGAAAGCCAAGAAGATGAATGGATAAGAAAGCTGTGGTATATATACACAATAGAGTATTACTCAGCCATTAGAAAGAATATATTTGAATCAGTTCTAATGAAGTGGATGAAACTGGAGCCTATTATACAGAGTGAAGTAAGCCAGAAAGAAAAACACCAATACAGTATACTAACACATATATATGGAATTTAGAAAGATGGTAATGATAACACTCTATGCGAGACAGCAAAAGAGACACAGATGTATAGAACAGTCTTTTGGACTCTGTGGGAGAGGGAGAGGATGGGATAATTTGGGAGAATGGCATTGAATCATGTATAATAACATATAAGAAAGAAATCGCCAGTCCAGGTTCAATGCATGATACAGGATGCTTGGAGCTGGTGCACTGGTATGACCCAGAGGGATGGTACGGGGAGGGAAGAGGGAGGGGGGTTCAGGATCGTGAACACGTGTATACCTGTGGTGGATTCATGTTGATGTATGGCAAAACCAATACAATATTGTAAAGTAATTAGCCTCCAATTAAAATAAATAAATTTAAATTTAAGAAAAAGAAAGCCAAAAAAAAAAGAAAAAAAGAAAGCCAAACAGAAAAAAAGAATTCTAGTTTAAAAGATTATAATGTAGACTTTTTAAACTTAACTTTGGTGAAATATAATTCAAGCAAGAAAATGTGCCCATTTTAGAATGAGTTTAACAAATGTGTATGCTTGTTCCTGTGACCTTTTTGTTCATTTGCTGTCTGCTATCATTACAGAGTAGACTTGTCTTACCTAGAGCTACTCATAAATGAAATTATACAGGATGAACTCTTGTATGTTTCATTTTTTGCTCTTTATAAACTTAATGAGATTTAATCATCATCTTTTTTGGTATTCACATATTTAGGAGTGTAATCACTGAGGGTTTATAAAAGACACATCAAACTTTGCAAGAAAGTGCCATACTGGTTTTCCAAAATAGTTTTAACCCTTTTCTTTCTCACTGGGAGCATTCTTTCTGCTCCACATCTTTGCCAACAGTCAGTCTTTTTAGTATTAGCCATTATATTATTTGGGCTTCCCATGTGGCATTAGCGGTAAAGAACTCATCTGCCAATGCAGGAGACATAAGAAACGTTGGTTTGATCCCTGGGTTAGGAAAATCCGCTGGAGGAGGACATGACAACCCTTTACGATATTCTTGCCTGGAAAATCCCCATGGACAGACTTAGACTACAGTTCACAGGGTTAGGGTTGCAAAGAGTCAGAAATGACTGAAGCAACTTAGTACATACTGTATTATCAGTGGGTTTATAGTGGTATTTTTTTGTGTGATTTTAGTCATTCAGCAAGTTTTCTTATTCTTATCAATCATCTGTGTATCTTATTTCAGGAAGTGTCTGTTCAGATATTTAGCACATTTTTATTGGGTTATATTTTATTATTGAACTTTAAGAGCTTTATGCCATTTAGATGTTAGTAATTTGCCAGATACATGTATTATTATATTGTGAATACTGTCATCAACTCTGTAGCTTCATTCAATTTTTTTTAGTTATAATTTTCCAGATCAGAATATTTTAGTATCTGTGAACTTCAATTTTACTTTTCTTCTTTTATAGTTTGGATTTTTTTTTAATTATTATTTTGCCCACTCCATGTTTATGAACATTTTTTCCTATGCTTTCTTCTACAAAGTTAGTAGTTTTACATTTTACCATTTATGTTTCATGTTGAGTTTTTATTGGAATATCTGAGTATTTAACTTTATCAGTTGAAATGACATTTTACTACTGAATTGACTGAGTCCTTTTGTAAAAAAATCAGTTCACTATGGGTATATCTCAGACCCTACTTTTTTCAATTAATTTATATTTTTACCCTTAATACAACAAACAGTTAATTACTGTAGCACAATAATACAATTTATATCAGGAATTTTTGACTATTCAGTGTTTTTGCATTATTACATATATTTCCTATTTATTTATTATTTAGTCTTCATTACACCCTAATGTGATTTTGACCAAGATAGTAGTGAATCTGTACTTCAAATCAGGGAGAATTATCATATAAAACTACGGATTTTTGATGCAGTTCTTTATACCTTTCTTAATTTTTCTCAGAAATGTCTTATATTTTTCAAGTTTTAATCTTGCAAAAGTTTGTTAAATTCTTCTGAATTTGATTCTTAATGATAGCATAAGATACATTTTAAAATGTCTAATTCTTCTGTTTATTGTTAATCTATAAAAATGTAAATGATATTTTACATTTAACTTATGTCCAGTGACCTTTTTACTGATTAATTCACTGATTAAACTATTTAATTGTAGTAGGTTTTATTTTGTAGTTTCCTTAGAAATTTCTACAGGCACATTTCTGCCACTTAGCACGTCTATTTGATAACAAACACTATAAATATTATAATTTTAAATGTTCAAATATTATGTTTTCCATTTAAAAAGGAAACTTGGAGCTTTAATTTTAAGGCACTTATATTATATGCAGGTCATTTTGATTCCTTTGAGACCTGTTTTAAGACTGCTTCAGTTCAGTTCAGTTCAGTCACTCAGTTGTGTCCGACTCTTTGCGACACCATGAATCACAGCACACCAGGCCTCCCTGTCCATCACCAACTCCCAGAGTTCACTCAAACTCATGTCCATCATGTCGGTGATGCCATCCAGCCATCTCATCCCCTGTCGTCCCCTTCTCCTCCTGTCCCTAATTGCTCCCAGCATCAGAGTCTTATCCAAAGAGTCAACTTTTCACATGAGGTGGCCAAAGTATTGGAGTTTCAGCTTCAAAATCAGTCCTTCCAATGAACACTCAGGACTGATCTCCTTTAGGATGGACTGGTTGGATCTCCTTGCAGTCCAAGGGACTCTCAACAGTCTTCTCCAATACCACAGTTCAAAAGCATCAATTCTTCGATGCTCAGCTTTCTTCACAGTCCAACTCTCACATCCATACATGACCACAGGAAAAACCGTAGCTTTGACTAGATGGACCTTTGTTGGCAAAGTAATGTCTCTGCTTTTTAATATGCGATCTAGGTTGGTCATAATTTTCTTTCCAAGGAGTAAGCTCCTTTTAATTTTATGGCTGCAATCATCATCTGCAGTGATTTTGGAGCCCCCAAAAATAAAGTCTGACACTGTTTCCACTGTTTCCCCATCTATTTGCCATGAAGTGATGGGACCAGATGCCATGATCTTAGTTTTCTGAATGTTGAGCTTTAAGCCAAATTTTTCACTCTCCATTCACTTTTATCAAGAGACTTTTTACTTCCTCTTCACTTTCTGCCATAAGGGTGGTGTCATCTGCATATCTGAGCTTACTGATATTTCTCCCAGTAATCTTGATTCCAGCTGTGCTTCTTCCAGCCCAGAATTTCTCATGATATAATCTGCATAGAAGTTAAACAAGCAGGGTGACAATATATAGCCTTGATGTACTCCTTTTCCTATTTGGAACCAGCCTGTTGTTCCATGTCCAGTTCTAACTTGCTTCCTGACCTGCATACAGGTTTCTCAAGAGGCAGGTCAGGTTGTCTGTTATTCCCATCTCTTTCAGAATTTTCCACAGTTTATTGTGATCCACACAGTCAAATTCTTTGGCATGGTCAATAAAGCAGAAATAGATCTTTTTCTCTTGCTTTTTCAATGATCTGCCTTTTCTAAAACCAGCTGGAACAAACTTTGCTTACACAGAAGCAAAATAGATGTTCTTGAGGGATATTTCTACATTATACTGAAATTCATCTTCTTGTAGTTTGTTATTGAAAATCCCATTTGGTATCCAAGTACTACCCATTGTGGCTGGTCAGAACTTGCAAGCCTTTCCAGCCTGTGTGATCTCTGGAAATGGTTCATTTTAAAACTTTCCATTGTGTGTGTGTTGAGGGTCACGAGGGTAGGTGTAGGAGTGGTTTTACCTTATGCATGTGCAGTTCAATATAGAGCAAGATCTTCTACACATTTGTGAGACTCTTTCTGTGTATTTCCTTGATAGAACTCTGCCCGATAACTTCCAGCTGCCTCAGCCACCCCAAATGTCTTTTAATGATCTCTTTTAACTCAGACCTTCAGGTTCTTTGAATACTTGCTCTTTGTCCTTGAATTTCTGAAACTGCCTTCAGGCATAATGCCTGGGCGATTGGAATGCTTGTTTCCATCTCTCAGGGATCACAATCTGTTGCTTCCTCTTGTCCAAAGTCTGTTAATTTTTGCTTCATATAGGTTTGCAATTACGTGCGGTAAGATTTCAAGTCATAAATGTGCTATTCTGGCATGGCAAGCAAGTTAAGATGCAAAATATAGTTTATATGAAAAACAAATTATGCAAGTTGTATAATTCAGCTATATAAAACTAGTAAATGCTCTTGTTTCAATATCAGACTAAGTGTACTTTAAATTAATATACCTCTGAAATTTGAAATAAGTGGTCAGCCATGTTATTGACCATCTATTGATAGCTATATGGGGGAAAGATAGATAGATCTAGATATTCTTGTAGTGGGAGAAGAATTTGATATTTTCTCAATTTATTCAAATACTGCATATAAAAAGTAAAGGGTTGATGATGACAATATATTTTGAAAAGATATGGTGATCATAAAAACACAAAACATGACTAATAATAATTTATACTGCATATTGAAAAAATGTTAAAAATACATATTGTATCTATTGATAAACCATATCAATATGGAAGGAAAGTTATGACCAACCTAGATAACATATTAAAAAGCAGAGACATTACTTGGCCAAAAAAGGTCCATCTAGTCAAGGCTATGGTTTGTCCAGTGGTCATGTATGGATGTGAGGGTTGGATTGTAAGGAAAGGTGAGCGTCAAAGAACTGATGCTTTTGAACTGTGGTGGCGGAGAAGACTCTTGAGAGTCCCTTGGACTGCAAGGAGATTCAATCAGTCCATCCTGGAGATCAGTCCTGGATGTTCATTGGAAGGACTGATTTTGAAGCTGAAACTCCAATACTTTGGTCACCTGATGCGAAGAGCTGACTTATTTGAAAAGACCCTGATACTGGGAAAGATTGAAGGCAGTGGGAGAAGGGGACAACAGAGGATGTGATGGTTGAATGGCATAGTCGACTCAATGGAGATGAGTTTTAGTAAACTCCCAGAGTCGGTGATGGACAAGGAACCCTGGCGTGCTGCAGTCCATGGGTTCACAGAGTCGGATACAACTGAGCGACTGAACTGACTGACTGATGTAGATGGACAAATGTGAATTAAACCAATTCTAAGAGTAAAGTTGGAGGATTCATTAGCTACAGCAATTGCCCCTAGGCTAATTTTCATCTTACTACAGACTCCATAACTTTGTATCCAGTAAAAAGTGAAAGTGAAAGTCACTCAGTCTTTGTGACCCCATGAACTATATAGTCTACGGAGTTCTCCAGGCAAGAATACTGGGTATTTTCTACTCCAGGGGATCTTCCCAACCCAGGGATTGAAGCCAGGTCTCACACATTGCAGGTGGATTCTTTACCAGCTGAGCCACCAGGAAAGCCCTTGTATGAAATTGAATCATCTAATTAATTAATTAATTAATTACTTTGCCTGCACTGGGTCTGTGCTCTGTGCTGGCTTTCTCTTCTTGCAGCTAGCAGGGGGCTACTCTCTGCTGTGGTGAGCAGGCTTCTCATTGCAATGGCTGCTATTGTTTCAGAGCACAGGCTGTAGGTGCCCAGGCACAGTAGTTGTGTCACATGGGCCTCATTGCTTCGTGGCATGTAGAATCCTCCTGGACCCAGGGATTGAATCCATGTGCTCTGCATTGGCAGGCAGATTCTCATCCACTGTACCACCAGGAAAGTCCCCAAATCATCTATTTTTAACAATCTCTTCAGTTACAATACCAGGGAATATTATTTACTATACTATAATAGCTGGAGAAGGAAATGGCAACCCACTCTAGTACTCTTGCATGGAAAAAAATCCCATGGATGGAGGATCCTGGTTACAGTCTGTGGAGTCACAGAGAGTTGGACATGACTAAGCGACTTCACTTTCATTTTCACTAATAACAGGCAAGCCAACATACTGGAAAAAAGCAACATATATTTCAGTAGTTAGAAATGATGACCAAGTATAATATTGGAGATTTGATCTGGCAGCAGGAATTTAAATATATATTATACTTTGGTGCTGTATTGATAGGACTACAGGGAAATTAAGAGATGAAGTTCATAATGGGTGTGAGAAACAAAATTATAAATACAAGTCAGAAAATAACATTAAAGATTTTACCAGTCAGGAAGTTTATTCATGGCATATTCTTTTTCACTTTTCTGACACACCTGCCACATCTTAATTCACTTTTTAATCATACTATTTTGTCTTAACCAAGAGAGTATCTTGAGGATTTGGGGGGAAGTTAGATGTCATATGGGGGCTTCACTTTTAGCTCAGTTAGTAAAGCATCTGCCTGCAATGGGGGAGACCCAGGTTCTATCCCTGGGTTGGGAAGATGCACTGGAGAAGGAAATGGCAACCCACTCCAGTATTCATGCCTGGAAAATCCCATGGACCGAGGAGCCTGGTAGGCTACAGTCCATGGGGTCACAAAGAGTCGGACATGACTGAGCGACTTCACTGTCTTTCACTTTAGATGTCATATATGGAGAGGTGTGGGTCTGCATGTGTTTGTATACAAGAACCTTAATGCATTATGCAAAAGTAATGAAACTAGTATAAGTAAATGTCAGCAAATGGTATGACTCATTCTGAAGATTCCTTTATGAAAGCATTTTGGATATTTCCAAATATAATTGATTTTTTTCAAAAATGATGTCCAGCTTTGTCCATGTCTATACATGCACAGAAGAACAATAGAGTGTTCTGAAATATGCTAATGTAGTTTGTTATTGACTGAATTGTGATCTTTCAAAACATATTTGTTGAAGCCCTAACTCTTAATGTGATCTGTATTTGGAAATAAGGCCTGTAGGAAGGTAATTAAGGTTAACACAGTACATAAGGGTGAGGCCCTAATTCTATACACTAATGTCCCCACGTCCGAGGCCAGTGGTGGCCGGGAGGAGACACCCTGCGTCTGAGGTCAAGGGCGTCCAGGAGAAGCGACCTCGCACCCGAGGCCAGGGATGGTGACCCTGAGGAGCCACCCCGAGCCCGAGGCAAGGGGCAGCAGCTGGGAGGAGCCACCCACGCCCAAGGCCAGGGCTGGCGGCCAGGAGGAGCAACCCGAGGAGCGGTGGCTACCCAGGCGCAGGAGGGCCTAGAGGAGCTATCCCACGTTGAAGGTCAGGAACGGCGGCAGTAAGGAGATACCTCTCCTCCAAGGTAAGGAGCAGCGGCTCTGCTTTGCTGGAGCAGCCATGAAGAGATACCCCACGCCCAATTTAAGAGAAACCCAAGTAAGATGATAGGTGTTGTAAGAGGGCATCAGAAGGTAGACACACTGAAACCATACTCACAGAAAACTAGTCAAACTGATCACACTAGGACCACAGCCTTGTCTAACTCAATGAAACCAAGCCATGCCTGCAGGGCAACCCAAGATGGGCAGGTCATGGTGGAGAGATCTGACAGAATGTGGTCCACTGGACAAGGTAATAGCAAGCCACTTCAGTATTCTTGCCTTGAGAACCCCATGAATGGTATGAAAAGGCAAAATGATAGGATACCAAAAACAGGAACTCCCCAGGTCATTAGGTGCCCAATATGCTACTGGAGATCAGTGGAGAAATAACTCCAGAAAGAAGGAAGGGATGGAGCCAAAGCAAAAACAATATCCAGTTGTGGATGTGACTGATGATAGAAGCAAGATCCGATGCTGTAAAGAGCAATATTGCATAGGAACCTTGAATGTCAATTCCATGAATCAAGGCAAATTGGAAGTGGTCAAACAAGAGATGGCAAGGGTGAACGTCGACATTCTAGGAATCAGTGAACTAAAATGGACTGGAATGGGTGAGTTTAACTCAGATGACCATTATATCTACTACTGCAGGCAGGAATCTCTCAGAAGAAATGGAGTAGCCATCATGGTCAACAAGAGAGTCCGAAATGCGGTACTTGGATGTAATCTCAAAAAGGACAGAATGATCTCTGTTCATCTCCAAGGCAAACCATTCAATATCACAGTTATCCAAGTCTATGCCCCAACCAGTAATGCTGAAGAAGCTGAAGTTGAATGGTTTTATAAAGACCTACAAGATCTTTTAGAACTAACACCCAAAAAGATGTCCTTTTCATTATAGGGGGCTGGAATGCAAAAGTAGGAAGTCCAGAAACACCTGGAGTAACAGGCAAATTTGGCCTTGGAATGTGGAATGAAGCAGGGCAAAGACTAACAGAGCTTTGCCAAGAAAATGCACTGGTCATAGCAAACACCCACTTCCAACAACATAAGAGAAGACTCTACACATGGACATCACCAGATGGTCAACACCGAAATCAGATTGATTATATTCTTTGCAGCCAAAGATGGAGAAGCTCTATACAGACAACAAAAACAAGACCAGGAGCTGACTGTGGCTCAGGTCATGAACTCCTTATTACCAAATTCATACTCAAATGGAAGAAAGTAGGGAAAACCGCTAGACCATTCAGGTGTGATCTAAATCAAATCCCTTATGATTATACAGTGGAAGTGAGAAATAGATTTAAGGGACTAGATCTGATAGATAGAGTGCCTGAAAAACTATGGACTGATGTTCGTGACATTGTACAGGAGACAGGGATCAAGACCATCCCCATGGAAAAGAAATGCACAAAAGCAAAATGGCTGTCTGAGGAGGCCTTACAAATAGCTATGAAAAGAAGAGAGGCAAAAAGAAAAAGAGAAAAGGAAAGATATAAGCTTCTGAATGCAGAGTTCCAAAGAATAGCAAGAAGAGATAAGAAAGCCTTCTTCAGCGATCAGTGCAAAGAAAAGGAGGAAAACAACAGAATGGGAAAGACTAGAGATCTCTTCAAGAAAATGAGAGATACCAAGACAACATTTCATGCAAAGATGGGCTCAATAAAGGACAGAAATTGTATTGACCTAACAGAAGCAGAAGATATTAAGAAGAGGTGGCAAGAATACACCAAAGAACTGTACAAAAAAGATCTTCACGATCAGATAATCACGATGGTGTGATCACTAATCTAGAGCCAGACATCTTGGAATGTGAAGTCAAGTGGGCCTTAGAAAGCATCACTAAGAACAAAGCTACTGGAGGTGATGGAATTCCAGTTGAGCTGTTTAAATCCTGAAAGATGATGTTGAGAAAGTACTGCACTCAATATGCCAGCAAATTTGGAAAACTCAGCAGTGGCCACAGAACTGAAAAAGGTCAGTTTTCATTCCAATTCCAAAGAAAGGCAATGCAAAAGAATGCTCAAACTATTGCACAATTGCACTCATCTCAAACGCTAGTAAATTAATGCTCCAAATTCTCCAGCCCAGGCTTCAGCAATATGTGAACCATGAACTCCCTGATGTTCAAGCTGATTTTAGAAAAGGCAGAGGAACCAGAGATCAAATTGCCAACTTCTGCTGGATCATGGAAAAAGCAAGAGAGTCCAGAAAAACATCTATTTCTGCTTTATTGACTGTGCCAAAGCCTTTGACTGTGTGGATCACAATAAACTGTGGAAAATTCTGAAAGAGATGGGAATACCAGACCACCTGACCTGCCTCTTGAGAAATCTGTATTCAGGTCAGGAAACAACAGTTAGAACTGGACATGGAACAACAGACTTGCTCCAAATAGGAAAAGAAGTATGTCAAGGCTGTATATTGTCACCCTGCTTATTTAACTTCTAAACATCATGAAAAACACTGGACTGGAAGAAACACAAGCTGGAATCAAGATTGCCGGCAAAATATCAATAACCTCAGATATGCAGATGACACCACCCTTATGGCAGAAAGTGAAGAGGAGCTAAAAAGCCTCTTGATGAAAGTGAAAGAGGAGACTGAAAAAGGTGGCTTAAAACTCCACATTCAGAAAATGAAGATCATGGCATCCGGTCCCATCACTCCATGGGAAATAGATGGGGAAAAAGTGGAAACAGTGTCAGACTTTATTTTTGGGGGCTCCAAAATCACTGGAGATGGTGACTGCAGCCATGAAATTAAAAGACACTTACTCCTTGGAAGAAAAGTTATGACCAACCTAGATAGTATATTCAAAAGCAGAGACGTTACTTTGCAGACTAAGGTCCGTCTCGTCAAGGCTATGGTTTTTCCTGTGGTCATGTATGGATGTGAAAGTTGGACTGTGAAGAAGGCAGAGCGCTGAAGAATTGATGCTTTTCAACTGTGGTGTTGGAGAAGACTCTTGAGAGTCCCTTGTAATGCAAGGAGATCCAACAAGTCCATTCTGAAGGAGATCAACCCTGGGATTTCTTTGGAAGAAATGATGCTAAAACTGAAGCTCCAGTATTTTGGCCACCTCATGCGAAGAGTTGATTCATTGGAAAAGGGTACGACAGAGGATGAGATGGCTGGATGGCATCACGGACTAGATGGACGTGAGTCTGAGTGAACTCTGGGAGATGGTGATGAACAGGGAGGCTTGGTGTGCTGTGATTCATGGGGTCGCAAAGAGTCGGACACGACTGAGCGATTGAACTGAACTGAATGTCCTTATAAGAAGGTGAAGAGATAACTTGAGAGCTCACTCCTGTACTCTTTTCCTCTTCACATATGCACTTGCAGGCGTGTACACAACACACACATGCACAGAGGAGAAACCGTGCTTGGACACAGTGAGAAGCTAATGGCCTATAAGCCAGAGTGAGGAGTTTCATTAGGAACCATGCTGACATCTCTATTTTGGTCTTACTGTTTTCATAACTATGAGAAAATTAATTTCTATTGTTTAAGCCATCCAGTCTATGATACTGTGTTATGGATGCCCAAGCAGAGTAATACATAAGTCAATGATATCCTGACATTAAAGCATTGGTAAATAAATGGTCAAGATTCTTAAACTTACTGTTAAATATTTCCAGTCAAAGTAAAACAGATATTTAGAATATTTTAAAATATAAACTACAATAATTGATGTAACTTTAAAAAAATCATCATACCTACACTTCTTGCTCATTTCTATCCCTGGCGTTCTGATGATATGTTTTTATAAAAAATTACATTTGGAACTACACTTTGTCATTAACAATGATCAAAATTTTTCAGCAAGTATTGATCATATGAATTGTCATGTGATCATAGAAAATTTTCTGTAATAACTCAAGCAGCTTTACTTCAGAAACAAGATAGACCATTTTCATGAGATACTAGATTACTTATTGTATTTCTTAAATTATTTATATTCTTTAAAGAGCATCATTTTAAATATGAATGAGTTACATCACTATGTGTGGTAAGGGATTGATAGTTAACTAATAACATTCTGTGATAGATATATTAAAAATCAGAAGTATTAAATTAAAAGCTTATTTTAAAACATCATATGAAATAATAAATTCCTTTACCTGAGCTTAGAAAATGTTGGTAGTAACAAAAAAAAAAAAAAAAGAATTACAAAAGAGATGAAACAGTATGTACAAAATACTTATCCCAAAGAAGTGCTTAAAGCTGCATTAGAATTAATCTAGAATAAAACTTACCAGTCTTGTTGACCACTCATCGGCAATCAGGATCCCATGGCACTCTTTGAAACAGCAGAGGTATTAACCCTGAAGTTCTGGCCTTATTCCAAATCTATTAATTAAATACTCCCTACCTTATATTCCCCACATATTTCCAATTAGAAAAATTATTCTCCATTTCTCTTTGATATTGCTATTGGGAAATGTTCTGGCACAAATCTTCTGTATCTGTTCTCTCTGGAATTTAATTTCAATACAGCTTGAAATTTGGGATAAATGACATCTTTATATTTAAGGTGTTCTGACCTCTAATAAACTGTGGCAAAAAGGACGATTGGACATTTTATAGAACATGCTGTTCAGATAAAACATGGCATTTTGTGTGTATGTTTGTGTATATATAAGAAATATTATTAATGTAATGAATATTAAATATCTTAATCATAAAACATCATAAGAAAAGAAAAGTAATTGAAACTTCTAGGATATTCTTAATGTAGAGGGAGGAATTTCCTGGCAAGACAGCTGAAGTTATACTAATCAAAACAGAGATAGGAATTGCCAATTTTTTCTTTTTTTTCCCCTTTCAAACCTCTACAGCTGGTTACATGGGAGAAGAAACAGATGGGATGTATTATATATATTTAAACAGCCTTTGACATCACATCAAACACCTTGGCTTTTGCTCTGTAAATGGAACTTAACTATTTTCCCACTTATTGCAGTCATAGCACTATTTGCATTTTATTTGAATGTTATAGACTAGACAAGAAATAGAAAATATATAAATATATTAATTTGTGCATCACAAAACAAAGTGATATCAAAGAGAGTACTAAACATTCTATTTTAATTTAATGAACAGTGAACTATTTTTTTATTCTTTGAAAAATGTGTTAACCTATTGTACTAGTTGAAAATTATCTCTTTTAATCTCTTGGCATTAAGAATAATTATGTCAGTATTTATTTCAGGAATGATTTCACAGGTTAAAAAGTGAATATGCTATAGAGGCTACTGCCAAAAATAATCTTGGGTTTCTGACAGGCCTATTTGTTGTCGTTCAGTTGCTAAGTTGTGTCCAACTCTTTGCAACCCCGTGGGCTGCAGCACACCAGGCTTCCCTGTCCTTCACTGTCTCCTGGGCTTTGCTCAAATTCATGTTCATTGAGTTGATGGTGTTATCTAATTATTTGATCCTCTGCTGTCCTCTTCTCCTTTTGCCCTCAATCTTTCCCAGCATAAGCATTTTTTCCAATGAGTCAGCTCTTCACATCAGGTGATCAAAGTATTGGAGCTTCAGTTTCAGCATTAGTTCCTCCAATGAATATTCAGGGTTGATTTTTTTTAGGACTGATTGATTTGATCTCCTAGATGTCCAAGGTACTCTCAAGAATCCTCCAGCACCACAATTCAAAAACATTTACAAATAGAGTCATATTTGAAAAGACAGAACTAAAGATGGATTCATTAATTCATTTATTAATCCAACAAATGTTATTTGAGTATCTATCATGTGATATATATATTTTGTTTAATTTATTTTTGGCTATGCTGGATCCTCATTGCTTCATGGGTTTTTATATACTTGTGGTGAGTGGGGCTGCTCTCTAATTGCAGTGTGAGGGTAGGGTTTCTCATTATGGTGGCTTGTCTTACTTATTGTAGGGCATGGGTTCCCAGGTGCATGGACTTCAGTAGCTGTGGCACATATTAGTTACAGCTCCTGGGCCCTAGAGCAGAAACTCAATAGTTGTGGTGCATAGGTGTAGTTGTTCCATGGCTTGTGGGATCTTCCTGGATCAGGGATTGAACCCCTGTTTCCTGCATTGGCAGGCATATTCGTTACCACTGAGCCAAGAAGGAAGTCCTGGTGATAGACATGATGGGAATAACATAAAGCAAAGTCTTTAAGAGGATTACATTTTATGGGGTAAGAAGACAGTAAACACCCAAATGGTGTCAAACGGCAAAGGAGCTGTGAAGAACAGAAAGAATATAGATACTTGAGAAAAGAATATTTGTTTTCCTAAAGTGACCAGAGATGTTAACTTCTAGCCAACGAGTTTAAATAAAACAGAGTATTTTTTCCATTTCTTTAAAGAGAACTATCTAAATTGTAATTATGATTTTATAATTAATTTTATCTGACTTCTACAACTTCCAATATAAAATACATTTGTTAAAACAAAATATGTTAATTTAAATGGGATAATAATCTTCTGGAGGAAATTGTTACATGCCTTAATTGTCTTGGCAGGAATGAGTAGAATAAGCTATCTCTAGTGTTGACAACTTATTTAAATCTTCACTTTTTGACATAAATTCAAAACACATATGATTTTTATTGTTGAAATTTCATAGAGTATTTATCTATGAAATGCCAAAAAGTCAATATACTTTTGACAAGAATTACAGCATGTGATTAAGTAGTTTATATTTATTAAAATTGGCATGACTTATTGACAGTGTGTTTTCATCTCGATCACATTTATTGGAATAACACGTTTAGTGATTTACTCATCATTTATCATAGCCTTAGAAAATGCTATTGGCTATATATTTTGCAGCTGCCAATTAATATTTGTTACTATCATTCGACCATTTCAGAATTTTTCCTTGCAACAGTTTTAGTTCTAAATTTGTCTAAAATATTTGTCTTAATGTAAATTTCATGTAACATTGCTCTTTATTGTATCCATTCATTGTTTGGTTTTATTCTGCATTCTTTCTAAAAAGGGTGATTTTTTTTTTCAGTTTAATTTATTTCACTTTTTTATATTTTTAAATTTTGTTCTTTTATTTAGAAAATTACTCCACATAAATATCAGTTTTATTTTATGCTGATTTTGTGGAAATAGAAAATAGTAGATTTGCTTCTTGGAAAATACATGAGAAAATCACAATATATCTTCTGAGATATTTTCAGTATTGCATTGAGTATATTTCTTTGGTATCATTTTATGTACCATGTATTTCTATGATTGTTTTGACAGATCAGAGAACAGAGTAGAACAATGAAGTGAAAATTGGTGGATAAAAGTGGAAAGTTAACAAGGAAAATTGACCTCTATCATTTTGCTCTTGGTAAAAATAGACTTTGTTCACATCTATAAAATTATAATGTATAAAGATTTGAAATACTGATGTAATATGTGCCAATATGCCTTCCATCTTACTTGAATCTGCAATTTTAGAAAACCATTATTATAATAAGAAAAGAACAGCTTCCTCCATTTTAATTAAATGTTTCTTAATTAAATTCATTTTTTACTTTTTAAGGGAAGGAATTATGTTTACCTTCATATATTACACTTAAGTAATAGAGAACAAAATACAATACCTAGATAGGGGAGAGGCAAAATCTTTGTTGGCACAGGTCCCTCTCTAATAAATATGCTTCACACTTGTAATCAGCTAAACCTCCTCAAATTCTGGAATTTATCTCAATAATCACTGATATCTCTATACTAAATAATATGGTTTAAACAACTTGCAAATTACTGGACAGTCACCTTAAATTTTTGGATATTTTAATTCAGAGCTTTAATAAGCAAGTCGTATCTCCAAATTCTATCTCTATAACAATGTGCAGTTACTGAAATTTATACATGTTAGTAAATTCAAAATGGAAACAACGTACTGTGGAATGTATAGTGTTTTATCAACAAATGACGATAAGAGGAAAACAACAACAACAACAAAAGGAGCCAATGATTATTACAGTGTACATGAAGCAAGATTATTTGCTTCAAAAGTGCAAAATGTTTCATATTTTTCTAAGCTAGCTAAGGTTTTCCCTGGTGGCTCAGTGGTAAAGATTCTGCCTGCCATTACAATACAGGAGACACAGGTTCAATCCCTTGGATGAGGAAGATCCCTTTGAGAAAATGGCAACTCACTCTGGTATTCTTGCCTAGGAAATACCACTGACAGAGGAGCCTGGTGAGCTACAGTCCATGGGGAAAAGAGTTGGATATGACTTGGCAATGGACTTCCCTGGTAGCTCAGCTGGTAAAGAATCTGCCTGCAATTCAAGAGACCCTGGTTCAGTTCCTGGGTCAGAAAGATCCGCTGGAGATGGGATAGGCTACCCACTCCAGTATTCTTGAGCTTCCATTGTGGCTCAGCTGGTAAAGGATTTGCCTGCACTATGGGAGACCTAGGTTCAATCTCCGTGTTGAGAAGATCCCTTGGAGCAAAGGAATGGCTACCCACTCCAGTATTCTGACCTGGAGAATTTCAGGGATCATATAGTCCATGGGATTGCAAAGAGTTGGACAAGAAAGAGTTACTTTAACTTGACTTGACTTAGCAACTAAAACAACAATGCTAGCTTGAGTAACAAGAACAAAAAGAATGAAGAAGATAAAAGTCATAACAGTGATAACATTGGATATGGTTTTGAAAATTATTAGAAAATACTTTTTGGATTAATTATTGTTAAGATAATTCTGTGTTTTTATTTGTAACAGTGAGCACAATATTATTTTGTAATTGAGTGAGAATTGTAAATATTCTTGCTATACATAACATTTGAATATTTTAAAAGAATGAAATTAGCCCTCTGAATCAGTGGGTTCTGCTGATTAAACCAGACTGCTATAGAATACACAGTTAGCTGTATCCATGGAGGCAGAATGTGTTAATATGGAGGGTGAACAGTGATATGCTGTTTTAAATATGGAACTTGAGCATCCATGGATTTTGATAATCCAGAGTTTCTGGGATCAATTCCTTTATGATATTGGATATCAAAACAACTGTCTATCAATTTCTAGCATAATTATAGAATCACATATACTATACATAATTAAAATATATATATATTTAAATATATATTTTTGTATGTACATGAAGCACAAAAAAATAGAGATCCACTAGGCCTTATAAATAATTTGCATCTCCCTATATACTCTTCTTTCATCCCATACTTTCCTATCTAAACAGTAGGCACTGTACAGAGTTTTTTATTTACTGTATAGTATGTATATATACTTTTGATTTCTTAATTGTTAATGAAGCAGCCTTGAGTAACTCAATGAAACTAGGCCATGCCATGTGGGGCCACCCAAGACCGATGGGTCATGGTGGAGAGGTCTGAAAGAATGTGGTCCACTGGAGAGGAAATGGCAAACCATTTCAGTATTCTTGCCTTGAGAACCCCATGAACAGTAAGAAAAAGCAAAAAGATAGGACACTAAAAGATGAACTCTCCAGGTCAGTAGCTGCCCAATATGCTACTGGAGATGAGTGGAAAAAAACTTCAGAAAGAATGAAGGGATGGAGCCAAAGCAAAAACAACTCCCAGTTGTGGATGAGACTGGTGATAGAAGCAAGGTCTGAAGCTACAAAGAGCAATATAACATAGGAAACTGGAATATTAGGTCCATGAATCAAGGCAAACTGGAAGTGGTCAAATAGGAGATGGCAAGAGTGAAAGTCACCATTCTAAAATCAGTGAACTAAAATGGACTGTAATAGGTGAATTTAACTCAGGTGACCATTATATCTACTAATGTAGACAGCAATCCCTTAGAAAAAATGAGTAGCCATCATAGTCAACAAAAGAGTCTGAAATGCAGTACTTGGATACATCTCAAAAACGACAGGATGATCTCTGTTCATTCCCAGGAAAACCATTCAATGTTATGGTAATCCAAGTCTATGCCCAGACCAGTGACATTGAAGAAGCTGAACGGTTCTATGAAGACCTACAAGACCTTTTAGAACTAACACCTAAAATAGATGTCCTTTTTATTATAGGGGACTGGATGCAAAAGTAGGAAGTCAAGAAACACCTGGAGTAACAGGCAAATTTGGCCTTGGAGTACAAAATGAAACATGGCAAAAGCTAACAGAGTTCTGCCAAGAGAACACACTGGTCATAGCAAACACCCTCTTCCAACAACACAAGAGAAGACTACACATGGACATCACCAGATGGCCAACATCGATCAGATTGATTATATCCTTTGCAGCCAAAGATGGATAAGTGTATACAGTCAGCAAAAAAACATGACCAGGAGCTGACTGTGGCACAGATCATGAACTCCTTATTGCTAAATTCAGACTTAAATTGAAGAAAGCAGGGAAAACCGCTAGACCATTCAGGTATGACCTAAATCAAATCCCTTATGATTATACAGTGGAAGTGAGAAATAGATTTAGGGGACTAGATTTGATGACAGAGTGCCTGATGAATTGTGGACAGAGGTTCGTGACATTGTACAGGAGGCAGAGATCAAGACTGTCCCCAAGAAAAAGAAATGCAAGAAAGCAAAATGGCTGCCTGAAGAGGCCTTACAAATAGCTGTGAAAAGAAGAGAAGTGAAAAGCAAAAGAGAAAAGAAAAGATACACTCATTTGAATGCAGAGTTCCAAAGAATAGCAAGGAGATATAAGAAAGCTGTCCTCAGTGATCAGTGCAAAGAAATAGAGGAAAAACAATAGAATGGGAAAGACTAGAGATCTCTTCAAGAAAATTAGAGATACCAAGGGACCATTTTTTGCAAAGATGGGATCAATATAGCAAAGAAATTGTATGGACCTAACAGAAGTAAAAATATTAAGAAGAGGTGGCAAGAATACACATAACTATACGAAAAAGATCTACATGACCCAGATAATCAGGATGGTGTGATCAGTCACCTAAAGCCAGACCTCCTAGAATGTGAAGTCAAGAGCACCTAAGGAAGTGGAGGAGATGGAATCCAAGTTGAGTTATTTCAAATCCTCAAAGAAATGCTGTGAAAGTGCAGCACTCCATATGTAAGGAAATTTGGAAAACTGAGCCGTGGTCACAGGACTGGAAAAGTCAGTTTTCATTCCAATCCCAAATAATACTCAAATTACCACACAATTGCACTTATCTCACATGCTAGAAAAATAATGCTCAGAATTCTCCAAGCCAGACTTCAGCAATAACTGAACTGTGAACTTCCGGATATTCAAGCTGGTTTTAGAAAAGGCAAAGGAAGCAGAGATCAAATTGCCAACATCCTCTGGATATTCGACAAACTAAGAAAGTTCCACAAAAACATATATTTCTGCTTTATTGACTATGTCAAAGCCTTTGACTGTGTGGATCACAATAAACTGTGGAAAATTCTTCAAGAGATAGGAGTACCAGACCACCTGACCTGATTGAGAAACCTGTATGCAGGTCAGAAAGCAACAGATAATACTGGCTATGGTACAACAGACTGGTTCCAAATAGGAGAAGGAGTACCTCAAGGCTGTATATTGTCATCCTGCTTATTTAACTTATTTGCAGAGTACATGATGAGAAATGCTGCGCTGGATGAAGCACAAGCTGTAATCAAGATTGCCAGGAGACATATCAATAACCTCAGATATGCAGATGACACCACGTCTATGGCAGAAAGTGAAGAGGAGCTAAAAAGCCTCTTGATGAAAGTGAAAGAGGAGAGCGAAAAAGTTGACTTAAAACTCGACATTCAGAAAACTAAGATCATGGCATCTGGTCCCATCACTTCATGACAAATACATGGTGAAACAGTGGAAACAGTGTCAGACTTTATTTTTTGGGCTCCAAAATCACTGCAGATGGTGATTGCAGCCATGAAATTAAAAGACGCTCACTCCTTGGAAGGAAAGTCATGACCAACTGATACAGCATATTAAAAAGCAGAGACATTACTTTGCCAACAAAGGTCCGTCTAGTTAAGGCTATAGTTTTTCCAGTGGTCATGTATGCATGTGAGAGTTGAACTATAAAGAGTGCTGAGTGCTGAAGAATTGATGCTTTTGAACTGTGGTGTTGGAGAAGACTCTTGAGAGTCCCTTGGACTGCAGGGAGATCCAACCAGTCCATCCTAAAGGAGATCAGTCCTGAATGTTCATTGGAAGGACTGATATTGAAGCTGAAAGTCCAATACTTTGACCACCTGATGTGAATGCTGACTCATTTGAAAAGACCCTGATGCTGGGAAAGATTGAGGGCTTTAGGAGAAGGGAACTACAGAGAATGAGATGGTTTGATGGCATACCAACACAATGTACATGGGTTTGCGTAGGCTCCGGGAGTTGGTGATGGACAGGGAAGCTTGGAGTGCTGCAGTTCATGGGGTCACAAAAAGTCGGACACAACTGAGCAACTGAACTGCACTGCACTGAAATAATATTTTAAGTGCATATCAGTCACTGGACTTCCTTGGTGGTTCAGTAGTTAAAACTTCACCTTACAATGCAGGAGATGCATGTTTCATCCCTGTTGGGGAACAAGACCCCACATGCTTTGGGGCCAAAATAAAAATATAAAGCAGAAGCAATATTGTAACAGATTCAATAAAAACTTTAAAAATGGTTCACTTCAAAAAATCTTTTTAAAAAACCAGGTCATGTGTGTTTCTTCTATTGTAAAATATATATCTGAATTTTGCTCATTTTAATTCAAATTTTGTAGTTCTTTTACTTTTTATACTAAATCTTTGTTTCATTGTGACTTTCAACTCTAATTTGCAATTCACATTTATATTTCAAATTTTAATATGTTTCATTCTGATATCTTTTGTTTAAATAAAGCTGTAATTTTAATATAGTAAAATTTATCCATATTTTTGGCATGTTCAGCTTTTTTTTTTTTTTTTTTTTTATCATCTTTAAGACATCTCTCCCCACCATAGTGTCAGAAAACTTGCTCATGGCTCCTATATTTTCTTCCAAAACTTTTAAGGTTTTTCTTTTTTAAATTTAAGTTCTAAACCCATCTGGAATTGATATATATATACATGGACTATAATAGGGAATAGGCAAAGAATTGTTTTACCATCTTTTAGTGGATATCAGGAAGATATCAGTCTTTTCTGATAGTGCAGTTGATAAAGAATCCGCCTGCAATGCAGGGGACCATAGTTGGATTCCCAGGTTGGGAAAATCCCTTGGAGAAGGGAAAGGCTACCCACTCCAGTATTCTGACTTGGAGAATTCCATATAGTCCATGGAGTCGCAAAGAGTTGAACACAACTGAGCAACATTTACAATCTTTATCTGCTGATTTAATTTAGTCAAACAATACAGTAAAATCATATCCTAGTTTTTTTTCCTATTACATCTGATTGGTTAATTTTTCTATTTCAGTACCACACTTTTATTTATTATAGCTTCATATGAAGAGCCCTCAAATTGCTTTCTGAAAGACTTTAAGCTATTTTTGAAACTAGTCTTTCACATATAACTATGAAAATTAGTTTGCCCAAGTTTCATAATCAACCTGTCAGATAATTATTAAATTTGAATTGCATCTTTTGCTCAATTTTAAAAGAATTGGTGTATATACAGAGCTAAAATTTTCCCCCCAAGACTATAGAATAAGTTTCTCATTTTAAATGATATAAGTATCTTTAATGTTTAATAATATTTTACTAGTTATATTTCTGTTTGCTAATTACATTAATAGCTTTGTTTATTCCTGAATTTATTTATACTTGTCTAATAATATCTATAGTTGTTCTTAAGTGGTTTCTGTTAAAATGCAATTTTATTGCTAGTAAATCATTAGCATATATATCCTTTGAATTTTCTTTTAGAATGTTGGCTTTATTTCTTCCTTTCTATGATCCTTCACTTAATTTTCCTTGTCGTAGTCCTTTGGCTAGGACGTGAGTACAAAGTAGAATGAAATGTATTATACAGTTACTTATGTCATATTCCCTGTTTTAAATGAATCATTCCCATACATTCTCAAAAAAGTTGTTTTCTGCTGGTTTTTAGTAGATACTATTTATCTCATTGATAAAGATTTATTTAACTATCATAAAATATGTTGAATTTTATCAAATAATTTCTGCATATCTATGAAATGGTCTTATTTTTTCTTCTGAGACTATTAATATAATAAATGCATTTTTATACATTTCTTATTAGATATAACTCTTGAATTTCTTTTTATAATATTAATTTAGTTGGGATATTTTCAATACTTTTAAATATTTAAAATTTATTTTGAAAATATTTCTGTGTTCTGACTGTTAATATTTTAAGGATCATGAAGTTTGCATTTATTATTATGACTGAGGTAGAGTTGCAGATTTACTTTAGCAACAACAAAAAAATCTGAACTCATGATGTGTTTCTTTATTTTTATAATACCATGAACCAACAACTGTCCTTCTTGAATTCAGTAAATTGTTTCTTCCTCACAAGTGTTTTTATATTGGCCTTCACTTTGTTAGTCATAACTATTTTCTATTTATAATGGATGCTTTGAATCCTAATAATCTTATCCAAGGTGAAACCTAGCCTCCATAATGTGGCATGATCTACAAACAGAAATTTTATACTTTCCAGTCCATCATTCTGAACAGTGATGAAAGCATAAAACCCTGAATTTAAGATTAATCCTGTAGGACACCAGTTGTTTTATCCCCTGTCTCCAGACTGACCCCTATTTATTGCTTTCTGATTACAGTTTAGTCAATTGCCTGCTGACATAATAGCTATATAAGCTAAACTATATTTTCCAAGTACATTGATAAGGATATTAAGCTCAATATACTATGCGCTAAGGACTCAAAAACCTCACTAATGCTACATTAATGTTAGTACATCACAGTGGTATTTATGAATACCCCAAATCCCTTGGAGTTATACTTGGCAGTAGCTCAAGGTATAATAATAAGGAAGTCACCAACCATCTGTCAGGACAGCTGGGTGAAGGTAACAAGTTCATAACAGTGAGAAAACAAATTTAAAGCGATGGGTGATCATTGGTGACATTTCAAGAAAGTGTTTGGTTATAATGTACCATTTCAAAAAATCTAAACACTTGCTCTGCAATACCCCAATATATTCATTTATCTCTGTTGCCAGTTAACAATCTCAGTGAGTAATTTCAGCCAACTGTTTCTGATGTGCTTATCTTTCCAAGGGCAAAAAAGCAATCTTGATATTTACTTAACTATTTTAGTTGTCTCAAAAGAATTCATAAATAAAGAATTTCCTCATATGTGTAGATAGAGTAATAATTGACAAACCAATATAAGATTGCCTCCCTGATTATCAATTTCCAAATTAAATAAGTTGGTACTGATTAAAATGACAAGCAAAGAGTCTAGGAATAAACTTTGAATTTTCCCAGATGTTCACCAATAGATCTTTTATACTTCTATAGCACTCAATATATTTGTTGAAACTTTTTATTTTTCATATGTTAAAATTATCATAATCCCTAATTATATTAGAGCCCATTGTAGGAAACAGAAAATATTAGTACAAAAAGACATAATGAAAGGACTGTATTTCTCAGAATCATCAGAACTATAGGAATTTAAGTTTTCCCTGAATATTAAGTTCAAGGAAAAAAAAAATCATGGTTACAAGTGAAAAGTCAGGAATATGCCTCTGCTCTCTCGTTGCTGTGCTTAGTTGTTCAGTCATGTCTGACTCTTTGTGACCCCATGGGCTGCAGACTGCCAGGCCCCTCTGTCCATGGGGATTCTCCAGGCCATAATACAGGAGTGGGTACTTGTCCCTTCTCCAGGGGATCTTCCCAACCCAGGGATCAAACCCAAGTCTCCCACATTGCAGGGAGATACTTTACCAACTGAGGCACTCGTATTCTGGTCTGGAAAATTCCAAGGATTGTATAGTCCATGAGGTCACAAAGAGTTGGACATGACTAAGCGACGTTTACTGCTCTCTCTCAGTTCACTTCAGTCGCTTAGTCGTGTCCGACTTTTTGCGACCCCATGAATCGCAGCACACCAGGCCTCCCTGTCCATCACCAACTCCTGGAGTACACTCAGACTCATGTCCATCGAGTCCATGATCCCATCCAGCCATCTCATACTCTGTCGTCCCCTTCTCCGCCTGCCCCCAATCCCTCCCAGCATCAGGCTCTTTTCCAATGAGTCAACTCTTCGCATGAGGTAAGCAAAGTATTGGAGTTTTAGCTTTAGCATCATTCCTTCCAAAGAAATCCCAGGGCTGATCTCCTTTAGAATGGACTGGTTGTTTGTCCTTGCAGTCCAAGGGACTCTCAAATGTCTTCTCCAACACCACACTTTAAAAGCATCAATTCGTCGGAGCTCAGCTCTCTTCACAGTCCAACTCTCACATCCATACATGACCACTGGAAAAACCATAGCCTTGACTAGACAGACCTTTGTTGGCAAAGAAACGTCTCTGCTTTTCAATATGCTATCTAGGTTGGTCATAACTTTTGTTCCAAGGAGTAAAGGTCTTTTAATTTCATGGCTGCAGTCACCATCTGCAGTGATCTTGGAGCCCAAAATAATAAAGTCTGACGCTGTTTCCACTGTTTCCCCATCTATTTGCCATGAAGTGATGGGACCAGATGCCATGATCTTAGTTTTCTGACTGTTGAGCTTTAAGCCAAATTTTTCACTCTCCACTTTCACTTTCAAGAGGCTTTTTAGTTCCTCTTCACTTTCTGCCATAAAGGTGGTGTCATCTGCATATCTGAGCTTATTGATATTTCTCCCAGTAATCTTGATTCCAGCTTGTGCTTCTTCCTGCCCAGCATTTCTCATGATGTACTATGCATATAAGTTAAAAAAGCAGGTGACAATATACAGCCTTGATGTACTCCTTTTCCTATTTGGTACCAGTCTGTTGTTCCATATCCAGTGCTAACTGTTGCTTCCTGACCTGCATATAGGTTTCTCAAGAGGGAGGTCAGGTGGTCTGGTATTCCCATCTCTTTCAGAATTTTCCACACAGTTTATTGTGATCCACACAGTCAAAGGCTTTGGCATAGTCAATAAAGAAGAAATAGATGTTTTTCTGAACTATTGCTTTTTCAATGATCCAGAAGATGTTGACCATTTGATCTCTGGTTGCTCTGCCTTTTCTAAAACTAGCTTGAACATCTGGAAGCTCACGGTTCATGTATTACTGAAGCCTGGGTTGGAGAATTCTGAGTATTACTTTACTAGCATGTGAGATGAGTGCAATTGTGTGGTAGTTTGAGCATTCTTTGGCATTGCCTTTCTTTGGGATTGGAATGAAAACTGACCTTTTCTAGTCCTGTGGCCACTGCTGAATTTTCAAATTTGCTGGCATATTGAGTGCAGCACTTTCACAGCATCATCTTTCAGGATCTGAAATAGCTCAACTGGAATTCCATCATCTCCACCAGCTTTGTTCGTAGTGATGCTTTCTAAGGCCCACTTGACTTCACATTCCAGGATGTCTAGCTCTAGGTGAGTGATCACACCATCATGATTATCTTTGTCTTGAAGATCTTTTTTGTACAGTTCTTCTGTGTATTCTTGCCACCTCTTCTTAATATCTTCTGCTTCTGTTAGGTCCATACCATTTCTGTCCTTTATTGAGCCCATCTTTGCATGAAATATTCCTTTGATGTCTCTAATTTTCTTGAAGAGATCTCTAGTCTTTCCTCTTCTGTTGTTTTCCGCCTTTTCTTTGCATTGATCGCTGAAGAAGGCTTTCTTAACTCTTCTTGCTATTCTTTGTAACTCTCCATTCAGATGCTTATATCTTTCCTTTTCTCCTTTGCTTTTCACCTCTCTTCTTTTCACAGCTATTTGTAAGGCCTCCCCAGATAGCCATTTTGCCTTTTTGCATTTCTTTTCCATGGGGATGGTCTTGATCCCTGTCTCCTGTACAATGTCACGAACCTCTGTCCATAGTTCATCAGGTACTCTATCTCTCAGATCTAGTCCCTTAAATCTATTTCTCACTTTCACTGTATAATCATAAGGGATTTGATTTAGGTCATACCTGAATGCTCTAGTGGTTTCCCCTACTGTCTTCCATTTAAGTCTGAATTTGGCAGTAAGGAGTTCATGATCTGAGCCACAGTCAGCTCCTGGTCTTGTTTTTGTTGACTGTAACCAGGGCTTGATTACTTGTTGCTTTAGAAGTACTCAAGTATTTTTGTATTAGGATAAAAACTTCATGGAAGAAACTTAAACTTGAAAAAAGTGCAGCCTGTTCCTTACAAAAATCATTAACATTTTGAGTCATCAATAAGTACTCAATAAATATTTCGTTTCAATTTTGAGTTGATAAATATTCATGAATATGATGTCATATACTTATTAGAGATGATAATGTTCTGAGTTAATTTTAAAATAGTTGTGATAAAGCATATATTTTAAGTGTATGTTAAAGGAAGAAAATGAAATCTATTAAATGTATTTTGGCATTTTATTTGTTTGTCATTATTTTCTGTAGAGTGTGTTTATGAGAGTAGCACATATTTCCATGAAAGGGCATATTTTAAAAAATCTCCTTTTGATTATAGTTGTAAGTTTTACCTTAAACAATCATTAAATTAACATTTATTAAAGCCACATCTTTCATACTAATGAAGTTCCTTGATATATGATGAGAAAACTTTGAAGGTAGATTCTTTCCAGCCACAGGAGATTGAAAGCTAAATGACAGATTAACTTATTGCAAGAAGCTAGTTGAAAGAAATGGTAAGACTTAGAGTTGAAGTATGACTTCAGCATCTTCTGTTCTCTATGCAACTGACTAACTGTAAATAGAGCAAAGTAGAACTCAAGCAATGAGTGAGTCACTGCAGTTTACAGAGATGGAGCTTCGTGGGGACAAAAGGAATAAGCATGTCTACACATGGAAAGATAAGTGTGGCAGTAAGAATCCCACTTGTTTCTGCTTGTTAGTGTCTAAATGGGTAGGAAGGATTTGGGGGTGTAGGCAAAAGGAATCATCAATCCAGTTGTTAAGGGTTAAATAGTATGAATTTTTTGTTAGTTTATTTAAACTAAATTTTAAGGGTAAAATCTTTTGGAATATTTAAAAACTTTAGAAATTATCATGAATAAATATCCCCTTAAGTTGTTAGATTTGAATCTGTCCAGGTGTTATAAAAATTTTCTGACCTTGGAGTATATGTGTTTGGAATAGGTCTTCTATTTGGGAGGCCATAAGCCTATGTGCATGTGTGCTCAGTCACTTCAGTTTTTCAGTTGTGCCCAACTCTGTGGCCCTGTGGACTGCCCACTGGGCTCCTCTGTTCATGAGATTATCCAGACAAGAATACTGGAGTGGGTTGTCAGACCCTCCACCAGGAGATCTTCCCCACCCAGGGATCAAACCAAAGTCTCCTACATGCCAGGTAGATTCTTTGCCGCCCGCTGAGCCATGGAGGAAGCTCTAAGCCTATATGTATGCTGTTTGGAAATAAGTTGATTTTGTTATATTGAAAAGTTTTTATAAATATCAATATTATTAACTCCATGGATAAACTGAGATTTGTATACATTACTTGTTAAGTTTTTCATGACACATATTTTGATGTAGGTATCTTTTTGAGACTACTTGTCAATATTCTTTACATAAGCATTATATAAACAAAAGGGCAGTGACTTGGTGACTTTTTTTTTTATATTAACTATTTCTCATGGATCACATTTTCCTGATTCTTTGTATACCTTGTAACCATCTGGTTTCTGTTTGACATTCTGAGTGACACATTTGAGGAAATTTAGAATATGTTTTCTTCCTTTAAAGGATAGTGAGTTTTTTTTTGTTTGTTTGTTTTTTAGTTTTTTTTTTTTTTTTAAATTTTAAAATCTTTAATTCTTACATGCGTTCCCAAACATGAACCCCCCTCCCACCTCCCTCCCCATAACATCTCTCTGGGTCATCCCCATGCACCAGCCCCAAGCATGCTGTATCCTGTGTCAGACATAGACTGGCGATTCAATTAACATGATAGTATATATGTTAGAATGCCATTCTCCCAAATCATCCCACCCTCTCCCTCTCCCTCTGAGCCCAAAAGTCCGTTATACACATCTGTGTCTTTTTTGCTGTCTTGCATACAGGGTCGTCATTGCCATCTTTCTAAATTCCATATATATGTGTTAGTATACTGTATTGGTGTTTTTCTTTCTGGCTTACTTCACTCTGTATAATCGGCTCCAGTTTCATCCATCACATCAGAACTGATTCAAATGAATTATTTTTAACGGCTGAGTAATACTCCATTGTGTATATGTACCACCGCTTTCTTATCCATTCATCTGCTGATGGACATCTAGGTTGTTTCCATGTCCTGGCTATTATAAACAGTGCTGCGATGAACATTGGGGTACATGTGTCTCTTTCAATTCTGGTTTCCTCGGTGCGTATGCCCAGCAGTGGAATTGCTGGGTCATAAGGTAGTTCTATTTGCAATTTCCAGAAAAATAAATGACCCAATCAAAAAATGGGCCAAAGAACTAAATAGACATTTCTGCAAAGAAGACATACGGATGGCTAACAAACACATGAAAAGATGCTCAACATCACTCATTATTAGAGAAATGCAAATCAAAACCACAATGAGGTACCACTTCACACCAGTCAGAATGGCTGCAATCCAAAAATCTGCAAGCAATAAATCCTGGAGAGGGTGTGGAGAAAAGGGAACCCTCCTACACTGTTGGTGGGGATGCAAACTAGTACAGCCACTATGGAGAACAGTGTGGAGATTCCTTAAAAAATTGCAGATAGTGAGTTTTATAATGGCAGGCATTACATAAAAGGACCATCTTGATTTTTTCAAACTTGGTTAAGTGCTTTGTCAGGCATACTTTGTGTCATCTCATTGGCACTTAAAAATGGTTCTTACTCTAAAGTTTGATCTTTAACTCTAATATTTGAGCTCTCTGGATGCTCAATTAGAAGCTCCAAAGGACTGAGCAACATTTATACTCTTAGTTCGGGGAAACACCACCTTTTCTTACCACAGTAAAATCTTAATACTTCTGTTAATCTATTTTAACTCCTATATTAAGTATTCTCTGCTAGGCCTACTGGGCCTTACTCTTGGCAAGCAAACTCAGTCACTGCCAAAGTCTCAGGGAGAGTTCCCAAGGGAACTTCTGAAGATGCTTCCCAGTGATGTTTTCCCTTTTCTTACAAGGTCTGCCACTCATATCTTAACTACTTCAGAAAGATTGCATGTTATCTGTGCCTCCTAGGCTCAGCAAGATCACATCTTACTACTTCAGTTTAACCTTGAAAAACGCTCCCAGGCTGATTGCCAGAGTGAAAGGAGTACTGGGCTCACTGGTTTCCATTTATTCAGCTTTCACAGTCCTGTTTTCTTGTCCATTGACTTAACATCATATATTTTCCCTCTTGAATGGAAGTCTGTAATATTTATATAAGAATTTATTTAGAAGTGAATTTAGTAAAGGTAGAGATATGGACAGAATCTGTGCAGTGATACTTTGTCAAGATAACTGTTTCAAATACACTCTTATTTCAAATTGCCAAGAATAAACAAATTATTTTTACAGTTGTATTTTTCTTCCTCCTTTATCTCTATGAAAGGAAAAGAATAATATTATAAGTTATACTGCATTATAACAAAACCTTCCCAAAGAAAAAGCAAAGCAAGAAAGAAAAGTGGTCATCTGAGGAAGTCTTACAAATAGCTAGAGAATGAAGAGAAGTGAAAAGAAAGGCAAAAAGAGAAAGGTTCCGTTCAGTTCAGTTCAGTTCATTTCAGTCGCTCAGTCATGTCCGACACTTTGCCACCCCATGAATCGCAGCACACCAGGCCTCCCTGTTCATCACCATCTCCCGGAGTTCACTCAGACTCACGTCCATCGAGTCCATGATGCCATACAGTCATCTCATCCTTGGTCGTCCCCTTCTCCTCCTGCCTGCAATCCCTCCCAGAATCAGAGGCTTTTCCAATGAGTCAAATCTTCGCATGAGGTGGCCTAAGTACTGGAGCTTCAGCTTTAGCATCATTCCTTCTAAAGAAATCCCAGGGTTGATCTCCTTCAGAATGGACTGGTTGGATCTCCTTGCACTCCAAGGGACTCTCAAGAGTCTTCTCCAACACCACACTTCAAAAGCATCAATTCTTTGGCGCTTAGCCTTCTTCACAGTCCAACTCTCACATCCATACATGACCACTGGAAAAACCATAGCCTTGACTAGATGGACCTTAGTCGGCAAAGTAATGTCTCTGCTTTTGAATATACTATCTAGGTTTGTC
The DNA here is from genome assembly GCF_032405125.1 of Capricornis sumatraensis. Classification (NCBI taxonomy): domain Eukaryota; kingdom Metazoa; phylum Chordata; class Mammalia; order Artiodactyla; family Bovidae; genus Capricornis; species Capricornis sumatraensis. The sequence continues at coordinate 126,433,312 of NC_091071.1, forward strand.
ATAACTTTTCTTCCAAGGAGTAAGCGTCTTTTAATTTCATGGCTGCAGTCACCATCTGGAGTGATTTTGGAGCCCAAAAAGATAAAGTCTGACACTGTTTCCACTGTTTCCCCATCTATTTCCCATGAAGTGATGGGACCAGATGCCATGATCTTCGTTTTCTTAATGTTGAGATTTAAGCCAACTTTTTCGCTTTCCTCTTTCACTTTCATCAAGAGGCTTTTTAGCTCCTGTTCACTTTCTCCCATAAGGGTGGTGTCATCTGCACATCTGAGGTTATTGATTTTTTTCCCGGCAATCTTGATTCCAACTTGTGTTTCTTCCAGTCCAGTGTTACTTCCAGTCCAGCGTTTCTCATGAAGTACTCGGCATAGAAGTTAAATAAGCAGGGTGACAATATACAGCCTTGACATACTTCTTTTCCTATTTGGAACCAGTCTGTTGTTCCATGTGCAGTTCTAACTGTTGCTTTCTGACCTGCATACAGATTTCTCAAGAGGCAGTTTCAGGTGGTCTGGTATTCCCATCTCTTTCAGAATTTTCCACAGTTTATTGTGATCCACACAGTCAAAGGCTTTGGAACAGTCAATAAAGCAGAAATAGATGTTTTTCTGGAACTCTCTCGCTTTTTCCATGATCCAGCAGATGTTGGCAATTTGATCTCTGGTTCCTCTGCCTTTTCTAAAATCAGCTTGAACATCAGGGAGTTCATGGTTCACGTATTGCTGAAGGCTGGCTTGGAGAATTTTGAGCATGACTTTACTAGCATGTGAGATGAGTGCAATTGTGTGGTAGTTTGAGCATTCTTTGGCATTGCCTTTCTTTGGAATTGGAATGAAAACTGACCTTTTTTAGTCCTGTGGCCACTGCTGAGTTTTCCAAATTTGCTGGCATATTGAGTGCAGCATTTTCACAGCATCGTCTTTCAGGATTTGAAACAGCTCAACTGGAATTCCATCACCTCCAGTAGCTTTGTTCGTAGTGATGCTTTCTAAGTGACTTCACTTTCCAAGATGTCTGGATACACCTAAACACAGATTTCCAAAATACAGCACAGAGAGACAAGAAGGCCTTCTTCAATGAACAGAGTATAAAACTAGAAGAAAACAACAGAAAGGGAAAGGCTAGAGATCTCTTCAGGAAACCTGGATATATCAAGGGAATATTTTGTCCAAAGATAAGCACAATAAAAGACAGAAAGGGTAGATATCTAAACACTGAAGAGATGAAGAAGAGATGGAGAAAATACATGGAAGAACTGTACAAAAAGCATCTTTATGAACCAAATTACCATTGTGATATGGGCAGCCAACCAGAGCCAGACATTCTGAGAGTGAAGTCAAATAGGCCTTAGAAAGCACTTCTGTTAATAAAGCCAGTGGATGCAATTGAATTCCAGTAGAACAGTTTAAAACAACCTAAAGTATGATGCCACCAAGTTGTTGTATTTAATATGTCAGCAAATCTGGAAGACTCAGCAGTGCCCACAGGACTGAAAAAGGTTAATCCCCATCCCAATTCCCAAGAAGGGTAGTACTAAAGAAGTGCTAATGATCAGACAGTTGCACTCATCTCCCATGCTAGTACAGTCATGCTTAAAATCTTGCAAGCTAGGTTTTAGCATTATGTGACAAGAACTTCCAGATGACCAAGCTAGTTTAGAAAAGAAAGAGGAATGAGAGATCAAATTGCCAACATTCCCTGGATCATAGAGAAAGCTAAGCAATTTCAGAAAAAAACATCTACCTCTGGTTTATTGACTATACCAAAGCCTTTGACTGTGTGGATCATAATAAACTGTGGAAAGCTCTTAAAGAGATGGGAATACCAGACCATCTTACCTGTCTCCTGAGAAACTTGTATGCAGGTCAAGAAGCAACAGTTAGAACCCTGTATGGAAGAACTGATTGGTTACAAGATTGAGAAAGAAGTACACCAGGGCTGTCACCTGGTTTGTTTAATGTATATGATGAGCACATGAAAAATGCCAGGCTGGATGAGTTGCAAGCTGGAATCAAGATAGGCAGGATAAATATAGACAAGCTCAGATATGCAGATGATACCACTCTAATGGCAGAAAGTGAAGGGAGCTAAATAGCCTCTTGATGAGGGTAATGGAGGAGCATGAAAGAACTGGCTTAATACTAAATATTAGAAAAACTGAGATCATGGCATCTGGCCCCATTACTTCATGGCAAATAGAGGGGGAAAAGGTGGAAATAGTGACAGATATTCTCTGCTTGGGCTCAAGGAGCACTGAGGATGGTGTCTGCAGACATGAAATCAGAAGACTTCTGCTTCTTGGCCAGAAAGCTAAAAGAAACCTAGACAGTGTGTTGAAAAGCAGAAACATTAGTCTCCTGACAAAAGTCTGTATAGTCAAGGCTTTGGTCTTCCCAGTGGAAATGTACATTGTGAGAGCTTGACCATAAAGAAGGCGGAGCGCTGAAGAATGTATGCCTTCAAACTGTGTTGCTGTAAAAGACTCCTGAAAGTCCCTTGGACTGCAAGGAGATCAAACCAGTCAATCTTAAGGCAAATCAACCCAGACTACTCATTGGAAGGACTGATACTGAAGCTGAAACTCCAGTACTTTGGTCATCTGATGGAAACAGCTGACTCATTGGAAAAGTCCTTGATACTGGGAAATATTGAGGGCAGAAGGAGAAGATGGAGTCAGAAAATGGGATGGCTAGATGCAATGGACATGAACTTGGGCAAACTTTGGGAGATAGTGAGGGACAGGGAGGCCTGGCAAGCTACAGTCCATTAGGTTGCAAAGAGTAGGACACAACCAGGTGACTGAACAACTACATTACTACATTCCTGTTCACTACCATATTCACATACAGTTTTGTCATTATTTCCTAACATTATTAAAAGACCCAAATGCATGACACTCTTGTAAATTAGACATGAAATCACTTGTTCTATGATAATGGAATTAAGAGGATTGTTTTGATTTTTCTGTAAGTGCCATTTAATATTTTTTTCATATTTCTGAGGTATAAATAAGATTGTGTGTCATATACTTGCAAATATATTTTATATATTTAAGAATATATTAAAAAGCTTATAATAAGTCATTACAAATTTCTCCTTGGTTATTATCTTTAACTGTTTATATAATATTTCTAGAAAAATACCCACAGCTCACAAATCCTAGTAAGAATGTCTCCAGATTTCTAAAGATGTCTCATTATTCCTCAGGAACAAATCCATTTCCACAGTATGCCTGCTATACCTTCATGTGTCACAGTTACAAAATGTGGCTCTGTCTGGCTTAGTTGTCCTAGCCTGCTGCATTCACCACTGCTTTGCCCATATGTTAGGTGCTAATGCTGCTCAACCTGGTACAAATTCAAATAATAATGTAATTTCTGCTTGGAATCTCTGCCCCTTCAGATATCCAGAATACTCCTCAAACTAATCAAACTCAACACTTCTAGACCCCTTTCCAACAGGATGGGTTGTCACTCAAGAAAGTATCAGTATCTTTTCCTCCAGCATAAGCACAACTCAACTTCTCTTAGTTCCTCCTTCATATTTATTGTGTATGTCAGTAGAGAAATATGTGAAAACTTCATTCCTATATACAGATTGGGTTCATTCTCCAAACAGATAGACTATACACATATAGACCTCTAAGGCCAGTGAAATCATTCTGTTGAACCACTTTCAATCTGTTGAACTTTGCAGAAGAGTGAGTGAAAGCTAAGGTTCAAACTGAGTTCCTGTGACACTAATAATAATACAACTAAAAATAATAAAACCTTTTTAAATTATCATTTATAAAAAGAATCTGATGTGTTTATTTATTCAGACTAAAAAAATAACAGAGCAATGTATCATGATATTTATCAAAGATCACAAAATTCAGTGTCTGGGTTTTTCACCTACTGTAGCATGAAAGTGAATGTCACTCAGTCATGTCTGACTCTTTGTGATCCCATGGACTCTACAAGCCAGAATACTGGAGTGAGTATCCTTTCCTTTCACCAGAGGGTCTTCCCAATCCAGTGATCGAACCCAGGTCTCCTGCATTGCAGGTGGATTCATTACCAGCTAAGTCACAAAATCCTTCAGCAAATTATTTTCTTTTCTCAGTCTGTAATATTGTGATGTAATAAGAATACACATTTTGGCCTTTATCTCTTGTTCCTGAACAGATTTCCTAAAACCTTTGCAGTTGTCTTAGGAATAAAGGTGTTAAGAGCATCTTTATTCTAATACTTGGTCCTTGATACCAGTTCCTGACACAGTGCTTCTTAATACCTTAGAATTTCCTGAGTGACAGGAGAATGTTCTGTTCTGAGGATCTGATTCTTGGTGACTCCTGGGTAGCATCAGGATAGGGATGGCTGCCAGAGAGACCAAACAAGCCATGATTAGAAGTTTGGAGGTTTTAGCCCCACTACTCATTTTCTCTAGGGAGCCGAGATGAGCTGGAGATTGAGTTAATAATCAGTCATGCCTATATATTGAAGCCCCTGGTATCTCAGTCAGTAAATAATTTATCTGCAATGCAGGGGAACATCTGCAGGATTTCCCGGGTTAAATCCCTGGGCCAGGAAGATCCCCTGGAGAAGGAAATGGCAACCCACTCCAGTAATTTTGCTTGGGAAATTCCATGGACAGAGGAGCCTAGTGGTCTAAAGTCCATGGGGTCACAAAGAGTCAGACATGACTTAGTGAATAAACTACCTATACATTGACGCCTCCATAAAAAAACCCTAAACAACGAGGCTGATAAAACTTCCAGGTAGATGAAAACATTCACATGCTGGGAGAGTAGTGTACCCTAATTTCATGGAGGCAGAACTTCTGTGTCTGGAACCCTTCAAGACCTCTCCTTATATATCTTGTTATCTGGCTGTTTACCTGTGCTGTTATTTTTCAGTCACCAAGTCACATCTTGTAGCATACTTGGTGGCTATGTCCATGGAATTTTACAGACAGGAATAATGGAGTGGGTTGCCATTTCCTCCTCCAGGAGATCTTCCCAACCCAGGGATCAAACCTGCATTGAAGGGGAATTATCTACTGCTTGTGCCATTGAGGAAGCCTCTCTAATTCAGTACTAATCATTAAAAAAATTATGGGTGTTCTTCTGTACATACTTATGCATGTTGTAAGTTCAGTTGAAGTCTATTACTCCTATCTGACTCTGCAACCCCATGGTCTGCAGTACACCAGGCTTCCCTATCCATCACCAACTCCCACAGCTTACTCAAACTCATGTCCATTGAGTCAGTGATGCCTTACATTAACTAGAATAGGCTTATAAGAAAATATAGATATGGGCCATCCATTTAAATAAAATGCAGTTTGCAATTAAAGCACTATAAAAACTCAGTTAAAAGGTTTGAAATTGTCAATGTTATCTTAAAAAACTACAGTAAACCTAGAACATCATCTTTAAATTGTATAAAAGGTAAAGGTAGTTTAGCAGGAGAGAGTGTAAGGTAGGGTTGAAACTACTAAGTAGTGGAAATAAAAGCAAGATTCACAGCACTGGATAGCCTATAGGAAGAACAAGGAAAGTATAGTGTTATGTGCAGCATTCTAGTTATTACCTTTGCTGCCTCCCACTCTGCTACTATACTTTGCATTTAGCAGCTAATACATGGTGGCAAACAATGCTAAGTTTTGGAAAATGCTATGTATAAACTAACAAAAATCAAGTAACATATTGATTTAATTTCCCCATTTATCAATCACAGATGAACTAAAGATGCCTTAGAGCACAACAAATTGAATTTGATGCTTTAAAATCAGATAAGGCCATAGGTAGACTGACTTATAATGAGTCCAGAACAGTTAATGAAGGGTGCTCCTGCTTATAAATGTACTAATAACATAAATACTTTTGTATTTTTCTTGCTTTACACAGAAAAGGGTTTGCTAGAATTAAAACATGGCACCTATATTATATAGGGACCTTAAGAAATATTGCCTTATCTATGGTACATAATTGACATGTCCTTGAAAGATAATAAACTAACTTGTATGAACTGTGGTGATGGAGACGACTCTTGAGAGTCCCTTGGACAGCAAGGAGATAAAAACAGAATATTCATTGGAAGACTGATACTGAGGCTGAAGCTCCAATACTTTGGCCACTTGATGCAAAGATCCAACTCATTAAAGACACTGAAGCTGTGAGAGATTGAAGGCAGGAGGAGAAGGGGACAACTGAGGACGATGGTTGGATGGCATCACAGACTCAATGGACATGAGTCTGAGCAAACTCTGGGAGATAGTGAAGGACAGGGAAGCCAGTGTGTGCTGCAGTCCATGGGGTTGCAAAGAGTCGGACATGACTGAACAACTGAACAACAACAACAAAAACCTGTGTGCATTCTAAGTTGCTTTAATTGTGTCCTACTCTTTGAAACCCTATGGACTATACCCTACCAGTCTCCTCTGTCCATGGGATTAGCCAGGCAAGACTGGAACAGATTGCCATTTCCTCCTCTAGGGGATCAAACCTCACCTCTTAGGTCTCCTGCATTGTCAGGCAGCTTCTTTACCACTAGTGCCGCCTTGGAAGCCCAAATTAACTAGTTTATGTAGATTTAATTTTGACTTAAACAAACTTAATTTTGACTGTCACAAACATTTTGATTTAGTGGATAAAGAATTAGTAATAATATTAAAAATTCTCCTTGATCTTGAAATGTCTTTTCCCTAATATTAGTATAGTACCATTGATATTGCCCATAGTACAATAATATGAAGTTTTATTGTTTTACTACAGAATGCTAAATATTTTCAGTTCAGTTCAGTTCAGTCGCTCAGTCATGTCAGACTCTTTGCCACCCCATGAATCACAGCACGCCAGGCCTCCCTGTCCATCACCATCTCCCGGAGTTCACTCAGACTCACATCCATCGAGTTCGTGCTGCCATCCAGCCATCTCATCCTCTGTCGTCCCCTTCTCCTCCTGCCCCCAATCCCTCCCAGCATCAGAGTCTTTTCCAATGAGTCAACTCTTTGCATGAGGTGGCCAAAGTACTGGAGTTTCAGCTTTAGTATCATTCCTTCCAAAGAAATCCCAGGGTTGATATCCTTCAGAATGGATTGGTTGAATCTCTTTGCAGTCGAAGGGACTCTCAAGAGTCTTCTCCAACACGACACTTCAAAAGCATCAATTCTCCAGCACTCAGTCTTCTTCACAGTCCAACACTCACATCCATACATGACCACAGGAAAAACCATAGCCTTGACTAGATGGACCTTAGTCGTCAAAGTAATGTCTCTGCTTTTGAATATGCTATCTAGGTTGGTCATAACTTTCCTTCCAAGGAGTAAGCGTCTTTTAATTTCATGGCTGCAGTCACCATCTGCAGTGACTTTGGAGCCCCAAAAAATAAAGTCTGACACTGTTTCCACTGTTTCCCCATCTATTTCCCGTGAAGTGATGGGACCGGATCCCATGATCTTCATTCTCTGAATGTTGAGCTTTAAGCTAACTTTTTCACTCTCTTCTTTCACTTTCATCAAGAGGCTATTTAGCTCCTCTTCACTTTCTGCCATAAGGGTGGTGTCATCTGCATATCTGAGGTTATTGATATTTCTCCCGGCAGTCTTGATTCCAGCCTGTGTTTCTTCCAGTCCAGCGTTTCTCATGATGTACTCTGCATATAAGTTAAATAAGCAGGGTGACAATATACAGCCTTGACGTACTCCTTTCCCTATTTGGAACCAGTCTGTTGTTCCATGTCCAGTTCTAACTGTTGCTTCCTGACCTGCATACAGATTTCTCAAGAGGCATGTTAGGTGGTCTGGTATTCCCATCTCTTTCAGAATTTTCTACAGTTTATTGTGATCCACACAGTCAAAGGCTTTTCAGTAAGGGAAATTATTTTTCATATAATGTCATATAGGAAAAGCCAATTTGTAAGAAAATTATGAAATGTCATCAGTTAATTTAACTATTTTTGAAACATGCATTTACATTCTGTAGCTCTCAAGATAATTCTTTAGAGACCCAGGGTTCTAAGAAATAGAATAAGAAAATAAATCTTTTCTCTCATAATTATGTTTTATCATCAATTACACAATATCAAAGAATGGAGCAATAATGATAATGTCTTTAAATTATTTTATATAAATTAGAAGTACAATAAATAGAAATTGACATCTTATATTTATTTATATCCTTTCTATTTCAATAATTGAGGTGGCTGAACATTCAGGGTTAAACCAGAGAAGAAGTTGACAAAATAAAGGGAAAAGATAAAACTGCTATGCACATAAACTACCTCTCTCTGAGGACTATAGCCAAAACAGAATAAAAAAGCGGGGGAAATATAACAGCCTCTGTATCTCTCATGAAATAATAAGAATAGTAATACATATTTGTAAGATATTAATGTTTTTCTGTCATACTAATTGGAAATCTTAGTCACAAGCATGAGATAGTTATTTATTTGATGATTTAATGTTAAACAAGTATGTATAATAAGGTACAATGGTAACTTAGAGAATCAAAGGACATGCAGGGATCTGGGCCTCTGGAACATAAATGACAATCTCTTGGAAATACTACAAAAAATTCCCTCTTTGCCTTCTCTCTCTGTTCTACTATTTATCTGTTATCTTTCTTCAAGACAAAAGTTGAGGGAAATGGTAGGAGTGATGCTATAATCCACTTGTAGTAAAACAATATAACTGAAAGTGCATTAGGAAAGTGCACTAATTTTCAACTATTTCATAAGTAATTATCAAAAACTCAGTGGCTTAAAAAAACACAAACTTACTGTTTTATATTCTGTAGCACAGAACTCCAACAACAGAGCTCAAGAGACTAAAATCAGAGTGTTGGTCAGCTACATTCATTTCTAGAGAAGAATTTGTTTTCTTCTTAATCTGGGCTGTTGACAGAATCACTTCTTTGTATCCCTATGACAGACACTGCCATATTCTTGCTGGCTGCCAACTGAAGGCTATTCTTAGCTTTTGGAGGCCACTCTCATTTTTCGGTTTGTGTTTCCCTACCTCTTTTCAAAAGGCCAGCAAGGGCAAGTTGAGTCCTTTTTATTATTTTACTCTCTCCTTTCTTCCCTTTTCACTGACCAGCACTTCTACTTGATTCTTCCATTTTTAAGAAGTTCTGTCATTAGATTGTTCCCATCAGGAAAATCCAGGCTATTTTAAGATCCATAATCTTTACCCCATCTGTACCTTTTGGGCTTCCCTTGTGGCTCAGCTGGTAACATGGCATCTTAGATTAGGGTGTGGATATCATATATTAGAGACAGCATTATTCTGACTACCAGAAAGAGATAAATCTTTCTATTCTTTTGAAATTAACCCATTAAAAATATACATTTACTTTTAAAAAGTAAATGCGAAGCTAAATGCAAAAGTAATCAAAAATATAAGAAAAATGTTCTGCTTTGAAAGAAAATGTAATTTGACAAATTAATAAATATATGAAATTAAACAAATTGAATGCTTAAGAAATGAAAGAAACTACACTAGGATAAGAGAATTAATAATCACAAAGAATGTCATGAAAATGTTTATTTTTTTAAAATTTATTTTATTGAAGTATAGCTGATACACAACGTTGTGCTAGCTTTTGATGTACAACAAATTGTTTCAGTTAAACATATGTATTCAGTGAAATATGTATATTCTTTTTATATTCTTTTCCATTATGATTTATTACAAGAAATTAAATATATTTTTGCACTACGCAATATGACCTTATTGCATCAGTTAATCCCAGACTCCCAACCCCTCCTTCCTGCACCGTCTAACCTAGAGATTATCATACTAAGGCTATGAAAATTTTAAAATATAAAATCACTAAGTAACAAAAAATTAATGGGAAAGTGAATGCTAAGTAGAATAAGAACATGAAAACATGAAAACCATAAACATAAACATAATATTTTAAAACAGTGCTAATATACAGAAAGTTAAACATTTAAAAGTAAAATAAATATGCCTTTACTAACAAAATCAAAAAGCACAATAACAATAAAAAAATTATAAAATCAATATCATATTCAAAAACACCAAAATTTCTCAATGATTTGTAAAACAATGATCAAATTTTAACCTCTTACACTTAGTAAAGATGCTCAAAATAAAGAGAAAATATTTTTTTGAGGCACTTCCCTGCTAATTATAAAAGGATACTTAAACCACAGTGATTAGTCAAGCTTGTTCATGGTTTTACAAATGGAAAGTTACCTTAAATTTTAAAATATCTGTGTACCCAGAGAACCAGGAAACATTATTTCTGTTGGCAAAAATTTTCCTGTGCAGTTTATCCAACTTAAAAAAAAATGATGAATGTTGCCAGGAGTAAAGTTGTTACTTTACATTGGATGAACTGATGAACAACAGTGGCTACATTGTGATTGTATTACCAACAAATTCAATTATTCTGCATAATCTCTCTATCAGTATCTAGCTTATCCAACAGTTATCAGGATATTTGAATATCTTTTTTTAAAAAAGGAAGAAACTACTTAAAAACCTGTGGGTATTTCTTACCTTTGATTCCAAATTATCATTAATTTTATTCAGTTCAGTTCAGTTCAGTCAGTCATGTCCGACTCTTTCCGACCCCATGAATCACAGCACGCCAGGCCTCCCTGTCCATTACCAATTCCCAGAGTTTACCCAAACTCGTGTCCATCAAGTTGGATGATGCCACCCAACCATCTGATCCTGTGTTGTCCCCTTCTCCTCGCCACTTCAACCTGTCTCAGCATCAGGGTATTTTCCAATGAGTCAGTTCTTCACATCAGGTGAACAAAGTATTGGAGTTTCAGGTTCAACATCAGTCCTTCCAATGAACCCCCGGACTGATCTCCTTCAGAATGGAATAGTTGGATCTCCTTGCAGCCCAAGGGACTCTCAAGAGTCTTCTCCACCATCACACTCCAAAAGTATCAATTCTTTGGTGCTCAGCTTTATTCACAGTCCAACTCGCACATCCATACATGACTACTAGAAAAACCATAGCCTTGACTAGATGGACCTTTGTTGGCAAAGTAATGTCTCTGCTTTTGAATATGCTATCTAGGTTGGTCATAACTTTCCTTCCAAGGAGTAAGCATCTTTTAATTTCATGGCTGCAACCACCATCCACTGTGATTTTGGAGCCCAGAAAGCTAAAGTCAGCCACTGTTACCACTGTTCCCCCATCTATTTGCCATGAAGTGATGGGACCAGATGCCATCATCTTAGTTTTTTGAATGTTGAGCTTTAAGCCAACTTTTCCCTCTCCTCTTTCTCTTTCATCAAGAGGCTCTTTAGTTCTTCTTCACTTTCTGCCACACTGTTTATATTTTAATTTTATTATATTAATAATATATTACATATAATATAATATTATATTAATATTTATTATATTAATAAAGACTTTCGATAACTTTAATATTAATATACCAGCACTTACATTTTTTTGAATATTTAATGTCTAAGGGAGCTTTTGTATATTTTAATCAATGAATTAGTTATTCAAGATTATGAATATACTAACCAATTTTCTCATAATTTTAAATACACCCTACAAATTTAGTAAATTTCCTTATAATCTTGTATCTTTTTAATTAATAGTTCTGAATTCATTTTGTTCTTTGTCAATTAACTTACAAGTTAGAAGATTAAATTCCATTGAACAATTAATGCTGCTTGCAAACTTAAATTATCTTAATATGTTTTAAATTGTAAATTACAAATTTGAAATAGCTGAATCTCTGAGGCATTTCAATGGTCCTAAAATATAGGCCAGATATACTCAGATTTAACATAGAAATTATATTTCCTTGTATAATGAACACACTATTTATAGTATAATTTCAAACAAAACTTCTGAATCATTTCTGCTTTATCTCTGTTTATACAGTTCCATAATTTCAGATAATTATATCAGTCATGGTTCTGACAGGAAAAAAAATCTAACATATTTTATTATGCAGAAATTTTAATTCAAGGACTACCTGCAGAGATGAGATCAAGGCTAAATGGACAGAAAAAAAAGAACTATAACCAGAGATTTATACAGTCAGAAGCCCTTACTACTCATGGAGCTGAAAGGACAATTCAAGGAAATAGCAATAACAGTAGCCCATTGAGATCTAAGAACTATTAAGAATGGACTTCACTGTAGATTTAGTTGCGAAAAGTGCATCCAGGCATGTCTTCTGTTCCTGATGTCACTAGACATGCAGGATGTAACTCCTCAGTAAGTCCTGCTTCTTTTTTGTATGGAAACACATTAAAGATGGAAATCTGGGCATAAGAACTGTATTATATACATAATTGATCCTCATGATATGGAACTGCAAACAATCAGACATGAATGACCCAGCACACACACACACACACACATTCACTCACGCACTCACTCACACATGATTACCAGTATATGCAAAGTAACAGACTTCTATCCCTTTTAATGAAATAACTGGAAAAATAGTGTTAACGAAGTCTCTCATTAATGTTTATCCTTTCTTCTGATCACCCACTGAACAGTACTTTAGGCTTCAATCCTAGATCTCTCCCAACTCAGCCCTGAACTTCACCCCACTGAGAGATATCTGTACTTTGAAGGTTATAAAAAGTTTCCAAACTCAGCATCTCCTCTCTCCACTTTAATAAGATTTTTTTAAAAAAACAGGAAATTTGGCTCTAATTAGATATAAACTTTCTTAGTTCACTCAAAGATTCCTTTTTTCTTAGTTATACATCATATATGTTCATATGTGTGCATGTGTGTACACTCAGTGGCTCAGTCCTGTTGGACTCTCTGAGACCTCATGGACTGTAGATCTCCAGGCTCCAATGGTCATGGGATTATGTCAGCAACAATACTGGAGTAGGTTCCCATTTCCTTCTCCAGGGGATCTTCCAGATCCAAGGATCCAGCTCGATCTCCTGTGGCAACTGCACTGGCAGGTAGATTCTTTACCACTGAGCAAACAGGGAAATCCCATCAGTACAGTTCAGTCACTCATTTGTGTCCAACTCTTTGTGACCTCATGGTCTGCAGCATGCCAGGCCTCCCTGTCCATCACCAACTCCTGGAGTTTACTCAAACTCATGTCCATTGAGTTAGTGATGTCATCCAACCATCTCATCCCCTGTTGTCCCCTTCTCCTCCCACCTTCAATCTTTCCCAGGATCAGTGATTTTTCAAATGAGTCAGTTCTTTGCCTCAGGTGACCAAAGTATTGGAGTTTCAGCTACATCATCAGTCCTTCCAGTGAATATTAAGGAATAATTACCTTTAGGTTGGATCTCCTTGCAGTCCAAGGGACTCTCAAGAGTCTTCTCCAAACCACAGTTCAAAAGCATCAATTCTTCTACATTCAACTTTTTTTTATAGTCCAATTCATGTGTGACTACTGGAAAAACCATAGCTTTGACTAGATGGACCTTTGTTGACAAAGTAATGTCTCTGCTTTTTAATATGCTGTCTAGGTTGATCATAGCATTTCTTCCAAGGAGTAAGCGTCTTTTAATTTCATGGCTGCAGTCACCATCTGCAGTGATTTTTGATCTCCAAAAAATAAAGTCTGCCACTGTTTCCCCATTTATTTGCCATGACGTGATGGGACCAGATGCCATGAACTTAGTTTTCTGAATGCTGAGTTTTAAGCCCACTTTTTCACTGTTCTTTTTCACCAAAGGGATTTTTAGTTCTTCTTTGGTTTCTGCCATAAAGGTGGTGACATCTGCATATCTGAGGTTATTGATATTTCTCCCGGTAATTTTGATTCCAGCTTGTGCTTCATCCAGCCCAACATTTCACATGATGTGCTCTGCATATAAGTTAGACAAACATATGTGTCATATATATTTATACCTTTCCAATTGTACATTTTCCACCTTGAAGTATACGTGTAGCCTTACCTGTTTCTTGGTAATCCTAAATTTAGGCCCTCATATGGGTGATGCTGGGAGGGAATAGGGGCAGGAGGAGAAGGGGATGACAGAGGATGAGATTGCTGGATGGCATCACTGACTCGATGGATGTGGTCTGAGTGAACTCCAGGAGATGGTGATGGACAGGGAGGCCTGGCGTGCTGCGATTCATGGAGTCACAAAGAATCGGACAAGACTGAGTGACTGAACTAAACTGAACTGATGGATGAGTTCTTTCTTACAACTTATCTTTACATATTTTTAAGGAAATTGGAAGGTCTTGTGAGATTTTCAAAAAATATTAGTGATTTTTATTTAATTAATCAAAATAGTATTCTTTCTCCCTGGTAGTCTTATATGATATATGGTTTGCTTCTAAAAATATTGTTAATTTTACCTATAATAAGAAGAGTTTACAAAATACTATACCGATTTTACTCTCCCAGCTATAATTAATAAAATATTTGAGAATTAGTATTTTTCAGATGTTTCTAGATTCTAAGTAGAGGAGGTCATAATATACAAAAAATTGCTAGTAGGATATGTTATCACATCTCATGAAAAGTAATATTTTAAGGCAAAAAGATCATTCTCTCCATAGCATGTTTTATCAGAAATGTATAAGCATACATTATTAATTGTACTTAATACATTTTAACTAGCTATTTGTTGTGAAATTCTTTCTTAAATGATAATTACTATAATTGATCTATCATCCACTATTGTAGTATAATATCTGTTAACAGCAGTACACTATGGGAAAAAAAATAGCATAGTGGATTTGTTGTTGTTATTCAGTCTCTCAGTTGTGTCTAACTCTTTGTAACCCCATCAACTGCAGCACACCAGGTTTCCCTGTCCTTCACCATCTCCTGGGAACTGCTCAAACTCATGTCCATTGAGTCAGTGACGCCATCCAACCATCTCATCCTCTGTTGCCTCCTTCTTCTCCTGCCTTCAATCTTTTCCAGAATCAGGGTCTTTTTCAATAAGTCAGTTATTCACATCATAGTTGATTTACGTGCACGCAAATCCATCCTTGGGAAATTTAGTGAACATCTCTGGGCCTTAGTTTCCTGACATGTAATGTAGGCATAGTAAATACATCTGTTTCATAAGATTATATTATAATTACATGTATATTTCTAAATAAAGTACTTAGGAAAAAGTCAGGTACATAGTATTTAGCAAAAGTTGACTATTTTTGTTTGTATATCAAATATATATAATACAATGTTATATTAATATACAGTAACAGAGGAAAAAACTGGCTCATTTATAATATCTGTATTAAAATACATTAATTCATCATGCTAATTAGTATACTAGTTCATGTTTGTAGTATTAAATTACTTAATGCATATAAAATTTGGTGGGAAATAATTTTTATTTATCTCTTATTTCTTTAGCTCTTATTTAGAGATAATTGTAGAATTACAATCAGGTTATTGACATTGATGCTCAGCCAAGGTACCAAGTACTTCCATCCCCCAGGGATTTTTCACATGTCCCTTTTATAGATACCTGACCTTTCCCCCATCCTCCCTCTCCCCTTCTTAAAGCCTGGCAACCACTAATCTTTTTCTTTTTAATATAATTTTGTCATTTAAAAGTGCTATGTAAGTAAAATCAGTGTGTAACCTTGGAAATTGGCTTTCTTTCCCACTTGGTATCTTTCTCTGAAGCTTTATCTAAGCTTTTGCATTTATCAATAATCTGTTCCTATTTACACTGAATAGAATTTTATGGTACAGTTGTATCACAATTTGCTTAACCATTCACTCTAGAACATCTGGGTTGATTCCAGCTTTGGTCTATTATGACAACATTTGTATGTGCATTTTTGTGTGTATACATGTCTCTGTCTCTAGTTTAAATAAATGAATAGATTTGCTTGCCTGGAAAATCCCATGGATGGAGGAGCCTAGTAGGCTGCAGTCCATGGGGTCGCTAAGAGTCGGATACAAATGAGTGACTTCACATTCACTTTTCACCCATGCATTGGAGAAGGAAATGGCAACCCACTCCAGTGTTCTTGCCTGGAGAATCCCAGGGATGGGGAAGCCTGATGGGCTGCCATCTATGTGGTCGCACAGAGTTGAACACAACTGAAGAGACTTAGCAGCAGCTGTGTTCTATAGCAGTTGTGTGATTTTGTTTTTTAACAAACTTCCAAAATGTTTTCCAGGAAATCTGTAACACTTTATATCCTCACAACAATATATGAGTGATCCAGTTTTTCCATGTCGCCAGCATTTAGTGTTGTCTCTCTTATTTCTTTTAGTTTTTCTAATAGATGTGTAGTGATTTTTCATTGTGGTTTTAATTTACAATTCTCTACAATTGCACTCATCTCACAAGCTAGTAAAGTAATGCTTAAAATTCTCCAAGCCAGGCTTCAGCAATACATGAACCATGAACTTCCAGATGTTCAAGCTGGTTGTAGAACAGGCAGAGGAACCAGAGATCAAATTGCAAACTTCTGCTGGATCATGGAAAAAGCAAGAGAGTTTCAGAAATACATCTATTTCTGCTTTATTGACTGTGCCAAAGCCGTTGACTGTGTGGATCACAATAAACTGTGTGGAAAATTCTTCAAGAGGTGGGAATACCAGACCACCTGACCTGCCTCTTGAGAAATCTGTATGCAGGTCAGGAAGCAACAGTTAGAACTGGACATGGAACAACAGACTGGTTCCAAATAGGAAAAGGAGTACGTCAAGGCTGTATATTGTCACCCTGCTTATTTAACTTCTATGCAGAGTATATCATGAGAAACACTGGACTGGAAGAAACACAAGCTGGAATCAAGATTGCCAGGAGAAATATCAATAACCTGAGATATGCAGATGACACTACCTTTATGGCAGAAAGTGAAGAGGAACTAAAAAGCCTCTTGATGAAAGTGAAAGAGGAGAGTGAAAAAGTTGGCTTAAAGCTCAACATTCAGAAAACTAAGATCATGGCATCCGATCCCATCACCTCATGGGAAATAGATGGGGAAACAGTGTCAGACTTTATTTTTGGGAGCTCCAAAATCACTGCAAATGGTGATTGCAGCCATGAAATTAAAAGTCGCTTACTCCTTGGAAGAAAAGTTATGGCCAACCTAGATAGCACATTCAAAAGCAGAGACATTACTTTGCCCACTAAGGTCTGTCTAGTCAAGGCTATGTTTTTTCCTGTGATCATGTATGAACGTGAGAGTTGGACCGTGGAGAAGGCTGAGCACTGAAGAATTGATGCTTTTGAAGTGTGGTGTTAGAGAAGACTCTTGAGAGTCCCTTGGACTGCAAGGAGATCCAACCAGTCCATTCGGAAGGAGATCAGCCCTGGTATTTCTTTGGAAGGAATGATGCTAAAGCTGAAACCTCAGTACTTTGGCCACCTCATTAGGTTTCATGTTTGGGAACACATGTAAGAATTAAAGATTTTAAAATTTAATAAAAAAAAAAATTCAAAAAAATAAAAAATAAAAAAAAATAAAATAAATAAAAAAAAAAAATAAAGTAATACAGCAGCAAAAAAAAAAAAAAAAAAAAGAAGAATTGACTCATTGGAAAAGACTCTGATGCTGGGAGGGATTGTGGGCAGGAGGAGAAGGGCACGACAGAGGATGAGATGGCTGGATGGCATCACTGACTCAATGGACATGAGTCTGAGTGAACTCCAGGATTTGGTGATGGACAGGGAGGCCTGGCGTGCTGCGATTCATGGGGTTGCAGACAGTCGGACACGACTGAACTGAACTGAACTAATGGCTGACAATGTGGAATATCTGGTCATGTGCATATTTACCATATGTATATCCACTTCAGTGAAATGTCATTTCATGTATTGGACATTTTCTACTAGGATTTTTTTTTTTTTTTCTGTTGAGTTACTAGATTTTTTTATGTATTCAGTCCTTTCTCAGTCCTTTCTCAGATACTTGATTTGCAAATATTTTTGCCCACTCTATAGATTTACTTTATATCATCTTAAATCCTTCACAGAACAAAAGTTTAGAAGTTGACGAAGTCAGTTTATCAAATTTTCCTTTGATATATTGTGCTTTGGGTATCAAGTCTAATTTTTTTTTTACTTAATCCCAGATAGCAATGATTCTCTCATTATTTTTCCCATAAATTTCATAGATTTATTTACACATAAGTCTGTGATCCATTTTAAGTTTCATATGAAAGTGTAAGTAAAGTGAAAGTCACTTAGTCGTGTCCAACTCTTTGTGACCCCATGGACTGTAGCCCACCAGGCTCCATGGAATTCTCCACACAAGAATTCTGGAGTGGGTTGCATTTCCTTCTCCAGGGGATCTTCCCAACCCAAGGATCAAACACAGGTCACCCATATTGTGGGAAGACTACCTACTGAGCCACCAGTGAGTACTAAGTCAAGGCAAGTTTAAATCTTGCCTATGAAATGGATGACCTACGGATGTCAAATTTCTACCACACAATATGTTGAAAAGGCTATCTTTCCTCCACTTTCTTGTGCACCTGTGTCAAAAAATAATTCTACATCTTTGTCTCTTTTGCAATTCTTATTCTGTTCCATTGATTTATGTGTCTATCCCTCTGACAATACCACACTTTCCAGATTATTCTAGCTATACAAGTCATGAAATGAAATAGATATATCCCACCTACTTGATTCTTTCTAAAAGTTGTTTCACCTATTCTAATTCCTTCATCTTTCCATATAAATTTTAGATCATTTTATCCTTATCAAGAAACTTTTTGTTAGGATATAGGTGTTGTGCTAAAACTGTATATCAATTTGGGGAGACAACATCTATGTGATGTTGAGTCTTCTAATCCATGAGAGAGTTCTTTAAGTTCTTTGATTTCATCAGCATTTTGTAGTTTTAACATACAGGCCCTGATGTGTTATGTTAGATTTGAACCTAAATGTTTCATTTATTTTGAGAAATTATAGTGTTGCATTTTTAATTTGCTGTGTCCATTTCTGTATAGAATAAACTGACTTTTTAATTTTTAAAAGTTTAAAAGTTAAGCTTTTAAAATTAAAAATTTTAATAATTCTTTAATATCTACTCTTGATCTTCCTGAACTCACTTACAAGGTCTAGAGATTTGAAGATTTTTGTAGACTCTTGAAGTCTTATAGCTGGACAATTATAGCTTCTGCAAAGAGAGATATTTTTATTTCTTTGTTTACAACCATTATGATTTTTATTTTCCCTTTTGCCAATTGCACACTAGTACTTCTAGCACTATTTTGAAAACTGTGGTGAGAACAGATATACTTGCTTTGTTGATGATCTTGGGGATAAGGCCTTCAGTCTTTCATTGCAGTGCTATGTGAGCTATAGGTTTTTTGTAGATACCTTTATTAAGTCGACTGACTTCCCTGGTGGCTCAGACGGTAAAGCGTCTGTCTACAATGAGGGAGACGTGGGTTTGATCCCTGGGTTGGGAAGTTCCCTGGAGAAGGAATAGGCAACCCAGTACTTTTGCCTAGAAAATTGCACGGACAGAAGAACCTGGTGTCCATGGGGTCGCAAAGAGTCGGACACGACTGAGCGACTTCACTTTCACTTTATTAAGTCGAGGACATTCTCCTTTATTTCTATGTTACTGAGAGATTTTATCATCAACAGATGTTGGATTTTGTGCTTTTTGGACATTGATTGATATTATCATGTGATTTTGCTTATTTTTTCCATGTTAGGTTACATAGTTTGACTTTTCAAATATTGAAACAGGCTTATTTACCTGGAACAAACTCCACTGGTTATGCTTTATAAATCTTCATATATATCGCTGAATTCTCTTTGCTAATAGTTTGATATTTTATGAGAAATATTAATCTTCAGTTATATTTTTTCTCATGTGATCTAGTTTTCCTATCAGGGTAAAACTACTTTTATGACCTAAAATGCAAAAAAATTCCTTATAGTCTAGTAGATATCTTATAGAATTGACATTCTTGTTTTTGTTTTTGTTTTTTTTTTTTAGAATTCACATTCTTTTTTAAACAGTTGGCAGAATTTTCTAGTCAAACTATTTGGGCCTTTATATTTTTATTTTAGCATTTTAAATGCTATTTAAATTTGCTTGATTGTTATAGGCTTTGGTACATTGTGCTTTTGAATAATTGGTTCATTTCAACTAAGTGGTCAAATTGATGTTGTTTTTTAGGGTTTCTCTAACATTCTTTCGAAATCTGCAAGAGCTCTAGTATCCTTAATCTGTGTCTTATCTCTTTTTCAATCTTGCAGAGTTTTGTCAATTTTATTAATTATAAGTAAACAACTCTCATTTAACTGAGTTTTGTCTGCTGTTTTTCTGTTTTCAGTGTTATTGATTTACACTATTTTGATAATTTTGGTTCCTCATTGTATATTTATTTCGGTTTTTTTGAATATGTTTCAGGTAGAAACTTTGATAATTCAACTTGAGTCATTTTCTGTTTTAGTTCTATAAACTTCCCTCTCAGCACTGTTTACTGTGTCCCACAAATTTCTGCATGTTATAGTTTCATTTTTATTCAGTTCACTGTTCTTTCTGGTTTGCCTTGAAACTTCCTTAATAATTCATTAGTATTTAGAAATGTGTTATTTACAAGTGCTAAAAAATTTTTCCTGTTACCTTTCTATTGTGGATTTCTAGCTTGATTCCACACTTCTGTGATTTCAATTCTTTAAATTAGTTGACATTTGTTTTAGCTCAGGATGTGGTCTATCTTGGTATATGTTCTGTGCACTTGAAAAGAATGCATATTCTGCTGTTTTAAACTGTTCATTAACTGTATTGTAGAATTCTTTTATATACTTGCTGAATGTATAGCAATTGTTTTATCAACTGCTGAGATAGGGGCATTGATGTTTCCAAGCTAATTGTATATTTGTTTAATTCTTTTTCAGATCTGTCAGTATCTAACTCACATAGTTTGCAGTTCTGTTGCTTCCTGCCTTGCCTTCTTGGAGTATTGATTCACTATTACGTAGTTTACCCTTTTCTGATAATTTTCTTTGCTCTGAAGACTACTTTATCTTACATTAATATGCCACACCTGCTTTCTTTGTTTGCATGGTATAACTTTTTTCATCTTTTTATTTTTATCTGTATCGTTATACTTGAAGTGAGTTTCTAATAGACAATGTAGAGTTGGGTTGTATTTTCAATCCACTATACCCATCTATCTTTGAATTGCTACATTCAGATGATTTACACTTAACTTAATTAGGGCTAAATCCATTTTTATTTTCTGTTTTTGATTTCAATTTTTTTCTGTCTTTCTGTGGGTTATTTGAAAAATTTTAGAGTTCCATTTTAATCTATTGATAATATTTCTAATGAATGTTTATGTATAGCTTTTAGTAGTTGTTCTAATGATTGCTACATATTATATATCTATGTAAGTATGTATCTCTCTTTATATATATATATATATATATATATATACATATATATATATATACATATCTCCATACATAAAGAGAGACACCTCAATTCAATTCAGTTCAGTCGCTCAGTCCAGTCTGACTCTTTGCGACCCCATGAACCACGGCAAAATAGGCCTCCCTGTCCATCACCAACTCCCGGAGTCCACCCAAACACATGTCCAATGAGTCAGTGATGCCATGCAACCATCTTATCCTCTACCATCCCCTTCTCCTCCTGCCTTCAATTTTTCCCAGCATCAGGGTCTTTTCCAATGAATCTCTTCACGTCAGGTGACCAAAGTATTAGAGTTTCAGCTTCAACATCAGTCCTTCCAATGAACACACAGGACTGATCTCCTTTAGGATGGACTGGTTGAAATCTCCTTGCAGTCCAAGGGACTCTCAAGAGTTTCTCCAATACCACAGTTCAAAAGCATTAGTTCTTCAGCACTCAGTTTTCTTTATCTATTCTTCCAAATGTTATTGTCTAACTTACAATTCAGTGGTTCTTTCTTCTGCTCCTTTAATTCTGCTATTGAGTCTGTCCATTTCTTTTCCCCCAGTTATTATATTTCAGCTTTAAAATTTACAGTTGGTTCTTTTCCATATCTTTTCTTTCTTTGTTGACATTTTCTTTTAAGTTTTTCAAGCATGATTATTATTACTCATTGAAGAATTCCATAATATTTTCAAATCTTTGCCAGATATTCTAATATATCCTTCATTTCAGTGTTGGTGTCTGTTGAATTTTTTTTTTTTTTTCATTCAATTTGAGATCTCTCTGGGTCTTGGCATGATGAGTTACTTGATTAAAACCTAAACATTTTTAATATAATAAGAGTCTGAATTTTAAATTTTAAATCTGTTTTGCTGGCCTTCTCTACCAGGACTGCAGCAAGGGACATGCATGCATTACCTTCTTAATTTCAGGTGGAATTTGAGATCCAGGCTTCACACTTGGCTTTAGTTGACATCCAAGGTTGGGAGGTGGGCTCCTTGTTACTCCTGTGTTGTGGTAAGAGTTTGAGAAATGTAGCTCCTCAGTAGGCCTTCAGTAAAATGTCTTTGGTTGTGAGGGGTAAAAGTGACTCATTACTGCTCCCTTCATGGTTTACACTATACAGAGGGAAGTGACTTTTTGTTCCTAGAGGATAGTGAAGGGTATGAATTACCACTAGGACTCTGAGAAGATGAAATAAATCTATTTTTCTCTAATTCTTCAACTAAGTATCAATACAAATAAAATCTCTGGAAATTGTATCTGATACAAGCCTAAGAAAATTATGAAAGGTGGTTCACTGGGATGACTAAGAGGTTAGTTTCCTTGGTTTACGTTTGCCTTATATATGCCAGATTTGGAGTAAACAAAGCAACCTGAAACACCAACAAGTACAGACAAAAATGCATCAACAAAACTCTGGTCTCCCAATGTACCAGAAAAAATGTAGCCTAGCAATGCAGAAAAATTTCAGACTATTCTGCTCTATCCCAGAAAAAGTATCATACACACACACACACACACACACACACACACTCACACAAATGGCCTCAGATAAGTAAAAACCAACATGATAGTCTAGACACTATACTCAAAAAATGTAAGGAGCATTTTCCAAGCACCTTCATACTTCCAGGTACCTAATCCTCAACTCCAGCTTCTTCCATGATATCAGTGGAGATCATCCCCATCCAGAAGCAAAGAGAGATCCTTCCACATCTAAACAGGAAAATAATTTTATTTTTAAGAATATGAAAACATCTTAATTAATAAGATATGTAAATAAGGATTTAAAACATGATATAAATCCAAGTTTTCTGGGAAATTATAAAAATAAATAATGGATAGCCATCTGAGGAAAAAAAATATAGCAGATTTTCATGAAAAAAAACCTAATCTCTCTCTAAATGAATATTTTATTATGTGTTTTGTGAATTACTGTTATAATAGTGCCATCATTTTGCCAAAAAGATGGATTGAGCATTATGTAAATTAATATAGGAGAATCAAATACATTTAGCAAAAATATCTTGATGAGAAATACTGGGCAATTATCTGTTATATTTCTGATTTGATATTTCTAAAAAAACAAAAGGGAAGGGTTGGAAAAGCCAGATTTTGAAATGGTCTGCACATTTCTCTATGATCTCAAACTTATTGTATGCAGCTGTGTTAACTATCTATCATTTTCCTAAGATCTGCACACAATTAAATCAAGACAACTTTAGTTTGACTACTGTGAATTCAAAAATATCCATTTGAATGCTTCTCATGTCTAGGACACTTTCTTAGCAAAAAAAAAGGGTACTTTGAAATTAAATGACGTTTTCATGGACCAGCATAATGATTTCTTTCAAATATAAAAACATTTCTTTGAAATATTTGTACAAATAGACTGAAATTACTTGAACTATAGCTATCACACATATTCATATATTCTTAATTACCAAAAAGTACTTAATAATCCCATGAAAAATATGTGACATTTTTAATTGTAGCATGAAAATTCTACTAATTTATGTAAATTCGATATATAATTTTAGTATTTTAATATTATTGACAATACATAAAATGGACATTTCATAGGATTGAGATATGCTTCTTTAATATTTACATTATTATAATGTATAGTCCAGTTTAATAACGTGTTAGTACTGAAAAAGCATATCGTTTCCATGTAATCATTTTCCAGCATCTAATGGGAAGGTGGAGCACATTGCCATTGCTGTTAAGTCACTAAGAAGTGTCCAACACTTTGCAACCCCATTGACTTTAGCACACCAGGCTCTTCTGTCCTCCACTATCTCCTCCTGAAGTTTGCTCAAATTCATATCCATTGATTTGATGATGCTATTTAACCATCTCATCCTCATCTGTCCCTTTCTCCTGCCATCAGTCTCTCCCAGCATAAGGGTTTTTGCCAATGAGTCAGCTCTTTGCATCACATGACCAAAGTACTGGAGCTCCAGATTCAGCACCAGCCTTTCCAATGTACATTCAGGGTTGATTTCCTTTAAGATGGACTGGTTTAATCTCCTTGTTGTCCAGTTCAGTTTCGTTCAGTCGCTCAGTCGTGTCCAACTTTTGTGACCCCCTGGGAAGCAGCACAACAGGTTTGCCTGTCTATCACCAACTCCTGGAACTTGCTCAAACTCATGTCCATTGAGTCAGTGATGCCATCTAACCATTTCATTCTCTGTCATCCCATTTTCTTTCTGTCTTCAATCTTTCTCAGCATTAGGGTATCTTTCAATGAGTAAGTTCTTTTCATAAAATGGCCAAAGTATTGCAGTGTCAGCTGCAGCATCAGACATTCCAAGGAATATTCAGGACTGATTTCCTTTAGGATGGATTGGTTGGACATCCTTGCAGTCCAAGGGACTTTTAAGAGTCTTCTCCAAGACCACATTTCAAAAGCATCAGTTCTTCAGTGCTCTGCTTTCTTTATAGTCCAACTATCACATCCATATATGACTACTGGAAAAACTGTAGCCTTGACTAGATTCACCTTTTATTGGCAAAGTAATGTCTCTTCATTATAATATGTTGTCTAGGCTGGTAATAGGTTTTTTTCCCAAGGAGCAAGCACCCTTTAATTTCATGGCTGCCATCACCATCTATAGGTGGTCTGATTTTTGGAGCCCAGAAAAATAAAGTCTCTCACTGTTTCTATTGTTTTCCTATCTATGTGCCATGAAGTGATGTCATGATCTTAGTTTTCTGAATGTTGAGTTTTAAGCCAACTTTTTCACTCTCCTCATTCACTTTCAAAAAGAGGCTCTTTAGTTCTTTGCTTTCCGCCATAAGGGTGGTGTCGTCTGCATATCTGAGGTTATTGATCTTTCCTTCCAGCAATCTTTATTCCAGGTCGTACTTCATCCAACCCAGCATTTCACATGATGTACTCTGCATATAAGTTAAATAAGCAGAGTGACAGTAAAGAGCACTGACATACTACTTTCCCAATTTGGAACCAGTCTGTTGTTCCATGTTCAGTTCTAACTCTTGCTTCTTGACCTGCATACAGATTTATCAGGAGGCAGGACAGGTGCTCTAGTTTTCCCATTCCTTGAAGACTTTCCCACAGTTTGCTGTGATCCACACAGTCAAAGGCTTTGGTGTAGTTAATAAAGCATAAGTAGAAGCTTTTCTGGAATGTTCTTACTTTTTCTATGATCCAGCAGATGTTGGCAACTTGATCTCTGGTTCCTATGCCTTTTCTAAATCCAGACTGAACAACTGGAAGTTCACAGTTCACGTACTGTTGAAGCCTGGCTTGGAGAATTTTGAGCATTTCTTCCTTTCTCATGTGTGCTGAGTGCAATTGTTCAGTAGTTTGAGCATTTGTTGGCATTGCCTTTCTTTGGAATTGGAATGAAACCTGACCTTTTCCAGCCCTGTGGCCACTGCTGAGTTTTCCATATTTGCTGGCATATTGAGTGAAGCACTTTCACAGCATCATCTTTTAGGATTTGAAATAGCTCTACCGCACTTCCATCACCTCCACTAGCTTTGTTCTTAGTGATGCTTCTTAAGGCCCACTTGACTTCGCATTCCAGGGTGTCTGGCTCTAGGTGAGTGATCACACCATCATGATTATCTGGGTCATGAAGATCTTTTTTGTATAGTTCTTCTGTGTATTTTCCCACCTCTTCTTAATATCTTCTGCTCTTGATAGGTCCATACAATTTCTCTCCTTTATTTTGCCCATTTTTCCATGAACTATTTCCTGGTATCTCCAATTATCTTGAAGAGATCTCTAGTTTTTCCCATTCTATTTTTTTCCTCTATTTCTATGCATTGATCCCTGAGGAAGGCTCTCTTATCTCTCCTTGCTATCCTTTGGAACTCTGCATTCAAACGGGTATATCTTTCCTTTTCTCCTTTGCCTTTCACATCTCTTCTTCTCTCAGCTCTTTGTAAGGCCTCCTCAGGCAGCCATTTTGACTTTTTGCATTTCTTTTCTTGGGGATAGTCTTAATCACTGTCTCTAGTACAAAGTCATGAACCTCCATCCATAGATCTTCAGACACTCTGTCTATCAGATCTATTCCACTGAATCTATTTGTCACTTCCATTGTATAATTGTAAGGGATTTGATTTAGGTCATACCTGAATGGTCTAATGGTTTTCCCTACTTTCTTAAATTTCAGTCTGAATTAGGCAATAAGAATTTCATGGTCTGAGCCACATTCAGCTCCCAGTCTTGTTTTTGCTGACTCCATCTTTGGATGCAAATAATATAATTAATCTGATTTTGGTATTGACCATCTGGTGATGTCCATGTGTAGATTCTTCTCTTGTATTGTTGGAAGAGGATTTTGCTATGACCAGCTTGTTCTCTTGACAAAACTGTGTTAGGCTTTTCCCTGCTTCTTTTTGTACTCCAAGGCCAAATTTGCCTGTTACTCCAAGTTTCTCTTGACTTCCTTCTTTTTCATTCCAGTCCCCTATAATGAAAAAAACATCTTTTTTGAGTGTTATTTCTGGAAGGTTTTGTACGTCCTCATAGAACCATTCAAATTCAGTTTATTCAGTATTAGTGGTTCAGGCAGAGACTTGGATTACTGTGATATTGAATGGTTGACTGATTATACCAGGCAAGATGTCAGAGTATAAGGATAAGCATTCATCTTCTCCTGCAAAAATTCCAAAATTACAAGTTGTTGCTGAACAAAAATTGACAGGAGAATGTAGGATCCCACTAATAAAAGATACTGACTTCCAAGGACAAAGGAGAAGCCTCAGCAAAATGGTAGGAGTGGTGAAATCACATTTAGAATCAGACCACATACCCACCAGAGATGATCAGAGGGCTCAAACCAAACCTTGTGCACACCAGGAGACCCTACAGAGACTGAGCCAGACCTGCCATTGAGTGTTTGAGTGTCTCCTGCAGAGGTACAGCTTATCAGTGGCCTGCTGCAGGGGAAGGAGCTCTGAGGGGAGCAGATCTAGGTGTGGCATAAGCCTTTTTGGAGGAGGTTGCCATTAACCCCACCATAGAACAGCCAGACTCTTAGAGGGTACAAAAAAAAGCTTGTGCACACCAGGACCCAGGAGAAAGGAGAAGTGACCCCACAAGAGACTGACCCAGACTTTCCTGTGAGTGTCCAGGAATCTCTGGTGGAGATGTGGGTCAACAGTGGCTGATGCAGGGTTGGGGGTACTGAGTGCAGCATTGTGTGCATAGGACTTTTTGAAGGAGGTTGCCATTATCTTCATTACCTCCACCATAGTTTGATCTCAGGTCAAACAACAGGGAGGGAACACAGCCTGGTCCATCAACAGAAAATTGGATTAAAGATTTACTGAGCATGGCCCTGCCCATCAGAACAAGACCTATTTTTTCCCACAGTCAGTCTCTCCCATTAGTAAGCTTCCATAAGCCACTTATTCTCATCCATCAGAGGGCAGACAGAATGAAAACCACAATCACAAAAAAACAATCAAACTGATCACATGAACCACAGCCTTGTCTAACTCAAGGAAACTATGAGCCATGCCCTGCAGGGCCACCCAAGACGGATGGGTCAAGGTGGCGAATTCTGACTAAATGTGGTGCAATGGAGAAGAGAATGTCAAACCACTTCAGTATTCTTGCCTTGAGAACCCCATGAACAGTATGAAAAGGTAAAAAGTCACTGAAAGATGAAGTACCCAGGTTAGTAGGTGCTCAATATGCTACTGGAATAGAGGAATAAATAACTCCAAAAAGAATGAAGAGACAGAGCCAAAGCAAAAACAACACCCAGTTGTGGATGTGACTGGTGATCGAAGTAAAGTCTGACGCTGTAAAGGGCAATATTGCATAGGAACCTGGAATGCTAGGATCATTAATCAAGGTAAATTGGAAATGGTCAAACAGGAGATGGCAAGAGTGAATATCAACATTTTAGGAATCAGTGAACTAAAATAGATGGGAATTGGGTAAATTTAATTCAGATGGCCATTATATCTACTACTGTGGGCAAGAATCCCTTAGAAGAAATGGAGTAGCCCTCATAGTTAATAAAAGAGTCTGAAACGCAGTACTTGGGTGCAATCTCAAAAACAACAGAATGATCTCTGTTCGTTTCCAAGGCAAACTTGCTGTCCAAGGAACACTCAAGATTCTTCTCCAACACCACAGTTCAAAAGCATCAGTTCTTCAGTGCTCAGCCTTCTTTCACAACTCCTTGGGATGTGAGCATGTGAGGCTGATTTGGATGTGAGGTCCAACTCTCACATCTATACATGAATACTGGATAATACCGTAGCTTTGGCTATACAGACCTTTGTAGTCAAAGTGATGCCTGTGTTTTTTAATATGCTGTTTACTTTGCCATAGTTTTCCTTGCAAAGGGCAAGGTTTTTTGTTTTTTTTGTTTTTTTTTTTTTTTTAATTTCATGGCTGCAATCACTATCTGCAGTGATTTTGGAGCACAAGAAAATAAAATCTGTCACTGTTTGCAGTGTTTCCCCATCTATTTGACATGAAGTGATGGGACTAGATGCCATGATCTAAGTTTTATGAATGTTGAGTATCAAGCCAGCTTTTTTCACTCTCCTCTATCACTCTCATCAAGAGGTTCTTTAGTTTCTCTTCACTTTCTCCACTAGAGAGATATCATCTGCACTCTGAGATTATTGATATTTCCCCTGACTATCTTGATTCCTGCTTGTGATTCATCCAGCCTGGCATTTTATATGATATACTCTGCATAGAGGTTAAATAAACAGAGTGACAATATAGACTTGTGGTACTCCTTTCCCAATTTTGAACCAATCAGTTGTTCCATGCCACTTCATGGATCACAGCCATGTCATGGCAAAGGAGCTGGCATAACTCAATGAAGCTATGAGCCATGCTATTCAGGGGCACCCGAGATGGTCAGGTCATAGTGAAGTATTCTGACAAAACGTGTTCCATTGGAAAAGGAAATGGCAACCCGCTCCAGTATTCATGCCTCAAGAACCATGAACAGTATGAAAGATAAAAAATATATGATGCCAGAAGATGAGCCCTCTAGGTTAGAAAAGTGAAAATGAAAGTCACTCAATCATATCCGACTCTTTGCAACCTCGTGGACTGTAGCCCACCAGACTCCTCTGTCCATGGGATTCTCAAGGCAAGAATACTGAAATGGGTTGCCATTTCATTCTCCAGGGGGATCTTCCCAACCCAGAGATCTAACCTGGGTCTCCTGCATTCCAGGCAGATCCTTTATCTTCTCAGCCACCAGGGAAGTTATCTAATATACTACTAGTGAAGAGTGAAAGACAGTTACAATAGCTCCACTAATGAGCTATGAATGAATCTGCTGAACCAAAGCAAAAATGATGCTCATTTGTGGATATGTCTGCTGGTGAAAGTAAAGTTCAATGCTGTAAAGAACTATAATGCATATTAACCTGGAATATTACATCTATTAATAAGGGGAAACAGGATGTGATCAAGCAGGAAATGGTAAGAGCGAACACTTACATCTTAGAAATCAGTGAACTAAAACAGACAGGAATGGGAGAATTTAATTCAGATGACCATTATAACTACTACCATGGGCACAAAACCCTGAGAAGAAATGGAGTAGCTCTTATAGTCAAAAAGAGTTCAAAATGTAGTACTTAGGTACAGTCTCAAAAACAACTGAATGATCTGTTTGTTTCCAACTTAAACCATTCAGAATCACAGTAATCCAAGTTTATGTTCCAATCACTGATGCAGAAGAAGCTGAAGTTTACTGGTTCTGTGAAGACCTACAAGACCTTCTAGAGCTAACACCAAAAAAAAGATGTTCTTTTCATCATGGAGATTGGAATGCACAAGTATAAAGTCCAGAGATACCCAGAATAACACGCAAGTTTGGTTTTAGAATACAAAATGAGGTGGAGGACAAAATGTGTTAACTATAAAAAAATTTAATACAGCAAAGTTATCTATTTTTTAACTTTAAGAAATTAAAACATTAAGAATATAATTTAAAGAACCTAAAAGATAAGATTTTCTATTTAAGGACCCCAGATTAATTTAAGCCTGGAGTAATGTTTTTTTTTTTTTTCCTAAGATATAGAACTAGCTTAAAGATTTTAAGCAAATACTTATTTTCCAGATATTTTACAAGATGTGTGCATACTGACAATGGATTTTTCCAAACAACTTATTATTGTTGCATTTTTAACACAAGTTTTGAAAGAAGGAGTGTTCAGAGAAGTATATTTATATGCCAAAAAGCTACATATTTTCAGAGCAAAAACATTTTGACATGAATCAATCACAGTGGAAACAAAACCCTAAGATTTTGGGCAGATATGAGCAGTAAATCTGCAGTATATAAGGATAATCTTGAGAAAATAAGTGAATGTAATTTGGGGTGCCCCTGACTTAGTGACCAACAATAGGACAGAAACAGGGCATTGATTTACAAATTTGTTTAAGATAGCTATTCATTGAGCTAATCTGTTGCTGCTGTCATAAACACAGCAATGACAATATTTTTTAAGGCTCACACTCAATAGAAAGGCCAAGAAAAATTTAAATCTTTTAACCATTGAAATAATACAGAAGGCTAAAGAAGTACATTAGTTGAAGAAAGTGATGCATATTTCATAACTAATAATTCTCACAATAATCTACTAAAGATAGCTACTAAAAGCTTACTAAGATTAGTTACAAAATGGCAAACATTCAAATACAAGAAGCCCATTATTTGTGGATGGCTGTCTAAAGAATGGGTATGCCCAGTGGCTCCGTGGTAAAGCACCAGCCTGCAATGCAGGAGACACAGGAGACATGGGTTATATCCCAGAGTCTGAAAGATTTCCTGGAGGAGGACATTCACTCCAGTATTCTTGCCAGGAAAATTCCATGGACAGAAAAGCCTGGTGGGGTACAGTCCAAGGGGTGCAAAGCATCGAACATGACTAAGCACACACACATAATCAAAGAAAACAGTCCTTTTTGTTATTTTGTGATTATTTTACTATAAATCTTTCCCAATGGGCCACAGACATCATAAGGAGAGGACTACATTCACCTGTACTTAATGATTGTATGCTTAGGCAGGAGTACTGGAGTGGGGTGCCATTGCTTTCTCCGATGCTTAGTATATAGTGCAGCAGATGTTAGCTGAGTGAATAAAGATAATTTTGCCATTATGTGGCATACATAATACAGTATATAAAGTATGCCACATGTAATATGTTTGGGATTGGACTCATTCCTCCATATTTTCATATAACAATTCTGAGGGTAAAACCGTTCTAAAATGTTCTAGTGGAAATATCACTTCAGATGCCAAACTAGTTTCTTGAAGGTGGCAATAAGTTTGGAATGAGTGGTTTATTCATCTTTATTAAGGACTCTGTGCCCACATGTGCAACATTTTGTTCGAAGACAAGGAAAAAAAGTAATTGCATTTTGTTATGGAGGAGGAGTGGGCAGTATCTAAAGAAAGAACATTATGAACAAAACTTGTTCACTTTAGAGGTAATTAACCTTCTTGTGCCATCTGCATTGCTAATGTGATGGGATTATTATAGTGTCCTAATGTATCTGAATTTCTATTCATGTTTTCTCCACTAAATAAATAAAAGTGGTTGACTAAGATGACATTTGCTTTAACTGTTCATCATAGAATTTTTTTCTAAAGCTATATTAGCCTGTTAAATGCAAACTATTAAATAGATGATATTTCATGAGAGGTTGTGAACCTAATTATACCAAATGTCATCATTTTATTTATTAAGAGGTTTTGAAAAATTGCTCAGTAAAAAGGATGAATACCTGGATTCTTATGATATTTAAATTATTCCATTAACTAAAAATAATTTTATA
The DNA here is from genome assembly GCF_032405125.1 of Capricornis sumatraensis. Classification (NCBI taxonomy): domain Eukaryota; kingdom Metazoa; phylum Chordata; class Mammalia; order Artiodactyla; family Bovidae; genus Capricornis; species Capricornis sumatraensis. The sequence continues at coordinate 126,465,429 of NC_091071.1, forward strand.
AGGCAAGTTTAATTGACAGTATACTTAATTTATATTTATAATCAATTTGAGTTATTTATGGATAATTTAGGGTTTTCCAGGTGGCACTAGTGTTAAAGAACCCACCTGGCAAAGCAGGAGACACAAGACATATATTCAATCCCTGAGTCGAGAAGATCTCCTGGAGAAGGGAATGGCAACCCACTCCAGTATTCTTGCCTGGAGAATCCCATGGACAGAGGAGCCTGGTGGACTATAGTCCATGGGGTCCCAAAGAGTCAAACATGACTGAGCACACACACACACAGACATAGTTGCATGCATATTGCAAACATCACATGTCTACCGTGAGTCATGTTAGGTTTTGAATCTTATAGGATTTAAGGAAATATCTGTTTGAAGAATCTTTATATTGCTAGAGTTGTGTTTCTTGAAAAAGACATCAGCCCAACTAAAGTATCCATGTACTTGAATCCAGCATTTACATTATAGATATATTCAGTTCTTCCTTTTGTTTTCTTAAGCCTTCAATAAAGTAATGCATGGGCTGTGTTTGAAAAGTCAATGTGCGCACTCCATTTATGTCTCTTATCAAGACTGGCCTATACATACTATTGACCAATATAAATGAGTTGTTTCTTTCATTTAGACAACATTTCATGGGCATTCTGTCGTTCAAGCTACCAAATTGTGGTTTCGTCTTTTATGCTTTTGTTGAGCTTAAAACTTGCATACAATTACAGATTATACCTTCTGATTTTTGTAAACACAAAACATAATGGGCTTTTCCCCAACTATTTTTTTTAACCCTGGATGTCATTAATGTAAAACACGGATCAGAAATAATTTGTAACTTAGGAAAATTCTTACCTCTCCACAAAATTGGAACTAAATTAATCAAAGAGAAAATCATAGCTTGAGTTTATTTTAGAGAATGTGTAAATAATAAAAACATGAATAATGAAGATCAACTGCACTTCAATGCTGTTCACTTGTTGTTATTGTAACTGTTTTTGTTTAAGACAGTCATAACAGTGAAACTCAGATATTGACTCATTTTTCATGCTAATCAATAGAAAAGTTCATCCCTTTAAACTGAAATATTAGTCTCTCACTGTGTATTGCATTTAATGGTATCTGAGTTCAACTTAGGATTTAAGGATAGAAGGCATATCAAATCCATCAAAGATACATATTAATAAGCACAAATCATTATATACTACAAATATTCATAAGCCTATTTTTAAGTTAGCCTTGGAGAATGTCTAAATCATGCATTTTTCCTTTATAAACTGTACATTTATGCTGAACTTTCTATAATTTGAAAAGTGTTAATTAATGTTTATATTTTATTTGGATTTTAAGATTAAATATTCACTTGTTTAAAACAAAACAAAATAATACAGCTGTCTGATTACTATAAGCCAATAAGAAGGACATCAGGGTAAACATGGAGCATGATCAACAGGGGCATAATCTATTAATTTATGATCCTTAAGGGATATCAACCAGTTAAAGTATTTTAACTATAAAATTCCTGGTGATTGCTGTAATTATGGATAAGAGAATGATATGAAATCTGGCTCTAATTACAGCTCTTTCATGGCACTACAGCAGAATGTCAGAAGGCTTCTGAAAATATTACATTTCAGGACTATTAAATACATTTGGTTTTACTTGATGATGAAACTTTACTCCTTCAAATGTGAGGAATCTCATGTGAATAAAAGCAATTATATATATAGGCTAAGATTTAAAGCATACTGTTGAGACTTACAGTTTGTTCAAATTTGGTAGTGGTGGTAAGTTGAAGAATGATTTCAAATAATTAAGTAAAATTTAATTATTTTTAATTTTATAATGATTTTCTTATAAAGGTAATATCATTTTAATTCATTTTCCATGATTATATGAGCCCATTTAGCATGATTATAAAATTTTGTATGGGGCTTCAAAGGTGGCACTAGTGGTAAAGAATCCACCTGCCAATGCAGGAGACCTAAGAGATGTGGGTTCCTTCAATCCTTGGGTTGGGAAGATCCCCTGAAAGAGGGCACAGGAATTCATTCCAGTATTTTTGCCTGGGGAATCTCAGGGACAGAGGATCCTGGCTTGTTACAGTCCATAGAGTCACAAAGAGTCAGACACTACTGAAGCAACTTAGCACACATGCACACAGAAAACTTTATACAAACTTGAATATTCAATATTGTTAATTCATATATGTCTTATTATTTGAATTATAGGTGCTTGATAAATAATGTGCTGTGAATTCTGGCATATATAAAAGAAATACAGCTATAATTCCTTGTGAAACTCACATATTTATTGAAGGAAAGCCACATTTCACATGGGTACATGTACTAAGAGCTACATCTATTTATGCTAAAATACATTAAACTAGCCGTTTTATATTTTTAGCACAAAAAATGTTCTATAGACTACTTACAACATGTTCTGAAAAATGAAGTGATATATTCAGTTCAGTGCAGTTCTGTAGCTCAGTCGTGTCCAACTCTTTGTGACCCTGTGAATCATGGCATGCCAGGCCTCCCTGTCCATCGCAATTCCCAGAGTTCACTCAGACTCACGTCCATCGATTCAGTGATGCCATCCAGCCATCTCATCCTCTGTCGTCCCCTTCTCCTCCTGCCCCCAATCCTTCCCAGCCTCAAAGACTTTTCCAATGAGTCAACTCTTCGCATGAGGTGGCCTAAGTACTGGAGTTTCAGCTTTAGTATCATTCCTTCCAAAGAAATCCCAGGGCTGATCTCCTTCAGAATGGGCTGATCTCCTTCAGAATGGACTGGTTGGATCTCCTTGCAGTCCAAGGGACTCTCAAGAGTCTTCTCCAACACCACAGTTCAAAAACATCAACTCTTCGGTGCTCAGCCTTCTTTAGAGTCCAACTCTCACATCCATACATGATTACTGGAAGAACCATAGCCTTGACTAGATGGACCTTAGTCGGCAAAGTAATGTCTCTGCTTTTGAATATGCTTATCTAGGTTGATAATAGCTTTTCTTTCAAGGAGTAAGTGTCTTTTAATTTCTTGGGTGCAGTCACCACCTGCAGTGATTTTGGAGCCCAAAATAATGAAGTCTGACACTGTTTCCACTGTTTCCCCATCTATTTCCCATGAAGTGATAGGACCAGATGCCATGATCTTTGTTTTCTAAATGTTGAGCTTTAAGCCAACTTTTTCACTCTCCTCTTTCACTTTCATCAAGAGGCTTTTTAGTTTCTCTTCACTTTCTGTCATAAGGGTGGTGTCATCTGCATATCTGAGATTATTGATGTTTCTCCTGGCAATCTTGATTCCAGCCTGTGTTTCTTCCAGTCCAGTGTTTCTCATGATGCACTCTACATATAAGTTAAATAAGCAGGGTGACAATATACAGCCTTGACCTACTCCTTTTCCTGTTTGGAACCAGTCTGTTATTCCATGTCCAGGTCTAACCATTGCTTCCTGACCTGCATACATATTTCTCAAGAGGCATGTCAGGTGGTCTGGTATTCGCATCTCTTGAAGAATTTTCCACAGTTTATTGTGATCCACACAGTCAAAGGCTTTGGCATAGTCAATAAAGCAGAAATATATTTTTTTCTGGAACTCTCTTGCTTTTTTCCATGATCCAGAGGATGTTGGAAATTTGATCTCTGGTTCCTCTGCCTTTTCTAAAACCAGCTTGAACATCAGGATGTTCATGGTTCACATATTGCTGAAGCCTGGCTTGGAGAATTTCGAGCATTACTTTACTAGCATGTGAGATGAGTGCAATTGTGTGGTAGTTTGAGCCTTCTTTGACATTGCCTTTATTTGGGATTGAAATGAAAACTGACCTTTTCCAGCCCTGTAGCCACTGCTGAGTTTTCCAAATTTGCTGGCATATTGACTGCAGCACTTTCACAGCATCATCTTTCTGGTTTTTAAATAACTCAACTGGAATGCCATCATCTCCACTAGCTTGTTCGTACTGATGCTTTCTAAGGCCCGTTGGACTTCACATTCCATGATGTCTGGCTCTAGATGAGTGATCACACCATCATGATTACCTGAGTTGTGAAGATCTTTTCTGTACAGTTCTTTGGTGTATTCTTGCCACCTCTTCTTAATATCTTCTGCTTCTGTTAGGTCCATACCATTTCTGTCCTTTACCGAGCCCATCTTTGCATAAAATGTTCCCTTGGTATCTCCAATTTTCTTGAAGAGATCCCTAGTCTTTCCCATTCTGTTCTTTTCCTCCTTTTCTTTGCATTGATCGCTGAAGAAGGCTTTCTTATCTCTTCTTGCTATTCTTTGGAATTCTGCATTCAGAAGCTTATATCTTTCCTTTCCTCCTTTGCTTTTCACTTCTCTTCTTTTCACAGCTATTTCTAAGGCCTCCCCAGACAGCCATTTTGCTTTTTGGGATTTCTTTTCCATGGGGATGGTCTTGATCCTTGTCTCCTGTACAATGTCACGAACCTCATTCCATAGTTCATCAGGCACTCTATCTATCAGATCTAGGCCCTTAAATCTATTTCTCACTTCCACTGTATAATCATAAGGGATTTGATTTAGGTCATACCTGAATGGTCTAGTGGTTTTCTCTACTTTCTTCAATTTAAGTCTGATATTGGTTATAAGGAGTTCATGATCTGAGCCACAGTCAGCTCCTGGTCTTGTTTTTGTTGACTGTATAGAGCTTCTCCACCTTTGGCTGCAAAGAATATAATCAGTGTGATTTCAGTGTTGACCACCTGGTGATGTCCATGTGTAGAGTCTTCTCTTGTGTTGTTGGAAGAGGGCATTTGCTATAACCAGTGCATTTTCTTAGTAAAACCCTATTAGTCTTTGCCCTGCTTCATTCCGCATACCAAAGCCAAATTTGCCTGTTACTCCAGGTGATTCCTGACTTCCTACTTTTGCATTCCAGCCCCCTGTAATGAAAAGGACATCTTTTTGGGTGTTAGTTCTAAAAGGTCTTGTAGGTCTTCATAGAACTGTTCAACTTCAGCTTCTTCAGCGTTACTGGTTGGGGTATAGACTTGGATTACCATGATATTGAATGGTTTGCCTTGGAAACAAACAGAGATCATTCTGTCATTTTTGAGATTGCATCCAAGTACTGCATTTTGGACTCTTTTGACCACGATGGCTACTCTATTTCTTCTGAGGGATTCCTGCCCACAGCAGTAGATATAATAGTCATCTGAATTAAATTCACCCATTCCAGTCCATTTTAGTTCACTGATTCCTAGGATGTTGTATTAGATTTTAAAAATTAAATGAGCTTATGTGGGCTTTTTAAAGAGAGGAATCATAGAATGCTTATTTCTCAGATTTTCCCAAGAAAAAATAATGCAAAATTTAAATAACATATTAAAATTTAACTAAGAATTAAAAGCAATATAGTACTTTCACAAAACATTTAATCTTTATCATTATCAATTAACTCTCAGTTTTCAAATGTGTTAATGAACATCTCCACCTACCTAGTATATACTTCAAAAGATCTTGTATATTCATCATTTAGTTATGATCATGATCAAGCTTACTGAAGTTATTACTCTAAATACCTTAATGATATGAAAAAATAAGAATCAGAATAATACTTATTAACACTTTGACACATTGCCAAAGTGGCTAATTTACACCCAGGGAGTAATTTACAAATGGTGAGCATCTGGATGGTTACATATTAAGCTTCCTCAGGTGAATGATTTAAGGTAATACTCAGAAATACTTTAAAGACATGACACCTGCTCTATAACAGTTTGCAAAACTAAGGACAAGCACATGCTGATTTATATAATCAATGTTATAATGAAACACAAATAAATTAGAAAATCTCACCATGTTAAATTATGAAATAAATTCATCATAGAATAGAATGGCATTTTATATACCATTTTAGTTTTATATACATATATATAAACGTGTTTATGTGTATGCATCTAAACGTGCTTTAGTATAAAATCTTTTTTTAATTTTTTTTTTTACTTTACAATACTGTATTGGTTTTGCCATACATTGACATGAATACACCACAGGTGTACATGAGTTCCCAACCCTGAAGCCCCCTTCCACCACCCTCCCCATATCATCTTTCTGTGTCATCCCAGTGCACCAGCCCCAAGCATCCTGTATCCTGTATTGAACCTAGACTAGCGATTTGTTTCTTACATGATAGTATACATGTTTCAATGCCATTCTCCCAAATCATCCCACCCTCTCCCTCTCCTACAGAGTCCAAAAGTCTGTTCTTTACATCTGGGTCTCTTTTGCTGTCTCGCATACTGGGTTATCATTACCATCTTTCTAAATGCCATATATATGTGTTAGTATACTGTATTGGTGTTTTTCTTTCTGGCTTACTTCACTCTGCATAATTAGCTCCAGTTTCATCCACCTCATTAGAACTCATTCAAATGTATTTTTTTTAATGGCTGAGTAATACTCCATTGTGTATATATACCACAGCTTTCTTATTCATTCATCTGATGATGGACATCTACTTGCTTCCATGTCCTGGCTATTATAAACAGTGCTGCGATGAACATTGCGGTACATGTGTCTCTTTGAATTCTGGTTTCCTTTTTTTAAAAAGAAATATAGTTTCATTATTAGCTAAGAAAATTGAACAAACGAGGAGTTGTGAGAACTGTCCCCTCGAGATACATTTTTCTTCCAGATTTTATGTCTATTTGATAAAATGATGAAATTTAAGCCTATAATGTAATGAAATTATTCAAATTTTCCTACACTTACTCTTTGGAAGAAAAGTTATGACCAACCTAGATAGCATGTTGAAAACCAGAGACATTAATTTGCCAACAAAGGTCCGTCTACTCAAGACTATGGTTTTTCCAGTGGTCATGTATGGATGTGAGAGTTGGACTGTGAAGAAAGCTGAGCACTGAAGAATGGATGCTTTTGAACTGTGGTGTTGGATAAGACTCTTGAGAGTCCCTTGGACTGCAAGGAGATCCAACCAGTCCATTCTGAAGGAGATCAGCCCTGGGATTTCTTTGGAAGGAATGATGCTAAAGCTGAAACTCCAGTACTTTGGCCACCTCATGTGAAGAATTGACTCATTGGAAAAGACCCTGATGCTGGGAGGGATTGGGGGCAGGAGGAGAAGGGGACGACAGAGGAAGAGATGGCTGGATGGCATCACTGACTCGATGGATGTGAATCTGAGTGAACTCTGGGAGTTGGTGATGGACATGGAGGCCTGGCGTGCTACGATTCATGGGGTCGCAAAGAGTCGGACACGACTGAGCAACTGAACTGAACTGACTGAAAGACCATAATTCCTATAGGCCCCTTAAAACAGCTATCAAAACACATGCAGTGAGGTATTCCCTAAATTTAATCTTCTGATACAAATACAATTATCCAATAGTGTATCTATTTGCCTTTTACATACATCTCCCCAATTCAGAAGGTAATTTTTCTCTTCTTTTACTTTGCTTTCCTTGCATTCAATTAATCCCAAGATGTAACTCCAATCCTGCTATTTACAAGAATTTAAAATTTTTTCTTTTTAATTTTTACAAATATAATCTTTATAAAAACCTTTACTGTCTTGCTCTTGCAAAACTATACAGACTCATCACTGTGCCATTTCCTATTCCTACATGATAGGCTTCTTGTGATCCTCTGAATTTGCCATTTTTCTTATTTTTGCACATTCTATTCACTCTTTTTCTAATAACTTATCTCCATTTCCATCTGCTAAATTTGTGTTTTTCCTTTAAAACATTATTTAAATATAATCCTTTCTGCAAAGACCTGCTTTATACCTTCAAGCTCAACTTCTAGCACATTCGCTAGACTCTCTTAGTACTTCAGTTCAGTTCAGTTCAGTTCATTTCAGTTCAATCGCTCAGTTGCGTCCGACTCTTTGCAACCCCATGAATCACAGCACGCCAGGCCTTCCTGTCCATCACCAACTCCCGGAGTTTACCAAAACTCAGGTCCATCGAATCGATGATGCCATCCAGCCATCTCATCTTCTGTCATCCTCTTCTCCTGTCCCCAACCCCTCCCAGCATCAGGGTCTTTTCCCATGAGTCATTACTTAATAGGGCTATATTATTATAAATATCAATTACTTTCCTGCATATTTATCTTTATTATCCTGTGTGGTCCTTGATGTAGGTTAACTGTCTTGTTTTTTAAGATACCCAAATCTTTGCATATTTATAGGTTTTTATTAAATATGTGTTTGAAAAGGGAATACTTTGAATCCAAAGGATTCAACCTTGTTATTAAATGGATAAATTGAATAGAGTAGTTCAGTCAGTTTGTTTCAAGCCACTGCCCAACTATTAATACTGAGCCTATGACTCACTATCTAAGATTTTATTAATATTATAGGAGGGCAATACTACAAGATGTCCTTTTCCATACTGATCTGAATAAGCTGTACTGTGGTTACAGATATACCATACAGACCTCCAAATTGTAGTGATTTAGCTGGCAACCTACTCCAGTGTTCTTGCCTGGAGAATCCCAGAGATGGGGGAGCCTGATGGGCTGCCATCTATGGGGTCGCACAGAATCGGACACACCTGAAGCGACTTAGCAGCAGCAGCAGCAGCACCAGAAAAGGTTATTTCTTGCACAGATGAAGTTAAATACGAGTCTGCTAATATTCTTCTTCGTGACTTAGGGTTTAGACTTCCTCCATTTTGATGCTTTATCAACTTAATATTTGACTTCCCAGATCTCAGTGTCAAGATTATTATTCAATTTTATACTTGGGAAAAAACAGATATTATAGATAGACTTGACCATTGATTAGTAAGTAGGTAATTTAGCTTCAATTCAGATATTTAACCACTGTGTTTTACAGCCAACCAAGATGCCAGCATGCATGCCAAGTTGCTTCAGTCATGTCCTACTCTGCGTGACCCCACGGACAGCAGCCCACCAGGTTCCTCTGTACATGGGATTCTTTACTCAAGAATACTGGAGTGGGTTGTCATTTCCTTCTCCAGCCAACGAAGATAATACATAATAAAAGGTTTATATTTCCTGGCCCATAGCAGGATCTCAGTAAATCTTATTTTCTCCATTTTATCTATCAGACTGAAAGATCTTTGAATATAAATGTTTTTTTTTTCTTATTAGTCTTTTTCTTTTCAATATTAGCATGAGAACTGGTAACAATAGACAGTCAATAAAATTAATTTAATGATATTGTCATGGGAAAGCTATAGGAAGCTAAATAAAGGAAACTAAATATAGTTTATTTTCTTCCTTATGCATAGATATCCTCACCTATTAAAATACACATTAAAACTTTTATGTTATAGTGAAATACATTATGCACTGTATATTTCATTCCAAATATTTTAAATTTATTTCAAACAGTGAATTTGCTTGATTTTAGATTATGTTCCATTTTGTGATTGTTAAAGTAGTCTCATATGTGAAATCTGAAATTTTAACTGTGGGAAAAAATAATCCTGTCTAGAGTTTGCTACTGAGAATTCAAGGAGCACTGTATCTAGAAAATTGCTTTTAGAGGGCTAACAATTAAATCACATGCATAAACACAAATACACACACAGTGTTTAAGTGTAACTTCAGTTCAGTCGCTCAGTCATATCTGACTCTTTATGAACCCATGAATCGCCGCACGCTAGGCCTCTCTGTCCATCACCAACTCCCAGAGTTCACTCAGATTCACGTCCATCGAGTCCGTGATGCCATCCAGCCATCTCATCCTCTGTCGTTCCCTTCTCCTCCTGCCCCCAATCCCTCCCAGCATCAGGGTCTTTTTCAATGAGTCAGTTCTTCGTATAAGGTGGCCAAAGTACTGGAGTTTCAGCTTTAGCATCATTCCTTCCAAAGAAATCCCAGGGCTGATCTCCTTCAGAATGGACTGAGTGGATCTCCTTGCAGTCCAAGGGACTCTCAAGAGTCTTCTCCAACACCACAGTTCAAAAGCATCCATTCTTCAGTGCTCAGCTTTCTTCACAGTCCAACTCTCACATCCATACATGACTACTGGAAAAACAATAGCCTTGACTAGATGGACCTTAGTCAACAAAGTAATGTCTCTGCTTTTGAATATGCTATCTAGGTTGGCCATAACTTTTCTTCCAAGGAGTAAGCATCTTTTAAGTTCATGGCTGCAGTCAAAAATGGTTTAATTCTGCCCAAAGTAAAGGTCTCAGAGATGCCAACAAATTCAGCTACATTGCAGACCAGAAATGTCTGGGCACTATAATTAATAATGTATGAATACTCAATTGCTCATTTGGGTCTGGCTCTTTGTGATGCCCTAGACTGTAGCCCACCAGGCTCCTCCATCAATGAAATTTTCCAGGCAAGAATACTGGAATGGATTGTTATTTCCTACTGCAGGGGATCTTCCCGATTCAGGGACTGAACCCACATCTCTTGCATCTCCTACATTGGCAGGCAGATTCTTCACTGCTGAGCCACTTGGGAAGCACAAACAACCCTGCCCAGATTGTGCAGCACTGAAGAAGAGGCATTTTTTTTCAAATTAGATATTTCCTTGTTACTTTTGTCTCTCCATAAGCATATTCTTTTCCATTGTGGTTTATCATAGGATATTGAAATAGCTTCCTGTGCTATACAGTAGGACCTTGTTGCTTATTCATTCTATATATAATAGTTTACACCTGATAATTTCAAACTTCAATCCTTTCCTCCTCCATCACCCTCCTTCTTGGAAACCACAAATTTATTCTCTATATCTGTGAGTTTGTTTTTGTTTCTTAGATATCTCCATTTATGTCATATTTTAGATTTCACATTTAACTGATATCATATGATCTTTATCTTTCTCCTTCTGACTTAGTTTTCTTAGTATGATAATCTCAAGGCCCATGCATGTTGCTGAAAAAGGCATTATTTAATTATTTTAATGGCTTAATAATATATACATGTATATATTATGACATTTTATATATAATATATAATTTTAATGGCTATTATATATATATACATACATACACACACACACACATATATATATATATTTACACATTACATCTTTATCCGTTTGTCTGTCGATGAATGCTTAGGTTGTTTTCATGTCTGGACTATTGTAGATAGTGCTGGTATGAACACCAGGTGCATGTATCTTTTTAAACTATAATTTTGTTTGGGAATATGCCCAGGAGTGGGATTGCCAAATCATTCAGTAGTTCTATTTTTAGTTTTTTAAGGAACCGTCATACTGTTTTCCATAGTTGCCAAACCCATATATGTTGCCACCAACAGTTTGAGAGGGTTACCTTTTCTCCACACCCTCTTTAGCATTTATTATTTGTACACATGTTAATGATGGACTGTTGTGAGGGTTTACAAATAATTTCTTCCAGTCTGTAGCTGTCTTTTCATGTTGTTTATGGTTTCCTTTTCTGTGCAAGAGCTTGTAACTTTGATTAGGCCCCATTTTTAAAATTTTTTGCTTTTATTTCTATTGCTTGGGGGACTAACTTTAGAAATCATTGATATGATTTCTGTCAGAGAATATTTTGCCTATGTTGTCTTCTAGGAGTTTTATGATATCTCATCTTTAATTAAGCCTTTAAACTATGTTGAGTTAATTTTTTGTGTATGGTGTGGGGTTGTGTTCTAGCTTCATTGATTTACATGTAGAAGTCCAACTTTCCCAACTCCACTTGCTAAAGAGACTCTTTTTTCCCCATTGCATATTCTTGCTTCCTTTGTTGAAGATTAATTGTATATAGGTGTGTGTTTTATTTTTGGATTTTCTGTACTGTTCCTTTGACCATATGTCTATTTCTGTCCCAATAACATGCTGTTTTGATGGATGTAGATTTGTATTACTAAGTCTAGGAGGATTATGCCTCCTGCTTTCTTCTTTTTCCTTCAGAATGTCTCTGGCAGTCTGGGTTATTTACGGTTTCATATGAAATTTAAGATTTTGTTTTAGTTCTGTGAAAAACTGTCATAGGTATTTTGATAGGTATTGCATTAAATCTTCAGATTGGTTTGGGTATTATAACCATGTAAATGATATCAATTCTTCCAATCCAAATACATGTGGTATCTTTCTATTTCTTTGAATCATCTATTTCTTTTAGTAATGTTTTGTAGTTCTCAGCATATGTCTTTTGCCCACTTGGTGATATTCATTCCTAAGTATTTTTTAATGCAACTTAAAAGGCGTTATTTGTTTACATTTATTTTCTAATATTTCATTGTTAGTGTAAAGAAATGCAGCTAACTTCTATATGTTAATCTTATATCCTGTTACCTTGCTGAATTCATTTATCAGTACTGGTAGATTTTGTGTAAAGTATTTAGGGTTTTCTATATATAGTATGCCATCTGTGTATAATGACAGTTCATCTCTTCCATACCAATTTGATTATCTTTTACTTCTTTTATATGCCTTATTGTTGTGGCTAAGACTTACAAAACTATGCTGAAGGGATGTGATGAAAATGGGTATTTTTGTCTTTTTCCAGATTTTAGTGAGAAAGCTTTCAGCTTTTCAACATTGAATATTATATTGGCTGTGGATTTCTCACAAATAGCTTTCATTATGTTGAAATATGTTCCCTCTATACCCACTTTCATAAAGATATGATCTACCCCCTGACCCTATTTGGAAAACCTTCCCCATAGAGTACAGCAGGATGAGAATCTGAAATAACTTCTAGTATGCCCTACTAGATATCACCTATTATATCTAGTAGAAAGTGGTAACACTTTTAATTGACAATTAGTATAATTGTGGATGAATTTCCCAGGTGGTGCTAATGGTATGATCCTTGGGTTGGGAAAGTCCTCTAAAGGAGAATATGACAACCAATTCTATTCTTCCCTGGAGAATCCCATGGATAGAGGAGCCAAGCAGAATATGATAGGGTTGCAAAGAGTCAGGCCTGACTGAAGCGACTTAGCAACAGCAGCAGGAGCATAACTGGATGGCTTCTGATTTCATTTTTATTTCTCTGTATTGTGTTTAAATAATTCAAAGTATTCCCCTGATTTCATGATACTAAATTGTAATGCAGTTGTCATTTTATTGAAAGTGTACAAGAGCCCCATGAAGTTTATAAAGCATACCCTTATATAGCTTCAATTGCTAGAGTTAAAATTAATGTTATAAAAAAAAATATGCTTTCACAGTTTACCTTGTAAAGGTAAGTATTTAATTCTCACTCTTAACTTTTATCTAACAAATTAAGAAAAAGAGAAACCTACAGAAACTGTGTTCTGGTCCTGGTTGAACTCACCTTTGGCCAGTCCCATAGCTACCCAGATTATTAGTGAACTAGTTAAAGATATGTGTTTGGCTTCTATTCTATAACCAACAAAAATGACTGTACCTTAATGCCAATTTACATGAACAAAAAGATTTACAATTGTTTGAGACAGTGTCAAAAATTTAACACATACTCAAAATAGAAAGAAGAAAAGATACTGTAATAGAAATTTACATTGATTCTATTTAAAGTTTTTTTTTTTTTTTTTCCATTTTTAAACACGAAATTTCAGGGCTGTATAGTAAAGCAATCTTTTATAATTTGCTTAAGTGGTAACTAACTGGTTGCCAGATATGCAGTTTTCTGCACAGAAAATTATTGAGGAAAAGATAAAAGATTTTTATTGTAGGGAAAGGAAATTTACAGAATTATAAAGCAAAATATTAGTTCTCAATTCAATGTTGAAATAAAGTCAATCTTTGAAACTGATTTACTGTCATTGCAATCAGTAAGAGAATATAACACATAGTTTTAAAATCATTCTTAAATTCTGATTTCACATGAATATGTATGAAAATAATAAGCAACTGTGTCAACTCTTCAGTATTAATGAACTTGTTTTGCCCTATGTGAAGTTTATTTGCAGATACATGGATCACTGAATTAATATAGAGAAGGCTAGATTTAGAAGTATTAATAGAAATTTAGGATCTTTATTTCCTTTTCAACATGTTTATTATATAAGCTTCCTGTGCATAATTGAAAAATAAATTACTTTATGATGCAACTTGACATCTAAGAATCTGGCTTCTACACTGGAAGAACATTAGAGACACTAAAATTTCACTAGAGCAAAGGAAAAAAAATCAGTGTTTTCTTTAGTATCTCACTATGGGGCTGTTTTTGGAGTTTTCTTTTGTTTTATTTGGATTTTAATTCACTGAAAACTTTACTGTTGCAGAATGTGGCTCAAGTGAGATTTTGGATACTAAGGCTTCCTTGCCAAAGAGAAATAGATTTAATATCCTTCTGGTTTTAAAATCAAAGTAAAGGATTCATGTCTTTGGCCTCATACTATGGAAGACTGTTTAATCTTGTCTTTAACACCTATTTGAGAGACATACTAATAACAATCACACCAAGGGGATCCACTCAACCATTAGAAGACCAATGAAAACAGCAATAAGAAAGATAATAAAGACAGTTTCACGTATAAAAAATTTATTGGTTTTCAAAGTTGGGATCTGTGCCAGAAAAGAAAACACTAAGGACTAGCTAGGGGCAACAAGTGTGATCAAATATATTCCTGGCAGAAGACGCATAAGAGAATACTCAGATGCAATTACAGGAGATGTCACCTCTTATGAATTACAGTTTGCAGAATCCATTTGTAAAACACTTCTGGGAATTTCCTCTCCTCATAAAAACAATGCTTCTGTTTGACACTATCATAAAGAACAAGTAAATATTAAGTAAAGATTAGAATCATAAAAAAATAACCTTTCATGGCAAGACAATTTCTGAAATTTCAACTTTTTCAAGTTATTTATGTTTTCATTTGGAGAAAATTAAGGAATAATTGTGAAAAAAAAATTCCTAAGAAATTATTAAAAGTCTTTCCATTAAAGACATAGTAATTTATTCAATAGCATATTTAAAATGGGCTTCCCTGGGGGCTCAGTGGTAAAGAATCTGCCTACCAAACAGGAGACACAGGAGTCTCAGGTCCCATCACTGGGTCAAGAAGATACCCTTGGAAAAGGAAATGGCAACCCACTCCAGTATTCTTGCCTGGGAAATCCCAGGACAGAGGGGCCTGGAGAGCTACAGTCCATCCACACGGTCACAAAGAGTCAGACATGATTGAGCATGCATGTATATTTGAAATATTTCAAAATTAACTTACTGTAGACTAATTATCTAATTAATTAATTAATTAGAATCAAGTCTGAGTGTATATATGCAGAGCAAATGAAGATATATACATAAATTAAATTTGTGTTTTTTGACTAAACTTAACTATTTCCACCTGACTAACCAGATTATTAAGTTTATAAGATTCCTATATTAAATAGTTCATCTTTTTTTTTTTTTTTCCCAAGGAGGAAATCTAGTCAAGCAGATAGGGACATGACAGTAGTCAAAAACATACTCAAATCCTGGAAAAACATAAAAGTATAGAGAAATTTCAGCCTAATAAGCAAATTTGTGAAAGGATTTCTTCAAAATAAAAAACTGAATGATTATTAAATAGTAAAAATATAAGAATATGGTGTTTATAACATGTTTTTGGCTACTTGAATTGTATAAAATTAAGAAAAAAGTCATAATATTATGAGAAACTAACGTTTCACATACTTTGTTAAAGGGGTAGAAATATTTTCATAAATTTCTCAGGAAAATATATGTAATTATAACTAATTAAGTTTAATGATTAAATTTAGTTTCACAAAATGATAATGAAGCCATTTCTGAAATCCAGCTAATTCTCGCCAGTTTCTTGAGTGTTTAACACTAGAGAATTTATTATAAATGATATTTATTGTGAATTCTACTACTATATGTCTTTGCTCAGGCTGCCATACAAAATACCATAAATTAAATAGCTTAACAGCAGAAATTTGTTTCTCTCAGTTTGGAAGCTATGTATCTGAGATCAGCATGCAAGCATGGAAGGTTTTTGGTGAGAGTTCTGGTGGCTTGCACATGGGAGAGAGAGAGAGAGAGAGAAAGAAATTTCTCTGTTCTCTCCTATAAAGACATTAGTCCCACAATAAGGATTCCACTAATAACCTAATAAATCTTGTTACTGCCCAAATGCTGTATCTCCAAATACTGTCACCTTGTGTGTGTGCTGTTTGAGCTTTAGTATTATATATAAACTTTGGTTAAACACAACTATTCAATCCATAACAATATAATTGCACCCCTCTGTGCAAATGGAACACTGAAGAA
The DNA here is from genome assembly GCF_032405125.1 of Capricornis sumatraensis. Taxonomy (NCBI): domain Eukaryota; kingdom Metazoa; phylum Chordata; class Mammalia; order Artiodactyla; family Bovidae; genus Capricornis; species Capricornis sumatraensis. Next base: position 126,481,579 of record NC_091071.1, read on the forward strand.
TCACTTACCTAGTCTACTTTTTGCCCACTTTCAAATAAGAAGCATTGAAATAAACCACTAGTTCATATGTATAAATTCATACTATAGTTGTTCTACAGTGGACAGGTGAAGGAGAGGCAAGTACAATGAGTCGGAATTTTCTCAAAGGAAGAAATGCCTTGAGGTTGATGCCACTATAAAAATATGCATTTTTAAGTAGCAAAATCACTTAATAGAACAACTTATTAGAACCATAATAATAATAATGTCCCAGTTTTAATATTTTCCTTAGTGGAGAATAGAATTATACTCTTACTGATATTGATAACATTTGAGTACACAACTTATAAAAGGATTAAACCATAATTGTGAAAGACATATTTTCAGCAGAAAAAATTATGAACCTATTATATAAATAGCATTTTATTAACAGTAATTCAGATTTTTGTCTGATATTTAGAAAGGCATTTGCTTTAGACATTTGCATAACAAATTCTTTAACTCTAGACTAGTAATGTCCAATATAAAAATAATGGAATATCATATAATTTAAATAATTTTAAGTACTATCTTTTAAAATATAGCATAGTATGACAGTGAAGAAGGAGGTGGAATCTTAATAATATATCTTATTTAAACCAATATTTCTAAAATATTATTTCAGCATTAAATCAAAGATTATTAAGATGTTTTCATACTGTCTTCAAAATATTTTAAATTTATAGCACATTTTATCAGACACATTTCAAATGCTTAATAGCTATATTTGACTAGTGGCTACTGTATGAGATACTACTGTTCTAGTCTTTTTATTTAAAGGAGATTAGATAGATAAAGTCATATAGATTATAGACTGGATTGAAAATATTCAAGTCACAACTAAATGCAGCATTTTTCTCAGACAATGATACACAATAAGTCACAAAATTGAAATTACATGGAAAATGCGGAAAATACAAGTCCTGAAAACAGAAGAAATCCTAGAATCCTATTGTCATATATTATTTTGTGTGAATACACACCAAACTGTACTAACAGATTCTAAAATTGGTACCAAATGCCTTAATGAGTGAGATAATCCAAGTACCTCACTTGGAAGGTTTTGGGAGTTGACCCTTCTCTGAGAATTTTGTTGATTTACACTAGACATACTGACATGGATTCCTCTAAAGGCTGAACATACTCAAAATCCATTTTGCAGGGCAAAGAAATAGGAAATTATGTTAATTTGGGTAAAACCTAGAGGGATTTGTTAAAAGACTGGATGAAGTATGGGAAAATTGAATATGCCTACCCTATCTGTTCCAGACATGAAAGAAAGTTATATTGTGCCTAATTGCATAATTTCCTGTCTAATGTTGAGAATACTTCATGATAATAATGTCTGTGATATTAAATATTGAAATAGAAAGGGATGCAATGCTTTAGATATTTTTGCTTTGAGCTTCTCACAATAGCTATGTCTCTAAATGTACTGTTTTTAATTATTCACTGCTTTCTCACATTCCTCTTTTATATTTATAAATTCTTTGCAGTCAATATAGATAATTCGTGGTCTTCCCTTGCAGCTCAGCTGATTGCTTCATTTTTTAGATTAGCCCCCAATACAGAGGCCATGTGCCACGTAATCCTGTTGAATATTGGTGATTAACTCAGGGGTGGGTGGGTAACTTAGCCAAATGTACCAGATGTAAAATTAAAAAAAAAAAAAAAAGTTTAATATTTGCCATTAGTGAAAAAAGAATGAAATGTCACTGTATATGAAATTCATTTCTGTGAATTTTGGTGAGAAGATCCATGAATTTCTACTGTTGAATTCCCTTGGAGAGAACTGGTTTCATCACATCCTTAGCTAAGGTAATTCAGCTAATTTCTTATATTATGCCTGAAGCCTCAGAAACTTCCAATAATTTGCCTCATTAATTTAACTAGCTAGAATAAGTTTCTGTGTCTGTACTTACAATAAATTTAGCTAACTCGCAAATTACGACCAGTTGTATTTGCCAGGCTTTCACTGTTCTATCAAGCCAGAAGCTTCAGGATGGTGAAGAACATCAGGATCATCATAAAGAAAAAAACTACAGAAAATAAATGCATTTAGAATTAGCTATTGGGTATATTTGGGCAAAAGGCAATGTGCTTCCCCTCCCAATCACAAGATGGGATTCTTTTTATCAATAAATAAAATTGGTGCTTATGTGCTCTGTCATGTCCAACTCTTTGAAACCAGGCTCCTCTCTCCATAGGATTTTCCAGGCAAGAATACTAGAGTGGGGATACTCCTTCAGGGGATCTTCCCAACCCAGAGACTGAACCTGGGTCTCTTATGTACCCTGTATTGTCAGGTGGATTGTTTACCACTGATGCCACATGGTAATCCTTTTACCAGTAAGTTTATAGCAAATTACCTTGAACCATGGACACTGAGGAGAAAACTGAAGAGACAGGAGGTTTTGGAGATAGAGTACTATGGACTGAATATTTCCCTCAAACACAAATTCATATATTGAGGTTTTAAATCCCTTTGTAACTATCTTTGGAGATAAAGTTTATAGGAGGATTAGGTTAAATGATATTATAAAAATATACATGGAATTTAGAAAGAAAGTAATGATAACCCTGTATGAGAGACAGCAAAAGAGACACAGATGTACTGAACAGTCTTTTGGACTCTGTGGGAGAGGGCAAGGATGGAATGATATGGGAGAATGGCATTGAAACATGTGAAATATCATATGTGAAACAAATTGCAAGTCCAGGTTTGATGCATGATACAGGATGGTCGGGGCTGGTGCACTGGGATGACCCAGAGGGATGGGATGGGGAGGGAGGTGGGAGGGGGTTTCAGGATGGGGACACATGTACACTCATGGTGGATTCAAGTCAATGTATGGGAAAATCAATACAATATTGCAAAGAAAAATAAATAATTAATTTAAAAAATGTGATTCTAATATGATGAATTCTCAAGGCAAGAATACTGAAATGATTTGCCATTCCCTTCTCCAGTGGGGCACATTGTGTCAGACCTCTACAACATGACCCATCCACCTTGGGTGGCCCTAAAGGGCATGGCTCATAGTTTCATTGAGTTAGACAAGGCTGTGGTCCATGTGATCCGTTTGATTAGTTTTCTGTGACTGTGGTTTTCACTCTGTCTGCCGTATGGTGGCATGGTGGAAGCTTCCTAATGGGAGAGACTGACTGTAGGGGGAACTGGGTCTTGTTCTTATGGACCAAGCCATGCTCAGTAAATCTTTAATCCAATTTTATGTTGATGGGTGGGGCTGTGTTCCCTCCCTTTTGCTTGACCTGAAGACAAACTATGGTGGAGGATAATGGCAACCTCCTTCAAAATGCCCTATGCATGCCTCTGATGCTGTAAACAGCAATATTGCATAGGAACCTGGAATATTAGGTCCATGAATCAAGGCAAATTGGAACTGGTCAAAAAGGAGATGGCAAGGGTGAATATAGAAATTTTAGCAATCAGCGAACTAAAATGGACTGGAATGGGTGAATTTAACTCAGATGACCATTATATCTACTACTGCGGGCAAGAATCTCTTGGAAGAAATGGAGTAGCCATCATCATCAACAATAGAGTCCATATTGCAGTACTTGGGATGCAATCTCAAAATTGAGAGAATGATCTCTGTTGGTTTCCAAGGCAAACCATTCAATATCACAGGAATCCAAACCTATGCCCCGACCAGTAATGCTGAAGAAGCTGAAGTTGAGTGATTTTATGAAGACCTACAAGACCTTCGAGAATCACACAAAAATGATGTCCCTTTCATTATAGGGGACTAGAACAAAAAAGAAGGAAGTCAAGAGATATCTGGAGTAACAGGAAAACTTGGCCTTGGAATACAAAATGAATCGGGGCAAAGGCTAACAGAGTTATGCTAAGAGAAGCCACTGGTTATAGCAAAAACCCACTTCCAACAACACAAGAGAAAACTCTACCCATGGATATCGCCAAATGGTCAATATTGAAATCAGATTGATTATATTCTTTGCAGCCAAAGATGGAGAAGCTCTATACAATCAGCAAAAACATGACCAGGAACTGAATGTGGCTCAGATCATGAAATCCTTATTGCCAAATTCAGACTGAAATTGAAGAAAGTAGCAAAAACCACTAGACCACTCAAGTGTTACCTAAATTAAATACCTTGTGATTATACAGTGGAAAGGACAAATTGATTCAAGGGATTAGATCTGATAGACACAGTGCCTGAATAACTATGGATGGAGGTCCGTGACAATGTACAGGAGGCAGTTATCAAGACAATCCCTAAGAAAAAGAAATGCAAAAAGGCAAAATGGTTGTCTGAGGAGGCCTTACAAAGAGCTGAGTAAAGAGAAGATTGAAAAGGCAAAGGAGAAAAGGAACGATATAACCATTTGAATGCAGAATTCCAAAGAATAGCAAGGAGAGAAAAGAAAGCCTTCCTCGGTGATCGATGTAAAGAAATAAAGGAAAACAATAGAATGGGAAAGACTGGAGATCTCTTCAAGAAAATTAGAGATATCAAGAGAATAGTTCATGCAAAGATGAGCACATAAAGGGCAGAATCAGTATGTACCTAACAGAACCAGGAGATACTAAGAAGAGATGACGAAAATACACCAAAGAACTACACGAAAAAGATCTTCATGACCCAGATAACCATGGTGGTGTGATAACTCACCTAGAGCAAGACATCCTGGAATGCGAAGTCAAGAGTATCAGGTGTATCAAGTGTATTAGGAAGTATCACTACAAACAAAGCTAGTGGAGGTGATGGAATTCCAGGAGAGCTATTTCAAATCCTAAAAGAAGATGCTGTGAAATGCTATACTCAATATGTCAGCAAATTTGGAAAATGCAACAGTGGCCACAGGACTCGAAAAGGTCTGTTTTCATTCCAAGCTCAAAGAAAGGCCATGCCAAAGAATGTTCGAACTACTGCCCCGTTGTACTCTCTCACACTCTACCAAATACTTGAAATTCTCCAAGCCAAGCTTCAACAGTACATGAACTGTGAACTTCCGGACGTTTAAACTGGATTTAGAAAAGGAAGAGAACCAGGGATCAAATTGCCAATAGCCTTTGGATCATCCAAAAAAAATCTACTTCTGCTTTATTGACTACACAAAAGACTTTGATGGTGTAGATCACAAGCAACTGCGGAAAATTCTTAAAGAGATTTGAATACCAGACCACCTGACCTGCCTCCTGAGAAATCTGTATGCAGGTCAAGAAGCAAGAGTTAGAACTGGACATGGAACAGCAGACTGATTCCAAATAGGAAAAGGAGTATATATTGTCACCCTGCTTACTTAACTTGTATGCAGAGTACATTATGTGAAGTGCTAGGTTGGATAAAGCACAGACTGGAATCAAAGTTGCCAGGAGAAATATCAATAACCTCAGATTTGCAGATGACACAACCCTTATGGCAGAAAGTGAAAAAGAACTAAAGAGCCTCTTGATGAAAGTGAAAGAGGAGGGTGAAAAACTTGGCTTAAAACTCAACATTCAGAAAACTAAGATCATAGCATCCAGTCTCATTACTTCATAACAAATAGATGGGGAATCAATGGAAACATTGAGAGACTTCATTTTGGGGGGCACCAAAATCACTTCAGTCGGTGACTGCATCTATGAAATAAAATGACGTTTGCTCCTTGGAAGAAAAGTTGTGACCAAACTAGACAGCATTTTAAACAACAGGGACATTACTTTGCCAACAAATGTCCATCTGGTCGAGCTATGGTTTTTCCAGTAGTCAAGTATGAATGGGAAAGTTGGACTATAAAGAAATCTGAATACCGAAGAACTGATGCTTTTGTAGTGTGGTGTTGGAGAAGACTTTTGAGAGTCTCTTGGACAGAAAGGACATCCAACCAGTCCTTCCTAAAGGAAATCAGTCTTGACTATTCATTGGAAGAACTGATGCTGAAGCTGAAACCTCAATACTTTGGTAACCTGATGCAAAGAACTGACTCAATTGAAAAGACCCTGATGCTGGGAAAGAATGAAGGCAGAAGGAGAAAGGGACGACAGAGGATGAGGTGGTTGGATGGCATCAGTGACTCTGTGGACAAACGATTGATTAAGCTCCAGGAGTTGGTGATTGACAGGAGGGCCTGGAATGCTGCAGTCCATGGGGTTGCAAAGAGTTGGACACAACTGAGTGACTATATTGCACTGAATCTACTGCTGCACTGAGTGCCCCCCACACTGCAGGCAGCCACTGCCTACCCATCCCTTTGCTGGAGACTCCTGCACACTCAGGGGCAAGTTTGTGTCAGTCTCTTTTGAACCATGGTGTTGAGGAAGACTCTTGAGAGTCCCTTGGACTGCAAGGAGACCCAACCAGTCCATCCTAAAGCAAATCAGTCCTGAATGTACATTGTAAGGACTTATGTTGAAGCTGAAACTCCAGTACTTTAGCCACCTGACACAAAGAAATGCCTCTTTGGAAAAGACCCTGATGCTGTGAAAGATTGAAGGCAGGAGGAGAAGAGGATGACAGACGATGAGATGGCTAGATGTAATCACCGACTCGATGGACATGACTTTGAGTAAGCTCTGGGAATTGGTGATGAACAGGGAAGCCTGTGTGTGCCTCAGTTCATGGGGTCTCAAAGAGTCGGACACGATTGAGCAACTGAACTGTACTGATATGAATGTGATAGGATTCATGAGTTTATAAGAAGAGGAAGAGAGAGATTGCTCCCTCTCTCCATCATAGGTACCAGAGAAAGCTCAGGTAAATACACAGCAAGAAAGCAGTCTTTTATAAGCAGGAAGCAAGCTCCAAACTAAACTAAGCTGGTGACTTGATCCTTACTTGCAGTTCCATAAACTGTGAGAAAATTAAATTGTTACATTTATCCAGGCACTTTATAACACCAAATACACTAAGAAGTAAAATAAGGTCAGAAGACACTGATATAAAGAAAATAATGACTTCTCAACAGAGTAAAGTGATGCTTATGTGAAAAATGAGCAATAGAAGACAGATAGACTTTCCTACTTTACAGATGACCTCTAAGGACAAAAAGTATGCCCCAACAAGGAAATATCATAACAATTTCCATAGACTCTATTGCAGATACTTTTGGTACTAGATAGTCTCCAGCTCGTAGGCAAAGACTGAATAAATGTGTTCACCTGTTGTCTATAAATGATTATTTGCCTTTGGTTAAGTTCAATCTGTTGCTAAGTTGTGTCCAACACTTTGCAACCCCATGAAATGCAGCAGGCCAGGCCTCCCTGTCCATCACCAACTCCCGGAGTTTACCCAAACTCATGTCCATCGAGTCGGTGATGCCATCCAGCCATCTCATCCTCTGTTGTTCCCTTTTCCTCCTGCCCCCAATCCCTCCCAGCATCAGGGTCTTTTCCAATGAGTCAACTCTTCTCATGAGGCGGCCAAAGTATTGGAGCTTCAGCATCAATCTTTCCAATGGACATCCAGGACTGATCTCCTTTAGAATGGACTGGTTGGATCTCCTTGCAGTCCAAGGGACTCTCAAGAGACTTCTCCAACACCACACTTCAAAATCACCAATTACTCGGCACTCAGCTTTCTTCACAGTCCAACTGTCACATCCATACATGACCACTGGAAAAACCATAGCATTGACTAGACAGACCATTGTTGGCAAGGCAATGTCTCTGCTTTTGAATATGCTATCTAGATTGGTCATAACCTTCCTTTCAAGGAGTAAGCGTCTTTTTACTTCATGGCTGCAGTCACCATCTGCAGTGATTTTGGAACCCCAAAAAATAAAGTCTGACACTGTTTCGACTGTTTCCCTATCTATTTGCCATGAAGTGATGGGACCAGATGCCATGATCTTCATTTTCTGAATGTTGAAATTTAAGCTAATTTTTTCACTCTCCTCTTTGACTTTCATCAAGAGACTTTTTAGTTCCTCTTCACTTTCTGCCATAAGGGTGGTGTCATCTGTATATCTGAAGTTACTGATATTTCTCCTAGGAATCTTGATTCCAGCCTGTGCTTCTTGCAGCACAGTGTTTCTTATGATGTGCTCTGCATATAAATTAAATAAGCAGGGTGACAATATGCAGCCTTGATGTACTCCTTTTCCTATTTGGAACCAGCCTGCTGTTCCATGTCCAGTTCTGTTGCTTCCTAACCTGCATATAGGTTTCTCAAGAGGCAGGTCATGTTGTCTGGTATTCCCATCTCTTGAAGAATTTTCCACAGTTTCTTGTGATCCACACAGTCAAAGGCTTTGGTATAGTCAATAAAGCAGGAGATTTTTTTTCTAGAACTCTCTTGCTTTTTCAATAATCCAGCGGATGCTAGCAATTTGATCTGTTGTTCCTCTGCCTTTTCTAAAACCTGTTTGAACATCTGCTAGTTGATGGATCACATATTGCTAAAGCCTAGCTTGGAGAATTTTGAGCATTACTTTACTAACATGTGAGATGAGTGCAACTGTGCAGTAGTTTGAGTATTCTTTGGTATTTCCTTTCTTTACAATTGAAATGAAAACTGACCTTTTCTAATCCTGTGGCCACTGCTGAGTTTTCCAAATTTGCTGGCATATTGAGTGCAGCACTTTCACAGCATCAACTTTCTTTGCATTACTGCTTTCTAAATTTTTTTTTCCACAGAATACCATTTCCATAATATGGAGATACTATATTGGGAGACCATAAATAAGCAAGTATCTTGATTTTAGACCAGACACAAATACTCTGAGTTTATCCTATGACAAATTAAATATAAATAGAAATTTTCCTGTACAATGTCACAAACCTTCATACATAATTCATCAGGCACTCTGTGTGTCAGATCTAGTCCCTTAAATTTATTTCTCGCTTCCACTGTATAGTAATAAATGATTTGATTTAGGTCATTCCTGAATGGTCTAGTGGTTTTCCCTACTTTGTTCATGTTCAGTCTGAATTTGACAATAAGGATTTCATGATTTGAGCCACAGTCACCTCCCTGTCTTGTTTTTGCTGACTCTATAAAACTTTTCCATCTTTGACTGCAAAGAATAAAATCAATCTGATTTCGATGTTGACCATCTGGTGATGTCCACGTGTCGAGTCTTCTCTTGTGTTGTTGGAAGTGGGTGTTTGCTATGACCAGTGCATTCTCTTGGCAGAACTCTGTTAGCCTTTGCCCTGCTTCATTCCGTACTCCAAGACCAAATTTGCCTGTTACTGCAGGTGTTTCTTGACTTCTGACTTTTGCATTCCAGTCCCCTAAAATGAAACGGACATCTTTTTTGGGTGTTAGTTCTAAAAGGTCTTGTAGGTCTTCATAGAACTGTTCAACTTCAGGTTCTTCAGTGTTACTGGTCTGGGCATAGACTTGGATTACCATGATACTGAATGGTTTGCCTTGGAAATGAACAGAGATCATTCTGTCGTTTTTGAGATTACATCCAAGTACTGCATTTTGGAATCTTTGGTTGGCTATGGTGGCTACTCCATTTCTTCAAAGGGATTCCTGCCCACAGTAGTAGATATAATGGTCATCTGAGTTAAATTCACCCATTCTAGTCCATCTTAGTTGGCTGATTCTTAGAATGTTGATGTTCACTCTTGCCATCTCCTGTTTGACCACTTCCAATTTACCTTGGTTCATGGACCTAACATTCTATGTTCCTATGCAATATTGCTCTTTACAGCATCAGACCTTGCTTCAATCACCAGTCCCATCGACAAATGGGTGTTGTTTTAGCTTTGGATGCATCCTTTCATTCTTTCTGGAGTTATTTCTCCTCTGATCACTAGTGGCATATTGGTCACCTACCGACCTGGGGAGTTCATCTTTCAGTGTCCTATCTTTTTGCCTTTTCATGCTTTTCACGGAGTTCTCAGGGCAAGAATACTGAAGTGGTTTGCCATTCCTTTCTCAAGTGGACCACATTCTGTCAGGAAAAAAAAAAAAATCTGTCTGAGGAGGCCTTACAAACAGCTGTGAAAATAAGAGAAGCGAAAAGCAAATGAGAAAAGGAAAAATATACCCATTTGAATGCAGAATTCCAAAGAATAGCAACGAGAGATAAGAAAGCCTTCCTCAGTGATAAATGCAAAGAAATAGAGGAAAATAATAGAATGGGAAAGACTAGAGATCTATTCAAGAAAATTAGAGACATCAGGGAATATTTCATGCAAAGATGGGCTCAATAAAGGACAGAAATGGTGTGGACCTAATAGATCCAAAAGATATTGAGAAGAGGTGGCAAGAATACACAAAAGAACTGAACACAAAAGATATTCACAGCCCAGATAATCACAATGGTGTGATCACTCACTTAGAGCCAGACATCCTAGAATGTGAAGTCAAGTGGGCCTTAGGAAGCATCATTATGAACAAAGCTAGTGGAGGTGATGGAATTTCAGTTGAGTGATTTCAAATCCTGAAAGATGATGCTGTGAAAGTGCTGCACTCATTATGCCAGCAAATTTGGAAAACTCAACAGTGGCCACAGAACTGGAAAAGGTCAGTTTTCATTCCAATCCCAAAGAAAGGCAATGCCAAAGAATGCTAAAATACCACACAATTGCACTCAACTCACATGCTAGTAAAGTAATGCTCAAAATTCTCCAAGCCAGGCTTCAGCAATACATGAACCGTGAACTTCCAGATGTTCAAGCTGGTTGTAGAAAAGGCAGAGAAACCAGAGATCAAATTGCCAACATCTGCTGGATCATCAAAAGACAAGAGAGTTCCAGAAAAATATCTATTTCTCCTTTATTGACTATGCTAATGCCTTTGACTGTGTGGATCACAAGAAACTGGAAAATTCTGAAAGAGATGGGAATACCAGACCACCTGAGCTGCCTCTTGAGAAACCTGTATGCAGGTCAGGAAGCAACAGTTAGAAATGGGCATGGGACAACAGACTGGTTCCAAATAGGAAAAGGAGTACAACAAGGCTGTATATTGTCACCCTGCTTATTTAATTTATATGCAAAGTATATCATGAGAAACCCTAGGCTGGAAGAAGTACAAGGTGGAATCAAGATTGCTTGGAGAAATATCAATAACCTCAGATTTGCAGATGACACTACCCTTATGGCAGAAAGTGAAAGAAGAACTAAAGAGCTTCTTGATGAAAGTGAAAGAAGAGAGTGAAAAAGTTAGCTTAAAGCTCAACATTCAGAAAACTAATATCATGGTATCCGGTCCCATCACTTCGTAGCAAATAAATGGGGAAACATTTGAAACGGTAGCTGACTTTATTTTTCTGGGCTCCAAAAGCACTGTGGATGGTCAATACAGCCATGAAATTAAAAGTCGCTTACTCCTTGGATGGAAAGCTATGACCAACCTAGACAGCATATTAAAAAGCAGAGACATTACTTTGCCAACAAAGGTCCATCTAGTCAAGGCTACGGTTTTTCCTGTGGTCATGTATGGATGTGAGAGTTGGACTGTGAAGAAAGCTGAGCATCGAAGAATTGATGCTTTTGAACTGTGGTATTGGAGAAGACTCTTGAGAGTCCCTTGGACTGCAAGGAGATCCAACCAGTCCATCCTAAAGGAGATCAGTCCTGAGTGTTCATTGGAAGGACTGATTTTGAAGCTGAAACTCCAATACTTTGGCCACCTCATGTGAAAAGTTGACTCTTTGGATAAGACTCTGATGCTGGGAGCAATTAGGGACAGGAGGAGAAGGGGACGACAGGGGATGAGATGGCTGGATGGCATCACCGACATGATGGACATGAGTTTGAGTGAACTCTGGGAGTTGGTGATGGACAGGGAGGCCTGGCATGCTGCTGTTCATGGGTTCACAACGATTCTAACACGACTGAGCAACTGAAGTTAGAACTTTTCAATAAAGCAGTACTCATGATGAGTGATAAAAAGCACTTGCTGAAGAAGTTTTAACAGCAGAGAATAGGCAAGGAAAAGAGGAAAAACCTGATGTGGAGTGGGAATAGGTTAGGAAGATTTATAGTGTATATTCTTTGGTGGAAGCTAATAATATTAAATATACATATAACTTAATATTAATATAAAGATGTAGGCAAAGAAATAATGTATTTTGAAAATATTTAATTGCTGTATAACAATCCTTGTTAGATACCATTTCCAGTCTTATTCATATCCCTTCTATTTATACGATATTCTTACTTACATTTTCAAAGTGTATCTAACTCACATTTCAAAAAATTATAAGCTAGAATGTATGCCAAGAATTAGAAGCTATCACTATCCTTATAGATAGAATATTGCTTAACTCAGTTTCCATCTTTTATAATGATAGAAAATAAAATATAGATGAAAGCAATGCATAATAAATATCATACACTTGGATCATTCCAAAACCATTCCCCTCTCCCCTCTGTGGAAAAACTGTCTTTTATGAAACTCGTCCCTGATGCCAAAAAGTTTGGGGACCACTGACAGTATCTGAGAAGGAAATAATGATATAAATAAAAGAACACTGAGTCTGAAATATGAATAACATGTAGATGATTTTTTTTTAAGTAAATCATAATAGATGCAAATATAGAAGCAAGCACAACAGACATGAATGCCCATGGTGCATTCTAGATGGCAGTGAACAAACTGCCTAGATCAGCAAAAGGGGCACATCAGGTTGAACTGTAGAGGTTTTGAAATATTATGCAAACAACTTTTATTTTTATCCTCTGAGCACTGTCAAATGATTAAAATTGGGGCACAGATCTAAGGATTTAAAAGATTACAGTTTAATTGTTTTAAATTACAACTATTACCTAAGGTACTATTTTTGCCTAGATTTCTTTTCTCCAATTTCTTCTGTTACATTTGCATGGACTGGACTAAGGAGAAATTGTTAGTGTAGAGACTAATTAAAAAGTCATTGCCAAAGTCCTGGTTCAGGAATTTGAAAAGCAAACCTACAGGGACTGTTACAGATAATTTGGAGAGGAGGAAATCTCTCCAAGAATGGGAGACCTGGAACATTTTCTTTTGATATAAATATCCTCATAGTCAAGTAGAGAAAGAATAAGACAAGTTAGTCAAGAGAAATGTAGCATTCATTATACAGATGGAAAAGGAATAAGGAAAACACTTGTCAGAAAGAAGTTTTTAGTTTAGAAATGATCAACATAATGTTTGCAACATGAGACTTGGATTTTATTTAAATATATGAACCATGAACTTCCAGATGTTCAAGCTGATTTTAGAAAAGGCAGAGGAACCACAGATCAAATTGCCAATATCTGCTGGATCATCGAAAAAGCAAGAGAGTTCCAGAAAAAACATCTACTACTGCATTATTGACTATGCCAAAGGCTTTGACTGGGTGCATCACAATAAACTGTGAAAATTCTGAAAGAGATTGGAATACCAGACCACCTGACCTGCCTCTTGAGAAACCTTTATGCAGGTCAGGAAGCAACAGTTATAACTGGACATGGAACAACAGACTGATTCCAAATAGGACAAGGAGTACGTCAAAGCTGTATATTGTCATCCTGCTTATTTAATTTATATGCAAATACATTATGAGAAACACTGGACTGGAAGAAGCACAAGCTGGAATCAAGTTTGCCAGGAGAAATATCAATAACCTTAGATATGCAGATGACACCACCCTTATGGCAGAAAGAGAAGAGGAGCTAAAAAGCCTCTTGATGAAAGTGAGAGAGGAGAGTGAAAAAGCTGACTTTAAAAGCTCAACATTCAGAAAACTGAGATCATGGCATCTGGTCCCATCACTTCATGGCAAATAGATGGGGAAACTGGAAACAGTGTCAGACTTTATTTTTTGGGGCTCCAAAATCACTGCAGATGGTGATTGCAGCCATGAAATTAAAAGACGTTTACTCCTTGGAAGAAAAGTTATAACCAAGCTAGATGGCATATTCAAAAGCAGAGGTATTACTTTGTGAACAAAGGTCCATCTAGTCAAGGCTATGGTTTTTCCAGTGGTCATGTATGAATGTGAAAGTTGGACTGTGAAGAAAACTGAGCACCGAAGAACTGATGCTTTTGAACTGTGGTGTTGGAGAAGACTCTTGAGAGTCCCTTGGACTGCAAGGAGATCCAACCAGTCCATTCTAAAGGAGATCAGTCCTGGGTGTTCTTTGGAAGGACTGATGCTAAAGCTGAAACTCCAATACTTTGGCCACCCAATGAGAAGAGTTGACTTATTGGAAAATACCCTGATGCTGGGAGGGATTGGGGGCAGGAGGAGAAGGGGACAACAGAAGATAAGGTGGCTGGATGGCATCAATGGCTCGATGGACTTGAGTTTGAGTGAACTCCAGGAGTTGGTGATGGACAGGGAGGCCTGGCATGCTGCAGTTCATGGGGTCACAAAAAGCTGGACATGACTGAGAAACTGAAGTGAACTGACTGAATGCCTTTGTGGTCACTTTTGTATGAAAGACTTTGCTTAAAATTGCAATAAGATTTTTATGGGAAATAACTTGTATGGAAAAGAGTCTCCTGTGGCAGGAATAGTCAGAGGCTTGAATCACTATGGTGAAATCTAACATTTAGTCATACACTATTTGATCTGTTGGTTTACATTATAATACATTTCTGTATTCTCAAAATAACTAGCACACATTTTGGAACAGTGCTTTCCTCAATGAGACACTCAACATTGTGAATGGTATTTAAAGGGAAAAGAAAGAGGGAAATAATGTGAAATATCCAGGATTAAAATTTCTATAGAGGCAGCAAATCCTAATCTGACATGATTTGGATGTATGTAGATCATCAGGAGTCCTCAGAGACTCTTAGAGATGAGTGTGAGTTCAAAGAGCTTTAAATATGAACTGACACATTTAAATACCATCCAGAGAATAACTTTTCACTTTCTTGCATCTGAGAAGGAAATGGCAACCCACTCCAGTGTTCTTGCCTGGAGAATCCCAGGGACGGGGGAGCCTGGTGGGCTGCCATCTCTGGGGTCGCACAAAGTCGGACATGACTGAAGCGACTTAGCAGCAGCAGCAGCAGCAGAGAATACCAAAAACATTCTAACACATTACCATGTGTTTTAAGTGATATCTTAGTACTAGATGGCAGAAAATTGATAATATTAATACATTGTGATTAACATAAAATATTCACAATAAGTCAGGGACAAATAGTTTAACAAAATTCTATTGGAGTTAACGTGAAGGAAAGAAGGAAATCTCTAAGCCTGTATGCTCAGTTGCTCAATTGTGTCCAACTTTTTGCAACCCCATGGACTGTAGCCTGCCAGGCTCCTCTGTCCATGGAATTTTTCAGGCAAGAATACTGGAGTGGGTTGTCATTTCCTCCTTCAGGGAATCTTCCCAACCCAGGGATTGAACCCATATCTCTTCTGTCTGCTTCATTGGCATGTGGATTCTTTACCACTGCGTCACATGGGAAGCCTTATAAACCTGAAATTTCAGTAAAGGAATGTGCTCAAAGGGAACAATATAGGAAACCCAGTACTCTGAGATGAGAAGGCAGTATGGTAATAAGAATAGAGAAACATCTAGTGCACTGTATAATGAATATAAATAAACATATTATAGTGTTATTGTAGTATATAATATATTGTAATAGGTATGTTATATGATAAGTATTGCTACATCACAATCATACTATGATGTATAAATTTATCAGAGTAGCACAATAGACACCTTAAACTTACATGTTACATGTCAAATTTATTCAATTTAAAAAATGGCAAATCTCTGAACCTATTTTATTTTTTAATTGTTTTGTATTGTATTGGATTTTAGCTGATTAATAATGTTGTGATATTTTCAGGTGGACAGCAAAGGTACTCAGTCATATATGTATATGTATCTGTTCTCCCTCAAACCCCCCCCCACCCCCATCCAAGCTGTCACATAACATTGAGCAAAGTTCCTTCCTTGTGCTGTACAATAGTATCTTGTTGGTTATCCATTTTAAATATACAGCACTGTGTACATGCTCATCCCCAACTCCCTAACTAGCCATTCCTCCCATTGTTCACTCCTGGCAAACAAATGACCTTCTAGTGAATAAGCTGCTTGCAATTTTAGGGCTCATCTGATTTATTTTCTTATTTATATGTTACTATAGATCTGAACTGCTTTTGTCTAGTACTAACAACTAGTGTCTGATATGTCTTATATACATATAATTTTCTAGTTGTTTAAGGCAGAAAAAAAAAAAAAGTCGTGTTCTAAATCTTGGCCATAAATTGAACTTTCCATAATTTGGCTTTAAGTACAGCTGAATAAAAGATGAGCCACTGACATCTAGGAATTTTGAAGACAAATTTTAGAGGCATGTCATAATAATGCTATAAACTAATTGGTAAGTGATGCAAGTAATAGAATTGGTATTAAAATGTTTAGCAATGTTTATGATGTTTACATACTCAATAATTAAAATATTGCCAGCATATAATATTTGCAGTAAGGACTACTGTGCTAGCTCTTATACAGTTGTTTTTAAATTTGTTGTTATTTTCAGAATTGTTAAGAGCTCAAATCTGATCAAACATTTTACTGTGTTATGCATTTATAAACTTGAAAATAAATCCTGCATTGTCAAGATGAAAACTCTCTGTATTAGTGATGAAATTTCTAGTCATATGTCACTTGAGGCTAAAGATTATCTAGAGATTTAATCACATCACCATGGGCTTCAACTATCACTCCTCTCATTTCTTTTGTTTTCTTTAACTTCGTTCTCAGGCAAACTCTTCCATGAGGTGATGGAATAATTTCTGAATACCCCAAGTTATCATGACACTGAAAAAAAAAAACAACAACAAAAAAACAGAGTCTCACTTTCTTGATGGCTCTAGGGGAAATTATAAGGCTTCCTCTCATTGGACCATCAGATGCCTATTACTCTAGACAGTGTAACAAATTGTTCTTGTTTTTTATGTCTAGGTCACAGCTTTATGCATGCAGCTGAGACCAGTAAGTCCTGTGAAAACCGTATGAAATGAGTGATAAAATGATCGACTCAATAAAAACAAAGAATTATGTTTACATAAGTGAAATTGATGCTGGATAGAAAAAATGCATCAAATATATACTAAATATAATGAAATTCACTCTTGGAGGGCAAAGCAAAATCTTGCGTGCGCCAGAACCCAGGAGAAAGGAGCAGTGACCCCACAAGAGACTGAGCCAGACTTGCTTGTGGCAGTCCAGCAGTCTCCCGCAGAGATATGGGTCAAAAGTGTCTGCCCTACCATGGGGACAGGTGTACGGAATACGACAGTCTTGGCATAAGTTCTTTTGAAGGAGATCACCATCACATTACCCCTACCATAGTTTAGCCTTCAATCAAACTACAGTGAGGGAACACAGCCTTACCCATCAAGAGAAAATTGATTTAAAGATTTACTTAGCTCAGTCCCACCCATCAGAGCAAGACCCAGATGCCCCTACAGCCCGTCCCTCCCATCAGGAAGTTCCCAAAGCCTCTTATCCTTATTCATCAGAGGGCAGACAGAATGGAAACCAAAATTACAGAAAACTAACCAAACTGATAACTTGTATTACAGCCTTGTTTAACTCAATGAAACTATGAGCCATGCCTTGTAGGGCCACCCAAGACAGACAGGTCATGGTGGAGAGTTCTGACAAAATATGCTCCATTTGAAAAAGGGAATGACAAACCACTTCAGTATTCTTGTCTTGAGAGCTCATGTACAGTAAGAAAAGACAAAAGGATGACACTGAAAGATGAAGTCCCCAGATCGGTAGGTGCCCATTATTCTACTGGAAAAGAATGAAGAAATAGCTCCAGGAAGAATGAAGAGGATGATTCAAAGTGACAATGCCCATGTGGATGTGACTGGTGATAGAAGTAAAGTCCAGTGCTGTAAAGAACAATATTGTATTGGAACCTGGAAAGTTAGGTCTATGAATCAATATAAATTGGAAGGGGTCAAAAGGTGATGTTAAGAGTGAACATTGACATTTTAGGAATCAATGAACTAAAATGGACCAGAATGAGCAAATATAATTCAGATGCCCATCATATATAATACTGTGGGCAAGAATCCCTTAAAAGAAATGGAGTAGTACTCATAGTCAAAACAGTCTGAATTTCAGTAAAGGGGTACAATCTTAACAACAGCAGAATGATCTGTGTTTGTTTCTAACGCAAACCATTCAATATCACAGTAATCCAAGTCTATGCAACAAGCACTAATGCCAAAGAAGCTGAAGTTGAATGGTTCTATGAAGATCTATAAGACCTTCCAGAGCTAACAGTACAAAAAAAAAAAATGTCCTTTTCATCATAGGATACTGGAATGCAAAAGTAGGAAGTCAAGAGATACCTGGAGTAACAGGCAAGTTTGGCCTTGGAGTACAGAATGAAGCACAGCTAAAACTAACAGGGTTTTGACAAGAGTACACACTGGTCGTAGCAAACACCCTCTTCCAACAACACAAGAGAAGACTCTACACATGGACATCACCAGATGGTCAATACTGAAATAAGTTTGATTATCTTTTGCAGCCAATGATGGAGAAGCTCTATACAATCAGCAAACACAAGACCAGGAGCTGACTGTGGCACAGATCATGAACTCCTTATTGCCCAATTCAGACTGAAATTGAATAAAGTAGGGAAAACCACTAGACCAATCACATATGACCTAAATCAAATAAGTCTCTTATGATTATACAGTGTAAATAGCAAATAAATTCAAGAGATTAGGTCTGATGGATAGGGTTCCTGAAGAACTATGGATGGAGGCTCCTAACACTGTACAGGAGGTAGTGATCAAAACCTTCCTCCAGAAGAAGAAAGGCAAAAAGGCAAATGGTTGTCTGAGGAGGCCATAGATGAGAAAAGAAGAGAAGTGAAAGGCAAAGGAAAAAAAGGAAATATGTATCCATCTGAATGCAGAATTGCAAAGAATAATAAAGAGAGATAAGAAAGCCTTCCTCAGTGATCAATGCAAAGAAATAGAGGAAAACAGTAGAATGGGAAAGACTAGGTATCTCTTCAAGAGAATTATAGATACCAAGGGAACATTTCTTACAAAGATGGCACAATAAAGGACAGAAATGGTATGGACTTAATAGAAGAAAAAGATATTAAGAAGAGGTGGCAAAAATACACAGAAGCACTATCCAAAAAAAAAAAAAAACACACATCTTAATGACCCAGATAGCCACAATGGTGTGATCTTTCACCTAAAGTCAGACATCACGGTGAGTGAAGTCAAGTGGGCCTTAGGAGGCATCACTACAAACAAAGCAAGTGGAGGTGATGGAATTCCAGCTGAGCTATTTCAAACCCTAAAGGATGATGTCATTAAGTTCTGCACTCAGTATGCCAGAAAATTTGGAAAACTGAAAAGTCTGGCCACAGGACTGGAAAAGGTCTGTTTTCATTCCATTCCCAAAGAAGAGTAATGCTAAAGATTGTTCAAACAACAAGGTTTTGGTGTGTGTGTGTGTGTGTGTGTGTGTATGGGGGTGCGTGGGATGGTGCAGTATAGAATCATTCTGAGCTTTTGAGTAGCTTTGTTTTAGTTTTGTAAGCTCAATTCTGGAGCTATTTTAGATGTGATAAGGAATGAGCAAATAAGTAAGGCTGTTGGAAGCCAAGATAATCCCTATAGGATGTACTAATGTGGAACGGTTGGTGGATTAGATCAAGGTATTGGTGTGAACTCAGGATTTCTAAAATATGTATGTATATGTCAGCACATTTGGGAAACTCAGCAGTGTCAACAGAACTGGAAAAGGTCAGTTTTATTCCAGTCCCAAAAAAAGGCAATGCCAAAGAATGCTCTAACTACCACACAATTGCACTCATCTCATATGCTAGCAAAGTAATGAGCAAAGTTCTCTAAGCCAGGCTTCAGCAGTACATGAAACTTGAACTTCCATATGGTCTAGCTGGATTTAGAAAAGGCAAAGGGACCAGAGATCAAGTTGCCAAGATCTGTTGGAAGATAGAAAAAGCAAGAGAGTTCCAGAAAAAAACATCTACTTCTGCTTCATTGATTACGCTAAAGCCTTTGATTGTGTGGATCACAACGAACTATATAAAATTCTTCAAGAGAAAGGAATACCAGACCACTTGACCGGCCTCCTGTATGTATGTCAAGAAGCAACAGTTAGAACAAGACATGAAATAATGGACTGGTCCAAATTGGGAAAGGAGTATGTAAAGGTTGTATATTGTCACCCTGTTCACTTAACTTCTATGCAGAGTATATCATGGGAAATGCCGGGTTGGATGAAGCACAAGCTGCAATCAAGATTGCTAGGAGAAATCTTGATAACCTCAGATATGCTGATGACACCATCTTTATGGCAGAAGGCCAAGAAGAACTAAAGAGCCTCTTGATGAAGGTGGAAGGGGAGAGTGGAAAAGCTGGCTTAAAATTCAACATTCAATAAACTAAGATCATCGTATTTGGTCCCATCACGTCACAAAAAGATAGATGGGGAAATAGTAGAAACAGTGAGAGACTTTATATTTTTGGGCTCCAAAATCACTGCAGATGGTGACTGTGACTATGAAGTTAAAAGAACCTTGAATTTCCTTGGTCCTGTGAAGAAAAGCTATGACCAAACTAAACAGCATATTGAAAAGCAGAGACATTACTTTGCCAGCAAAGATCCATCTAGTCAAAGCTATGGTTTTTCCAGTAGTCATGTATGGATGTGAGAGTGGACCATAAAGAAAGTAGAGTGCTGAAGCATTGATGCTTTTGAGCTGATGTGTTGGAGAAGATGCTTGAGAGTTCCTCGGTTTTCAAGGGGATCAAACCAGTCAATCCTAAGTGAAATCAGTCCTGAATATTGGTTGGAAGGACTGGTGCTGAAGCTGAAGCTCCAGTACTTTGGCCACTTGATGCAAAACACTGACTCTTTGGAAAAGACCCTGATGCTGGGAAAGATTGAATTTGGGAAGAGAAAGGGATGACAGAGTGTGATATGGTCGGATGACATTGCTACCTCAATGGACATGAGTTTGAGCAGTCCAGGGAGTTGGTCCTGCAAACAGAAGCCTGGAGTGCTGCAGTCCATGGGGTTACAAACAGTCAGATATGACTGACTGACTGAAATGAACTGAAAACCTACTGATAAGTATTTTCCATTTACTTTCAGTAGATTTCATTTCATGTAAACCTTTGCACTAGTTCTCACCAACATGGTTAATCTTCAGGTATGTTCGATTATCTACTCAAAGGATAAAATATCAGCAGTGTTAAATTTCATGTAAGGTAGTTCAGTATATAGCCTCAGCTACTTTTCCATTTTGTCTGTCACCAGCTTTACAAATCTTCACTTCATAAATATCTTTTCACCTTATTCTGCAATAAAATTTTATCCCTCTCTAAGTTTTCAGAAAATTCTCACTAGCCTGTAACTTTCTTCAAAATATTTGCAAGTGAAAGTGAAGTCGCTCAGTCATGTCTTTGCCACCCCATGGACTGTAGCCTACAAGGCTCCTCCCTCCATGGGATTCTCCAGGCAAGAGTATGGAGAATGAAATGGCAAAAGGATGTGACACTGAAAAATGAAGTCCCAGGTTGATAGCTGCCCAATATACTACTGGAGATCAGTGGAGAAATAACTCCAGAAAGAATGAAGAGACTGAGCCAAAGTAAAAACAGCATCCAGTTGTGGATGTGCCAGGTGATGGAAACAAATTCTAATCCTGTAAAGTGCAATATTGCATAGGAACTTATGCAGGTTAGGTTCCTATTATCAGTTGTTAGGTTCATGTATCAAGACACCTCAAACGAGATGGCAAGAGTGAACATCAACATTTTAGAAATCAGTGAACTAAAATGGACTGGGATGGGTGAATTTAACAGAGATGACCATTATATCTACTACTGTGGGCAAGAATACCTTAGAAGAAATGGAATAGCCATCATAGTCAACAACAGAGTCCAAAATGCAGTACCTAGATGCAGTCTCAAAAATGACAAAATGATCTCTGTTCACTTCCATGGCAAACCATTCAATATCACAGTAATCCAAGACTATACCCTGGCCAGTAATGTTGAAGAAGCTGAAGTGGAACACTTTCAGTGAAGACCTACAAGACCTTCTAGAATTAACATGCAAAAAATATGTCCCCTTCGTTATAGGGGACTGGAATGACAAGGTAGGAAGTCAAAAGACACCTGGAGTAACAGGCAAATTTGACCTTGGGGTACAGAAGTAAGCAGGGCAAAAGCTAACAGAGTTTGGCCAAGAGAAGGCATTAGTCATAGCAAACACCCTCTTCCAACAACACAAGAGAAGCCTCTACACATGGACATCACCAAATGGTCAATACCGAAATCAGATTGCTTATATTATTTGCAGCCAAAGACAGAGAAGCTCTACACAGTCAGCAAAAACAAAACCAGGAGTTGACTGTTGCACAGATCATGAGCTTCCTATTGCCAAATTCAGACTGAAACTGAAGAAAGTAGGGAAAACAACTTGACCATTCAGTTCAGTTCAGTTCAGTTCAGTCACTTAGTCGTGTCCGACTCTTCACAACGCCATGGATTGCATCATTCCAAGCTTCCCTGTCTATCACCAACACCCAGAGTTTACTCAAACTCATCTCCATTGAGTCGGTGATGCCATCCAATCATCTCATCCTCTGTCATCATCTTCTTCTTCTGCCTTGAATCTTTCCCAGAATTAGGGTCTTTTCAGATATGACCTAAATCAAATGCCTTATGATTACAAAGTGGAAGAGACAAACAAATTCAAGGGATTAGATATGATAGAGTGCCTTAAGAAGCACAGATGGTGGTTCATTGCATTGTACAGGAGGCAGTGATCAAGATGATCCCCAAGAAAAAGAAGTGTAAAAAGGCAAAATAGTTTTCTTAGGAGGCCTTACAAATATCTGAGAAAAGGAAAGATTGAAAAGGCAAAGGAGAAAAGGAAAGATATAACCATTTGAATGCAGAGTTCCAAAGAATAGCAAGGAGAGATAAAAAGTTTGCCTCAGTGATCAATGCAAAAAAAAAAAAAAAAAAAAGAAAAAAAAAGAAGAAAACAATAGAATGGAAAAGACTAGAGATCTCTTCATGAAAATTAGAGACACCAAGGAATAGTTCATGCAAAGATGGGGATAATAAAGGAAAAAAGCAGTATGTACCTAACAGAAGCAGAAGATATCAAGAAGAGGTGGCAAGAATGCACAGAAGAACTGTGCAAAAAAGATCTTTATGACCCAGATGACCACAATGGTGTGATCACTCACCTAGAGCCAGATATTCTGGAATGCAAAGTCAAGTGGGCCTTAGGAAGCATCACTATGAACAAAGCTAGTGGAGGTGATGGAATTCCAGTCAAACTGTTTCAAATCCTAAAAGATGATGCTGTGAAAGTGCTGTACTCAATATTCCAGCAAACTTGGAAAACACAGCAGTGGCCACAGGACTGGAAAAAGTCAGTTTTCATTCCATTCCCAAAGACAATGTCAAAAAATGTTCAAACTACTGCACAAGTGCACTCATCTCACATGCTAGCGAAGTGATGCTCAAAATTCTCCAAGCCAAGCTTCAACAGTATATGAACTGTGAGCTTCCAGATGGTCAAGTTTTACTTGCAAAAGAAAGAGGAACCAGGGATAAAATTGGCAACCTCTGTTGGATCATCAAAAAGCCAGACAGTTCCAAGAATATCTACCCTTGCCTTATTGACTACACTAAAGCCTTTGACTGTGTTGACCATAACCAACTGTGGAAAATTCTTCAAGAGATGGGAATACCAGACCGCCTGACCTGCCTCCTGAGAAAACTGTATGCAGGTCAAGAAGCAACAGTTAGAACTGGACATGGAAAAACAGACTCGTTCTAAATCAGGAACGGAGTATGTCAAGGCTGTACACTGTCACCCTGCTTCTTTAACTTATATGCAGAATGCATCATGTGAAATGCTGGGCTGGATGAAACACAAGCTGGAATCAAGGTTGCTGGGGGAAATATCAATAACCTCAGATATGCAGATGATGCCACCCTTTTGGCAGAAAGCAAAGAAGAAGTAAAGAGCCTCTTGATTAAAGTGAAAAAGGAGAGTTAAAAATTAGCTTCAATCTCAACATTCAGAAAACTAAGGTCATGGCATCTGGTCCCGTCACTTCATGGTAAATAGATAGGGAAACAATGGCAACTGTGAGGGACTTTATATTTTTGGGCTCCAAAATCACTGCAGATGGTGACTGCATCCAAGAAATAAAAAGACTCTTGCTTCTTGCAAGAAAAGCTATGACCAACCTAGACTGCATTTTAAAAGGCAGAGACATTACTTTCCCAACTTGTTCTGTCTAGTCAAAGCTATGGTTTTTCCAGTAGTCATGTATGGATGTGTGAGTTGCACTGTAACAAAAATGAGTGCTGTAGCATTGACGCTTTTGAACTGAGGTGTTGGAGAAGACTCTTGTGACTCCCTTGGACTGCAAGGAGATCCAACCAATCAATCCTAAATGAAATCAATCCTGAGACTCCAATACTTTGGCCACCTGATGTGAAGAACGACTCCTTGGAAAAGCCCCTGATGTTGGGAACGTTTGAAAGCATGAGGAGAAGGGGATTACAGAGAATGAGATGACTGGATGTCATCACTGATACAAGAGACATAAGTTTCAGTAGTCTCTAATATTTGGTTGATGGACAGGGAATCCTCGAGTGCTGCAGTCCTTGGAGTCACAAAGTGTTGGACAGAACTGAACAACTGAACTGACTGACTGAACTGAATAATACGAGTCTAGTAAATAGGTGACTGATATAATAGAAATTCTTCCATTTTTATTTCTATTCGAATTATTCAGTCTTTGTCTATGCCTATATGAAGTGTGGAAAACAAATTATATTTTTATTTTAGTTAAGAAACTAATCTAGATGAGCTCAATAATAGATGACTGTACCAAGTACATAGTGGAATCATTGAAAGGAAAAAAAAAAAAAAAAAAGGAAGGGAAAAATCAATCAGAAGAGGATTTGAAGCAGCGGAAATTGTATGTTTAAATGTATTGGAGGTATTAGTTTTTCTGACAATAGTGTTTGGAACTTGGAAGAAGATGAGACTAAGGAACAAAAAGACCAGAATTGAGAGGTATCGTATTTCATTCAGAATTCACTGTTTATTCTGTGAATATGAATGTCATTGACATTTATTTATTTTCTGTTGTTTTTCAGTCCTAAGTCATGTCCCACTTTTTGTGACCTCGTAGACTGTAGAATTCCAGTATTCCTTGCCCTTCACTGTCTCTTTGAGTTTGCTCACATTCATGTCCATTCAGTTGATTATTTCATTCAACCATCTCATCCTCTGTCATTGCCTTCTTCCTCTGCCCTCAGACATTCCCAGCATCAGGGTATTTTCCAATAAGTGGATTCGTTCATCAGGGGACCAAACTACTGGAGCTTCAGCATCAGTCCTTCCAAATAATATTCATAGTTGATTTTCTTTAGGATTGACTGGTTTAATCTCCTTGTTGTCCAAGGGACTCTCAAGAGTCTTCTGTGGCACCACAGTTTGAAAGCATCAATTCTTTCGTGCCTATCCTTCTTCATGGTATAACTCTCACATCCATATATGACTGGAAATACCATAGCTTTGAATATGTAGACTTCTATCGGCAAAGTGATGCCTCATCTCTTTAGTATGCTGCTAGGTTTGTCATAGCTTTCCTGCCAAGAGGCAAACATGTCTTTCAATTTCATATCTGCCATCATTATCAACAGTCATTTTCGAGCCTAAAAAGAGAAAATTTGTCACTCTTTCCACTTTCTCCACTTCTATATGCCATGAAGTGATGGGACCAGATGCCATGATCTTCATGTTTTGAATGCTGAGTTTCAATCCAGCTTTTTCACTCTCCTCTTTCACCTTCATCAAGAGGATATTTAGTTCCTCTTCACTTTCTGCTGGTAAAGTCTTGTCATTTGCATATCAGTTATTGATATTTCCCCTAGGCATTTGAATGCAGCCTGTGATTCATCTACCCTGGCATTTTGTATCATGTGCTCTGCATATAAGTTGTATAAGCACAGTGACAGTATACAGCATGTCTTACTCCTTTCCAAATTTTGAGACACTCCATTGTTCAATGTCCAGTTTCTTGACCTGCATACAAGTTTCTCAGGAGACAGGTAAGGTGGCCTGGTATTCCCACTTCCTCAAGAATTTTCCACAATTTTCTGTGATCCACACAGTCAAAGACTTTATCATAGTCAATGAAGCAGAACTAGATGTATTTTGGAAATCCACCCCCGCCCCACCATTCTTTTTTTGATGATCCAATGGATGTTGGCAATTTGTTCTCTGGTTTCTCTGCTTTTTATAAATACAGTTTGTACATCTGGAAGTTCTCAGTTCACATATTGCTGAAGACTATTTTGAAGGATTTTCTGCATTACCTTGTTAGCATATGAAGTGAGCACAATTGTACAAAATTTAAACATTATTTTCATTGCCCTTATTTGAGATTGGAATAAAAACTAATGTTTCTCAGCCCTGTGGCCACTGCTGAGTTGTCCAAACTTGCTGACATATTGCGTGCAGCATGTTAGCAGCATCATTGTTTAGGCTCTGAAATAGCTCAGCTGGAATTCCATCACCTCCAATAGCTTTGTTTGTAGGCTTCCTAAGGCCCACTTGACTCAAATTCCAGGATGTCTGGCTCTAGGTGAATGACCACAACATTATGATTATTATGATGAGTCATAAAGATTATTTTTTAATAATTTTTCCATGTATTATAGCCACCTCTTCATATCTCTCTCGCTTCTGATTTTTTTTTTTTCCTTCATCATGCCCTTCTGGCTTGAAAATTTCCCTTTATATTTCTAATATCTATGAAGAGATTTCTAGTCTTTCCCATTCAATCGTTTTACTCTTTTTCTTTGCATTGTTAACTTAAGAAGGCCTTCTTATCTCTCCTTGCTGTTCTTTGGAAGTCTGCATTCAGTTGGGTATATCTTTCCCTTTCTCCTTTGTCTTTTGTTTCTCTTCTTTTCTTTGTAAGCCTCCTCAGACAACGACTTTGCTAGTTTCCAATTCTTTTTTGGGGAGATTTTTTGTTGAATGCCTCCTATACAATTCTGCAGACCTCCATCCATAGTTCTTCACGTACTCTGTCTACCAGATCTAATCCTTGAATCTATTCAGCATCTCCGCTGTATAATCAAAAGGTATTTTTAGGTCATACCTTAATGGCTTAGTGGTTTTCCCTACGTTCTTCAATTTAAACTTGAATTTTACAATAAAGTGTTCATGTTCTGAGCCACAGACAGCTCTAGGTCTTGTTTTCGCTGACTATATAAAGCTTCTCCATCTTCAGCTGCAAAAAAATATAATCAATCTGATTTAGGTGTTCACCATCTTGTGATATCCGTGTGTAGATCGTCTTTTGTGTTGTTGGAAGAGGATGTTTGCTATGATGAGTGTGTTCTATTGGCAAAACTGATACCCTTTGCCTTGCTTCATTTTGTATTCCAAGGCCAATCTTTATTTTTACTCCGGGTATCTCTTGACTTCGTACTTTTACAATTCAGTCCCCTATCATGAAAAGGACAACTTATTTGGTGTTAGTCATAAAAAAGTTCTTGTGGCCTTCACAGAACCATTCAATTTCAGCTTCTTTGGCATCAGGCATTCTATCGTCATCATAGACTTGAATTACTGTGATGTTGAATGATTTGCCTTGGAAATGAAACAATATCTTTCAGTCATTTTTGAGATTGCACCCAAATATTGCATTTCACACTCTTTTGTTGAGTATGAGGGCCACTTTATTTCTTCTAAGGGATTCTTGCCCACAGTAAAATGCTCATCTGAATTAAATGTGCCCATTCCCATTTGTTTTAGTTCACTGATTCCAAAAATGTCGATGTTCACTTTTGCCATCTCCTGCCTGAGCATGTCCAATTTCCCTTGATTCATGGGCCTAACTAATATTCCATGGTTCTTGGAAATATTTTTCTTTACAGCATTGGACTTGACTTTAATCACCAGACATATCCTCAGTTGAGCATTATTTCCACTTTGGCTCAGGCTCTTCATTCTTTCTGAAGCTATAGTAGTTGCCCTTTGCTCTTCCCGAATAGCATATTGGAAACTTTCTGACCCAAGGGGCGCATCTGCTGGTGTGATATTTTTTTTTTGCTTTTTCATAGTTTTCATGGAGTTTTCAAGGCAAAAATACTTCAGTGGGTTGCCATTTCCTTCTTAAATGTACGATGTTTTGTTAGAATTCTCCACTGTGACCCATGTCTAAGCTGATATTGCAAGTCATGGTTCACAGCTTCCTTGAGTTACACAAGCCCACTCACCAGGACAAGGTTGTCAATATTTTTTTCTTTTAAAGCACTGAAATATAAGGAATTGTAAATACTATGAAAAGTGTTAGTCTCTCAGTTGTGTCTGACTCTTTGTGACCCTGTGAACTATTTCCCACCAGGCTCTCTGTCCATCTTCCTAAAGGAATGAAATAACCTTACAGTTAAAAAGGCTGCAATTTCAAGAAGATATCCTTTCTACAATATGGATCTTCATTAATACCTTGTGTGCTTAGTTGCTCAGTTGTGTCCAACTCTTTGTGACACGATGGACTGTAACCCACCAGGCTCCTCTGTCCATGGGGATTCTCCAGGCAAGAATATTGGGGTGGGCTGCCATTCCTTTGTCCAGGGAATATTCCCAAACCAGGGATCAAGCCCAGGTCTCCTGCATTGCAAGCAGATTTTTTGCTGTATAAGGAACAAGGAACCAGGAAATCCTTCATTAATACCTTACACATAATTTTATACATAAAAATTGAAGGCATATATCCAATATATGGGCTTCCCAAGTGGCTCAGTGGTAAAGAATATGTCTGCCAATGCAGAAGACAGAGACAGGAGGATTCGGTCCCTGTGTCAGGAAGATCCTCTGGAGGAGGATGTGGCAACCCTCTCCAGTTTTCTTGCCTGGAGAATCCTATGGACAGAAGATCTTAAAAGCGTTGGACATGATTGAGCATGTATCAGTTCAGTTCATTTCAGTCACTCAGTTCAGTTCAGTTCGGTTCAGTCACTCAATCGTGTCTGACTCTTTGCGACCCCATGAATCGCAGCATGCTAGGCCTCCCTGTCCATCACCAACTCCCGGAGTTCACTCAGACTCATGTCCATCAAGTCAGAGATGCCATCCAGCCATCTCATCCTCTCTCGTCCCCTTCTCCTCCTGCCCCCAATTCCTCCCAGCATTCATTTTCCAATGAATCAACTCTTCGCATGAGGTGGCCAAAGTACTAGAGTTTCAGCTTTAGCATCATTCCTTCCAAAGAAATTCCAGGGCTGATCTCCTTCAGAATGGATTGGTTGGATCTCCTTTACATTATTCTTATTCAGCATATAGCTAAAAGCCCATTAAGTTCTTATAATTATAGCCTGTGTTCATTCAAGCCTATTGATTAACTCAATGAAATTCAAGCATACTTGACTTTTGTGAGTTATATGCTACAATAATTATAGATGCAACCTTAGAAAAGTCAAGGATGTGCTGATTGTATTTTGGAAAACCAGTCAAAAGTATGATTGAAATGTTACCAAATTAAGAAAAGGAAGAAAGCTAAATGAATTAATCAATGATTTGCTAAATTTACATTATTTGATGAATTTAAACACAATTTAGAAACAAGTTGAGGTTGTGGGGTTTAATAAAGCAAAATAGTCTAGTATTAGAAATGCGTTCAGAGTAACTATGAGTTTGGTAAAAAGTTTGAGAAAAATCACATGGAATTAAATATAAAGTTCTAAAACAGAACAAATCAAATCCCTTATGATTATACAGTGGAAATGAGAAATAGATTTAAGGGACTAGATCTGATAGATAGAGTGCCTGATGAACTATGGACAGAGATTTGTGAAAGTGTACAGGAGACAGGGATCAAGACCATCCTCATGGAAAAGAAATGCAAAAAAGCAAAATGGCTGTCTGGGGAGGCATTACAAATAGCTGTGAAAAGAAGAGAAGCAAAAAGCAAGAAGAAAAAGAAAGATATAAGCATCTGAATGCAGAGTTCCAAAGAATGGCAAACAGAGATTAGAAAGCCTTCCTCAGTGACCAGTGTAAAGAAATAGAGGAAAACAACAAAATGGGAAAGACTAGAGTTCTCAAGAAAATTAGAGATACCAAGGGAACATTTCATGTGAAGATGGACTCAATAAAGGACAGAAATGGTATGGATCTAACAGAAGCAGATATTAAGAAGAGGTGGCAAGAATACACAGAAGAACTGTACATAAAATATCTTCATGACCAAGATAATCATGATGGTGTGATCACTCACCTAGAGCCAGATATCCTGAAATGTGAAGTCAAGTAGGCCTTTGAAAGCATCACTACGAACAAAACTAGTGGAGGTGATGGAATTCCAGTTGATCTATTTCAAATCCTAAAAGATGATGCTGTGAAAGTGCTACACTCAATATGCCAGCAAATTTGGAAAACTCAGCAGGGGCCACAGGACTGGAAAAGGTCAGTTTTCATTTCAATCCCAAAGAAAGGCAATGCCAGAGAATGCTCAAACTACTGCATTATTGCACTCATCTCACATGCTAGTAAAGTAATGCTAAAATTCTCCAAGCCAGGCTTCAGCAATACGTGAATCATGAACTTCCAGATGTTTAAGCTAGTTTTAGAAAAGGCAGAGGAACCAGAGATCAAATTGCCAACATCCATGGGATCATGGAAAAAGCAAGAGAATTCCAGAAAAACATCTACTTCTGTTTTATTGACTATGCCAAAGCCTTTGACTGTGTGGATCGCAATAAACTGGAAAATTCTTCAAGACATGGGAATACCGGGCCACCTGATCAGCCTCTTGAGAAACCTATATGCAGTTCAGGAAGCAACAATTAGAACTGGACATAGAACAACAGACTAGTTCCAAATAGGAAAAGGAGTACGTCAAGGCTGTATATTGTCACCCTCCTTATTCAACTTATATGTAGAGTACATCATGAGAAACACTGGACTGGAAGAAGCACAAACTGGAATCCAGATTGCCAGGAGAAATATCAATAACCTCAGATATGCAGATGACACCACCCTTATGGCAGAAAGTGAAGAGGAACTAAAAGGCCTCTTGATGAAAGTGAAAGAGGAGAATGAAAAAGTTGGCCTAAAGTTCAACATTCAGAAAACAAGGTCATGGCATCCAATTCCATCACTTCATGGGAAATAGATGGGGAAACAGTGGAAACAGTGTCAGACTTTATTTTTAGGGGTTCAAAAATCACTGCAGTCGTTGACTGCAGCCATGAAGTTGAAAGACACTTACTCCTTGGAAGGAAAGTTATGACCAACCTAGATAGCATATTCAAAAGCAGAGATATTACTTTGCCAACAAAGGTCCATCTAGTCAAGGCTATGATTTTTCCAGTGGTCATGTATGGATGTGAGTGTTGGATTGTGAAGAAAACTGAGCACCAAACAATTGATGCTTTTGAACTATGGTGTTGGAGAAGTGCCAGGAGCCAGCACGAGAGATCCCACCTAGAACAAGGTCATGTGGAGGTGACCTGACAGGCAGGGTGGATCAGGACTCGAGGGACTCCCTGGACCTACTCGAGCATCTACCCCAAACCAAAATCTGTCTATTTACTGTATACTATATTATGCCTTTCACCAACTCTTCTGACAGTAACAGGGGGCTATCCCTGAGCACCTTTTTCTGGAGAAAATCAACTTAGGGCTCTAGTTGATAAGTCTACTGGGCATGAAAGCAGCATTTCAATTCAAACCTCCCTGTTAACATTCTAGCTTGCTTGGCAGGTTTATCCAGACTCTTGCCACTATGCATAAGATTGTTCACAAATCATGACATGGGAAGCCTAAGCATTCTAAAAATATAGAGCCCTTTGAGGGGTGAAAAAGTTTTATTAAATTAACACTGGTGAAGGGTTTCATTATTGAGCCAATGCTTGCTGCCAATTCCTATATCCCTTATCCATTGTGTGCCTGTGAGTGCATTAGTTAATATAGTTGGAATGTAAGAAAAACAAGTAGTAGCCTTAGTATTAACCACATCAGACCTTTGAGCTAATAAGTTATTTTTTTATTGTTGTTGTTGTAACACACTGCACCTTTTCTCCATGAGAATGTAACTCTGTTTAGTACTTTCTGAGGCTGACACAGATTAGAGGTATAAAGAAAAAAAAACACTTCAAGGGGAAACAAGTTTTCTGGTTGATCAATCTTTATCAAAAAAGGGTCATAAAATGTCAACAGGCCTCCAAGGCCCAGAGATAATGTACACAACATAAGACCCTTGTTTATGGTAAAGGTATGCAGAGAAAATCCTGGTTTCGATAAGGGCAAAACTGCTGGAATGTTTGAGCTGACTCTGCATGACTTTGCATCTTTCATTTTCCACTATGTACAAGTCAGGGTGTAAAAGTTCTTTTTGAAAATAAAGTTACGGGCCTCGCTCACCTAAGCTTGGTCTCCCCGTGTCATTCTTCCATTCTCCAATGCCATTCATCCTGAGTGTATCCCTGGACTCTGCTGAGGCTGGACCCCAGCAGAGAAGACTCTCAAGAGTCCCTTGGCCTACAAAGAGATCTAACCAGTCCATTCTAAAGGAGATTAGTCCTGGGTATTCATTGGCAGGACTGATCCTGAGGCTGAGACTCCAATACTTTGGCCACCTCATGCAAAGAGTTGACTCATTGGAAAAGACTCTGATGCTGGGAGGGATTATGGGCAGGAGGAAAAGGGGACGACAGAGGTTTAGATGGCTGGATGTCATCACTGACTTGAAGGACATGAGTTTGAGTGAACTCTGGGTGTTGGTGATGGACAAGGAGGCCTGGAGTGCGTGATTCATGGGGTCGCAAAGAGTGGGACACAACTGACCGACTGAACTGAACTGAACTGAAAATAGGAGTAATGTAAGAATAGCTGAAAAATAATGCTTTACTCTCTCTGGTGAACTGAATAAATAGTGTTCTTTAGGAGACACATTATATTCTTTAACTGTCCTTTTGCTTTCTGATATTTCAGAAATCAATTTTATGATTGAAATGTGAATATTAAATGACTATTATTTGCATACATTACCTGTTACCTGCTTACAGTACTTAACAAAGTGCCCAACATAGGAGCCCATTTAATTTTTATCTTGATGTAGTTTTTTCGTTATCTTTGAAAAAGATAGTACAAGGCTGTCATCACAATAGCTGCTGCTTATGATTGAGCAATAGAGTATGTCCATGTCTAATTGGCCTAAATATCATTCAGCCCACTAACTGTACTTCATGTACACTTAAACGCATTAACGTCTCAGAATAACTTCACAAATTCATCTACATTCCCCTAACGACTCCTGATTCTGAGGGCTCTGAAGTTAGATCTAATTCAGAATCCTCATTTCAAAAGTTAAGATATGAGTGTGGGATCAGTTAATCAAACAGTGGTGTGGTACTACTAATCTGAACTAATACCAGGATCTCATAACTTCTATTTCTTGCCCTTTCTCTTACACCATTACACTATGATACTGTACTATATTTGGCACATATTTTAGAAGTACAATATTTGTTAAACTTGATGACTAGAATTGAGGGTCTGAGTTTGGACTGTGGCAGCCAACAGTAATATTCCTCAGTTTGACAGGTCGTATTGGAACATCTGTGAGACAAATTTGGTAAGTCATTATAGAAACCAAATAAAATGGTATTTAGTCTGTAATCCATTAATTTATTAATAAATTTATTAAGTGATTATATATTAGTCTAGGGATTGTGAATACAGTTATTAATAAAATCCCTGCCCTAACTAAGATAGACAGGATAAGACAGACTTTAAAGAAATAATAGTTTATTAGACGGTATTAACTGTGGTGTTAGAGAAGACTCTTGAGAGTCCCTTGGACTGCAAGGAGATCCAACTAACCTATTTTGAAGGAGATCAGCCCTGGGATTTCTTTGGAAGGAATGATGCTAAAGCTGAAACTCCAGTACTTTGGCCACCTCATGCGAAGAGTTGACTCATTGGAAAATACTTTGATGCTGGGAGGGATTGGGGGCAGGAGGAGAAGGGGACAACAGAGGATAAGATGGCTGGATGGTGTCACTGACTTGGACATGAGTCTGAACGAACTCTGGGAGTTGGTGATGAACAGGGCGGCCTGGCATGCTGCAATTCATGGTGTCGCAAAGAGTCGGACATGACTGAGCGACTGAACTGAACTGAACTGAATTGCTATAGAAAAAAAATTAGAGCTGAAAAATGGGACAGGCAACATCAGAATGGATTTCATATAATTTTAATAAAGGAGGTCAGTAAAAGTCTCATTAAAATATTCATATTTAAAGCCATGTAGTTATTGGAGTAAAGAGTATTCTAAGCAGAATATCAAGAGCACATGCTTTGAAGTAGGAATGGTTTTGTAAGAAACAAGAAAGGTAACTTGACTATAGTAGACCAAGTGAGGGAAGAAGATGTAGGAGATGGGGTCAGAAAGGGAAGATGAAGCCAGGCTCATCCTGGCTTCTATATCAGACTTTTTCACTGACTTTTTTCCTAACAGGCAGGACTGCTTCAGAAGGTTTTATGCAGAGAGTTGAAATGGTCTGATGGCTATTTCAATAGTATCATCCTATGTGTGCAATGCTGAAAATAGACTTAAGGGGATAAAGGTCAAAATAGGAAAACAGTTAAGAGATAATGCCATAATCCTTCCTGGTCAACTACACAGTGAAGGATAATAGTCTTACAGATAACCAGGACATTGATAAGAATTGCTAGGATTGTAGGTTCAGAGTTCTGTAAATAGCCTTACCATATACTACATTCCATAACAAAAAATCCTTGCATATTAAAAAAAAATAATAATGTGAAAATGAAAAACATCACATTGCTTTATAGATTATATTAATGTAGGCAAATATTAAAGATTTTTCAATGTAAATTATACTTGCATTCAGATTGTAAATTAATTGCAAAATAAAATGCTTTGTATCATTGATTTATGTATCCACCGATACCACATGAATATACTTTTAAATTGGCAACTTAGTAATTCAATTCCATTATTCTTAATTACTCAACCTATTTTGTCCATTCTGACAAAACATGGTCCACTGGAGAAGGGAATGGCCTCCACAGTACTCTTGCCTTAAGAACCCCATGAACAGTATGAAAAGGCAAAAAGATAGGACACTGAAAGATGAACTCCCCAGGTGGTAGGTGCCCAATATGCTATGCTACTGGATATCAGTGGAGAAATAATTCCAGAAAGAATGAAGAGATGGAGCCAAAGCAAAACTTGTGGATGTGACTGGTAATGGAAGTCTGATGCTGTAAAGAGCAAAATTGCATAGGAATCTGGAATGTTAGGTCGATGAATCAAGGAAAATTGGAAGTATTCAAACAGGAGATAGGAAGAGTAAACATCAACATTCTAGGAATCAGCAAATTAAGATGGACTGTAATGGGTGAATTGTGCTCAAGAATCCTTTAGAAGAAATGGGGTAGCCATGATAGTCAAACAAGAGTCCAAAATGCAGTACTTGGATGCAGTCTCAAATATGACAGAATGGTTTCTGTTTGTTTCCAAGGCAAATCATTCAGTATCATAGTAATCCAAGTCTATGCCCTGAGAAGTAATGCTGAAGAAACTGAAGCTGAATGGTTCCATAAAGACCTACAACACCTTCTAGAACTAACATTCAAAAAAGATATCCTTTTCATTATAGTGGACTGAAATGAAAAAGAAGGAATTCAAGAGATACCTGGAATTTGGCCTTGGAGTACAGAAGTAAGCAGGACAAAGGCTAACAGAGTTTTGTCAAGAGAATGCACTGGTCATAGCAAACACACTCTTCCAACAACACAAGAGAAGATTCTACACATGGATATAATCACATGGTCAATACCAGAATCAGATTGCTTATATTCTTTGCAGCCAAAGATGGAGAAGCGCTATACAATCAGCAAAAACAAGACTGGGAGCTGATTGTGGCTCATATGATGAACTCCTTATTATCAAATTCAGACTGAATTTGAAGAAAGTAGGGAACATCACTAGACCATTCATGTTTGACTGAAATCAAATCCATTACGATTATAAAGTGGAAGTGACAAATAGATTCAAGGGATTAGATCTGATAGACAGTATGCCTGAACAAGTATGGACGGAGGTTCATGACATTGTACAGAAGGTGCTGATTAAGACCATCCCTGAGAAAAAGAAATGCAAAAAGTCAAAATGGTTGTCTGAGAAGGCCTTACAAACAGCTGAGAAAATAAAAGATGGAAAAGGCAAAGGAGAAAGGGAAAGATATACCAATTTGAATGAAGAGATACAAAGAATAGCAAGGAGATATAAGAAAGCCTTCCTCAGTTATCAGTGCAAAGAAATAGAGGAAAACAATAGAATGGGAAAGACTAGAGATTTCTTCAGGAAAACTAGAGATACCAAGGGAAGTTTCATTCAAAAATGAGCACAATAAAGGACAGAAAAAATATGGACCTAACAGAAGCAGAAGATATTAAGAAGTGGTGAGAAGGCACAGAAGAACTATACAAAAAAGATTTTCACGACCCAGATAATCAACATGATGTGATCACTCACCTAGAGCTAGGCATTCTGGAATGCGAATGCAAGGGGGCCTTAGGAAGCATCAATAGGAACAAACTAGTGAGGTGACAGAATTCTAGCTGAGCTAATTCAAATCCTAAAAGATGATGCTGTGAAAGTGCTGCACTCAATATGCCAGCAAATTTGGAAAACTCAGCAGTGGCCACAGGACTGGAAAATATCAGTTTTGATTCGAGTCCCAAAGAAAGGCAATGCCAAAGAATGCTCAAACTACCACACAATTGCACTCATCTCACATGCTAGCTAAGTAATCCTCAAAATTCTCCAAGCCAAGCTTCAACAGTATGTGAGCCATAAACTTTCAGATGTTCAAGATGGTTTTAGAAAAGATAGATGAACCAGCGATCAAATTGCCAACATCTACTGGATCATCAAAAAAGCAAGAGAGTTCCAGAAAAACATCTACTTCTGCTTTACTGGCTACACCAAAGCCTTTGACTTTGTGGCTCACAAAAAATTGCAAAATTCTTCAAGAGATGGGAATACCAGACCACCTGACTTGCCTCCTGAGAAATCTGTATGGAGCTCAAGAAGCAAGAAGTAGAACTGGGCATGAAACAACAGACTGGTTCCTAATCAGGAAAGGAGTACTTTAAGGCTATCTTTGTCACCCTGCTTATTTAACTTATTTACAGATTACATCATGCAAAATGCTGGGCTGAATGAAGCGCAAGTTAGAATCAAGAATGCTGGCAGAAATATCAATAACATCAGGTATGCAGATGAAACCACCCTTTTGGCACAAAGCAAAGAAGAACTAAAGAGCCTCTCGACGAAAGTGAAAGAGGTGAGTGAAAAAGTTGGCTTAAACCTCAGCATTCAGAAAACTAATATCATGCATCTAGTCCCATCATTTTGTGGCAAATACATGAAGAAACAATAGAAACCATGACAGACTTTATTTTGGGTGGCTTCAAAATTACTGCAGATATTGACTGTAGCCATGAAATTAAAAGACGCTTGCTCCTTGGAAGAAAAGCTATGACCAGCTTAGACACCATATTAAAAAGCAGAGATATTACTTTGCCAACAAGGTCCATCTAGTTAAAGCTATTGTTTTTCCAGTAGTCATATATGGATATGAGAGATGGACTATAAAAAAAAGCTGAGTGCCAAAGAATTGATGCTTTTGAATTGTGATGTTGGAGGAGACTTTTTAGAGACCCTTTGACTGTAAGGAGATCCCACCAGTCCATCCTAAAGAAAGTCAGTCCTGCATACTCATTGGAAAGACTAATGTTGAAGCTGAAACTCCAATACTTTGGACACCTGATGAGAAGAGCAGACCCATTTGAAAAAACTCTGATGATGGGAATGTGTGAAGTTGGGAGGAGTAAGGGATGACATAGGATGAGATGTTTGGATGACATCACTGACTCAATGGACATGAGTTTGAGTATGTTCTAAGAGTTGGAATGGATAGGGAATCCTGGCGTGCTGCAGTCCATGGGGTCGCAAAGAGTTGGACATGGCTGAGCTACTGAACTGAACTGATTTTTCTATTATTTTTGTTCATTCATTATACAGAAGAAGCACTTCATTTAGAATGATAATGCGGCAAACTCCTTAGTATATATTTTGTGAAGCATAAATTAATATAAAATGAAAAAATGATTAAAAATGACTTTCTATGATCAATAAAATTTATTTTGTTTAATAAACTTATATTCTTAAACACTGTATATCCAGGGCATACCAAACATAAACATATATTTTTCTGTCCCATTCATAACTCCAAAACAGAATTTAGAAACTTCATTAACTTAGAGTGGAAAGATTATTCCTGTACTAGAATGACACCTAGAACAAGATCAGGTCTTGGGATCAATGCAATTTTTTCTAGATTCCCTACTTAACAGTAGTCTAGATTTGTACACTCAGTAGCAGTGAAAACATACACATT
Organism: Capricornis sumatraensis; assembly: GCF_032405125.1. Lineage (NCBI taxonomy): Eukaryota > Metazoa > Chordata > Mammalia > Artiodactyla > Bovidae > Capricornis > Capricornis sumatraensis. Next base: position 126,520,036 of record NC_091071.1, read on the forward strand.
TTCATTTCAGTTTGCCTTTATAATTTTTTAAAATATTATTATATGCAGTTGATGATTCTATCTCTGAAAGTTGCTTGGCAGACTGAATCATTAACTGACATCTGGCTTAGGATGGTATTTTAAACATGTCCAGAAATAATCAGAAACAGCATGTTACAGCTTAAAAGGTTAGCATAGCCCTTTTGATGGTGGATTTTAATTTACTTTCATTCAGTTCAGTTCAGTCGCTCAGTTGTGTTCGACTCTCTGAGACCCGATGAATCGCAGCACGCCAGGCCTGCCTGTCCAACACCAAATCCCAGAGTTCACACAGACTCATGTCCATCGAGTCAGTGATGCCATCCAGCCATCCCATCCTCTGTCGTCCCCTTCTCCTCCTGCCCTCAATCCCTCCCAGCACCAGAGTCTTTTCCAATGAGTCAACTCTTCGCATGGGGTGGCCAAAGTACTGGAGTTTCAGCTTTACCATCATTCCTTCCAAAGAAATCCCAGGGCTGATCTCCTTCAGAATGGACTGGGTGGATCTCCTTGCAGTCCAAGGGACTCTCAAGAGTCTTCTCCAACACCACAGTTCAAAAGCATCAATTCTTCGGTGCTCAGCCTTGTTTACAGTCCAACTCTCACATCCATACATGACCACAGGAAAAACCATAGCCTTGACTAGACGGACCTTAGTCGGCAAAGTAATGTCTCTGCTTTTGAATAAGCTATCTAGTTTGGTCATAACTTTCCTTCCAAGGAATATGCCTCTTTTAATTTCATGGCTGCAATCACCATCTGCAGTGATATTGGAGCCAAAAAAAAAAAAAAAAAAAAAGTCTGACACTGTTTCTACTGTTTCTCCATCTATTTCCCATGAAGTGATCGGACCAGATGCCATGATGTTCGTTTTCTGAATGTTGAGCTTTAGGCCAACTTTTTCACTCTCCATTTCACTTTTATCAAGAGGCTTTTTAGTTCCTCTTCACTTTCTGCCATAAGGGTGGTGTCATCTGCATATTTGAGGTTACTGATATTTCTCCCAACAATCTTGATTCCAGCTTGTGTTTCTTCCAGTCCAGCATTTCTTGTGATGTACTCTGCATATAAGTTAAATAAGCAGGATGATAATATAAAGCCTTGACATACTCCTTTTCCTATTTGGAACAAGTCTGTGGTTCCATGTCCAGTTCTAACTGTTGCTTCCTGACCTGCATAACAGATTTCTCAAAAGGCAGGTCAGGTAGGCTATGGCATAGTCAATAAAGCAAAAATAGATGTTTTTCTGGAACTCTCTTGCTTTTTCCATGATCCAGCAGATGTTGGCAATTTGATCTCTGGTTCCTCTGCCTTTTTTAAAACCAGCTTGACGCTGAAGTTGAACACTTCTATGAAGACCTACAAGACGTTTTAGAATTAACACCCAAAAAAGATGTCATTTTCCTTATAGGGGACTGGAATGCAAAAGTAGGAAGTAAAGAAACAGCTGGAGTAACAGGCAAATTTGGCCTTGGAATGCAGACTGAAGCAGGGCAAAGACTAATAGAGTTTTGCCAAGAAAATACACTGGTCATAGCAAACACCCTCTTCCAACAACACAAGAGAAGACTCTAAACATGAACATCACCAGATGGTCAACACTGAAATCAGATTGATTATATTCTTTGCAGCCAAAGATGGAGAAGCTCTATACAGTCAACAAAAACAAGACCAGGAACTGACTGTGGCTCAGATAATAAACTCCTTATTGCCAAATTCAGACTTAAATTGAAGAAAGTAGGGAAAACCGCTAGACCATTCAGGTATGACCTAAATCAAATCCCTTATGATTATACAGTGGAAGTGAGAAATATATTTAAGGGCCTAGATCTGATAGATAGAGTGCCTGATGATCTACGGAATGAGGTTTGTGACATTGTACAGGAGACAAAGATCAAGACCATCCCCATGGAAAAGAAACCCAAAAATCCAAATGGCTGTTGGTGAGGCCTTACAAATAGCTGTGAAAAGAAGAGAGGCGAAAAGCAAAGGAGAAAGGAAAGATATAAGCATCTGAATGCAGAGTTCCAAAGAATAGCAAGAAGAGATAAGAAAGCCTTCTTCAGTGATCAATGCAAAGAAAAGGAGGAAAAGAACAGAATGGGAAAGACTAGAGATCTCTTCAAGAAAATGAGAGATACCAAGGGAACATTTCATGCAAAGATGGGGTTGATAAAGGACAGAAATTGTATGGAGCTAACAGAAGCAGAAGATATTAAGACGAGGTGGCAAGAATACACAGAAGAACTGTACAAAAAAGATCTTCACGACCCAGATAATCATGATGATGTGATCACTCACCTAGAGCCAGACATCCTGGAATGTGAAGTCAAGTGGGACATAAAAAGCATCACTACGAACAAAGCTGGTGGAGGTGATGGAATTCCAGTTGAGCTATTTCAAGTCCTGAAAGATGATGCTGTGAAAGTGCTGCCCTCAATTTGCCTGCAAATTTAGAAAACTCAGCAGTGGCCACAGGACTGGAAAAGGTCAGTTTTCATTTCAATCCCAAAGAAAGGCAATGCCAAAGAATGCTCAAACTACTGCACAAAGCACTCATCTCACATGCTAGTAAAGTAATGCTCAAAATTCTCCAAGCCAGGCTTCAGCAATATGTGAACTTTCATTCTAGCAAGAGTAAAAGAGATTACTTGAAGAATCAGGTCCATCAGATGCTAGCTTAAGTCATCATAGAACTTAGATCATGATTGAAACAGTAAAGAACTCAGGATTACCCTCTTTGGGGCCTATGATCTATCAGTGTGTTCAAAGGATTCAGTAGCTTGATAGGCAGTAAAGAATAAAGGACTTAAACATATTTATGAGAGAGGCTTACCAACTAATTGAATAAATAAAGACAGAAATGAGATTGACTGATATAAGACCACTACTACTTCAGTTCAGTTCAGTTGCTCAGTCGTGTCCAACTCTTTGTGACCCCATGAATCGCAGCATGCCAGGCCTTCTTAGGTCTCTATAAATTGGTGGTTGGAGAAGGAAATGGCTACCCACTCGAGTATTCTTGCCTGGAGAATCCCATGGACAGAGGAGCCTGGCGGGTTACACCCCCTTGGGGTCGCAAAGAGTCGGACACGACTGAGCAACTAACACACACATATTGGTATTATCTAAGTAACTTATCCTCTTAAAAGGGGCACTTTTATCACAGAAAGTCTTTATTCACTCCATCGTTTATATTAAAATATATCAATACATAACTAAACTCATAGGTAATTCATTAGTAAAAGGTTAGTTATTATATTTATCTTAAGTGCTTATTCAGTTCAGTTCAGTTCAGTTCAGTCGCTCAGTCGTGCCCGACTCTTTGCAACCCCATGAATCACAGCACGCCAGGCCTCCCTGTCCATCACCAACTCCCAGAGTTACTCAGACTCATGTCCATCGAGTCAGTGATGCCATTCAGCCATCTCATCCTCTGTCGTCCCTTTCTCCTCCTGCCCCCAATCCCTCCCAGCATCAAAGTCTTTTCCAATGAGTCAACTTTTTGCATGAGGTGGCCAAAGTACTGGAGCTTCAGCTTTCTTTGGAAGGATTTCTGTGGAAGTGCTTATTAGCCTCTAGATTTAATTCATCTGGTCATTTTCCTCTCATGTGCCTGTATCTATTAATACTTACATTTTTTTCTATATTACATCATTATTTTATTTTCTTACTTTAACCAACCATCTCTTTATCCTATGAATCTATTTATATTGAAATTGAAAGGAAACATAGAATTAAAAGAATAATACATATCCAGCCTATTACAGGAAGCTGGTTCTATTAATAGTTAAATATTAGAAAGATTTCAGAGAAATTAGAAATCTCCAGTTTTAGAGAAAGTGAACGTTTATATTGATGTCATTGCAGAATCATCTCAAATAAAATTAATGAAGAAAAATGCATTCCGTATCTGCTCACTTTAACCCTAGCTTATTTTAAGAGGAAATAATACTTATTTAAATTCGGGTAGGTCACTGAGTACTGAAAACGGGGGTCAATGGAGAGCCAACAAAGATTCATTTTTAGATCAAGGTTCTAACACTAGGGAATGTTCCAAGAAACATTTCATTTTCAAATGAATTCCTTCCACTTGGAGCCAAAGGTCAGCAAGCTAGCATTAGTTAAAGAGGTTGCAGCTGCCTCAAAGTTAAATAGCAGACAAAAGTCACTTGCAGCAGTGTTTCTCTAATCCATAGTTGTGTCTCCAAAGGTAGCAGGCCAAAGCAGGAAACAGAGATTTGGTAAAGGGGCTAACAACTGCTGTGATCAGCAAGCATCTTCGGCTGAGAGCTGAGGATTAGAAGCTTTTTTGTTCTCCACACAGAATAGAAACATTCTACTTATGCACTGTTACCTATTGAAGTAAATATAAATATTTGGAATTGATCAATCTATTATAGCAAAACATAGTCAATTACAGCACCGCTTAAAATCCAGATATCTCAGAGTAAATACAAGAAATTTTAATATTTTTTAAAATTCTATAGCCATGACGTAATAGTCAACCTAATACACAGGTGATTTTTTTTCTTTAATAAAAGTCTTGAAGTGAAAAGATTTTGTATTTTGTTGAAAACATCAATACCAAAAACCCGGTTTTGTGCTCTCAGAGAAATAAATATTGATTTCTGTGCTTCATCTCTTACCAAAGACAGGCGACTGGTTTCATTGCTCTGAATATTTTACTGTTTTACATTTGACATATTCTGTTAGCATTGAATTTTTATTGATTCATTGTTATTTCTTCTCAAAAAGGCATTTATATTATTCTTTTGTGATAGACAAGACAGAAAAATGAGGCTGAAATTAATGTCGCACTCCTTATACCATAGCTTCCTTGTCATGTATGATTTATCTAATTTTGACCTTACTATCATTGAATTTGCAAGCATTTATTGAAAACTCAGCTGTTTTCTTATTACATTCTTTTTAGCAAATCAGCCTTCAAAATTATGCATATTATGAAACAATTAATTTGAAACAGAAGCTGCTCAAAATATTTCGTGTGAATGAAGTTTAAACATCCCATTCTTTACTTGATTACTGACAATTGTTATCTGGTGCTTTGTATAGGCAGGTGTTGTGACTCTAATGTTAACTATCTTTGGACAAATTAACCAGTTCAATCCAGTGTGTGCGTGGACACTGACTTTATCTACTAGGTTTTATTTTATTATCCTTCTTATATGCAAATCTGATTGAATAATTCAGAATAAATATTAAAACAATATTGATATAATTCACCAGGCTTCTATTCATTTGCATATCAAATAGATAAGTTCAGGAATTCATCCAGTTGCAAAACAACCCAAGGAAATTACCCAAACACATAAAAAAGTCAATATATTGTTAGAAAAATATTTCTTAAATCTACAGATTAAATTCTAAAACAGACATAAAAACTATTCATGCAAAAATATTTATGTTATTGTTTATCTTACTCTTCTCTCAACAAAACTATTTGAGGAATACTGAGAAAAAAAAAAAAAAAGCAAAAATGTTTCCTGTGGAGACTCCATTTAGATATTTCAATGGTTAATAACTCATGGATAATTTCGAAGACTTGCTACTAGACTCCGGAGAAGGCGATGGCACTCTTCAGAACTCTTGCCTGGAAAATCCCATGGACAGAGGAACCTGGCAGGCTGCGGTCCATGGGGTCGCGAAGAGTCAGACACGACTGAGCGACTTCCCTTTCACTTTTCACTTTAATGCATTGGAGAAGGAAATGACAACCCCCTCCAGTGTTCTTACCTGGAGAATCCCAGGGACGGGGGAGTCTGGTGGGCTGCCGTCTATGGGGTCGCACAGAGTTGGACACGACTGAAGCGACATAGCAGCAGCAGCAGCAGCAGCTACTAGACTCACTCAAGAAAAAGTAATGCATATCAAGATTTTATTATAATTTGCTTTATAAATTATTGAGTAAGTTATAAAATTTAGTTTTAAAATTTGATTGGGACTTTTGCTAAACATGTACCAGTTTATCAGTTTTAAGAGTGTCGATTTTAAAGTCATCATAGTGTCCAGAATATACTTAGTAATGATAATTCTGATTGAACACAACAATGATTGTCATAGAGAATAAAAAGGGAATGACAGGGAGGGCAGAAGATGTTAATATTGTTCATCAGTTGATCTGTATAAAAAGAAGGATATGGGAGGAAGAAAATATTCTACTTTTTTTTTTTTTTTTGGTGTTATATATGCCTATAAATGTATACAGAAGGATCAGTATCTTGGTGTCTTGAGGCATCTCTACCTCTACTTATATCTGACTGTCTTCTCTCTTGCCCTTACATCATCTTCCATTTATGCATGTATATGTCCCAGTTCCCTCATCTTATAAAGTCAATAGTCATATTGAGTAAAAAATGTGTAAGTGAGAATTAGAGTTCTCCAGAGAAACAAAAGCAGTAAAATATATGTGTATATAATTGTGAATTAATACAATATATAAATAGTTAAAATAACTGCTTCCTCAACAAGGAGTATTTTACTTGTTTTAAGAGTATGGAAGGAAAGAATGTGGAAAATAATATTACTTTTGGTACACTTGCTACTTGCTGTTAATTATCCTGGAACTTTATGTAGACAGTCTCATTTATTTTTCATAATCAATTTATTTTCTTATTTTGAAGGTGAAAAAAACCTGAAGTTCAACAAATATGTATACTTTTTCCAACACCAACCAAGGTGATGAGATTTTTTACAAGTTGTTTCCATTTCTTATTGTTGCCAATAACACAATTTTGATGAACTTTTATAACTCATAAAATAAAAAGAGAGATGTGAAATTTCTCCACTGAAGATGGAAGTCTACAACTACACATACAGTCAGATGGTCAATTATCGGTCTCCTAAGGACTCTACTTTTGAGGTAAAAAGTCACTCTAGATTTTTCAGTCACTCTAGATTCAAATTCTTAAGAGATAGGGATTCAAATCCCTAAGTGATAGGGATTAAGTAGTCTTGTAGTCATCATACATTAGCTAGGGGATGGCAGAGTACTTTAAATGCCAGTCCCATAAAAATCGAATTATTGGGAGAAGTCCACTATTATCAAATGAAGGGAAAAAGGCACAAGTATTAGGCAGACAAAACCTATTGATACCTGTCTGTTTTAGCTAGTAAGTGTAAAGGTAAACTCTAACCCAAGTTTGGATGAAAAGTCCATTAGATTGTCATTTTTTTTTTTTTCTTGTATGAAACACCTACTAACAGCCTCCTTTCCAATTGAGAATCAAGAATTTTGTCTACTGTTTGCCAAAACTCAACTATTTTTCTCAATGGAAAGATTTTTTTATTGAAGTACAATTAACATATAACATTCTATTTGCTTCAGATGTATAACCTAAAGGTTCAATAGTTGTATATATGGGAAAATGATTACCATAAATCCATCACCATACATAGTTACATATTTTTTTCTCATGATGAAATCTTTTAAAATCTACTCTTTTAGCAATTTTCAAATGTGCAATACAGTGTTATTATCTATAGTCACCATGCTGTACATTAAAACCTTAGAACATTTATTTTATAACTGGATATTTGTACCTTTTAACACTCTTCATCCATTTAGACTCCACTCCCACTCCCTGCCTCTGCCAATCACCAATCTGTTCTTTGTATCTATAAGCTGCTTTTTTTTTTGGGGGGGGGATCTTTTTTTGTCTTGGTTTGTTTTAGATTTCACATGTAAGTAAGTTCATAAAACTGTCTGTGTTTCTCTGTCTCTCCACAATGAAAATTTGACAACAAAATATATTTGAATCTTCTTGACAGTAAGAATGTTAGTCTCTGCAGTAAATGAGATACCAATAGTCAAGTGTACATTTTCGATAAGAAAACTGATAGGACAGTAAATCATCATGAGAGGAAATTTTCTAAGAACCCTCTTTATGAGAACATTAACCTTAGCATGTTTTTAAGAAAGAATTCTGATGAAATCCTTAATCAATGAGTACAATATTTCATTTGAAAAACAGTGCTCAAGATGTCATTGAGCATAAATAACACAACTGTAATTTAATTACCATATTTTCAATGTTATTCTATCTCTATAACTTCTACTTTGAGAATCCTCTAACTCATAAATAGAGATCTACCATGACCTTACACTGTCAGTATATCTCATGAATAGAGGTTATAAGATAATGTCATTTCCATTCTAAATTTCCAGAGCCGATATTATTATTCACCATTATTGCATCCATAATTTTTGTACACTAGTGTAGCTTGATATTTATAATACCATGTACTTGCTGCTGTTTATTATATTTTATAATCATTATCAAGAAATTCAGCATGACTGAGAGGGAGAAGGGATTAATAAACATTCTCTATGCCACTTTGATTCCCTCATTGCAGTGATGCTGCAAACCATTATACTAGTTTGTAATGTAAGGCATTCTTTTTTCTTTTCAAAGACTTTTTCTAAAATCACAACTTGATATGTCTATACAATTGCTATTATAGTCACAGTAAATCAAGAATAATGTTAATAGATATAACTGTCTTACTGCTATGGATTCAGTTGTATCCACTTAAAAGATATGTTGGGATATAAAATAAAGTGTTTTTTTTTTTTAAAGGTATTTTGGAGTCCTAGCACAAAGTACCTTGACACAGATTAAATGTAATTTATATGAAATTAGGCTATTTGAAGATGTGATTAGTTGAGTTCTCACTGGAGCAGGGTAGGCGCTAATCCAATATGACTAGTGTCCTTAGAAGAATATGACCATTAGAAGACCCAAAGTTACACCTGGAGAACACCATGTGATTATGAAGACAGAAATTGCAATCATATGGCTGTAAGTCAAGGAACATCGAAAACTGCTGAAAAATCACTAGCAGCTAGAAACAGGTGTAGAAGGATTCCTCTACAATTTTCACAGGGAACATGGCCCTGTTAACACTTTTATTTCAGACTGCTAGCCTCTAGAACTATGGACAATAAATTTCTTTTTTTTAAGATCCCCAGTTTGTGGTACTTTGTATAACAGTACTAGGTAACTAATACTTATTTTAGAGAGCAACAGATATATTGGAGATGAAACTCAAACATACATGACAGTTTTTAAATGTATATCTTGAAAGGCAATGACTAATATGACTGTTTAGATTCTTAACTATGAACACTAAAAACTGTAGGAGTTGGATACAGTCTTGGTACAATTGCAGTGCCCATCAAAAGGTAGAGGATATGTTGAAACAAATGTGGCATTATATATAAATTTGCATAAAACCTTTCAATTTTATGTTTTAGAATCTATTTCCAGCTCCTTAACATAACATGATGTTATTCAAATTTTGGCTCTTTTGGCTATTTTCACTTCTTAATATTTTCCTCAACTCTCTTTTGATGAGTTCACCAAGCTCCCTTTCATTTCTGTCCTTTAAACATTTTATTCTCTACGAAATAGTCTTTTCTCCTTCTTCACTTAGCAGCTAACACTGCTAAGAAAAAAAAAAAAAGTATTAAATGACATTTGTTAAGATGGTAAGGCAGACTTTATTCACGGACAGTTTTCAGCACAATGATATCAAATTCTGGAGGTCTATAAACTATTCTTTTCCTCTTTCCATCTCCTGTACCCAATCAGGACTATAAAAATAACTCCTATATTTTCTACAAGCTTAGCATAAATATAATAAGGCAGAGTAGACTATTCCATTCTTACTGGAAATGAAACCCATGCTTCCTCTCCAATATGCTATAGTATGCTGGTTTATGATAAGCATATTCTTAAAAAAAATCATTTTTATGGGAGTTGCCTTCATGTTTATTTCAAATGGCAAAAATGCTAAAAAGGACCCACATGCATAATACAGTGTGTTTACATGGATGAAACTGAGGAAATCTTCCCTTTGCTTGACAGCAAATCACTATAATATGCATTACTGTAGGATTCTCTCTAGTGTATTCCAGTAGCAGGAGATTTGTGTAGTCAGTGTGGTGGGTTAATCAACTAAACTCTCATATTAAGAGATCAGAGTTCAAATTATTTGTGTGCTGTACATTTTATGTATAAAATAAGTAGATAATTGTTCAAAGCTATTAAATTACCTCTTTATCCCCAGTCTTCTTCAAGGGATGCCTGATTCTTCAGACTGAAGTGTTTATCCACATTGAAGTATAATTGAACTTTATCTTTTTGAAGTATTCAGCCACATTTAAGTATTTAGAAATTTATACTAATGATATCAAGAGAAATGAGGATTGAAAATTTAGGGGGAAAAAAAACACCTATGTTTTAAAGAGAATTCTTATGGTTATAAAATGGTCCTGGAAGATAATATTTAGGTAAGATTCACATGGATACAACAGTGAGAAATAAGTAGTCTTACTTTAAAAGTTCTTTTAATTTAAATTGCTAACAAATGGTTAAGGAATGTTTAAACATTTGCTTAACACAAGTGACTCAAAATTTTTATCTTGCTGATCATAAAATATAATATTTATTTTGCTGAGATACAATTTTATTTGTATAAATCTTCTTGAAACTAACAAAAATGTCATTTCAGTTTATATTATTAGCATACATAACAAGATAAAGTCATATTTTAATATAAAAAGAACACATACACAATGTGGGTAAAATGACAAAAAGAACATGTAGATGATTTTTTTAAAATGATAATCGTACTGTTATAGTTAGATATGCTAAATAAAGGAATTTCATACTATTCAAAGGCTATTTTATAAATCCTAGTACTCTATGAAAGTTAATTCACCAGATGCTGTGTACTATAAAATCTGCTCCTTGAATTTTGGCAGCTACAAATGTATGCTACTTTATTAGTATAGGAAAATTGATTATAAAAGATACAATTAAAAATAAAGTTTTCACTTTAATGAAGTGGATTAGAGTTAATTATATTATTTCTTAATATACAGTTAATTTAACTGTATATACATATGCAGCTAATTTTTCTTTATTTATATCACACACACATACACAGTCAAAATGTGACAAGTAAAAAGTAACACCTCAGTATCAGTGCTTGATTGCTTAGTCACGTCTGACTCTTGTAACCCCATGTACTGTAGCCCACCAGTCCTCTGTTCATGAGATATTTCAGGCAAGAATACTGGGGTGTGTTGCCATTTCATCCTCCAGGGAATCTTCCTGACCCAAGGATCGAAACTGCTACTCTTGCTTGGCAGGCAGATTCTTTACCACTGAGTCACCTGGGAAGCCAAAAAACTAATACCTAATTTGTACATAGTACTATATTAAAGCTAAAAGGCAAATGTGAAAAAAAAAAACAAAAAAAAACGTTAAGTTTTTCTAAGCAATCCACGATGGATTTGAAAATGAAAGTTAAAAATAGCAATTCAAGATAACAGATGATTCAGATTAAGTGAATGTAATAATAAGCACTATATGTCTTCAAAAGAGGGAAAAATCCATTGAGAAAAGCCTTGTTCGAAAAGATAATACAAGCAATCTTGAAAACTAGAGAGCATTTGTGTAAACGGTAAGTAAGAAAACTAAAATTACTTGAGTTTAGTGAACATTGATATAGTTTGATAGGATAATTTTTTATTAAGAGTTCAGATGAAATAAAGAGGGTGTAATAACTTGGTATCTATGATAGACTGAATAGATGATATCCAAGGATGTCTATACCCTAATCTTTGAAAACTGCAGATATACCACTGTAGGTATTGCAGGCATGATTGTGAACATTTAGATGAGATGGTTATCTTAAAGAGCCTAATGTAGTCACAGGGTACTTCTAGAAGGAAGGCAGGAGGATCAGAATAAAAAAAAAAAAAAAAAAGGTGACATGAGGACAGGCAGCAGAATCAGAAAAAGAGATGTGATTATGCTCACTGATAGCCCTGAAGATGGAGGAAGGGGCCATGAACCATGGAATGCAGTTGGCCTCTAGAAAGTGGAAAAGTTGAGGAAATGGATTCTTCTTTCAGAGTCTTCAGGATAAAATAGCCCTTAGTTACCCTTTGACTTCAATCAATTAAGAGAGATTTCAGACTTCTGGCTTCCAAAACTGTAAGATAATAATATTTTAAGCCACCTGCATTGTGGTAACTTGTTACTGTAGTAGGAAACTCATATAAGATCATTCACTTTCACTGAGTCCTGACTCCGAGGTATTTTGGCATGAATGTGAAGTGAGCACTTTGAGGAAAAAAAGCAGAATAATGGAAAGCAGCTAGTACTGATGGAAAGAAGAGCCACAGTGAAGAAGACAATGAAGACAAGCCACATTAAATTAGTAAGCTAAGCTGCAATTAATTATAATTAATTAATTAAAATATAGTGGTCTGTAAGTATTTCCTGTTTTGGAAGGTGTGGACCCTTTTTACTCTTTGACATCTCTCATCTCTATACACACACATGTTTGCACTGTTTTATTATATTTATGTATTTCTTCATTATACTAATGATTCTATAAATTTTTGTATGTAGAAATACTATTAATATAGGTTTTATATTTTATACCATTGGCAATATAACTTAGAATTTAGTTCAATTCAGTTCAGTCGCTCAGTCATGTCCGACTCTTTGTGATCCCATGGACTGAAGCATGCCAGGCCTCTCTGTCCATCTCCAACTCCAGGAGTTTATTCAAACTCATGTCCATTGAGTCGGTGATGCCATCCAATCATCTCTTTCTCCATTGTCCCCTTCTCCTCCCTCCTTCAATCTTTCCCAGCATCAGAGTCTTTTTAAATGAGTCAGTTCTTTACATCAGGTGGCCAAAGTATTGGAGTTTCAGCTTCAACATCAGTCCCTCCAATGACTATTCAAGACTAATTTCCTTTAGGATGGATTGGTTGGATTTCCTTGTAGTCCAAGTCAAGCTAAGCAGCAGATCATACACCCTTGCTGATCATATTAATAAAGCCTACATACTCCAGATTCTACTTGAGGGGACTTTGGCTATTGGCTTCTAAGAGTCTCCTCCATCACCACAGTTCACAGTTCTTCCTTCTTAAGAACACCTTGCTCAATTAAATATAGGCTCTGAACTTGAGACTTGCTATAGAAAAAAGTTAAATTCGTAGGTCTATAATTTCAAAATAAATGAAACTCACTTTAAAATCACTGATCTAGAAAACCAAGCCTCCAAATGCAAGAGCCAAATTTTATGAGAGAAATGAGTTTTTCAATTCCAAATTTTGTGTCTTAAAATCTTCCATCAAAAAATGTTATACCATTAAAAAAAAACTCCATAATGATATCATATCCAGCTTTTACTGAGCCTCTAAGGATAGTCAATAGTATCTGCATTATTCTTCAAAACTATCTTAGAATTTGTCACTATACCATTTAGAAAATTTTCACTTGAAAGTGTCACAGATCTCACCCCAAGCAACCACAAACAATAGCAGCAAGTTATTGGTGCACATATCTGAAAATTATGGAAAAGTAAAATGTGTGTTTTCTTCAAGGACACATTTAGTTATTTTATCTTTTCATACTCTCTTTCTTAAGGTTGGTTATCTGCAGTTTTCAAGAGTTTTTGTGCTTTCTTTCTTTTTTTTTTTTAATTTAGCCATGTGCAGAGTGTAACTTTTTGATAACTTCTCCAAAAAGGGAGAAACTTCCTTCCTAGAAGCCAATAGCCAAAATCCCCTCAAGTAGAATCTGGAGTATGTAGTCTTTATTAATATGATCAGTAAGGGTGTATGATCTGCTGCTTAGCTTGAATCACACTGGGGCTATTCTAGAGCTGGAATTGGGGACCATGTATATCTTGAACAAATGGGCTGAGTTGGAAGTGTACATTGGTATGGTATAGGCAACTACTAGCTTGAGAAAGCTAAGTATTTGGGAATTTTACCGGGTAGTTGAAATCAACCACATTGGGAACATTTACAATAGAAAAACCAGCAAACACTATAAATCAAAGCCTGTTTGTTTTATTATTTTTAATTCCAAGAGACCCTCTTAACCAACATATTGCTAATTGGGGACCACTACCATATAAATTATAAACATGTTATGGTATACTTGTTCACTGGAACACAACTTCATGATTTTGAAGCCCCCAAAATAAAATCTGGTCCTATTACTTCATGGGAAATAGATGGGGAAACAGTAGAAACAGTGTCAGACTTTATTTTCTTGTTCTCCAATATCACAGCAGATGGTGATTGCAGCCATGAAATTAAGATGCTTACTCATTGGAAGGAAAGCTATGACCAACCTAGATAGCATATTAAAAAGCAGAGATATTACTTTGCCAACAAATGTCCATCTAGTCAAGGCTATGGTTTTTTCCTGTGGTCATGTATGGATGTGAGAGTTGGACTGTGAAAAAAGCTGAGTGCCGAAGAGTTGATGCTTTTGAAGTGTGGTATTGGAGAAGATTCTTGAGAGTCCCTTGGACTGCAAGGAGATCCAACCAGTTCATTCTGAAGGAGATCTGCCCTGGGATTTCTTTGGAAGGAATGATGCTAAAGCTGGAACTCCAGTACTTTGGCCACTTCATGCAAAGAGTTGACTCATAGGAAAAGACTTTGATGCTGTGAGGGATTGGGGGCAGGAGGAGAAGGAGACGACAGAGGATGAGATGGCTGGATGGCATCACCGACTCGATGCACATGACTTTGGTTGAGCGCCAGGAGTTGGTAATGGACAGGGAGGCCTGAGTTGCTGCGATTCATGGGGTCGTGGAGAGTCAGACACGACTGAACTGAACTGAACTGAAAATAAAGTCTGTCACTGTTTCCTATTATATTCTAGAAAATATAAAATTACGTATGGTAATATAAAGCAGTTCAATACTTGTCCTGGGTTGTTGCTGGACCAAAAAGTAAAAGAATTACAATGAATCTCTTGGGAATGATGCATAAACATCTTGATTGTTTCTTGGTTGCTAACATACTCAGATTTATCAAATGATACATTATATATAAGACCATTTTATCATACAGTGATTAAAATTCAATAAAGCTATTAAAAAAGAAAAAAAATTAAAAATAAGTAATTAACAAAAATGGCATCATTAAGAATATGAAAATTCAAGCTACAGGCTGAAAGAAGATAATTGGAAATATATATCTAAGAAAAGACTTGTATCCCAATTTAAAAAGAATAAACCAATTCAACAATAGGACAATGTCAACTTGCAAGTAGTCAAATATTGTATACATATTTCACTAAAGAATTGTATAAGTAGGTAATAAATACATGAAAAGTGAAGTTCAAAAATACAGTTGAAAGTGAAGCCACAATAAGCTATCATCAAAAATCCACTCTACTGTCTGTAATAAAAATGATTCCTTGTGTTAGTTCATTAGGGCTGCCATACCAAAGCATAACAAACTAGGTGGTTAAGCAAAAGAAGGTTATTTTCTAACAGTTTTGGAGGCTACAAATATGAGATCATTGTTTCAACAGTGTTGGTTTCTTTTGATGTTTGTGAGGAAAGTTTCTATTGTCAGTGTCTCTCCTTGGTTTCAGATCTCTGCCTTCATTTTCACATGTATTCTCCTTGTATCTGTCTTTTTGTGTCAAAATTTCCCTTTTTATATAGATATCATTAATATTGAGTTAAAACTCCCTCTATAACCTCATTTTAACTTGACTATCCCAATAAATACTTTATTTCAAAATCTGCTCACATTTTGATGTACTGGGGGTTAGAGAACTCCAACTATCTTTTTTGGGAGGACACACTTAAACCCATGGTAACATTAATATCAAATGTCAGTATGAAGGTGAACAACTTGGATCACTCATGTAATTTTGATTGGAATGTAAATGGTATAGCCACTTGGGAAACTATTTTGTCAATAAATTTAAAAATAAATTTAATCTTCCCTTACTATCCAGCAATTTAATTCCTAGGAATCTGAGTAAACATGCAAAGAGATTACAGATGAATATTTATAGTAGTTTTGTTCAAATTATGCATAGATTTTCATAGCAGCCAAAACTGACTACTGGATATTATTCAAATATTCAGCCAAAATGTGATATAGCCATACCGGAGAATACTATTTGCAATAAAAATGAACAAAAACATGGAGGAACTTGAACAAAATATGATACATGAAGTGTCAGACACAAAGCATATAATCTTGTTTATGTTGAATGTCAAAGAAAGATAATTCTATAGAAACAGAAAGCATATCAGTAGTTAACTGGAGCTGGGTAGAAGCTACCCTGTATCTATTAGAAATTGATACAGGGACAGTTAAGAAGTGATGGAAATGTTTAAAACTGAATTGTGGTGGTGCTTTTAGAACTCTGTAAGTTTACTAAAAACTGTACACTTAAAATTAGTGAATCTTATGCTATTTATATTATAGCTTCATAAAACTTCTAGAAATAAGTCTATTTAGTAACAACAAAAGTTACTTGCACAAGGATATCAAAGGGAGTGTAATATACAGAAGTGGATAGATTTAAATATATTTTGGAGATAAAATAAATGTAGTTTACATAAAGTTAGAGATTGGATTGTGATGAAACATGTGACATATAGGTGTCTGACTTTAGAAAATGATTGTGTGGTGATTCTTTTTCAGAGAAAGGAAATAAATATGAAGAACCATTTCTGGGGAAAGAAAATCAAGAAAGACTGTAGCAGTATAAATTCAAACTTCAATGGGATAATTGTGAAAACAATTAGAAGCTTGAGTTTATAGTGATGTCATAGCTTAAAATATATTTGTTATACATCAGCATTTAGGTACCATTCAAGCATGGAAAGAAAACAGCACTTAACCTGAATAATGGAAGAAATGTATATCTAGAAAAGAACAAGAAGGAATTCCATGTAGGGAAATAGGAAATGACAAAAGAGAATGAGAAAAGCAGAATCTTTTGTATTTCTCGGTAGTAGAAATACAGAGTAAGAGAGTTAGATATAGAAACTGAGGTAGAGATAGAGATGGAGATACAGACTGAAACTAGTAAGTGATAGAGATAAAAAAAATAGATAAACTAACAAGAGCAACATTTATATCAGAGATTATGGGTGGGTCATTGTATGGGAGCAAAGTATTCATGCTGATAATTAGTGGTAAATATTTTTAGAAAAGTAGTTTTCCAGTGGCAGACCTTAAATGCAACAGGAAGTAATTTGAGCTTTTTGTCTGCACTGTTGAATCATTTAATGTTTCTGAGTAGAAAAATTGTCTGCTGAGAATGATGGCTTAAGAAAAGAGAAATTCATTAGGATGATTTGGGGGATTAGACCTTTAAAAATACGTACATATATTAATTAAGGTCAGATAATTCAGAAAGATATTCAAATAATTTCAATCATTGCACAAAAAATTCACTTAATATGATATTTTCCTTCAACCTTGAAAGAACACAGGATTATTTTCCTTGGATATGACAGAATATTAAAGTATATTTCTGCAATTAGAAAAATGCATTTTACCTGGGAAAATGTAGATGCAAAGTTTAACATAGTTACACTACCATAGAATTTCTACCACATCATATATGTACCAAGTGTTTGTATAGTCGATGCTTAAAACCCAATGATAGGGCAATGCTGCTGCTGCAGCTGCTGCTAAGTAGCTAGTGTCAATCGTGTCCGACTCTGTGTGACCCCATAGACAGCAGCCCATCAGGCTTCTCTGTCCCTGGGATTCTCCAGGCAAGAACAATGGAGTGGGTTGCCATTTCCTTCTCTGATGCATGAAAGTGACAATTGAAAGTAAAGTTGTTCAGTCCTGCCCGAATATTAGTGACTCCGTGGACTGTGGCCTAACAGGCTCTTCCATCCATGGGAATTTCCAGGCAATAGTACTGGAGTGGGGTGCCATTGGGCAAACAGTTCAGTTCAGTTCAGTTCAGTGGCTCAGTCGTGTCCGACTTTTTGTGACTCCATGCATTGCAGCACGCCAGGCCTCCCTGTCCATCACCATCTCCTGGAGTTCACTCAGACTCACGTCCATCGAGTCAGTGATGCCATCCAGCCATCTCATCCTCTGTCGTCCCCTTCTCCTCCTGTCCCCAATCCCTCCCAGCATCAGAATCTTTTCCAATGAGTCAACTCTTCCCATGAGGTGGCCAAAGTACTGGAGTTTCAGCTTTAGCATCATTCCTTCCAAAGAAATCCCAGGGCTGATCTCCTTCAGAATGGACTGGGTGGATCTCCTTTCAGTCCAAGGGACTCTCAAGAGTCTTCTCCAACACCACACTTCAAAAGCATCAATTCTTCAGTGCTCAGCCTTCTTCACAGTCCAACTCTCACATCCATACATGACCAGAGGAAAAACCATAGCCTTGACGAGACGGACCTTAGTCGGCAAAGTAATGTCTCTGCTTTTGATAAACTATCTAGTTTGGTCATAACTTTTCTTCCAAGGAATAAGCCTCTTTTAATTTCATGGCTGCAATCACCATCTGCAGTGATTTTGGAGCCCCCAAAAATAAAGTCTGGCACTGTTTCCACTGTTTCCCCATCTATTTCCCATGAAGTGATGGGACTGGATGCCATGATCTTAGTTTTCTGAATGTTGAGCTTTAGGCCAATTCTTTCACTCTCCATTTTCACTTTCATCAAGAGGCTTTTTAGTTCCTCTTCACTTTCTGCCATAAGCGTGGTGTCATCTGCATATCTGAGGTTACTGATATTTCTC
Source organism: Capricornis sumatraensis (assembly GCF_032405125.1). Lineage (NCBI taxonomy): Eukaryota > Metazoa > Chordata > Mammalia > Artiodactyla > Bovidae > Capricornis > Capricornis sumatraensis. The sequence continues at coordinate 126,538,649 of NC_091071.1, forward strand.
CCGGCAATCTTGATTCCAGCTTGTGTTTCTTCCAGTCCCGCATTTCTCATGATGTATTCTGCATATAAGTTAAATAAGCAGGGTGACAATATACAGCCCTGACATACTCCTTTTCCTATTTGGAACAAGTCTGTTGTTCCATGTCCATTTCTAACTGCTGCTTCCTGACCTGTATACAGATTTCTCAAGAGGCAGGTCAGGTGGTCTGGTATTCCCATCTCTTTCAGAAATTTCCACAATTTCTTGTGATCCACACAGTAAAAGGCACTGGCATAGTCAGTAAAGCAGAAATAGATATTTTTCTGGAACTCTCTTGCTTTTTCCATGATCAAGCAGATGTTGGCCATTTGATCTCTGGTTCCTTTGCCTTTTCTAAAACCAGCTTGAACATCAGGATGTTCACGGTTCACATATTGCTGAAGCCTGCCTTGGAGAATTTTGAGCATTAGTTTACTAGCATGTGAGATGAGTGCAATTGTGCAGTAGTTTGAACATTCTTTTGCATTGCCTTTCTTTAGGATTGGAATGAAAACTGACCTTTTCCAGTCCTGTGGCCACTGCTGAGTTTTCCAAATTTGCTGGCATATTGAGTGCAGCACTTTCACAGCATCATCTTTCAGGATTTGATGGTCATTGTCAAATACTGTACATCTGCTCTTGATGATTAGGAAAAATTCTATCCATGTGTAACTTACTTTCCCCTGAGGATTAAAAATAAATCTTAATCCTCTTGTCTATGACAGTTAGGTAAGTAAGGAAACATTCCCTTGTTTGTTTCTATGGAATAAAGAATCACATTTCTGTGAAGTATGTGTTATATGATTGTTCTCCTTACTCCATTTGGAAATCCAGATAAACTTAATTTTTATCTATTCATGTCTCTTTGATTCTATTAGTTTCCTCACAAACATAAAGAGTGAGTTAAGTGGATTAGTGGTTTTAAAACTTTGTTCAACAACCTTTTTCAAAATATAAAATTCAAATATATCAGACATTTGAAAGTAGTGATATTTTGAATGCCCCACAAACCTAGCAGTCATTTCCTAACATATCCCACAGGAATCCTTAAGTATCTATTAATCATAGTTTGAAAATCATTATGACTAGATAATCACAGTTATTTTGAAGGTCCAGTATTATGTTTTTAATGATTAACTTCCTTTAACAGTTACCTGTTGTTCTGAAGCAGACTTCTCAGTAAAGAATCTGCCTGCAGTGCAGGAGACAGTTCTATCCCTAATTCAGGAAGATCCCCTGGAGAAGGAAATAGCAAACCACTCCAGTATCCTTGCCTGGAAAATCCCATGGACAGAGAAGCTTGGCAGTCTGCAGTCCATGGGGTTGCAAAGAGTCAGGCACAACTGAGGGACTAACACTTTCACTTTCACACTGAAGCAGATAGATTCCAATTCTCTGGCTTCTGATTAACATGGTGATGGTGATTTAGTCGCTAAGTTGTGTCCGACTCTTGCCACCCCATGAACTGTAGCCTGCCAGGCTCCTCTGTCCACGGGATTCTACAGGCAAGAATACTGCAATAGGTTGCCATTTCCTTCTCCAGGGGATCTTCCCAACCCAGGGATCGAACTCAGGTCTGCTGCATAGGAGGCAAATTCTTCACCAACCTAACTAGGAGGGAAGCTCTCTGATTAGCATATACAGAGCATTACTTGTAATCATTGCTAAGTCACTTCAGTCGTGTCCGACTCTGTGTGACCCCATAGACAGCAGTCCACCAGGCTCCCCCATCCCTGGGGTTCTCCAGGCAAGAACTGGAGTGGGTTGCCATTTCCTTCTCCAATGCATGAAAGTGAAAAGTGAAAGTGAAGTCATTCAGTCGTATCCAACTCTTAGCAACCCCATGGACTGCAGCCTACCAGGCTCCTCCATCCATAGGATTTTCCAGGCAAGAGTACTGGAGTGGGGTGCCATTGCCTTTTCCAACTTGCAATGACAATAGAGAGCTAAAAAACAGTTTCTGTGACAAAGAAGAATCTCTATGATATTCCACTGATAGTTGTAGATATTACTAAGCAACATAAAAATGTAAGAGAACCAGTGTGAAGAGGCTTAAGAAATGGCTCCCAGGGAGCCCCAGACAGCTGTCACTTACAGTGAAGCTAAGTGTGTCTAGAAAAGAAGATCTGTGTCTTTGTAAATTGTCCAAACTCTTGATAATGACCTTTTATCTTATCTTCCAGGAGCATTTTCTTATGAACATATGCAATATTTTTTCTACGTGATATATATAGAAGCAGAATTACAGAAAATTGAGGATGTGCATCTTCAGTTTTACTGGACAATTTTATATTAATTTCCAAATTAGTTTACTCAGTTTATTTCTCATTGTGTGTGTGCATGTATGTGTGAGTGGGCGAGTGTGTGTGTGTGTAGGTATGTGTTAAGTCGCTTCAGTCATGTCTGACTCTTTCCAATGCTACAGACTGTATTAGCAGGATATAATTGTTCATTTGTCTCTACATATTTGCCGGTCCTTATATAACTGTTAAAACATATTTCTCCAGTTTATGGTTTCACTAGGATATCTCATGGCTGTTTTTTTCTAGTTTTTAAGCTCTTATTGCTAATAATACTGAGAGTATTTAAATACATTTGTTGGTTATTCAAGTAGTTTATTTTCTATGATGTTCTTGTTCATAGATTTTACCCATATTCAACTAAATGCTCTTTTTTATTTCTTAGTTTATTCAGAGGTTTCTTTTATTATTGATATAAATTTTACCTATAGTTTTGTGCTATAACTCTTTGCTCAAAATTTGTGACTGGTGTTTTGACTTTATGCACTCTACAGATATCTTTAACTTCATCATAATTACATTTTTTTTACAATGTTCTTAATGATTTCACCGTTCTTCTTTTGTTTTAAATTCCTTTCATACTGTGAAGGCGTAAACATAGCCCTCATATTTTCTTCTGAAAATTTTAAACAATTCTCATTTGCATATACATTATAGTTAAATATGTAAAAAGCTTTATTTTGTAATCTAGTTTGAACAGAAATACAGTTTTAATTTTTTTTTTAGAGGGGAAAAATTTCCAGCTAGATTAATTAAATAATCTATCCTTGCTGGTGGTTTAGATGCTATGTCATGTCCCACTCTTGTGACCCCATGTACTGTAGCCCACCAAGCTTCTCTGTCCCTGGGATATCCTAGGCAAGAGTACTGGAGTGGGTTGCATTTCCTTCTCCAGGGGTTTTTCCTGAACCAGGGACTGACCCTGGGTCTCTTGCATTGCAGGCAAATTCTTTAACCAACTGAGCCAGCAGGGAAGCTCAAACTACCTTCAGTTCAGTTCAGTTCAGTTCAGTAGCTCAGTCATGTTCGACTCTTTGTGACCCCATGAATTGCAGCATGCCAGGCCTCCCTGTCCATCACCAACTCCCGGAGTTCACTCAGACTCATGTCCATTGAGTCAGCGATGCCATCCAGCCATCTCATCCTTGGTCGTCCCCTTCTCCTCTTGCCCCCAATCCCTCCCAGCATCAAAGTCTTTTCCAATGAGTCAACTCTTTGCATGAGGTGGCCAAAGTACTGGAGTTTCAGCTTTAGCATCATTCCTTCCAAAGAAATCCCAAGGCTGATCTCCTTACTCCACCAAAATTTATTTTATCTAGGTCATTTTTTAAAAATATATGAACATGTATAATGTCTCAGTTCTGTTCCATATATCCTGTGGATGAAATACTACTAGGTAACCCTAATTATACTTTATTATACTTTTGTAGATTCTGATTTATAAAATATTTGTACAGTTTTTCTCTCCAATTATGTTATTAGCTCAAGGGAAACACTATTACTATTTTAAGATATTTACAATTAACAAAATAAGAGAATGTTAATGAATGGAAAGATGATAGGAGGGGAAAATGAGGAAGGAAAGAGGGAAAGAAAGGAAAAGAAGGAAGAAAGTAAGAAATAAAAAGGAAGAGAAAGAGAGAAAAGAAGGAAGGGAGGGAAGGAAATAGTAAAGAATGGAGAGAATTTTGTTTTTCTCTTTTTTCAGTATTTTTCTTAATAAATAGGTATGATTCCAGAAAATTGATTGCAAAAATCACAGAGAATCACAAAAAATCAAAAGCCAAAAAGGAGTGAATGTATTTTATTCCCTAAGTTAATAATTATCTATAAATAAATGTAAAATAGTATGCATACTTAGTATAAGTACTGGAGTGTACTTACTATAAGTCTCATAATTAGAAGACTGAGGAAGAATTCAATTTGTTTAGGAAATGAATAGACTTGTCTCTACCACTTTCAAACTACAAAATAAGCAGTGTATCTATACTCCTTAATTTCCTCTCCTTAGAGTAATATTTGCCTTATAGTAGTGGTAGCGGGCTTCCCTGATGGCTCAGACAGTAAAGCGTCTGCCTGCAATGAGGGAGACCCGGGTTCAATTACTGGGTTGGGAAGATCCCCTGGAGAAGAAAATGTTAATCCACTCCAGCACTCTTGCCTGGAAAATCCCATGGATGGAGGAACTTGATAGGCTACAGTCCATGGGGTCACAAAGAGTTGGACACGACTGAGCAACTTCACTTTTTAGTGGTAGTGGTGTTAGCTGCTCAGTTGTGTCTGACTCCGTGTGACGCTATGGACTGTAGCCTGCCAGTCTCCTCTGTCCATGGAAATTTCCGGGAAAGAATATTGGTGTTGGTACCCATTCCCTTCTCCAGGGTATCTTCCCTACTCAGTGACTGAACCCTTGTCTCCTGCATTGCAGGCAGATTCTTTACCATCTAAGCCACCAGATCAGTCCATTTACCTTATAAAATGGTTAAAAATTAAATAATATATCTAAAGTATCTAAAGGAGGTTGGTCAGAATTGGCTGCATATATATATATATATATATATATATATATATATATATGTATATATATATCTATCTCTGGGTGCTCTCTGTAAAGAATCCATCTTCCAAAAGAAAGAAAAGGATAACTTTACCTGGCAAACACAACCTTAGCCAGATGATCCAAGATAATGCCAACAATGACAAGCCATGTTGATTGTCTGTATTCTTAATATGATGTGATGAGACTGGCACTTTATCCTAAAACACACATGTGCTAAATCACTTCAGTCATGTCCAACTCTGTGTGACTCCATTGACTGTAGCCCTCCAGGCTCCTCTGTTCATGGGATACTCCAGGCAAGAATACTAGAGTGGATTGCCATTTCATTCTCTAAGGGAATCTTCCCAACCGAGGCAATGAACCTGTGTCTCTTAATCTCCTGCATTGTTAGGTGGGTTGTTTACCACTAGCGCCATCTGGGAAGCCCACAACTTCAGTCTAATCATGAGAAAAATATCACACTATACAAATTAAAAGATAGTCTACAAAATAGATGATTTTACTCCTCAGAATTGTCAGGGTGGTCTGAAACAAGCAAAGTCTTAGAGACTCTGATACAGCATAGCCTAAGTAGACGTGACAACTAGAAGTAATGTAGTATTGTAAATGGAGTCCTGGGACAGAAAAATGCTATTACATAAAAGCTAATGACTTGACTTAATAGTAAAAAGTTTATTATTATGGCTTATTTATGGTTTATACTAACGATTTATTAGGTCTGACAAACATATCATACTAATGTAAATGGTAATAATAGGGAAAACTGAATGTTCCCCTATTAGTGTGCCTTATGTGTACACAAAGACACACTATCTTTGCAACTTTTCTGCAAATCTAAAACTATTCTAAAGTAAATTTTTAAAAATCTCTGTGAACAAAAGAAGAGTTAAATGACGATGAACATGAATTATTGTCCTTATATTGCACCAAAATGTAATTAATTGTATTTATCAAACACAGCTAGAAGTTTAAAATCATTATAAAGAACTGTAAAATCAAATCTAGATGAGATAAACTAAATGCATTTCTGTTTTTCAGCTGAGGCAAAATATATTCAGTGAGAAATAAACTGGCAGTATCTGAAAGTATAAATAAACCTTAATTATTATGGGGAATATTGAGTTAGCTTATAAATATTAAATCAATAAAGAAGAAAAAAGAAAACAGAATATTTGGACAAGTTAAATTTTAATATTTCAACATAATTTTTATAATTTTCAACCATGAACCATAAAACAAATATATTAAATATGTTTAGACCTCATTATGCAACTAATTCATATGTGATAACTAACTAAAGCATGTTTTTAGAAAACTAAATATTAAAAATTGTTCCTCAAGAACATAGTTTTGTTTGACTAACCTCTATAGTTTGGAAAATTATTTTTGTTTTTGAAAACATTAAAGTACTGGTTTAGTATAAGTAATAAACATCTATTGAAAAAATCTCAGAGAGAACAAAAATATGTTATATCTTCTGTTTTATGTAGGGGTGTTTTTACATTAAGATGAGTGAACAAATCAATTCAAAACATCTCATGTGATGTAACATTTACTGGAAACTTTTATTATTTCTCTATATAATAATGATTCCCCTACAATTTTAAATATGTTTAAAGTAACAGTAGACATCAACAGCAATGTGAGATTGATAGTTATTGAGCGCAACATGATTACTGAAGTCTTCAAAGTGCATGGATTTTGAAAGCTTTTCTATTATGACCTTCTACCTTTCTAATATGCCACAAATGCACCAGATAGAGTAAGCAAAAATCAATTTAATAATTCAAAATGAGTCAAATATTCTAACCACAGTGCTTATGGTCACATTAATTGATTTTTTAAAAAGTGGCAAAAATGCAAACTTAAAACATTAACCCAACAGGATCTGAGGTCATTTCCAAGTCAATGTGATAAATGATTTCAAGTTCATCAGTACTTAAATTTGCAAATTGGGAGTGTTGTGTAGCAAAACAAGAAATACTGATGCTGATCGTGTTTCATCTGCAGTTTTCAGTCTTCATTTGGTGCATGCCTGTTTTGTTCCTTTCCTTTATTAAATAGTTCAGTGACTCCTCATAATCCATGGATATATTTTTCAAGTGGAGTTCAAATACCTCCATTGATTCACAGATTATTCTCAGTGTTGCAAGAATTATCAAAATTATTTTTATTTTGTCTTAGTATTTGAAGAAATATGCATACTTCTACACACAGACATACTTTAAAGTATGATTTAAATGCCTAATTTACAATCAAATTCATATTTCAAATCATTTTGGTATCAACTAGTATTTTTGTAACTGGGAAAGATGTTAAAAAGTGAATGTATATTAATCTAAATGCTCAAATGCCATATATATATATATATATAAATATATATATATATATATAAACACGCACATATATGTTATTACATTTAGACTGAATAAAAATTGATGTGACTTACATATGAATAAGGAAAAATGTTACTAGGATAATTGAGGTGTAATAAAAGATGAAAAAATGTAAGCATTCCAAAAGCAAAATGCTTTCATACTCTTCTGGATATCATATTTTGAAAATATAAGTTATAGAGACACAGTCCTTGCAATTTTGTAAGAGTTCATTAGTTCAGTAACAAAGTCTTAATAAAAAATTTTCTACAAATGACTTTTTTAATGTATGCTCCTTAGGGATTGACAACTAAAAAAAATAGCTTAATTGTTAACAGTAATTTTGTCAGTGATAACTATAATATTATGTGTCTAATAAAAATCTAAATTGATAATAATAAATAAATGCATATATTTCTACTTTAAATTCAGCATCTGTGATTTAGCTTCCATAAATCAACATTAACTTATAACCATGTTGCAAATTCCTATTTTATTTAAAACTTTCTTTGCCTTTACATTACATATCTAATTTATTGTTATACAACACTATGAGTGTAAAAGTTTTAAATAAAAATGTGTGTGTATATTTATTTAAAATTGTAATATAGTATCATGAAAACATTAGAAAGTTGTGAAAATACCATTTCACACACTCAGTAAGTAAAACTAGAATATCTTCAGTTTCTTTTGAGATGTTTGTTTATTAATGTTAGTACTACCTTCTTTCATGGGCTTCCCAATTGGTGTAGTGGTAAAGAATCCACCTGACAAGTCAGGAGATGCAAGAGGTGCAAATTGGATCACTGCGTTGGAAAGATCCTCTGAAGGAGGAAATGGCAACCTATTTCAATATTCTTGCATGGAAAATTTCATGGAAAGAGGAACCTTGTGGGCTAAGGTCCATGGGGTTGCAAAGAGTCAGATATGACTGACCACACATGCACATTTCCTTCTTTTATTGTTACACAATGATATTGAAAAGGAAACCAATGTATACCATTTCTATTCTGTTTTCAACAGATTTTCCCTGGAGTCATCAAACTCCTCATTTTCCATCTGTAATTTCTCTCTCTGTCTCTGGAATATATATATATATACACACACACATATATACACACACATACATACATTGAAATAAATATATATAGTTAAAGGTTCTTTTTTCTTGTAATTAAATGATAAAGTAATTGCTATAGTTGTTTGTTTCTATTTTGCTGGGACCTTATGAATAAGACACATTGTAAAATGACTTATTATTCATAGATAAAAAAAAAATTATTTAATTTGAAATCTAGACTGCAGCCATGAAATTAAAAGACACTTGCTCCTTGGAAGAAAGGTTATGACCAATCTAGATAGCATATTCAAAAAGCAGAGACATTACTTTGCTGACTAAGGTCCGTCTCGTCAAGGCTACGGTTTTTCCTTTAGTCATGTATGGATGTGAGAGTTGGACTGTGAAGAAGGCTGAGCACCGAAGAATTGATGCGTGTGAACTGTGGTGTTGGAGAAGACTCTTGAGAGTCCCTTGGACTGCAAGGAGATCCAACCAGTCCATTCTGAAGGAGATCAGCCCTGGGATTTCTTTGGAAGGAATGATGCTAAAGCTGGAACTCCAGTACTTTGGCCACTTTATGCAAAGAGTTGACTCATAGGAAAAGACTCTGATGCTGGGAGGGATTGGGGGCAGGAGGAGAAGGGGATGACAGAGGATGAGATGGCTGGATGGCATCACTGACTCAATGGATGTGAGTCTGAGTGAACTCCGGGAGATGGTGATGGACAGGGAGGCCTGCGGTGCTGCAATTCATGGGGTCACAAAGAGTCGGATACGACTGAACGACTGAACTAACTGAACTGAAGTTTCTGTTCATAACTAGAATCTTCTCATACATTTTTTTTCTGTAATAAACTAAAAAATTGACCAACTATATGGTATATCTATATGACAAGCATTTTTAGGCATTTTATAATACAGTAGTATAATACTCATTTTACATGCTAACAAGGTAATGCTCAACATTCTTCAAGCTAAGCTTTAGCAGTGCATGTACTGAGAACTTCCAGATGTTCAACCTGGATTTAGAAAAGGCAGAGGAACCAGAGATTAAATTTCCAACATCTGTTGGACCATAGAAAAAGCAAGAAAAATCCAGAGAAACTTCTGCTTGATTGACTACACTAAGGCTTTTGACTATGTGGATCACAAAAAACTGGAAAATTCTTCAAGAGAATGGAAAATTCTTCAAGAGAATAGAAAATTCTATGAGACCACTTTTCCTGCCCACTCCAGTACTCTTGCCTGGAAAATCCCATGGACGGAGGAGCCTGGTAGGCTGCAGTCCATGGGGTCGCACAGAGTCGGACACAACTGAAGTGACTTAGCAGCAGCAAAACCTGTATGCAGGTCAAGAAACAACAGTTAGAACCAGACATAGAAAAATTGATGGGTTAAAAATTGGGGACAGTTAAGTCAATGCTGTATATTGTCACCCTGCTTATTTAAATTATATGCAGAGTATATCACACTAAATGCCAGCTGGATGAAGCACAGGTTGGAATCAAGATTGCCAGGAGAACTATCCATAATCTCAGATAAGCAGATGACAGAGCCTCTTGATGAAGGTGAAAGAGGGAAGTGAAAAAGCTGGCTTAAAACTCAACTCATCAAAAACTAAGATCATGGCATCCAGTGCCCTCACTTCATGATAAATAGATGGTGAAACAATGCAAATAGTGACAAACTTTATTTTCTTGGGCTCCAAAATCACTGTGAATGGTGACTGTAGCCATGAAATTAAAAGACACTTGCTCCTTGCAAGAAACCTATGACCAACCTGGCCAACATATTAGAAAGCAGAGACATTACTTTGCCGACAAAAGCCTGTATAGTCAAATGTTTCCTTAAAGGTCCAGGAGTGAGTGACAAGAATGAAAACAGAACATGAAATCTGGTGCAATGGGTCAGGGGACCTGCAGCCTCTATTGGACTGAGGTGCAGAGTCTACTCTGAGCTCAGCTTTTATTCCTAATTACAGACTACAAAACTTTCTATGATCTATCTTTCCTAAGACACTACACTGATGTAGTCCAGATCTCCTTGTTTTTACACCAGGCCGTTCCCTGCTGGGATAATCTCGGGAACAGTCCACATGTGCGCAGGCAGTGTTCATACCTAATGCTGACCCTGTGTTCCAAGGTGCATGCTTTAACAAGGCTATTATTCTAAGAAAAACATGAAAAATAATCATCAACACTTTCTTGATATATGCAGTTTTTCCAGGTGCTATTTCTATGAAATTTCTCAAGTCTATGAAAGTACATTATTAGAAATTCCCACTGTGAGAGTTGGACTATAAAGAAGGCTGAGCACTGAAGAACTGATGCTTTTGAACTGTGGTGTTTGAGAAGACTCTAGAGTCCCTTGGACTGCAAGGAGATCAAACCAGTCAATCCTGAAGGAAATCAACCTTGAAGATTAATTGGAAAGACTGATGCTGAAGCTGAAACTCCAATACTTTGGCTACCAGATGCAAAGAGCTAACTCTTGGAAAAGACCCTGATGCTGTGAATGTTTGAAGGCAGGAGGAGAAGGGGCTAACAGAGGATGAGATGGTTGGATGGAATCATTGACTCAATGGACATAAGTTTGAGCAAACTCTAGGAGATGGTGAAGGACAGGGAAGCCTGGCAAGCTGTAGCCCATGGGGCTGCAAAGAGTCAGACACGACTGAGCAACTGAACAACAACAGCAACAACAATACAATAGGTAGTACATAAGTATGATAAATGAGAGAAAGGAAGCAGAGTGCTGAAATGACCCCAACTTTCTGCCTAGAGGCAATTTCATTAACTAAGAGTCATATAGAGAAAACACAAACGGTCTCATTCATTTGAGGAAACAAGAGACTGAGTTGAAAGAACTTGATACACCTAGAATTTAAGGGATGAGAGCACTGGAGACAATGGATTCCAGAAAGGATCTCATGAATCTTTCCTGGGGTCCACTTGAGTATTTGTCTGATGACTAAGCCAGTCAGAATTCATAAATGGAAAAAATGGCCGAGTAGGAAGAATCTGAGTTCACCTCCTTCTAAGGCACATCAAACTTGTAACTATTTATAGCATAACTACTGATGAGAATAACGTGAAGACTAGCAGAAGAAATATACAACAAAACATAAAGAAGGAACCACAACAAGAAGGGGTGGAGGGACAGGGACACCATGTAGTCAAGACTCATAGCCCCAGGTAGGTGATCCACAAATGGTAGAATAATCTCAGTTGCAGAGGTTCCCCCTTCATAGCCCAAAGCCTACTGAAACTATTCAAACTAGCTAATCCTAAACTGTTCATCCTGCCCTTTTCACCCTTTCCTCAGAAACTCCAACATAGGTTCTAGCCTAAAACTAGATTTTGCTCCTTCTTCTGCTTCTTGACTAAAACTTGGTGTTTTTCCTATGGCCCTGTATGGGGATCCATGCCTCTTGTTTGTAGGACAACTATGTGTAACATTAAACATGTCTTTCAATGGCACTGACCTCTCTTAAGTCACATTCATAAATTAAGATGTGGGCCCAAAATAAAGTAAAATATATAAACAATCAAAAAGGACTGTGGCGGGCTGAGTAGTCATTCCAAAATATGTCCATATTGCAATATCCTGAACCTGTGACTATTACCTTGCTGCTGCTATTTTGCTTCAATAGTGTTTGACTCTTTGTGACCCCATGGACTGTAGCCCACCAGGTTCCTCTGTCCATGAGATTCTCCAGGCAAAAATATTGGAGTGGGTTGCCATGCCCTCTTCCAGGGACCTTCCCAACCCAGTAATCTAACCCATGTCTCTTAGGTCTCCTGCATTGTCAGGCAGGTTCTTTACCACTAGTACCACCTGGGAAGCCTGAATATTACTTATTTGCCAAGAAAACATGATTAAGTGAAGAATCTTGAGAGGAGGAGCTTACTTTAGGTTATCTTAGTAAGGCATGAATGAAATCACACACACCTCGAGAGAGAGAGAGAGAGAGAGAGGAGTTCCAACACACAGAGGAAAAGGAAATATGAAAATGATATAGCAGAGAAAAATTCAGCCACAGCCCAAAAATGTTCATTAGAAGCTGGAGGTGACATCGATTCTAAGGCCCTCATATGAAACATGTATGCATGTGTGTAAAGTTGCCTCAGTCCTGTCCAGCTATCTAAACCATATGGAGTGTAGCTCCTCTGTCCAGGATATTCTCCAGAAAATAATATAGGAGTGGATTGCCATGCCCTCCACCAGAGGATCTTCCTGATTTAGGGATCAAACCTGCGGCTCTAATGTTTCCTGCATTGACAGGGGAGTTCTTTACAACTAGTGTCACCAGGGGAGCCCAAGTAGCCCTGCCTAAAGCTTAATTAACTGAACTGAACTGAACTGAAAACTTAATTTCAGATTTTTGGCTCACAGAAATATGAGATAGCAAATTTGTGTTGGTTTTAAGCCATAAAATTTGTGGCAATTGGTTCAGTTCAGTTCAGTCGCTCAGTCATGTCTGACTTTTTGCGACCCAATGGACTGCAGCACTCCAGGCTTCCCTGTCCATCACCAACTCCTGGAGCTTACTCAGACTCATGTCCATCGAGTCAGTGATGCCATACAACCATCTCATCCTCTGTCATTCCCTTCTCCTCTCACCTTCAATCATTCCCAGCATCAGGGTGTTTTCTAGTGAGTCAGATCTTCACATCAGGTGGCCAAAGTATTGGAGTTTCAGCTTCAGCATCAGTCCCTCCAATGAATATTCCGGACTGATTTATTTTATGTGAGACTGGTTGGATGTCCTTGTAGTCCAAGGGACTCTCAAAAGTCTTCTCCAGCACCACAGTTCAAAGGCATCAATTCTTCGGCACTCAGCTTTCTTCACAGTCCAACTCTCACAGCCATACATGACTACTGGAAAAACCATAGCCTTGACTAGATGGACCTTTGTTGGCAAAGTAATGTCTCTGCTTTTTAATATGCTGTCTAGGTTGGTTATAACTTTCCTTCCAAGGAGCAAGTGTCTTTTAATTTTATGGCTGCCGTCACCATCTCCAGTGATTTTGGACCCCCCCTTCAAAATAAAGTCTCTCACTGTTTCCATTGTTTCCCCATCTGTTTGCCATGAAGTGATTGGATCAGATGCCATGATCTTAGTTTTCTGAATGTTGAGTTTTATGCCAACTTTTTCACTCTCCTCTTTCACTTTCATCAAGAGGCTCTTTAGTTCTTCTTCTCTTTCTGCCATAAAGGTAGTGTCATCTGCATATCTGAGGTTATTGATATTTCTCCCAGCAATCTTGATTCCAGCTTGTGCTTCCTCCAGTCCAGCATTTCAAATGATGTGCTCTGCATATAAGTTAAATAAGCAGGATGACAATATGGAGCCTTGTTGTACTCCTTTCCTGATTTGAAACCAGTCTATTGTTCCATGTCCAGTTCTAAATGTTGCTTCTTGACCCGCATACAGATTTCTCAGGAGGCAGATAAGGTGGTCTGGTATTCCCACATCTTTAAGAATTTTTCACAGTTTGTCGTGATCCACCCTGTCAAAAGCTTTGGCATAGTCAATAAAGCAGAAGTAAAATTATTTTTTCTTTTTCTGGAACTCTCTTGCTTTTCTGATGATCTAACAGATGCTGGAAATTTGTTCCTTGGTTCCTCTACCTTTGCTAAATCCAACTAGAACATCTGGACATTCAGAGTTCATGTACTATTGAAGCCTGGTTTGGAAATTTTGAGCATTATTTTGCTAGCCTGTTAGATGAGTGCAAAGGTGCAGGAGTTTGAACATTCTTTGGCATTTCCTTTCTTTGGCAATTTGTTACAGCAACCCTAATACAGATTTGGTAGTGAGAAGAATTTTAAGAAGCATGATAGAAAGAGCCTGATTGCCTTAAAGTAACTATAGAAATATGGTCACTAGAAGTGATTCTAGTAAGAGCTCATAAGGAAATGTGAGACACATTGGAAGCCAGAAGAAAGGTGATCCTTCTTTAATAGTGATAGAAAACTTGGCTGAATTGTGTTCTACTTGGCTGGGAAGCAGAACTTTACATAATAAATTTGAATATTTAATGAGAAGATTCATGTCCCAGAAAAGTGTTGAAGGTTTCTGTTTGTTTTGTTTTCTCTTATTCATGTAAAATGTGAGATAAACAAGATAAACTAAGAAAAAAAAAAAAACTGTTAAAAAGGAGTCAGAATTTGATGATTTGGGAAATTATCAGCCTATCTAGATATCAAAAGATGCTAAAATTAGGAGATTCAATATTAGGAAAATATGCACTTGAGAAAAGCCCAAGCATACAACTGAACAACTTTTTGCTGATTACTTTAGTCATTTGACTCATTTCATCTCGACAGAAAGTAGCAATAGATATGCAACTATCCAGGAAAGGCCTGTGGAGGAACCTCTTGTCTAATAGTTTTAATCCCAGTAATATACAGGCGATCTACAAGGTTTTTAATAGTGATGATGATGATAAAGAATCTTCCAGTGTAAGAGACAGTAGAGACACAGGTTTGATCCCTGGGTCAGGAAGACTCCCTGGAGGAGGGCAAAAACCACTCTAGTATTCTTGCCTGAAGAGTGCCATGTACAGAGGAGCCTGGTGGGCTATAGTCCAAAGGGTCTCATAGAGTCAGACATCACTAAAGGGATGTCAAATGCATGCACATACTAATGAAAATACTGAACTGAAAGCAACAGAGACAGAATGACATTATATAAGGCTGTCAGACTGCCTAAATACTTCATACAGGTAAGCTGATAAAACTACTCAAGTGCAAATATTATAAAATTTAATTGAAACTTAGTTGAAGAAAAATTAACAGTTGAATTATTTTGCCAATTTTTAATTTTTAAATCCTATTTATATAATCTAACATGTTTATTTAACATATTTGTGATGAGCAATATTTTTGCACTAACTGGCATACCTACCTAATTAAATAGAAATGTCTTCAGTCCTTTCTGTCAGAAAATAAATTAAATGGGAAACCAGTGAGATGGATTTCACAATGATATTG
Organism: Capricornis sumatraensis; assembly: GCF_032405125.1. Taxonomy (NCBI): domain Eukaryota; kingdom Metazoa; phylum Chordata; class Mammalia; order Artiodactyla; family Bovidae; genus Capricornis; species Capricornis sumatraensis. The sequence continues at coordinate 126,553,961 of NC_091071.1, forward strand.
AACTTATTAATAAAGACACAAGGAAGCAAAATTGTCAATGCTTTATGTTTTTCCTCATAAGCATAATGGATAATATTAATTACTTCAAATCTGCAAAAATATACTGAACTTTTCTATAGATTAATTTAAATAAGGTATGTTAGAACTTTTCAGGAATGACTGAAGATAGTCTTTTATCTTACTTTTCTTCTGTTTACCAGAATTGAGAAACCTAGATGTTGTTTTAGTGGGTGAAACCTACAAATGAGTTGAATTATGAGGTAAACCATTTGTTCTCTAAGAAGACAGGAACAGTATATGTGCTGGACTGTTCTCTTTTCTCCCATGCCTTTGGTAGTGGTGTCAAGCAGCTGGTGAGACTCTATGCTGACTTAATGGCAGGTGTTTCTGGAGTGGCTTTCTTCAAGTGAGAATGCTAAATATGAGTAAATGAACAGTTTAATGTTGTTAAAAATGTGTCTCCATTTGTTATTATTCTACGTCATTTGGGCCTAGACAAACCAGGCAAAAATTCTTCCAGGTTGTTAGCTATATACACTTGGCTTCCCCCTTGGGAACTGGAAATAATATCTTCTTAATAACTAATTGCTTTATCTTGTGTAGTTAGTTGAATAGATACTTAATTATACGACCAGGTATTCCTGGATTCATAGTATTAATAGTTATTCCAGTCACATTCCCAAATTCAAGACATGTGAATAACTAAAGGAACATGCAAGTAGACTTTGGTGGGAAATCCCCAAGAAGTACAAATAGGTTTTCTTCCTTGTAAGACTTCTATAGAGTTTAAAACTTTAACAGCAAGACTACAATTAGTTAAATTATAGTATTGGATATCCTATGAAGACTAGGACAAACCCATTTGGAACTTGAATTTACAAGTCACAAAATCCTAAATAAATTGATCTAAATTCAGTACAAAACAGAAGCAAAAAGTTTATGTCCTATTTGGGTTTTTGGATGGGTACTACCAGGCAAGAGGTAGTTAATTTCCAAATCCATTCCTCTTGTCGTTTTCTTGACCACCTCACTTAACTTCATCAAACACTTAATCTGTTTCTACAGTAATCTTTATCCATGTTCCTGAAGCCCTTTCCACTTTTTAAAAGTGTATTTATTTTTAATTGAAAGATAATTGCTTTACATATTGTGTAGGTTTCTGCCATAAATAAACATGAATAAGCCATTGGCAAACATATGTCCCCTCCCTCTTGAACCTTCCTTCCATCTTCCACCCCATCTCACCTAGGCTGTCATAGAGCCCCAGTTTGGGTTCCCTGAGTCATACAGCAAACTCCCACTGGTTATCTACTTTATATTTGCTGTATGACTCAGGGAAACTTTTCCACTTTTATATGCACACAAATTTCAAGCAATAACAAACAACTTGCTTTCCAAAGCATCTTTATATTAATCACTGTCATCAGTCAAAATATCCCCAAATAATTATAAAAATCTTAGGAGAAAAAAGTAAATTTCTCATGCATACTTCTCTTTAAGGAAGATTCTCTAATCTCTGCTTTCAACAAGCCAGTTACCTCTAAATGCATCCTGCCTAGAATGTTTCGAACTGCCAATATATTGAACAGCTAACCTTTGAGTGCTTGTGTGACTTTTCCACAATATCTCAGGAATAATACCAGCCTGTGTTCTTAGATAGAGCTATAGATATTATGTCTATTTGAATCACGATTGTGAATGATCAGAAAGCAAGATCATGGATTATTCTATAGAAAAGTAACAGTTCATCACTGAACAAATAAATAAATAAGGTTCTGCAGCTGCAATGCTGTATTATTGCCTTGTGGAGAGATAAAATAAGTTTTCTAGATATTCACAGTTCCAAGAATAAATAATAAAATTGACAGAATATACACTTAAGATATTCTGACTCTAGCAATCCAATTTATCCAGAAGCAGAATAAAACACAATAAGAATGTAAAATGCTTTATAATTTTGTGTGTGAGTAGGAAAATGTCAAGTTTTCCGAAGGAAATCTTTGAAAGTCAGGGTTTCCTCAGTTCAGTTCAGTTCAGTTGCTCAGTCATGTGTGACACTTTGTGACCCCATGGACTGCAACACACCAAGCTTCCCTGTCCAGCACCAACTTCAGGAGCTTACTCAAACCCCTGTCCATTGAGTCAGTGATGGCATCCCACCATCTCATCCTAGGTCATCTTCTTCTCCTCCCTCCTTCAATCTTTCCCAGCATCAGGATCTTTGAAAAGACAAGAGTAAAGGAATTGCAATCCAAAATTTAATGTGCATATGGATCACTTGGCATCCTGTTAAAATATCAATTTTGTTTCAGAGACTCTTATTCTATATTTTTAATAAGCTCTCAGAAGATGAGGGGCTGCTACTGGTGACAAGATAACCCTTTTATTAGCAAAACGGTAGAGTGTGTACAGGGGAATAATCAAATAATAGAATATAAACAAGCATTACTCAAAGTCTCTAGAGATCAAATGGGAGAAATATGGTTTTGAGAATGACTATCTAAGTGAGGATATATTAAACTTTAGGGAAACCCTGAAGCACTGGCTTTGGATTCATTCAGCCAGAGAAGTGCCAACTCTGTAATTTTCTGTTTTAAATATAATGTATTAATATAAATTTTGAGGTACAGTAAGGTCCACAGATCAGAAGACTATTGTCGTTGAAAGTTTATTATTCAGTTTCAAGAGGATGGGTGACAGGAAAGCCCAAAGTTGAGGCAGGAGGCAGAATGAAAATGGAAAATTATGGACAAAAACCTTTATTATGGCTTCTGCAAGTAGAATAGCAGCCAGAGAAGCTTAGGTTTGGCTCAGTTGAATGGTTTCAGCAGGCTATGTGGGTTAGGTGCTGTCTCTAATTGTCTGAAGGGCTTCTCTGGTGGCTCTGTGGTAAAGAATCTGCCTGTGATGCAGGAGATGTGGGTTCAAATCCTTGGTCTGACTATCCCTTGAAGAAGGAAATGGCAAAGCCTCTCCAGTATTCTTGCCTGGGAATTCTCATGGAAAGAGGACCCTGGTGGGGTGCAGTTCATGGGGTCACAAGAGTCAGACACAACTTAATGACTAATTTACTTGTCTAATAGGTGGCCTTGAGGAAATTAGGGCAGAAAAAGAGTGACCAAGATTGCAAGAGCCTCTGTTTTAGTTGATTTGTATCTGAAAAATGTGTTTGTGGGCAAGATTTTTGCTGTCTGTATGAACTGGCTTACCCTGGGAAGGGCAGTCCCTCTAGAATCTGCAAGGTCCCAGATGTCACAGCATCAGAATACAGAAAATAAAACCCATGGTTAATACAATGTAGGCATAACAGATATAGGCAGAGAGGAAGACATGGTTAGTTCTAAATTTGGGAAATAATAGGAATGATTTTGTATGTAAGAGATCCTTAAAATATATCAAGGAATAAATGGAATTTTCCCAGGTTCACAAATAGCAGATTTTATCTGATGCAAAAGGATCAGTTAGGCAAAATAAAACCAGTTTGTTTGTGGGCATACTGGAGACTCTAGAAGTAATAAGATATGGTTAGAAAATTTGTAACTGAAAAGGAATTAACAGACAGGATTGAACATGATCTTATAATCCCCCTCCAAAGTAGAACTTGGAAAGACAATTTAGAAAAAGCACACAACATACTCCTTCCTTCTAACTTGCCAACCTGTCTTCCCAATCTAATGTAATTGATTATTTTCACCCAAATTATAATCTGATCTTATGGGAATTGCTTGTTTGGGCCTAACAATAGCAGTAAAATTTAAACTACTGGCTGTTTTTTCTACACTGATGTCATTTTTTTTTTTGCCATGTGTCATCCAAATTTTTGTCTAATAAAGTAATTGAATCATTCTCTTGAGAATTAGGAAGAATGAGTGCAATTATCTCATAATCATTTCTGCCCTCTAGACTTACACTGACATGGTTATATTGGAAAACATTGCCTATGAAATCAGATAGTTGAGCTGAGAAGTGCTCCAAAGATACTGCATGACTTCCTTCCAGGAAGTACAGTGGTAAAGAATCTACCTGTCGATGCAGGAGGTGCCGGAGCCCTGGGTTCCATCCCTGGGTCAGGAAGATCCCCTAGAAAAGGAAATGGCAACCCACTCAAGTACTCTTACCTGGAAAATTCTATGGACAGGGAGTCTGGTGGGCTACATTCGATGGGGTCACAAAGAGTTAGACATGACTGAGCACACATATGAACATACACATGCACACACACACGTGCACACACACACACACACACACACACATATATATATGCATGTATAACACAGTATTCATCAAGGAGAAAAAAGTAAACAAATGATGTTTATATTATTGTGGGTCTGTTCCCTACTAATCACTTTACTGACATTATTTTGTTCTCATTAAGAATCTGTGGGTGGGCTTCATTCCTGAATCTAAAATGAGGACATAAAGATCACTTGAATGCTTTCAGACATGCACATTATTTCAGAGAACTCATCCCCAGGAATTGTGATCCTACAGGCCTGTTGTGGGACACAGAGAAGAATTTTAATTTTAACATATATCACAGACTATTCCAATATAGGTGATCTTGGCCCATATTTTGAGAAGCAGCATATTAATTCACTTATCAATATAATATAGTAAGTAGTAGACTTACATTTGAGTGCAATATTCGTTCTTACTCTCTTCATCATGATCTAAGACAATAAATCTTTCTCAGAATATTCTAAAGATACTTTTACCTTTTTTTTTTTTCACAAGTTCAGAAATTATTTATGAAACATATTTCCTTATACAAAAGTAGACATGACAGAAGCTGGTATGGGACCAACTGTTCTTTGTACCAAACAGGAAGATTTATGAAGGCTGTTCTCCAGATTTGGAATATCTAATTACCCCTATTATAATGGCTGTCCTCCTTTTATAGATCTAGAAAATTAAGTTGCCTATGTTATAGGGAAGTATAAGATATAGGAAAGCAGTCTTATTCCATCTTATAATGTCAAAGATGTTATGTGAAATTTGATGTGGAATATTTTATTGATAGGCTTGAAAATTGGATTTATGAAAATATTATGTTTTACTGCTCATTCTTAATCAGTTCACATAAGATATGTTTTTCTTAAAATGTAAAATGCAATTTATAGATATTATAAAGTTAAACTTCATCAAAATTCTATAGTGAGTAAAATTTCTATTTAATAGAACATCATTTATAATGACATATTTGTCAAATGAATAAAGCCATAAAGCTAGTAGCTTATTACTTTTTGCTCTGCTAATAACATGCCTTTTTTTTAACCTAAGCCACATTTATTTAACATCACTAATTTTATCTTCCTTTATCTAGAAAATGCTTTAAATATAAATTTATTTCCTAGGGGTAGAAAAAAATAATAAGAATGCTTCTTTGGAGAGGATACTGAACAATAATAATTTTCTGCTGATTTTTCCTGCTTCTTGATCTATGACAGAGGGAAGATTTAAAATGATCTTGTTGTGGGGTAAACAATGTGAGTGAGAATGTGTTTATTCAATTTCATAGTGATAGATCGAGTGTAAAGGCTTTTTTGGTCCTATGTGGGAAACTCATAAGAATCAAGAAAGCATTATTTACATTCTCGTGGTAGAACATCTTTAATTGATCAGATCAAATGTAAAGCTAAATATATGCCAAAGAAGAGTCGCCAAGTAAAATCTCCCTCTCCCTCTTTTTTTTGTGTGTTATTTGTCCAACTATCATGAAGTTGGATGGTTAGGCTGTGAATTTTCTGCATGGCAGACAAGGTGGCACTTCTTTTCCCTCCACTCAAATCCAGGTGAATAAGGCTCTGAGTATCAGTCTGGAGTATTTCACATTTCTCTAGTTAGACAGTTTCTAGAAAGCAAATCTGTTAATCTTCGTGTGCTTACCTGGGCAAAGGAGAGAGAACTGAGGAAACGTGATGAGAATAGAAAAAGGGTGGCAGGTAAACAGTCTGAACTCCTGCTGTTTAGAGTAACAAGTTAGTTTCCCAAGGATTAAAAGAGAACCAAATGTAAGACAACTATGCTAGAATACTCTTTTCATTCTCAATCTAGAGAAACATCTGCCAAAAGGGGCTTTCAGCAGCAAGAGGTTACTGAAAGAGAACTACTGAGTGAAAAACAGAGGATTTGTACACTCTCAAATTGAGACACAGTACAATGATAGTCCTTTGGAGACTCTGCAGAAGACACGTCCCTGAGACAGCTGACATGTTGATGGTACTATGAAACAGGCAGGGATGACTAGATGATGTTCAGATCAGCGGCAATTGATAGACTATTACAGCACCAATTAAGCTGGAACCACTCCCACCCCAGAGTAACTAGAGACTCTGAATTGGAAGAAGGGTGAGGAGATTTCCTAGCCTTCTCATCAGTCCTCCTTCCCATCTTTTGACAGCCGGGTAGGTCTAAGTATCGAGGTAGACAAAAACCCTATCACATCCCATTTCATTTTAGGGTTTTTAAATATTAAGGCAGTGTATAGAGGGACAAGAGGAGGAGTGGAGGTTGGATGTGAGTGATTCTTCAAGTAAACCCACTTGTATCAAAGGATTCAAACATATATACTACAGCATTCTTATTTTTAGAAAATTTTTCTGAATATTTCAGGAAATGCCCCTCAATTGGCATATAATCTTCCATATAAATCTTTTAAAAAGCCTAAACAGTTCTAATTTCAGTCTCTTGATATCCATAAAAAATTGCATTGGGAAGTCCTGAATGCCAGAATTATTATAATGCTGTATCATATAATGAAGATACTTTTATTTTATTCTAAAGCAGAGTAGTAAAAAAGGGAACTCAATAATGCAGGTGAGAACCCTTTATTGTTTTTTTTTTCCTCCTGGAAATCTTTTTTATAATTTTTTTAATAAAGTTTTGGAGGATTAGCTTTTACTGAATTGGGAGGATTTCTAGAAGAGTGTAGGTATTCATTCCACTTCTGTTTTAAATATATAATGTCTGCTGTACTGTGCTCTGCCATGTCTGACTCTTTGCGACCGTAAGGACTGTAGTCCACCAGGCTCCTCTGTCCATGGGATTTCCCAGGTGAGAATACTGGAGTGGGTTGCCATTTACTCCTCCAGAGTATCTTCCAGACCCAGAGATCAAATGCATGTCTCTTATGTCTCCTCAATTGGAAAGCATATTCCTTACCACTGACACCACATAAGAAGCCAATATATAATGTCTAGTATACTTATAATTATTAAAATTAAAGGCTTAATCATTTATGTGGTATATATAATACAGGTGATGGTAAAACAAGGAACCATTGTTTTCTTGCTTCTGCTAAGTCGCTTCAGTCCTGTCTGACACTTTGTGACCCCATAGATGGCAGCCCACCAGGCTCCCCCATCCCTGGGATTCTCTAGGCAAGAACACTGGAGTGGGTTGCCATTTCCTTACTTATAAATAAATAAGTGAACTATAGTGTTGGAAAAGATTCTTGAGAGTCCCTTGGACTGCAAGGAGATCCAACCAGTCCATTCTGAAGCAGATGAGCCCTGGAATTTCTTTGGAAGGAATGATGCTAAAGCTGAAACTCCAGTACTTTGGCCACCTCATGCGAAGAGTTGACTCATTGGAAAAGACTCTGATGCTGGGAGGGATTGGGAGCAGGAGGAGAAGGGGACGACAGAGGATGAGATGGCTGGATGGCATCCCTGACTCGATGGACGTGAATCTGAGTGAACTCCAGGAGTTGGTGATGGACAGGGAGGCCTGGCGTGCTGTGATTCATGGGGTCGCAAAGAGTCGGACACGACTGAGTGACTGAACTGAACTGAACTGCTAGTGTTTAAACAAAAGATATTCTTGATTTTAATCACATTATAATAAGTCACAAAAATGCGATATTTTTCTTAAAGTCAAAAGCAGAGTCCTTACTTTGCCGACTAAGGTCTAAGCTGAACATTAATTGCTCCTTAAAAGAAAGGTTATGATCAACCTAGATAGCATATTCAAAAGCAGAGACATTAGTTTGCTGACTAAGGTCCATCTAGTCGAGGCTATGGTTTTTCCTGTGGTCATGTATGGATGTGAGCGTTGGACTGTGAAGAAGGCTGAGTGCCAAAGAATTGATGCTTTTGAACTGTTGTGTTGGAGAAGACTCTTCAGAGTCCCTTGGACTGCAAGGAGATCCAACCAGTCCATTGTGAAGGAGATCAGCCCTGAGATTTCTTTGGAAGGAATGATGCTAAAGCTGGATGGCATCACTGACTCGATGGACGTGAGTCTGAATGAACTCCGGGAGTTGGTGATGGACCGGGAGGCCTGGCGTGCTGCGATTCATGGGGTCGAAAAGAGTCGTACACGACTGAGCAACTGAACTGAACTGATGCTTCGTGTGTACTACATATTTAATGAAGTGTTAGAAAATAATGTACATGCATCTAGACAACTCAAGTAAAAAAGGACAGTGAAAAAAATAAAGTAAAAATTACTTCCAATCATTATTAAAATAGGAAGGTAAAACATATTGAAACTTGGAAATGCTCAGGTATCAGTTTTCCCAGATTTCACGCTTGTTACAGTTAAACATAATATTTTTAGAAAATTTATTATTATTTTTGTTTCCAAGTCAATTGTATACACGATAATTTACATGTGACATCAGGAGTAGGCTATGAGAAATATCAGTAAGCCAATTTTATTAGCAGTGGGGTAGTAGTTTTCAGTTCAGAGTGTTGAGGGTACTGAACAGAAACAAACTTGGTTATTTTTCTTTCTTTCTTTTTTTTTTTTTTTTTGAGTTTTTAAAGAGTTTCATAAACATGGTCTAGTGTAGAAACCAAGAATATTTTGTTTGATAACATTCCTTGGCTTCTAATTTTCTGTATAATTTTGCTTTTTGTTTTTCTAAAAAAATCATTTATTATATTAATGTACAGTTTCTAATATCAGTGGCACATTCTGCCTTGCCACAAGGAAGCCCAGTAGAGCAGTAAAATGAGTTTAAGGTTGAGCCATAAATGTAGAAAACTTCTAAAAGAAAATATTATTTTGGTTATGTTGACCTTTTCCTTTTATTGGTAAAGCTTAAATTTGAGGGAAGAGAAAGAAAAAAATAACCAAAGCCAAAGTAAATATTATACTCAGACCTTCAAATATAAGCATTTTCAATTCTCTTTGCAATATATAACATAATTATTAGGTGGGAATTTCTGCACAGAAACATCTCTTCATAAGGAATTATTAACTTTTGTTTAACAGCAACAACATGCATGCAAATTCAATATTTTGAGTGGAAATTAAACATGATTATACAAATATATATATTTTGCAATGCAGAATACTGTGGTATTTTGTATCTGGCTAGTGCTTTATGGATCAAACGATATTGTAATTGCTGCAGTGGTATTTTAGATGATTAATTTATTCACTCATTTAACAAATATTTTTCAGTCACTTATATGGTATCATGCATTTGCTATACTGGGCACTGAGACTATGGTGGTTAAAACAAACAAACAAACAAACAAACAAAAGAAATACATTAACTTTTCCCCCTTATCAAATTTCTGTTTATCAGAGATAGAATAAATCAAGTTAATAAATTGTTTAAATATTATTATCAGTCTATGATAGGCTGCTATTCATTCCTATTCCCCTTAACAGAAAAAAAAAAAAAAAATCCTTAACATAATAAAATATATTCCTTTCCTCCCCTTCCTGCAATTCAATTATTTATTTCAACTCATGCTGGACAGACTTTTCCCCTGATTTCACTGAAATTATTTCACTCAGCATCTTTCATGAGGCTATGTCTTCAAAACACACAAAGATTTTTCTAAGGGTTAGTTTTGCATCCATAATGGTTATCTAAGTTACAAGTTAGCTATATCTAATATATAAAGTTAATTCCTGCCCTCCTCCAATTATTGTTGTTATTTTTTTCTTTTAGTCACATATGTAAATTGTCTATAGGAAAATAGCAGTGTTGCTTGGACAGAAGGAATTACCAGCAGAAAATGAAAAGTGTCCAGTGTTGGAGTTGAGAGAAGCATGGAGGAGTATGAACAACAGTGTTGACTTCTAGTGAACCATCGGGGAATAGATCTGACAAATTACTCAATGGATATTAGGTGCTTTTAATTAAGGGTGGTTGCAAAGGAACTACAGATAACTAATGTTTGCTAGAAATCTCTTGCCTGAACTACTCACTTATCAAATATCAATGTTTTTAGTGAAAACAAACACCACTTTATTTTGCTCAGATAGATCTCTTAAAATTCCTTAATCACAGTATTCACCAATACATATTTTAATCTTTTGTTCATGTTTCTAAATTCTATACCAGTTTGCAAGATTCATAGAGTAAACAATTTTCACTTATAGTTGAATTTCTTAGTAAAAATATCTTCATGCGTGCATGTGTGCTTAGTCACTCAGTTGTGTCGGACTCTTTGTGACCCCATAGACTGCAGCCTGCCAGGCGCCTCTGTCCTTGGAATTTTTCTGGCAAAGATACTGGAGTGGGCTGCCATTTCTTCCTCCAGTGAAAAATATCTTCATATGTTTTTCACGACAAATGCTAGCTTAACCAAATTAAAATATTTTATTTTTGAATTCCAAGGGCTAATATACCACACATCACATAGTAAAGCAACATTTATTAATTCATGCTAAACAAAAGGCAACAACATCTAATCACTAATGAAAATAACATGATGAGATCATAATCATTACTTATAGTATCTTTAGATATACTCTCAGGATTCTTTATCCCATACGAATTTTAAACCATTGGTTACTGATTACCAAGTTGTGTATTAGGCATCTAACAATGCTTTATCATTTCTTTTCATAGCAGATTATTTTAATTGAATTTTTTGTTTAGAAGTAGTTTACATCATTAGACAGCTGGTACATCAATACAATGGAACATTCTGTCATAATAAGGAACGAGGGTAATATTTACATGATAATATGGAATAATCTCACATATATATTTGTGTAGAGACCAAATTATATTTTAATTTGGTATATATATAATATTTTTACTATTTTTATGTATAATAGTATCCATAATATTTGACTATTTTAAACAACAGTGGTAGCACTGTGAATATATATGCTTAAAAATATGTGTGTGTTTATTTTACTTACAGAAATGTTATAAGGAAATAAAAATACTTTTACAAATGGTTACTTATCAGAAGAAAAGAAACAGAGCAGAAGGAAAAATAATTGAAATTTAACATTTCCAAATGCATTTTGATGCATATTTTACCTTTCCAATGATATATTTAATATTCAAAATGTAAAATTAAAACACAATCTCAAAACACTGAGAACAAACTAAAGTGAATGAATATCATTGTATATCATATTACTGACATAATCACACTGAGAGAATAATATTTCAAACGACTTTAGGTATTGTTTTAACTATATATTCTATTAAAATATTTTCTAAATACTAACACAACTGCAAGATGATTTAACTTATTCATCTAATGATTAAAATTTATATTAATGTTAATATTTTGAAAAATTTTAACTAGGACAAATATAAAGTAATAATGCTAATACTGATACGGATTAACACACTTTCAGTAAGAAAGGAAGAGTAAAAATATGAAATATTTTTTATAGATATTGTACTGATAAATTTGAATTAAGACTATTATGTATGAACTTTTGTTGCTTTCTTATTTTAAAATATATTAAATATTAATTATATATTATTAACTAATTAAATTTATTTGTGCTCTACAAGAGTCTCTGTTTCCCCTGTCCTGTGGAAGTTTTGTAATTAAATCATGCTGACTTTCAAACTCAGATTCTCCAGGGAACTTCTTTGATATAACTGTTCTCCACTTTGTGGATCACCCACCTGGCAGCTCGATCCTCCAAGAGGATTTATGCCACATTCTGTGCCTCATATTATAGTACTTTTTATATAAAATTGAAAGACATTAAATTTAGGAGCAAAAAGAAAATAAAATCTATTAGCATAATCAGTATAAATTCTCATAGAATTGTAGAATATTCTATATCAATTTAGTAGGAGAGAGAAATGTCATCTACTGAGTGATTATACTTTAAAAGTTGTACATTTTAAGTCACTGAAAGTGTTAATAACATGTATGATCATTATTCAGTGCCAAAGTACATTGAATTTGAGTTATATGTTATCTAACATTGCATTTTTTAAATTAATTCTGTAGAATGTATTTTTAGTTCTGTAATAGTAGCACTGGAAAAGGTCAGTTTTCACTCCAATCCCAAAGAAAGGCAATTCCAAAGAATGCTCAAACTACCACACAGTTACACTCATCTTACATGATAGAAAAGTAATGCTCAAAATTCTCCAAGCTAGGCTTCAGCAATACGTGAACTGTGAATTTCCAGATGTTCAAGCTGGTTTTAGAAAAGGCAGAGGAACCAGAGATCAAATTGAAAACATCCGCTGGATCATGGAAAAAGCAAGAGTGTTCCAGAAAAAAATCTATTTCTGCTTTATTGACTATGCCAAAGCCTTTGACTGTGTGGATCACATTAAACTGTGGAAAATTCTGAAAGAGATGGGAATACCAGACCACCTGACTTGCCTCTTGAGAAACCTGTATGCAGGTCAGGAAGCAACAGTTAGAACTGAACATGGAACAACAGACTGATTCTTTATTGGGAAAGGAGTACGTCAAGGCTATATACTGTCACCCTGTTTATTTAACTTATATGCAGAGTACATCATGAGAAATGCTGGGCTGGAAGAAGTACAAGCTGGAATCAAGATTGCTGGGAGAAATATCAATAACCTCAGATATGCAAATGACACCACTCTTATGGCAGAAAGTGAAGAGGAACTAAAAAGCCTCTTGATGAAAGTGAAAGAGGAGAGTGGAAAAGTTGGATTAAGCTCAACATTAAAAAAACGAAGATCATGGCATCTGGTCCCATCACTTCATGGGAAATAGATGGGGAAAGAGGGGAAACAGAAACAGTGGCTGACTTTATTCTTTTGGACTCCAAAATCACTGCAGATGGTGACTGCAGCCATGAAATTAAAAGACGTTTACTCCTTGGAAGGAATGGTATGAACAACCTAGATAGCATATTGAAAAGCAGAGACATTACTTTGCCAACAAAGGTCCATCTAGTCAAGGCTATGGTTTTTCCTTTGGTCATGTATGGATGTGAGAGTTGGACTGTGAAGAAAGCTGAGCACGGAAGAACTGATGCTTTTGAAGTGTGGTGTTGGAGAAGACTCTTGAGAGTCCCTTGGACTGCAAGGCGATCCAACCAGTCCATTCTGAAGGAGATCAGCCCTGGGATTTCTTTGGAAGGAATGATGCTAAAACTGAAACTCCAGTACTTTGGCCACCTCATGCGAAAACTTGACTCACTGGAAAAGACTCTGATGCTGGGAGAAATTGGGGGCAGAAGGAGAAGGGGACGACCGAGGATGAGATGGCTGGATGGCATCACGGACTCGATGGACGTGAGTCTGAGTGAACTCCAGGAGATGGTGATGGACACGGAGGCCTGGCATGCTGCAATTCATGGGGTCGCAATGTGTCAGACACGACTGAGAGACTGAACTGAGCTGAACTAAACTGAACACTCAAATCAAGACTATTAATGCAAGATATTTAAGATTCTCCAAAGAGAATGTTTGAGAGAATTATTTTGTTTAAGTGAATTATATACGTCCATAAATCCTAGTTTACACAATTTTACTTCCCATATTGACCTCTCTAGAGCAAAGTCTGGATTTTCTTTTTTTCTGTAAATGACCATATAACAAATATTTTAATCTTTAAGACCATCTGTTTTCTGTTACAACCACTCAACTCTGCCCTTACATATTGCATAGACAACAGGTAAAATGAAGGATATGTCTGTGCTGCACTAAAACTCTATCTACAAAAATAGACTACAACCTGATTTGCTCAGCTAGCTATAGTTTGAGAGTTCTGCTCTGGAAGAAAGAACTGTACTGTGAGGGGATCGTAAGTATTAGACTTAAAGTTCTTCCCAAAATGAGGATTGCCTAAATTAATCAATTGCAAAGAAATGAAGTCAGAAGGCAGTGTGCAAGTTTTCATATATTTATACCAGGCTAAGGACGACTTAAAATGTACACAGTTAAATACAACCAATACATTCTAGTAAGCAAAGCAATCACCTTAACTATTGAGAAATCTGTTTTTTTGTAATTATGACATGTAATCAATATTCTAAACTAATTCTGAAATCAGTATAATTTTTATAGAATATAAGTTGTATTCGAATCACAACATATAAAATTTGTTCAACCTAGAAAGTATATAATATACATTAATGTATATATATACATAAATATATATGTACTTTATTTCACAGAATAAAGTATTTTTACGAGATTCAAGAAATAGAGTATAGAGATTAAAATCAAAGAGAACCATATTTATATAAATTAAATCTCGTGTGTCTGTGTGTGTGTGTTTGTGTGTATGTGCTTCAAGTGTGTCCTTGTGTGTATATAAAAAAAAATTTGTTGAGGTCATATGATATTAGTGAGATTTACTTTTATCAGATATACCATATACCACTTTCAGTTCAGTTCAGTCACTCAGTCGTGTCCGACTCTTTGCGACCCCATGAATCACAGCACACGAGGCCTTCCTGTCCATCATCAACTCCCAGAATTCACTCAAACTCATGTCCATCGAGTCGGTGATACCATCCAGCCATCTCATCCTCTGTCGTCCCCTTCTCCTCCTGCCCCCAATCCCTCCCAGCATCAGAGTCTTTTCCAATGAGTCAACTCTTTGCATGAAGTGGCCAGAGTATTGGAGTTTCAGCTTCAACATCAGTCCTTCCAATGAACACCCGGGACTGATCTTCTTTAGGATGGACTGGTTGGATCTCCTTGCAGTCCAAGGGGCTCTCAAGAGTCTTCTCCAACACCACAGTTCAAAAGCATCAATTCTTCAGCACTCAGCTTTCTTCACAGTCCAACTCTCACATCCATACATGACCACTGGAAAAACCATAGCCTTGACTAGACAGACCATTGTTGGCAAAGTAATGTCTCTGCTTTTGAATATGCTATCTAGGTTGGTGATACCTTTCCTTTCAAGGAGTAAGTGTCTTTTAATTTCATGGCTGAAATCACCATCTGCATTGATTTTGGAGTCCAAAAAAAAATAAAGTCTGACACTGTTTCCACTGTTTCCCCTGTTTCCCCATCTATTTCCCATGAAGTGATGGGGTCAGATGCCATGATCTTCGTTTTCTGAATGTTGAGCTTTAAGCCAACATCTCTACTCTCCTCTTTCACTTTAATCAAGTGGCTTTTTTTTTTTTTTTACTTTATGCCATAAGGTGGTGTCATATGCATATCTGAGGTTATTGATATTTCTCCCAGTAATCTAGATTGCAGCATGTGCTTCTTCCAGCCCAGCATTTCTCATGATGTACTCTGCATATAAGTTAAATAAGCAGGGTGACAGTATACAGCCTTGACGTACTCTTTTTCCTATTTGGAACCAGTCTGCTGTTCCATGTCCAGTTCTAACTGTTGCTTCCTGACCTGCATACAGGTTTCTCAAGAGGCAGGTCAGGTGGTCTGGTATTCCCATCTCTTTCAGAGTTTTCCACAGTTTATTGTGATCCACACAGTCAAAGGCTTTGGCATAGTCAATAAAGCAGAAATAGATGTTTTTCTGGAACTCTTTTGCTTTTTCCATGATTAAGCAGATGTTGGCCATTTGATCTCTGGTTTCTCTGCCTTTTCTAAAACCAGCTTGAACATCTGGAAGTTCACAGTTCACATATTGCTGAAGCCTAGCTTGGAGAGTTTTGAGTATTACTTTACTAGTGTGTGAGATGAGTACAATTGTGTGGCAGTTTGAGCATTCTTAGGCATTGCCTTTCTTTGGAATCGCAATGAAAACTGACCTTTTCCAGTCCTGTGGCCACTGCTGAGTTTTCCAAATTTGTTGGCATATTGAGTGCAGCACTTTCACAGCATCATCTTTCAGGATTTGAAATAGCTCAACTGGAATTCCATCACCTCCACTAGCTTTGTTCATAGTGATGCTTTTTAAGTCCCACTTGACTTCACATTCCAGGATGTCTGGCTCCAGGTGAGTGGTCACAGCATTGTGATTATCTGGGTTGTGAGGATTTTTTATATACCACTTTACCTTCCCAATTGATTTGGCTAGATGTATAGTACTTTGTAAACACCTGGTGTCTTCACAAGGCAAGAGCAGCAGTAGCATATCTGAACACTACTTTATCTTGACTCTTGGTTCTCTTGCTCCTGTCAAAAGTTATCAGCGGCATCTTTCCCTAAAATAGAGTTCTGCTAAGGTTTAGAAAAATAATGGTTTCACCATAATAGAAACCTCTTATCCTTAATATTTTGTCAACTCCAGAAAAATGAATAATGTAATTGATACAATTATGCTTAAGGAACTATGTATAAATGTTGAGGTCTCCTGATTCTCAACTGAAATTCATAGGCATAAGATGCACGTGCATCTGTGAGGAAAATTTTTGATACTCTCAGTAAACAATTCACTTCTAATTTTCTATTGACCAGGAGAGCCTGTCACTTATACTAATTTAAAGCAAGTTTTACAAATGCAAAGAAAAAATAAAACTTTAAAGTTAAAAATGCATAAGAACCAACTGGTATAAAGAAAAACTGAGATGGGAAACCAAAAGGCATGAGATGATAATATAGTATTTACTGAACAAGTTTTTATTAAATACTTAAAAGGAAATACATGAAGGATATTAGAAGATGAACCACATAAGTAGTTTGCCTCCCTCTGTGTAATTCCACTATTTTATTTCTATTTCTCTTTAGTCAAGAACTCCCATTTATGGTCTCAGATTTGTTCTAATCTCTGAAGCAATTCTGACAAAAGTTTGAAGTTTAGAGTCTCCAAGAATCTAATCCATTATGTCTTTGTATTAAGTAAACCTTTTGGGAAGAGAACTTTCAGAGAGTAATAATGAGATCTTGGGTTAAGCCTAATTTATCATCAAGAAGTCCATCGTTCTGGTAATAAAATTTCTGTGCCCAGTATCTTTAACTTTTCAAATTGTGAACCCACTGCTGCTGCTGCTGCTAAGTCACTTCAGTCATGTCCGACTCTGTGTGAACCCATAGACGGCAGCCCACCAGGTTCCCCCGTCCTTGCTATTCTCCAGGCAAGAACACTGGAGTGGCTTGCCATTTCCTTCTTCAATGCATGAAAGTGAAAAGTGAAAGTGAATTCTCTCAGTCGTGTCTGACTCTTCGCGCCCCCATGGACTGCAGCCCACCAGGCACCTCCGTCCATGGGATTTTCCAGGCAAGAGTACTGCAGTGGTGTGAACCCACACACATTTCTAAATCTTACTTTTGTGTCCATTCTACATATACGATCAATTAACTTGTCTGATGAGAAGGTAATGGCACCCCACTCCAGTACTCTTGCCTGGAAAATCCCATGGATGGAGGAGCCTAGGCTGCAGTCCATGGGGTGGCAGAGTAGGACATGACTGAGCGACTTCACTTTGACTTTTCACTTTCATGCATTGGAGAAGGAAATGGCAATCCACTCCAGTATTCTTGCCTAGAGAATCCCAGGGAAGGGGGAGCCTGTTGGGCTGCCGTCTATGGGGTCCCACAAAGTTGGACACAACTGAAGCGACTTAGCAGCAGCAGCAGCAGCAGCACCTTGTCTGATATACCTGATTCTTAAAAGAGTTAGTACCATATGTTATAACTAGTGTCAACTCTATGAATCACAAAACAATTCCTTGTTCTACCTTTTGTGAACAGGTATCTCATGTGCTCTCCTGGACTTATTCGGTTGGATTTCCATAAACAAAGCACTCCATTAACTTATAACCCAAAGCTAATTTGAGCTACCATCACTTCAGTTCAGTTCAGTCACTCAGTCGTGTCCAACTCTTTATGACCCCATGAACTGCACATGCCAGGCCTCCCTGTCCATCACAAACTCCCAGAATTCATTCAAACGCATGTCCATTGGGTGGGTGATGCCATCCAACCATCTCATTCTCTGCTGTTCCCTTTTCCTCCTGCCCTCAATCTTTCCAAGTGTCAGTGTCTTTTCAAATGAGTCAGCTCTTCGCATCAGGTGGCTGGAGTATTGGAGTTTCAGCTTCAACATCGGACCTTCCAATGAACACCCAGGGCTGATCTTCTTTAGGACAGGCTGGTTGGATCTCCTTGCAGTCCAAGGGATTCTCAAGAGTCTTCTCCAACACCACACTTTAAAAGCATTAATTCTTTGGTGTTCAGCTTTCTTTCGGAGAAGGCAGTGCCACCCCACTCCAGTAGTCTTGTCTGGAAAATCCCATGGACGGAGGAGCCTGGTAGGCTGCAGTCCATGGGGTCGCTAAGAGACAGACATGACTGAACGACTTCACTTTCACTTTTCACTTTCATGCATTGAAGAAGGAAATGGCAACCCACTCCAGTGTTCTTGCCTGGAGAATACCAGGGACGGGGAAGCCTGGTGGGCTGCCATCTATGGGGTCACACAGAGTCAGACATGAGTGAAGTGACTTAGCAGCAGCAGAAGCAGCTTTCTTTCTTTCTTTATTTTATTTTTAATTTTAAAATTTTTAATTCTTACATGTGTTCCCAAACATGAACCCCCCCTCCCACCTCCCTCCCCATAACATCTCTCTGGGTCATCCCCATGAACCAGCCCCAAGCATCCTGTATCCTGCGTCAGACATAGACTGGCAATTCGATTCTTACATGATAGTATACATGTTAGAATGCCATTCTCCCAAATCATCCCACCCTCTCCCTCTCCCTCTGAGTCCAAAAGTCCGTTATACACATCTGTGTCTTTTTTGCTGTCTTGCATACAGGGTCGTCATTGCCATCTTTCTAAATTCCAAAGAAGACATACGGATGGCTAACAAACACATGAAAAGATGCTCAACATCACTCATTATCAGAGAAATGCAAATCAAAACCACAATGAGGTACCACTTCACACCAGTCAGAATGGCTGTGATCCAAAAATCTGCAAGCAATAAATGCTAGAGAGGGTGTGGAGAAAAGGGAACCCTCCTACACTGTTGGTGGAAATGCAAACTAGTACAGCCACTATGGAGAACAGTGTGGAGATTCCTTAAAAAATTGCAAATAGAACTATCTTATGACCCAGCAATCCCACTGCTGGGCATACACACCAAGGAAACCAGAATTGAAAGAGACACATGTACCCCAATGTTCATCGCAGCACTGTTTATAATAGCCAGGACATGGAAACAACCTAGATGTCCATCAGCAGATGAATGGATAAGAAAGCGGTGGTACATATACACAATGGAGTATTACTCAGCCGTTAAAAAGAATTCATTTGAATCAGTTCTGATGAGATGGATGAAACTGGAGCTGATTATACAGAGTGAAGTAAGCCAGAAAGAAAAACACCAATACAGTATACTAACACATATGTATGGAATTTAGAAGCAGCTTTCTTTACAGTCCAACTCTCACACCCATACATGCTGCTGCTGCTGCTGCTGTTGCTGCTGCTGCTAAGTCGCTTCAGTCATGTCCAACTCTGTGTGACCCAAGAGACAGCAGCCTACCAGGCTCCCCCATCTCTGGGATTTTCCAGGCAAGATTACTGGAGTGAGGTGCCATTGCCTTCTCCACACCCATATATGACTACTGGAAAAACCATAACCTCGACTAGACAGACTTTTGTTGACAAAGTAATGTTGTTGTATCTTAATATGCTGTCTAGGTTGGTCATAACTTTCCTTCCAAGGAGTAAGTATCTTTTAATTTCATGGCTGCAATCACCATCTGAAGTGATTTTGGAGTTCCCAAAATAAAGTCAGCCACTGTTTCCACTGTTTCCCTATCTAATTGCCATGAAGTGATGGGACTGGATGCCATGATCTTAGTTTTCTGTATGTTGAGGTTTAAGCCAACTTTTTCATTCTCCTCTTTCACTTTCATCAAGAGGTTCTTTACTTCTTCACTTTCTGCATAAGAGTGGTGTCATCTGCATATCTAAAGTTATTGATATTTCTCCTGGCGATCTTGATTCCGGCGTGTGCTTCTTCCAGCCTAGCGTTTCTCATGATGTATGCTGTATATAAGTCAAATAAGCAGGGTGACAATATACAGCCCTGACATATTCCTTTTCCTATTTGGCACTCCTTACTGTTTCTAATGATGACCCATAATGGCGTCAATCCTGTAATACAGGAGCAAATCATGGGTTAGGAACCAGGCCAATGTCTGCTTAACTCTTGTTTCACTCCCAATTGCCAAATTTCCCAACATATTCTTAGACTGAGAAGAGAAAGACAAAACTTTTAATGATGTCCTGTGGTTAGTCAAACTTTTTTTTAAGTTGTTACTGAGTTAATAATTTGACTAAAATAAATCCAACGTAAGCATGTTAAAAGGAATTATTGGAAGAAAATTGACAAAAGAATTAAAAAGAGAGCTGTAGAAATAAAAGAGGTGGGTTATAGGTGTGTTTGTGTGCATGTGTGTGTGTGTGCACACTCAGTAACCTTTGACTATTTGTGACACCATGGAGGGTGACCTGACAGGCTCCTCTGTCCATTGGATTATCCTAACAATAATACTGGAGGGGGTTATTATTTCCTCCTCCAGAGGACCTTCCTGACTCAGAGGTCTAAATCGCAGCTCCTGCTTAGGCAGGTGGATTCTTCACCACTGAGCAATCTGAGAAGCCCTTATACTAGTGACTATATTTCACATTATAGCAAGGTCAGTGACATAGCAGTATTCATGAGGATTGAGTCAAGAGCAGTTATACTAAGAAGTGAGTGAAAGAAAGGAGTATTTATGATCAAAGTCCATAGTGTGTATCCACAAAGATACAGATACTCAAGTTAGTCTGTATATAGCAGACAAATGAAAGGAATGACTAGAATGTAGGTTGGATCTTTCAGAGGAAGATCATAAATGCTAAACTGAAGATGTGCATCCTCAGTTGTTCAGTCATGTCTGAGTCTTTGCAACTCCATGGGCTGTACCCCACCAGGCTTCTCTGTCCATGGGATTTTTCAGTCAAGAATACTGGAGTGGGTGGCAATTTCCTCCTCCTGGGGATCTTTCTGACCCAGGGATTGATTCTGCATCTCCTGTGTCACCTGCATTGCAGGCAAATTCTTTACCTCTGAGCCATCGGGAAGTCCCAAACTGAAGATGTTCTTCTCAATTTGCTAATTAATGAGGAACCAATGATACTTATCATTTTGAGAGATGATTTCATCAACTTTGTTTTAAGCTATTGTAAGTGAAACGGTTTGGAATAGGAGAAATTGATGACTGGGCAACAAGTTAAAGAGTTACTGAAATAATTTAAGCAAGAACTAAGGCCAAACTGGATGCTGTCACTAAAATTTTGGGCTTCCCTGGTGATTCAGAAGGTAAAGAATCCACCTGTAATGCAGGGGACCCCAATTCAGAGACTGGGATTGCTAACTGGGTGGGAAAGATTCCCTGGAGAAGGAAATGCCAACCCGCTCCAGTATTCTTACCTGGAGAATTCCATGGACAGAGGAACCTGGCAGGCTGCAGCCCATGGGGTCACAAAGAGCTGGACACAACTAAGAAACTAGGCACACACGCACTAGATTTTTTAAGGTGCAAAGATAACCCAAAGTCTGATTGAAACAATAAAAAAAAAGGAGAAAAAAAATTTAGGGATGATTCTAAGCTAAATCAATATGGGAAGTGTGTTGCAAACAGGAATTCTTGATGATTTGTTTCTTTAAGGAAAATTTGATTATTTTTGGAGAGCCTAGATACACTATCATTGGCAGTTCACTTAAGCGATTGGGAAGTATGCCATAAGCAGGGACTATGGCATTCAAGTTTAATATTTTGTAATTCTGATATTGCAGAAAGCCAAAGGTGGGAGGAAGTGTATGGAGGAGTCATTTATGATTGGCTGATATGCTAATTAAATTTCATTACAAACGACCTCCCTCCCAAATTTTTGTTTGAGACTATAGAAGAAATACAGGAAGAAAAAGAAAAAAAAAAAAAAAAAAAAGGTAAGAATCAAGAAAACCAACA
Organism: Capricornis sumatraensis; assembly: GCF_032405125.1. Taxonomy (NCBI): domain Eukaryota; kingdom Metazoa; phylum Chordata; class Mammalia; order Artiodactyla; family Bovidae; genus Capricornis; species Capricornis sumatraensis. The sequence goes on from NC_091071.1 coordinate 126,576,018, forward strand.
GGTCAAAGAAGTTTAGCTTCAGGGGGTTTTGAAGTTCAAATATATAACATAATTACATTGTATTACATTTAACTATATAAAATTTTATTATTAAATATGTAATGAAATTGAACATTTTATAAAACTCCCGTGTTTCTTATTGTACTTAATTTTGAAACTTTACAACAAATATGTCATTGCATATATGTTCATTATTAAATACAGTTGATGACAATTCAATTTGGAGTGGTATAGTAAAAAAAAGTATTATTTCTAATGTAACAATATTTGTAAATCTGTGATTCACTTTTCTAATATATCATTAATTTGAAGTTACTAATATAATAGATCCTACAATATAGAAAGCAGTTAATGCATTTATTAATTAACTACTGATGCAATAAAATTCTAAGGAAGAAACATAATTAAATTAAATGACATTCTATTATGTTAAAATATTTAAAAAATAAACACAAGTTATAGCCTTTATCAGATTAAACAAATGTTTTCTCCCCTTCAGCTCAAGATTAAACCATATTCATTTCCATTTAGCAATTTTAAGGTTTTGTTTTCAAAGTAGCTACAATTATTATATCTTCAGCACCTGGAACACTAATAACGCATCATAGATAGTGCTCAACAAATTCTGTTGGGAAAAAAATGAATGAATAAATGGTTGTATAAATCAATCAACCACCTGATTTCTCAATAATAAAAGTTATTTCCTACTATATATTTACAATCTGTCAGAATGTATGCTGAATAAAAGCTAATTAATTATATCATTAATTCTCACGTGATTCTATGAGACAAGGATCTCTCAAGTAAGGAAGCAAAGTTAGGAATGATTATGGAATTTTAAGGTCTTACAGGTAGAACAGAGTGGAGTTACTATTGGAACTCTGTCCATTTCTTCGACACACCACTGATTTTAAAGTGCTGTCTTGTCTCATACTTTCCTTTCTTTCTCAGAGTCTTTCCTACCTGTTTATTACTCATTTATTTTCTAAAAAATCATCCTTACAGATACTGCTTTAAATTTGTGGTCTAATGTAACCATTTCAACTCATGTTTTTATTTTATTTTTTAACTTTATTTTATTTATTATTATTATTATTATTATTATTTTACTTTACAATACTGTATTGGTTTTGCCATACATTGACATGAATCCACCACAGGTGTACATGAGTTCCCAGTCCTGAACCCCCCTCCCACCTCCCTCCCCATATCATCTCTCTGGGTCATCCCAGTGCACCAGCCCCAAGCATCCCGTATCCTGTATCGAACCTAGACTGGCGATTCATTTCTTACACGTTAGTATACATGTTTCAATACCATTCTCCCAAATCATCCCACCCTCTCCCTCTCCCACAGAGTCCAAAAGTCTATTCTATACATCGGTGTCTCTTTTGCTGTCTCGCATACAGGATCATCATTACCATCTTTCGAAATTCCATATATATGTGTTAGTATACTATATTAATGTTTTTCTTTCTGGCTAAAGTGACCAAGTCAGATTCCTTTATGATAAGGAATAGCTAAAATAAAAACATGAGCAATTTTAGCCATTCCTTATCATAAAGGAATCTGACTAGCTCACCTCAGGTGGCTCATCGTCATTCAAGAGAGTAAGATTGAGAAAGTCAATGAAATTTTCTTTGCCTGATCTTCTCCAGTGGTAAATTTAAAATATACATGTTCAGCCTTTATTGCTGAGCTCCTAGGATTTGTAACCAATAAATATTAGAATTTACTAATGTGAAAACTACCAAGGGACCAAATGTTTCCCAAATTTTTAACACGTTAATTTAAGAGTTTTTCTACTCATAATTTAAGCTTATATTTTATTATATATATATATATATATATATATATATATATATATATATATATACATATTTTCTTTAGTTTATGGATTTTAACTCCTTTGTGTTTTGTAAATATGCTTACCTATTCTTTTGTATCCTTTTTTCATATTTCTTCTTAAATATGATTAGGTTTGCAAATCTTGCATATTCTCACTATGGTTTTCCATTTAAAATCTCCAACATGTTTATCCTTCCTTTTTATCCTACTCGTTGGTTAGAAAGTACACTAATATCATCTTTAGAATGACCTAATGAGTACTGACATACTGATAAGTCTTGTCAGTATCTGGCAACCCTGCCGTGACTGATAAGAAATAAATCATAGCCAACATCAATGTGAGAGGATAGCCCTATTGTAGAAGAAAATTTATTCTGCTGTGTATATTGGGTTTCTGAATACAGAACTAAATTACATCAGTAGGAAGTTTCATAGTAGCAGTGTGTTTAGATTGGTCCATGAAAGAAACTATCTACCATCTAATAAAATTATTTTATAATATTTCTTTATTTTTTATTTTTATAAAATTATTTAATAAGTCTTATAAAGACAAAGAAATGTAAGGGAAAGGGAAACTAGTTTTTTCATTCATTTTGAAACTATGTAGCTGAGACAAATTCAAGTGTAGCAGAAATGGCTGGGAATATCAACTCTTCAATAGTCTTTTCATTGCATATTAACTCCTTAGTAGTCACTTATGTTAAATGGGAAAAGTTTGTAGAACACTTAAAAATATGTCTGCAGCATCTTACCCTCACAGTAACCGTTTACTTTTGCCTCAATCTCCTAGGAAAATCTTTCCTCATAGGATTTGCATCACAGAGGAATATTTCTCATTATAAGTCCCATTCTAAATGTTTTACCCCCAAAATGATAAGGTCTCTTTGGAATAAGGATCTATCATTCCACATTTCTTCATTAAGTGACTTTACCGCCAAAGTCTTTCCTGTAACACTTTTGGTAATACCATGGAATATCCACCACCCACAATCACCACATTCATTTCATTCTAAAAAAAATTGTCTCAATGACTACCCCAAAGTTGACTAAAATTCTGATTTTAATTACAGCTAGAAAGAGTGTGTATGTGTGTGTGTGTGTGTTTCAATAGTCAAGTATAGTATGTTAAGGGCTTTACAGTACTTAGCCATAAGTAACTTTGGCCTGTTGGCATGGGCTCCTGTCATCTAGTGGTAACATAAATAAAAAGTAAAGATGTTAGTTTCAAGATATTTTTGGTTTTACTTGATGTCAAATTTCTGCAGCACAGCCTACTGAGGAGCAAAAGCAAATAACCCTGAGACCTTACTCAATCATAAATAACCTTGCAGATGACATTCTCACTCTCCACTACAAGAGGTTCAGATATCTTAAAAGCTAACTGAGAGAATACTAATGCATATATATGGAATTTAGAAAGATGGTAATGATAACCCTGTATGTGAGACAACAAAAGAGACACAGATATATAGAACAGTCTTTTGGACTCTGTGGGATAGGGAGAGGGTGGGATGACTGGGGAGAATGGCATTGGAACATGTATAATATCATATAAGAAATGAATCGCCATTCTAGGTTCGATGTAGGATACAGGATGCTTGGGGTTGGTGCACTGGGATGACCCAGAGGGATGGTTTGGGGAGGGAGGTGAGAGGAGGGTTCAGGATTGGGAACACGTGTACACCCGTGGCAGATTCATGTTGATGTATGACAAAACCAATACAATATAGTAAAGTAATTAGCCTCCAATTAAAATAAATAAAATTGAAAAAAGCGAATTGAAATATATATGTTTACCAGCTCATCTATGTAATTTCTTCATGTATTTCCTTTTTTCCAATTTGCTTATTTGGAAATGACAAGTCATTTTCCAAGAGAAGACTCAATTAGACCTCTATTGCTGAAGAAGAATCTCTCAAAACCAGCATTTTTCTCCAATTCTTTGTGCCTGAGACTTGAGGAGTCTATTAAAAAGGCAGGATTTTCTTATTAGAATGCACAGACTATATGATGGTGTCAGAATAACAGTTATGAGCATTGTAGAATTTAAAAAATGAAAGCAAAACTCCATTAAATGTCACTGCTGCTGCTGCTAAGTCGCTTCAGTCATGTCCGACTCTGTGCAACCCCATAGATGGCAGCCCATCAGGCTCCCCCATCCCTGGAATTATCCAGGCAAGAACACTGGAGTGGGTTGCCATTTCCTTCTCCAATGCAAGAAAGTGAAAAGTGAACGTGAAGTCACAGTCGTGTCTGACTCTTCGCGACCCCATGGACAGCAGCCTACCAGGCTCTTCTGTCCATAGGGTTTTCCAGGCAAGTGTGCTGGAGTGGGGTGTCATTGCCTTCTCTGATTAAATGTCACTAATAATATAATTTATAGAAATAGATGAAATGGCTAAGATATAATTTTAAACCAAAACAATATTGAAAGTGCTAGTTTAAATATAATTATTTCAAAGTCACTATTTTTAGAAGGACTAAAATAAAGTAACTACTTCCACTATTTTCATGGCAAAAGTTTTTCATTTTATTCACTTTACTATTTGGTTCTTTTTTTTTTTTTTTTCTCATTTCTTATATGATATTATACATGTTTCAATGACATTCTCCCAAATCACCCCACCCTCTCCCTCTCCCACAGAGTCTAAAAGACTGTTCTATACATCTGTGTCTCTTTTGCTGTCTCACATATAGGGTTATCATTACCATCTTTCTAAATTCCATATATATGCATTAGTATTCTGTATTGGTCTTTTTCTGGCTTACTTCACTCTGTATAATAGGTTCCTGTTTCATCCACCTCATTAGAACTGATACAAGTATATTCTTTTTAATGTCTGAGTAATACTCCATTGTGTATATGTACCACTGCTTTCTTATCCATTCATCTGCTGATGGACATCTAAGTTGCTTCCATGTCCTGGCTATTATAAACAGTGCTGCAATGAACATTGGGGTACATGTGTCTCTTTCAATTCTGGTTTCCTTGATGTGTATGCCTAGCAGTGGGATTGCTGGGTCATATGGCAGTTTATTTCCAGTTTTTTTAAGGAATCTCCACACTGTTCTCCAAAGTGGCTGGACTAGTTTGCATTCCCACCAACAGTGTAAGAGGGTTCCCTTTTCTCCACACCCTCTCCAGCATTTATTGCTTGTAGACTTTTGGATCACAGCCATTCTGACTGGTGTGAAATGGTACCTCATTGTGGTTTTGATTTGCACTTCTCTGATAATGAGTGATGTTGAGCATCTTTTCATGTGTTTCTTAGCCATCTGTATGTCTTCTTTGAAGAAATGTCTGATTAGTTCTTTGGCTCATTTTTTGATTGGGTCGTTTATTTTTCTGGAATTGAGCTGCAGGAGTTGCTTGTATATTTTTGAGACTAGTTGCTTGTCATTTGCTTCATTTGCTATTATTTTCTCCCATTCAGAAGGCTGTCTTTTCACCTTGCTTAGTTTTCTTTGTTGTGCAGAAATTTTTCATTTTAATTAGGTCCCATTTTTTTTTTTTTTCCTTTTCTTTCAAATATTCTGGGAGGTGGGTCATTGAGGATCCTGCTGTGATTTATGTCAGGGAGTGTTTTGCCTATGTTCTGCCTATTTGATTCTTTTATCTTGCTTTTCTTCTCATGGCATCATAAATATATCTATAGCAATCATTAAATTGCTATCATTTATTTTTGCTACTTTTTGGTTTATTTCCGACACAGAAATTACAATAATTACTATTTATTTAGACATTTCACTGGTTGTATTGCTTCAATATATGTTTTTCTTTACATAGTGTTCTAACAACTTTCTGATCTATTTAGCTGATAACAAAACTGAGGATCAAAGTAAAAAGAAACATATGCAAGGTCTTACAGCTGGTTAAGTGAATTAGCCAAGATTCAAATTTCTTTTTTTGAAATGTACATTTTCTGCTCACTTTCTCTGCATAATAATTGAAAGGACTTTAGTTATCATTAAGTCCAAACAGCTCATTATAATGATGAAGAAACTGAGGTTCCCAGAGGTCAAGGAGCTGACCACCAAGAGGCTTGAGGCATAGCTTGAACATCAACTACTTGCTTCTAAGACATTAATTGTAATAATTGCTACACTTGTAGGTTTACTTTCTGTGTCCTAGCATTTCCAAACATGAATTAGTATGATGACAGTGTAGCTGATTGTTTTCTTCCTCATATTATTGTTGCTCTCATCTTTCATATAACTTCAATATCTTCCTTTATGGTGGCTAGTAAACTCTCTTAGAATAATTATCTCTGGAACTCTTTGTGTGCCAGAAAATCCAGAGAGTAAAAGATAGTACAAAACTGTTGAAAATCTCTAGAAAGTCTAGAGGAAGTTCTAAGGATGACATCTTTCAATTTGGTTAGAATTGCAATCAGGTTTAATCTTTAAGTAGAATATTGTATCAGTCAAGTGTAGGAAGAATTGAAATCATTTTAAATGGGTGAAGAGTACTAGCCTTTTTCCTCCATCAAGGATGTCTTGGATGATTTTCTCAATTAGTATAATAGAAGAAAAATCATTACCCTAGAGAAATGAAGCTTTTAATATAACCTACTAAATTGCAAGAAGTTTTGAAGTGTGTTTACAAAGAACAGATTTGCAAACCTTGCAGGTCTAAATTTGAAAAGCATGTTAGTTGAATGCTTGAAAGTCTTTTAAACAAAAAGAATATTTATTTGAGCCTCACTGTGCTCAGTGAAACCAAACACAGCAGTGAAAAGTAAAAGTTCAATTAATGTCTGCAACTTGAACAAGAAAATGAGCAATAACTCAGCAGCATGTATTTCTTTTTTTTTCATATGAATATCCATTTCACACTATCTGCTCCCCTGTAGCTCATTATCTTACTTTTAGAACAGATCATTTTTATTGCAGTGTACTTTCCTAATTCCCCTGGAATACAGAGATGTTTGATAATTTTTTAACATTCACTTATATTAATTTTATACATATGCATATTTGATTACTTTGTTTTCAGTTAATATCAAGAGATTATTAGAGTGAAATAAAACTAAGTAGTAGAGTTTGTGTATAGTTGCTACTGTCACAATACTATATAATGATTACTCTAAAATCAATGGCTCAAAGCAATAAGTATGCAGCACACAGGATAGTAGGTTAGTCATTAACACTGACTCAAGGGTAGTTGTTTTGACTCCAGGTGGGCTCTCTCACACATTTAATATTTGGATATGAGTTGGCTGATTGTTGCCCGGTTGTTGACTAGATTGTCCAGAGTGATTCGGCATCTTCCAACAGGCCAGCCTAATCATGTTCTCATGTTGAAGCACAAGAGTATGTGTAAATAAATGAAAACACAAAGCTCATGAGAGCCAGGCTCAGCACCAGACATTGGCCACTTCTGATTCATTCCAGAAGCCAGTACAACTTACAGGCCACCACATATCCAGGGAAAGGAGAAACAGACCCCATATCTTTAGTGAGATGTGGTGCAAATCATACGGAAAAGGGTGGAGATTTACTGCAGCCCATTCTATGAAAATATTTCAATAAAATCAGTTTTGTCTTAATGAAATATTGTGTGACATTCAGTGCTTTCATGAGTTGACAGTTTAATTTAGATTAAAATTGTTCTACAGTATATAAAACTTCCTAGAATTACAGATGAAGGGAAACTTTTTAATAGAAATTGTTATTATTAATTTTAAGGTCTTTTAATGGACATTTATTAAACATTTATGTGTACATTGCACTATGAGTTGGGGGCAAAATGATGACCAATGCAGCCAAGGTGGTTCAAGGCAGATGGTTAATTTTTACACTACCTTCACATAACTTGCAATATAGTAAATCCGATAGCATCATTCAAAATCCTCCAAACTTAAGATTTTACAGAATTAAAGATAAAAAGCTAGTGGATGACAGTGACCATTAATCCATTGCTAGAATTAAGGATACATTTAGAATGGAAAGCATGGTATACAAGCTGATTACCATTAGGAAAAAGAACATCAGATAAATGCACAGGGAATATTTAAAATGTGTATATGTAAAATATATGATTCCTTAATATGAATTTCCAGATAATTTGTTCAAAATTTTTTTATTATTTGTAAAAGAAATTTTTCGATAGGCAAAACAGTAATTATCAGACATATCTTGTAGATAAACTTAATTTAGAACAGTTATCTATTAGTAATTTGTTATTTTTCCTCGTCTTATGTGTGTTGAATTTAGGACATTAAGTCTATGGCACCTGATAGCTTGTCTAATGTTCTGTCCTTATAAAGTCTAGCTTAAGTTATTTTCTAAAACAAATGGGGTTCCTATTCATATATGATTGTTCACACTGTGCAACTGTGAGACTTCATGAGAATTCTTTTCATTCATGACAGTTAAGCTGTTTTCTCTGGCATGCATTTGAATTAGAAGAGTGTATTTATGGATCTTATCCCACTTGAAAAATTAAAGGTGACCTAATATTCCTCTAAACTGTATGGAATTTAAGACATACTCAGTGATTTGCAAGAGGTTGTTCAAGTTTTATTACTTTTGGAAAGCACAGAGTTATTTGAAATATCAGTCTCTCTTTACTATGTCTCCATGAGTATTCTGAAGCATCTCTGAAAACCATTCTTGTTGAATACTAAAGTGAGGTGCTAGACTGTAGCACACATACATAATTCATAAAGGAAATAGTTACCTGACTCTAGCACCCCACAGCTAGGCTAGTGAAATATATACAAGATGTAGAGGTGGGAGGACTCCAGAAAGAAAGCTTATTTGAGCCCTGCTGTCCATCTTCAACCAAGGCAAAGAGTACAGAGGTGTCTGCTGCTTGCAAGACAGGCTGAAACTAGACCTTCTGGAGAGCCTGACTTGTATTATCTGCATTTTGAGAACCATCAGGACCTGTGCTGGGTTAATGCCTGTGAATGTTAACGTAGCTAATGGTGGGTCAAAAAGAGAACAGTAAGGAGCTCAAGTTAGTCAATCCTAAAGGAAATCAACCCTGAATATTCATTGGAAGGATTGATGCTGAAGTTGAAGCTCCAATACTTTGGCCACGTGATACAGAGAGTCAAATCATTGAAAAAGACCATGATGCTGGGAAAGACTGAGGGCATGAGGAGAAGGGGTTGACAAAGGATGAAATGGTTGGATGGCATCACCGACTCTGGACATGAGATTGAGCAAACTCAGGGAGATCGGACAGGAAGGACGGGAAGCCTGACATGCTGCAATTCATGGGGTTGCAAAGAGTCAGACATGACTGAACAAAAACAAATAAGAATGCTAAAATAGATAATGGTCTGTCAAAAAGAGAAAGTGTAGGGATCTAAATTTTTAAAGTTATCTAGACTTACATTATGGAAGGCAAAGAATATGATTTGGGTGCCAGTGAAAATTTGAATCATTTAAAAGACTATTCAATAATACAAACTGGGAGGAAGATAAGTCTAATACTGTGGGGCAGGTAGAATCCAAAATACACTTTATTTTACTGCTTCCCATATCATGTTTTCTGACATACTGGTTAAATTTCTTATGCCAGTTCAAATCACAGTATGGTTTCCTTTGTTTGTTGCTTTTTAGAAAGTCAGTATGATAGAGCTTAATTTTTTCTACTACCAGAAAAAAATTCTATTTTTTAGTATTTCAAATGCTGCATAATAATACAGGTGTTTCCTTCCTGTGTCTGGAAATTTAGGTTGGCTTCTATTGTTCTGGTTCTTTTTATTTATTTATTTTAGCCACTACATGTAATCCTGAACTAATATACTGGTTTCATATGCCCTTCTTTTGAATCATTGATTCCCAAGCTTCATGCCATGCTTTTTTTTTTTTAAACAAGTGCTAGTTTATATGACCCAATATTTTAAAACATGTACTTTGTTTGTATATCAAAAGTATGGGATTGAAAAGATTATGTATACTCCTTAAATAAATGCAGTGTGAATGCTTCATGGTAACATCAGATCTCATAGCAATTTCTTATTGAATCTAACTATAATTATTTTTCCATTAATGGTTTATGTAAAGAAATAATTATTGCTCTACAGTTTGGTATGACATAGAGCCAGACAAACCAAACCAATAACTCTGTTTACTATAGCCCTCCTAATTTCCTTTTTTAATATTTATAAAAGTGTTCTTCTCCCCTTGTTATGAGAGAACTTGCATATGGGTCACTATAGTTGCAGACCTCAAATTGCAATTCTCTGTTGATCCTAAATAACCTGTATTTGCTGGAGAAATATCTGGGAATCTCTGTGTTTTAGGTTAACATTTCAAAAATGCCATGTTGACTTGAAAAAAAAAATGAGTTTATTTTTGTGTGGGGTGTTAGAAAGTAATCTAGTTTCATTCTTTTATAAGTTGTTGACCAGTTTTCCCAGCACCACTTGTTAAAGAGATGGTCTTTACTCCATTGTATATTCTTGCCCCCTTTGTCAAAGATAAGGTGTCCATAGGTGTGTGGATTTATTTCTGGGCTTTCTATTTTGTTCCATTGATCTATATTTCTGTCTTTGTGCCAGTACCATACTGTTGATGACTGTGGCTTTGTAGTAGAGCCTGAAGTCAGGCAAATTGATTCCTCCAGTTCCATTCTTCTTTCTCAAGATTGCTTTGGCTATTCGAGGTTTTTTGTATTTCCATACAAATCTTGAAATTCTTTGTTCTAGTTCTGTGAAAAATACCGCTGGTAGCTTGATAGGGATTGCATTAAATCTGTAGATTGCTTTGGGTAGTGTACTCATTTTCACGATATTGATTCTTCCAATCCATGAACATGGTATATTTCTCCATCTGTTAGTGTCCTCTTTGATTTCTTTCATCAGTGTTTTACAGGTTTCTATATATAGGTCTTTAGTTTCTTTAGGTAGATATATTCCTAAGTATTTTATTATTTTTGTTGCAATGGTGAATGGAATTGTTTTCTTAATTTCTTTTTCTACTTTCTCATTATTACTGTATAGGAATGCAAGGGATTTCTGTGTGTTGATTTTATATCCTGCAACTTTATCATATTCATTGATTAGCTCTAGTAATTTTCTGGTGGAGTCTTTAGGGTTTTCTATGTAGAGGATCATGTCATCTGCAAACAGTGAGAGTTTTACTTCTTCTTTTCCAATTTGGATTCCTTTTATTTCTTTTTCTGCTCTGATTGCTGTGGCCAAAACTTCCAGAACTATGTTGAATAGTAGCGGTGAAAGTGGGCACCCTTGTCTTGTTCCTGACTTTAGGAGAAATGCTTTCAATTTTTCACCTTTGAGGATAATGTTTGCTGTGGGTTTGTCATATTCAAAATGGATTAAAGATATAAACATAAGACCAGAAACTATAAAACTCCTAGAGGAGAACATAGGCAAAACACTCTCCGACAGAAATCACAGCAGGATCCTCTATGGTCCCCCTCCCAGAATACTGGGAATAAAAGTAAAAATAAACAAATGGGACCTAATTAAAATTAAAAGCTTCTGCACAACAAAGGAAACTATAAGCAAGGTGAAAAGACAGCCTTCTGAATGGGAGAAAATAATAGCAAATGAAGCAAATGACAAACAACTAATCTCAAAAATATAAGAGCAACTTATGCAGCTCAATTCCAGAAAAATAAATGACCCAATCAAAAGATGGGCCAAAGAACTAAATAGACATTTCTTCAAAGAAGACATACAGATGGCTAACAAACACATGAAAAGATGCTCAACATCACTCATTACCAGAGAAATGTGAATCAAAACCACAATGAGGTACCATTTCACACCAGTCAGAATGGCTGTGATCCAAAAGTCTACAAGCAATTAATGCTGGAGAGGGTGTGGAGAAAAGGGAACCCTCTTACACTGTTGGTGGGAATGCAAACTAGTCCAGCCACTATGGAGAACAGTGTGGAAATTCCTTAAAAAATTGCAAATAGAACTGCCATATGATCCAGCAATCCCACTGCTGGGCATACACACCAAGGAAACCAGAATTGAAAGAGACACATGTACCCCAATGTTCATTGCAGCACTGTTTATAATAGCCAGGACATGGAAGCAACTTAGATGTCCATCAGCAGATGAATGGATAAGAAAGCAGTGGTACATATACACAATGGAGTATTACTCAGACATTAAAAAGAATATATTTGAATCAGTTCTAATGAGGTGGATGAAACTGGAGCTGATTATACAGAGTGAAGTAAGCCAGAAAGAAAAAGACCAATGCAGTATACTAATGCATATATATGGAATTTAGAAAGATGGTAATGATAACCCTATATGTGAGACAGCAAAAGAGACACAGATGTATAGAACGGACTTTTGGACTCTGAGGGAGAGGGAGAGGGTGGGATGATTTGGGAGAATGGCATTGAAACATGTATACTATCGTGTAAGAAATGAATCACCAGTCTATGTTCGATACAGGATACAGGATGCTTGGGGCTGGTGCACGGGGATGATCCAGAGAGATGATATGGGGTGGCAGGTGGGAGGGGGGTTCAGGTATGGGAACTCATGTACCCCCGTGGCAGAATCATGTCAATGTATGGCAAAACCAATACAGTATTTTAAAGTAAAATAAAGTAAAAATTAAAATTAAAACAAAAGAAAAAAATGTAGAGTTTCTGTTAATTTAAATAATCTATGTATGTTGTATAAACAGAAGAAATAGTATCATACTTTCCTTTTGATATTTTAATTTCACTTTTGTCTCCAATATATTTATCTATAATATGAATGAATATATGCATACATTCTATTATTTATATGTACATATTATGTTATGTTGGGAGCATGCAATTTCTGATAATAAAATTCCTTTTCATCTAACTTTTTGTCATATTAACAACAGTATTTTTTTTTTTTCCAAAAGAGACTAGGCTTGGACAAGACAAAGAAAAAATCTATAACAGTGTATATTGGAATTCTCATTATCACCAGCAATTTTACACAAACACATTCTTATCCACCAACAATTAACAAGTCAGAACCTAAAAAAGATGAATTATTCCCTATGCATTTTTGTTTTTGTGATACCATGTAACAGATGGAATTTGATGTTGTGTTACATTAGTACAATGTTAAATCTTAATTTCAATTAATAATCTTTATACTTTTCTTTTATACACATGGGATATTTTAGTCATTTATTTCCCTTCTAATTAGTTTTTATTGCTGAATTCATTCTGAATCAGGAAGTCATTAGATTCTCAAACATTCACTGGCTGAATTTACTTATGCGTTAATAAAATTAATTATTCTTTTGAAAAAATATGATGCAATTTTTATTTTGATAAAGCTAGTATTAAATAGGGCTTCCTTTGTGGCTCAGAGGGTAATGAATCTATATGCACTGCAGGAGACAGGAGACATCATTACAATTCCTGGATCAGGAAGAGCTCCTGGAGAAGGAAATGGCTACCCACTCTAGCATTCTTGCCTGAAAAATTCCAAGGACAGAGGAGCCTGCCAAGCTACAGTCTATAAAGTTGCAAACAGTTGGACAAGCCTGAGCATGACTAAGTGACTGAGCAGGCACACAGACCTATATCTATAAATAGTTGATAGGTAGATAGATAATGCCAGACAATTAAGCCTTTGCTCTCCAGTAGGGAAATATTTCTTTTCTTTTCTTTTCTTTTTTTCTGTCTTTAGCAAACTCAACTCTTTAAAACCCAATTCTCATATTCTTTAGATGTGAAAGCTTGATATCAAAAAAAAAAAAACATCATATTAGAGACTTGATGACCATTATATCTACTACTGTGGGCAAGAATCCCTTAGAATAAATGGAGTAGCCATCATAGTCAACAAAAGAGTCCGAAATGCAGTACTTGGATGCAATAAAAAGAAAAAAAAATGACAGAATGATCTCTGTTCGTTTCCAAGGCGAACCATTCATTATTACGGTAATCCAAGTCTATGTCCCAATCAGTAATGCTGAAGAAGCTGAAGTTGAACGATTCTATGAAGACCTACAAGACCTTTTAGAACTAACACCCCCCAAAAGATGTCCTTTCCATTATAGCGGACTGGAATGGAAAAGTAGGAAGTCAAGAAACACCTGGAGTAAAGGGCAAATTAAGTAGGGCAAAGGCTAATAGAGTTTTTCCAAGAAAACACACTGGTCATAGCAAACACCCCCTTCCAACAAAACAAGGGAAGATTCTACATATGGACATGACCAGATGGCCAACACCAAAATCAGATTGATTATATTCTTTGCAGCCAAAGATGGATAAGTTCTATATAGTAAACAAAAACAAGACCGGGACCTGACTGAGGCTCAGATCATGAACTCTTTGTTGCTAAAATCAGACTTACATTGAAGAAAGTGGGGAAAACCACTAGACCATTCAGGTATGACCTAAATCAAATCCTTTATGTATATAGAGTGGAAGTGGCTAGATCTGATAGCCTGATAAACTATGAACAGAGGTCCATGATGTTGTACAGGAGACAGGGATCAACACCATATCCAAGAAAAAAAATGCTAAAAGGCAAAGTGGTTGTCTGAGGAGGCCTTACAAATAGATGTGAAAAGAAGAGAAGCAAAAAATAAAGGTAAAAAGGAAAGACATAAGAATCTGAATGCAGAGTTCCAAAGAATAGCAAGGAGAGATAAGAAAGCCTTCCTCAGTGATCAATGCAAATAAATAGAGGAAAACAAAAGAATGGGAAAGACTAGAGAGCTCTTCAAGAAATTTAGAGATACCAAAGGAATATTTCCTCCTAAGATGGGCTTAATAAAGAAGAGAAATAGTATGGACCTGACAGAAGAAGATATTAAGAAGAGGTGGCAAAAATACACAGAAGAACTGTACAAAAAAAGATCTTCACAACCCAGATGATCGTGATGGTGTGATCACTCACCTAGAGCCAGACATCCTGGAATGTGAAGTCAAGTGGGCCTTAGGAAGCATCACTACAAACAAAGCTAGTGAAGGTGATCAAATTCCAGTTGAGCTATTTCAAATCCTAAAAGATGATGCTGTGAAAGTGCTGCACTCAATATATCAGCAAATTTGGAAAACTCAGCAATGGCCACAGGACTAGAAAAGGTCAGTTTTCACCCAATCCCAAGAAAAGCAATGCTGAAGAATGCTCAAACTACTGCACAACTGCACTCATCTCACACTCTAGTAAAGTAATGCTCAAAATTCTTCAAGCAAGGCTTCAGCAATATGTGAACTGTTAACTTCTGATTGCTCAAGCTGTGTTTGAAAAGATAGAAGAACCAGTGATCAAATTTCCAACATACATTGTATCATCGAAAAAGAAAGAGAATTCCAGAAAACATCTATTTCTGCTTTATCGTGTATACAAAAGCCTTTGACTGTGTGGATCACAATAAACTGTGGAAAATTCTGAAAGAGATGGGAACACCAGACCACCAGACCTGCCTCTAAGAAACCTGTATGCAGGTTTCAGGAAGCAACATTTAGAACTGGACAGGGAACAACAGACTGGATCCAAATAGGAAAAGGAGTTCCTCAAGGCTGTGGATTGTTACCCTGCTTATTTAACTTATATGCAGAGTAAATCATGCAAAACGCTGGGCTGGAAGAAGCACAAGCTGTAATCAAGTTTGCCAGGAGAAATATCAATTAAATCAGATATGCAAATGACACCACCATTATGGCAGAAAGTGATGAAAAACTAAAGAGCCTCTTAATGAAAGTGAAAGAGGAGACTGAAAAAGTTGACTTAAAACTCAGAATTCAGAAAACTAGATCATGACATCCAGTCCCATCACCTCATGACAAATAGATGAAGAAACAGTGGAAAGAGTGCCTGACTTTATCTGGGGGCTGGGGAGGCGGGGGGGGGGGGCTCCAAAATCACAGCAGATGTTGATTGCAGCCGTGAAATTAAAAGTCACTTACTCCTTGGAATGAAAGTTATGACCAACCTAGACAGCATATTAAAAAGCAGAGACAGTACTTTGTCAGCAAGGTCCGTCTAGTCAAGGCTATGGTTTTTCCAGTAGTCGTGGATGGATGTGATTTGGTCTATAAAGAAAGCTGAGTGCCAAAGAATTCAGGGTTTTGAAGTGTGGTGTTGGAGAAGACTCTTGAGAGTCCCTGGGACTGCAGGGAGATCCAACCAGTTCATCCTAAAGGAGATCAGTTCTGGGTGTTCATTGGTAGGAGTGATGTTCAAGCTGAAACTCCAATACTTTAGCCACCTGATGTGAAGAACTGACTCATTTGAAAAGACCCTGATGCTGGGAAAGATTGAGGGCAGGAGGAGAAGGATGACAGAGGATGCGATGTTTGGATGGCATCACTGACTTGATGGCCATGAGTTTGGGTGAACTGGGAGTTGGTGATGGACAAGGAGGCCTGGCTTGCTGTGGTTCATGGTGTCACAAAGAGTCAGACATGACTGAACGACTGAACTGAACTGAAATGTTAATTTCTTAAGATTCTAAAATTCATGTGTAGGAAGTGAAGTATAGATAAAATGAATAAAAATAAAGTTATCTTAAAAAGCAAATGCATTAAAAAAAAAATTAACCACTCCAGCCTAATTTTGGTGTTAAAATTTTCCTATATAGTTTCTTCGGTGATTTTTTTTTTTTTTTCCAAAAAGCAGATTCATATTTGTAAACTTTGAGAGTTGGACTGTGAAGAAGGCTGAGTACCGAAGAATTGATGCTTTTGAACTGTGGTGTTGGAAAAGACTCTTGAGAGTCCCTTGGACTGCAAGGAGATCCAACCAGTCCATTTTGAAGGAGATCAAGCCTGGAATTTCTTTGGAAGGAATGATGCTAAAGCTGAAACTCCATTACTTTGGCCACCTCATATGAAGAGTTGACTCATTGGAAAACACTTTGATTCTGGGAGGGATTGGTTGCACGAGAAGAAGGGGCCGACCGAGGATGAGATGGCTGGATGGCATCACTGACTCGATGGATGTGAGTCTGAGTGAACTCCGGGGGTTGGTGATGGACAGGGAGGCCTGGCATGCTGCGATTCATGGGGTCGCAAAGAGTTGGACACGACTGAGAGACTGAACTGAACTGAACTGAAGAAAAATTGGTTAACAGTTTTATTTTTTGTTTCTTTTTTAAATATTTAGCTTTTCTGGTCCCACCTCTTGAAGTCTGTACTCAGTGGCCCAAGAATCTGCACTTGAAAGTACTCCAAATATTATAATTTGCAGTTATATTTACAAACAATTTTCTCCAGACATCTTTTAATGTTCAAGCAATGAATGTATATGTTCATTAACAGGTAACCAGCCAATAAATGATTTCAAAGAAATTCTTCTATACAATTTGGATTTCTTTAAAATATTTCATTTTCTTAATTTTTCTTAACATTGTTTCAATTTTCTAGGTACTGCACTATTTAGTCATTTAAATATTCATTGACAGTTTAGAATTCAAGGCTGTTGAGATACAAAAATGAAAGCAACACAATTGTACCTGGAATTTAATATGTTAGAAAAAGTGTGTTAAAAGAATAACATAACATGTAAAATAATTTGTGATGAGTAAATATTTAATTCATATTATTCAGCAAATAGTTCCTGGGTTGCTTGTAAGTCCTATGTTTTCAGCAACAGGTACAGATAGCAGATTCTGAGACAGGTGCAAAGGTCCAATCCCTAACAGATTCCATCAACATGCTAATTTTGATGACATGAGATAAATATAAGGTAGCATTGTAAGCGAAAACGTAGTAACAGGGAAATTAAATTTAGAAGAGACCAGAGCTCCTCAATCCTGGCTTTTCATTGAATAACTCAGGGCATTTTCAGTAACTTCAATGGCCAGGTAGCCAAACCAAACCAATTAAAACAGAATATTTTCTTTCAGGATCCAGATATCAGTATTTTGTAAACTTCCAGGTACAGGTAATCCAAAAGTAAAGCAAAATATAAAATCTCATCGGAGGGATGGCATTCTGGAAGACAGCATTTTTGTCTGATTTATCTATCAGTTCAGTTCAGTTGCTCAGTTCCGTCTGACACTTTGAGACCCCATGGACTGCAGCACACCAGACTTCCCTGTCCATGGCCAACTCCCAGATCTTGCTCAAACTCATATCCATTGAGTCGGTGATGCCATCCAACCATCTCATCCTCTGTCATCCCCTCTCCTACTGCCTTCAATCTTTCCCAGCATCAGGGTATTTTCCAGTGAGTCAGTTCTTCACATCAGGTGGCCAAAATACTGGAGCTTCAGATTTAGTATCAGTCCTTCCAATGAATATTTAGCACTGATTTCTTTTATGATTGACTGGTTTGATCTCCCTGCAGTCCAAGGGACTCACAAGAGTCTTCTCCAATACCACATTTCAAAGCATCAATTCTTTGGTGCTCAACTTTCTTTACGGTCTAACTCTTACATCCACACATGACTACTGGAAAAACCATAGCTTTGACTAGATGGACCTTTGTTTGCAAAGCAATGTCTCTGCTTTTTATTATTCTGTCTAGATTTGTCATAGCTTTTCTTCCAAGGAGCAAATGTCTTTTAATTTAATGACTGCAGTCACTGTCCACAGTGATTTTGGAGCCATAGAAAATAAAATATTTCACTGTTTCCACTGTTTCCCCATCTATTTGCCGTGAGTGATGGGACCAGATGCCATGATCTTTGTTTTTTGAATATGTTGAGTTTTAAGTCAGCTTTTTCATTCTCCTCTTACACCTTCATCAAGAGGCTCTTTAGTTTCTCTTCATTTTCTGCCATAAGCGTGGTGTCATCTGCATATTTGAGGTTATTGATATTTCTTTCTGCAATCTTGATTCCAGCTTGTGCTTCATCAGTCTGACATTTCACATGATGTACTCTGCATATAAATTAAATAAGCAAGGTGACAGTATACAGCCTTGATGTGCTCCTTTCCCAATTTGGAACCAGTCCATTGTTTCATGTCAGGTCCTAACTGTTGCTTCTTGACCTATATACAGATTTCTCAGGAGGCAGGTCAGATGGTCTGGTATTCCTATCTCTTGAAGACTTTTCCACAGCTTGTTGTGATCCACACAGCCAAAGTAGTAGTTAGCTAGATAAAAGGAAAAATGAATATGGGTCAGGAAGTGAATCAAGACATTTTCAGAAGGGAGTAAAAATATTGCATGACTTACGGATTTGCAGATATTAGTAAAACTGAATGCAAAGAGTTGAGTGTGTTGTGGAATGTAGGAAAAATAAAATACAGAATCTGGTAAATGCATTGAATGTTTATATTTGTCCTAAAGATGATGATTCTTAAGTGTTAGTGAGCTTAAGGATCACTTGAGAAGTTATATAAAAAATCATATTCCTGTATTTCCATTCTCAGAGACTCTGATTCTGTAGGTCTGGAATGGGAACCAGGTGTTTTGTATTTAAATAAATATTTATACATTAGTTTGATGTATGTAATATAGTAACAGATGCATAGAAAGAAAGAGAAGGACAAAATTCCACCTTCTTTTTTAGAAAGACCCTTATGAGTAAGGAATTGGTTTGAGAAACTCAACACTAAATACTGGGACACCCAGCTTCCTCTAGGATTTGTTGCAACAGAGAAGCCAAGAGATGACTGAAACTTAGATTTGACTGGTAGCAATGTAGATGTATTATATTTCACTTTTGGTTATTACATTTTATAAAAGCACTTTAAATTTTACATATTTTGTTTTTAATAATACTTTTTTGTGTCTAATAATAATTGACCTATTTTGTTCTTTTTTCCTTTAAATGAAACTGGAAGCTTTATATTGATGTATGGCAGGAACCAACACAGTATTGTGAAGTAATTATCCTCTAATTAAAAATAAAATAAAATTCAAGAAAAAAGAAAAATGATGAAAAAATTTTCTTCAGTATCATTTTCCTTCTCTATTGTAAAGGAAATAATAAGTCCTTTAGTTTTCCTTTAAGGTAAACCCAGTTATTCATGGAACAGAGGCCTTGTCAATTGATTTAAAATTGGCTAGACAGCTAAGTAACATGATATACGTTGTATGTTAACAAAGTCCGATTTAGTGTTCTCCCTATAATTTTACTTATACAATATACAGATGTAATACTAAGTTATATTAAATTTTTTGTTTTAATTTGAATCAAAGCGTTTCAATTTCACATTTGACAATTCAGTTTAAGAAGTAATCTTTAATTAGATTTTCATTTTATTCTGTCTACCCCAGCTTCAACCTTAGTTCTTTATCAAGCATTCAATGTTCTTAAAATTAGTACTTAAAAGTACAATATATGATGTAAATTTTTTGTAAAGTCTAAACAATGATAAACAAATTATTAGATACTTCCTTTGTAAGAGCTTATTTTTATGTGTCTAATCCTACATATCATAAGATTTCAATGTGGAAGAAGGGTTAAACTATTAATAAAATAAAACTTTTAGCTTAGCTCTCTATTTTCTGATTGTAATTCTTTCTTTCTAACATCATAGATAATTACCTATTTCTGCATGCCTAATTTAACTTTTTTAATTGCCTTTTATTTTTTAACTCTTTTTTTGATACATAGTTTTTCTTTTTTTTTAGATTTTTAAAATTTACTTATTTTTAATTGAAGGATAATTGCTTTACAGAATTTTGCTCTTTTCTGTCAAACATCAACATGAATCAGCCATAAGTATACACATATCCCCTCTTTGTTGAACTTCCTTCCCATCTCCCTCCTAAACCCACCCATCTAGTTTGATACAGTATCCCTGTTTGTGTTTCCTGAACCATACAGCAAATTCCTGTTTGCTATCTGTTTCACATATGGTAATGTAAGTTTCCATGTTACCCTTTTCATACATATCACCCTCTCCTCCCCTCTCCCCATATCCATAAATCTATTCTTTATGTCTGTTTCTCAATAGTTGCCCTGTAAATAAATTCTTCAGTACCATTTTTCTAGATTCCATATATATGTGCTAGAATACAATATTTATCTTTCTCTTTCTGACTCACTTCACTCTGTATAATAGGTTGTAGGTTCATCGACCTCATTGGAACTGACTCAAATGCATTCCTTTCTACAGATGAGTAGTATTCCATTGTGTATATGTACTACACCATCTTTATCCATTCATCTGTCGATGGATATCTAGATTGCTTCCATGTTCTAGCTATTGTAAATAGTGCTGCAATGAACAACTGGATATATGTGTCTCTTTCAATTTTGATTTCCTTAGGGTATAGGCCTAGGTATGGGACTGCTGAGTCATATGGTGATTTTATTCCTAGTTTTTAAAGGAATATCCATACCATCTTCCACAGTGGCTGTATCAATTTGCATTTCCATCAACAGTGCAAGAAGGTTCCCTTTTCTCCACACCCTCTCCATCATTTATTGTTTGTAGCCTTTTTGATGATGGCCATTCTGACTGGTGTGAGGTGATATCTCATTGTACTTTGGATTTGCATTTGTCTAACAATGAACAATGTTGAGCATCTTTTCATATGTTTGTTAGCCATCTGTATGCCTTCTTTAGAGAAATGTCTGTCTAGATGTTTTCCCCGCTTTTTGATTGGGTTGTTTGTTTTTCTGGTTTTGAGTTGTATGAGTTGATTGTATATTTTGGAAATTAATCCTTTGTCAGTTGTTTCATTTGCTATTATTTGCTTCCATTCTGAGGGTTATATTTTCACCTTGTTTATAGTATCTTTGCTAGGCAAAAACTTTTAAGTTTAATCAGGTCCCACTTGCTTACTTTTGTGTTTATTTCTGTTACTCTAGGTGGTGAGTCATAGAGGATCTTGCTTTGATTTATGTCATCGAGTGTTCTGCATATATTTTCCTCTAAAAGTTTTATAGTTTCTGGTCTTACATTTAGGGATTTAATCCATTTTTAGTTTATCTTTGGGTATGGGATTAGGAAGTGTCCTAATTTAATTCTTTTACATGTAGCTGTCTAGTTTTCTCAGCACCATTTACTGAAGAGGCTATCTTTGTTTGCCCCATTGTATATTCTTGCCTCCTTTGTCTCAAATAAGGCACCTATAGGTGCATGGGTTTATTTATGAACTTTCCATCTTGTTCTATATTTTTGGCCTATGTTTCTGTTTTTGTGCCAGTACCATACTGTCTTGATGATTGCAGCTTTGTAGTATAATCTAAAGTCAGGAAGGTTGAACCCTCCAACTCCATTCTACTTGCTCAAGACTGCTTTGGCTATTTGGAGTCTTAATATTTTCATATGTATTGTGAAATATTTTGTTCTAGTTCTATGAATAGTGCCATTAGGAATTTGATAGGAATCACATTGAGTCTGTATATTGAATTTGGTAGTATAGTCATTTTCATGATATTGACTTTTCCTACCAAGGAATATGGACTATCTGTTTATGCCATCTTTGATTTCTTATATAAGTGTCTTATAATATTCTGTGTACAGTTCTTTTGTCTCCTTCAGTTTCAGTTCAGTCTTTCAGTCACTTCCAACTCTTCCAACTCTATGGACTGCAGCACCCCAGGCTTCACTGTCCATCACCAACTCCCAGAGTATACTCAAACTCATGTCCATTGAGACAATAATGCAATCCAGCCATCTCATCTTGTCATCCCCTTCTATTCCTACCTTCAATCTTTCCAGCATCAGGGTCTTTTCAGATGAGTCAGTTCTTCACATTAGGTGGCCAAAGTATTGGAGTTTCTGCTTCAACATCAGTCCTTCTGATGAACACCCAGGACTGATCTCCTTAATTTCATGGCTGGAGTCACCATCTGTAGTGATTTGGAGACCCCCAAAATAAAGTCTCTCACTGTTTCCACTGTTTCCCCATCTATTTGTCATGAAGTGATTGGACCAGATGCCATGATCTTAGTTTTCTGAATGTTTAGTTTTAAGCCACCTTTTGTTTCCTTGGGTAAGTTTATTTCTAGATATTTTATTCTTTTTTTTTTTTTTTTGCAATGGTGAATGGGATTAATTCCTTCATTTCTATTTCTGATTTTTCATTGTCAGTATATAGAAATGCAAGTGATTTCTGTGTATTGATTTTATATCCTGCAACTTTGCTAACTTCACTGATTAGCTTTAGTAATTTTCTGATACTATCTATATGGTTTTCTATGTACAGAATGTACAGTACCCTGTCATCTACAAACAGTGAGAGATTTACTTCTTCTTTTTCAATCTTAATTCCTTTTTTTTTCTTTTTCTTCTCTGATTGCTATAGCAAGGACTTCCAGAACTATGTTGAATAATAGCGGTGAAAGAAGACACCCTTGTCATTTTACTGATCTTAGGGGGAATGCTTTCAGTTTTTCACCATTGAGAATAATGTTTGCTGTAATCATATGGTTTTCATTTTTCAATTTGTATGTATGGTGTATCACATTGATTGATTTGCAAATATTGAAGAATCCTTGAATACCTGGAATAAACTCAACTTGATCATGGTGTATGAGCTTTTTGATGTGCTGTTGAATTCTGTTTGCTAAAATTTTATTGAGGATTTTTGCATCTATGTTCATCAGTGATATTTTCCTGAAGTTTTCTTTTTCTCTGCTGTCCTTTTCTGGTTTTGGTATCAGGGTGATGGTGGCCTTGTACAATGATTTGGAAATGTTCCTTCCTCTGCAATTTTTTTGAAAGAGTTTTAGAAGGATAGACATTAGTTCTTCTCTAAATGTTTGCTATAATTCTCCTGTGAAGCCATCTGGTCATGGGCTTCTGTTCTTTGGGAGATTTTTGATTAGAGCTCAACTTCATTGCCTGTAATTGGGTTGCTCATAATTTCTATTTCTTCCTGGTTCAGTCTTGGAAAATTGAACTTTTCTAAAATCTGTCCATTTCTTCCAGGTTATCCAGTTTATTACCATATAGTTGTTCATAATAGTCTCTTATAAACCTTTGTGTTTTGCCCTGGCTGTTGTAACCTCTCCTTTTTTCATTTCCAGTTTTGTTAATTTGACTCTTCTCTTTTTCATGATGAGTATGGCTGAAGGTTTGTCAATTTTGTTTATCTTCTCAAAGAACCAGCTTTTAATTTTATTAATCTTTTACATTGGGTCTTTCATTTCTCTTTCATTTCTTTCTGATCAGATTTTATAATTTCTTTCTTTATGTTAATTTTAGGGTTTTTTTTTTGGCTATTCTCCTTCTTTTTCCAGTTGTTTTAAGTGTAAATTTAGGTTGTCTCAGTCAGTCATTTCAGTCACTCAGTCGTGTCCAACTCTTTGAGATCAAATAAATCGCAACACGCCAGGCCTCCCTGTCCATCACCAACTTCCAGAATTTACTCAGACTCACGTTCATCGAGTCAGTGATGCCATCCAGCCATCTCGTCCTCTGTCGTCCCCTTCTCCTCCTGCCCCCAATCCCTCCCAGCATCAGAGTCTTTTCCAATGAGTCAACTCTTTGCATGAGGTGCCCGAAGTACTGGAGCTTCAGCTTGAGCATCATTCCTTCCAAAGAAATCCCAGGGCTGATCTCCTTCAGAATGGACTGGTTGGATCTCCTTGCAGTCCAAGGGACTCTCAAAAGTCTTCTCCAACACCACAATTCAAAAGCATCAGTTCTTCAGCGCTCAGCCTTCTTCACAGTCCAACTTTCACATCCATACATGACCACAGGAAAAACCATAGCCTTGACTAGATGGACCTTAGTC
This sequence comes from Capricornis sumatraensis, assembly GCF_032405125.1. Taxonomy (NCBI): domain Eukaryota; kingdom Metazoa; phylum Chordata; class Mammalia; order Artiodactyla; family Bovidae; genus Capricornis; species Capricornis sumatraensis. The sequence continues at coordinate 126,600,407 of NC_091071.1, forward strand.
GGCAAAGTTAGGTCCATACCATTTCTGTCCTTTATTGAGCCCATCTTTGCATGAAATGTTCCCTTATTATCTATAATTTTCTTCAAGAGATCTCTAGTCTTTCCCATTCTGCTGTTTGCCTCTATTTCTTTGCATTGGTCGCTGAGGAAGGCTTTCTTATCTCTTCTTGCTATTCGTTGGAACTCTGCATTCAGATGCTTATATCTTTCCTTTTCTCTTTTGCTTTTCGCTTCTCTTCTTTTCACAGCTATTTGTAAGGCCTCCTCAGACAGCCATTTTGCTTTTTTGCATTTCTTTTCCATGGGGATGGTCTTGATCCCTGTCTCCTGTACAATGTCACGAACCTCATTCCATAGTTCATCAGGCACTCTGCCTATCAGATCTAGTCCCTTAAATCTATTTCTCACTTCCACTGTATAATCATAAGGGATTTGATTTAGGTCATAACTGAATGGTCTAGAAGAAAGTAGGTTGTCTATTTGACATTTTTCTTGTTTCTTGAGGTAGGATTTTATTGCTAAATACTCCCTCTTATAACTGCTTTTGCTCTATCCTATGCTTTGAGTTGTCATATTTTCATTGTCATTTGGTTCTAGAAATTTTTTTTTCCCTTTTGATTTTTTCAATAATCTGTTGATTATTTAGAAATGTTTTGTTTACTCTCCATGTTTTTTTTTTTTCTTACACTTTTTTTCTTGTAATTGATATCTAGTCTCATAACACTATTTTTGGAGAAGATTTTTGATATGATTTTAATTTTCTTAAATTTACTGAGGTTTGATTGTGACCCAAGATGTGGTCTATCCTGGAGAATGTCCCATGTGCACTTAAGAAGGTGTATTCTTATGCATTTGGATGGATTGTCCTGAAGATATCAATGAGATCCATCTCATCTAATGTATCATTTAAGACATGTGTTTTCTTATTAATTTTCTGTTTTGATGATCTGTCTATTGGTGGGAGTGGGGTGTTTAAGTCTCCTACTATTATTGTGTTTAAATCAATTTTTCTTTATTTCTGTTAGTATTTGTCTTGTGTATTGAGGTGCTCTCATGTTGGGTGCATATTTACAATTGTTATGTGTTCCTCTTGGATTAATCCTTTGATCATTATGTAGTGTCCTTCCTTGTCTTTTGTAATCTTCTTTATTTTAAGATCTATTTTGTCTGATATGAGGATTGTTACTTCAGCATTCCTTTGCTTCCCATTTGCATGGGATATATTTTTCCATCCTCTCACTTTCAGTCTATATGTGTCTTTAGGTCTGAAGTGGGATTCTTTAGAGCATATATGTGGTTCTTGTGTCTGTAGCCATTCAGCCAGTCTGTGCCTTTTGGTTGGAAAATTTAATCCATTTACATTTAAGGTAATTATTAATATATGTGTTCTTATTGCCATTATATTAATTGTCTAGGGTTAATTTTGTAGGCCTTTTTCCTTCTCTTGTATTTCTTGACTATATAAGTCCCTTTAACATTTGTTGTAAACCTGGTGTGGTGGTATTGAATTCTCTTAACTTTTGCTTGTCTTAAAAGCTTTTTATTTATCCATCAATTTTTGATGAGATCCTTGATGGGTACAGTAATCCTGGTTGTAGATTTTTCCCTTTCAGTACTTTTAAGTATATCCTGCTATTCCCTTCTGGTCTGCAGAGTTTTTGCTGAAAGATCAGATGTTAAGCATATGGGATTTCCTTTGTATGTTACTTATTGCTTCTCCCTTGCTGCTTTTAATATTCTTTCTTTGTGTTTAGTCTTAGTTTGATTAGTATGTATCTTGGTTTTCCCTTTGAGTTTATCCTGTATGGGACTCTTTGTGCCTCCTGAATTTGATTGATTATTTTCTTTTCCATGTTGGGGTAATTTTCAACTATAATCTCTTCAAAAATTTTCTCATACTTTCTTTTTCTCATCTTCCTCTGGGACCTCTATAATTTAAATGTTGGATTTGATATGGTCCCAGAGGTCTCTGAGACTGTCCTCAGTTCTTTTCATTCTTGCTTTATTCTGCTTTTCAGAAGTTATTTCTAACATTTTATCTTCCAGCTCACTGATTCATTCTTCTGCTTCTGATATTCTGCTATTGATTCCTTCTAGAGCATTTTTAATTTCAGTAATTGCATTGTTTGTTGCTGTCTGTTTATTCTTTAATTTTTCTAGGTCTTAGTTAATTGATTCTTACATTTTCTTAATTTTGTTTTCAAGGTTTTTGATCATCATTACTATCATTATTCTGAATTCTTTTTCAGGTAGTTTGCCTATTTCCTCTGCATCTATTTGGACTTCTGTGTTTCTAGTTTGTTCCTTCATTTGTGCAGTATTTCTTTGGTGATGGACAGGGAGGCCTGGTGTGCTGCGATTCATGGGGTTGCAAAGAGTCAGACATGACTGAGCGACTGAACTGAACTGAACTGAACTGAACTCTCTGCCTTTTCATTAAATTTTTTGTTTTTTAAACTTATTGTGTTTGAGGTCTCCTTTTCCCACTCTTCAAGGAAAGTTAAATTCTTTCCTTGAAGAAGATTGAATTATTTCTTCCTTTTGTTTTCTGCCCTCCTCAGGTTGGTCCAGTGATTTGTGTGAGCTTCATATAGAGTGAGATTTGTGCTGAGTTTTTGTTTGTTTTTCCTCTGATGGGCAAGGCTGAGTCAGGTGGTAATCCTATCTACTTGTGATTGGGTGTGTATTTTTGCTTTGTTTGTTGTTTAGATGAGGCCTCCTTCACAGGCTGCTACTGGTGGTTGGCTGATGCCAGGTCTTGTATTCAAGCGGTTTCCTTTGTGTGAGTTCTCAATATTTGATAATCCCTAGGGTTTATTGGAGAAGGAAATGGCAACCCACTCCAGTGTTCTTGCCTGGAGAATCCAAGGGACAGGGGAGCCTGGTGGGCTGCCATCTCTGGGGTTGCACAGAGTCAGACACAACTGAAGCGACTTAGCAGTAACAACAGGGTTAGGTCTCTGGTAGTCTAGAATCTTGGAGTCAGTGCTTCCACTCCAAAGGCTCAGGGCTTGATCTCTGGTCAAGAATGAAGAGTCCACAGATGGTTTGTTTTGGTATTGAGTGAGAGTAAAACAAATATCCAAAAATGAGAAACCAAAGATGAATCCCAGACAAATGGCAGTTATAAAATTAGGCATGTAACAATTAAAATAATGGAATATACACATATACATATATACCCATGAGCAAAGTGAAAACAGTCCAACAAAAATAAAGTACAGTAGATTGACCTGGGAAACAAAGGAAATCATAAATAATATTTACCAGTTAAGAAAAAAAACTAACTAAAGCACAAACTGGAAAACAAAACTAAAGCAAGGTGCCAACTGGGGAATAAAGCAACGCAAACAAAACTAACAAATATGTTGAGAGGAAAGGAGAGAAAGAAAAGAAAGAAAGAGTAGTTATGCAAAGTTAATAGAGGTAGATGAATAAGATGTATATACATTAAAGATTAACTGCAAGGGGAAAAAAACAGTAGGAAAGGCAAACAAAAGAATAAATGTACAAAATATATAATACGTTAAAAAAATTAAAATTATAAAAAGGAGAAAAAAAAAAAAAAAACAGAAGAAGAAATAAAAAAGGAAAACTCCATAAACTGCAAAAGCTCAGTGGAGAGGCAGAGGTTTATAACAACAATAGAAAATGTGACTGGATATACACATACACATATACACCAATAAGCAAAATCAAAACTGTCCAACAGAAATAAAGTACAATAGAATGACCTAGTGAACAAAGGAAACCAAAAATTATATCTACCAGAACAAAACTAATTAAGGCACAAACTGGAAAACAAAACTAAAGCAAGGTACCAACTGGGGAATAAAGTAATGAAAATAAAATTAACAAATATGTTGAGAGGAAAGGAGAGAAAGAAAAGAAAGAAAGAACAGATATGCAAAGTTAAACAGAGGTAAATAAAGAAGATTTATATATGTTAAAGATTAACTGCAATGTGAAAAGAAAACAAAGGAATAAATGTAGGAAAAAAATGTGATTATGTGATTGTGTGATTAGTCGCACAGTCGTGTCCGATTCTTTGCGACCCCATGGACTGTAGCCTACCAGGCTCCTCTGTCCATGGGATTTTCCAGGCGATAGTACTGGAGTGGATTGCCACTTCCTTTAATAGATTTAAAAATTAAAATTATAAAAAGAGAAAAGAAAAAAGAAAGAAAGAAAGAAAGAAAGAAAGAAAGAAAAGACTCCATAGACCCACAAAAACCCAATGTAGAGGCAGAGGTTTATGACAACAATTTAAAAAATGTTCTGTATTACATTGATTGATTTGTGGATATTGAAGAATCCTTGCATCCCTGGGATAAAGCCCACTTGGTCATGGTGTATGATCTTTTTAATGTGTTGTTGGATTCTGATTGCTAGAATTTTGTTAAGGATTTTTGCATCTATGTTCATCAGTGATATTGGCCTGTAGTTTTCTTTTTTTGTGGCATCTTTGTCAGATTTTGGTATTAGGGTGATGGTGGCCTCATAGAATGAATTTGGAAGTTTACCTTCCTCTGAAATTTTCTGGAAGAGTTTGAGTAGGATAGGTATTAGCTCTTCTCTAAATTTTTGGTAGAATTCAGCTGTGAAGCTGTCTGGACCTGGGCTTGTGTTTGCTGGAAGATTTCTGATTATAGTTTCAATTTCTGTCTTGAAATTGTGATGGGTCTGTTAAGATTTTCTATTTCTTCCTGGTTCAGTTTTGGAAAGTTGTACTTTTCTAAGAATTTGTCCATTTCTTCCACATTGTCCATTTTATTGGCATACAACTGCTGATAGTAGTCTCTTATGATCTTTTGTATTTGTTTGTTGTCTGTTGTGATCTCTCTATTTTCATTTCTAATTTTATTGATTTGATTTTTCTCCCTTTGTTTCTTGATGAGTCTGGCTAATGGTTTGTCAATTTTATTTATCCTTTCAAAGAACCAGCTTTTGGCTTTGTTGATTTTTGTTATGGTCTCTTTTGTTTCTTTTGCATTTATTTTTGCCCTAATTTTTAAGATTTCTTTCCTTCTAGTAACTCTGGGGTTCTCCATTTCTTCCTTTTCTAGTTGCTTTAGGTGTAGAGTTAGGTTATTTATTTGACTTTCTTCATGTTTCTTGAGGTATGCCTGTATTGCTATGAACTTTCCCCTTAGCACTGCTAACATTTGAATAAGTTCTAATGAGGTGGATGAAACTGGAGCCGATTATACAGAGTGAAGTAAGCCGGAAAGAAAAACACCAACACAGTTTACTAATGCATATATATGGAATTTAGAAAGATGGTAATGATAACCCTGCATATGAGACAGCAAAAGAGACATAGATGTATATAAAAGTCTTTTGGACTCTGTGGGAGAGGGAGAGGGTGGGATGATTTGGGAGAATGGCATTGAAACATGTATAATATCATATATGAAATGAATCACCAGTCCAGGTTCGATGCATGATACTGGATGCTTGAGGCTGGTACACTGGGACGACCCAGAGGGATGGTACAGGGAGTGAGAAGGGAGGGGGATTGAGGATGGGGAACACATGTATACCTGTGGTAGATTCATGTTGATGTATGGCAAGACCAATACAATATTGTAAAGTGATTAACCTCCAATTAAAATAAATTAATTTTTTTAAAAATGAGGAAAAAAAAAAAAAGCTCAGAAGCTTAATTGGATTTGTTAGTGCCAATAAAACTGACAACTACAATAGAGGGGGAAAGAGGGGGGAAGGAAAAAATCCAAAAGAATATACAAAACAAGCCAAAAATAAAAATAATGAATGTTATTCTTGAGTCACTGCTGTTGGAGTCCTTTTCCCCACTGGGAGTCACAGTCTACCTTACCTCCTTAGGATGCTCTCCAATACTGTGCTGATCTCTGGACCTGCTGTTGGGGCAGCTCAGATTCTAATCTGGTCCTACTCCTGCGTGTTCTTGCCTCCAATGTCCACAGCTATCAGAAATAGTGTGTTTTCTTTTGTGGGAGATATCGATGGCCCTTTATATATTCCATAGACACAGAATCTGCCTAGTTGATCATGTGGATTTAATATGCAACTTGTACAGCTGGTGGGAAGGTTTGGGGGTCTTCTTCCCTAGACACACTGTGCCTGGATTTCAATTGTGGTTTTATTTCCACCTCTACATGTGGGTCATCCACTGGGGTTTTGCTCCTGAGGCTGCCTTGGAGGACTTAGGTTTGCCCCTGTGAGGCTCAGGTGTGGAGATGGTGTAGCTCCTTGGGTCACAGAGGTTCTGGCAGCACCAGGTACTCAGGGAGGTTGGCGGCTATGGCAGCAGGAAATATGGTGCTCAAGAAGGGTATGGTAACCAATATTGGCCAATACGCTCCAGTATTCTTGCCTGGAGAACACCTCTCTGACAGAGAAGCCTGGCAGGCCACAGTCTACAGGGTTGCAAAGAGTCAGACATGACCAAAGCGACCCTGTGTGCATAGACATGAGATTTTTTTTTGCCCATGGCAGCTCTGCCCCAGTGAGAGTTGAGCTTGAAGGTGGTGCAGCTGCTTGGCTTGAGGGGAAACTGGCAGTGCCAAGTTTGCAGGTACATGGACTGCCTCCACTGCATGAATTATGGCCCTATCAGAGTCTTTTTTCAAGCCTCTTGTAGCTGGTGATCAGAAGACCTCTTTGGCCAGTCTTTCTCTGTAGCTCCACCCATTCAGGCACTTAGAGGGATCCCTTGCCTGGGGTCCTTCTCTGTTGTTCTGCACATCAGGCACTTAAAGGGGCACCCTAGGTGGGGTCCTACTCTGTAGTTCAGTGTGTCAGGCATTTTGATGGGCTAGCCTCTCTATCGCTCAGCTGCCGATTCCAGCATGTGGGAAAGAGAGGCTATGATGACGGCTCCACCCACTACGTATGACTCAGCAGTGTGCCTACATGTGCCTTGCTTCCACGGCTGCCTGGCTTTCCTCCACTGGCATTTCCCACCATGATCTACTTCCTCACATCACTTCAATCCATCTCTCCACAGTCAAGAACAGCTCTCACCCTGGGATTGCTCCACAATCTCTAAACTCCAGCTCTTAGCCACTGCACCTTCTAGGGGATCAGTGCTCCTGTCCAGGGTATGTATGGCTGTGGCAAGTACTGTCTGATTCTCATTCCATTTAGGCTGCCACAGATCAGCTGTTTCACTCTCAACCTTAAATGTTTCTCCTCTCACTCAGACAATTGCCCCGATATGGGGAGCAGACCCCTGCTTCAGTTCCCCCACTCACTGAGGGCAGGTCCAGTCCTACTAGCACTCCTGTTTTCCCCCTAGTTCCTTCATTCCTACTGAGTTTTGTGTGGTTCTATATATTCTTTTCCACTGGTCAGGTACTTCTGTCCATTCTCAGCTGGTATTCTGCTGCAGTTCTGTATCTTAAGATGTATTCCTGATGTATCTGTGGAGAGAGATGTACTCCATGGCTAACTACTCCTACACCATCTTGTTCTTTCTACTTTTTACTTTTAAGATCTTGTGCTAAGCAGAAATTCATTTTGATATTTCTTCTCCCAATACTGTCAATAAATTCTTGCATACACTGACATAACTTATCTTTGTGATTTTCCCACGTCTAATCCTCTTAGAAAAAAATTTGCACCTTACTCAAATCATCTTACAGCTTACTTTTTCATATTTTATTTTCATGGGTATAGTTTATTTCCTTAAGCTTATTATTGCATCTTAGAAACTGCAAGCTTCCAATTTTGCTATAGACTTTCTGTCAATGTGTTCTTTCCAACCAGTTGTCTGAGCTTGCTGATGCATACATTTTTAAAGTCCATTTTCTTGGTTCTTTCATTCCCTTCCAATTCATGATCATTATCTTCTAAATTGCCTTCCACTATTACAGTTTCAGCATATGAAAAGCAGGTAATGAAAAACGTTGCAGGATTTGTCACCTATTTTGAAATTTAGTGTCTTTAGAAAAGTTTTAAAAGCTCAAAGTATTTTTTTTCTTTTTATACTTTGACAGTTTATTTTAAAAGTAAGTAATCAATGCTTTAAAAACATGTTCAAGCAGTTTACAGGTTATCCATTTACTTGGCAGTGTCTCTTTGGGTGCTTGAATTTGCTGAAATATCACCTTATTTGTTATATCTTAGGAAAACTGTCCAACTTCGATTGATATTTTAGTATATTTTTTAAAACTGATGCTAATTTCTACCAGTTTAGAGTAGAGTATTTTGAGTACTGTATTTTTAGTAATTTGAGTCTGTACTTCACTTCAATTTTGTTCTTTTATTCTGAAAGGAATTGTACTGTTCTTATCAATTAGTTTTATCATTTTTAGTATTTAAATCCAATGATTATTCACTATGATTTTTATAGTCACAGGGTAACACTACTCTGACAAAACTGATATTGATCCAGCTACTGGTAATGGGAGATTTAACAAGTAACACCAGCTATTCATTTATAATATTTTGGAAAATGAAACCAATTTTTACCAAATTTTAGATTTTAAACCTAGAAAATCTTTGAGAAATCACCTGTTGATGAACAATAAAAAATGTTCAATAAGAAACACATATTTTTATGATATCTAAAACAGGTCTGTATATCAGCATGCATTTATACTATCAGTAACCTTATTTTGACCCTGCTTTCAATGAGTCTTTCAACTCTAGAATACATTTTTTTAATCATATATAAACATATTAAAACTTCTCATATATAGGATTGTAAAATATTCATGACAAATATAAAATAATCCATATTATACAAACTATGTGACCAATCATGATATAAGTAACAAAAAAATAACTTAAGCCTCCATATTTTGGGAAAATAAACTGTTAATAACTTATAGATGGAAAAAAAAAAAAAACCTAGAACTAAGTGACAATAAAAATACCACATGTTAAAAATTTGTTTAATGACAGTAAAATAGTATATATAAGGAAATGTATAGTTTTGAATGCACATATTGCCAAAGGGCAAAAACTGAAAATAAAATATAAATAAATAAAATAAATGAGATAATATAGAATTTTATAATCTTGAAAATAGACAGCAGAATAAAAGCAATAATATTAAAAGAAATTAAATTGTAAAATTGAAACATACATTAATGAAATAATCTATATGTATTATACATAATAGGAAAGGTCAACAATATCAACTGGTTAATTGAAAAGATTAACATAATACTTAAAAACACAGCATGTTTGTCAAGTTAAAAAGACAAGTAGGTACAAATTAATAGTGCCAGGGCAAAGATGCTGCAACTATAGAAGCTGTCATTGATATGAACAAATTAAGCCATAAATGTTAAAGCATTAATCAATTTTTATAAACATATTCATTATATCTGACTGAAATTCAGTTTGAAAATTATCAGTTCTGAATCCATAAAACTAGTTTTAAATATAGTTAAAATCTTGCATACAAAAATAAAAAAAAAACAGTTGTTTTAATAGTAATTCAGAGGACAGATAATTCCTGGAACAGACAAATCCAAACTCTACAATTCTTCCCTAGAAAAGAAGGATCATTATTATGCAACTCATTTTGTAATGCTGTCCTAACAAGGACAAGAAGAAAAAAGAAAATTATATAACAATGTTGCTTATGAACACAGGTAATAATGTCAAAAATAAAGCATTAGTAAATCAAATATGTACTCAGTTGCTTCAGTTGTGCTGAACTCTTTGCAATTCCATGGTCTGTACCCTGCCAATCTCCTCTGCCCATGGGAATCTCTAGGCAAGAATACTGGCCTGGGTTGCCATTTCCTCTTCCAGGGGATCTTCCTGATTCAAGGATGAAACTCTTGTCTCAGGGGCTCCTGCATTGGCAAGCAGATTATTTACCACTAAATAGTAACAATAAAATAACTATGCATCATGACCTTTCATTCCCACCATAACAGGCTTCTCTATCTCTCACAACACAAAATAATATTACCTGGCAGGAGGAATGAAAGATGATTTTGAAATGTAATTTATTGTTGTTGTTGTTATATTTATCAATACAGTGTCTGCTCATCAATTCAGAGGATATTAAAGCTGAATAAATTTACTGTTTCACTAAGAACAGAGTCTCATAGCCAGAGACACACATTCACAGAAACAAATGTGATCAGTTAGCTCTCTCTATTGCTGTTTAAATATTGATCATACATTGGAAGCAGGAGTGTTGCAGAGTCAACTGAATTGTTTCTTGTTTCCAGTTCCTTGTATTTGAGGGAGCTGTCACTGTGTGATCTAAGGATTTGGCCTATTTAAGCCTATTTGGAGAAACTTTGTAGTTGTAGTATTTACTTGCAAAGCATGTTTCTCTGGAAACTTTTTTGTGTGAGAGTAAAACATAGAGCATGGTTTTCTATGAACACTAGGAACACAATGAACATATGCTTTCAAGAATCTGCTGAAATTGCTATCTAGACAAAATGAGACATTGCCTAACATTAAGGTAAATTAAGCAGCTGTTTCATACTATACTGTGTTAATGCTGCTTCAAAACTGTAAATTGTTGATGGGAGATCAGAATGAGAAAGAAGCAATATCATTTCACATTTCTATAGTGATTCATTTTATGATTATCATAAGAAGCAAGTATTTTTGCAGCTGATAGTGACTAGAAGTAAAATATGACAGTCTAAGGAAGCTATTTAAACTGAATTAATAAGAAAAAGTAATAGAATTAAAATATGCCAGTTGATCATTTTGTTTGTTTGTTTGTTTCTTTTTAAAGTCAGACTTACTGAATGCTCATGTCAAACTACTTGCAAGAGTTAATTGACACTAACGTTAGGCATGTTGCATTTTCATTTGAAACTGGAAAATATACTCCACTCTTCAATATCTTAGAGGCTGATGAGTACTCCAACAACATTAAAAACCTGACCTACAGAATTAAAATATGAGTACTTAAGATTCAATATTGATGAGCATGAAAAGAAAAGGAATAACATAGGTTCAATCAGAACAGGTATGTTATCACTATTTCGTTCAGCTAATTATACTTTTTCATGATATTTGAAAGGCTTAAAGGAATTTGTGAGCTATGTATAAAGCCTAGAAGTTAAAAAAAATAAAATAAAAACTTAAAAAGCTTTGGAAAAAAACAAAGGAATGTTCCCATCATTGAAAAGCATTGGTTGCTCAGTTATGTTTGTGACTCCATGGAGTGTGGCCTGCCAGGTTCTTCTTTCCATGGAATTCTCCAGGCAAGAATACTAAGGTGGGTAGCCAATCCTTTCTCCAGGGCATCTTTCTGACCCAGAGATAGAATCCAGTTCTCTGTAGGACCCATTCTTTACCATCTGAGCCACCAGGGAAAACCATCGTTGGCCTACTTCAAATGATTCTTTTGTCTCAGATCTTGCAATTTGCTTTCCTTTTCTTTTAATCTGCATTTGTTTTAGAAATATTCTTGAATATTTGAGAAAGAGAAGGATTACTTGATTTCTTTTTACCTATCTAAACACAATAAAGAAGTTTCCATTGTTCACATGTAAATGTTACACTGAAAAACATTTTTCCAGTATTATTGAGGAATTACTGACATATATCACTGCATAAGTTTCAGAAATAGAACATGACAGTTTGATCTACATATACTATGAAGTGATTACAATAGGTTTAATTAGCATCCATCATCTCATTAGATAGAGTAAAAAGAAAGAGATTTCTGCTTGTAAAAGAATTCTTAGGATCTACTGTTTTAAGAACAAATTATATAATTATATGTGTGTGTGTGTGTGTGTGTGTGTGTGTGTGTATCTCAAACAGTAGGGTTAATTATAGTCATCATGTTGTATATTACATCCTTAGTACCTCTTTATCTAAAAACTAGAAGTACGTACCCTTTGACCACCTTTTCACAATTCTTCCTCGCATGATCATTACTGAATATAGTAATGAAAACTTATTTTATATAGCAAGTATCTCATGTACATTTCTCTGTACATTATAGGTAATCAATAAATATGAATTAAGGATGGGAGCAAACCCCATTCATTAAATGTATCCATGTCCATTTTGGAAATATATTTTAGAACTTGCCAAGAATCTAAAAGTTTTGATTTACTTTTCCTCCTTTTTTTAACTAAAGTTTTAAATGATATTATTTTAGGTTATACTATTATACTGTGCTACACACTGTCATTCATTTAAGGAATTTCAGTGACATTGAGGTTTCTGAATGTTGGGTGATGCATTCACTTCATAAAAGGATATAATGAAGCATGAAGAGAATGAAAAAAAAATTTTTTTTTCTTTACATTGCAAGGTAACCCAGGGACAGAACACAATATAAATTCTCAAAACTCTGACTCCTGGTCAGATCTCCTAGTTCTATGCTAGACTGCATTCCTCTTATTTTCTATGTATTTGCTTGACATTTGTCAGTACTTTCTAGTCTTTTAGCCTTTCCTATTCTTTTCATTTCCCTTCTGATCTCACAGAGATAAGTAAGGAAATTAAAATTTAAGTCTGATTAATTGAATTTACCAGACTGAATTTCTAATTATTTATTTTCCTATATTTATTCATAGTATTGGTAAAACTCTAGCTTTATGGACTAATCTATTTCAAACTATTAAAATCACAATCATTGTTTCAACATCTGTAGATTTTACAAGCACTTTTTAAACCAGTTTTCATTTTGTCTTGTTTTAACTTACTAGAGTAATATGAGTAGAATCTATAAGATATGCTTGTAGACAGATATGGGGAATCAAGAATTGGAGGGGTGATTTGATTATATTTCTCCAGGAATAAAATATGTAATTTCTTATCAGGGGAGCACAGTGAAACTAAGACATTTTTTAGGATGTTTAGTACGTATTAGATCATGGAGTACTATAAATACTCACCCTCTTTATCTTGACATAAACACACAAACCAAAGGGCCATTGTTTGATTGGGACCTAGTTTGATTCAGACTCTTAGATAGCAATGAGCTGTAAAGTATGAGAGTGGGAAAGTAGACCTTAGGAGACTGCTGATGACTTTTATTTGGCAAAAGAAAAGCGAAAGTTGGAAGACTTCAAGGGAGAGTTATTTCTGAACTCATTTAAAATACTGTTTATTACTACTTCTAAAATTTTTAATTGAAATTTAATTTTTTAAATTTTATTGGAGTATTATTGATTTACAATGTTGTGTTAGTTTCACGTGTACAGCAAAATGAATCTGTTATATAAATATATATATTCATTCAATTTAGGTTATTTTCCCATATAGGCCACTATAGAGTGTTGCGTAGAGTTCCCTGTCCTATACAGTAGGTCAAAATTACTTTTCTATTTTATATATAGTAGTGTGTATGTGTCAATATCAGTCTTCCAATTTATCCTTCCCCTTCTTGTCCTCCAGTAATCATGAATTTATTTTGTCTACATCTGTAAATCTATTTCAGTTTAGTAGAGAAGTCAATGTGCAGCCTTTTTTGAGATTCCACATATAAATGATATTATATGATATTTGACTCTGTCTTACTTGTCACTCATTATGAGAATCTCTAGGTCCATCCCTGTTGCTGCAAATGGCATTATTTTGTTCCTTTTATAGGTAATGTGAGTATTATCATCATATATATGTACCACACCTTCTTTATTCATTCTTCTGTTGATGGACATTTAGGTTGCTTCCGTGTCCTGGCTATTTTACCTAGAGTTGCAGTGAACATTAGGGTGCATGTATCTTCTTGAATTATGATTTTCTATAGATATATGTCCAGGAGTGGGATTGCTGGGTCACATGGTAGCCTTTTTCAGTTTTTAAAAAAAGCTCCATACTGTATAGTGGCTATGCTGCTAAGTCATTTCAGTCGTGCCCGACTCTGTGCAACCCCATAGACAGCAGCCCACCAAGCTCTCACTTCCCTGGGATTCTCCAGGCAAGGGCACTGGAGTGGGTTGCCATTTCCTTCTCCACTGTATGAAAGTGAAAAGTGAAAGTGAAGTCGCTCAGTAGTGTCTGACTCTTAGTGACCCCATGGACTGCAGCTCACCAGGCTCCTCCATCCATGGGATTTTCCAGGCAAAAGTACTGGAGTGGGGTGCCATTGCCTTCTCCAGTATATTGACTATGCCAGGTTACATTCCAATAATAGTGTTTAAAAAGAAAATCTTGAGACTGGGAGAAAGTATTTAAAAACGAACACACTGACAAGGGAAAATTCTCCAACACATGCAAACAGCTCTTTTATATTGACCACGCAGGTCAATATAAAAAACAAAGAACCTAATTTAAAAAAATGGGCAAAATATCTAAATAGACATTTCTCCAAAGAAAGATATATAGATGGTCAAAAAGTACATGAAAATATGTTCAACATCACTAATAATTAGAGAAATGCAAATCAAAATTTCACACTGGTTAGAATGGCCATCATCAAAAAGCCTACAAACAATAAATGCTCAAGAGGGCTCTCTTGCTGATACTTAATCTGGATCACATGAGAGATACTTTGGTCACATGATTTTGGAGGGAAAAAAAGGAGAGTAAAGTTGGCATGGAAAGTACTAACCCACATTTCAAATTATGAGGGAGGCCAGGAAAAAAGAATAAAATGGAAAATAAAATATTATTGGATCCCAGATTTCTTGTGGAAATTAACAAAACTGGCTGCATTTTATTGACTATTCTTAGGAGGAATAATGTAACAAGAAGAACCATGTGTAATGTTTTCTTTGTGCCTTTCAAAGCAGATTGGATCTCACTGAGGAATATTCGACTTTCTTCACTGACAGAAACCTCTTGCCCAGATCTCTCATAGCAAAAGATAGTAAAAATTCAAATTAAAACCATGTTGTTTTGAACTTTTTAATGTTTCTATTACCAGCTTAGCTGTTTCACATCCTAAAAGATGATACTGTTAAAGTACTGCACTCAATATGCCAGCAAATTTGGAAAACTCAGTAGTGGCCACAGTACTGGAAAAGGTCAGCTTTCATTTCAATACCAAAAAGTGTAATGCCAAAGAATGTTCAAATTACTATATGATTGCACTCATTGCACATGCTAGCAGGGTCATGCTCAAAAGCCTCCAAACTAGGCTTCAATAGTACCTGTGTACCAAGAACTTGCAGATGTACAAGGTGGATTTAGAAAAGGCAGAGGAACCAGAGATCATATTGCCAATCTCTGCTGGATCACAAGAGAAAGAAAGAATTCCAGAAAACAACAACAACAAAAAAAACAAAAAACAAAAACATCTGCTTTATTGACTATACTAAAGTTTTTGACTGTGTGGATCACAAAAAACTGGAAAATTCTTAAAGAGATGGGACTATCAGACTACTTGCCTCCTAAAAAAGCTGTATGCATCACAAAGGAACAGTTAGAAATGAAAATGAAGCAGCAAACTGGTTTCAATTTGGGAAAGGAGTATGTCAAGGCTATATATTGTCACCCTTCATATTTAACTTTTATGCAGAGTTCAGTTCAGATAAGTCACTCAGTCGTGTCCGACTCTTTGCGACCCCATGAATCGCAGCACGCCAGGCCTCCCTGTCCATCACCAACTCCCGGAGTTGAGTCAGACTCACGTCCATCGAGTCAGTGATGCCATCCAGCCATCTCATCCTCGGTCGTCCCCTTCTCTTCCTGCCCCCAATCCCTCCCAGCATCAGAGTCTTTTCCAATGAGTCAACTCTTCACATGAGGTGCCCGAAGTACTGGAGTTTCAGCTTTAGCATCATTCCTTCCAAAGATTTCCCAGGACTGATCTCCTTCAGAATGGACTGGTTGGATCTCCTTGCAGTCTAAGGGACTCTCAAGAGTATACTCCAACACCACACTTCAAAAGCATCAATTCCTCGGCACTCAGCCTTCTTCATACTCCGACTCTCACATCCATACATGACCACAGGAAAAACCATAGCCTTGACTAGACGGACCTTAGTCGGCAAAGCAATGTCTCTGCTTTTGAATATGCTATCTAGGTTGCTCATAACTTTTCTTCCAAGGAGTAAGTGCTTTTAATTTCATGGCTGCAATCACCATCTGCAGTGATTTTGAAGCCCCCCAAAAATAATGTCAGCTACTGTTTCCACTGTTTCCCCATCTATTTCCCATGAAGTGATGGGACCAGATGCCATGATCTTCGTTTTCTAAATGTTGAGCTTTAAGCCAAATTTTTCACTCTCCACTTTCACTTTCATCAAGAGGCTTTCTTCACTTTCTGTCATAAGGGTGGTGTCATCTGCATATCTGAGGTTATTGATATTTCTCCTGGCAATCTTGATTCCAGCTTGTGTTTCTTCCAATCCAGCATTTCTCATGATATACTCTGCATATAAGTTAAATAAGCAGGGTGACAATATGCAGACTTGATGTACTCCATTTCATATTTGGAACCAGTCTGTTGTTCCATGTTCAGTTCTAACTGTTGCTTCCTAGCCTGCATACAGATTTCTCAAGAGGCAGGTTACGTGGTCTGGTATTCCCATCTCATTCAGAATTTTCCACAGTTTATTGTGATCCACACAGTCAAAGCCTTTGGCATAGTCAATAAAGCAGAAGTATATGTTTTTCTGGAACTCTCTTGCTTTTTCCATGATCCAGCAGATGTTTGCAATGTGATCTCTGGTTCCTCTGCCTTTTCTAAAATCAGCTTGAACATCAGGAAGTTCACAGTCCACGTATTGCTGAAGCCTGGCTTGGAGATATTAGAGCATTACTTTACTAGCATGAGTACATTACTTTATGCAGAGTACATCATGAGAAATGCAGGGCTTGGTTGAAGCACAAGCTGGAATCAAGATTGCCAGGAGAAATATCAATAACCTCAAATATGCAGATGTCACCATCCTTATAGCAAAAAGTAAAGAGGAACTAAAGAGCTTCTTGAAGAAGGTGAATGAGGTGAGTGAAAAGCCAACTTAAAACTCAATACTCAAAAAATTAAGACCATGGCATCTGGTCCCATCACTTCATGGCATATGGAGGGGAAAACAATGGAAACAGTGAAAGACTTTTTTTCCTTGGCCTCCAAAATCACTGCATATTGTGACTGCAACCATGAAATTAAATGATGCTTTCTCCCTGAAAGAAAAGCTATGACCAACTTAGACAGCATATTAAAAAGCAGAGACATTACTTCACAAACAAAGGTCCATCTAGTCAAAGCTATGCTTTTTCCAGTAGTCATGTATAGATGTGAGAGTTGTACCATAAAGAAGATTGAGTCCAGAAGAATTGATTCTTTTGAACTGTGGTGCTGGAGAAGACTCTTGAGAGTTTCTTAGACTGCAAGGAGATCCAACCAGTCCATCCTAAAGGAAATCAGTCCTGGATATTCATTGGAAGGACTGATACTGAAGCTGAAGCTCCAATACTTTGGCCACTTGATGTGAAGAGCCAACTCATTTGGAAAATACCTTGATGCTGGGAAAGATTGAAAGCAGGAGGTGAAGGGGATGACAGAAGACGAGATGGTTGGATGGCATCATGCACTCAGTGGACATGAGTTTGAGCAAGCTCTGGAAGATGGTGACAAACAAGAAAGCCTGGCCTGTTGCAATCCATGGGGTCACAGAGAGTTGGACACAATTGAGGGACTGAACAACAACAAGATCTCCCTGTATATCTAGAATTCAGCAGCTTTAAATTATACAAAATGAATTTATTCACAGAACAACTTCAGTGAACAATGCAGACTTTACCAGTGAAAACCCGTCACCAGATTGTTCTGGGAGTAAGATGGGAAAGTGTATATCAAGCCTATTTGCCAGGGTCCAGCCCCATTGGATCCAGAGAATTCAAAGTGGGGACGACGTTGGCAAGGGAAAAAAAAAAAAAAAACGTATTTATTTATTAATATAAGATTAGATTAGGAAGAAATAGTATAGTAGGAAAATTAAGTGGAGAAAACATGCTTAATAACTTGGTTTACGTGGAAAGCAAATAAAGTTCCAGACAAGGAGCTTGCACCATCTATGTTAGGCCACCGGCGTCCTCTTGAATATCGGAGGGTGCCCCACCTTTGGCTCCCTCTTGTGTGGATCTTAGAATCCGGGGCAAGTAAGTAGACATGGCGAGCCTCCATGCCCCAGATGGGAATTCAGCCTGAAATTAGAGTAAAGAGGAGACATGGGGAAACCAGTCCTTCCAATGATTGGCCCAGCCTCTATTGTTTAGGAAGGCCTTTTATACCTTTTTGATTGTACATAGAGATCAATGGGTAATACAAAATTATGCTACATTAGCAGCCCAGACTCTTATCAAAACTAGGCTTTTCTCTCTGCATACTTAGTTGTATACACAAGTCTTAGGTGATTTACATCATCATCTGGCCAAAAGGGCCAATTAACATTTTACAGCCTTTTTTCTGATAAGGGTTTGTCAACTAGAAGACTTATTTGTGTTGTTCTTCTCAAAGTCTGGTGCCACTCTCAGAAAGCACTAAATAAAGTTACATTCTTACATAGCAAAGATACAGCAATTTATAACAAGTAAAAGGAGTACAGTGATTTATAACAAAAGAAAAGTAATTAACTCAAAAGTCTAGAGTTGCTAACATCAAAACTACTATATATCTTTTTCCATATCCCTTTTACATTGATTAACATCCTCCCAGGTGCCTAGAAGATAAAGAATATGGAGGCCTGGCGACAATCATTGAGTCAACAGTGAAAACCCATCACCAGTATGATTTTTAGCTCTTTAGAAAAGGCTCTGTATCTTTAAGATGGTTTAAGCTTTGTGCCTGTCATGGTTGGGGGGCTGTAAGCAATTCATAAGCTGTAAGAGGTCCGGGGGAACCTGTTAGGCAAGCTAGAGAGTTATCAGAAGGGGTTTAACTGAAACATCCCTTTCAAATGCAGAAGACTAAAGCCCTGGGTTAACTTTTTCCAGAGTGTGACAGAAGAGTGGAAAAGCAGAGTACAAAGGCCGGCAGATTTTTGGTTTTGGGGGTACATGCTCAGGAAATACCAGGGGGACACCCTGAGATCTAACTTGCCTTGCCCATCAGATCTCTGCCACATGACCTTGTCACGGGTGGGATTCCTCACGCTGGCTCCCAGCACCTATTAAAGCATGTGACTTTAAAAAAACACCTTAGATATTTTGGTCTCTAAATTTACTTTTTATTCCACACCATAAAAGTAAAAGTTGCTCAGTCATGTCCGACTCTTTGTGACCCCATGAACTATACTGTCCATGGATTTTTTAGGGCAGAATAATGGAGTAGGTAGCCTTTCCCTTTTCCAGGGGATCTTCCAAACCCAGGGATTGAGCACAGGTCTTTGGCATTGCTGGCAGATTCTTTGCCATCTGAGACACAAGGGAAGCCCAAGAATACTGGAGTGGGTAGCCTATCCCTTCTCCTATTCTTATCTCCCTATGCCAAGAATTGAACTGGGGCCTCCTGCATTGCAGGCAGATTCTTTACTAACTGAGATATCAAGGAAGCCCTAGTCTATTCTTCCTATTTGTTCATAAAGCTCACAGGCCACTCCTTGTTTTCAGTCCTCCTAGATTCTTCCCCATCAATCTGGAGCCAAAAATTAAAAAAAAAAAAAAAAGAAAAAAATACTCACAATGTAACTGCATAGTCTAATTTTTGACTCTTCTGCATCTCCAACTTTCATTATCCTGTTTTGGCTAATCAGGATAGTCAGATAAACAGCAGACCTCTTGGTTATTAAACTCATACTATTGAATTCCCTTCAAACAAGGGTCAGTAAACTATTGCCCTGAGGGCCAAATCTGGTTCTCCTCCTATGTTTGTCAGTGAAGTTTTATTGGCATGCAGTCATAGTCATTCATTTAAATCTTGTTTATGGCTGTTTTCATGTTGCAATGACAGAGTTCAATAGTTGTAGTAGAGATCTTATGGATTGCAAGGATGAAAATATTTTCTGTCTTGCTCTTTACAAAAAGGATATACCAATCCTGTCTTAGAAAACTGAGATCACAAGTAACAATTATTTGTTGTTTTCTGACATCCTTTATATACTATCTTCATTGGACAATGACAACACACACGCAAACACACTCATACACACATACCTCTCTCTCTTTCTCTATTTATTTAGTTCTAAGAAGACTTGATTAAGGATTCTGATGGAGAGTGCTTTCTATTTTATATAACTTAGGTGTCAAAACAGAGCCTAAATCCTAACTTTGAGCATTATTTTTTCTTAAATAAAAGTAAAAAAGGCATTATTTTTTCTTCAAAACTGATTTCTTATAATAGAGTTTTATATTTTAGTAATATGAAGCACAATTCTAAGTATGAATATATTAAATAGTTTATAAATAGTTAAATGATTTCTCTTTCTATTTTTAAGACGTTGTAGATGACAAACAGCAGAACTATAGTCAAGATTAAGTGTTAGCCTAAAATAAAATATCAAATACCAGAGAGGAATCTTTATTTCTATTTTATGTAATTAACTTACATTTATAATTTATATGTGAGGGAACATTCACTTATCAAAAGACATTTAGCTTAATTAATTCAACACTTGGTTTCGTATTTTTAGAACTGCTGGTAAGAATTTTCTTCTTTAGGTCTATGAAAAAGAAAAATTTTAGAGGCAAGAAAATACTACAGATATGCTGAAAGTCATTATTAACAACTCCTAAAATTTCATAATGAAACAGTGATTGTCCTGATCACAAGTCCCTTTATTCCCTCTTGCACTGATAGTGGAAAACTGGTAAAAAATAAAGTAATTGAAACACAGCAGTTAGAGTCATTAATACGTTCACAACTTGACAGTTTCATGAAGTGAAATAGTATCTAGAAAATAAATACTTTATCAAGGAGGAAAAGGGTATATTTCCTAAGACTGCTTTACAGCAGCTTAATCCTTTAAGAGTTGTGGTTCAAATACAGAGGATTGCTCCTACATATAAAATTTAAATATATATTAAATTGGTAAAGAGAAGATCAAGTTCATGAACATAAACCCAAAGTTAGGATCTGAGATTGGAAAATTTTAATGACAACTAGTCAATTTCTGTCATGGTGTGTATTGTTAATCATTTTTTATGAAATTATAGTATTTGTTTTAGCTGCCCCCTTGCATAAAAATATTGCTACAAGTAATACATTTAAGCAACACACATTTATTATCATTTGTTGTTTCTGTTGTTCAAGATCCCAGTATGGAAGGTGTTCTGCTTAGGGACACAAAAATTCACATTCAGGCTGTCAGCCAAGGCTATAGTCTCCTCTAAATCTCTACTGAGGAGGGGTCTACTTCTGACCTCACTCAGGTTGCTCACAGGATATAGTTCCTTGAATTAAACTTTAGTTTGTTCTTCGCAACATCTAGTTTTTGCTGGTAGTTACATGAGTTGTGGGCTTTTCCATCAAGACCATTTTATTCCTCAAAGCTAGTAAAATAGAGAGAGAGACTCCGAAAGTCTAGGTCCTACAGTTTTATGTGTAAAACCATGTACATCCTGTCATCTTTGCCATAGTCTACTCTGGAAACAAGTCATATGTCATGTTTGTACTTAAGGCGAGCATGCTATATGAGGGCATCAACATCAAGAGATATGTATTTGGGGAACTACCCTATGATATGTTCATCACTGTAGATTTATTATGGGCAACTGTTTCTATCTTGTTATGACCATGTGATTTTAACAGATTCTGACAATGAAATAGTCCCCTCACACTGAATAGTTAGAATATGACTAAAGTTGGACAATCACAATATGGAGTGTTCTTAGTGACAGTGATAGGTTTAAGGATGAAATTATTCATAATTCAAGTCAAACCTACCAGAATAATTCCCCAGGAATGCTCTTCTTATAGCTTGTAACAAGATTTCTGTCTTCGTTGGTCTGTAAAGTTCTTTCTGTAGTAAAATGATTCTACAGTAAATGTCATTAAATTGAAACAGTGAGTTTTGCTTTTCCCAGATCAGTATCACATGACAGAAACTGCAAGGTAGATAATGTGGTGATTTTAGCATTTGAGTAGAAATTACCATAGTTCCTGCCCCCAAATTAAATCAAATAAAAGCCAAATGACATTTTAAGCACAGATACAGTCTGGGGAAAGTTTTCTTCAAATGGTGACATTGTTTACAATTTTGCTAACAAAACATTTTCCAAAAACCTATAGCCTTCAGAAATATCAATTGGCCCCTGAATTTGATTTCCTTTGGCTCACACTTACTAATGGCATTTCTTCTGATATGAGAAGAGATTTTTAATTTACCTAGGTGTAGAAAATACAAACAATCGAAAGCATATCTTGGTCATTTCTAGTTTGTTCCAAGTTATTGCAACTGTGAAATGCTTAAAATATAACTTAGAGATTATTGATAATTTTTACCAGTCTTATCACAAACCAAGATTAGCATTTAAATGTCAAATCAAAAGCAGCACAAATGATTTCCTAATAATTAGTACAATCTTCATGTTGTAAGTTATAAATGAAGTATAAATAAATACTTACATATATGCTGAAGCATATACTACCTGTCTGACCCTGTCATGTCATCTTAATTATAGGTCTTTGAACATAAGAGGATGACCACTCAACTCATGCTATTCCAAACTCACTCATTCTCATGGACTAAATTCTTGAGGATGAGAATCAGAGTGACCAAGTTATTGCATAATTTGGATTCAATTGAGTTTTCCCCTAGGCAAACTATGATGGTCATAGAGACTAAACTCTTCTTGTTTTCATAACTAGTAAATTATTTTCTGGCACATCTAAAAGATAACCCAAATTAAAATTAAATTTCCTGTGAAATCTGAATAAGCATTAGTTGAATAATTTAAAATTATTTATTCTTTAAAATACCTTGAGACAATTTTCCTGACTGAAAGAGATATTAGAATTGCCATTGGGGCTGAAATATCCAAAATGTCATTATTATTTATTTTTTACATTAGTATAATAGGTAGACATTCAAATTACCTTCCTGACATTCCTTTACCTGCTTCAACAGAGGAGTGAAATTCCAAAGGTCTCTTCCTTCATTGGTGTGGTGTGCATGCATGCTCAGTCCTGTCCAAATCTTTGCAATACCATGGACTGTAGCCCATCAAGCTCCTCTGCCCATGGGATTTTCCAGTCAAGAATAGTGGAATGGGTTGCCATTTCCTTCTCCAGGGGATCTTCCCTACCCAGGGATCAAACCCATGTCTCCTGAGTCTCCTGTGTTGGCAGGCAGATTCTTTACCACTGAGTCACCTGGAAAGCTCCTTCCTTAAATAGGGAAGTTATTAATTGGATGTAAATTCCTTCCAATTATGTGTTTTCACTTCTTGAGGACAAGTGTTATTATTATCATTGTTTATATCAGAAAGTATGGACAAAGATATTTAGAAATATTTATTAATGCTATTTTTTATTTTAAGAAATACAATTGAGAAAACTTATTTTTTAAAATTTGAATTTGGAGAGAATTTAAGATATGTAGTAACAAATATCTATTGCTCTTTTTCAGCTCCATTATGAAAGAGTATTCCCTGAAGATAAATTGATGTGACAGACACTGGGACAAAAAAGATGATCATAAGTAACAAACAGGTAAGGAAGATACTCTAGGTGGGATCAGAAAGAGATAGTATTTTTTTTTTTTTTAATGGAAGAGAGATTAAAAGTTATCTTAAGAATGAACTTAAAGTTGTTTCTATTTTAACATCTTCTGTATCTCCACAGGTAAACAAATACTGATATTTACATATGTATACATATATATGCTTATATATGAGTGCATGTATATAATTATGTGAATATTTAATCATTTTATACATATTTAATTTAACATATAAAAGTAATTTCTTATTATCTATTCATTTTGGAGGAATATTCAAAATAATATGTAATTTTTTCATTTAGACATTATTAAGGAATATCTAAATGAGAAGATCTCAGTGCACAAATGTGGTAAGAATTTAGTGCTTAGATCATTAAAAATATATTATATAATTTCCATCATGTAATAGTGCCTGAGAAATATATTTTTTTATAAAAAATATAAAGATTGCTGCTATCTCAGTGAAAGTTTGAAATTAAAAACAAGATCAACAGATAAACTTTGATTTAGGGACTGTATCTCTAGAACAAGTGAATATATGCTGTGAGTATGAGAATAAAGATAAAAACTGCATTTGAATTTACAGAATTGAATCCCAGAGATATGGTTAAAATAAAACAAAGTTTAAAAAGTATGATGTGATTAGCCCTACAGGAGGCATCTATAGCTACACATGAAACAACAAAATTAGAATAAGCTTAAAAGGGATAGTGATATTTATAAACCTGTAACATTATTTTAAATAAACAATACAAATTTAATTTTTAACTAACTTGTAATTGTATTTGTACTTTAATATAATTTAAAGTATATTTTATATGGATAGAAACATCCATCAAAGGATTGCAGAAATCATCATTTAAAATATATGAGAGATAGAGGAAATAAACCAATTTGTTTAGTAAGTAATGAAGAAAAAATGACGCAATATGATAGATCATTCTTGGATTTCCACCAGGTTAAAAATACTTAGGAAATTCACCATGTATATCAATAGAAGTTCTAAATTAACAAAGGAGTGTTCAATATTTATATTACTTGTGTTGGGTGCATGCCTTTCTAGAGAAACAGTATAAAAATAGCACACTTCCTTTTTGGTGACTTGGGCTAAAAATACCGTTTACATTTAATTGGAAAATATCAACTTATGGCCCTCCTAATGCTAACGGAAGGACTGAGATATGTAGCATGTTTTGTGAGAATTGAAGAATATTTGTGATGAATATAATCTCTATTACAAAGTCTAATTCTCAAGGGCTGACTCATGACATCCAAACTGAGAAACATATAAAGTAGGATGCTAATTAGTTGGCACTGAAAACATATTGCCACAGGTACCAGATAAAGTATCCCCGAACTCACAATTTAAATGGATAAAGGGGTGATGTTATCTTAGCCTGGTAGATCCTGATGAACCTGTTTCACACTAGAGATAAGACTGCCTCTAATGCCTAAATTTTTATGTTCTTGGACAAAGACTTCAGTGACTGATGAAGATCACTTATGAGTGATAGGTCCTTTCCCTTAATACATTTGAATACTCAGTCAGGTTACAAAGACATCTGGCTGACCTGTTAGCTACTCTATATCTTAATATATGTTTCTCCTTTAATCCATTATGCCTTGAGTTTAAAAACAAACTGTTATATTTTTATTATTTTCAGCTTTGGGAGGGGTAGGTATTAGTTTACTTTGCTCTGATATAGAACAATAAGAGTGAATCCAAATAATTATTGTTTGAAAATTCTGTTATATTCTTTACTTCAGAAAAATATTTTCAGACCTATAATATTTTATAATATTATATAATTTAGTTATTTTCAGTTACATTATATATTATTCATAGCAACTATTAACACTAACAAGAAAAAAAACAAACTCTGGTGTTCTCACTTTCTAAACTGAAACTTCAATAACTCTAGCTTTCAATAAATGATTGACAATATCATCTTCCTCAATTTCCTTTTAGATTGTATCATCAAGCACATCTTCACAGCCAGCATTATTCATTTAAACCCTCAGTATATCAGATTTCACCTCAGATATAAACTTCAGTGCCAATAAAATATGCTAAGAATATATCTCTTTCAAAGAAAAGGCAAATATTACATTTTCTATTTCAATTTAGAAGAACTAAAAAGAAAAATGAAATAAATTTTAAAGGATTGATGATATAAGAGAATATAGCAAGTACTTTCTAGTCTATTGATTTAAATAATTCACAGTTTTTCCTAAGCTATCATTCAATGAATGTAACACCACTTTCAGAATGAAACAGATTTTTCCCATCTATTCATATTTACTGCTTAATAATACTGTTAAATTATTTTGATTAGCTGCCTAAGAAAGACTGCCGAATGCTCTCATTCTATCTTTCTATAAATATAGTTTATATATTTTACATAGTTATGCATGATATATGTTAAGCAAATATAAACATTAGCTGATTTCATAAAGTTTCTACATATAAAGTTGCTAAGATAAACAAGTTTCCTATTAGAGTAATATTACTTATTCTAGTATCTGTTCTTAATAATTTGGCACCTTTAAGATCATATGAGTGCAATTGTGCAGTAGTTTGAGCATTCTTTGGCATTGCCTTTCTTTGGAATTGGAATGAAAACTGACCTTTTCCAGTCCTGTGGCCACTGCAGAGTTTTCCAATTTTGCTGGCATATTGAGTGCAGCACTTTCACAGCATCATCTTTCAGAATTTGAAACAGGTCAACTGAAATTCCATCACCTCCACTAGCTTTGTTTGTAGTGATGCTTTCCAAGGCTCACTTGACTTCACATTCCAGGATGTCTGGCTCTAGATTAGTGATCACACCATCATGATTATCTGGGTCATGAAGATCTTCTTTGTACGGTCCTCTGTGTATTCTTATCACCTCTTCTTAATATCTTCTGCTTCTATTAGGTCCATACCATTTCTGTCCTTTATTGAACCCATCTTTGTATGAAATGTTCCCTTGGTATCTCTAATTTTCTTGAAGAAATCTCTAGTCTTTCCCATTCTGTTCTTTTCCTCTGTTTCTTTGCATTGATTGCTGAAGAAGGCTTTCTTATCTCTTCTTGCTATTCTCTGGAACTCTGCATTCAGATGCTTATATCTTTCCTTTTCTCCTTGGCTTTTCGCTTCTCTTCTTTTCACAGCTATTTGTAAGGCCTCCCCAGACAGCCATTTTGCTTTTTTTCATTTCTTTTCCATGGGGATGGTTTTGATCCCTGTCTCCTGTACAATGTCACGAACCTCATTCCATAGTTCATCAGGCACTCTATCTATCAGATCTAGGCCCTTAAATCTATTTCTCACTTCCACTGTATAATCATAAGGGATTTGATTTAGGTCATACCTGAATGGTCTAGCGGTTTTCCCCACTTTCTTCCATTTGAGTCTGAATTTGGTAATAAGGAGTTCATGATCTGAGCCACAGTCAGCTCCCGGTCTCGTTTTTGTTGACTGTATAGAGCTTCTCCATCTTTGGCTGCAAAGAATATAATCGATCTGATTTTGGTGTTGACCATCTGGTGATGCCCATGTGTAGAGTCTTCTCTTGCGTTGTTGGAAGAGGATGTTTGCTATGACCAGTGCATTTTCTTGGCAAAACTCTATTAGTCTTTGCCCTGCTTCATTCCACATTCCAAGGCCAAATTTGCCTATTACTCCAGGTGTTTCTTGACTTCCTACTTTTGCATTCCAGTCCCCTATAATGAAAAGGATATCTTTTTTGGGTGTTCATTCTAAAAGGTCTTGTAGGTCTTCATAAAACCGTTCAACTTAAGCTTCTTCAGCATTACTGATTGGGGCACAGACCTGGATCACTGTGATATTGAATGGTTTGCATTGGAGAAGAACAGAGATCATTCTGTCATTTTTGAGATTGCATCCAAGTACTGCATTTAGGACTCTTTTGTTGACCTTGATAGCTACTCCATTTCTTCTGAGGGATTCCTGCCTGCTGTAGTAGATATAATGGTCATCTGAGTTAAATTTACCCATTCCAGCCCATCTTAGTTCACTGATTCCTAGAATGTCGACGTTCACTCTTGCCATCTCTTGTTTGACAACTTCCAATTTGCCTTGATTCATGGACCTGACATTCCAGGTTCCTATGCAATATTACTCTTTACAGCATCAGACCTTGCTTCTATCACCAGTCACATCCACAGCTGGATATTGTTTTTGCCCTGGCTTGATCCCTTCATTCTTTCTGGAGTTATTTCTCCACTGATCTCCAGTAGCATATTGGGCACCTAATGACCTGGGGAGTTCCTCTTTCAGTATCCTATCATTTTGCCTTTTCATACTGTTCATGGGGTTCTCAAGGCAAGAATACTGAAGTGGCTTGCCATTTCCTTCTCCAGTGGACCACATTCTGTCAGACTTCTCCACCATGACCTGCCCGTCTTGGGTTGCCCCGTGGGCATGGCTTGGTTTCACTGAATTAGACAAGGCTGTGGTCCTAGTGTGATTAGATTGATTAGTTTTCTGTGGGCATGGTTTCAGTGTATCTGCCCTCTGATGCCCTCTTGCAACACCTACCATCTTACTTGGGCTTCTGTTACCTTTGGCATGGGGTATCTCGTCACGGCTGCTCCAGCAAAGCACAGCCACTGCTCCTTACCTTGGATGAGGGGTATCTCCTTACCACCACCCTTCCTGACTTTCAATGTGGGATAGCTCTTCTAGGCCCTCTTATGCCCGTGCAGCCACCACTCCTTGGGTTGCTCCTCCTGGCCACCGCCCCTGGCCTCAGGCGCCATCCCTGGCCTCCAGCGCAGGGTGGCTTCTCCCGGCCACCACTGACCTCGGTCGGGGGGTAGCTCATCCCAGCCATTGCCCCTGTCCTCAGACTTGGGTAGCTCCTCTTGGCCATTCCTGTGCCATTGCAGCCTGGTGCTCTCAGCCGCTGCCCCTGACCTCGGACGTGGGGTATCTCCTCTCGGCTGTGCCTAGTGCACCGGGTTGCAGCTGCCCACAATTAGTGCACAGTTTTAGAAAAGACAGAGGAACCAGAGATCAAATTGCTACCATCCGCTGGATCACTGAAAAAGCAAGAGAGTTCCAGAAAAAAACACTTATTTCTGCTTTATTGACTATGCCAAAGCCTTTGACTGTGTGGATCACAATAAACCGTGGAAAATTCTGAAAGAGATGGGAGTACCAGACCACCTGACCTGCCTGATGAGACATCAATATGCAGGTCAGGAAGCAACAGTTGGAACTGGACATGGAACAACAGACTGGTTCCAAATAGGAAAAGGAGTATGTCAAGCCTGCATATTGTCACCCTGCTTATTTAACTTCTATGCAGAGTACATCATGAGAAACACTGGACTGGAAGAAACACAAGCTGGAATCAAGATGGCGGGGAGAAATATCAATAACCTTACATATGCAGACAACACCACCCTTATGGCAGAAAGTGAAGAAGAACTAAAAAGCCTCTTGATGAAAGTGAAAGAGGAGAGCGAAAAAGTTGGCCTAAAGCTCAACATTCAGAAAACGAAGATCATGGCATCCAGCCCCATCACTTCATGGGAAATAGATTGGGAAACAGTGGAAACAGTGTCAGACTTTATTTTTTTGGGCTCCAAAATCACTGCAGATAATTAAAAGACATTTACTCCTTGGAAGAAAAGTTATGAGCAACCTAGATAGCATATTCAAAAGCAGAGACATTACTTTGCCGACTAAGGTCTGTTTAGTCAAGAATATGGTTTTTCCTGTGGTCATGTATGGATGTGAGAGTTGGACTGTGAAGAAGGCTGAGCGCCAAAGAATTGATGCTTTTGAAGTGTGGTGTTGGAGAAGACTCTTGAGAGTCCCTTGAACTGCAAGGAGATCCAACCAGTCCATTCTGAAGATCAGTCCTGGTATTTCTTTAGAAGGAATGATGCTAAAGCTGAAACTCCAGTACTTTGGCCACCTCATGGGAAGAGTTGACTCGTTGGAAAAGACTCTGATGCTGGGAGGGATTGGGGGCAGGAGGAGAAGGGAACGACAGAGAATGAGATGCCTGGATGGCATCACCGACTGGATAGACGTTGAGTCTGATTGAACTCCGGGAGTTGGTGATGGACAGGGAGACCTGGCGTGCTGCCATTCATGGGGTCACAAAGAGTTGAACATGACTGAGCGACTGAACTGACTAAGATCATATGAATTCACATTTATTATCTGTAAGCATCAAAACTTGATCATATCAAATGGTATTCTGAAAAAAACAAAAATGTGTTACCCAACATAAAATGATAGACAATAAATAATAAAATCTTATGTAATGAGCTAAGTACTATTTGCTAAGTAAAAATGTTAAGTAAGAAATTAGAGGACACTTGCTCCTTGGAAGAAAAGCTATGACAAACCTAGGCAGTATATTAAAAAGCATAGACATTGACAACAAATGTCTGTGTAGTCAAAGCTATTGTCTCCAGTAGTTATGAATGGATGTGAGTGTTGTACCATAAAGAAGTCTGAGCATCGAAGAACTCATGCTTTCAAACCGTGTTGCCGGAGAAGACTCTTGAGAGTCCCTTGAACTGAAAGGAGATCAAACCAGTCAATCTAAAAGGAAATCAGTGCTGAATATTCATTGGAAGGACTGATACTGAAGCTGAAGCTCCAATACTTTGGCCACTTGACGCAAAGAGCCAAGTCACCGGAAAAGACGTTGATGCTGGGAAAGATAGAAGGCAGGAAGAAAAGGGGATGACAAAGGATGAGATGGTTGGATGGCATCATTGACTCAATGGACATGAATTTGAGCAAGCTCTGGGAGTAGTGAAGGACAGGGGAGCCTGGTGTGCTGTGGTACATGGGGTCACAAAGAGTCAGACATGACTGAGTGACTGAACAATAAAGTAAAATGTAGTATATGATTGTTGATCTATTTCAAGTCCACTTTTCTAATGAAGAAATCTATGCTTCAGCACTGTGAGAAGCATCTGCCTACCATGCTTTATACATTTAATTTATTTTCTATTAATTACTTGAAAATGTTTGGCTTAAACTTTAATTTTTTCACATGTGTTTAAATTATATATTATTGCTAAATAATTTAATAAGCAATGATGTATCTATAGCATTCATTAGAATGTGTTTTATATAATAAATTGAAATATATGAGATATCGAAGTTTAAAAATAAATGTTCAGTATGAAAAAATGAAAAAAAAATCCTACATATTAAAGTAGAATGGAATTATCTGTCAAAATTTCAATAGAACTTAAATGGCAAACTATTTTTCTAAGTCATTGTGCCAGCAGTTATGTGTAAAATATGCAAATGCTATTTGAAACCCATATGACCATAATGAACATTTAATTTTTCTGCTAATTTCTGCCATCTCAGTCAAGAATATTTAGCATGGTAAAAATGAGCAAAAATATTAACTGTAATTACTATATTTTCTTTAGAAATTTTTCTCACTACAACAAAGTATAAAATATAGTCAAATGGTTCCAAATATGAAATATAATCAAAGGGACTTCAGAAATTGTGCTGCATTTTTTATTTCAGAATATTTTCAGAAACTGCTAATCTAACAAGGCATTGCAAAATATTTTCCAGGCATTACCTTGGTCTATTCTGCCCTAAAATCATGTAAAATACACATCTTCCATGATTGGTGTAAAGTTTATGTCCTCATCTTTAAGTGAGAAATTTATTTTCTATTATTTTGTCTGTTAGGATATTAAAGGGAAAAGAGGTGGCATTTTTCCTCTTTTACAGGTGACTCTCAGTTATTGATGGGCTTCCCAGGTGACTCAAGTGGTAAAGAAGACACTTCCCAATGAAGGAGACACAAGTTTTATACTTGGGTTGTGAAGATCCCCTGGAGAATGGAATTGAAACCCACTCCAGTATTCTTGACTGGAAAACCTCACAGAGGAGCCTGGAGTTCTACAGTCCATGGGGTGGCAAAGAGTCAGACATGACTGAGCTTGTGCACAGTCAGTTATTGATAGTTTGTAAATGTAAGACCCTTCCTTGAAACCAGTTTGGCCTGTTCACAGTTTTAGTATATTGAATATTGAGCAAAGTTTGAGTTAGCTTAATTCATCTAGTTTTTATTTTGCTCTAAATCATACTTTAAAAATTAAGCTACAAGTACCTGGCCTATAGAATATTTAATAGCAGTCACCTGATCTTCACTTCCTACCTTATAATTGTATCTTTTCACCTCCACGTCCTCCTCTCTGAAACTTTCTCATTCTTTAAAATTCAGGAAGCTCTTGTTTTTATGGTAGTTAGTCTTCCCTCCATCAGAAGACAATACTTTTCTTTTTCATGTTGTAATTTTATCAATTCTTTGTTCAATAATGGAGGCTTAGTTTGTAACTAACAAGTGCCACATTCACTAACATTTTAGGTGGCATGTCAACCAAGAAGGGAAAGAAAACTATGAGACAAAGAATGAATTATAGTGTTGTCAGCCTTGGATAGATAAAACTAAGAAAATAATCATAAAGGAGAAATCCATAACTACAGTACACAGCTGTGCATATTTACAAGCAAGGAATATAATGTTGAGTTTCATTGCAGCTTCTTATTTTAAGGAGGGAAACCAAGAAGTCTAAAATAATTGTTCTGGAATGTTGATGTTCTACATTGATTCTATATAAATTGTATTCCATCTTACTTGAGGATGTTACCATCTATCCTAAAGAAAAGGTATATTTGAAAGAAAAGAAAAGACTATTTAAGAGATACTTCATGAGATAGAACTTCAGGAATGATAGAGTGAAGAGACCTATAAATTTGCTGTTCCATAGAAGCAATCATTGAGAAATTTTTTTCAAAGTCAGCTTTTGTAGATCTGTGTAAATTAACCTGACTTGCAACAATTGAGACAGTATTTATTCAATAAAAAAACTGTTGAGTCTCCAAAAATATAGGATTTGTCACACTGTAGCTTGATATACTGTACTCCCATTCCTCTCTCCTCAGCTGCATGATACTCATAAAAACAGTAGACTTACAATCATGGTGGATGTAAAAACTAGCCTTCCAACTTCTCAAAAGAGTAGATAGAATTGAGAGTTTCTCAAAGTCTCACATATACAGAGCATTCTGATTCTTTGGCATGTGTTGTAGCTTTCATGAAAAGCTTCATGTGCAGACTACTGTTATTATTCTTCCTCACTCTGAGCTCACTCTCCTCAGCCATTTGCAAAGAATGAAATTTCAAAGTGGCAAGAAAAAGTTTGGTCATAATGTACAAAAATTTTCTTCAGTAAGATCATCAGCTAAACTTGAAGCAGAGATCATAGAAGACATAAGGCAACAGGATGACATATACAAAGAATTTAAATAAATAGACTATCAACTAAAAATTCTATATCCGTAAAAAATGTCCTTCAAAGTGGAGACTTAAGACATTCACAGATTAAATTTTTTTAATGAAAAAA
Organism: Capricornis sumatraensis; assembly: GCF_032405125.1. Taxonomy (NCBI): domain Eukaryota; kingdom Metazoa; phylum Chordata; class Mammalia; order Artiodactyla; family Bovidae; genus Capricornis; species Capricornis sumatraensis. The sequence continues at coordinate 126,633,306 of NC_091071.1, forward strand.
TAAAGGAAAGAAAATGTGTCTCCAGCCAATTTAGTAACTTAATCTACAGGAAATACCATAAGGAATTTTTAAGACTGAAATGAAAAGATTCCTAGTGGCAACTTGAATCTGTATAAATACATTAAATGATTTATAAGTACATGGATAATAATTAAATATAAAAACTGAATATTGTATAGTTGTAACTAATTTATTCTAATCTATTTTAAAGAATAATTGCATAAAGAAGTAAGTGACTATAAAACTATAATACACCTATAGACTTATAATTCAAAAATATAATTTGTGTGAAAATGGCAGTACAAAAGAATGATAGAACAACAAAGCCATAGTGGAATGCAATTTTTGTGTATTATTAAAATTAGTTTAATATTAACTAGATTGTTTTAAAAGAATATGCTGGTTGTATTCCCCAGGACAACAATTAAGAAAACAACCTAAAAAACAAGAGAATTAAAAAGGTGTGTTATGGGGAGGGAGGTAGGAGGGGGACTCAGGATTGGGAACACGTGTACACCCGTGGTGGATTCATGTTGATGTATGGCAAAACCAATACAGTATTGTAAAGTAAAATAAAGTAAAATTTTAAAAAGATTTAAAAAAGATATGTTAGAAAAAAGTTTAAATGAATGAAGCAGTGATGAAGAAATATAGAAACAGAGATATAAGATATAATGAAAACCAGTAACAGAGCAGATCTAAAATTCTACCAAATCCATAATTTTATTAAATGTAAGAGAATTAAATGCCCCACTTTCAGTATCAGATAGACTAGTATGCAAAAAATAACCAAAAATGTAGAAGATTTGAAGAATACTATAAGCCAAACAAGTTCAGCAATTTTGCAGGGTACATGATTGACATACAAAAATTAATTGTATTTAAATACACTATCAGTGAACAATTGGAAAATGAAGTTAGACAATAATTTCATTTATAATAGCATCAAAGAGAGTCAGTCAGTTAGTCAGTTCAGTTACTCAGTCGTGTCTGGCTCTTTGCAACCCCAGGAACTGCAGCACACCAGGCCTCCCTGTCTATCACCAACTCCTGGAGTTTACTAAAACTCTTGTCCATTGAGTTGGTGATGCCATCCAACCATCTCATCCTCAAGTGTTGTTGGTTTCTCCTCCTGCCCTCAATCTTTCCCAACATCAGGATCTTCTCTAATGAGTCAGCTGTTTGCATCAGGTGGCCAAATTATTGTAGTTTTGGCTTCAATATCAGTCCTTCCAATTAACGCCCAGAACTGATCCCCTTTAGGATGGGTTGGTTGGGGCTCCTTGCAGTCCAAGAGACTCTCATGAGTCTTCTCCAACATCACATTTCAAAAGCATCAATTATTTCATGCTCAGCTTTCTTTATAGTCCAACTCTCACATCCATACATGACTACTGGAAAAAACATAGCCTTGATTAAACGGACCACAGAGACATTACTTTGCTGACTAAGGTCCATCTAGTCAAGGCTATGGTTTCTCCTGTGGTCATGTATGGATGTGAGAGTTGGACTGTGAAGAAGGCTGAGTGCCGAAGAATCGATGCTTTTGAACTGTGGTGTTGGAGAAGACTCTTGAGAGTCCCTAGGACTGCAAGGAGATCCAACCAGTCCATTCTGAAGGAGATCAGCCCTGGGATTTCTTTGGAAGGAATGATGCTAAAGCTGAAACTCCAGTACTCTGGCCACCTCATGCGAAGTGTTGACTCATTGGAAAAGACTCTGATGCTGTGAGGGATTGGGGGCAGGAGGAGAAGGGGAAGACAGAAGATGAGATGGCTGGATGGCATGACTGACTCGATGGACGTTGAGTCTGAGTGAACTCCAGGAGTTGGTGAATGACAGGGAAGCCTGGTGTGCTGCGATTCATGGGGTCGCATAGAGTCGGACATGACTGAGCGACTGAACTGAACTGAACTTGTTGGCAAAGTAATATCTCTGCTTTATAATATGCTGTCTAGGTTGCTCATAACTTTCCTTCCAAGGAGTAAGCGTCTTTTAATTTCATGACTGCAATCACCATCTGCAGTGATTTTGGAGCTCCCCCAAAATAAAGTCAGCCACTGTTTCCACTGTTTTCCTATCTATTTGCCATGAAGTGATGGGACCGGATGCCATGATCTTCATTTTTTCTTTGTTGTGCTTTAAGGCAACTTTTTCACTCATCAAAAAGAGTAGAATATGTATAATTTAATAAAAGGAGTTCAAGAATTCTGCACTTGAAATCTCAAAAAATATTGAATAAATTAAAGAAGATCCAAATAAATGAAAAGACAACTTGTGTTCATGGATTGGAAGACTTTCTATTGTTTAGATGGCAACACTCACTCAATGGATTTACAGATTCAATACAAACAAAATTCCACCTGGTTTCTTTGCAGAAATTGATAAGCTGATCCCATAATTCATATTGAAATCAAGGGATCCAAAACAATCTTGAAACTTTAAAACAAAGTTTTAGAAATCTTCAATAATCATGACAGTAAGATATCGATATAAAGATACACATGTAGTTTAAAAGAATGGAATTGAGAATCCTGAAATAAAACATTAAGTTTAGGGTGAGTTGCTGTTGATAAGGGTGCCAAGGTAATTACATGAGTGAAAACCTCTGAAAATACTGTCAAAGAAAATGAAAACACTAACTTGAAAACATTTCTGCACCCTCAGTTTTATAGCAACTTGGTTATTTACAATAACCAAGACCTAAGTATCCACAGACGGATGAACGGATAAAGAAATTGTGGTTACATATATAGAACAGAATATTATTTCATTAAAAAATCCTCCCATTTGTGACAACATGAATGAAGGCATTATGGTAAGTGAAATAAACGAAACAGAGAAATACAAAAACTATATGATCTCACTAATATAATACCAAACTCACAGAAAATAAAAGATTAAATTTGTGGTTACTGGAGGTGGGTCTGAAGTGTGGAGAAGGGAAAACTGGAGGAAGCTGTCTGTCAAAAGGTATACAATTCCAGTTATAAAATAAATACTAAGTGTGTAATATATAAGATGGTGAATGTAGTTAACATTGCTATATGATATATAGGAAAGTTCTTATGAAAGTAGATCCTAAGAATTCTCACCACAGGAAGATTTTTAACTTTCTTTTATAGTATCTATAAGGATATTAACTAAGCATAGTGTGGTAATCATATCACAATATATGTAAATCAAACCATAATACTGTATCCCTTAAGCTTATATGGTGATGCATGTGAGTTATGTCTCAGTAAAACTGAAAAATGCATGAAATAGTAGTTTCCAGAAACGAGATGGGCACAACTGCATTATCCACAAGCAGAAAAAAAAGAATAAGGGCCTCTATCTCACCACATACACAAAAACAAAGTATAAAGTAATTGTAGACCTAAATTAAGAGATAATATGTAAAACTCTTAGAGAACACTTAGAGATAAATCTTAGTGACTTTGGAGTAAGTAATGATGTATTAGATATGATATTAAAAGCCTAGACAACAAAGGAAAGAACAGATAAAAGACTGCATTAGATTAGAGATTTTGCTACCAATGGTATCAAGAAAGATAAAAGACAACTCACAATATAGATAAAAATATTTACATCATTTTTCTGTTAAGGGACTTGTATCCACAATATATTAAAAGAACACATAGCAATAATAAAATAAGACAAATACCCAATTTTAAAAAGAGCAAACAATTTAATAAACATTTCACTGAAGAATATTTACAAGTGGCCAACAATCACATGTATGTTCAACACAATTAGATATTAGGAAATGAGAAATCAAGACCACAGAGTAATATTGCTTTGCTACCACTATAGTAACAGGTGTTGTCCAGGGTATAGCAGTATGGAAATCTTTACCCATTGCCAGTAATAAGTAACAGTGCAGCCTCTTTGAAAAACTAGCAAGTCCTCAAAATGTTAAGCCTAAGAGTTACCTTATGACACAACATTTCCACTTGTAGGTATGCACTCAAGATAAACATACAGAAATGTTTCTGATAACATTAATCATAGTAACCAAAAAGTGGAAACAGCTGAAAAATGGAAATATTAATTGATAAATGAATAAACAAAAATGTTGAGTTTCCATAGATGGAATACTTGCCATCTTCTGTCAAGGTTAATCCTGAATTTAACATATGTTAAACAATATAGAAACAACAGAGAATCATTCCTTACACACACACAAAAATACTTTTGAACAAGCTATGTATAGTAGGCAATAGAAGACAGGATGTTTATTTTTTTTCTATATTATTTCCCTTTGAATCTCTTTTCTTGAGTTGTTCTTTCCCAAGATCCTACTTTCTTCCCACATGAAACTTCATATGTACAATGTAACTTTTAATGTCTCTTTCATATGTGAATATGTTGCAGATATTCTAGTTATTATAACATACCAACCAATATATTAGAGCTTATTTCCCTCTTAGGCTTAAGAGTTTACAAAGTATGAGATAGTGGAGTGGCAGGAAATGACTGTGGTCTATTTTGCGCATCCTTAATCTATCTGCTTGATTGATGTAAAATTAGGGTTCTTCAAGATGAATGAGAAAGGTAGGAGAGCTACAACAATGCAGAATGATATGACAAAATTTTCATTTGCTTTACATTCTACTTTCCCTTTCAACATCTTCTCAGTCCTGAGCCCCTTGTAGACAAAGACATGGAGAAAATGAAAAAAAATAGACTACTTACTCTTTCTTCCATTCATTCTCTCTCTCTCTAATCTTCAGGATTTCCTACAGAGTATTTTAGAATATAGCTTTATTATTTTATCTTTATTATATTTATTTTTCCATTGTAGAGATTTGCAAAGAGTCCAAATTTAACATCCTGAATAAATATTTTCTACAGGAAAAGAGAGAAACATACACACTCCTCTAAATACATTTACAACTCTCGCTATAATTCACCATGACAGGGTAGACATCCATCAGCATGATCACCATGGTTTTAAAAATGGCCTAAGATTCTGAATAAAACAAATCCAAAACACAGGTGTAAAATCGATACTGATTTATTTAGGATGGTGTTGACTATATCATGAGGCAAAGACCACATGAGGCTTCAACAATGGTTGTACTAATATGATGTTGAAACCAGCTGGGTAACTGCCCATTAATAAAGTAAAGCTACTGGAGAAGAAACAATGATGCTTCAATCAATAAAAATGCTTAATTTAAAAAAAAGCAAACAACAACAAGCAGGGTGGTAAAGCTCCAGGAGGTATTGACATTCATTATAGACATTCATTCTCTTTACTATGCCTTTCCCTCTCTTTGCCCTTCAAATTCTATAAAAGTAGCAGTTCTTTCTTAGGTTTTAATTTGATATTTATCAATAAATACATGTGGCTAGCAACATTATAAAGCTGTAGTAATCCCTATTTTCTTTTTTAAATCTGAAAATCCACTGACTGACATGAACAATAGCAACTAGAAAAATCAATTGGCCTGTGAACCTGTATACCCAGGATCTGCATTGTGGATGCTGTGTAGTGTGTGTCATTTCAAATGAAGCCTGTCTGATTAAATGATTCATGACCCCCATTTACAAATTAGAAGACAGTGCCCGGAATATTGTGAAAGGTTATTTTTGGTCTCTGATTTGTGGCTGTGCAAAGTGAAAGTCATTGTTTTCTTTTTCCTCCAAGAAAAAGAGGTTATTAGAGAAAGTACAATTATTAAAATGCCTATAATTAGGATATAAGCAATACACAATTCTAGAATGATTCACAATAAATTTGCTTTGTTCATTTTGATTATGTGAGAAGAAATTTTAAGCAGAACCCAACAAGTGGGAAAATTGACAGGTATGAAGGAGTTAGGAGCCAATTAGCTTTTCACTCACTGTGCCAAAAAGATGACTCATACAAAAAAAGAAAAGTTTCCATCAGTTGGGTACAAGAAGGCCAATGCAAATATTTAACTGAAATATATCATTTGAGAAAATTTTGGCATGCAGTTATTTGACCATTGTACTACTCCAATCAAATTATCATTAGCATGAAGGAGTTAATTTATTTTAGAAAACTTTTTAACTTATATGTTCATGAAAATAAGCCAATTTTTATCTGCATATGGCAAAATATGTGTTAAGTATATATAATAAAATTTTAATCTCTATGTAATAAATTAAACATTACATATATACAAATTTTTACCTAGGCATAATGAAACTTCAACATTAAATATATATAAATGCTATTTTTATTTTTCCAAGTTCCAAGCAGAAAAGTTAAAAAAAAAATGAAATATTAAATACCAAATTGAATCTCAATACGAAATATTTGAATTGAATGAGACTTAACAAATTCTAAGTGAAAACTATTAAAACATGCTGTTTCAGTTTAGTTTCAAGGGCCAATAAATCATAGTGAATTAAAGAGAGTTTAGTTTCATACCAAAACCTTTCTGAGTTTAAATTTAATCTCCACATGCTTTATAACAATAGGAAAATTAATCTGTTTCAATATATTCATCAATTAAATGACTATCAGTATTCCAATTTCATAAAGTTACTGTGAGGAACAGACAATATACTTTGTCAATGCATACCAAAGCTCAAAGCTCCTAATAAATACTAAGTACTGCATAAATGTTTATTGCCATTATTAAAGACTTTTATTTTGTTTTGTTTACTATGGCCAAATCTAGCAAGCATGCCATGATAAACTAAATTCTTACGTGGATCAAAACTGTCCTGTACTAATCATAATATTTAATGTTTTAGAGTTTTATTAAACTGGTAAAGCACATTTAAAGGACACATTTCAAAAGTAAAGTCATACATTCAGTTATTTACCAAGAAATTTTTGAACATGTCTCATATACTAGGCATAGGTGTGAGGTAGTAAAGATAAAATAGTCACAAAATATAGTCCTTAAATTAATAGAGTTTATAATCTGGGATGGCTCAGTGATATTAATCAAACAATTATAAAATCAAACAATATTAATTAAACAAATATAAAAATGATGTAAAATTTCTGGTGTAATGTACAGAAACACATGATACTGTATGAGAGATGTCAGGAAGGTTTCTGGGGCTATTATAGTTAAAATACAATTTTAGATACTTATAATTAAAATAAGTAGTGCTTAATATACAGCAAAGCAGTGAAATAGACTGTGGGAAAACCATTTTCCCAATAATATCTGAGGACATTTTGGTTTAATTTGCAAGCAAAACCATCTAGCTATAGATTTAGGTATTTATTAGTACATACATTGTTGTAGGGAATACACCTTTATATGTCTTTTAGGGGCTTCCCCAGTGGCTCGGATGGTAAAGAATTTGTAAGTACATTACATTGCATTATGCAGGAGACGTGGGCTTGATCCTTGGGTTGGGAAGATTCTTTGGAGGAGGGATGGCAAACCACTCCAGTATTCTTGCGTGGAGAGTTCTATGTACAGAGGAGCCTGGCAGGCTACAGTCCATAAGGCTGAAAAGAATCAGTCATGACTGGGCAACTAAGCACAGCACAGCATGTCTTTTAGAGGACAAAAGTTTAATTCAATTTTTTTCCCCATTCTAGCAAGTTTTCCTGTGAAGAACTTGTAACATGTTCACTTTCATAACAGTATAATTATTTTCAAATTGAAGTGCTACTTGGGTGCTCTGTGAAATAAACTTGAATGATTATGTCTTATCCAGATCCCTTGAAAAGAACACTTTAGAATGTAATTTCATTTAAGGGAAGTAAGATAATTAGAAAACTAACTTATGTGAAAAAAATGTTACCTGTGTAATTATTTGCCTTCCCAACACATAAATTTGTAGCATTATACTTGACTAAAATAAGATAAATTATAGTCATATAGCATGCTGAGTTGCTACATTGTATTGGTAAGCAGGGATGTCTTATGTTAAAAATTTCTGTCCGGTGAAGATAAGAAGGCACTTCTTCTATCTCTGAAGCCCAACTATTCTCATTCTGTACGGAGAGAGAGCTTGGATTTTGAATTCAAGACCTAAAGGAATATGATGTATTATTTACTTTCTAAGTTTTCTTCATGTGGCAACTTTAAAAACTGATAATACTTCTTAACTTTTTGAAGCACTTATATCAGGAAGCTGGCCCTGATATGTTAACATTCCTCATGAATATAGGCAAAAAAATATATTAAAAGATACTTGTGTCTTCTAGCTAGGAGTCTTCTAGCTCCCCAAATTCCAGGCTACCTAAAATAAGTGGGTTTTGTGTGTGTGTGTGTGTGTGTGTGTGTGATTTATGTGTGCTGTGTTTTGTCACTTGGATTAAAAATCTTTGGTCAAAATAATAGAGGTGAAGTGTGACTGCAAACAGTCCTTTCCCTCTTACTCAAATCTTACTAGCAACACCAATTTACATTTCTATTAATAGTGTAGGAGAGTTCATTTTTTCTTTATATGCTCCTCAGTGTTTATTATTTGTAGACTTTTTGATGATGGCCATTCTGACTGGTGTGAGGTAATACCTCATTGTAGTTTTGATTTGCATTTCTCTAATAATTAGCGACATTGAGAATATTTTCCAGTGCTTTTTGGCCATCTGTTGCTTTATTCATATCAAAGGCATCAATGTATGTGTTGGTGGTAAGAAAAATTCTCAAGAATCTATTAGGTGCTCACACATGCCAATCACACTGAAACATAAGAAAGTAGAAAGGCAAGGGGGTACGGTTTTGCATTCACAACCGATCTTGGCATTTTGAAAGGAGAAGGTTAGTTGTAAAATAGAGTGTGCCACAATATGAATTTGTCTCTTGTTGTCTTATGATGTAAACTAATTTCTTTTCTCTCATTCTAATATTTTACATAAATTGAAAATTAGTTATAAAGGCTTGGATCAGATTCAGATTGAAATTTACAAAAGGATGTTTCATAGAGTATGCTGTGTTCTTCACACTACATTATCTGTGCCTGCATGCTAATTCACTTCAGTCATGTCTGACTGTGTGATCCTATGAGCTGCAGCCCACCAGGTTCTGCTGTCCATGGGATTCTCCAGGAAAGAATACTGGAGTGGGTTGCCATGCCCTACTCCAGGAGATCTTTCCAACCCAGGGATCAAACCTAAGTCTCTTGTTTAACTTGCAGTAGCAAGCAGGTACTTTGCCACTAGCACAACCTGGGAAGTCCTGGCTACATTATAATATGTTATATAAAATGATCACACATGATGGTGTGGTCACTCACCTAGAGCCAAACATCCTGGAATGTGAAGTCAAGTGGGCCTTAGGAAGCATCACTACAAACAAAGCTACTGAAGGTGATGGAATTCCAGTTGAATTATTTCAAATCCTAAAAGATGATGCTGTGAAACTGCTGCACTCAATATGCCAGCAAATTTGGAAAACTCAGCAGTGGTCCCAGGACTGGAAAATGTCAGTTTTCATCCAGCCCCAAGGAAAGACAGTGCCAAATAATATTCAAACTAACACAGAATTGCATTCATCTCACACACTAGCAAAGTAATACTCAAAATTCTCCAAGCCAGGCTTCAATAGTACATGATCCATGAACTTCCAGAAGTTCAAGCTGGATTTAGAAAAGGCAGAGGAATCAGAGATCAGATAGTCAACATCCAATGGATCATCATAAAATCAATAGAGTTCCAGAAAAACATCTACTTCTGCTTTATTGACTATGCCAAAGCCTTTGATTGTGTGGATCACAACAAACTGTGAAAAATTATTCAAGAGTTGGGAATACCAGACCACCTTACCTGCCTCTTGGGAAATCTGTATGCAGGTCAAGAAGTAACCTTTAGAACTGCACATGGAACAACAGACTGGTTCCAAATTGGGAAAGGAGTACACCAAGCTGTATATTGTCAACCTCCTTATTTAACTTATATGCAGAGTTCATAATGTGAAAAACCAGGCTGCATGAAGCACAAGCTGAAATCAAGATTGCAAACAGAAATATCAATAACCTCAAATAAGCAGATGACATCACGCTTATGGCAGAAGGTGAAGAGAAACTAAAGAGCCTCTTGATGAAGGTGAAAGAAGAAAGTGGAAAAGCTGGCTTAAAACTCAACATTTCATAAACAAAGATCACGGCATCCGGTCCCATCACTTCATGGCAAATAGAGGGGCAAACAGTGGAAACAGTGACAGACTTTATTTTCTTGGGCTCCAAAATCACTGCAGATGGTGACTGCATCCATGAAATTAAAAGGTACTTGCTCCTTGGAAGAAACTCTATGACCAACAAAGACAGAATATTAAAAAGCAGAGACATTACTTTGCCAACAGATGTCTGTGTACTCAAAGCTATTGTTTTTTCAGTAGTCATGTATGGTCCATGTACTCAAAGCTGTTTTCCAGTAGTCATGTATTGTGACTATAAAAAACTGAAATTTTTATAGTCACCATAAAAAATTTGAGTGCCAAAGAATTGATACTTTTGAACTGGGGTGTTGGAGAAAGACTCTTGAGAGTTCCTTGGACTGCAAAGAGATCAAACCACTCAATCCTAAAAGAGATCAGTCCTGAATATTCATCGGAAGGACTGATCCTGTAGCTGAAGCTCCAATAGTTTGGCCACCTGACTCAAAGATCTGCCTCACTGGAAAATGCCCTGATGCTAGGAAAGATTGAAGGCAGAAGCAGAATGGGTCGACAGATGACGAGATGGTTGAATGGCATTACCAACTCCATGGACATGAGTTTGAGCAAGATCTGGGAGTTGGTGAATGGCAAGGGTGTTGCAGTCCATGGGGTCACAAAGAGTTGGACACAACTGAGTGACTGAGCTCATAAAATGCAAAACATTCACCTTTTATGTTGTGATCATAATCACTCAGTTATATTAATAATCGTAATGTCTAGATGTTCTCATTTTAAAGGTCAATTTTATCCTTTCCACAATTAGCAAGTAAACTAATGGTGATACTCTGGCACCCTTAAATTAGTCAGTCTTCACTACCTTTAAAATTCTACTTTTTGACATCTAAGTATGATTCTATTCTGAATCAATTATTGTAGAGGGATGAGAAGGGTGATTTAAAATTATGGTTTCTTTTAATATTATTGCCTAAAATTTTCCTGATTAAAAGAAGAAGGAAAGGAGGACAAAGAGGAAATGGAGGATGAGAAAGTGAAGAAGAATAAAAAGGAGGAGGAGAAGACAATGGGAAAATGGGGGCTACTTTTTCATCAAGTGGTGATAAGTTAGATTCTTCTAAAAACATAGGCTAAATACGCACATATTTTTCTTTTTAATTGCCAAATTTACTGTATAAATCTGATGTAAAAGTGATCTCCAGTGATGGTAAATGACCTTTTTTTCTCACACAAATATATATATAGGGGGATTTTTATTTATTTAATATTTTGCATCACTTTTCCAGCAAAGTTTTGTATAGTCAAAGCTCTTTTTTTTCCAGTAGTCATGTATGGATGTGAGTTTTGGTCCATAAAAAGAAAGCTGAGGGCTGAGGAATTGACACTTTCAAACTGTGGTGCTGGAGAAGACTCTTGAGAGTCCCTTGGACTGCAACAACATCAAACCAGAAAGGAAATCAGCCCTGAATATTCATTGGTAGGACTGATGTTGAAGCTCCAATCCTTTGGCCACCTGATGTGAAGAGCTGACTCATTGGAAAAAACCCTGATACTGGTGAAGACTGAAAGCAACAGAAGAAGGGAGCAGCAGAAGATGAGATGGTTAGATAGCATCACTGACTCAATGGACATAAATTTGAGTAAACTCTAGAAGATAGTGGAAGATGGTGGAAGACAGAGGAACTTGGTATAGTATAGTCCTCAGGGTCACAAAGAATTGGACATCTCTTAGCAACTGAACAGCAACAATATTTTACATTTAGTTGTAATCAATGTTATACTTAGAGAATGTATTATCATATTGTCCCAAATTTGCCAGGGAAATTTATGTGTCTTTGAACGTTGTGATGCTTTGGGTTGCTTAGCAGTTAAGAATCTGCCTGGAATGCAGAATACCCAGGTTTGACCCCTGGGTTGGGGAGATCCCCTTGAGGATGGTATGAAAACCCACAGGCAGTATTCTTTTCTGGAGAATCCCATGGACAGAGGAGCCTGATGGACAACAGTCCATGGAGTAGCAAAGAGTCAGACATGATTTTCTTTCACTTTCAAAGTTTCCAAGAAGAATAATACATTTTGTTGGAATCATAGTGAGTTATGCAATGTTGGAGGGACTGATGCTGAAGCTGAAATTCCAATACTTTGGCTACCTAATGCAAAGAACTGATTCATTGAAAAGAGCCTGATGCTGGGAAAGATTGAAGCCTGGAAGAGAAGGGGACTACAGAGGATGAGATGGTTCGGTGGCATCACTGACTCAATGGACATGAGTTTGGGTAAACTCCGGGAGTTGGTATTGGACAGGGAGACCTGGCATGCTGCAGGGTCTCAAAGAGTTGCACACAATTGAGCAACTGAACTGAACTGATGCAATGTTAACAAAATATTTGTAAATATATATTTTTAATGTACTGATGATATTTGCAAAATTATTCATTTAATGTCTGTAACTTCTAAATTTTGATGAGATGTCTGGATGGCATCACGGACTTGATGGACGTGAGTCTGAGTGAACTCCAGGAGATGGTGATGAACAGGGAGGCCTGGCGTGCTGCAATGCATAGGGTCGCAAAGAGTCGGACACGACAGAACAACTGAACTGAACTGAAGCTCTTTTAAAGGATACATTTTCTTTTCTATCCTTAAAAGTGATGATAGCATTTATTATGTTCATGGACCTATAGCTAGAAGGAATGATTAAAATGTACTGATTTTAAAGACCCATAATCTGCATGTAAATTCCTTTTTTTCCCTCAGAGATTCATTCTGCAAGTTTTTTTCTCCCCCTAATCTTTAGGAACACTAAGAATAAGTATTAATTTTATGCACTAAGTCATCATTAATTTTATATTTATACAAAATTATAACTTTACAGTTGGAGTATGTAACATAATGTAACATAAGTATCTAAGGTGCACTCTCTAAATGATCTATTTTTTTAAATGTAATTTATATACATATGATCTCTTCCAGGAAACACAAAGAGTTTTCCCTTGAGGGCTGTAGAAGCAGAAAAGATGGCAGCATACAATTTTCAGAAATGAACTTTTAATAAGAATATACTGCCAAATCACAATGATTTATATGCAATTGTAAAATATAAATACTTAATGTGGTTTTTAAGGCACTGACTTGTATTGAGTCAGTCACCTACATAAGTCACGGGTGTTGATTTTTTAAAACATTATTGATTTGTTAAAGAGAAAGGCATCTTGGGTCCACAATTTTTCTCATTATGAAACACTAAGTAGCTAGAGGTTTTTAAAATAGTGGTTCAGCTAAGAGAATCTATTTTAGAAAGGTTAGCTTTGAATTTCTCCTTTAGTGCATGTTTATAATCTATAAGGCCATTTGCAAAATAATTGAAAATATGCCTTTCATTTAGCCAGCCTTTATTAAATTGAGTTTAGTATGTTGATGATCATTGGCAAAGTTGTATCTCTCAGGACACGAAAAATAATGTGACCTTATTAATGCTACCATAAAACATATTTTATGTAGCTTCAGGTAGAGAGAATTTAGCAAAGTATGCTTGCTAATGGTGCATTATACCAAATTGTGGTGTAGGGTTATCAATTTATTTTCTCATTCACTATTGACCCTTGTTTTCACTCTCTCTCTTCCACCTCTATTTCTTCAACTATAATATTATTAAGAACATTGCAACCATCATAGGGGAAATGTGAAGAGTTATAAGTAACAGTACAGGAAATCTGCATTTATTATTGGTAGTGGGTGATCTAGTTAATGATTGTCTATCTTATATATGATTTATCATATTTAAGATTCTGTACCAGATAGTATGCTATGGGTTGAACTGATCCCCTTTGCTCCACACAAAAAATTATATGTTAAGATCTTAGCTTTCACTGCTCAGAATGTGAGCTTATTTGGAAATAGTGTTGATGCTGATGTAATTAGTTAGGGAGAGGTAATAGGGAGAGGTAATTAGGTAGAGGTCTTACTGGAATACTTATGGGGCTTCCCTCATAGCTCAGATGGTAAAAAAATTTGTCTGCAATGTAGGAGACCTGGGTTCAATTCTTGGTTCGGGAAGATCTCCTGAAGAAGAAAATAGCAACCCATTCCAGAACTCTTGCCTGGAGAATCCCATGGGCAGTGCATCCTGACAGGCTACAATCCATGGGGTTGCAAGAATCGGACACAACTTAGTGATTAAACCACTCCTACCACTGTAGGTCCCACTTCCATATCTGTCTTTATAAAAGGGGAAATTTGGATACAGCCATTTAGACATGGAAAATGCCATCTACAAAAAAGAGACCTGCAACAGATCCTTCCCTTACAAAACTCAGAAGGAGCCAAATCTTCCCACAGATTGAGTTTGGACTTTTAGCCTCCAGAACTCAGAGACAACAAATTGCAGTTGTTTAAGCCACTTAGTTTGTGGAACTTTGTAACAGCAGACCTAGCAAACTAGCACACATTATTACTGCATTTTTTAACATATATATATAGGGGTAGCTAAGTGATAAGTCAATATGCTTTTTAAAGAAGCATAAAGGTAAAGAATATGCTATCTTCTATTCAGCGTTATCGAGAACATAATACACTTGTTTGCAGCCTGATGGCTCCAATTTGGATTGACACTTGTTAGTATGACATATCTATTTTACTTTATTATAGAGTATAGTCATAGATGTCTTCACATCATTGAGTCTAATTGTACTTTGAAATGTCTGAAGCAAATTAGATGACATTTTCCCGGGGTGAGAGAAAGAGTGTGTATTGTGTCCAGAAAACTCTCTCTATAGTGCTCAGAAGCATTATCTGAGGATAAAAGATAGAACTGCCAACTCGATGGATCATCTCAGAAAAGCTTTCTTTTCACTGTGCCCATGACTGTCCAAAGAGGTTGAAAAATAGTGGATATTTATCTTCTTTACATGTTCAGCCAATGTAATTAAATGGAAGTAATGACAGTTCCATTGTATTAGGTAGAATGTTAAATCAATATTACACTGTCACTTCACTTGATTCTTAAGCTAAAAAAAAAGCTTAGCTTTATGAAACCAATTTTGGAAACATTTTTTTCTTTTACTTGGACTCTATAATGCAGATTTATACCCTAATTATTTAAACTTTATTATTACATAGACAAAAGAGGTTGAAAATATGCTAGTGCCACATTTTAAAAGAAATTTATAGATAACATAATCGTACTGCTGCTGCTAAGTCACTTCAGTCCTGTCTGACTCTGTGCGACCCCATAGACGGCAGCCCACCAGGCTCCCTGCATCCCTGGGATTCTCCAGGCAAGAACACTGGAGTGGGTTGCCGTTTCCTTCTCCAATGCATGAAAGTGCAAAGTGAAAGTGAAGTTGCTCAGTCGTGTCCGACTCTTAGCGACCCCATGGACTGCAGCCCACCAGGCTCCTCTGTCCGTGGGATTTTCCAGGCAAGAGTACTGGAGTGGGGTGCCATTGCCTTCTCCACAATCATACTACTCAAATTCAAAAAATATATTTAAAGTTATGAATTTTTATGTTTCTGCAAATGGAATATTGTAAGTTAAACAGTTATATTTACAAAACTTTAGACTAAAATTTAACTATTTTAAAACAAATAAATTATACATATATTTGCTAATTCTTAATTTGAAATGAAGATTATTTCTAATTTTCTGCTATCCCAGTTTCAAAATTTTACAATGCCCCTTTCATTTATTAAAACTTTTTTACTCTCTTATTTTCTCTCAGAAGATTGTTTTCAATAATCTATGATTCAAGCATCAAAATCCAACTCAGGCTCCTACCTTTCTCAGCACACAGAAAATAGTGAATAGAAAGAAAACATCTTCCTTTTTGTCCACTTTAAAGATTTATGACCTTTCCACTTTTTCCCCATAGGAAAAATACAAGACAGATTTCTGTTTATTAAGCACTATGTAATATTTCCATTCATTACAACCAAAAAGTGTTAGTCCCCCAGACGAGTCCAACTCTGCAAACCCATGGACTATAGTCTGCCAGGCTCCTGTGTCCATGAGATATCCCAGGCAAGAGTACTAGAGTGAGTTGTTATTCCCTTCTCCGGGGGATCTTCCCTACTCAGGAATCGATCCCAGGACTCCCACACTGCATGCAGATTCTTTACCATCTGAGTCACCAGAGAAGCCTAATATTTCCATTCATTAAAGTCAAAATAATTGATTTTTCTATTTACTTTGTTTTGTAACCCTTGAATTTTGTATTTCCTCACTATTTTGCCTTCCTTCCCTTAGCGTCCTGGTTATATTTGAGCAGTTCAGTGGTAAAGTTAAAGGCATGTTTATCAATATCATATTTCACAGTCTGGTCAGGAAAACATATGTACAAGGTATTTTAACAAAGATAATATATAAGGAATTGATTTGGTTGTTGTTGTTCAATCCCTCTGTGGTGTCTAACTCTTTACCACTCCATGAACTGTATAGCACACCAGTCTTCCTGGTCCTTCACCATCTCCTGAAGTTTGCTCAAACTCATGTGTATTGAGTCTGTACAACCATCTCATTCTGTGCCACCCCCTTCTCCTCATGCCTTCAATATTTCCCAGCATCAGGGTCTTTTCTAATGAGTCAGCTCTTCATATAAGGTGGCCAAAAGGATTAGAGTTTCAGCTTCAGCATCATTCCTTCCAATGAATATTCAGGGTTGATTTCCTTTAGTGTTGACTGGTCTGATTTCCTTGCAGTCCAAGGGACTCTTTTCTGGCACCACGTCTCTGCACCACAGTTTGAAAGCATCAGTTCTTCACGCTCAGTCTTTTTTATTGTCCAGCTCTCACATCCATACATGAGTACTGGAAAAACCATAGCTTTGACTTTATGGGCCTTTGTCAGCAATAATATCTCTGCATTTTAATATGCTGTCTAGGTTTGTCATTGCTTTTCTTCCAAGGAACAAGCGTCTTTTAATTTCATGGCTGCAGTCAATGTCCACAGTGATTTTGGAGCCCAATAAATAAACTTGGTAGGCATGAGCAAATTTAGAAAAAAAAAAAAAAAAGTGAAGGGAAGGAAAAGAAAAAAAAAAAAAACATGACAGCATATAAATAGTGTAGAAAGCAGCTAAATCCCTAGAACTAGGACAGGCATCAGCAAACTATGGTTCTGGGCCAAATCCAGTGCTCTACCTAATTGTTAAGGCAGACCAAGAAATTTTTTTTTTATATATATTATATCTATATCTATATCTATATCTATATCTATATCTGTAAGTACCTACACATTCATTAATGTTAACTCTTAGGATTCAAAACTCAAAATATTTACTATCTGGGCTTGGTTTATCCAACCCTAAAGGATAGGAAGAAAGGGAAAAGTTGTTGTGATAAGGTCCAAGGAGTTGAGTCTTCTGTATTTCTGCTAAAATCTCTGAGGATTTTGCCTTCAGGCTGCTTCTCAGAATGTCAAAAGAAGTTGAAGACTAGAAATAACACTGTCTGGCCAGCTTAAGGGGCAACACTGAGAGGGATAATATGCAATTAGGAGTGGCACTTATTGCTTCCTCTGCCCTCGCTGGCTCTCTGTTCCTTCCTATTGGTGGTTTGTAGATGCCTAGCCCCAGCTTTATAATGCTTGGAGTTTGAATATATGGAGCTGAAAGACTACTGCTTATTAGCCAAGGTGGTGTACTAGATAGCTCTGAACTGTCTGACTAGAGGTGTGTTTTTGATTTAGGTGGCATAACTTTCAAGACAGAGAGGAGCAATAAAGTATTCCTAAAGAAAACACCCCCAACACACATGAATGTATTCAATATTCTTTATTTACTCTTTGCTTTCATTCCAGGTCATGTATTTATTCTTACATTTAAATATTGGCACCCTATTGCTTACTCAGATCTCTGTGGTCTGTTTCGTTTATTCAGAGTAAGAATCTATTAAGTTTCTACACAGCCTCTTTGCACAGGTGCAGTGTGAGAATGGTAACAAGCTTAAGTCAATGGTAACTGTCCCTGTGTGAGAAGGAAATAATTTCCATTTTCTTTTTTCTCAAGTCCTTCATGCAGGTCAATCAAATTAAGAACTGATCATTACCTTAACCCATGCTTTTACCTTTAGAGGTATAAAGCAATAATACAAATGAATGGAACAAACCATTATATTTTTTTTCCATCCATCCCCTGAAGTGACTTAATACCAATTCATGGTATTGTTCTCTGTATGTCACTGGGTAGATAGAGTATATAAGGGATGCAATCATAATAAATATTCTTGGATTATTGAATTTCAGGAAAATTAAAAAAGTCAAGCTGAATCTTAGAACACTATCTCTGAGATTAGCAGAATGTATGACCAGAAGTTAATCATAAAGTTAATCATTCACTTTCAATTCCTCTTGAGTTAGAGACCTGTTTCTCCATGATTGGTTTGGTAAGAGCAAAGGTTTGTTTTACATTTGATAGTTTGCTTTGATCTTATGATGTACAGTGACCTCTGGACAGAACTGATTATCCTTTGGAAATTTTTACACAATATGAATCATATACATATGGAGTAAATGTCTTGATAAATGAGCAAAAACAGCATAATGTTAATGAGTTAAAATGTGAACATTAAAGTGTTTGTAAAGTCTAACAAAAAAGGGTCAATAGACGTGTGCTAGTCCTCTAGGCTGCTGTAATGAAATAGTACAGACTGACTGGTGTAAAAGACAGAAATTTCTTTTCTCACCGTTCCAGAGACTATAAGCTCAATATCAAGAGGCCAGGTGGTTTAGTCTCTGGTGAGACCTGACAAAAATTCTTTTATTAACCAAAAACCACTCAGAATCCTCTGAACTCTCTCAACTAGGCCAGACCTTTGGACTTCCACATTTATTTCTGTGTTCAATTTTATTTTCTTTTTTTCTTTTTTCTTTTTTCTTTCTTTCTTTCTTTTTTTTTTTTTTTTTTTTACTTTACAATATTGTATTGGTTTTGCAGTAGATCAACATGAATCCGCCATGGGTGTACACATGTTCCCTATCTTGAACCCCCCTCCGACCTCTCTCCCCATACCATCCCTCTGGTTCATCCCAGTGCACCAGCCCCAAGCATCCTGTATCCTGCATCAAACCTGGACTGGTGATTCATTTCTTATATGATATTATACATGTTTCAATGCCATTCTCCCAAATCATCCCACCTTCTCCCTCTTGCACAGAGTCCAAAAGACTGACTGTTCTATACATCTGTGTCTCTTTTGTTCTCTCGCATACAGGGTTATCATTACCATCTTTCTAAATTCCATATATATGCATTAGTATACTATGTTGGTGTTTTTCTTTCTGGCTTACTTCACTCTGTATAATAGGCTCCAGTTTCATCCACCTCACTAGAACTGATTAAAATGTATTCTTTTTAATGGCTGAGTAATACTCCATTGTGTATATGTACCACAACTTTCTTATCCATTCATCTACTGATGGACATCTAGGTTGTTCCATGTCCTGGCTGTTATAAAGAGTGCTGTGATGAACATCGGGGTACATGTGTCTCTTTCCATTCTGGTTTCCTCAGTGTATATGCCCAGCAGTGGTATTACTGGGTCGTATGGTAGTTCTATTTCCATTTTTTTTTTTTTTTTAAGGAATCTCCACACTGTTCTCCAATAGTGGCTCTACTAGTTTGCATTCCCACCAACAGTGTAAGAGGGTTCCCTTTCCTCCACGCCCTCTACAGCATTTATTGCTTGTAGAGTTTTGGATTACAGCCATTCTGACTGGCATGAAATGGTACCTCATTGTGGTTTTGATTTGCATTTGTCTAATAATGAGTGATGTTGAGCATCTTTTCATGTGTTTGTTAGCCATCTGTACGTCTTCTTGTAGAAATGTCTATTTAGTTCTTTGACCCATTTTTTGATTGGGTCATTTATTTTTCTGGAATTGAGTACCAGGATTTGCTTGTATATTTTTGAGATTAGTTCTTTGTCAGTTGCTTCATTTGCTATTATTTTCTCCCATTCTGAAGGCTGTCTTTTCACCTTGCTTATAGTTTCCTTTGTTGTGCAGAAGCTTTTAATTTTAATTAGGTCTCATTTGTTTATTTTTGCTTTTATCTCCAGTATTCTGGGAGATGGGTCATAGAGGATCCTGCTGTGATTTATGTCAGAGTGTTTTGCTTACGTTCTCCTCTAGGAGTTTTATAGTTTCTGGTCTTACATTTAGATCTTGAATTCATTTTGAGTTTATTTTTGTGTATGGTGTGAGAAAGTGTTCTAGTTTCCTTCTTTTTCAAGTGGTTGACCAGTTTTCCCAACACCACTTGTTAAAGAGATTGTCTTTTCTCCATTGTATATTTTTGCCTCCTTTATCAAAGATAAGGTGTCCAAAGCTGTGTGGATTTATCTCTGAACTTTCTACTTTGTTCCATTGATCTATATTTCTGTCTTTATGCCAGTACCATACTCTCTTCAAGACTGTGGCTTTGTAGTAGAGCTTGAAGTCAGGCAGGTTGATTCCTCCAGTTCCATTCTTCTTTCTCAAGATTGTTTTGGCTATTTGAGATTTTTTGTATTTCCATACAAATCTTGAAATAATTTGTTCTAACTCTGTGAAAAATACCGTTGGTCGCCTGATAGGGATTGCATTGAATCTATAGTTTGCTTTGGGTAGTATCCTCATTTTCACTATATTGATTCTTCCGATCCATGAACATGGTATATTTCTCCATCTATTAGTGTCCTCTTTGATTTCTTTCACCAGTGTTTTATAGCTTTCTATTTTCTGTTTTCTGATGAAATTCCCTTCGATCTGTTTATTCCATTTTAATGATAACTAGAAATATAAAAGAAAGAAGCAAAGTTGGATTTAGGCAGAATTATGAAGGAGGAGCCTGGTAGGCTGCCATCCATGGGGTCGCTAAGAGTTGGATACGACTGAGCGTCTTCACTCTCACTTTTTAACTTTTATGCATTGGAGAAGCAATGCATGTGTTCTTGCCTGGAGAATCCCAGGGATGGGGGAGCCTGGTGGGCTGCCATCTATGGGGTCACACAGAGTTGCACACGACTGAAGCAACTTAGCAGCAGCAGCAGCAGCATATATAGGTCTTTAGTTTCTTTAGGTAGATATATTCCTAAGTATTTGATTATTTTCATTGCAATGGTGAATAGAATTGTTTCCTTAATTTCTCTATTTTCTCATTATTAGTGTATAGTAATGCAAGGGATTTCTGTGTGTTGATTTTATATCCTGCAGCTTTAGTATATTCATTGATTAGCTCTAGTAATTTTCTGGTGGAATCTTTATGGTTTTCTATGTAAAGGATCATGTCATCTGCAAACAGTGAAAGTTTTACTTCTTCTTTTCCAATTTGGATTCCTTTCATTTATTTTCCTGCTCTGACTGCAGTAGCCAAAACTTCCAAAACTATGTTGAATAGTAGTGGTGAAAGTGGGAACCATTATCTTGTTCCTGACTTTAGGGGAAATGCTTTCAATTTTTCACCATTGAGGATAATGCTTGCTGTGGCTTTGTCATATATAGCTTTTATTCTGTTGAGGTATGTTGCTTCTATTCCTGCTTTCTGGAGGGTTTTTTTTTTTTATTATTATAAATGGATATTGAATTTTGTCAAAAGCTTTCTCTGCATCTATTGAGATAATCATATGGCTTTTATTTTTCAGTTTGTTAATGTGGTTTATTACATTGACTGATTTGCAGATATTGAAGAATCTTTGCATTCCTGGGATAAAGCCCACTTGGTCATGGTGTATGATCTTTTTAATGTGTTGTTGGATTCTGATTGCTAAGATTTTGTTAAGGATTTTTGCATCTGTTCATCAGTGATATTGACCTATAATTTTCTTTTTTTGTGGCATCTTTCTCAGGTTTTGGTATTAGGGTGATGGTGGCCTCATAGAATGAGTTTGGAAGTTTACCTTCCTCTGCAATTTTCTGGAAGAGTTTGAGTAGGATAGATGTTAGCACTTCTCTAAATTTATGGTAAAATTCAGCTGTGAAGCCTTCTGGACCTGGGCTTTTGTTTGCTGGAAGATTTCTGATTACAGTTTCAATTTCTGTGCTTGTGATGTGTCTGTTAATATTTTCTATTTCTTCCTGGTTCAGTTTTGGAAAGTTGTACTTTTCTAAGAATTTGTCCATTTCTTCCAGATTGTCCATTTATTGACATATAATTGCTGATAGTAGTCTCTTATGATCCTTTGTATTTCTGTGTTGCCTGTTGTGATCTCTCCATTTTCATTTCTAATTTTATTGATTTGATTTTTCTCCCTTTGTTTCTTGATGAGTCTGGCTAATGGTTTGTCAATTTTATTTATCCTTTCAAAGAACCAGCCTTTGGCTTTGTTGATTTTTGCTATGGTCTCTTTTGTCTCTTTTTCATTTATTTCTGCCCTAATTTTTAAGATTTCTTTCCTTCTATTAAACCTGGGTTTTTTTCATTTCTTCCTTTTCTAGTAGCTTTAGGGGTAGAGTTAGGTTATTTATTTGACTTTTTTCTTATTTCTTGAGGTATGTCTGTATTGCTATGAACTTTCCCCTTAGCACTGCTTTTGCAGTGTCTCACAAGTTTTGCATTGTTGTGTTTTCATTTTCATTAGTTTCTCTGCATATTTTGATTTATTTTTATGATTTCTTCTGTGATTTGTTGGTTATTCAGCAGTATGTTGTTCAGCCTCCATATGTTTGAATTTTTAATAATTTTTCTTCTGCAATTGAGATCTAATCTTACTGCATCGTGGTCAGAAAAGATGCTTGGAATGATTTCAATTTTTTTGAATTTACCAAGGCTAGATTTATGGCCCAGGATGTGATCTATCCTGGAGAAGGTTCCATGTGCACTTGAGAAAAAGGTGATATTCATTGTTTTGTGGTGAAATGTCCTATAGATATCAATTATGTATAAATGCTCTATTGCATTATTTAAAGTTTGTGTTTCCTTGTTAATTTTCTGTTTAGTTGATCTATCCATAGCTGTGAGTGGGGCATTAAAGTCTCCAACTATTATTGTGTTATTTTTAATTTCCCCTCAAAGGATAAATCCAAGAAGAAGATATAACAATTATAAATATATATGCACCCAACATAGGAGCACCACAATATGTAAGGCAAATGCTAACAAGTGTGTTCAATTTTAGCAAGAATCCTACTGTCAGTTTAACCAGATGCCCACCTCTACCCTCAATATCTGATCACTTTCAATATCTAATTGGGTTCATTATCCTTGATTATAGCCCAGGAGAAGTCCGATCACCCTGGCCTGCCTTCAGTAAGAATCCTGGTAACACAGTGTAGCTAAAACCTCTCTTATTCCTGGTGTTTCTCTTAGTATTCCTTAGTGTTCTCTTAATATTCTTGGTGTTTCATCTCTGATTCCCACTAATTTGTCTATGCTATCTTTGGAGTTGACTTCAAAATTCTAAGGCAGCAGTCCCTACATCTATTGCATTAGTGTCTCGTTGAACAAAGTCTACCTGGCCATTTTGAACTAGTGTCATGAATATATACATATATATATGGGCTTCCCTGGTGGCTCAGAGGTTAAAGCGTCTGCCTGCAATGCAGGAGACCTGGGTTTGATCCCTGGGTCGGGAAGATCCCTGGAGAAGGAAATGGCAACCCACTCCAATATTCTTGCCTGGAGAATCCCATGGACAGGGAGCCTGGTGGGCTACAGTCCATGGGGTCGCAAAGAGTCGGACACGACTGAGCAACTTCACTTATCACATATATATATATATATATATATTTTTTTTTTTTCTTCAACAGGTCTCTCCTCTTGGATTGCAAATTTCCACCTTCACTGTATACTCATATGACCTCTTTGAGTGTGTGAAGGGAAAGAGAGAGCAAGTGAGCACTCTGATGTCTGTTCTTATAAAAACATAAATCCCATTGGGTCAGGGGCCCACCCTAATAACTTCATTTAGCATTAATTACTTCTTTATAGGCTCCATCTCCAAATAAAGTCAAACTGGGGGGTTAGGATTTCAACATACAAATCTTGCAGGGACACAAACCTTCAGTCTATTATCAAATGGATAGCTGTGGAGACTTATATGATAAGTCTAGTGTGTAGTCACATGTTTGAGCTTCATTAAAATTAAAACCTCTCTTATCTCCAAGATTAGCCTGTTTCTTAAAAAAAAAAAAAAAACTAAAATAGGAAGAAAAGGTGTAATCACTTTTATTCTGATCATCAGTGTTGCTTTTCTTCTACATCCAGCCTCACTTCATTTCAGCCTCATTTTCTGATTTCTCCAGGGTTGGAATGAGGAGGAACTGGGATGAAAAGAGTCAGGAAAAGTTTTATTTACTTGACAGTGACATGAACATGTGCCATTATCTTATAGCCAAGAGAGATATTTTTAGCTAAATTTCTTTTGGGTTGGATTTGTGGACTTTTCAGAGACTATCACTATAGGTCGCTGCCCTATAGACTCCTTAACATGTTTCTTCTTCTCCCTCACTGCTAACATTCTGTTCTCAATGTCTGATTTATGATAATAGATCTCATGCATATATTCTCTTTTGTAGTTTTACCAGGTGACTCTCTTGAGAAAATCTCTTTATGACAGTTCCAGGGCAGTTCACTCTGTTGCCTATTTCTAGATGGAATATGCTCTGGTATCTTGCGTCCAGTTAAAGACTGTCTCTTACACAGCCATCTCAGTCAATTGGATGGTCATCCAGCATCTTCTTGGGCCTTCAGGCTCCTTTAGGCCTATCTAAGGATCAGCCATTGTATTCTTCTAATCCTCAGATGTTAAGGGAAATAGATGAAACTCTCTGAATGGTCTCCTAAAGGTCTTTGTATTGGGCTGAAAATGATGTGGAAGCATCATTCTGTGCTACAGCTGCTATGAAAGGGGCCACACACCATACTAACAATTCCCTCCAAAGAACTTCTCTGCCTATTTTCCTCTTTAGCTTTTCCACTTTTATACACTCTAAGATGAGTGCCTAAATGTTGCAAACTAATATTTGAACACCTTTTCATTTATTTTTTCTCAAATGGTCTGGAAATACCCAAACATTGGGTTTACAACCTCAAGGTCCTATTTTTTGGAACATTCAGAATTGTCAGTAGCAATCCCATTTGTTGTCCTAGTATAATACAGGAAGGATTATAAGAGAAGTGTCAGAATACCACAGATAATGCAGACAAAAATTTTAAATCATTTATAGCACTTTCTTAAATCAGTTCATTACTAATTGTTGGCCAGGAAACAACTTTTCTAAACAATATATATAAATTTGATTTGTCATTATCAAGTCTTTTATACCGGCAACTGAATGAATGGAATTCTTTTTTTCCTATTTCAGGGCATAAAGAACTATGTTAAGTATTTCTTTTGAATAAAATACACTGTATAATTAATTGCATGTGAAACATATCATTCAGTTCAGAATTAGTTTATGTTTTCAAAGGTTTTCTTGGGCTGAAATTGATCATACATATTTCATACTATTTTGAATTTGTAAACTTTTGCATTTGGTATAATTTAGTCCAACTGTATTATAAAATGAATACCAGATACTATCTTGAGGCAAACTAAGGGAAAAGTGCATTATCTGGTAAACTGAAATGTTGTCATTAATCATATTCTTCATAATTTTTTCTTTTTTTGAAGGCAGATTGTTTGCTTCAAGTCTCATAGGAAGGCTTCTAAGTCATAGCCATATTTAAAGTTGAGAAAACAGGTCATATTTAATATTTGTTTAAATTCTCTCAGTCTTCATCTATTCTCCTTCAACCTTAATTTCATGTACTCTAGAGGCAAGAAAGTTAGAAAAAACAAGCAAAATGACTTTCCCAAATTTCCCTGAAGCTTAGGTTCTACAAGTAGATGCACTCAGAGTTCAATTCAGTTGAGATGCTCCATCGTGTCTGACTCTTTGCGACCCCATGGAGACCACAGAACACCAGACTTCCCTGTCCAGAACCAACTACTGGAGTATACCCAAACTAATATCCATTGAGTCGATGATGCCATCCAACCATCTCATCCTCTGTCATCCCCTTCTCCTCCTGCCCTCAATCTTTCCCAGCAACAGGGTCTTTTTCTTGTGAGTCAGCTCTTTGCATCAGGTGGCCAAAGGATTGGAGGTTCAGTTTCCACATCAGTCCTTCCAATGAACACTCTTGACTGATTTCCTTTAGGATGGACTGGTTGGATCTCCTTGCAGTCCAAAGAAATTTAAAGAGTATTCTCCAACACCACACTTCAAAAGCATCAATTCTTTGGTGTTCAGCTTTCTTTATAGCCCAGCTCTCACATCCGTACATGACTACTGGAAAAACTATAGCTTTGACTAGACAGACCTTTGGTAACAAGGTAATGTCTCTGCTTTTTAATATGCTGTCTAGCTTGGTCACATCTTTTCTTCCAAGGAGCGAGAGTCCTTTAATTTCATGCCTGCAGTCACCATCTGCAGTGATTTTGGAACTGAAGAAAATAAAGTCTGTCACTGCTTCCACTGTTTGCCCATCTATTTGCCATGAAGTAATGGGACCAGATGCCATGATCTTAGTTTTCTGAATGTTGAGCTTTAAGTCAACTTTTTTACTCTCCTCTTTCACTGTCATTAAGAGTCTCTTTAGTTTTTCTTTGCTTTCTTGCATAACAGTGGTGTCATCTGCATATCTGAGGTTATCGGTATTTCTCTCAAATCAAACACAAACTTGATTCCAGCTTGTGCTTCTTACAGCCCAGCGTTTCTCCTGAGGTACTCTGTACATAAGTTAAATAAGCAGGGTGACAATGTACAGATTGACGTGCTCTTTTCCCAATAAAGAACCAGTCTGTTGTTCCATGTTCAGTTCTAACTGTTGCTTCCTGACCTGCACACAAATTTCTCAACAAGCAGGTCAGGTGGTTTGGTACTCCCATCTCTTTAAGAATTTTCCACAGTTTGTTGTGATCCACATAGTCAAAGGCTTTGGCATCATCAGTAAAACAGAAGTAGATGTTTCTCTGGAACTTTCTTGCTTTTTGATGATTCAGGGGATGTTGGCAACTTGATATCTGGTTTCTTTTCCTTTTCTAAAAGCAGCTTGAACATCTGGAAGTTCACAGTTCAGTTATTGCTGAAGTCTGGCTTGGAGAATTTTGAGCATTACTTTGCTAGCGTATGAGATGAGTGCAATTGTTCAGTAGTTTGAACATTCTTTGGCATTGCCTTTCTTTCATATTGGAATGAAAAATGACCTTTTCTAGTCCTGTGGCCACTGCTGAATTTTCCAAATTTGCTGGCATATTGAGTGCAGCACTTTCACAGCAGCATTTTTTAGGATTTGAAATAGCTCAACTGGAATTCCATTACCTCCAGTAGCTTTGTTAGTAGTGATGCTTCCTAAGGCCTACTTGTCTTTGCATTCCAGGAAGTCTGGCACTAGTTGAGTTATCATACCCTCATGATTATCTGGGTAGTGAACTTATTATTATTATTGTTATTTTTTTGGTAGTTCTTCTGTGTATTGTTTCCATGTCTTCATGATATCTTCTACTTCTGTTAGGTCCATACCATTTTTCTCCCCTATTGTGCCCATCTTTGCCCATGACCATTGGGCATAAACTATTGCCCATGAACTATTCCCTTGGTATCTCTAATTTTCATGAAAAGATCTCTAGTCTTTTCCATTCAATTATTTTCCTCTATTTCTTTGCATTGATCAATGAGGAAGACTTTCTTATCTCTACTTGCTATTCTTTGGAACTCTGCATTCAAATGGATATATCTTTCATTTTCTCCTTTGCCTTTCACTTCTCTTCTTTCACAACAATTTGTAAGGTCTCCTCAGACAACCATTTTGCCTTTTTGCATTTCTTTTTCTTGGGGCTGTTCTTATCCTTGCCTCACGTACAATGTCACAAACCTCTGTCCATAGTTCTTCAGGCACTCTGTTTATCAGATCTAATCCCTTGAATCTATTTGTCACTTCCACTGTATAATTGAATGGGATATGAAATAGGTCACACCTGAATAGTCTAGTGGTTTTCCCTACTTTCTTCAATTTAAGTCTGAATCTGGCAATAGGAATTTCATGCCCTGAGCCATAGTCAGCTCCTGGTCTTGTTTTTTGCTGACTGTATAGAGCTTCTCCATCTTTGACTCTACACATGGACATCACCAAATGGTCAATACAGAAATCAGATTGATTATATTCTTTGCAACCAAAGATGCATTCACTTGAGACCTGTAAACAGAAAAGAGTTTGTGTCTTTTGGTTCTTCATCTTCTGAAAGAGGTATGATGGGTATTCTGGAACTTGGGTGTTCATTTCACAGGTAACTGCTGTCTGGAGCTGTAGGGCAGGAGTTATAGCAATGCTATTAGAGTTTCTTCTGGCTCTTTCTTGCTGCATATAATCTAAGTCTTGTTCTCTGGTCTACATCTTTAAATTAAATACCTATCTTAAACTTGCAAGAACCAATTTTTCTCTCTGCAGCTAAGAGTTTAGGCAGCAATTAAGACAGAGTTCACAGTAAATGTGATGAGGAATTGGTGGTTTTCTAACTTGAATGGGTTTAGAGGCAGTGAAGTTAGGATTAGAAGAGGAAACATTGTGTCAAAATACATTGTTAAAATTGGTTTTGAAGTCACCTGGAAAGATGAGTGGAGAGAAGAAAAATCTTTTAAAGAGAAAGTAGATACTATTATAGGGCAGTTTAGATGTCATAAAATATTCAATATTATGGAGTGGTTGATTCCTTCTTACTGGAAAAAGATAGTGAAATGAGAGTTTAAAGATTTTAATTCATAAGTTCAAATCTTTGTCAAATGGTCAGTAAGCTTTTATGACTCCTTTAAATGTAACTTAAATCTTGTAGTTGCATATATGAAATTAGTAAAAATTTAGGTTTAAAATTCCCATTATTGCCAAGCAAAGATAAATCTTAGGTTTAAAATGCGGGAAACTTGGGAGAATTGGAGTAGCTCCAAAAAGTAAAAACAAATCTCACTGAAACTTCATGCCAGTAAAGGCAATAAATTTTTCCACCTCTTGAAATATTAAGGCTGTCTTTTCCTTTTATTAAACTACACCTTAAATGCTTCCATGTAATATATTTTCTTCTGATAACTCTTCCCTTTCACTCTTAGGCTGCAAGATCTATTCCCAGAACCAGATTCCTATATGCTTTAGCATATCAGAAACTTAAGATTATACAGTAAGATAAATATGTAATATGGATATAATGCACAACATAATTATAGTAAACCTACTGTATGCTGTATATGCAGATGGTTAACAGAGTAAATCCTAAGAGTTCTCATCAAAAGGAAAATGTTTTTCTGTTTCTTTAGTTTTGTATCCATACGAGATGATGATATCTACTAAACTTATTGTGATAATAATTTGATGATGTATGTAAGTCAAATCACTATGATATACATCTTAAATTCATACAGTGCTGTATGTTATGTCTCAACAAATCTAGAAGATAAATAAATTTTTAAAAATCTAGAAGAAAAAGATTATATAATTGTTTCTGTTCAGTCCCTCAGTCATGTCCAAATCCTTGCAACCACATGGACTGCAGCATGCCAGGCTTCCCTGCCCTTCATCATCAGCCAGAGTTTGCTCAAACTTATGTCCACTGAGTCAGTGATGCTATCCAACCATTTCATCCTCTGTCGTCCCCTTCTCCTGCCTTCAGTGTTTCCCAGCCTCATGGTCTTTTCCAAGGAGTCAGTTCTTCACATTATGTGGCCAAAGTATTGGAGTTTCAGCTTCAGCATCAGCCCTTCCAATGGATATTCAGGACTGATTTCCTTTAGGATGGACTGGTTGGATCTCCTTGTAGTTCAAGGGACTCTCCAGAGTCTTCTCCAACACCACAGTTTGAAAGCATCAACTCTTAAGTGCTCAGCCTTTTTTGTTGTCTAGCTCTCACATCCATACATGACTACTGGAAAAACCATATCTTTGACTATACAGACCTTTGTATGCTAAGTAACATCTCTGCTTTTTAATACATTGTCTAGGTTTGTCCCTTATACAATAGATTATATTATAAGAGTTTTCAAATATTTATAAAATAAGAATTTAAGAATGTGTATGAAGATATATAGTTATTACATCAGATACATAAGGGAAGATATTTTTATATTGACTAACATATTTATATAGGTGAACTGAATAGAAATTTGTTTCAGTCAATATATTAACTGAAACAGCTGTAAATGACTGTAACTGTAGTTTGCTTTTGATTAGTGGCCTTATAACCTGGATTCAGTGATGTCTATTTAAATAGTTGAGATGCCAGAAATTCCTTGGTTTTATATAGAGTAAATTAGCAAAATATATATGCATATAGCATAAATAATATAAAGGGGAGTCCTGCCAAGGTCAGGTAACAATGTGTCAACTACAAAGAATAGTTGTCTTTAAAGACAGTATAGGCCTTAAAAATAGTGTGAGCAGCAGGGATGTTTTTACAGGGACTAATTGAAATTATATGTTTTAGCAACCCAAAATGTTGATTAGATCTTTTACTCTTATTTTGATCTATATAACAGAAAAAAAAAAAAACTGTACATTTAGCTAAAGAAGACCTAATATGTGTCATAAGGAGAGAATTCATGTGCCCTCACTAAATTCTAATATTTGAATCTTTTACAATAATCATGACTCCACTAGCATCTTGTCATGTTGTACAAGAAGTACCTGTGTGAGGAAATGGAGCCCATGAAAGCACTTAGACAACCCTCAACATTTCATAAAAATATGATTAATATGATAAAACATTACCAGATCCATTTAACTGTTCTCCGTTTCCCCTTAAATTAGCTATTGCCACTGATGTCTAAATTTTGCTTCTCTCAAAGGCTTTACTATGATTAATAACACCTTCTCTATTGGCTCCTGATTATTTGTTAGTGAATCACCAGGTATTTATTTCACTAATTTGCCAAATGTGGCTCTAACTCTTTGATCATAAACTGAATGTGCCACCTACTTTTTCCTTCTCAATAAAATGGCAGCTAATGAATGCCAAGCTTTTAATTTCCAGCCACTTTCAATTTCCAGCTAATAAAATGCCAAGTTTTCAATTTGCTAAAAATGTATAAGCACCTCAGTAAGATATAGAATGTATTCCCCCCAAAATTATATGTTGTAGATATAATCTTCAATGTGATTTTATTTAGTTGTGGGACCACTAGGAAGTAGTTAAATTTAGATGATGTCTTGAAGGAAAGAGCCCTATAATGAAATTAGCATTGTTACCGGAAGAAGAACAGACCAGAGTTCTCTCTCTCTGCCAGTGAAGATACAGCGAGAAGGTGGCCATCTGCTAGCCAGATAGAGAGCTCTCACCAAAAATTGAGTATTTCAGCACTTTGATATTGGACTTTCCAATCTCCAGAAGTAGGAGGAAAGTCTGTTGTTTAAGACTCCCAGTCTACATATTTTGCTGCAATTGGCTGGATAGACTAAGAAATTCAAATGACCTTTTTTATTTTCACAATGAAAATCCTAAGGGTCTTTAATAATGTAATTTAAGACTTACTCCTATGGGAAACATTGCTCAGTCTCAGATATTGGATGGAAAAAAGTGGTGAAGGAAATATTAAAGTTGTGCTTTTAGTTTCTCCACCTTGTTAAAATTTATAGTATGTGTTTCTCTTAGTTACAGAAGTTGCATAAGTAGAATTTGAGAAATATAGGAAAGTATAGAGGCAGATATTCCATAATAAATATTTTCTATATTGTGTTAGTTTATTTCCTTAAATTGATTATTCAGTTCAGTTCAGTTCAGTTCAGTCGCTCAGTCGTGTCCGACTCTGTGATTCCATGAATGGCAGCACACCAGGCCTCCCTGTCCATAACCATCTCCCGGAGATCACTCAAACTCACGTCCATCGCGTCGGTGATGCCATCCAGCCATCTCATCCTCTGTCATCCCCTTCTCCTCCTGCCCCCAATTACTCCCAGCATCAGAGTCTTTTCCAATGAGTCAACTCTTCACATAAGGTGGCCAAAGTACTGAAGTTTCAGCTTTAGAATCATTCCTTCCAAAGAACACGCAGGACTGATCTCCCTTAGAATGGGCTGATTGGATCTCCTTCCAGTCCAAGGGACTCTCAAGAGTCTTCTCCAACACCGCAGTTCAAAAGCATTAAATCCATATGTAATATAAAATGATATATACACATTATATGTGCATGTGAGGTTTGTATTATATATATATTCTTTTATAACAATAGTTTCATATATGTTTTACATTTGTTATTTTTTTTGGGGGGTGGGGGCAAGGAGGGCATGGCAACTCACTCCAGTATTCTTGCCTGGAGAATCCTACAGACAGAGGAGCCTGGTGGGCTATATAGTCCATAGGGTTACAAACATTCAGATGTGACTGAAGCGACTTAGCATGCACTCACTTCATTTTTTAGCTTGAAACTTTCAAATAACTATTATATATTCTTTGAAACCAATTTTTTAGTAAATGCACTATGTCATGTCACCATATCGATAAATAATAATTTATTTAACAAATCTGAGTTAGAGAAGTCATTAAGTTTACCTGGATGTGAGTACTTGTTTAACAGATGTAATATGAAAAGTTACACTTCAGCAGTATTTTTCAACACATGGTTGAAATTTACTGAAATTTCAGGCCTTATTTATGTGAAATATGTATAATTTTCACTGTACTCATTTTTGTGAGTTGGCATACATTAAATTGAATATATTTAGTGTAGAGTACATGCTCAGTAGCTCAGTTGGTCTGACTCTTTGTGACCCCATGGACTGTAGCCCACCAGGCCTCTCTGTCCATAGGTTTCCCAGCAGGAATACTGGAATGAGTTGCCATTTCCCTCTCGTTAGGATCTACAAAACCCAGGGATTGAACCCCTGTCTTTTGCATGGGCAGATGGATATTTTACCACTGAGCCACCTAGGAAATCCCCATATAGTGAAGAGGAGTCTTCAGACAGATTATTCTTTATGTATTTAAGGATACATGTTGTTCTATTTCTTCTAAAACACAGTGCTTTCCATATATATGGAATTTAGAAAGATGGCAATGACGACCCTGTATGCAAGACAGGAAAAAAGACACGGCTGTGTATAACGGACTTTTGGACTCAGAGGGAGAGGGAGAGGGCGGGATGATTTGGGAGAATGGCATTCTATCATGTATACTATCATGTAAGAATTGAATCGCCAGTCTATGTCTGACGCAGGATACACCATGCTTGGGGCTGGTGCATGGGGATCACCCACAGAGATGTTATGGGGAGGGAGGTGGGAGGGGGTTTCATGTTTGGGAACACATGTAAGAATTAAAGATTTTAAAATTTAATAAAAAAAAAAAGAAAAAAAATAAAAAAATAAAAAGCAAAGCAACAATAATAATAACATAAATTATTAAATAAAATTAACAAAGTTAAATAAAATAAAATTAAACTAAATAAAAATAGTAAAAAAAAAAATAAAAAAATAAAACACAGTGCTTTCATGCAGAATTTCCTTGTTTGTATTGTGCTTTACTTTCTAGACTTATTTCTTCATTTCTTTTTAACATGATGTATTTCCTTGATACTTTTGTTATTGTGTAAAATGTATTCCTAGTTGCCTTTCTATTCATTTTTATCTTGCTTATGGTAAATGTAGTAAGCTACATCCAGAGTTATGAAGATAATGATCATTATGGTGACAACAGCAATATCAGTGTAATTCTGATTCTTTATATCTTGCTGTTATCCAGATTTCCCCCTGAACACATTGTAGATTCCTTTTCATAGTTGTGTGATTTAGGAATTGATAAGGAGGTTGCAGTAAAGAAAAAACAAAAGTTGAGTGGGACTGAGTGCTACTATCCAGTGCCTAATGGCATTGCCTTTTTCCTTCTCATTTTTTTATTTGTTTCTAGCTATTCTGAATAATTGAGAACTGACCACTAAAACTAAGGAAGCTTGTGTATTTATTTTCTACTTTTGCACATTTTTACATGTTATTGTAGTTCTAATTTTTCAAAACAGATTGATAAGCAGCTTTTGTCTCTAAAACTATTCTATTTTATTGCTGTATTTTTAATTAGAAGTAAGTTTTATACATCTGTTTTTTGTTCTTGTTTAGTTGCTAAGTTGTGTCCAACTCTTTTGTGACCTCATGGACTGTAGCTCACCAGGTTCCTCTGTCTGTTGGATTTCCCAAGCAAGAATGCTGGAGTGGGTTGCCACCTCCTTCTCTAGGGGATCTTCCTGCGTTCATGTGACTGAATCCATGTCTCTTGCATTGGCAGGTGGATTCTTTACTATTATGCCACAAGGGAAGCCCTTCTATATATCTATCAGTTCAGTTCAGTTCAGTTGCTTAGTCGTGTCCGACTCTTTGCGACCCCATGAATCTCAGCACGCCAGGCCTACCTGTCCATCACCAACTCCCAGAGTTCACTCAAACTCACATCCATCAAGTCGGTGATGCCATCTAGCCGTCCCATCCTCTGTTGTTCCCTTCTTCTCCTGCCCTCAATCCCTCCCAACATCAGAGTCTTTTCCAATGAGTCAACTCTTCACATGAGGTGACCAAAGTACTGGAGTTTCAGCTTTAGCATCATTCCTTCCAAAGAACATCCAGGGCTGATCTCCTTCAGAATGGACTGTTTGGATTTCCTTGCAGTCCAAGGGACTCTCAAGAGTCTTCTCCAACACCACAGTTCAAAAGCATCAATTCTTCAGTGCTCAGCTTTCTTCACAGTCCAACTCTCACATCCATACATGACCACAGGAAAAACCATAGCTTTGACTAGATGGACCTTTGTTGGCAAAGTAATGTCTCTGCTTTCAATATGCTATCTAGGTTAGTCATTACTTTCCTTCCATAACTTTTAATTTCATGGCTACAGTCACCATCTGCAGTGATTTTGGAGCCCCCAAAAATAAAGTCTGACACTGTTTCCATGTTTCCCCTTCTATTTCCAATGAAGTGATGGGACCAGATGCCATGATCTTTGTTATATATCTATAGTCATCACCAATTTTTAATATTTTGCATTCTCACACCTCTTTATACTTTTTGTTCATCAATCTTAATAGAGGTTTATTATTGTTGAATTTTTTATAATACCTTTATTTTGTGTTTCAGTTTAGAATTTTTAGGCTTGTCTTTATCATTTCTTAATTTCCTTTCTTTAAGTTTGCTCTGCAGTTATTTTTCTGAATTTTTAAGTTGCATCCTGAGACCATCACTCTAGGTGCATTATTAATGGGAGAGTCAATTTGAGTTAATTTTTAATTTGAGAATGAGTACTATTTTACCAAGTTAATTTTGATTTTCTTTTGGTACCTTTTCTCATAATCTTTCTCCTTATATTCTTCAAAGTTCAGCAATGGATTTAATTGATGTTAGATTTAATAAAATGTTAGTTGCTCAGTTGTGTCCCACGCTTTGTGACCCCATGGACTGTAGCCTGCCAAGGTCCCTCTGTCTGTGGAATTCTCTAGGCAAGAATACTGGACTGGGTATCCATTCTCTTTGCCAGGGGATCTTCCTGATCCAGAGATCGAACCTGGGTTTCCTGCACTGCAGGCAGATTCTTTACCATCCGAGCC
This sequence comes from Capricornis sumatraensis, assembly GCF_032405125.1. Classification (NCBI taxonomy): domain Eukaryota; kingdom Metazoa; phylum Chordata; class Mammalia; order Artiodactyla; family Bovidae; genus Capricornis; species Capricornis sumatraensis. Next base: position 126,668,886 of record NC_091071.1, read on the forward strand.
ACCAGGGAAGTCCATTGATTTAATAGAATAAGACTTTTAGGTGATTAGTAGCAAATGCAATTGATTTTTAAGTCTATTTGGCTTACATGTTTGTAAGCCTTAATTTATAATTTAACCCATTTCAATTATGCTTCTACCATTACAACTCAGCCAGTATGCTCATGTATAATGGGTAAGTTATTTTCTTAACAGAATATTAAAACTCCATTTCCATTTCTTAAAACATTTACTCCATTGGTTTCCATCTATCACAATTTTTGTTTTTGTTGTATGGAACTATCCTCTCCTTTTTCACCCTCCTTCTGCCTCTTCTATGTTTATGTGTAATTGCTCTTTGGTAGTTGATCTCAGACCTTTATTCACTTCTTGCTGTGCATATTTTAAATTTAGTTTACCTATTGATAAGGCTCAAAATAGATCTGTAAACGAATCTGCAATTTGTTCTTGCTGACAGGTCTTATCTTCTGAACTGCAGACTCTTCAAGCTGATCCTTCCCTTAACATTGCCCTTTGGTTGCCTGCAGTATTACTGCCTGTTACAGGTAAGTTACTATTTTTCTTATTTTCCCTAAATAACTCTTGCATACATTATTTATTATTGATGTTTAGCCAGTTTGCCACAGTGTATTTTGGTTTTGTTATTCATGTTCCTTTCTCCACCCCATCCCCCCAAATCCCTGCCTCTTGTCCATATATTCTGGCATTGAATCAATTATTTCAGGAAAACTTCTTTCAGTTATTAAGTAATTGGCTTCAAAGCCATGTGTAAAATTATGTAACTTTACTCAAAGTTGCTTAAGTAACCTATGTAATTGCTTAATGGGAAAATCTCAAATTATTTGCTCTGATATTTTCAGGGCAGGGATTTATGCCCATATTTAAAAAGCACATGGGCGATTATGGTAGAACTTCTGGAATGTCCATGTCACAGTTTCTGTTGGTGGAGACTTCCAGAAAACTATGAGAGTGATGATCCTCATTCCAAAGTAAATTGTTATACATGGATAAAACAGTGTTAGAACTCAGTGCTGGAGTATTAAATGTTATATTCTACTCATTTTAAAGCTGAACTGGTTCCTGAGATTAGACTTTCAATCAAATTTCCACAATATAATCACAGACATTTTACAAGAGTGTCGTTTGACTAATCCATTAGCCGTGTACAAATTAACACAATTGTTTATAAGGTATTAAATACATTACAAAGCCTAACATGTTTGTTATGCTCCATATCATAGCACCTGTTAAACAGCCCACCACAGCTGTACTTTCTGCAGATTACAGGCCATTAGGCAAGTTGCACAGTACCTTTATTTTATAACCTAATTTCTTTTCTTTTGGATGAGACTTTCTGGATCATAAAATGAGAATTTTTTCATACCTCTTCACTGATTGAGATGAGGAGAGTGATTTAAATTATTAGAATGCTCAGGTACAACTTGCAGATGCTGTGGTAAAATGCAGTAGTAAAATATTTTGTTAACTTTTAATCTGATTTAAGATTTTTTCTGTCCTTTGAAGCTAGATATCTTTAGATTCATCATGATATTTGTGGGATAATTTTTGAAGAAAAGTTGAGAGTAAAACTATAGAGTAAGGAAACATAAAGACCCTTATTAAAAGACTTTTTCAGAGTCCAGACAGTTGCCAAATGGAAGAAACATCTGGCATCTATTTTATTCCCTCATTAATTTTTTAAGCACTTACAGGTTGTCTAAATCATCAAAACCCTTTGTGTATGCAGGCACATACATAGGAAATCACCCCTTAGAGTAATAAAGAATATAAAATAGATGAGGCAATTTATTCACTTATTCAAGATTCAGTATTTCAGAGCATTAGGTATTCTTATAGGTACTGGCAATAAAACAATGAGAAAATCTAACTTCCTAACTTGGGCCTTGGTCTCATGGAGCTTACAGTTACTTGGGGAAGGCAGAATTTAATTAAATGTACCAGAAAAAAAAAAAAAAACAACTAATAAAAGCAGTAATGCTTCACACACACACACACAAATCTAGTATTATAAGCAGATAATATTGGAGAAGAGTATGTGGAGGAAAGAGAAAATATTAAGAGTATTCTGGGGAAAGAATGATACACAGTTACAGTAATTCTCTTGAAAGGACTGTACAGAAAACATTAGGAACATTGAAAGCATGCTAGTATGGCTGGAATACAGAACCAAGGGGAAAGATTGCAATGGCTTAGTCACCCCCATCTCATCCCTACACCTCATCTCAGAGCACTGAGCTCATCTCCCTGTGTTATACAGAAGCTTCCAACTAGCTATGGTAGCATATATATTAATATGTCAGTACTACTCTGTCACTTTTTCCCATCTTTTCCTTCCCATGCTACATCCATAGTCCATTCTCTATGTCTGTATCTGCATTTCTGCTTTGCAAATAGGTACATTGTACCATTTTTCTAGATTCTGTATATATACCTTGATATATGATACTTGTTTTCCCCTTTCTGACTTACTTCACTTTCTATGACAGACTCTAAGTTCATTCACTTCACTAGAACTGACTCAGTTTCATTGCTTTTTATGGTTGAGTAATATTCCATTGTATATAAGTACAAAGACTTCTTTATCCATTCATCTGTCAGTGAACATATAGGTTGCTTTCATTTCCTGGATATTATAAATAGTGCTGCAATGAAAACTGGGGTAGTATGTTTTTGAATTATGGTTTCTCAGGGTGTATGTCCAGGAGTGGGATTGCTGAGTCATATAGCAGTTTTATTCTTAGTTTATTAAGGAATCTCCATATTGTTCTCCATAGTGACTGTATCAATTTACATTCCCAACAACAGTGCAAGAGGGTTGCCTTTTCTCCACATCTTCTCCAGCACTTATTGTTTATAGATTTTTTTTGATGATGGCCATTCTGATGGATATGAAGTGAGACCTCATTCTAGTTTTGATTTGCATTTCTCTAATAATGAGCAATGTTGAGCATTTTTTCATGTGTTTGCTGGACATCTATATGTCTTCTTTGGAGAAATGTCTGTTTAGGTCTTCCACTCTTTTTTTTTTTTTTTTTTTTTTTTTTTTTTTTTTATGTAACCTGCACATAGAACCCTTCTTCAAAAAAAAAAACAACAAAGACCCATTGGAAAATGGTACTATAAGAGTGAAAACCATTTAAATTATCAGAGAACATTTACAACAATACTATACCATTCAAAGTATTATGAGGTGTCAGTAATTGACAACTGTGTTCCTTGACTGGGTTGGTAACTAGTAGGTTGACAAAGGAGAGTGGCAGAAGGTGATCAAGATATCATCTATCATCTTTGTTAATGGTAAAGCCATAGGGATGCTCATGATTATCTCTGGCCAAATGGCTTAGGAAAACTATACTCAAAAGTGAGTAATGATAATTACTGTGCTAAAGGCAAAGTTACATATCACCAAGGAGATAGGAGGTTGAATAGACTGTAAAAGCTAAACTAGTAAATTAGCAACAATATATGCTCTCTACAGACAGTCGTATACCAAAAAAAGAAGAAATAGGGAGTGGTTCAGTCATGTTTGCTTGCTGTTTCTCTTTCAAAGATGAGATATTCCTCGTTCCTTAAAGTTCACTGGTGGAGAGATGATTGCTACTAAAATGGAGCACTCTTGACATAAAAAAAAAGCAAATAAATAGAAATTTAAGGCTGTATTTAATATTTTGTCTTTTGAAACTGCTCTTAACTATTAACTCGAGTCTAGCTCTTTCTCTTTGTAAAGGAGTTCAGCAGTTTCTTAAGGAAGTCTTTGCCAGCTTCCCTAAAGTCAGCTCTAACAACAATGAAACTTTCTTTGGATGTCATAATAGGCACGAGCAATATAATTTTTGCATTCAGAAGCTAAGAAGTGGCTCTAAAGAATAATTCAATAGACTTCAAGCAGTTTATAATGTAAGTATGAGATATTATTCACATTCAATTTTTTCCCAAATCATTTTTTTTTTCCAAATCATACCCAATCTGTGTAGTACAGTTCATCCAAAGTTCTAGAATGAGACTAAAAGGCAACATAAAAATTCCAATAATAAAGTACCAATAAATATGAAGATAACCAAAATCTAATTCTTTACAAAATTTCCAGGGGAAGATTAAAACTGAAAAGATAAAATCCTTTTATAGGTTCAAAGATGAAAGAAATTATGTTGAAAATAAAGCTTTTTTTTTTGTGATGTTCTAAACTCCAATACTTTGGCCACCTGATGGGAAGAGCTGACTCATTTGAAAAGACCCTGATGCTGGGAAAGATTTAAGGTGGGAGGAGAAGGGTACAAGAGAGGATGAGATGGTTGGATGGGATCACCTGCTTAATGGACATGAATTTGGGTAGACCATGGGAGTTGGTGATGAACAGGGAAGCCTGGCATGCTGCAGTCCATGGGGTTGCAGTGAGTCAGACACAACGGAGCAACTGAACTGAACTGAAAGTACATATTTCTAAATTCTTTTTTGTTTTATTTACAGTTTCTTTTGTTATATGAAACCTTTTAAATTTAATTAGGCCTCATTTATTTATTTTTGTTTTTATCTCCATGACTTTAGGAGTCAGATCTAAAAAGATACTGCTGTAATTTATGTCAGAGAGTCTTCTGTCTATGTTTTCATTTAGGAATTTTATAATAAACAGTCTTAAGTTTAGGTCTTATTTTAAGTTTATTTGAGTGTATGGTGTTAGAGAATATTCTAATTTCCTTTTTCTACATGTAATTGTCCAGTTTTTCCAGTAACACTTATTGAAGAGATTGTCTTTTCTCCATTGTATATTCTTGGCTCCTTTGTCATACATTAAGTGACCACAAGTGTGTGGGTTTACTTCTGAGGTTTCTCTCCTGTTCCATTAATCTCTAGGTCTGTTTTTGTGCCAGTATGATACTAATTTGACGACTGTAGCTTTGTAGTATAGTCTGAAGTCAGGGAGTCTGATTCCACCAGTTTCACTTTACTTTGTTAAGATTGCTTTGACTCACTCTAATCTTTTGTATTTCCATACAAATTTTAATTTTTTGTTATTGTTCTATGAAAAATGCCATTAGTGATTTGATAGGGATTCCATTGAATCTGTAGATTGCCTTGGGTATTATAGTGATTTTTACAATATAGACTGTAAAAATCAAAAATATGATTTATCTTTCTATCTGTGTTATCTTTGAACATGTACCATGTTAATACCATGTTAATACTATATCTGTATTAACTTTGATTTCTTTCACCAGCATCTTATAGCTTGCAGAGTACAGGACTTTTGCCTCCTTAGGGAGATTTATGCCTAGGCATTTTATTTATTTATTTATTTTTTTATTCATTTGGAAATAGGATTGTTTCCCTAGTTTCCCTTTTTATCTTTCACTGTTAGTATATAGAAATGCAAATCAATAGTAAGATCCAAAGAACTGAAAATGTCACTAATTTCTTATTATGTTGTTTTATCAAGAATTATGTCTAGATGGAATTGGGTGTGCCTTAAATACAGAAACACAATAAATGAGGAGAAGGCTTGAATAGACACAAACACAAAGAACTGAAATTGTCACTAATTTCTTATTATATTGTTTTATCAAGAATTATGTCTGGATGGAATTGGGTATGACAAATTCAGAAACACAATAAATGAGGAGAAGGCTTGAATAGACACAAACATAGATATCTTAAAAATTTATGAATTCTCAATGAGATGTACATCAATTAAGCAGGTAAGTAGTCATCATGGACATGTAGACTAAAGCCAATTTTTAAGATTTCCCACTCTTAAAAGTCTCAAAGAATTCAAAGAACAAATACAATTTTTAAAAGATAAGTCCCCCTAGGCAACTAATTTTATTTTTCTTAGTGCTATTCTTTAGCTTGCATGCTAAGTTGCTTTAGCCATCTCTGACTCTTTGTGATGTGATCCTGTGGATCATTGTCTGTCAGGTTCTTCTCATGGGTTCTCCAGGCAAGAATATTAGAGTGTGTTGCCATGCTCTCTTCCAGGATATCTTCCCCACCCAGGAACTGAATCCATGTCTCTTACATCTTGTGCATTGGCAAGACGGTTCTTTACCATTAGCACCACCTGAGAAACTCATACTTTAACTTACAATGCACATAACTCCAGGCAAATTTATTTTTTCAAAACTGTATTTAACATTGTTAAATGCCATACCAAAGATTCAATGAAGCCTGGATAATAATACAATGCTGATATACCAGTCTCAACACAATGAAATAACCAACCTCTGACAAGATGCTTCTGTTGATGTTTCTAAGTCTTGAGACTGAGACTTTATTGGAGACCAATATTTCTGCCACACACTATGACATTGCTTTTTTAAGCATTGTCCTTGAGAACTTTCATAGAACATAAAAATAAAATAAAAACTAAATGAGCAAATCATGAAACAATAACAATGAAAATAATTTATGCTTGTTAAGTAATTGTTTACTAGTTTTAAAATAACTCATGTTATAAAGGTAAATCAAATAGCTTTATGACAGTTTTCAAATAAAGCTGTGCTACTTCTCTTAGAAAATATTTATCCACCCTGTCTCTACCTTCTGTAGACAGAGAGTGAATAACTATTATGCATAAGAAAACCCAAGTGTTAACTGATTTGGAAGTGAGTTGAATTCTATGTGTTAAGAGTATGTACCATCCATATGATGTGATGAGAATGACAAATTACCTATAGTCTTCTCAGAATAACCATTGCCGAATCATGACTGCAGCTTCAGACCATTAAGGATTAAGTGACATTTTGCAACATACCTGATCAGTAGTTCTCAAAACTTTCAAGGTCATCAAAAACAAATATCTGAGGAACTGGCATAATCTAGAGGAGGCTGAGGAGATATGATGATGAAATAAAATGTGAAATACTAGCTGAGATCCTGAGACAGAAAAAAGTACATTTGGTAAAAACTAAAAAGAAAACAAAATATGTACTTTGGTTAATAATAATATCAATATTGATTTATTAGTTGGTATATATGCAGCAAATGAATGTAAAATATTAGTAATAAGGAAAACTACATTTGGGGTAGATGGGAACTTTATCTCTGCACCTTTTCTGTAAATCTAGATCTATTCTAATATAAACATTTCTGTAAAATTTGTATAGTTATTTGAATCGTTTGATTTGTATTCTAGATATATGCTCAAAGGAACTTGGATATAGTTCACCAAATGGAATTCTTTTGTAAGAGTAATCCTAGAAATAGCATAGTAAGCTTATGCTAATTGCCACTTTGTTGTTATATCTGTCCCCTTTAAAGCAGTTCATATGGCTCCTTGAGTTATAATTAAATCTATTAGTCACTTTTGGTTCTTACAGTTTTTTACAGATGTTTTTCTTACACAAGTTGATATAAACAGTATGAAATTAGACTATTAAAATATTTAAGAAAACTATCCTTTGTTTATCATTACTGTATTTAGATTGTTTTGGGGTACCTTGTCCTCCTTGGCAGTCATTCCAGTTCTTAATATATAGAACTCTACTAGCTTTGAAAGCACCAAAATCTAATTAAGAAGAAAGTAACATTATGAGCTTGATATTTCTTCAAGTTATGGATAAAAATAGTAACAAAAAGCATTTTCAAAGGTTGGTGAAAATGTCCCTTCCAAAACTCCATATGAACCTAAAGATATATCTCACATGTATTATAATTCTGTTCACTGTTCTCTAAACATTCTCAGTACTTTATGGGTAACTCTTTAAATAGCTTTATTGAAGTTTAATTGAAATACAATAAATTGAATATGTTTAAAGCATACAATTGAATATGTTTTAATGTGTGTGTGGGTTTGTAGAACCATCATGTCACCACAATCATGACAGTGAACACACCCATAACACCAAAAGTATCCTGGTGCCACTTTGTAATACCTCCTGCCCTTCATGCAATTTCTTTTCCCTAGGCAAACAATCACTGATCTTCTTTATGTCACTATAAATTTGATTCCATTGTCATTAGTATTTCATAGAAATTGATTAATATATCCTTCATCTGTCAGTGGCTGCTTAGATTATTTCCATGTCTTAACTATTATGAATAGTGCTGCAGTGAACATGGGAATGTAGATATCTCTTCAAGGTAGTGATTTCATTTCCTTTGGATATATATCCAGAAGTGAGACTGCTCTATCATATAGTAGTTCTATATATATACATATATTTGAAAAACTTCCATCCTGTCTTCCATAGTGATTTTACCAATTTACATTTACCACCAACAATACACAAAAGTTCCCTTTTCTTTATATCCATACCAACACTGTTACCTCTTGCCTTTTTGATAATAGCCGTTCTAATAGGTGTGCAATTTTTTTGACTTGTATTTCCCTGATAATTAGTGATAGTGAACAATTTTCCATATATCTGTTGACCATTTGCATGTCTTTTCTGGAAAAATATCTATTCAAGACCTTTGTCTGTTTTAATTGGATTGTTTGTGCTTTTGCTTTTAAGTTGTATGAGTTTCTTATGATTTTTTATGGGTATTATATATATATATATATATATATATATATATATATAAATGCAGTATTATTCAGCCATGAGAAAGAAGGAAATCCTGTCATTTGTAACAACATGAATTGACCGTGATGGAATTATGCTAAGTGAAATAAGTTAGACAGAGAAAGACAGGGGCTTCCCAGGTGACTCTGTGGTAAAGAATCTACCTCCCAATGCAAGAGATGTAGGAGATGTGGGTTAGATCCCTGGGTCAGGAAGATCCCCTGGAGGAAGAAATGGCAACCCACTCTAGTATTCTTACCTGAAAAATCCCATGGACAGAGAAGCCTGGTGGGCTACAGTCCATTGGGTTGCAAAGAGTGGAATAAAATTGAGAATACACACACACAGAGAAAGGCAAATACTGTATGATCTCATTTATATGTGGAATTAAAAAAAAAAACAAACAAACTCACTTTCAAAAAAAAGAATAGATTAATATAGTATATTACATTTTTGATCTGGCTTATTCATGCATCATAATTATTTTGAAATTTATCCATTTTGTTTTGTATGTCAATAGTCTGCTCCTTTTTTTTCTGAGTAGCATTCTTTTGTGGGCTTCCCAGGTGGTGCTAATAGTAAAGAACCCACTTTCCAATGCAGGAGACATAACAGACATGGATTAGATCCCTGGGTCAGGAAGATCCCCTGGAGGATGGCATGGTAACCCACTCCAGTATTCTTCCCTGGAGAATCCCATGGACAGAGGAGCCTGGCAGACTATAGTCCATTGGGTTGCAAAGAGTCAGACACGATTGAAGCCACTCAGCAAGCATGCATCCAGTATTTCATTGCATGAGTATATTAAATTTGTTTCTCCATTCATTTGTCAGTGGATGTTCCCAGTTTGGGGTAAATAATTTGATATAAATACTCATATACGTTTCTGTATTACTGTATATTCCTTTTTAATGAATGGAATGACTAGATTTTAGAGTAAGCATATGTTTAACTTTTCAGAAACTGCCAAATCATTTTGCAAAAGTGATTGCATCTTTTTACTCTCAACTGAAGTATTTATCTCTTAATTAACTTATGTAGGTTATATAAATCCATAAGTAATAATATAAATACAGAGTAATTATAAAAAGAAGGTGTGTCATGTTTGTACCTACTTTGTATACCCTTGAAATTGGCACTTTGATTTCTCATTATAAATTTCTAGCTTTATAATTTTCTAGGCTTACTCAAATAGCTTCATGTAGTCACCTTAGCTTTCCCAAGCTCGGAGAACTATTTGTTTGAAGATCTAGTACATGAATGTTACAATTAATTGTACTACATTTTCATGGCATTTGTTAATCACATTAAGATAAATAATAGTTATAATTCTGAAGCAGGAGATAGACAGACTACCGGTTAGATATTTACAACTGGCCTCCTGTTTGTATTTCATCAGGTACAAAGAAGTACTCTTCAGGCTGGATACTTAAAACTGTTAGCATTTCTGAGACAAGATGTAGGTGGGCTCCAGTTAAGACATATAAAATCAGCCTCTTGTTTGCCCTGTTAACAAGAGAAACAGAGTAAATAGCCAGTGTTTGTCTCTTGTAAACATCTTAAGGTAATAGTCATGGTAATAGCCAAGGTAATAGTCATGGCAAAAACATGTGTGCATGCTAAATTCCTTTGGTCTTGTCTGACTTTAGGTCTCCAGGCTTCTCTGTCCTTGGGATTCTCCAGGCAAGTATACTGGAGGGGGTTGCTATTTTCCTTCTCTAAGGCATCTTCCTGACCCGGGAATTAAACCTGGGTCTCTTGCATTGCAGGCAGATTTTTTACCATGTGAGCTACCAGGGAAGCCAAAGAGAGGCAAAACTGTTTGAGTAAAGGATTAAGGGATATACATCCCCCTCTTTTGGGACAAGAGAGGCATTACACATGCATGGAAAAGCTCCTTGTGGATCAAAAATGAGGGGATAATGCCAGGTCGTAATAAGTGTTGCTCCTCCCAGAAGACTTCACTTCAAAATCCATCTTGGTTGAAGGGTGAGCATGCACCCAGGCAAGGTCCTAGGGTAGATCAGGCCTGGAAAAAGAAACCAAATATCTGGCCTGAAGGAAGACAAAGACCTGGAAGAAGTGACCTATATGAATGATTAACCACCTCTGATGTAATGCCCTTCCTCATTAAGGGGGATGTCCACACATTTCCTCTCCAGGTGAGCATCTCTGCCTTGCTTCTGTCTTAACTAAACAAACTGTTTCTCTCTGTGCTCTCCCACTTGTTGTGCTATATCTCTAATAATATACTTTGTACCTGTATTTGCAGTTCCCAGGGAAAAATAGGTTCTAGCCTCTAGCCCTTGCTGGTCTGGTTTCTAGGATTTCTTGTTCTCATCAGGTGGCCCAGGTTCAATTCCTGGGCAAGAATTAAGATATTGTTTTGCACCACTGTTCCAGGTTGCCTGGCAGAGATCAACTGTGAGGTCTATAAAAGTGCTTTTTGGCTTGAAATTTGCTTTCATATCTCATATTTCTCATATAATCACTAAATCTTCTATTTCAATCAAATTATTTGACATAGCAATTATTAGATATTAACCAGTAGAAGAAATGTATATATGCATTTCTTTTATATTAAATTCCCATAAGGTAAATGTGAGACAGAAATAATATAGTGAAAACTGTTCCAAAGACATTTGCCCTATTTCCTTATATCTACGCTTACTAAGTTAATAAAACTTAAATATTATCAAACTATGCCATATTTGGTTATATAGTACACTCCTTGGAAAAGAGCTCCAATTGTTTTGTTTTAATCTTTGGGCTGCATGTGGGATCTTAAGTTTTGTTAAATGGGAAGTTAGGCATGAGCAGTAAGGGATGGTCTAGCCAAACAAGATTCAAGCTGATCTCTAAATCTCACCCCACACACTCCCCAGTGTGGCCCAGGAGAGCTCACACATACCCTAAAAAATAACCACAGAAGTCTCCACCTCCAGCACAGGTGCAAATAGTCGATACAAACTAACCGCAGAGGCTTCTCCAAATACAGCACATGTGCCTTTGACGCATAGCTGGATCTTCAAGTTATCTTAGGCAGCTGGGAATCTATTAAGGGTTCAGAAATATTCTATACATACATACATTTGATTATAACAGATTGAATTATGGGAAAAGCATGACAATAGAGTCTGTTGTTATGTAACTAGCAACTGTTAATCAAAACTGTCAATACACGTCCGCCTAGATGAATATGTAAAAGCTCTGTCTTGCAAACCCTGTACCTCATTATTCTGGTTCCAGGGCCTCTCTTGGCTTGGCCCAACTCTCTCTTGAGGTGCTATTTCTGTTCTCTCTTCAATAAACATGTAAGGCCAGGCACAAGACCTCAGATTCTTCTTTATGTCTTTACCAAGAACTCAGGCCATCCCTTATCTCCCATAACAGTTCCCCAATCAGGGATGGAACTGCGCCACCTGCCTTGGCATGCAGAGTCAACCACTTGATCACCAGGGATGTCCCAAAGCTCCAATTTTGAACCAAAATTTATAATATTATTACAGTTTTGAAATTTTAATCTCAACATTTTTAAAAATAACTTAAGCAGTGATGTTTTTTCCCTAAATGATTTGGTGGAGATGGGTTATCACTATTGGGATAGAAAAACCCTACCCACACAAAGCTATAAAAGCACCTGGAATATTATTCTAGTAAATAGTATATAAACACAGCTCAAACTCTTCATGGGGTAACACCTTTTAAAATTCACACTATCAATTTAAAACTAAACCACCTATCATTTAACTAAAAGTACATTTTTCCATGCTTTGTATAAATCTTTTCAGCATGCATTATTGTTTTGCTTTTATTTGTTTTGTGTCATTGCAGGCTTTTTTTTTTTTTTTTTTGGTCTTTTGGTGTACAGTACTTTGAAAAGTTTGGACAAATGGACATGGAACAACAGACTGGTTCTAAATAGGAAAAGGAGTACATCAAGGCTGTATATTGTCACCCTGCTTATTTAACTTGTATGCAGAGTACTTCATTAGAAACGTGGGGCTGGAGGAAGCACATGCTAGAATCAAGATTGCCTGGAGAAATATCAAAAACTTCAGATACGCAGATGACACCACTCTTATGGCAGAAAGTAAAGAAGAACTAAAGAGCCTCCTGATGAGAGTGAAAGAGGAGAGTGAAAAAGTTGGCTTAAAGCTCAAAATTTAGAAAACGAAGAGCATGGCATCTGGTCCCATCACTTCATGGCTAATAGATGGGGAAACAGTGGAAACAGTGTCAGACTTTATTTATTTGGGCTCCAAAATCACTGCAGATGGTGATTGCAGCCATGAAATTAAGACACTTACTCCTTGGAAGGAAAGTTATGACCAACTTAGCATAAAAAAAAGCAAAGACATTACTTTGCCAACAAAAGTCAATCTAGTCAAGGCTATGGATTTTCCAGTGGTCAGGTATGGATATGAGAGTTGGACTATAAAGAAAGCTGAGCCCTGAAGAATTGATGCTTTTGAACTCTGGTGTTGGAGAAGACTCTTGAGAGTCCCTTGGACTTCAAGGAGATCCAACCAGTCCATCTTAAAGGAGATCAGTCCTGGGTGTTCATTAATACGACTGATGTGGAAACTGAAACTCCAATCCTCTGACCACCTGATGCAAAGAGCTGACTCATTTGAAAAGACCCTGATGCTGGGAAAGATTGAAGACAAGAGGAGAAGGGGACAACAGAGGATGAGATGGTTGGATGGCATCACCAACTCGATGGACATGGGTTTGGGTGGACTCTGGGAGTTGGTGTTGGACAGGGAGGCCTGGTGTGCTGTGGTTTATGGGGTCGCAAAGGGTCGAACATGACTGAGCAACTGAACTGAACTGAATAATTCTTGAGCAAATTTAACAAATATTTCCCTGAATCAAGGGTACCTTCTTTGTTCTTGGTTAAATATTTTCATTAGAAATTAGAATAAAATTAAAAACAAATAAAAATGAAAGTTTATGAATATTTATTTCAAATGATACTTAGCTTCAAATTATCGATTAAACTCTAGCAGAATAAGAACAATAAAATCACACTGGTGTAAATGTTGTGTTACTAATATCTGTGTTGAGATGTAAGGGAGCAAGTGTAGTTTATGTTTGAACATGCTCTGTCTCAAATCACCTAGGCCAACACAAGGTGTTCTTTGAAGTTTAATGTGATCAAAGTTTATGTCATGTTTTTCAATGAGTATAAAAATGCTTTAATGATTTTTGTGATAATTACACAGTATGTCAGCCAGGTTGTTTCCATTTTCCTTGCTATGAACTCTTACAGAAAAGAGCTAACTCAATAAAACATGTAAACACTTTACTCTGTTTGTTCATAGGCTTTCTTAACATTATTTTTACAGCCAGATAGTTCATTCTGCTAAAGAACAATCATTTTGTCAGTTACTATCATATCATTGTGGACTTCCTAATTTGATGACATAATCAAATAATATATTCTGCTCTGGCTATTTTATTTTAATTACTCTCCCTTTAATCATTTTTCTTTCTTCAGGATACTGACAGAAATTCTCTTGGAGGATAGTGCCAATAAACGTGAAAGAAACTTCTACTGAAGATTTTATTTTCAAGTAAACTTTATTGTGATATTGACTGATTAGGGATAGATTTTAGGCTCAAATATCTTATTAGCAGTTACAGTGTTCATCACTAAAGAAGAATCAGTGCTATCCACTCCTGCTAAAACAACCTAAAATGTGACGATTAATCAACACTTATTTTGCTCGCCAAGGCCACTCAAAATCTTTATATTCTTACCAGTCTTCTAAACAAAACATCTTACTCTTATCGCATCCCTCCATACCACTACACTTTAGAGCAGTGGTTAATAATGTTCAAGAAGAGATTATCATGAGATAATAAAAACAACAAATTTTGAAACACCTAAGTTATTTATAAATTGTTTTAATTTTTTCTTTTGAATCCATGTATTTTAACTATTTTAAAAATTATTAATAATGCATTTTTAAAACTCTTCTTTTGTAAATTGATACCACAAAAGCCTATACATATTCTGGTATTGTTATATTCCTTATAGCAGCATATCATGGAGAAGGGAATGGCAACCCACTCCAGTACTCTTGCCTGGAAAATCCCGTGGATGGAGGAGCCTGGTAGGCTGTAGTCCGTGGGGTCGCTAAGAGTCGGACACGACTGTGCGACTTCACTCTCACTTTCATGCTTTGGAGAAGGAAATGGCAACCCATTCCAGTGTTCTTGCCTGGAGAATCCCAGGAACAGGGGAGCCTGGTGGGCTGCCGTCTATTGGGTCGCACAGAGTTGGACACACTGAAGCGACTTAGCAGTAGCAGCAGCAGCAGCATATCAGGCCTCCTGGTTCGAAATGGAAATTCCCATGAACATAACAATAATCATCATCATTACCATCATCATCTTTAATAAATAAAATCAAGCAAAGAGTTTTTGTTAAAATAAAAAGTGACCAAACCCTTAAGATGTTGCATTTACTCATTCTTCACTGGTGATGTACAGAGAGTGAAATGTTAAGTAATTTCAGAAATGAGTTACCCATTAGGAATATAAATTTGAAAAATCACATAAGAAAAAGTACTAGTACTCTATTTCCTAAAGTTCTAAAAATAGGAAGAGAATTCAAAGCATTAAGAAACGTTTTTTAGGGAGTATCTATAGGAGATGATGAATATTATAGGAGACGATGAACTAAACTTAACATTGAAATCACTAGACAATAAATGTAAGTCAAGGCATGCTATGCTCCTTAAACAATGCTGAATGTTAACTATATCTCAAAAACCCTGAAAATAAATAAATGTAAAAAATGTTTCTAAAACTTTACTGTAAATGTGATATAAGATAAATGAAAAAAATAGTAAAAATCACAAACATTTATTTAGTGCTTATTAGACATATATCATATATATGATTTATTATGCATACTTTATAATCTATAGCAAATATTTATGTTAGCAATTATTAATTTCATGAAGAATTGGGTTTAAGAGGTTTAAGTAATTGACCTGAGTTTCTCAGTTTATAAATATCAAAGCCAGATTATAAAACCTTTTTTTGTCTGAGTACAAAAACTATCCCTTTTTTATTGTACTTTTCTTAGAATTCCTAAGCATGATAGTCAATCAGTGTCTGAACAACATGTTAAATATAAAGTAGATGAAATTTTAAAACAAAGAGTAAACTTTGGCTTCTGGTCATGAAGAAATTGTGGTGATGCAATTATCTCCTGGTGTAGACAAGCAAATAATTGAACAAAAGTTGTAAGTATTTTTAGATACTGGATGATAGACAGTTGAACAATATATTTCAGAGAATGTAAGCAAATTAAATGAATCTTAATTATGATGATGCATTTTCTCTGAGAGCCATCTTCTGGGCATGGTGTAGGTTAAGTCAGAAACTGCAGAGGACCTGAGATTTTATTCTATTTGCAATGAAACAAGGTAGTTTGCTGTAGTGCATGTGTGCACATACACACGCACACAGAGGAGACCACTGGATCATGAAACGGTTGATTTATGCAGAGTTTTTTTGTGTGTCAGCTCCATAGGGTCCAATTCCATAGGAGATGAAACATAAGAGCCAGCTATCACCTGCATATATTTACATCACAGTTGGATAAAATATGAAACTTTAACCATATAGAGGAGCTGCTGGTACATCTGCCTATTGTAGATTTTAGAAATATCAAGACAGATATTTGCCTTAAATGTAGCAATTTCTCTCTGGGGAGAAAAGGAAAGTCTCTAATTTAATTTTCCTTCATCATCATGGAATATAAACAAACATCACTTGGTGTTGTTACTCTTGGACTGTAAAAAAAATGTCTTCATTAGAGAGAAGACTTAAAGTCCCTTGATAGCAGTACATGATTTTAGCTTCCTAGGTATGTATTTTATTAAGTCATCCTATAATTCAGGTGTCTGTTTTGCTCAGAAAGTCCTGAACTTACGGAATTATACAAAATAAATAAATAAATAAAATTTCCCAGAGTATTGTCTTGGCACTGTTCAGTTCAGTTCAGTCGCTCAGTCGTGTCTGACTCTTTGCGACCCCATGAATCACAGCACACCAGGCCTCCCTGTCCATCACCAACCCCCAGAGTTTACTCAAACTCACATTCACTGAGTCGGTGATGCCATCCAGCCATCTCATCCTCTGTCGTCCCCATCTCCTCCTGCTTCCAATTCCTCCCAGCATTAGAGTTTTTTTCCAATGAGTCAACTCTTTGCATGAGGTGACCAAAATACTGGAGTTTCAGTTTAGCATCATTCCTTCCAAAGAACACCCAGGGCTGATCTCCTTCAGAATGGACTGGTTGGATCTCCTTGCAGTCCAAGGGACTCTCAAGAGTCTTCTCCAGCACCACAGTTCAGAAGCACCAATTCTTCGGTGCTCAGCTTTCTTCACAGTCCAACTCTCACATCCATACATGACTACTGGAAAACCCATAGCCTAGAATAGATGGACCTTTGTTGGCAAAATAACGTCTCTGCTTTTTAATATGCTATCTAGTTTGGTCATAACTTTCCTTCCAAGGAGTAAGTGACTTTTAATTTCATGGCTGTAATCACCATCTGCAGTGATTTTGTAGCCCCCCCCCCAAAAAAAAAAAAAGTCTGACACTCTTTCCACTGTTTCCCCATCTATTTCCCATGAAGTGATGGGACCAGATGCCATGATCTTCGTTTTCTGAATGTTGAGGTTTAAGCCAACTTTTTCACTCTCCTCTTTCACTTTCATCAAGAGGCTTTTTAGTTCCTCTTCAATTTCTGCCATAAGGGTGGTGTCATCTGCATATCTGAGGTTATTGGTATTTCTCCCGGCAATCTTGATTTCAGCTTGTGCTTCTTCCAGCTTAGCATTTCTCATGATGTACTCTGCATATAAGTTAAATAAGCAGGGTGACAATATACAGCCTTGACATACTCCTTTTCCTATTTGGAACCAGTCTGTTGCATACTGCTTTTCCTATTTGGAACCAGTCTGTTGTTCCATGTCCAATTCTAATGGTTGCTTCCTGACCTACATATAGGTTTCTCAAGAGGCAGGTCAGGTTGTCTGGTACTCCCATCTCTTTCAGAATTTTCCAGTTTATTGTGATCCACACAGTCAAAGGCTTTTGTAGATAGGGGAAATTCAAGAACATACATTCTCACTGGATTAAGGAGAGAGATTGGAATTCAGGAAAAATGAGGCATGTTGAGTTGCAGAATATATATCCACAAGAAAAAGTGGAAGCTGTATGGAGAAAGACCTCAAACACTCTTTATCAAGGAACTCTTGAGGCAGCTTATGAATACTGAGCAATACATGCATAGAGTGACACTCTGAAAACCAAGAAGAAAAAAACTAGGAAGCTGTGTGCTGAAGCTCATGAGGGGCTAGGAAACGTTTGAGTTTTGACCGGCTAGGGATAAAATACATTGTTGAAAAACTGAGACATTTAGTCAGACTCCAGAAGGGTAAACCATAGTAGTAAGTCTAAAACAGTCAGTGTAAAGGTTATGAAAAATAGTTGATGAAACTTAAAAACAAACCTCAAAAGAACTACAAGGAATTTAAATATCTTCTAGAATAAAAAGAGTATACTTTTGAAGATGACAGCAGTAAAAACAACAACAAAAACCATAAAACTTACATAAAACTTACAATATCAAGTATCTAATCAAAATTACCATACAAAAATAGGAAGAAACAGGAACATCAGATTTCTAACCAGGATAGATATGAGTCAACAGCAACAGAGACAGAAATGATAAACATGACTGAATTTCTTAACAAGGACTTTAAAGCAGAATTAAAGTTATGATCTGATTTAAAGGAAAATATAAAGTGGTATTAAGTGGTAAAATATTAAGAAGAAATGGCAAGAATACACAGAAGAACTATACAAAAAAGATCTTCATGACCCAGATGATCACGAAGGTGTGATCACTCACCTAGAGCCAGACATCCTGGAATGTGAAGTCAAGTGGGCCTTAGGAAGCATCACTACAAACAAAGCTAGGGGAGGTGATGGAATTCCAGTTGAGCTATTCCAAATCCTAAAAGATAATACTGTGAAAGTGCTGCACTCAATATGCCAGCAAATCCGGAAAACTCAGCAGCAGGCACAGGACTGGAAAAGGTCAGTTTTCATTCCAATACTTAAGAAAGGAAATGCCAAAGAATGTTCAAACTACTGAACAATTGCACTCATCTCACACACTATCAAAGTAATGTTCAAAATTTTCCAAGCCAGGCTTCAGCAGTATGTGAACCGTGAACTTCCAAATGTTCAAGCTGTATTTAGAAAAGGCATTTTCACTATATAATCATAAGTGATTTGATTTATGTCATACCTGAATGGTCTAGTGGTTTTCCCCACTTTCTTCAATTTCATTGAATTTTGAAATAAGTAGTTCATGACCTGAGCCACAGTCAGCTCCCGGTCATGTTTTTGTTGACTGTATAGAGCTTCCCCATCTTTGGCTGCAAAGAATATAATCAATCTGATTTCGGTGTTGATCATCTAGTGATGTCCATGTGCAGAGTCTTCTTTTGTGTTGCTAGAAGAGAGTGTTTGCTATATTATTCACCCATAAAAAGGAGTGAAAATGTCATTTGCAGCAACATGGATGAATGTAGATAGAGATTATCACATCATAAGTGAAGTAAGTCAGACAGAGGACAAACACCATATGAAATCTAATTTTTTAAAATGATACAAATGCACTTATTTACAAGACAGAAACAGGCTCATAAATTTCAACAATAAACCTATGATTACCAAAGGGGAAATGTGGGGGAAGGAACAAATTAGGAGTTTGGTATTAGCAAATACGTACTACTATATATATAAAATAGATAACCAACAAGGACCTACTGTACAGCACAGGGAACTCTACTAAATATTCTATAATAGCCTATATGGGTAAAAAAAATCTGAAGAAAAGTGAATATATGTACATGTATAACTGAATCACTTTCCTGTACACCTGAAAGTAATACATTATAAATCAACTATATTCTAATAAAATTTTATAAATGAACATAAAAGTGTTAGCAAGTGGTACAATTACTATTCAGAAACTTCTGTCAAATATATGGTTAATAATAAATTTGCATCCTCTTAGTTCAAGCAAGGATATTCTAAATTGAGATGAAGTCTTTTCAAGCCACTTGCAGACACATTCTTTAATGCCTCATAGAGCAAACTTTTAAAAAGAAATTTGTAGACATAAAATATAATATCTAACATAATTACCTTCTAGGTGGTAGCTTATCTTTTAGATAAGCTCTCATTATTAGAGAACAGGATTCTGTATGATATAAAAATATATGACACTTATATTTATAGTTAATATTTATACTTAATAAGCTGCTATTTATACTTAATAAGCTGCTATTGTTGTAATTAATAACATATTCTGACAGACATTTGAGGCAACATAATTAAAGATTTAAAATTTAAAATCTCCTCCTCCTCACAGTTGGTAAACTTTGTTACTAAAAATTAATTTTCTGAAATGGTGAAGTGCAGAGTTATACTTCACTTTTGGAGAAAAAAGGAACATGAAAATTAGAACTAAACTCTTTTGCTATGTTTCATATTTAAACACTGATTTTTAGCTTTATTATGCCTGAACAAATTATGAAATTATGCTTTTAAAAGTCTTCTCTTCAGTGTCTAATTTCCACCCTGACACAAGGGGGCGGTGGTGGACACCTTTTTAGGATCACTTGTTCAGTCGTGCTGTGGGGAGGGAGGGACGCTGCAAACAAATAACACTGGCGTGTGTTCGCAGTGTCTCGGCCACACTGGGTTTGCCCTGCTCACAGCATGTGTGCTTTCCTTGTCTACACTGCTTAGGCTATAGGTTGCTCTCCTGGGAACTGTCTGAGGCCGGCCCTGGGTTGTATACACTTCCTAGGTCTAAGCTGCTCAGGTTCAGGAACTCGGGTAGTCCTCAGAGGCACAGACTCGGTTGGGCCTGTGTTTTGTGCCCTTCCCAGATCTGAGCAGCTCAGGTGAACAGGTGTTTGGAGAGCTCAGTCGCTGCAACTTATTGCCTCCCGCATCCCTGCTGCTTGGTTTTCTGGGTGTACAACCAGCACACCATCTTATGCGGATATTGACTGTCCAGAATCCCAAGAAGTCTTGGTTAACGACGAAGCCTGCTTGCACTTTGGTAAATAATGACACTCTGAGGCCACAATTGCCCCCGTCTGGCTCTGGCTGCCCTCACCTGCCTGTCACCAGGGGGTGATAGGCTGGTCTGAAGCCAGCTAGCTTTGTTCAGTCCTTTGTTCTGTGAACATGCCTGGTGGTGTCTTAGATAAGGGCTTTTCATGTGATAGCTATCCCACAGTCTGGTTTGCTAGCCCAAGTTAGTTTCCTCAGATTGCCTTCGGGGCAATGCACCCCAACACCTCCCTGCCCAGCTCCCGCTTGCTAGTGGCAGATATAGGCGTCTGCGCTGCTTCTCCGCTGGGGGAGTCACCATTAATCAGCAAACAGAAGACACTAAAACAGAGGGAACCTCCTTGGAAATGACAGGTGCAACAGATTAAAACCCTCTAGTTAGTACCAACTACATAGGAAGGGGCCTATAAATCTTGAGAAATATAAGACAGATCAAGGAACTATGTGAAAATGAACTGACCTCACACTGCCCACAACAACACCAGAGAAAGTCCTAGATATATTTTTACTATTTTTACGATCATTCTTTAATTTTTTTTTTAAATTTTAAGTCCTCTATTGCTCCTTTTTCATTTTTATAACCTACTATTACTTTGCAAATAAAAAGGGAGACCCAGTTTCTTAAAGCAAACTTCATATATATATACATGTTATAATTTTTGTGACTTTGTTTTTGTTGTTGTTGTTGTTATTAATATTGTATTTTTGAAAATTCAACTTCTGCTCTAGACTTTTAATCTTTGCTTTTTGGTATTTGTTATCAATTTTGTACCTTTAAGAACCCAATCTTCAGTACCCATTTTTACTTGGGAGTGAGATTACCGGCTTGACTGCTTTCTCTCCTTTGGACTCTCCTTTTTTTCCACTAGGTCACCTCTATCTCCTCCCACCCCCTTCTCTTCTCTACCCAACTCTGTGAATCTCTTTGTGTGTTCTGGATGGTGGAGAACACTTAGGGAACTGATTACTGGCTGGATCTGTCTCTCTCCTTTTGATTCCCCTCTTTATCCTCCTGGCCACCTCTCTCTCCTTCCTTCCTCTTCTCTTCTCTGTATAACTCTGTGAACATTTCTGAGTGGCCCAGACTGTGGAGCACACATAAGGAAGTGATTATGGGCTAGCTTGCTCTTTCCTCTTTTGATTCCACTTCATCTTATCCTGGTCACCTCTATCTCCCTCCTCCCTCTTCTCTTCTCCGTGTAACTCTGTGAATCTCTCTGGGTGTCCCTCACTGTGGAGAAACTTTTCATCTTTAACCTAGATGTTTTATCAATGGTGCTGTATAGAAGTCTTGAGTCTACTGTAAAAATAAGACTGAAAACCAGAAGCAGGAGGCTTAAGTCCAAATCCTGAGAACACCAGAGAACTCCTGACTCCAGGGAACATTAATTGACAGGAGCTCATCAAACACCTCCATACCTACACTGAAACCAAGTACCACCCAAGGGCCAACAAGTTCCAGAGCAAGACATACCATGTAAATTCTCCAGCAACATAGGAACACAACCCTGAGGTTCAATATATAGGCTGCCCAAAGTTACTCCAAACCCATTGATATATCATAGTTCATTACTGGACACTTCATTGCACTCCAGAGAGAAGAAATTCAGCTCCACCCACTAAAACACTGACACAAGCTTCCCTAACCAGGAAACCTTGACAAGCCACCCCTACAACCCTACATGGAGTGAGGAAACTCCACAATAAAGAGAACTCCACAAATGGGCCAGAATACAGAAAGGCTACCCCAAACACAGTAATATAACCAAGATGAAGAAACATAGGAATACCCAGCAGGTAAAGGAATAGGATAAATGCCCACCAAACTAAACAAAAGAGGAAGAGAGGGAGTCTACCTGAGAAAAAATTCCCAGTAATGATAGTGAAATGATCCAAAATCTTGAAATCAAAATGGAATCACAGATAAATAGCTTGGAGACAAGGATTGAGAAGATGCAAGAAAGGTTTAACAAGGACCTAGAAGAAATAAAAAAGAGTCAATATATAATGAATAATGCAATAAATGAGATCAAAAACACTCTGGAGGCAACAAATAGTAGAATAATGGAGGCAGAAGATAGGATTAGTGAAGTAGAAGATAGAATGGTAGAAATAAATGAATCAGAGATGAAAAAAGAAAAACGAATTAAAAGAAATGAGGACAATTTCAGAGGCCTCGGGGACAATGTTAAACACCCCAACGTTCAAATCATAGGAGTCCCAGAAGAAGACAAAAAGAAAGACCATGAGAAAATCCTTGAGATAATAGTTGAAAACTTCCCTAAAATGGGGAAGGAAATAATCACCCAAGTCCAAGAAACCCACAGAGTCCCAAATAAGATAAACCCAAGGTGAAACACCTCAAGACACATATTAATCAAATTAACAAAGATCAAACACAAAGAACAAATATTAAAAGTAGTAAGGGAAAAACAACAAATAACACACAAGGGGATTCCCATAAGGATAACAGATGATCTTTCAATAGAAACTCTTCAGGCCAGGAGGGAATGGCAGGACATACTTAAAGAGATGAACAAAAATAACCTACCAAAAAAAAAAAAAAAGAAGAAGAAGAAGAAGAAAATAACCTGCAGCCCAGATTACTGTACCCAGCAGAGATCTTGTTCAAATATGAAGGAAAAATCAAAAGCTTTACAGACAAGCAAAAGCTGAGAGAATTCAGCACCACCAAACCAGCTCTCCAACAAATGCTAAAGGATCTTATCTAGACAGGAAACACAAAAAGGGTGTATAAACTCAAACCCAAAACAACAAAGTAAATGGCAATGGGATCATACTCATCAATAATTACCTTAAACGTAAATGGGTTCAATGCCCCAACCAAAAGACAAAGACTGGTTGAATGGATACAAAAACAAGACCTCTATATATGTTGTCTACAAGAGACCCACCTCAAAACAAGAGTTACATACAGACTGAAAGTGAAGGGCTGGAAAAAGATATTCTATACAAATAGAGACCAAAAGAAAGCAGGAATAGAAATATTCATATCAGATAAAATAGACTTTAAAAAAAAGGCTGTGAGAAGAGACAAAGAGGAAATTACATAATAATCAAAGGATTAATCCAAGAAGAAGATATAACAATTATAAATATATATACACCCACCATAGGAGTACTGCCATATGTAGGACAAGTGCTAACAAGTATGAAAGGGGAAATCAACAATAACACAATAATAGTGGGAGACTTTAATACCCCACTCACACCTATAGATAGATCAACTAAACAGAAAATTAACAAGGAAACACAAACTATAAATGATATAATAGAAAAGTAGACCTAAATGATATCTATAGGACATTTCACCCCCCCAAAAAAAAATTTCAACTTTTTCTCAAGCACACACGGCAACTTCTCCAGGATAGACCACATCCTGGGTCATAAATCGAGCCTTGGTAAATTCAAAAAAATTGAAATCATTTCAAGCATCTTTTCTGACCACAATGCAGTAAGATTAGATCTCAGATACAGGAGAAAAACTATTAAAAATTCAAACATATGGAGGCTGAACAGCACGCTGCTGAAAAACCAACAAATAACAGAAGAAATCAAAAAAAAAAAAAAGAAATTAAAATATGCATAGAAATTAATGAAAATGAAAACACAACAACCCAAAACCTGTGGGACACTGTAAAAGCAGTGCTAAGCAGAAAGTTCATAGCAACACAGGCATACCTCAAGAAACAAGAAAAAAGTCAAATAAATAACCTAACTCTACACTTAAAGCAACTAGAAAAGGAAGAAATGGAGAACCCAGCATTAGTAGAAGGAAATAAATCTTAAAAATTAGGGCAGAAATAAATGCAAAAGAAACAAAAGAGACCATAGCAAAAATCAACAAAGCCAAAAGCTGGTTCTTTGAAAGGATAAATAAAATTGACAAACCATTAGCTAGACTCATCAAGAAACAAAGGGAGAAAAAACAAATCAATAAAATTAGAAATGAAAATAGAGAGATCACAATAGGCAACACAGAAATACAAAGGATCATAAGAGACTACTATCAGCAATTATATGCCAATAAAAAGGAAAACTTGCAAGAAACGGACACATTTTTAGAAAAGTACAACTTTCCAAAACTGAACCAGGAAGAAATAGAAAATCTTAACAGACCCATCACAAGCACGAAAATTGAAACTATAATCAGAAATCTTCCAGCAAACAAAAGCCCAGGTCCAGACGGCTTCGCAGCTGAATTCTACCAAAAATTTAGAGAAGTGCTAACACCTATCCTACTCAAACTCTTCCAGAAAATTGTAGAGGAAGGTAAACTTCCAAACTCATTCTATGAGGCCACTATCACCCTAATACCAAAACCTGACAAAGATGCCACAAAAAAGAGAAAACTACAGGCTGATATCACTGATGAACAAAAATACAAAAATCCTTAACAAAATTCTATCAATCAGAATCAAACAACACATTAAAAAGATCAAACATCTTGACCAAGTGGGCTTTATCCCAGGGATGCAAGATTCTTCAATATCTGCAAATCAATCAATGTAATAAACCACATCAGCAAATTGAAAGATGAAAAATATATGATTATCTCAATAGATGCAGAGAAAGCCTTTCACAAAATTCCACATCCATTTATGGTAAAAAAAAAAAAAAAAACCTCCAGAAAGCAGGAATAGAAGGAGCATATCTTAACAGAGTAAAAACTATATATGACAAAACCAAGCAAACATTATCCTCAGTGGTGAAAAATGGAAAGCATTTCACCTAAAGTAAGGAACAAGACAAGAATGCCCACTCTCACCACTACTATTCAGCATAGTTTTGGATGTTTTAGCCACAGCAATCAGAGTAGAAAAAGAAATGAATCCAAATTGGAAAAATAGAAGTAAAACTCACTGTTTGCAGATGACATGATACTTTACATAGAAAACCCTAAATGCCACCAAAAAATTTACTAGAGCTAATCAATGAGTATAGTAAAGTTGTAGGATGTAAAATCAACACACAGAAATCACTTGCATTCCTATACACTAATAATGAGAAAATAGAAAGATAAATTAAGGAAACAATTCCATTCACCTTTGCAATGAAAAGAGTAAAATATTTAGGAATAATTTTACCTAAAGAAACTAAAGACCTATTAATAGAAAACTAGAAAACACTGGTGAAAGAAATCCTAGAGGACACTAATAGATGGAGAAATATACCGTGTTCATGGATGAGAAGAATCAATATAGTGAAAATTAGTATACTACCAAAAGCAATATATAGATTCAATACAATCCCTATTTAGCTACCAACGGTATTTTTCACAAAGCTAGAACAAATAATGTCACAATTTGTATGGAAATACAAAAAAAACCTCAAACAGTCAAAGCAATCTTGAGAAAGAAGAATGGAACTGGAGGAATCAACCTGCCTGACTTCAGGCTCTACTGCAAAGCCACAGTCATCAAGACAGTATGGTACTGGCACAAAGACAGAAATATAGATCAAAGCAACAAAATAGAAAGCCCAGAGATAAATCCAAGCACCTATGGACACCTTATCTTTGACAAAGGAGGCAAAAATATACAATGGAGAAAAGACAATCTCTTTAACAAGTGGTGCTGGGAAAACTGGTCAACCGCTTGTAAAAGAATGAAACTAGAACACTTTCTCACACCATACACAAAAATAAACTCAAAATGGATTAAAGATCTAAATGTAAGACCAGAAACTAAAAAATTCCTAGAGGAGAACATAGGCAAAACACTCTCTGACATAAATCACAGCAGGATCTTCTATGACCCACCTCCCCAAATATCATAAATAAAAGTAAAAATAAACAAATGGGACCTAATTAAAATTAAAAGCTTCTGCACAACAAAGGAAACTATAAGCAAGGTGAAAAGACAGCTTTCAGAATGGGAGAAAATAATAGCAAATGAAGCAACTGACAAACAACTAATCTCAAAAATATACAAGCAACTCCTGCAGCTCAATTCCAGAAAAATAAATGACCCAATCTAAAAATGAGCCAAAGAACTAAACAGACATTTCTCCAAAGAAGACATACAGATGGCTAACAAACACATGAAAAGATGCTCAACATCACTCATTATCAGAGAAATGAAAATCAAAACCACAATGAGTAATCATTTCATGCCAGTCAGAATGGCTGTTATCCAAAAGCCTACATGCAATAAATGCTGGAGAGGGTATGGGGAAAAGGGAACCCTCTTACACTATTTGTGGGAATGCAAACTAGTACAGCCACTATGGAGAACAGTGTGGCGATTCCTTAAAAAACTAGAAATAGAACTGCCATATGAACCAGCAATCCCACTACTGGGCATGCACACCGAGGAAACCAGAATGGAAAGAGACACGTGTATCCCAATGTTCATCGCAGCACTGCTTATAATAGCCAAGACATGAAAGCAGATGTCCATCAGCAGATGAATGGATAGGAAAGCTGTGGTAAATATACACAATGGAGTATTACTCAGCCATTAAAAAGAATACATTTGAATCAGTTCTAATGAGGTGAATGAAACTGGAGCCTATTAAACAGAGTGAAGTAAGCCAGAAAGTAAAACACCAATACAGTAAACTAACACATATATATGGAATTTAGAAAGATGGTAATGATAACCCTGTATCAGTTCGTTCAGTCGCTCAGTCGTGTCCGACTCTTTGCCACCCCATGAATCCCAAAATGCCAGGTCTCCCTGTCCATCACCATCTCCGGGAGTTCACACAGACTCACGTCCATCGAGTCCGTGATGCCATCCAGCCATCCCATCCTCGGTCATCCCCTTCTCCTCCTGCCCCCAATCCCTCCCAGCATCAGAGTCTCTTCCAATGAGTCAACTCTTCGCATGAGGTGGCCAAAGTACTGGAGCTTCAGTTTTAGCATCATTCCTTCCAAAGAAATCCGAGGGTTGATCTCCTTTAGAATGGACTGGTTGGATCTCCTTGCAGTCCAAGGGACTCTGAAGAGTCTTCTCCAACACCACAGTTCAAAAGCATCAATTCTCTGGCGCTCAGCCTTCTTCACAGTCCAACTCTCACATCCATACATGACCGCAGTAAAAACCATATCCTTGACTAGATGGACCTTAGTCGGCAAAGTAATGTCTCAGCTTTTGAATATGTTATATAGGTTGGTCATAAGTTTTCTTCCAAGAAGTAAGAGTCTTTTAATTTCATGACTGCAGTCACCATCTGCAGTGATTTTGGAGCCCCCAAAAATAAAGTCTGACACTGTTTCTACTGTTTCCCCATCTATTTCCCATGAAGTGATGGGACCGGATGCCATGATCTTCGTTGTCTGAATGTTGAGCTTTAAGCCAACTTTTTCACTCTCCTCTTTCACTTTCATCAAGAGGCTTTTTAGTTCCTCTTCACTTTCTGCCATAAGGGTGGTGTCATCTGCATATCTGAGGTTATTGATATTTCTCCTAGCAATCTTGATTCCAGCTTGTGCTTCTTCCAGACCAGCGTTTGCGAGACAGCAAAAGAGACAGAGATGTATTGGACAGTCTTTTGGACTCTGTGGGAAAGGGAAGGGGTGGGACGATTTGGGAGAATGGCATTGAAACATGTATAATATCATATGTGAAATTAACCGCTAGTCCAGGTTCGATGCATGAGACGGTGCTCGGGGATTATGCACTGGATGACCCTGAGGGATGGTATGGGGAGGCAGGTGGGAGGGGGGTTCAGGATGGGGAACACTTGTACACCCTTGGCAGATTCATGTTGACATATGGCAAAACCAATACAATATTGTAAAGTTAAAAAAACAATAATAAAATAAAAGTCTTCTCCTAAATTTTATTAGTGTATTAGTTGTTTTGCCCCATCTCTCAAAAACTGTTTATAGGCAAATTATTGTTTTTGCACAGGTGTTGACTATCTAAATGCTTTCACCTTTAATACTCTCTGTTTAAATACTGACTTAACATACCATTGTGTGTCTCAACCAATTTAATGTTCCCCAAATTAATGAAAATTAATAAAATTGTCTTTATCATTTTCTTTACTAAAGGCAACAATTTTATGTCTTGTTCAAGAAGTTTTAAGTTAGTTTAAAATAAATAAAAGTAAATAATAAAAGCAAAATACCTCTACCACAATTAGTTTAGCAAATAAGGTGGCCAGAGTTCCTCAAGAGTTCACAAGTGCATCCTCAGTCTTACTAACTAACCTTAGGAGACTTGGCTTTGGCTTAATAATGTACAGTGCTTGTTGACATTCTCATTAATTCTGAATGCATCTTTGGAAATCTCCTGTTTTTTTTAACTTCAATATACAAACAATAATTTTGATGCACAGTCCAGCAGCTGAAAATTAGCTTTAGGTCTTGACCCCTGTATTATTTTCACCCCCAATTTGTGTCTTTAGCTCTCACACATCTTCTTACTCTTCCATAAGTGAGGCACAAGTCTGCTGGAGTGATTAAGTGAAATATAATATGATTGTAAATTTTTTCAACCAATCTGAAATAAAAGTCTAAGGAAAAGTACTGGGAGATAACCTAATTCCATGAATGTGGATATGCAAAAGTTTTCTTAATAGTCAAGAACCTTAAAAATAAAAATTTGTAATCAGAAACAATGATTTTAACATTTTTATGTCTTTATCTTTGTATTCTCCCACAAGTACTATAAAAATAGGATTCCTCACCAGGTCCCAGCACCAAAGATGAGAGAGGAGTGTACTTGTGTGCATTTTCTTTAAATTTTCTATTCTTTGTAAGTGCTTAGCATATTATCTGCCACAAAATAAGGTACTCGAAAGTATAGTCACTAAAATTACTTTAAACTTTTTATGGAAGGTGAAACTATGCTCTCTTCATTCTATTTTTAATAAAAGTTATTGAACATCTCTAGTTGTTTATATGGCACAGAGAAATTAGATGGTGGCAGACAGCTCACTGGAATTTTGGAAAGTGTGAAGTAGTTATAATATATGTATCCAAAGAATTGGTGCAGAATTTACTTTATTTCTACTTGTCTTTAAAGTGAGGAAGTTATCAAGGAAAATAGTATTCTCATCAAGTTCCTTTTCTACCTCTCAGCTGTTCTTTTAAACTTTGCTGAAACCTCTGATCAGGTTGCATATGAGCAGACATTTGACAGATGTTGCCTTTTCCAAGGTGAATCGCTTTTATTAAAACATATTGGGAATGGCGTTTTACCCTTACAGCATGGCATTTTGAGGTCAGAATAGTACTTGTGCTGCTAAAAATAATATTAGAAAATGATTCTTACCAAATAATAAACACCTGCCATTGTACATATATAAAAAGGAAGTGAAATACTTTTCATGTCAGAGATTCAATTCTTTTTTTTTCTGTTTTATGATCAAAACCACTAAACACCTTACATGTCCAATAAATGGAACAATACTTCATTGTCATGCTTTAGATTGCAAACCTTGTATCATTGTACCTCAAATCATCCCAAGCAGCTACTGGACACATAATTAGTTTCCTTTCCTTAAAGGAACATTGAAGACATTTTCTTTGGAATTGGAATTAGAATGAAAACTGACCTTTCCAGTCCTGTGGCCACTGCTGAAGGCAATGCCAAAGAATGCTCAAACTATCACACAATTGCACTCATCTCACATGCTAGTAAAGTAATGCTCAAAATTCTCCAAGCCAGGCTTCAGCAATACGTGAACCGTGAACTCCCTGATGTTCAAGCTGGTTTTAGAAAAGACAGAGGAACCAGAGATCAAATGGCCAACATCCACTGGATCATGGAAAAAGCAAGAGAGTTCCAGAAAAACATCTATTTCTGCTTTATTGACTATGCCAAAGCCTTTGACTGTGTGGATCACAATAAACTGTGGAAAATTCTGAAAGAGATGGGAATACCAGACCACCTAACCTGCCTCTTGAGAAACCTGTATGCAGGTCAGAAAGCAACAGTTAGAACTGGACGTGGAATAACAGACTGGTTCCAAATAGGAAAAGGAGTACGTCAAGGCTGTATATTGTCACCCTGCTTATTTAATTTATATGCAGAGTACATCATGAGAAACACTGGACTGGAAGAAACACAAGCTGGAATCAAGATTGCCGGGAAAAATATTAATAAGCTCAGATATGCAGATGACACCAGTCTTATGGCAGAAAGTGAAGAGGAGCTAAAAAGCCTCTTGAAAGTGAAAGAGGAGAGTGAAAAAGTTGGCTTAAAGCTCAACATTCAGAAAACAAAGATCATGGCATCTGATCCCATCACTTCATGGCAAATAGATGGGGAAACAGTAGAAACAGTGTCAGACTTCATTTTTGGGGGCTCCAAAATCACTGCAGATGGTGACTGCAGCCATGAAATTAAAAGACTATTACTTCTTGGAAGAAACCTTATGAGCAACCTAGATACCATATTCAAAAGCAGAGACGTTACTTTGCCAACTAAGGTCCGCCTAGTCAAGGCTATGTTTTTTCCAGTAGTCATGTATGGATGTGAGAGTTGGACTGTGAAGAAGGCTGAGTGCCGAAGAATTGATGCTTTTGAACTGTGGTGTTGGAGAAGACTCTTGAGAGTCCCTTGGACTGCAAGGAGATCCAACCAGTCCATTCTGAAGGAGATCATCCCTGAGATTTCTTTGGAAGAAATGATGCTAAAGCTGAAGCTCCAGTACTTTGGCCACCTCATGCAAAGAGTTGACTCATTGGAAAAGACTGATCCTGGGAGAGATTGGGGGCAGGAGGAGAAGGGGACAACCCAGGATGAGATGGCTGGATGGCATCACGGACTCGACGGACGTGAGTCTGAGTGAACTCTGGGAGATGGTGATGGACAGGGAGGCCTGGCGTGTTGCTATTCATGGGGTCACAAAGAGTCGGACACGACTGAGTGACTGAACTGAACTGAAGACATTTTCATAATGAAGCACAGGTATATTTTGAAAGATGATCACTACTGCTAAGTCACTTCAGTCATGTCTAACTCTTTGTGACCCCATAGATGGCAGCCTACCAGGCTCCCCCGTCCCTGGGATTCTCCAGGCAAGAACACTGGAGTGGGTTATTTCCTTCTTCCAATGTATGAAAGTGAAAAGTGCAAGTGAAATCGTTCAGTCATGTCTGATCCTCAGCGACCCCATGGACTGCAGCTTTCCAGGCTCCTCTGTCCATGGGATTTTCCAGGCAAGAGTACTGGAGTGGGGTGCCATTGCCTTCTCTGAAAGATGATTATTATTTAATAAAGATAAAAATCATCAGTCTAGGCCAAGAAGAAAAGATACAAAGGCAACATAAAGAGAATGATGAATGAAAAGAAAAAGGCTTTAAGTCAGTGATCAAGCCTGAAAATATCATTCTTTTATAAAGCTAATTTGGTATCAAATAAATAATAATAATTTATTTTAGGAAAACTTTCCATATAGATAAAATGTCTTTTCATATAAAAAGTATTAATACTAAAATTTCTGTAAAATCACTCTTATTCTCATTATTGTACACATGCACACACCTTTTTTTTCATGCAAATCTAATTATCTGCATTGGGAGAACTGAATGGTGGGGAAAGGGAAAGGAAGGAAAACATAATGCAAAATGATAATATAGTTTTTTTTAACTACTCAGAACATATCCACTAACAAGAGGAAAAATTAAGCTCAGAAGTCAAAGGTACTACACAGAAACTTGATTGTTGATGTGTATTCTACTGGTTACATACAAGAATTGATTCCAGCACATTCATTGAACATCCATTACATTTAAAACTTGTCCTTGACTCTGGCAACTTAAATGAGTAAACCATGTTTCTTAATATCATATATTAATGGTCTAATAGGAAAGACAGATGTACAGCCAGATAAATGTATTAAAATTAGGTATAACATAAATGTGCAAATAGTTTAACAATGGGAATGTGGAAGGAGATCCATTTTTCCTTCACGACATGGAGGAGGAGAGGAGTCCTCCTTAGGTATTAGCCTACTATGGAGGTAATGGATGACTTGGGAATTTAAGGAAGACTATAATTTTGCTAGGCAGAGAATCTAACTAGGTCATCTAGACCAGAACACCTCTCCAAAGAAAGAAAGATGAAACTTATTACATGATTGCTGCGACACAATGTGGAAATGGACAAGTGTTAGAAGATGAGTCTAAAGTAAGCCAGAACATAAAAGGCCCTTGAGTAGAATGCCAAGCATTCTAAGCTTTAGTCCTTGGCAGAAAGGAATCTTTAATTTAAAGAATAGGAAGGTAAAAAAGTGCAAAGAGAAAGCAGTTTGGTAGATACTGCAACTTTAAGGGAAAAGGAACTTGTAAGGGTACACAGATAAGTGTACGATTTAGTAACTATTATTTACTGAATGCTATTATCATATTTGATCCTGTTCTCATAAACCTGCAGTTTATTGCATCCTTACTCATTCTCTTGCTTCTGGTCTAGCAGAATTTACATTAATACAGCAGGAATCACTTCAAAACTATAGTAATTCAGGTAATATCTGAGTTGATCAGTTTTCTAGCAAAATCACTCTTGTTACTTGGCAATTCAGCAATATAAAAACAATACTGCAGGAAGTATTTCAAGTATTTGAGATTAAATTGGGTTCAAGGACTCTCAGATCCTGTAAAACATAATTCAAATTAAGCAATTTAGATAGGTTTTCTTCTTCATTTATTTCTTTCATTAAATATGTCACCTAAGTATCTTTGTAAGAGGAAATTTAGTTTTTTTTTTTAATGTTTTTAAAGTATATTTTAAATACGCTACAAATCATCAGATTAATAACATCCAGTTATTCTAATAGAGTGATTTAATTATCAATGTAGTTAAGTTCATAACTGACATTAATTAATACAAATTATTTGCTTATTTATTTTTTACTGAAATATAGTTAATATACAGTAAGGACTTCCCTGGTGGCTCAAACGGTAAAGAGTCTGTCTACAATGCGGGAGACCTGGGTTCAATCCCTGGGTCGGGAAGATCCGCTGGAGAAGGAAACGGCAATCCCCTCCAGTGCTATTGCCTGGAAAATCCCGTGGATAAAGGAGCCTGATAGGTTACAGTCCATGGGGTCACAAAGAGTTGGACAGAACTGAGCGACTTCATTTCACAGTAATATTATATTATTTGCAGGTGTACAATATAGAGATTCACAATTTTTAAAGGTTATACTCCATTTATAGTTATTATAGAATATTCGCTATGTTCCCATGTTGTACAGTATATCCTTGTAGCTTAATTTTTACCTAATAGTTTGTATCTCTTAATCCCCTACCTTTATATTGCCCTTCCTCCGTTTCCTTTGCCTATTGATAAGTACTAGTTTGTTCTCACTATGTGTGTGATTGCTTTTTTTTGTTATAAATTTCTAATTTGTTATATTTTGTAGATTTCACATTTAAGTGGTATACAATATATGTCTTTCTCTGTCTGACTTCTTTCACTAAAGCATAATGCCCTCTGAGTTCATTCATATTGCTGCTGCAAATGACAAAATGTTATTCTTTTTTTATGAATCAGTAGTATATATACAATCACTTATTCTTTATCCAATTGATGGACACTTAGATTGCTTCCATATCTTGACAATTGTAGATAACAGTGCTATGAACGTTGAGTAGCATGCATGTTTTCAAATTAATGGTTTTGTTTTATTAGGATATGTACCTATGCATGGAATAACTGAGTCATCTGATAGTTTTATTTTTAGTTTTTTAAGAAATCTCCTTACTATTTTTCATAGTGGCTGTACCAATTTACATTCCCCCAACAGTATACATGTGTTCCCTTTTCTCCACATCCTCACCAACAACTGTTGTTTGTGATATTTTTCATGATAGCCATTCTGGCCAGTATGAGCTGATCTCTCATTGTTTTGATTTGCATTTCTCTGCTAACTGAAGATGTTGCACATCCTTTCATGAGTTTCTTTTGAGAAATGTTTGTTCAGTTCCTCTTTGGAAAATACATCTTTTCTGTTCTTCTGCCAAATTTTTTAAATTGAGTTGTTTGTTGTGATATTGAGTTGTATGACCTGTTTATATATGTTAGATATTAACCTCCTTTGGTCATATCCTTTACAAATATTTTCTCCCAGTCCATATTGTGTCATTTAATTTTGTTGAACGTTTCCTCTGCTATGCAAAAGCTTTCAAGTTTAATTAAGTCCCATTGGTTTATTTTTGTTTTTACTTCCTTTTTTGAGAGATGGATCTAAAAAAGTATTGCTAAAATATATGTCAAAGTGTTTTGTCTATGTTTTCCTCTAAGAGTTTTATAGTGTCCAGCCTTACACTTTGTCTTTAATCCACTTTGACTTTATTTTTGTATATGCTGTTAAAATTTTTCTAATTGCATTCTCTTATATGTGGCTGACCAGTTTTCCCAGCACCACTCATTTTTTTTTTAATTTTGTTTTTATTCTTATTTTTAAGTTAATTCATTTATTTTAATTGGAGGCTAATTACAATATTGTAGTGGGTTTTGTGATATGTTGACATGAATCAACCATAGGTGTACATTTGTTCCCCATCCCATCCCTCAGAGTCATCCCAGTACACTAGCCCTGAACACTCTGTCTCATGCATCGAACCTAGACTGGCGATCTATTTCCCATATGATAATTATACATATTTCAATACTATTCTCTCAAATCATCCCACCCTAGCCTTCTCCCAAAGAGTCCAAAAGTCTGTTCTTTACATCTGTGTCTCTTTTGCTGTCTTCCATATAGGGTCATTGTTACCATCTTTCTAAGTTCCATATATATGTGTTAATATACTGTATTGGTGTTTTTCTTTCTGACTTACTTCACTCTGTATAATAGGCTCCAGTTTCATCTACCTCATTAGAACTGATTCAAATGCATTCTTTTTAATGGCTGAGTAATATTCCATTGTGTATATGAACCACAGCTTTTTTATCCATTTGTCTGCAGATGGACATATAGGTTGCTTCCATGTCCTGGCTATTATAAGCAGTGCTGTGATGAACATTGGAGTACATGTGTGTCTTTCAATTCTGGTTTCCTCAATGTGTATGCCCAGCAGTGGGATTACTTCCCAGCACCACTTATTG
Source organism: Capricornis sumatraensis (assembly GCF_032405125.1). Taxonomy (NCBI): domain Eukaryota; kingdom Metazoa; phylum Chordata; class Mammalia; order Artiodactyla; family Bovidae; genus Capricornis; species Capricornis sumatraensis. The sequence continues at coordinate 126,704,630 of NC_091071.1, forward strand.
AAGAGACTATCTTTTCTCCATTGTATTTCTTGTCACTTTTGTCATACGTTAATTGATATAAGTCCATGAGTTTGTCTCTGAGCTTTATTTTGTTTTATTGATCTGCGTGTCTCTTTTTGTGCCAATACTAAATTTTTGATGACTATATCTTTGTCTTGTGATCTGAAGCCAGGGAGCATAATTCCACCAGCTCTGTTGTTTCTCAAAATTGTTTTCCTGTTTAGTTTCATTTGTATTTCCATACAAATTTTAAAATTATTTGTTCTAGTTCTGTGAAAAACATCATTGGTATTTTGATAAAGGTGCATTGAATATGTAGATTGCCTTGGGTAGTATGGTAATTTTAACAATATTAATTATTTCAATCCAAGAATATGGTATATCTTCCCATTGGTTCATGTCTTCTTCAATATTTACAAGTAATTTTTCTTCTCATCTTTGTTCAATAGTTCTCATATACTTAATAGAATTTTTTAATTTTTAAATAAAATTATAGTGATGTTTCCTAATATATTTAAAGCAATAGTATACAGTTTAGTTTTACCCAGGTATTGTGGGCTAATTTATCTTCTCAAAATTCATTCACTGAAGACATAACACCCCACATCTTATTATGTGACTGTATTTGGAGAAAGGGCTTTAAGAGCTGATTAAGTTAAAGTGAGGCTATTAGGAAATTCCCTAACCTGATATGACTGGTGTCTTTATAAGAGGAGAGATAAAGTCAAAGGGAGATACTAAAGATGATCTTATAAAGAGGCAGAAACAGGGTGGACATCTCCAAACCAAGGAGAGAGGCCCCAAGAGAAACAAAATCTCCTAAAACCTTGACATTGGACTTTTTTAGCCTCCAGAATTATGAGAAAATCTTTCTGTTGTTTAAGCTGTTCAATCTGTAGTGTTTTGTATGGAAGCACTAACACATTAATGCAGTAGGTTTTCTTGAGGAGTGCATGTTACTTTTTTTTTTTTTTTTTTACTCAGAGCATTTGTTTTCACTGGAGAGAGCATGGGAGAGCATAAGCTTTATATCCAAACTGATGTAAGTAAAAATCCCAACAAAGCTCTTTAAAGTGCCTAATTTGCTAAAACACTGAATTTCAATAAGCCCATTTATTAATGGGAATAATTTCAATTAAATGATTTTACAAATAGTGAACTAACTGAAATCATTAATTTCACTTACAATTTTTTTTTTTTTTAACATGGGAAAGACTTTGCTTACATTGGGAAAAATTTGTTCTCCTCAAATAAAATATTTACTTATTGTTAAGTTGTTTTTAGGAGACTGACTCTTGTTTATTTTACTATCTCCTGGTAATCTTCAGTTCAGTTCAGTCGCTCAGTCGTGTCCAACTCTTTGCGACCCCATGAATCGCAGCACACCCGGCCTCCCTGTCCATCACCATCTCCCAGAGTTCACTCAGATTCATGTCCATCGAGTTAGTGATGTCATCCAGCCATCCCATCCTCCGTCATCCTCTTCTCCTCCTGCCCCCAGTCCCTCCCAGCATCAGAGTCTTTTCCAATGAGTCAACTCTTCAAACGAGGTGGCCAAAGTACTGGAGTTTCAGCTTTAGCATCATTCCTTCCAAAGAAATCTCAGGGATGATCTCCTTCAGAATGGACTGGTTGGATCTCCTTGCAGTCCAAGGGACCCTCCAGAGTCTTCTCCAACACCACAGTTCAAAAGCATCAATTCTTCGGTGCTCAGCCTTCTTCACAGCCCAACTCTCACATCCACACATGACTACTGGAAAAACCATAGCCTTGACTAGACGGACCTTAGACAGCAAAGTAACGTCTCTGCTTTTGAATATGTTACCTAGGTTGGTCATAATTTTTCTTCCAAGGAATAAGCATCTTTTAATTTCCTGGTAATCTTAAGTAGCTCTAATTTCTTTAAGGTTATCTATTTAAAAGACCCATGCTCTTTATAAATGATAATGATTAAAACATCCAAACCTCAACATACAATAACCACTGTAAGTAAATAATACCAATTATACTGATAAACTACAGGTATATATCATTTCCTTCTCCATTGGCACCCCACTCCAGTATTCTTGCCTGGAGAATCCTGTGGACAGAGGAGGATGGTGGGCTGCTGTCCAAAGGGTCACACAGAATCGGACATGACTGAAGTGACAGCATATATTATTTATTTCTCAGGATTGGATATGACTCACAAAAATGAAAAATCATTAATCCTTTCATTTTATACTATTTAAATTTATACTAATTACATTACATTAAAATTTAGTTTTCTTCAGTCATTCTAGTGATTATTAATATGCTCAGTTGCCACATGTGGCTAGTAGGTATTTTGTTGATCAGAGAAGATATGGGGTATTTCCATTATCAGAAAGTTTTATTAGATCCTGCTGCTAGTCATTAATAACTTCAATGAACTTATATAAGAAAGTTCAAAAAATTTAATAAGAAAAACAAAAGTTTTTAAAATGCCTTATTTCTGGCACTCATTTCCCACAAAGGTTTTAAAGTGTTCATAAAATTATGATCCATGCTTAATTATGAGAATATTAAATATGCACAGTCTTCTGTATAAATAAGTATTACAAAGTAAAGTTTCCTTTTTTATAATAAAATTGAAAATATGTCAGTAAACTTGGCTTCATTTCCTTTTTGACAATCATGGAAGTAGATAATTAAATGATGCTTATTAAAACTCCCTCTAGCACTCAATATTTCAAAGTAATGTGTTTCCCATCATTGGATATCAAAGAAAAGGAAAAGAAGAAAATGAATAGTTGAGAGACCATTAAAATTAATTTATTCCATTAAAATAGCTATCTATGGATATCAGTTTTTATTACATTGTGCAGCCTACAGGATACAATGATATTAGAGAAATACCTCATCTAGTTCAAAGTAAAAGTGAATGGATACTTAGGATAAACAGGAAGAATCATTGCTTAAAAACACTGTTTTGCAAAGCTGTTTCTTTTCATTTTTTAACTGACATCTAACAAATAATATGATAAATCAAGCCAATACTGGTTTTCTAGAACTATAATAATCATTCATTAGGTTTAGGTACAGAAAACATTTAGAATATTTTATTAATAAGTATTATTATAGTGTTATATAAATTAATTTTTGACCTATCAGGTTTTTAAATAAATATTTTATATGTTGACTTATGGAAAATTTGAACAGAAAGTAAAAGGAGCACCCAGATCCTCTTCACTCTTCCATCCCGGTTTTCATTATTATTAACAAATTGCATTAATATGGTAAATTTAACATGGTACATATGTTATTATTGATAAGCCAATATTGATACATTTACTAGCTAAAATCTACAGTTTACATTAAGATTCTCTTCGTGTGGTGCATTGTGTGGGTTTTGACAAATGTGGAATGACACATATCAAATATCACAGTATATACAGAATATTTTTATTGCCCTAAAAATCACCTAGGGTCTACCTACTCGTCCCTCTGTTCTTCGCCCTGCAACCCCTACAACCACTGATTTTTCTTTTTTTTTTTTTTACTGTTTATACTTTTTTCCTACTCCAGAATGTTGTATACTTAGCATTACATGGTATGCAGCCTTTCAGACTGGCTTCTTTCACCTTGCAATATTTATTTAAGTTTCTCCATGCCTTTATGTGGCTGCATAGCTCATTTTTAATGCATTTTATTTACGTTTTAAATTTTTTTTAAGTCTATCCGAATTTTTAATTATATTTTGAAGTAATTGAAGACATTTAAAAAATGCTATAGAAAGTTTTTATATGCTCTTCATTGAGCTTCCCTGATGTTAATTCTAACCAGAGTACAATTATCAAAGTTACAAAATTAACATTTGTACAATACTAATTTTTTAATTACACACTGAATACAGTTTTGTCTGTTTTCCCATTAATGTTCTTTCCTGTTTCAAATAAATAATCCTCTTGGATCTGGCATACAACCTGGGGTTCAATAAGGAAAGTGAAAAGTGAAAGTTCCTCAGTCCTCTCTGACTCTTTCCAATCCCATGGACTGTACAGTCCATGGAATTGTCCAGGCCAGAATACTGGAATGGGCAGCCTTTCCCTTCTCCAGTGGATCTTCCCAAACCAGGGATCAAACCCAAGTCTCCTGTATTGCAGACAGAGTCTTTATCAGCTATGCCACAAAGGAAGCCCTCAATCAAGAAAGAGAACCTTAAACACATAGGGAGAGTAGAGTGGCAATTAACTATTTTTCCTGTCCTTAGATGCTATCCAAACATGTTTTGTGTTCAATCAAGAAAGGGAATCTTAAACACAAAAATGTTTGAGTTGGCATCTAAAGACAGAACATAAGTTAATTGCCACTCTCCCTATGAAGAAAGGAAATAATAAATAAGCAAACCAAACTGATAAGAAGGCTTGGAAATTGTAAAGTCAAAATATTTTATCAGAATGAGTGAGATAGGACACGTCTGTGTTTGCTGGAAATAAATTTTGTTTGATAAAGTACAGAAACTGACCATAAGAAGTAGGTTTTCATTTACATATATATATATGTGTGTGTGTGTGTGTGTGTGTGTGTGTGTGTGTCTGTACTTCGAGTCAACTATTAGAAAATATTGAGCAAAATTTTTCCACTGTTTTTTTCCCCATAATTACATGAAAAAAAATAATTTTAAAAACATTACAAACCAAAGACATGTTCATCTTTTTAGATGTGATTTTCATTAGAGTGGTGATGAGAAGGGTGACATTTTCACAACCTCTCCTACCATCCTAGGAGAATCCATCAAAAAAATTCAAGATGAAGGCATGCTGTTTGAAAAAAGAGATTTGTGTGAATACCCCAAACTCTTTAAAAATACTAATCACATTCATCTAACTTTATAGTTTTCAAGTAACATGTAATAAGGATAAGTAGTTTTTATATTAATTTAACAGTGTTAAGAAATGCTTTATCTTCAGTTTAAAACTATTTCTTCCCCAATCTTTGTTCACATCAGTAAATTGCATCAATTATCCAGTTGCTCAAACCAGTGATAGAGTGGTCATTCTTGATTCCTCTCTTCCACTGTATTATTCATCTACTGACATGCATTAACTCTTCAGCAAGTAGAAACTCAATATATATCAGTTCTGTTCTCCTATCTTTATCGGCACCACTACCTCCCCCAATCCAAACCATTACTCTTCCTCACATGGACTAGTGGAATAACTCCTTCTCTCTCCATCTTGCCCCTTACTCCTTTCTAAATTGAATCTTACAGTAGTGATAGTGTCCCGTTAAAAATATAAATTGGTCTAATTATTCCCTTGATTAAATACATTACAGAGTCCTGATTAAATGAAATAAATATTGATTCCTTTCAATACCTATTGTGACTATCCATAGGTCCCACATCCATCACTAATGTTCACACTCAAGCTTCCCTGTTTCTGATCATTTCTTGAAGACCTCATTTTATTTTTTTCTCAGTTTTGCTAAGAAGTACATTTTTAAAAAAACACTCTCAGTGCAAATGTGTCCTGTTTGGTTAAACAAAATCCAAATTAAAAACTTATATCTCATGTTACACATACATTCTTTAACTGAATATTTTCCACACAACATAATTCAGCAATCATTCACAATAGAACATATCTTATTTTACTTTAAATTATTTCCTAAAAGTGCATTATTAAAGAATGTATCCAAGGAACTTTAAAGAGTAAAAATTTGAAAAACAAAAAAGACAATTTATTTTATAGTACCAGCCACTCAATTATATTTTAGTATATCAATGAAATAAAATTCTCTAATTAATTCTGCCATAAATTTCAGTTCTGTGAACAAAAAATAAATATTTTCAGTACTAGTCAAAGTTTATAGAAAATAATGAATTGTGTTTTTCTATCTTTATTAATATTTGAAACCAGGAATGTCTTTTGTCAATAACCTGGGAGCCATCTCCTTGAAATAAAAACATCAACAAAGACAGTGTCTTATCTCCAAATCTTTATTGAAGGCTAAGAGCCTAACTTACACAAGCAACTATTAGCAAACACAGGTGGCCTGATTTTATTGACCATATTCCTCCCTAAGGCTCCCACATTGCAGGCAGATGCTTTATCCTCTGAGCTATCAGGGAAGCCCATATATATATATATATATATATATATATATATATATATATATATATATATATAGAGAGAGAGAGAGAGAGAGAGAGAGATGTGTTAGCATGCATATAATATATAGGATAGAAGAAAATCTCTAATGATAGGTAACACATTCTAAGTGTGGCAGTTTTTCATCCAAAGTCTTTTCAAAGGTCCTTTTGCACACTTCCTATTATTAAAGTGTGGAAAGCAAAATATTTCTTTTAATTCATAAAATCAACATTTTATGACATTAAAAAGAGAAGGGGAAGGTGCTTTTTGATTTTCCTTAAGGAAATGGAGACTCTTTTTACAAGACATGGAGAGGTCTGTCATCATGCTCCCACCCTCACAGTCCCTTTCTACAGGACTCTGCTCTTAGTCTACCTAAGCCACCACCTAAGCCGCCACCTAAGAAAGTATCCCTAAGAAATAAGTCCTTGCCCTTTGCTACAAGGGAGTAAGTTGAATAAATTAAGATGACATATTCTATCTTTGGATAACCAAGCCTTGTCTAGGTAATGGTTAATGGTGATGCTTAGTGTAGAAAGACATTTTCTGTCAGTGACATAGAATCTTTCAGTCAAACACATGCTTTCAGGATTTAGAATTAGAAAATATTTTCAGAAAACCATGTCATTTTGTTAACAAGTAAAAGGAGTTGAAATAATTTTCAGAAACTGGTCATGTATTACCATAGTTCACAAGATACCTAAACATACAAGTAACTAAGAGCTATCAATCAACCAGAAACCTGCAGACAGGAACACATCTCCTGAATAACTTTTTTTTTATTATTGTAATTACTTTGTAGAGTTTTTAAAAGCATAATCTCAAATTCCTACCTTCAGAGATTTGGGGGTCCATTGACATGGAGCGTAACTTGGTCATCATGGCTTTTACAGTCTCTTAAATTGATGGAGTTGGTGATGGACAGGGAGGCCTGGTGTGCTGCAATTCATGGGGTTGCAAAGAGTCAGACACGACTGAGTGACTGAACTGAACTGAAATTAATTCTAATGCTCAGGCAAGCCTGAAAAAACCTGGCATAAAGAGCTAGGATTGTCTGGTTGCAGCAAGAGAAATATAAGTACTAATAGAAAATAATATTTAAAGTTGCATTGGGCTTTTCCAGTTCAAATTTCTCTGACACCTGCTTGGGATTTGGGAGATACTCACATTTCTCAGTGGTACTTTTATATTCTATTTGTAAGCCCTGGATGGTGTGAAAGAATCCCAATAATTTTTTTTTCCCCCATGTAATAAGACAGAGACTTATTTAAAGACCTAATCTATATTATGTTATGCACTTTACATGAATTCACTAATTTCATTAAAAGAAGAAGAAGAAAAAAAAGGCATAAGCAATTAATATCCTTGTTTTAAAGAATAGGAAGCAGGAAAGCAGAGGTAAAATACTTTCCCCAAATTCACACCAATAATAAACAAGTGGTAATATCAGGATTAAAATTCATGTACTCTAGCTTAAAATTTCATATAATTCTGAACTCTATTGATTTTCATGGGAAATCATTTAAATTAATAAAAAGAGTACTTTAAACACTGCTCACTGTACACACTGGAATAGACAACTGGGGATGAGTGTTTCCTATCTCCTTTCCACCCACCACTATCTTTAGGGCCTCAAAGAAGGCTCTTATGGAAAAACAAAACAGAAATTACACCCCAAACACCCCCAGAATTTCAGAACCACAGACATATCTGGGCAAGTAGGCATTCCTCTTGACAATCCTGTTTGTAAAGGTTAAAAACAAAGCAAAGACAAAAAACAAAGTTTAAAAAAAAAAAAAAAAAAGTCATTCCAGGCCTCTACTTTAAACCCCTGAGAGGACAGACAGCTCCATGAGCTCCCTCAAGTCTGTAGAACCTGGTTTGTGTCCCCAGCATTGTGGGATGGCACTGTGTTGGCAGCTGTGGGTCTGGCCACGTGGCCAGGTCAAGCAGGGGTGCAGCTGGCCCTTCAGTTCCAAGCCAGTGGGCCTGGTGGAACATTTCTGTCCTCAAAGCAGTGGCCAGACAACTTCCCTCCCTGATCTACTGCTGCTTTCAAAGCCTCCAAGAATCATTCTTTTCTACTCCTTCAGGATACTCTCTTAAACCAAACTGCAAATGCTGGACTTCTCTCAATAGTACTTTGTTGTTGTTGTTTAGTGGCTAAGTTGTGTCTGACTTTTTGTGATCCCATGGACTGTAGCCCACCAGGCTTCTCTTTCTCAGGCAAGAAGACTGGAGTGGGTTGTCATTTCCTTCCAACTCAGGGATTGAAACTGTCTCCTGAACTGGCAGATAAATTCTTACTCAGTCCTTACTATCTCACCTTGCTGAGAGGCAGGGAGAGGACTTCTTCCTCTAGACAGCAATATCTAGGTAGGGAAGTGGGGTGAGGAGATGGCATAGCTGTTTTAGCTAAGGAGCACAAGATGGACATCCTCAGATCCAGCTAGGCTGTCAAGATAACAGTCTAGCGTTGGTAATGTTGAATGCAGCATTCATTTTTACCTTGTGGATGCTAGTGTTATAGAGTTCGCTGTTGTACATAGTCTGTTTTCTATTTGTTAATAAAACTACAGCATCATTGCATAATTCTTGATGATAATAAACTTGAATAATCAGATTTCTCAAAGAAAAAAAACTGTTCACTTCAAAATATGCATCTGTTACAGAATGGCACAAGAAATTTTTATTTGATACACACATGACATGTTGAGTGCTTTGTGCTCAACAACCATTGAAATAGGCAGCGTTGATACAGTGGAGCATGAGAACTCACTGTGTCCATAATCAAAGAAGCTCTCAGGATTTGACCAATTACTTTTAAATTTAAGCTAAGTTGAAAATGCATGCCTACTATTGTTTGGCCAGGCACTCTTGAACAAACACTTTCAATACATTATAATAAGAATGTTATGTATTGAAGTTTTAGAGCAACAATTCAGGCAGATATTAGTAACCCTTTTGTAAAATGAGAAAAGTCAATTTTATAGAGAATAATTTACCCATTTCTGTGCAGATAATCGGCTTCCCTTGGACTGCAAGTGGATAGAACCAGTCAATCCTAAAGGAAATACATTTTGAATATTCATTGGAAAGACTGATGTTGAAGCTGAAGCTCCAGTCCTTTGGCCACCTAACACAAAGAACTGACCCACTGGGAAAAAACCCTGATGATGGGAAAGACTGAAGGCAGGAGGAGAAGAGAACAGAGGATGAAATGATTGGATGGCATCACCGACTTGAAGGACATGAGTTTGAGCAAGTTCTGGGGGATGGTGAAGGACAAGGAAGCCTGGTGTGCTGCAATTTATGGGGTCACAACGAATCAGACACAACTGAGCTGAACTGAATGGGCTTCTCAGATGGCGCTAGTCCTAAAGAACACCCCTGCCAATGCCGGAGACATAAGAGATGCAGGCTCAGTCTCGGGGTGGGGAAAATCCCCTGAAGGAGAGCATGGAGACTCACACCAGCATTCTTGCCTGGAAAATTGCATGGACAGAGGAGCCTGTTGGCTACAGTCCATTGGGTGGCCCAGGTGGCCCTAGTGGTAAAGAACCCACCTGTCAATGCAGGAGATGCAGTTTTAATCCCTGTTTTGGGAAGATTCCTCTGGAGGAGGAAATAGCAATCCGATACAGTACTCTTGCCTAGAGAATCCCATGGACATAGGAGCCTGGCGAGCTATGGTCCATAAGGTCGCAAAGAGTCAGATAAGACTAAAACAACTTAGCACACACACAGATGCAAATAATAAAGACACTTAGATTTAAATTTGTCTCTTACTGTCAAGACTTTACTCTTTTCATTGTCTTCCATTAACTCATTGCTACTGAGACCAAAATAAAAAAAAAAAAAATCTATCAGTCAATCAAATAAAATACTGATAAATTTTTAATATGTATCTAATGTTTAAAGGCTTTGACTGTGTAGAACACAATAAACTGTGGAAAATTCTTCAAGAGATGGGAATACCAGACCACTTGACCTGCCTCTTGAGAAACCTGTATGCAGGTCAGGAAGCAACAGTTGGAACTGGACATGGAACAAGAGACTGGTTCCAAATAGGAAAAGGAGTATGTCAAGGCTGTATATTGTCACTCTGCTTATTTAACTTCTATGCAGAGTACATCATGAGAAACGCTGGGCTGGAGGAAGCTGGAATCAAGATTGCTGGGAGAAATATCTATAAGTTCAGATATGCAGATGACACCACCCTTATGGCAGAAAGTGAGAAAGAACTAAAGAGCCTCTTGATGAAAGTGAAAGAGAAAAGTGGAAAAGTTGGCTTAAAGCTCAACATTCAGAAAATGAAGATCATGGCATCCAGTCCCATCACTTCATAGTAAATAGATAGGGAAACAGTGGGAATAGTGGCTGACTTTATTTTTCTGGGCTCCAAAATCACTGCAGATGGTGACTGCAGCCATGAAATTAAGACACTTACTCCTTGGAAGGAAAATTATGACCAACCTAGACAGCATATTAAAGAGCAGAGACATTACTTTGCCAACAAAGGTCCGTCTATTCAAGTCTATGGCTTTTCCAGTGGTCATGCATGAATGTGAAATTTGGACTATAAAGAAAGCTGAGTGCCAAAGAATTGATGCTTTTGAACTGTGGTGTTGGAAAAGACTCTTGAGAGTCCCTTGGACTGCAAGGAGATCCAACCAGTCCATTCTAAAGGAGATCAGTCCTGGGTGTTCATTAGAAGGACTGATGTGGAAGCTGAAACTCCAATACTTTGGCCACCTGATGTGAAGAGCTGACTCATTTGAAAGGACCCTGATGCTGGGAAAGATTGAGGCCAGGAGGAGAAGGGGACGACAGAGGATGAGATGGTTGGATGGCATCACCGACTCAATGGACATGGGTTTGGGTGGACTCTAGGAGTTGGTGATGGACAGGGAGGCCTGGCATGCTGTGGTTCATGGGGTCGCAAAGAGTTGGACATGACTGAGCGACTGAACTGAACTGAAAGTTTACCATTATATCAGAAGCAGTAATAGGTTTATATCACTGTTATAGCAAATGACCAAAAATTTTGTGGCTTAGAAACAACTTAGATTTATTGTCTTACAGTTCTAGACCTCATAAGTCCAAAATGGGGCTAAAGTCAATGTTTTAGGAATGCTCCATGCCTTTCAGATGCTCTGGAAGGAAATCTGTTCCTTGCCTTTTCCAACTTCCAGGGTGCTCATGAAAGCATTACTGTGGCCCCTGTTTTCTCTGTCACATATTTTTAATTCTGACACTTATATTCCTCTTTTAGAGAATCTTTTAAATTATATTTGCCCCACTTTAATAATCGATTGTCCCCAGTACCCAATAGTACAGATTTTAGTCAAAGCATATAATTAGATTTATGTAACACTCCCTTTTGCTGCCTCTGACATTTTATGTTCAATGCTCACAAGAGATGCTAAAGTTCATCATGTTCTTATAAAAGACAGATATCTAATCTTTATTGCTATATTCACTGAGCTTCTGCTGCTGCTACTAAGTCACTTCAGTCATGTCTGACTCTGTGCGACCCCATAGATGCCTCCTCTGTCCCTGGGATTCTCCAGGCAAGAATACTGGAGTGGGTTGCCATTTCCTTCTCCCATTCATTCAGCATCTGCTATCAAAAAATATCTAATATTATCATAAAAATTGTGATTTGAAATGAATAATGGAACTCCATTATTCTCTCATTTAAAAATATTACAATCCTTGCAAAACTTAGAAGGGAATAAGAAAATGTTTCTTAGTCTTACTTCTCATTGGGAACAGCACTTGAGACAAATGGTTGCATGCATGCAGTTTATTTTAGGAAATGATCCTGAGGAACAATAGTGAGAGATTTGGAAACATGAAACAGGAGAGGTTGAAAATGCATTATAAGTCAGTGTTGCTGGACTTCTTATTGATGTGAGCAATAGTAAGTAAATCCTTTTAAATATCCCTGGGGAACCTTGTAGAATGCTCTGCAGACTTGTGCCTTCTAAACAATAAAGAGTGGCAATATTTACACAGACACTTTCTTCCCACAGATGAAGGACTGTCCCAGGTTTTGTTAAACCTTGCAGTTTCAGGTTTGTGCCTTAATCAAAATGACTGAGCTGATTCCTGTAGGAGTCCCATGTTTCCAGAGATGCCTCAGGGGAGAAAACAAGAGATGCATATTTCAGCCCAGGTTAAGTGCTTGCAGGTTATACCTAAGGCAATTGTTCACCATAGCAACCAGTAAAAATTGGAGTTAAATGAAGGCTAAAAGGATATGTGGCAAAGGACCTAGATATGTCCACTCTGAAATGAACATTTTCTTTTATATTATAATAATTTGTTTTTCCTTCTCCCTATAGTTCAAAAAAATGATCAAATTTTATGCATAGTGTAATAAACCTGATTAATTCTTTCAAAAGTTTTATTTCACACGAATATATGCACAAAAATATATGAATTAAACTATGCGTGTTCATTTGAGTTTCAAAAGTTCACTAGATATGATTGGTTGTATTTTTAGCAGATGTATCAGTAGTAAATTGAGGTTTTCTTTACATACAAGAACATGAAGACAGTGCTGAACTGTGTATCTGCAAATATTATGAGAATCCATTTTCAATCATTGCTCATATTTATCTCTTTATGAATAGAATGGATTTATACCTCTTTGTGGCTTTCATGAAATAGAATTCATATAGCTAAAATTGTGAATGTACTGGAATTTCTTTGGTGTCTGTTTTACTCTTCATCCTGTTCACACCGCCAATTGTCTTTCTCTTCACACTGCATTGGTACATAAACTCAGAGTAGGCAAGACACGAGCTGAGAGGCTGGAAAAAGACTCGAAAGCCATAGGAACTGCAGACACATTTATTCTCTCCTGACTGGCACAGCAGCCATAACACGGCCTCTCTGCTGGCTGATGCAGCAGCTGTAGCAACAGCCATAACATAACAGTAATGTAGCAATGACATGGCCACAACATAACCTCATATCACATAACCATGGTGTTGCTCCAATGTAGCCCTAATGCAGCAGTTGCCAGGGCTTTCACTGTGAAGTTCATACAGTCCTACCACACACAGCAACTCGTTACCAAGCAAGTACCTCAGTGATGTACATGCGCAGTGCTCTAAGTGTTCTCAGCCATTATATAATTATTATTCACAAAATGTGGGGTGAGAAGCGGTGAGGTCAGAGAGCCTGACCATCCATCTTGGCTAATTTGCTCCTCCTCACAGCCCTCCAATAGAGAATGACAAAATAAAGCACAGTCCCTAGAATAAGACATTCCTCAGTTTTCCAGTTTCCACCTGTACTGTGTGTTTTTTAAAATTATTATTATTACTAATTCCTGTTCAGTATTTCCTTAGATTTAAAAACCTATCAAAGTTAACATTTTTTTCTTCTGACTATTCAGTACTTACTTAGCAAACTCTACTTCTCTCTTCTCTGTGGATCCTGATAAGACCAGTAATTCAGCAATGTATTCACACTGCAAAATGAACAGTCCTTTACATAACCTTGCCAGTGTTGACTGAGGGAGATCACAGGTACTGTTTGTGACCTAATGTGGTATATTTGCTTTCTGAAAGAGCCTTCTGTCCCTACTCCTTCCAACCTGCTAGTGGTTTTCATTCTGATCATAATATTTGACCTATTCCTTCCCATCCATAACAATGCTGATTTTTTTGTTTTCTGTGTGTAGCAAACACAAAGTTAAGATTTATAACTATCTTATAAAAGGAGGTGTATGGTTTAAACAAATGAACCAGTAGTTATAGGTTATAATATGTGTACTACACCTGCTTGTCAGTTAAGGTAAGTTCCAGCCACAAACTCAGTGCACTATCAATATCCTCCAGGTCTTTCTGTTTCTTTTTTTGTTTATTTGTTAACCCAGGTTTGTGCCTCAACAATGCAGCAAAGGAAGAAAATCAGAGGCTGCCTCTCTGTTGATGTGATAGAATGGCATCAACCGTCTCACTCACTGGTGACTATATCTGATTTTTTGTTTTCCTTAAATGTATAGATTTCACAGTGATAGGATAGTATGGTAGTCCAGATATTAGACTACTTTGGTTCAACCAGCACTTTCAATTTCTGTCTGTATGACCATGGGCGTGTTCTTTTAAAACTTTGTTCCTTAGCTTTTCATCTGTTCAATGTGGATGAAACTATTCCCTATGTATATAATTCTAATGAGAAGAAGTAAATGAGTTAATTCATGGAATATTTTTTAAAAAATTGTTCAAATATTAAATGCAATTTAAATGTCAGTAATTATTATATGGAACCTGGAGGCTCCCCTTTAAATGTGCCCTCCCCACAATATGTGCTTTTGCAGTGGTCACTCTGGGCACATAATTATAATCCAAGATCTAGACTGAAAGAAGGACTTGTATCTATGAATTAAAACATGGGAGGAAGGAGTAAACATTATACACAGCACCCATAAATGAAAGCAACAAGAGAATTGTTATCACTGCCCTTTTCCTCTGAGTTACCTCTCCAAAGTCTTTTTTAATGGATCATCAGGTCCATTATTATGCTTCCAAATTAGTTACCTGGGAAAAAGACAGAAGATATAGCTATATTTATAATTTGTGAAAGAGAAGGAGTAAGGCAAGGAGGGGGAGAAAGAGAGAGAGAGATAAATATACATAGAGAAACTGTCATCTTTTTCCTTATTTAGGTTTATATTTTTCTAATTTATATTTTCATCTAATTCTTTAAGTTTTCCAAAGTCTACCAACATGTAGGCAAAAGTTACTTCTAATTTCTCCTTTTTTATTTCATATTATTAGATCTTGAATGCTTTTCAACTTTCTAACTCCAATAACTTCACTTTTGTCCACTAGTAAATCAATGTTAGCTTTCCTCAAAACATTTAATTCTTAAGAGATTATATTATAAATAAATAAAATTTAAAAATTTTCCAGTAAAAGTTTACATTTTAGAGGAGTATTCCTTTATCCCTTATCAAAGTAAATGATTTTGCAAAATAGACATTCCAAGCTCAAGAAGCACTAAGAGGAAGTTTCAAATAGAAGGCTAATGAGAGAGCTGGACCATAAAGAAAGCTGAGCACTGAAGAATTGATGTTTTGAACTGTGGTGTTGGAAAAGACTCTTGAGAGTCCCTTGGACTGCAAGGAGATCAAACCAGTTAATCTTGAAGGAAATAAACCCTGAATATTCACTGGAAGTACTCAGTGAGGTCGCTCAGTCGTGTCCGACTCTGAGACCCCATGGACTGTAGCCTACCAGGCTCCTTCCTCCATGAGATTCTCCAGGCAAGAGTACTGGAGTGGGTTGCCATTTCCTTCTCCAGGGGATCTTCCCGAGCCAGGGATTGAACCCTGGTCTCCTGCATTCCAGGCAGACGCTTTAACCTCTGGGCCACCAGGGAAGTCCAGAAGTACTCATGCTGAAGCTAAAGCTCTAAAACTTTGGCCACCTGATGCAAAGAACTGACTCATTGAAAAAGACCCTGATGCTCGGAAAGATTGAAGGCAGGAGGAGAAGGGGACGACAGAGGATGAGATGGTTGGATGGCATCACCAACTCAATGGACATGAGTTTGAGCAAGCTCTGGGAGTTGGTGAAGGACAAGAAAGCCTGGTGTGCTGCCATCCATAAGGTTGCAAAGAGTCAGACGCAGCTAAGCGATTGAACTGAACTGAACTGAACTGTATAACTATCAGATTCTGTCACATGTTTGATTGTTAGAGTAACTTCAAGTCTATTAGAAGATAGTTTTTCTTTGTTTCATAAACCCACAAGGAGAAAGTATGAGCCCAGGTGGTAAAGTGGTCAAGAATCTGCCTGCCAAATGCAGGAGAGCCAAGAGACACAGATTCAATCCCTGGATCAGGAAGATCTCTTGGAGGAGAGTACAGCAACCCACTCTAGTATTCTTGTCTGGAAAATTCCATGGGCTGAAAAGCCTGGTGAGCTACAGTCTTTGGGGTCACAAAGAGGCAGGCAGGACTAATGTGACTTAGAACAGCACAGCACAGGATGAAGAAATCTATGTGCTAGCATGAAAGAGAGAAGAAAATGGCATTCTTGTTCAATCAAAATGAAGTAGCTTCATTTTGAAATGAAAATGCTTCAACTGTTTTTCTTTCTGTACATCATCTAAATATAATTGATGGCTATAAAATTTCACAGTAAAACATTAAGAAAATATTTTAAAATTTTAAAATTTAGACAAACATTCATAAATTTGAAATCACACTAAAAATACATATTTTGACCTTCACTGTGTTTGCTGAATTTCAGCAACATGGAGAGAAAGTTTTAATTATGTTGCTGTGCTTTCTTTGGTTCGAAAGACTATAACTGTGACCCTTATCACCAGAGAGCACTCTGAAATGGCAAAGTCATGTTGTAATGCCCACACACTTACACTTAACTCCTCCCACATAGTCTAATTATTGCTTGTTGCAATTTATTTATATCAGAAAATTCTCTGTAACTTTTATGCATGTAATTTACTTCACTTACATTTGATTAATTTGTTCTACTCTTCAAACATAAATTATTGTTATCTAATTGTTCTTGACAAAATATATTTCTAAATAAAATACAATTTGATAAATTTTAAACTGAACACTAGATCATTAAGTTTGGATGCTAAAAATTGGCTTAAGTTTCTAGTGGAATTTCATAAAGTATTATTCTTTTGTTTCTTAAAAATAAAAGCCATGCTGTGTCTAAATTTAAATGATAATTAACATAATACTTTAAAATGAGAATGGAAGACTTCTCACTTTTATTAGTGAACAATGTAGTTAGCAAAATATTTTAATGAAAAATATATATCTTGTTAAATGAACACAAATATTTCAATACTTTCTCATTTGGTACATAATTCATTTTCAAATTATTGATCTAATTTATTTTCAAATAGTTTAAAAGATGCAAATATGGTATTAGACATACATATATGAAAATATGAAATACATATCAAATCATATGTATCATATCATAGGGACAGAAAAGCCTATAGATCTGTATCAGTAGTCAGGATTTCACTAGAGAAACATAGCCAGAAGAAATAGAATCTCCTCTCCCTCTGTTTTTCTCTCTATGCATAATTTACCATGTATGATCATGTGTGCATGTCATTATATCTATATGTCTGGTAACCTGGTTCAGTTCAGTTCAGTTGCTCAGTCATGTCCAACTCTTTGCGACCCCATGGACTGCTGCATGCCAGGCTTCCCTGTCCATCACCAACTCCTGAACATTACTCAAATTCATGTCTATCCAGTGCCCCTCTGTTGCCCTCTTCTCCTCCAATCCTCAATCTTTCCCAGCATCAGAATCCTTTTCAGTGAGTCATCTCTTCACATTAGGTGGCCAAAGTATTGGAATTTCAACTTCAGCATCAGTCCTTTTACTGAGTATTCAGGGTTGATATCCTCAGGATTGACTGTTTGATATGATTGACTGTTTGTCCAAGAGACTCTCAAGAGTCTTCTTGAGCATCACAATTCAAAAGCATCAGGTCTTCAGCATTCAGTCTTCTCTATGGTCCAACTGTCATATCCATACATGACTGCTGAAAAAAACCATAGATTTGAGTGCATGAACCTTTATCAACAAAATGATGTCTCTGTAGTATGCTTTCTGTGTTTGTCATAGCTTTTCTCGCAAGGAGCAAGCATCTTTTAATTTCTTGGCTGCAGTCATGGTCTACAGGGATTTTGGAGATGAAGAAAATAAAGTCTATAACCTCTTCCACTTCTTCCCCTTCTATTTATTGTGAAGTGATGGAACTGGATGCCATAAATTAATTTTTTGAATGTTGAGCTTTAAGTCAGCTCCTTCAATTTCCTCTTTCAGTAAAGGAACTAAAAAGGCTCTTTAATTCCTGTTCACTTTCTGCCATTAGGGTAGTATCATCTGCATATCTGCGGTTGTTTATATTTCTCCCTGCAATTTTGATTCCAGCTTGTGATTCATCCAGTCTGAAATATTGCATGATGTACTCTGCATAGATGCTGGGAAAGATTGAAGGCAGGAGGAAAAGGAGACAACAGAGGATGAGATGTTTGGAAGGGATCACTGACTCAATGGTGGAGGATAGAGGAGCCTGGTATGCTTCAGTCCATGAAGTCACAGAGAGTTGGACATGACTGAGTGACTGAACAACAACTCTGTATAGAAGTTAAATATGCAGGATGACAATATATACAGTCTTGATGTATTCCTTTCCCAGTTTTGAACCAGTCTGTTATTCCATGTCTAGTTCCAACTGTTGCTCCTTGATCTGCACATGGGTTTCTCAGGAGACGTGTAAGGTGGTCTGGTATTCCTATCTCTTTAAGAATTTTCCACAGTTTTTTGTGATCCACACAGTCAAAAGCTTTAGCATAGTCAGTTAAACAGAAGTAGATCTTTTTTCATTCCTTTGCTTTTTATATGATCCAATGATTGTTCGCAATTTGATCTCTGGTTCCTGTGCCTTTTCTATATCCAACTTGTACATCTGGAACTTCTTGGTTGACATGCTTTTGAAGCCTAGCTTGAAGGATTTTGAGTATTACTTTGCTAGCATGTGAAATGAGTGAAACTGTATGCAAGCTTCAGCATTCTCTGGCATTGTCTTTTTCAGGGATTGGAATGTAAACTGACCTTTTCCAGTCCTATGGCCAGTTTTGGGTTTTCCAAATTTGCTGACATATTGAGTGCAGCACTTTAACATCATTATCTTTTAGGACTTGAAATAGATCAGCTGATATTCTATCACCTCCATTAGCTTTGTTCATAATGATGCTTTCTAAGGCCCACTCAAATTCACACTACAAGATGTTTGGCTCTAGTTGAGTGCCCACATCATAGTGATTATCCAGGTCATTAAGATATTGTTTTTGTATTGTTCTTCTGTGTCTTCTTGCCACCTCATCTAATGGCAAATTTCATAAATGTGTGCGGCGATGGATTCTAACTCTAATCCTGATCTTTTTCTAACTCTAATCCGGATCTTTTTTCTATTTCTAGATACTATTAAGAGAGGTAAATATAAAGAATGTGTCAATAGTTTGTTTTAAAATAATAACTTTGAAAAGAGAAAGTGGAAGTGGAAGTTGCTCAGTAGTGTACACTCTTTGCAAACCCATGGACTATATAATCTATGGGATTCTCCAAGTGGGAATACTAGAGTGGGTAGTCTATACCTTCTCCAGGGGAGCTTCCCAACCCAAGGGTCAAACCCAGGTCTCCTGCATTGAAGGTGGATTCTTTACCAACTGAGCCACCAAGGAATTATGATCATTGAAGTTGCACTTTTTAATTCACGGAAAGTTTCTTGCATGCAAATGTTTGTCAACTGGTCCAAATTCTGACTTTCAGCGATATTATATCTGGGAAAATCTAACAGGATTCTGATCACTATGGTCCTATTTATTTGATGCTTCATGTTTGGAATTGAATTAGATGACTCTGTATGCTGGTTGCACAAAGGTGGGGAAGATTGGAAGGGGCAGTCAAGAGGGAAGGGAGTTACACACACACACACACACACACACACACACACACACACATACACATGGCTGATTCATGTTGTTGTATGGCAGAAATCAACACAAACAATGAAACTATGAGCCATGCCATGTAGGGCCACCCAAAACAGATGGGTCATGGTGGAGAGTTCTGACAAAATGAGGTCCACGGGAGAAGGGAATGGCAAGCCACTGTAGTACTCTTGCCTTGAGAACCCCATGAACACTATGAAAAGACAAAAAGATAGTATACTAAAAGATGAAGTCCCCAGATCAGTAGGTGCCCAATATGCTATTGGAGATCAGTGGTGATATAACTCCAGAAAGAATGAAGAGACAAAGCCAAAGCATAAACGACACCCAGTTGTGGATGTCACTGGTGATGGAAGCAAGGTCCAATGCTGTAAAAAGCAATATTGCATAGGAACCTGGAATGTTAGGTCCATGAATCAAGGCATTTTGGAAGTGGTCAAACAGAAGATGGCAAGAGTGAACATCGACATTCTAGGAATCAGCAAACTAAGATGGACTGGAATGGGTGAATTTAACTCAGATGACCATCTATTATTGTGAGCATGAATCCCTTAGAAGAAATGGAGTGGCCATCATAGTCAACAGAAGAGTCTGAAAAGCAGTACTTGGATGCAATCTCAAAAATGACAGAATGATCTCTGTTTGTTTCCAATGCAAACCATTCATATAATGGTAACTCAAGTCTATGCCCCAAACAGTAACGGTGAAGAAGTCGAGGTTGAATGGTTCTACGAAAACCTACAAGACCTTTTAGAATTAACACTCCAAAAAGATGTCCTTTTCATTATAGGGTACTGAAATGCAAAAGTAGGAAGGTCAAGAGACACCTGGAGTAACAGGCAAATTTGGCCTTGGAGTACAGAATGAAGCAGGACAAAAGTTAATAGAGTTTTGCCAAGAGAATGCACTGGGCCTAGCAAACACCTTCTTCCAACAACACAAGAGAAGACTCTACACATGGACATCACCAGATGGTCAACACCAAAATCAGATTGATTATATTCTTTGCAGCCAAATATGGAGAAGATCTACAGTCAGCAAAAGCAAGACCGGGAGCTGATTCTGGCTCAAATCTTGAACACCATATTGCCAAATTCAGACTTAAATTGAATAAAGTAGGGAAAACCACTAGACAATTCATGTATGACCTCAATCAAATACCTTATGATTATAGAGTGGACATGAGAAATAGATTTAAGGGACTAGATCTGATAGACAGAGTGCCTGATGAACTATGGGTGTAGGTTCATGACATTGTACAGGAGACAGGGATAAAGACCATTCCCAAGAAAAAGAAATGTAAAAAAGCAAAATGGCTGTCTGGGGAGGCCTTACAAATAGCTGTGAAAAGAAGGGAAGCAAAAAGCAAAGGAGAAAAGGAAAGATATAGCCATTTGAATGCAGAGTTCCAAAGAATATAAAGGAGAGATAAGAACACCTTCCTCAGTGATCAGTGCAAAGAAATAGAGGAAAACAATAGAATGGGAAAGACTAGAGATCTCTTCAAGAAAATTAGAGATATCAAGGGAATATTTCATGCAAAGATGGGCTCCATAAAGGACAGAAATGGTATGGACCTAAGAGAAGCAGAAGATATTAAGAAGAGGAGGCAAGAACAAACAGAAGAACTGTACAAAAAAATCTTCAGGACCCAAATAATCACGATGGTGTTATCACTCACTTAGAACCAGACATCCTGGAATGTGAAGTCAAGTGGGCCTTAGAAAGCATCACTATGAACAAAGCTAGTGGAGGTGATGGAATTCCAGTTGAGCTATTTCAAATCCGAAAAGATGACGTTGTGAAAGTGCTACAGTCAATATATCAGCAAATTTGAAAAACTGAGCAGTGGCCACAGGACTGGAAAAAGTCAGTTTTCATTCCAATCCCAAAGAAAGGCAATGCCAAAGAATGTTTAAACTACCACTCATTGCACTCATCTCACATGCTAGTAAAGTAATGCTCAATATTCTCCAACCCAGGCTCCAACAATACCTGAACCATGAACTTCCAAGTGTTCAAGATGGTTTCAGAAAAGGCAGAGGAACAAGAGATCAAATTGCCAACATCCCCTTGATCATCAAAAAAGAGAGTTCCAGAAAAATATCTATTTCTGCTTTATTGACTATGCCAAAGCCTTTGACTGTGTGGATCACAATAAACTGTGGAATATTCTTCAAGTGATGGAAATACCAGGCCACCTGACCTGCTTCTTGAGAAATCTGCATGCAGATCAGGAATCAATAGTTAGAACTGGACATGGAACAACAGACTGGTTCCAAATAGGAAAATGAGTACATCAAGACTGTATATTGTCACCCTGCTTATTTAACTTTTATGCAGAGTACATCATGAGAAACACTGGGTTTGATGAACAAGTTGGAATCAAGATTGCTGGGAGAAATATCTATAAGTTCAGATATGCAGATGACACCACCCTTATGGCAGAAAGAGAAGGATAATTAAAGAGCCTCTTGATGAAAGTGAAAATGGAGAGTGAGAAAGTTGGCTTAAAGCTCAACATTCAGAAAACTAAGATCATGGCATCCAGTCCCCTCACTTCATGGCAATAGGTGGGAAAACAGTGACAACAGTGACCTAATTTATTTTGAGGGGCTCTAAAATCACTGCAGATGGTGACTGCAGCCATGAAATTAAGACACTTACTCCTTGGAAGGAAAACTATGACCAACCTAGACAGCATATTCAAAAGCAGAGACATCCCTTTGCCAACAAAGGTCCGTCTAGTCAAGGCTATGGTTTTTCCAGTAGTTATGGCTGGATGTGATAGTTGGACTAGCAAAAGAGCTGAGCACTGAAGAATTGATGCTTTTCAACTATGGTGTTGTAGAACTCTTAAGAGTCGCTTGGACTGCAAGGAGATCCAACCAGTCCACCCTAAATGAAATCAGTCCTGAATATTCATTAGAAGGACTGAGGCTTATGCTGAAGATCCAATACTTTGGCCAACTGGTGTGAAGAGCTGACTCATTTGAAAAGACTCTGATGCTGGGAGACATTGAAGGTGGGAGGAGAAGTGGCCAACAGGGGACAAGATTGTTGGATGGCATCACCAAATCAATGGACATGAGTTTGGGTAAATTCTGGGAGTTAGTGATGGCCAAGGAAGACTGGTGTGCTTCAGTCCTGCTGCTGCTGCTGCTAAGTTGCTTCAGTCGTGTCCAACTCTGTGAGACCCCATAGACAGTGGCCCACCAGGCTCTGCTGTCCCTGGGATTCTCCAGGCAAGAATACTGGTGTGTTGCCATTTCCTTCTCCAATACATGAAAGTGATAAGTGAAAGTGAAGTCGCTCAGTCGTATCCGACTCCTAGAGACCCCATGGACTGCAGCCTATTAGGCTCCTCTGTCCATGGGATTTTCCCGTCAAGAGTACCAGAGTGGGGTGCTCTTGCCTTCTCTGGTGCTGCAGTCCATGGGGTTGCAAAGAGTCGGACACTACTGAGTGACTGAACCGAACTGAAATGATTATGACCTAAAAGAAAACTATTCAGTACACTTTTGCATCTTCTTCTGTAACATTGTGTAAGTCAGCATTATTCTGTAGATTAGAGCTCTAAGCAGCATTTTTTACTTATTTAATTCAGTGACATATATTATTTTCTTTGGGCATTTCTGTATTAGTTCCCAAACCTAATTCAACCCTCTCATAAAATCTGTTTATATATTTGCTAAATAACCATGGTAACCTTCCCTAGTGGTATGCAATAATCCTTTGGTATATGTATCATATTCTTTTATATTTTACACTGAAATTTATTTCATATATAGCTTCCATAGAACCAGAATATTTTAAATTTATTATACCTATATATTATATCATAGTGATGATAAAGCTTTTCATTATATTTTATTATTTTGTTCAATATTAACGATAACCAATATAAAGATCTCCACCCAGTTATTGACCCATTGTCATTGTTCTGCTTTTCAACCCTCTTTCTTTTCATTAGTCTGGTGTTATACTGGTGAGGAATTTGGTATTATTTAATGTGTTTCAGCCTCATGGCCCATCATAAAAGTGTGTCACCAATTTTGAAACTATAATTGTATCCCCTTCGTTCCAGTATGATAATTAGGAGAAGATGAGATTATACCCCATGAGACAGGCCGTTTGAAATCTTTGATGAAAACATGATTCATGATTATTCTACAAATTAGTGAATATGAAATCATACAGTCTATGAGAGAATAACTTGCATATGATTTGTCATCTGAGCTCTTATTTCAAATCTAAACTGTTAGTTGTATTAGAGGCATTTTGTAAAAGAGAAGCTTTATGTTATTTTCCTGAGTTTATAACATCTCATTTGTTTTAATTTTCTCATTGATTAATATCTGAACAAAATCAATTTATGTTCTGCAGCTTACAAATGGTTGTTCTGTGCTTTTCCCTTTTATAGTCCTATAGATCAAATTCATGTTAACCATAAATATCTTGGGGAAAATGTGTGTGATGTAGTTTTAACAGTTTCTCCTTAAAAAACATCTTATTACATAATATTGGTAAAAGAAGATTCAAATATTACTTAAAATAATGAGACCACTTGATTCTCTTTTTTAATTCTGCTTTGACAAAACTAGAATATGTACGGAGATGTTTACTTTATTTATTGGAAAAATGTGGTTGTTGGGGAAGATTAGCCGTTAGGAGATCTTAGATGTTCACAGAAAACAATTTTACAAGGAAGGAAATAGTTCTCATTATTGGATTAACAGTAAATTGATCAATCTGAAAAAAATACGCATCCTCTATTACTACTGAAATTATTAATGTGTGTTGAAATGCATGTGGGAACATAAGCTTCAGTAAGCCAACATAATAACTCATCTGACATGAAAAATATTCTGTTTGAAAATAAAGCTGCATAGAGAAAGAATGGATACTTTTTCTTCAGTCTAAATTAATTTATGTTACCCAAAACTTATACCTTTTAGAATATATGTATACAGTATAGATATAGATATGCATATACATATATATGCATATTTGATTTTTTTTTTCTAGCATAAACTGTGGCAGCAGAAAAAATCAGTAGCTTTTGTGGCTATGGAGTTAAGGTAAAATAGCATGTGTAGGGCATGATTAGAGATGAACTTCTCTGCAAGTGGGGCTAAAATAAATAGATAAGTTGCTTGACAGAATATCCAAGGTTGATAAGGACGTGTGTCTTTCTCCATTTTGGGGTATAAGACATAAATAAGAATCTTTCAACCATTGTTTTCCACAAAATAAAATAGTTTTGTTTGTTTGCTTGTTTTTCAATTGTTTCATCTGTTTCCATGTTAAGGTTTTTTGTTTCCTTTTGCATCTTAGCTGTTTATAATTAAAAGCTTGCTTTTTTTTTTTTTCTTTTTAATCACGGTAAGTAATTCAGCACCAGTTATATATTGGCATGAAATATAAGGAAGCTGATTAATATGACAAACATTGTGTACCTATTTTGATGACACATAGAATCTCTTTTGATATGAACTTTACTGATAGATTAGCTTTTTGTTCTTAATTTGTGTGATGGCTCCCTAAAATTATAAGAAGGATTGTATATAAATAGAGTAATAAGTAAAGAATCATATAATTTGTTTTTTAAACAAGGACACTTTCAGTAATGAAAAGAACACACAAAATAATTATCAGATGTCAACTGATCTATTAAAGGCATAAACTCAGACTTTCTTTGGAAGATTCAAGAATAGTGATAGCACACTATGCAGTAAAATTTATAGAATTCTTCCAGATTCCCTCATATAAAAGAAATACCTTTTCTTACATCATGCTTCTTTATACTTTGAGTAAACATGAGTATAGCCATTCCAGATGGCTGAAATATAAAGGTGGAATTATTCTATTTAAAAGGCCAAATTATAAAGAATAAATATCATTAGTTTGTAAATGGTCTAGGCTACTTTCATTGGTCTATTTTCTTAGATTAATGCATCAAACTGGAGAAAGGACACTTCTGAAAGCACAATAAATTTTGTCTCAAAGAGAAGTGTGAAATATAGGATGGTTCCAGGACACAGGAGTACAAATTACCCTCAACTGTTATGGAGGCTAGTCTCACTGCCTAAATGACTGGGCTGACTTTAGGATTAGTGAGTTCTTGAAAGGGAATGCATAACTTGGGTAAAGACAGACATCACAAAAAGACGGCACACAAATACCCATACCTTAACTCACCAGTTGATTTTATAGATATTTCAGGCTTCAGTCAGTTCAGTCACTCAGTCGTGTCCAGCTCTTTGTGATCCCATGGCATGCCAGGCTTCCTTGTCCGTCACCAACTTCTGGAGCTTGCTCAGACTCATGTCCATTGAGTTGATGATGCCATCCAGTCATTTCATCCTCTGTCATCCACTTCTCCTCCTGCCTTCAATCTTTTCCAGCATCAGGGTCTTTTCCAATGAGGACAAAGTATTGGAGTTTCAGCTTCACCACAATCACAGAAAAGAAATCAATTTCAGACTTACTTTAGAAATAAAATATATTTAGAGCTTCAGAGTTGTAAAGGATAGCAGAGGAAACTTAAAATTGCTCATTTTTCAGATGAAGTTACTGAAACTTACAGAAAGTGAGAAATTTGGCCTAGATTAAAAATTATTAAGAAATGTTACTATTGTCTTCTTAAATGAAAAAAAATGTAGATAAAAATAAATTTTAAAACATATTCACCATTTAGTTTTGAGGTAATAAGAGTATAATAGAAATGAATAAGAAATGAGTAAGAAAGAGTGTTCCTAAAGGATTTGTATAGCTTAATGAAAATTTACAAATTTAGCAGAATAAGACATTCCTTGACTACTTGTCACTTGAATTGTTAGGACAAGAATTAAGTACTTTTATTATTTTTAACATTTGGGTATTCAGCAGTAACAATTAAGTATCTAAAGTATTCTTAGAAATTTAGTAGAGATTTTTACAGCTTTGACCTTTCACTATTTCACACTAGGATTTGTTGGCAATTCCTTCTATTCCCACAGGTTACTGAGGCTATAAAAGGGAAGGGACTTGAATAACTAGCAAATTTGATGTATTATATGAAAAGGCCAAGAGGAAGTCTATAGATTCATAATTCATAGAAAGTATAAGATATCAAAATATCTGGATGACAAGATATGTACTATGTGGGAAGGCAGGGGACTGTTTTTTAATCCTAGCTAATAACTAGGTTTTCTAAACTCTCAGAATTCAACCTTGAAATAAAGTTTTACATTCCAATAATGTAGGACTGTCCAGGGAATTACTGATAACGCTCATTCCTTTGGATGCTGACTAGACAGCTCTGATGAATGCTGCCCTGTAAAGATTGTATAATACCAGCAACAGAAACTAACTTGAGATGACATAAAGCAGGAGGGACTGTATTAGAGCATATATTAACTCTGATTCTTTCTGATTAAAGACAGTAATTTTTGTTCCTACTTTCTTATATATAAGACCAAAAAAAAAAAAAAAAAAAATAAAACTATATCAATCATCTACCCCTTCAACAACATCCCTGGCTCCCTCTATATCAAAGTGAAAAGAGA
The DNA here is from genome assembly GCF_032405125.1 of Capricornis sumatraensis. Lineage (NCBI taxonomy): Eukaryota > Metazoa > Chordata > Mammalia > Artiodactyla > Bovidae > Capricornis > Capricornis sumatraensis. The sequence goes on from NC_091071.1 coordinate 126,731,833, forward strand.
GCATAACAATTTTGCTTTTTGGAAGTATTTAGCTAACTTCTTAGTAAGTGACTTGACTTTAACATATTTAACATACCTCACAAGGCTAAGGTATTTGAGTCATATTTGCAAAAAATAAAAAATAAAAAACAAAATGGGCTTCATAGGTGGCACTAGTGTTAAACAACCTGGCTGCTAATGCTGGAGATGGTCAGGAAGACCCCTTGAAGGAGGGCAGAGCAACCCATTCCAGTATCCTTGCCAGGAGAATCCCATGGATAGAGGAGCCTGGCAGGCTACAGTCCATGGGGTTGGAAAAGAGTCAGACACAACTGAAGTGACTTAGCATCCATGCATGCATAAAACAAAATATAAGAAATATCAATATGATTTTTAGCTGATAAAATGTTAACACTTTATGTGTAACAAAATTTGTGCATGTTTTATATATTGAGACCAAGAGGAAACTACTAACCAAATAGTTCAAAACAGATATTCTCTCTCAGATCAGATAGTCTGGCAAAGGAAAGAATTGTATTGCAACAATAATTATACAGCTAGATATATAAGAATAAATGGATATGTAAGATATTCTGTTGCTAATAGGGCAAAATATAAATCATGCATTTATGCGAGAGTTATTCAATTAAATCCATATATTCACAATCTAATTTTGTCTCAGCTATTAAAAAATTGCAGTGTTTTTTAATATCATTGGTAAGGTATTAGGAACTATGTGTGCTCAGTCACTCAGTTGTGTCCAACTCTTTGTGACCCCATGGACTCTATCCTGCCAGGCTCCTCTATCCATGGAATTTTTCTGGCAAGAATACTGGAGTGGGTTGCCATTTCCTACTCCAGGAGATCTTCTGACCCAGGGATTGAACCTGTGTCTCCTGAATTGGTAGGTGGATTCATTACTACCATGCCACGTGGTAAGCCCCCATACTACACTTGATCTTAGCTAAAAGGAAATTACAAATATTAACAAATATAAAATGTTACGAATTTATAAATATATATATATACCATAGCTATTTCTATACATAGACATAGAAAAATCTATGAAATAACTGCTATAGAACATTTATTTCACTAAACATATCATTATTACCAAATATATACTAAAGATTACTGGCCTTATATGCATTTTGGTTAAATTTTGAATTTAATAGACTTTATACAATTAAATATCCCACCTATAATTGTTCTGAAGTGTATGGTTGCATTCAATATTTGCATAATTATAAGCTGGCTTAGAGAAGAGCTATATGAACCTATTCTAATATAAAACTATTAGTAACATTAAGTTATTTCTAAATCACAGGGAGATAGTATAGAATGTTTTCATAAATTCAGTTTTTATGAGATAAATAGTATGCTTAGCTCTTTGGGAATGCTTATTTTCATCATGAGGAAAGTAGAATGGATAACTATGAGAATAGAACATATTACAAGTTAATGCTTGTGTTATGATCTAGCAAAATAAAGAAGAAAATTGATTAAGGAAAAAAGAGAAGAAAAAACTGAGGAACCAAACTCCCACACACAATACACACACAATGTGTCCTATACTGTGCAAGTGCTGGATACAAAGATGCATAAAATATGGGTCTATCATTTTACTCACTAAGGAAATAACGTTTAAATGCAAAAGTACTATTTAGTATTGTGATTCTGTAATGTTTTTGAAATATAGCTTCAAATATAGTTTTAAAATCATATCTTTATTTTGTTTATTTGATATGTTTACTGTGTATATATACACATGCCCATATACACACAAATGTACACTTAAGATTACCTCACTAAATTGAAATTTCTCACTTATAAAAGAAGTTTACTGTTAACTTCTCCAGGGTAAGGGTTTTCTTTTGCCCCTGAAAACTATCACCTAAACACAGTAACACAACACATGTCACACAGAAGGAAATCAATTGTACTTTGTAAGATTAATTGATTTAACAATTAATGCATCTATAAATAATAAATTAATGACAGAAAACCTAAATTCTAAATGAATTTAGTTCACCTTTGATTAAATTGCTTTAACTCTATTTATAATATTTCCCCAAACCTCACTGTTTAGCATTGTAACACTGAGAACTTTGATTCTTCATCTCAGACATACACATTCTTAAAAATTGTTTTAAAACTTGAAAACTAATTTCAGTTTTAAAAGCCACAAATATGACTAAACATTTTAATTTAGAAAAAAGTAAAGCAATACCTGTTTGCTTCATTATACATATTTGAATTAAGCTGCATCTAAATAAGTTTTAACATTCAAAGAAAATATATTTAATTTGTACATTTCAAATGCCAAGTATAGAATACTTCATATCTAGAAAATAGGCCTTTGGAATCTAAACTCATTATCATTGAAGTGTGAACTTCTAATTGTAGTACTTTTAATAATATATCTTCTACATATATATTTCTCAATGCCTGCAAATTCAGGAAATGGGAAATTGTGAGGCTATAATGCAGAAGAGATTTATGCTAAGAAGATTCTGAGTTGTCACTATTAAAAATTTTCCACCCATTATGTGAATCTTATTGATCATTGCAGGAAGCAAAAAAATGTGCTGGTCATTGATTTTCTTTGGCTACCGAATGTATTAGGCCTGACACATTTGATGGGTGGGCAAGTTTTCAAAGGAAGCTCAGTTAAGCTAATCTTAGTTCAGAGAAATATTCACAATGAAATAAGAAACCTGGTAATTGCTAGAGCAAACAGAAGAGTCAGAGGACTATATTATTAGCCATATCAGCATAAAAATTAGACATGAGCCTTCCCAGGAGGCCATAGTAAAATGCATCAAGGCTTTGGGGCTGTTTTCACAAACATAGCAATTACTGGATAAATTGGGTTTTAGCTTCTCACCCTTCAGCCAAGATAATGAATGAAAAGAAATTAGTTGTTTTTCTTCTTCTTGGCTATGGGAGAGTATCAGAATTCCATGAAGTTCACAAAAATATAAATGAAGACATTAGATAATTGCATCCCACACGTGAGGCTGATAGTAATGCTGCTACCTATAAATTCAATATTTTGTTTCTAATGATTATTTTTTTAAAATCCATGTACATCCATAAATTGTATCATAGGTTACTAGACTAGAAAGAACAATAGCAAATACAAACTGTAAAGACTCTTCCCTGGGAATTAAATTCCATTAAAAAATAAAGCTGGAAACTATTATCTTATATCTCCACTGGAAGCTGTCTACTGACATTAATACAATGTCAGAGTACAGTGTTATCTCTCAGTAGTACAGGATGGTGTCAAAATGCTATGTATATTTTTCCAGTACATTAAGTACCAGGGCACTGTGTATGCTTTAGGTGAAGATTAATTAAATTAGCACAAGCCAAGTGGTCTTCTATGGCCACGAACAAGCACTGTATATTTTTTCAATCACCTTTCTCATTTTTCCAGGCCATTTAACATAGAAGCATACAATTCAAATTGGTAAGAATAAATTAAGACATATAGAATATTAATATATCCTAATTTAGTGAAATCCAAAAAGAAAACCACCATTCCCTGGGTATACTAACATGCCTTTCAGGGTCTTTGGAAATGTGTCCTTCAATACAGGAAAAAGAAAAAAAAAAAAAAACATTCTAAGTTATTAATCATAGGTGGGATATTTGAATTTTTAAATAAATATTTTGCCTTTTGATATATTATTAAAAAGTATTATAAGAATTAAGTACTTAAAAATATTACAACAACTGTGTGTTGGTTTCCAAATGGTCCCCAGAACACAAAGGGCAAGAAGATTTCAAAGAAAGAAACAGGCCACTCAGATTTATCAATGGCAAATTTAATAAACAAGGGAACTTACTTCTTAAGTTTGTCTTGGATGACTCCAAGATAAGTAGATTGATGTACCCACCCACCAGAATCTTAAAAATTTATATAGAGGCTTCACTGGATTCAGTTACGTTATACTATCCAGATGGTCAGAACAGCACATTGCTTTCTGAAGGTTTCATCCTTGAAAATGGCTCTCACTATGGAAATGGTGAGAACAGCACACATGATAAGGACAGGAGAGAGGGAGAGGAGCCTGGTTGATGGCTTCGTTCCAACTTGAGGATAAGCTGGATGACAACCTCCAACACTCCACTAGTCCTCACTGGCTCTTACAATCTTCCTTTCCCCTCCCATTCCCATCCTGCCCAACTGTCTCCTGTGATGTGTCCCTAGTCATCAGCAAGAGATTTCATAGCATGGTGGTGGCTCTTTGGTAGCTCTCAGGCTTCACTGGAGGCAGAAACCTACAGCAACAATAAAGGCACATGTATGAAGGAAACAAAGATAATGATAGTGATTCTCAAAACAAGTGACTTTTTTTTTTCTTTTTGTCCAAGAATCCCATAATCCAAAACACTATTTATGAAGTCCCCTAGGCTGTGGTTTGAGCATTCTTTGGCATTGCCTTTCTTTGGGATTGGAATGAAAACTGAACTTTTCCAGTCCTGTGGCCACTGCTGAGTTTTCCAAATTTGCTGGCATATTGAATGCAACACTTTCACAGCATCATCTTTCAGGATTTGAAATAGCTCAACTGGAATTCCATCACCTCCACTAGCTTTGTTCATAGTGATGCTTTCTAAGGCCCACTTGACTTCACATTCCAGGATGTCTGGCTCTAGATGAGTGATCACACCATCGTGATTATCTGAGTCGTGAAGATCTTTTTTGCACAGTTCTTCTGTGTATCTTGCTACCTCTTCTTAATATCTTCTGCTTCTGTTAGGTCCATACCATTTCTGTCCTTTATCGAGCCCATCTTTGCATGAAATGTTCCCTTGGTATCTCTAATTTCCTTGAAGAGATCTGTAGTCTATCCCATTCTGTTCTTTTCCTCTATTTCTTTGCATTGATTGCTGAAGAAGGCTTTCTTATCTCTTCTTGCTGTTCTTTGGAACTCTGCATTCAGATGCTTATATCTTTCCTTTTCTCCTTTTTTTTTTTCACCTCTCTTCTTTTCCCAGCTATTTGTAAGGCCTCCCCAGACAGCCATTTTGCTTTTTTGCATTTCTTTTCCATGGGGATGGTCTTGATCCCCTGTATCCTGTACAAAGTCACAAACCTCATCCCATGGTTCATCAGGCACTCTATGTATCAGATCTAGGCCCTTATGTCTATTTCTCACTGCCACTGTATAATCACAAGGGATTTGATTTAGGTCATACCTGAATGATCTAGCGGTTTTCCCTACTTTCTTCAATTTAAGTCTGAATTTGGCAATACGGAGTTCATGATCTGAGCCACAGTCAGCTCCTGGTCTTGTTTTTGTTGACTGTATAGAGCTTCTCCATTTTTGGCTGCAAAGAATATAATCGATCTAATTTTGGTGTTGACCATCTGGTGATGTCCATGTGTAGAGTCTTCTCTTGTGTTGTTGGAAGAGGGTGTTTGCTATGACCAGTGCATTTTCTTGGCAAAACTCTATTACTCTTTGCCCTGCTTCATTCCGCATTCCAAAGCCAAATTTGCCTGTTACTCCAGGTGTTTCATGACTTCCTACTTTTGCATTCCAGTCCCCTATAATGAAAAGGACATCTTTTTTGGGTGCTAGTTCTAAAAGGTCTTGTAGGTCTTCATAGAACTGTTCAAATTCAGCGTCTTCATGGGAAATGGATGGGGAAACAGTGGAAACAGTGTCAGACTTTACTTTTTTGGTCTCCAAAATCATTGCAGACGGTGACTGCAGCCATGAAATTAAAAGACGCTTACTCCTTGGAAGAAAAGTTATGACCAACATATATAGCATATTCAAAAGCAGAGACATTACTTTGCCAACTAAGGTCCGTCTAGTAAAGGCTATGGTTTTTCCTGTGGTCATGTATGGATGTGAGAGTTGGACTGTGAAGAAGGCTGAGTGCCGAAGAATTGATGCTTTTGAAGTGTGGTGTTGTAGAAGACTCTTGAGAGTCCCTTGGACTGCAAGGAGATCCAATCAATCCATTCTAAAGGACATCAGGCCTGGGATTTCTTTGGAAGAAATGATGCTAAAGCTGAAACTCCAGTACTTTGGCCACCTCATGTGAAGAGTTGACTCATTGGAAAAGACTCTGATGCTGGGAGGAATTGGGGGCAGGAGGAAAAGGGGATGACAGAGGATGAGATGGCTGGATGGCATCACTGACTCAATGGACATGAGTCTGAGTGAACTCCAGGAGTTGGTGATGGACAGGGAGGCCTGGCGTGCTGCGATTCATGGGGTCACAAAGAGTCGGACACGACTGAGTGACTGAACTGAACTGAATAATATCCTCCATGTCAATGGATAGAACAAAGATGGCAACCAAATGATTGCACCAGTAGGAAATGAATGTGCCAATCTGGCCTTGAGGAGAGGGTAACTTAACTTGTTTGTGGGCATTATTCATGTTGGAAGGGGGTGGCAGTACTGTCAAGCAGGAGGAGTGGACTAGAGGTGACATAAGCCAGACTAGGACATCCATATTCTCCATTTTTTCAATTGTATGTGTATAATATGTTTCAGCAGGTTCAACTTGTAGCAGAACAAAGTGATTTCATTTCCTCTTCACCCAGAGGTATAAAATAACTAAACATCCCCAGTAGGATATCTCATTGCAAATTTCAGTAAATAGCACCTTTCACAAACCCAGTGGGACTTGGTATTCTCAGCAGCATAGCACTTTGATCGAACATGAGAGCTGGGGCAGTAACTTTCCCATAACTTGCATACCTTTACAATATTGGATGGTATGTGTCTCCAATCTAGCACATGACTTACAATTCAAATGTATTAAAGCCTGGTTTGTATGTGTATGTGAGTCGCTCAGTCATGTCCAACTCTTTGCAATCCAGTGGACTGTAGCCCACCAGGCTCCTCTGTCCATGAAATTATCCAGGCAAGAGTATTGGAGTGGGTAGCCATTCCCTTCTCCAGGGTATCTTCCCAAACAAGGCATCAAACCTTGGTCTTTTGCATTGCAGAGAGATTCTTTACCATCTGAGCCACCAAGGAAGCCCATATTAAAGCTGAGAGTAGTACTTTATTCCTCTTGGCCAGATGATTTTACCCAGCAGTTTATTCTGCTGCTTTAACATTCCATTTTTTATTTTTCCATCAGCCCTGTTGCTTACCAGTTATAGGGGAGCTAGAACTTTCAGTGTCATGTTTTTTTGCCTAGTCTTACATATTATGACCTTTGATATATGACCCCCGATCACTGTCTGTTCAATGAGGGTATCCTTGCATGGTACTCAGTTTCACTAATTTTCTAATGGCGGCAGCCAGGTTTGCACAGTAACAGAAAATTTGGGTTAGGCCTGATACGGTGTCCACACAAATCAAAGCATATTTGGAACCCTTCACTCAGAGGGATGGGGCCAATATAATTGATGTATCAGTCCCTCATCAGTTGGGAACTCTGATGGGAAACCTCTTGCTCCTTTGGCCTTGGGTATTGTTTAGAACACAGAAGACATGCTGTTACTGCTTTAACCAAATCACTTTATTTCAAAGACAATTCAATAATCTTGTCTATAAGTCATTCTTCATGGGTGTTCTGGCAGCTGGTCTTTCTGTATACCCAATCTGCTTTATCGATTAAATGGTTTGTTGCTAGGGGTTGTAGTTGGGCTAGAGCATCAGTTTTCTGATTGTCAGTGGGTGTTAGCACCTCATGGGCCAGGATATGGAAAACAGAGAGGACTGCCCCAGGCTCTTACAAGTGAACCCAAATGTCTTTCCACATATCTTGATCCCACAAGGGCTCACTGGTAATTATCTACCCCTCAAATTCATATTGTCTAAAACTCAAGGTTAATTCATTTAGAACAGCCCAACTGTCATGCAAAGAGTTAATGGCCAGAGTTTATTAGTGATCACCAGCCACCCTGAATTTAACCCATTGGCTGCTATGGTTCATTCCTGTTTCCATTCAAATAGTGTCAGTGTTGGGCTGAATGGTAACTGCAGTCCATCTGGGCACCTTGCCCCTGACTAAGCCTACCTGTATACCAGGCATCAGCTACAGTTTCCCTACTCCCTATTTAGGGATCACAGGAACCGCTACAGGAATAGGGCCTGAGATGTTTGGAAAATATACATACTCTACAAGACCTAGCTGAACTCACAATTCTGGAGGACAGGATATTACTCTGCTGCAAATAGTCAAGCCACTTAATCACAGTGAGAACTGGAGCCATGGAAGGAAGTACTGACAGAACCTATTCATAACCTGCTCCTAGATAGGAAGAGAAGTTTTTACCTTAGTAAGCTGTTTCTTTATCAGATGTTCTACCTGAAGGAGCACTGTGTTAACTGCAAGGAGTTGTGGCTCTATGGGGCTATATAGGGTTTCTATCACCTTCCAAAGTCTCTTCCTTCTGTTGTCTCTGCCACAATGTCCAATCCATTCCTTCAGAGGGTCACAGTTACATCTATCTTAAGTGGTCAGTTTTCCTGGGAGATGCCCAGAACTTTAATCTGCTTCAGTTCAGTTCAGTTCAGTCGCTCAGTCATGTCCATCTCTTTGAGACCCCATGAATTGCAGCATGCCAGGCCTCCCTGTCCATCACCAACTCCCGGAGTTCACTCAAACTCTTGTCCATCGAGTCAGTGATGCCATCCAGCCATCTCATCCTCTGTCGTCCCCTTCTTCCCCTGCCCCCAATTCCTCCCAGCATCAGAGTCTTTTCCAATGAGTCAACTCTTCACATGAGGTGGCCAAAATACTGGAGTTTCAGCTGTAGCATCATTCTTTTCAATGAACATCCAGGACTGATCTCCTTTAGAAGCGATTGGTTGGATCTCCTTGCAGTCCAAGGGGACTCTCAAGAGTCTTCTCCAAAACCATAGTTCCAAACCATCAATTCTTCGGCGCTCAGCTTTCTTCACAGTCCAACTCTCACATCCATACATGACTGCGGGAAAAACCATAGCCTTGACTAGAGAGACCTTTGTTGGCAAAGTAAAGTCTCTGCTTTTGAATATGCTATATATGTTGGTCATAAATTTTCTTCCAAGGAGTAAGCATCTTTTAATTTCAGGGCTGCAATTACCATTTGCAGTGATTTTGGAGCCCCCCAAAATAAAGTCTGACACTGTTTCCACAGTTTCCCCATCTATTTTCCATGAAGTGATGGGCCCAGATGCCATGATCTTCATTTTCTGAATGTTGAGGTTTAAGCCAACTTTTTCACCCTCCTCTTTCACTTTCATCAAGAGGCTTTTTAGTTCCTCTTCACTTTCTGCCATATCATACTGGAGAAGGTGATGGCTTCCCACTCCAGTACTCTTGCCTGGAAAATTCCATGGGCAGAGGAGCCTGGTAGGCTACAACCCATGGGGTTGCGACGAGTCGAACACGACTGAGCAACTTCCCTTTCACTTTTCACTTTCATGAATTGGAGAAGGAAATGGCAACCCACTCCATTATTCTTGCCTGTAGAATCCCAGGGACGGCAGAGTCTGGTGGGCTGCTGTCTATGGGGTCGCACAGAGTCGGACATGACTGAAGTGACTTAGCAGCAGCAGCAGCAGCAGCAGTATTTATACATTCTCAAAGATGGCTTATGGCCCTAGCCCCACACATACCCTTTATTTACCAAGTGATATAAGGGAAAGAGACACTGTGCCAGGTGGGGAATAAAAGTTCTTTAAAACCCCAATCCCTACAAATGGCTTGTATCTCTTTCACATTGTTAACAGTTGGACAGGCTTACGTGTTCTCAATTACAACTCTGGAACAACAGAAGTCTTACTCAACCAAACAACTCTCCAAAACTTTATAGGGGTGCCTGAGCCTTGACTTTTCTGTGGGTTCACTGCTCGCCTTTTTCTTTGCAGTTGTTTCAGCAAGGTTTGCAGAATGTCCTGCAGAAAGGCAGTCTTCACATATGAGCATAATACCATCAGTGTAGTGGGCCCATTTTACTGATGTGCGGAAGGAGAACAAGGACATCAAGCTACCATCCCATAACATATTGTGGCACTCTACGGGTAGCCTTGGAGAAACATTTGAAAAGTCCATTGTTGCCCCTTCCACATGAAAGCAAATTTATCACATGACTCAGAGCCTAGGGGTATACTGAAAAATGCATCTTCTAAGTCCAGTACAGCATGGTGAGTTCCTAGAACCCAGGCCAACATTACCTAAGATGGTGATAATCCCGGATACAGCTGTGTGGTTGGGGCAGTACTTTTTTTTTTTTTTTTAATTCACAGTCATCCACCATTAGTGATCTGACTTTATTTTACTGGCCATACTGGGCTGTGGAAAGCACCATGGGCAGAGTGTACAATACCCAGAATGTGCATTTCTTGGATAGTTTCTCTTTTTTATTTATACTCCCACTGTCAGGCAATTTATATCAGTAATCACTCTTTAGTGTTTCTCCTCAGCATAATTTGATTACTCTAACTCAGAGGCAGAATTAACTGACAGTTTTTCCAGTGTTTGACCTTGTAGGATATCAATGTCTAATATATTCTGAAGCCCTGAAAAGATAAATTTCTCCTATTCTCATTGGAGAAAACACCAATATTCAGTGCCAAAAGAACCATAATGACTTGCCTTCCATAACCATCAATGGTATTGAGAGGGACAGAGCAGCTGCCTATTGTTTATTTCTGTAGGAACAGTGAATAGACAGCTCAGTGTGGAGCCTCTAAATGCCTCTAGTAGCCCTCACCTAGAAGAAATCTTGACCTACATCTTACACCATAGGCATAGGAGGCATGCATCTTAGTAGAACTGTATCACTGAGTTCTCTCTAGAGCAGGCATCATAGGGGCAAGTGAGGCAGGTCTGAAATGTTGTTCAAATTTTAAGACCTTTGTAGGCAGATCAACATAGTACCAGGTTGCCAGTCTGTTTTTTAGGTGGATTCCTGGCAGCAGTGAGATCAAATCACATTAGCTTCAGGCTTATTTTACTGGACTCTTGTAGAGGCCAGCCCACTGTGATAACCATTCATTTCCCTTCTTGTCACAGTGCAGTATGTACAGTTTCTCAAACAAACACATTAGGCTAGCTGACATTTCGGGGATGTACCCATACACAAACATCTAACATATAGATCATCCCTTTCAACCTAGATGTAGGTAGCTAACTTGGAATTCCCCATGTGGATATCTCTTTCCCAAGGCTCATTTCTTTAGTCTCCTAGCTGGCTAGCCAATTTTTGGTCCACCAACTGGCCCTATACATGGAGGGAAACAAGAGACTGAAAAACACCCTGACAAACTACCCCAGATTGGCAGGTAGCAGATTTAATAAACAAGGGAACTTATAAAGGATGCTTTTCTTAGATGGGCATAAGTGAGCAGATGTTTGCAGCCACGGGTCAGAAAAAGTTTATAGGACTTCAAGGGGTTCAGTAACATACAATCCAGTTGGTCTTGACAATAAATTACTCTCTCAAGGCTGCATCTTCAAACATGCCTCCCACTGTGGGAAGGGTGGGCAGAATGTACATTCCAAAGATGAGTGGGCAGTGGTGAAGAACATCTAATAGAGCTCTAATTGAATTCCCAGTTAGGGACGTCTAATGGGGTCCAGCTCATGGGTCAGCTGGCATTCATGTCCTCCTGATAACCTCCTCTGACATTATGGTATGTCATTACTCTTACTTACAACCTGGCCTTTAGGAGCATGACACCTGTGCAGAGTAAGACCAGGTCAAGAAAGAAGCTCAGCAGTAGTTTCTAAGGTTTTGTATTTGAGGAAAGTGAAGCTCATGTGATTCCATTTATTTGCTTTTTTTTTTTTTTTAATTTTTTTCTGAGCAAATTAATTAAAAGATTTGAATATAGAACTTCAAATTATAAGTCTAATGCTCTTTGTTCCTGCTCCAAATGTTTCTGGTGATTCTTTTTCTTTATTTAAAAATCCAAGAAACAGATCAAAGAGTGATGTGCTGTAATTGAAAAAAAAAAAATGGCCCTTGATTACGGAATCCAATAGGCTTTAAAAGATATATAATTTTACCTCTTTGGATCAATTTTATCTCTCCACTTCTAACATTCTACCATTTTCTGAAAAAAAAATTTTCTATAACATTTTATTTTTCTCCATGACCATTATATATATAAGTTTAAAGGGGCAGGTTTCATATTCATTATGGTTTGTTTCAAAATATGCATTTTAAAAATCATATAAAAATGATGACATTATATAAATAAAACTGCTGTAAAGAAAACTAAAATGTTTCAATGATGGAATTTCCTCTGGGGAACATATGTTTTCTAAGTGAGATGTCATATAATATTGTACTGAATATGACCAAAACCTTATCAAGAAGTCAATTTATACTCAACAACAACTTGCAGAATATTTAGGTAAAGAAATTTATAGCAAAACTTCATACTGTTTTCTAGTATGGAGATTGGAGGGACATGGAGACAATGTGGAGTCTTGTTAGAGGATGAAGACCAAAGTGAAAATAGAAATGTTGGATTTAGAGAGGGTTTGATAGTTTTCTCTAAATATTTGAGACTATCATAAATATGGCTTTGTCATGTTTGGCATATTTCCAAGGCATAGATATGGAAATAATGGGTAAAAGTTACAGAAATAGGCTTTGGTTCAAAAAAGGATAAACAATTTATTTTGAGAGTTACAAATTCACAAAGAGGAATGATCTGACCCATTAACACTGGACACACCAACATATTAAGGCTCAAAGACTCTTTCCTGATAAGGTAGCATTGTTTTCTTAGGCTTATCATAAGAAGAAAATGACTTGAAACAGTATTGCAAATTTCTTAATGTTGTCTATTTAACAGAGGAAAAACTAAACCAAATTTAAAAGTTGAGGGTGTGTTGAAATTTCAGTCTATTATTGGAAATACATTTTGAAGTTCTTGTGTATTTTCAGTGGATTATTACAAAAAAGAAAAATCAGTTTAGTCACTCAGTTGTGCCTGACTCTTTGCAAGCCCATGGACTGTAGCACGCCAGACTTTTCTATGCATCATTAATTCTTGGGGCTTGCTCAAACTCAAGCCCATCAAGTTGGTGATGCCATCCAACCATCTCATCCTCTGTAATCCCCTTCTCCTCCTGCCTTCAATCTTTCCCGTATCAGGGTGTTTTCCAAGGAGTCAGTTCACATCAGGTGGCCAAAGTATTGGAGTTTCAGCTTCAGGATCAGTAGTTCCAAAGAATTTTCAGGACTGATTTCCTTTAAAATTGACTGGTTTGTTGTGCTTTCAGTCCAAGGGACTCTCATGAATCTTCTCCAACACTACAGTTCAAAAGAATCAATTCTTTGGTGCTCAGCATTCTTTATAGTCCAGCTCTCACATCCAAACATAACTACAGGAAAAACCATAGGTTTCATTAGAAGAACCTTTGTTGGCAAAGTAATAATTCTGCTTTTTAATATGCTGTCTAGATTGGTCATAGCTTTTCTTCCAAGGAGCAAACACCTTTTAATTTCATGCCTGTGGTTACCATCTGTGGTCAGTGATTTTGGAGTCCAAGAAAATAAAGTCTGTCACTATTTCAACTGTTTGCCCATTTATTTGCCATGAAGTGATGGAACGGGATGCCATTATCTTTGTTTTTGGAATGTTGAGTTTTTAAGGCAGCTTTTTTATTATCCTCTTTTACTTTCATCAAGAGGCTCTTTAGTTCTTCACTTTCTGCCATAAGAGTGGCATCACCTACATATATGAGGTTACTGATATTTCTCCCAGCAATCTTGATTCCAACTTGTGTTTCATACAGCCCAGCATTTCGCATGATGTACTCTGCATATAGGGAGAAGGCAATGACACCCCACTCCAGTACTCTTGCCTGGAAAACCCCATGGATGGAGGAGCCTGGTAGGCTGCAGTCCATGGAATTGTGAAGAGTTGGACACAACTGAGCAATTTCACTTTCACTGTCCACTTTCATGCATTGAAGAAGGAAATGGCAACCAACTTCAGTGTTCTTGCCTGGAGAATCCCAGGGACGGGGAAGCCCGGTGGGCTGTCATCTATGGGGTCGCACAGAGTCGGACACGACTGAAGCGACTTAGCAGCACACTGCATATAAGTTAAATAAGATGAGTGACTATATACAACCTTGATATACTCCTTTCCTGATTTGTAAGTAGTCTTTTGGTCCATGTTCAGTTCTAACTGTTGCTTTTTGACTTTCACACCGATTTCTCAGAAGGCAAGTAAGGTGGTCTGGTATTCCCATCTCTTCAAGTTTCCAAAGTTTGTTGTTATCTACACAGTCAAAGTCTTTGGCATAATCAATAAAGCAGAAATATATATATATTTTTTTATTCTTTGGCTTTTTGATGATACATCAGATGTTGGCAATTTGATCTCTGGTTTCTCTGCCTTTTCTAAATCCAGTTTGAACATCTGGAAGTTCATCATTCATGTACTATTGAAGCCTGGCTTAGAGAATTTTGAACATTACTTTGCTAGCATGTGAGATGAGTGCAAGTGTGTGGTGGTGTGAAGTTTCTTTAGCATTGCCTTTTTTTGGGATTGGAATGAAAACTGACTTTTCCAGGCCTGTGGCCACTGCTGAGTTTTCCAAATTTGCTGGCATATTGAATGCAGCACTTTAATAGCATTATCTTTTAGGATTTGAAATAGCTCAACTGGAATCCCATTACTTCCGCTAGCTTTGTTTGTAGTGATACTTCCTAAGGCCCACTGACTTTGCATTCCTGGATGTCTGGCTCTACGTGAGTATGATCACACCATCATGGTTATCTTGGTCTTTAAGATCTTTTTCTATAGTTCTTCAGTGTTTCCTTGCTACCTCTTCTTAAGATCTTCTGCTTTTATTGTCCATACCATTTCTGTCCATTCATCTCCCCATACCTTTATTCTGTCATCTATTTATTATTTATTTAAAAAATCTAAAACTATCATTGACATGTTAACTTTAGTAAAATGAAGATACCCTGGAGAAGGAAATGGCAACCCACTCTATTATCCTTGCCTGGAAAATCTCATGGACAGAGGAGCTTGGTGGGCTGCAGTCCTTAGAGTCGCAAAGAGTTGGACACGACTGAACAACTAACACTTACTGAACACTTATGTTTCTATCAGCACTCCAACACCCTTCTCCTTTCCTTCCTGTAGGTGTCAAAAATCATTACAAGGCAATATGGTGACAAGAATGGTAAAAATGAGATAAAATGTGAATGAAGAAAGATGACTCTTAAACAACAGGACGTAATCCAAATGACCTACTGACAGGCTTGTAAAGATATATCTCAAGAGATCCATAACTTTGCTGCTTTTAAGTTTTTACCATAGGATCTATTTTGTTTTGTTAAATGGTGCCAGCCCCCCTGATTTCTAGAAATAATAGGCTATAGCTAAAGATTTTTGCCTCTATAGAATATGATCATATTTAGTGACAATGTCTATAGAAAATATAGTAGTCTTTTTTCAGCTGTACAGAAAAAAAAATTGTAATTATTTTTCTCTATTTTGATGTGTATTTCATTGTCCAGCAAAAAGTCAGTCTGTGGATTTTGCTATCACAACTCTAAGCAGCAAGATGAAAAGTGATAACAAGTTTTGCTTGTTATCTTGCTCTAAGCAGCAAGATGATAAATTTTAAATCATATGGAAATTATAATTAATATAGTAAGAATTATAATAAATAAGTTACTATATACCTACTACAAAAGCCATCTTTGTTCATCTTAATTATCTGGTATATCTGAAATCTGTGTAACTTAGAATAGATAACTAAGCTTTATCAATAAATTAGTAAATAAAATAATTTGAGGTTGAAGCAAAGAATGAATAGAAAGTCATAATGGTGTTGCTCATTCACAAGTATTGTTATTTATCTTTTCAAGATTACCATATAAAAGTTAAATGATATGAATATTTAATAAAGAACTTCGTGAAACGTATGTTAAAATTAACTATTGGTGTTTCATTTCAGGTCAGATATAATTTACCCCCTCTGCAATCATGATGTAGCAGATCAATGGAGTGAATTGTAGATTTATCTTTCAGGAATATGAGGAATAGCATACATTTTGAAAGATAAAATTCTGAAATATTTATACATGTCACATCACAGTGATCTGAAATATAAATGGAAGAGTTAAGGAGTAATTATAATTTTTATATATGTGCCGAAGAAATAATATACATGAAAACAGTTATAATGTCATTTATTAGAACTAGAAATAATATTCAAGAATTGTAATATTAATCTATGCACAATGAAAGTTATTCTCTGATTCTGATTTCAGAATATCTTATCCAGTATTACTTGACTACCTGGAAGTGTACCAGAAGGGCTCCAAAACATAAGTGAAATAGATTTATTAGGCATTATTAAATATATAAATTAAATATATACTATATTCCTCTTTCCCAAAAATATTTCAATTAACTATTATTTTTTTCACATTTTCATATTAAAGAGTGTTTTAGTACAAAAGACTTCCCTGGTGGCTCAGACAGTAGAGTCCTCTTACAATGCAGGAGACCCAGGTTCGATCCCTAGCGCAGGAAGATTCCCTGGAGAAGGGAATGGCTAAACACTCCAGTATTCTTGCCTGGAGCATTCCATGGACAGAGGGGCCTGGTGGGTTATAGTCCACGGGGTCACATAGAGTCAGACATGACGGAGCGACTTTCACTTGGTCCAAAGGAGTATAGATGGAATATTTGTATATACATGCAAGAAATTCACTAAGATAAAACATTTCTTGGACAATTGGATTCAAATAAAGAGGTGATTTTGCTTAGCTTAATTTAAGTTTTGGTGTATTGGTCTCTAAAATGTACAGATAGGTAGATAATAGATGGATGGATATAAAATATATCTTACCCACTCCAGTACTCTTGCCTGGAAGATCTCATGGATTGAGGAACCTGGTAGGCTACAGTCCATGGGGTTGCGAAGAGTCGGACATGACTGAGCGACTTCAATTTCACTTTGCACTTTCATGCTTTGGAGAAGGAAATGGCAACCCACTCCAGTGTTCTTGCCTGGAGAATCCCAGGGAAGGGGGAACCTGGTGGGCTGCCATCTATGGGGTCGCACAGGGTTGGACATGACTGAAGCGACTTAGCAGCAGCAGCACCAGCAGGCATATTAAGAGGGAAAAGCAATCAAAGAACAGAAAAGTACTTTAGGTTTCCTCATTGTTCAGATTATGTAGATACGTACTTATGTTCACATTAAAATTTTGAAATAACACAAACAGACTGTTACATGTTACAGTGAAGATCTGGAAAGGAGGATTGGGAAACAAGAGATTTAATTTTTATTTCTTATGTGTTTGAATTATGTTGTGGCTATGCATAATTTTTATTATGGCAAATGAAGAGTCATAATGGTTGTTAAATTATTATTTCTAGTATAATTTCTCATTAATGTAAACTAAATGAAATTTATTCTGTTATAATTGTAGATAAATGCTTTTTTATCATTTTGGTCTATAGTAAAATAAAACAAAATGAAGATAAGAAACTCTGATTATTAACTAATTTTTTAATTGGTTGATCATTGTGGATCATAACAGTAAGTAATATGTATTTTTTAATATAGTATTTCATTATATATATTTGTAGGAATCAGTTCTGGTATCTTTTGGAATTTGACATAAATTTGGTTTTGCTCCACTGCAAGAAGTTTTGTCTTAAAGTATATTAAGAAAGTTGCCTCTGTTGCCGTTCTTATATTCAAGTAAAAGAAAACATATATCTGAAGATGGGCTTCCCAGGTTGCTCTCGTGGCCACTTACAAATGTAGGACACTTAAGCAACACAGGTTCGATTCCTGTGTCAGTAAGATCCCTTGGGGACGGGCATGATAAGCCACTCCAGTATTCTTGTTTGGAGAATCTCATGGACAGAGGGACCTACCAGGCTGCAGTCCATAGGGTGGCAAAGAGTTGGACACAACTGAAATGACTTAGCATGCATGCACTCGTACTTGAAGATACTTAAGTGAGAACATGTGATTATATATTTTAGAAATGGTCTTGTTTGTTATTTGCTTGAAATAGATGATAAACAATGACTTTATGATTTGGACAAATGATGTCAATTTCTTCAAAATAACCGACACATCTAAAATTTAAAGTTGTTTATAAATTAATCAGTAGAAATGGCACATCATTTTTTACTTGCTGGCAAATATGTAGAAGAATTCCAAAATACTGACTATATTTATAAAACTGAAAATATTGTTAAATTATGCTGTTACCATAAATGGATGTTGAATTTTGTCAAAGGCTTTCTCTGCATCTATTGAGATAATCATATGGCTTTTATTTTTCAATTTGTTAATGTGGTGTATAACATTGATTGATTTGCAGGGATTGAAAAATCCTTGCATCCCTGGGATAAAGCCCACTTGGTCATGGAGTATGATTTTTTTAATATGTTGTTGGATTCTGATTGCTAGAATTATGTTAAGGAATTTTGCATCTATGTTCATCAATGATATTGGCCTGTAGTTTTCTTTTTTTGTGGCATCTTTGTCAGGTTTTGGTATTAGGGTGATGGTGGCCTCATAGAATGAGTTTGGAAGTTTACCTTCCTCTACAATTTTCTGGAAAAGTTTGAGTAGGATAGGTGTTAGCTCTTTAAATTTTTGGTAGAATTCAGCTGTGAAGTATTCTGGACCTGGGCTTTTGTGTGCTGTAAGATTTCTGACTACAGTTTCAATTTCCATACTTGTGATGAGTCTGTTAAGATTTTCTATTTCTTCCTGGTTCAGTTTTGGAAAGTTGTACTTTTCTAAGAATTTGTCCATTTCTTTCACGTTGTCCATTTTATTGGCATATAATTGCTGATAGTAGTCTCTTATGATCCTTTGTATTTCTGTGTTGCCTATTGTGATCTCTCCATTTTCATTTCTAATTTTATTGATTTGATTTTTCTCCCTTTGTCTCTTGATGAATCTGGCTAACGGTTTGTCAATTTTATTTATCCTCTCAAAGAACCAGCTTTTGGCTTTGTTGATTTTTGCTATGGCCTCTTTTATTTCTTTTGCATATGTTTCTGTCCTAAGATTTATTTCCTTCTACTAATCCAGGGGTTTTTCATTTCTTCTTTTTCTAGCTGCTTTAGGTGTAGAGTTAGGTTATTTATTTGACTTTCTTCTTGTTTCTTGAGGTATGCCTGTATTGCTATGAACTTTCCCCTTAGCACTGCTTTTACATTGTCCCACAGGTTGTGGGTTGTTGTGTTTTCATTTTCATTCATTTCTGTGCATATTTTGATTTGTCTTTTGATTTCTTCTGTGATTTGTTGGTTGTTCAGCAGCGTGCTGTTCAGCCACCATATGTTTGAATTGTTAATAGTTTTTCTCCTGTAATTGAGATCTAATCTTACTGCATTGTGATCAGAAAAGATGCTTGGAATGATTTCAAGTTTTTCGAATTTACCAATGCGAGATTTATGGCCCAGGATGTGATCTATCCTGGAGAAGGATCCGTGTACACTTGAGAAAAAGGTGAAATTCATTGCTTTGGGGTGAAATGTCCTATAGATATCAACTAGGTCTAAATGTTCAATTGTATCGTTTAAAGTTTGTGTCTCCTTGTTAATTTTCTGTTTAATTGATCTATCCATAGCTGTGAGTGGGGTATTAAAGTCTCCCACTATTGTTGTGTTATTGTTAATTTCCCTTTTCGTACTTGTAAGCATTTGTCTTATGATTATCTCAATAGATGCAGAGAAAGCCTTTGACAAAATTCAACATCCATTTATGATAAAAAATAAAAAAACTCTCCAGAAAGCAGGAATAGAAGGAACATACTTCAACATAATAAAAGCTACATATGACAAACCCACAGCAAACATTATCCTCAATGGTGAAAAATTGAAAGCATTTCCCCTAAAGTCAGGAACAAGACAAGGGTGCCCACTTTCACCACTACTACTAAACATAATTTTGGAAGTTTTGGCCACAGCAATCAGAGCAGGAAAAAAAAAAAAAAAAAAGATAAATGAAAGGAATCCAAATTGGAAAAGAAGAAGTAAAACTCTCACTGTTTGCAGATGACATGATCCTCTACAGATAAAACCCTAAAGACTCCACCAGAAAAGTACTAGGGCTAATCAATGAATATAGTAAAGTTGCAGGATATAAAATCAACACACAGAAATCCCTTATATTCCTATACACTAATAATGAGAAAATAGAAAGAGAAATTATGGAAACAATTCCATTCACCATTGCAATGAAAAGGATAAAATACTTAGGAATATACTTACCTGAAGAAACTAAGGACCTATATATAGAAAACTAGAAGACACTGGTGAAAGAAATCAAAGAAGACACTAATAGATAGAGAAATACACCTTGTTCTTGGATCGGAAGAATCAATATAGTGAAAATGAGTATATTACTCAAAGCAATCTATAGAGTCAATGCAATCCCTATCAAGCTACCAACGGTATTTTTCACAGAGCTAGAACAAATAATTTCACAATTTGTATGGAAATACAAAAAACTTTGAATAGCCAAAGCAATCTTGAGAAAGAAGAATGGAACTGGAGGAATCAACCTGTCTGACTTCAGGCTCTACCACAAAGCCAAAGTCAGCAATACAGTATGGTACTGGCAAAAAGACAGAAATATAGATCCATGCACCAAAATAGAAAGCCCAGATATAAATCCATGGACCTATGGACACCTTATCTTTGACAAAGGAGGCAAGATTATACAATGGATTAAAGACAATCTCATTAACAAGTGGTGCTGGTAAAACAGGCCAACCACTTGTAAAAAAATGAAATTAGAACACTTTCTAACACCATACACAAAAATAAACTAAAAATGGATTAAAGATCTAAATGTAAGAGCAGAAATTATAAAACTCCTACAGGAGAACATAAGAAAAACACTCTTTGACATATATCACAGCAGGATCCTCTATGACCCACCCACCTCTCAGAATACTGGAAATAAAAGCAAAAATAAACAAATGTGACCTAATTAAAATTTAAAGTTTCTGCACAGCAAAGTAAACTATAGGCAAGGTGAAAAGACAGCTGTCAGAATGGGGGAAAACAACTGACAAAGAACTAATCTTAAAAGTATACAAGCAACTCCTGCAGCTCAATTCCAGAAAAATAAATGACACAATCAAAAAATGGGCCAAAGAACTAATCAGACATTTCTCCAAAGAAGACATACAGATGGATAACAAACACATGAAAAGATGCTCAACATCACTCATTATCAGAGAAATGCAAATCAAAACCACAATGAGGTACCATTTCACACCAGTCAGAATGGCTGCGATCCAAAAGTCTACAAGCAATAAATGCTGGAGAGGGTGTGGAGAAAAGGGAACCCTCTTACGCTGTTGGTGGGAATGCAAACTAGTACAGCCACTATGGAGAACAGTGTGGCGATTCCTTAAAAAACTGGAAATAGAACTGCCATATGACCCAGCAATCCCACTGCTGGGCATACACACAGAGGAAACCAAAACAGAAAGAGACACGTGTACCCCGATGTTCATCACAACATTGTTTATAATAGCCAGGACATGGAAGCAATCTAGATGTCCATCAGCAGATGAATGGATAAGAAAGTTGTGATACATATACACAATGGAATATTACTCAGCCATTAAAAAGAATTTGAATCAGTTCTAATGAAGTGGATGAAACTAGAGCTTATTATACAGAGTGAAGTAAGCCAGAAAGAAAAACACCAATATAGTATACTAACACATATATATGAAATTTAGAAAGATGGTAATGATAACCCTGTATGCGAGAGAACAAAAGAGACACAGATGTATAGAACAGTCTTTTGGACTCTGAGGGAGAGGGAGAGGGTTGGATGATTTGGGAGAATGGCATTGCAACATGTACTATATCACATAAGAAACGAATCGCCAGTCCAGGTTCAATGCATGAAACTGGATGCTTGGGGCTGGTGCACTGGGAGGACCCAGAAGGATGGTAAGGGGAGGGAAGAAGGAGGGGGGTTCAGGATGGGGAACACCTGTATACCTGTGGCGGATTCATGTTGATGTATGGCAAAACCAATACCATATTGTAAAGTAATTAACCTCCAATTAAAATAAATAAATTAATATTAAAAAATTATGCTGGAACCACATATTTTTAGCTTGCTTCTAAATCCCATAAAATATCCCTGTCAAGTCATTATATTTGAAAGCTTTCATTTTGATGATTTCATTCTGGTTCAGTGTTTTCCAGTTCAGTTCAGTTCAGTCACTCAGTCGTGTCTGACTCTTTGTGACCCACATGAATCACAGCATGCCAGGCCTCCCTGTCCATCACCAACTCCCAGAGTTCAATCAGACTCACGTCCATCCAGTCGGTGATGCCATCCAGCCATCTCATCCTCTGCCGTCCCTTTCTCCTCCTGCCCCCAATCCCTCCCAGCGTCAGACTCTTTTCCAATGAGTCAACTCTTCACATGAGGTGGCCAAAGTACTGGAGTTTCAGCTTTAGCATCATTCCTTCCAAAGAACACCCAGGACCGGTCTCCTTTAGAATGGACTGGTTGGATCTCCTTGCATTCCAAGGGACTCTCAAGAGTCTTCTCCAACACCATAGTTCAAAACCATCAATTCTCCAGCACTCACTTTACCTCCTGGCCAGAAAAAAAAAAAAAAAAAAAAAGAACAACAACACCACAAATAATTCTAAGTTTGTTTTCTGACTCTATATTAATATTTCTGCTAAATGTAGTAAGGAGAAAAGAATTTAAAATTTAAATTCATTTTAATTTCCTTACTAAATATCAGTTAGGGAAAACATTTTTTCTGTGAAGATAATTAATAATTTTAAAGGGTCTTTTCAACTTCCATTTTCCTGCAAGAAAATATATAACACAGACACTTGGGAAACAGAAAATTTGTATTTCTAGATGTGGTATGATCCATATATCCACTGGGAATGTGACAACATCAATATCCAAATTAAGCATAAAAAATATATATTATTTTTACAAAGTTGGTCCCACAAATACTAACCTATTAATATCAAAAATAAATAAAAGATTTTGCCTCTTATATGCTTATCTGGTTTCTAATTTGTTTTCAAAATTGTGGCAAGATACTTCCTGACAGAAAGGTTTTACTTTATGAGCCCCTTCTCTTATATATTCTCTCATACCTACATTTCCAAAATATATATCAAGTACATTAATAGCATAATTACTTTGTTATAGAAGGGAACTCTCCTTTAATATGTGGAGACACTGTGTCTACAGTAACCTTAAATTTCAAGTCATATGGTCATGACTAAAATGTGGATGTAGGAAAATATAATAACAATAACTTTATTGCTGTTCTTGTGAAATTAAAGTTTTCTGAAACCAAACTCTATAGTCCATTAATTTCATGTCCAGGCTCAGGGAAGCCTTATAGGCTATAGTGCATGGGGTTACAAAGAGTCGGACATGACTGAAGCGACTTAGCAAAGCATTCAAACTAATTTTAAAACTCCATTAATATTAACTCTCTTTTTCAGAAAGAGTTTTACCACATCCCAGCCTGACAACATCAACATCAAGGTTTATCAAACTGTTGATAAAAATTTTCAGTATCAAAAGATTATGTCTAAAAAACTTGTTTGCATTATATTCAAATTAGGCTGTTCTATCTGAAAGATAATATTGTTTATCTGAACATTTTCATGTTAATATTTAAATTCCCCAGTGCAAGGAGATGATCTGATACTTAGGAGAAAATTAATGAACGTTTGCTGAAATAATTAACTGATTTATTAACTGATTTCTTATAAGTCAGTATCTAAAGTCATTAATATTAGGCTATTCAAGAACTAAACAATATGTATAAGTAAAAGCAGTATTGGAATCAAATGTAGAGTCACCAGAATAAACATTTGAATTTTGAAGTATACAGTTCAAAATGTTATTAAAATATATAACGTTATATTCTAAGTTATCTGTCCACTTTATTACTTGTTCTCTCTCCTCTTCTGGATATTATTTTGATCTTCTATTAGTGCCTTGCATATAGTAATTAATGCTTATTGAATATGTCAGTGATGATGCATAGAGTAAAACACAAGAGTGCAAAGAGAAAACTAGCTCTTTCTCTTTGAACAAAGGGTTGACAAGGGTTATTGGAAATTCATCCTTATCTGAATGATACATGTAACAGATGGTTTTTACTGTCTATGATTGTAAGACAGTCAAATATTCCAAGTTCAAATATGACTTGGCGAAGGTATCAGGATGAAAAACAAAATTGTATTAATTTAATAATTTTAAGAATAGTATTGAAGGCTCTTTCCAGTAATTTCA
The DNA here is from genome assembly GCF_032405125.1 of Capricornis sumatraensis. NCBI lineage: Eukaryota > Metazoa > Chordata > Mammalia > Artiodactyla > Bovidae > Capricornis > Capricornis sumatraensis. The sequence continues at coordinate 126,756,076 of NC_091071.1, forward strand.
TGATATACATTTTAATTATTGTTTTCCAAAAGAGAGATCCTGTTCAAGAAGAGCATGACCTCTGATATCACTTAGAACAAATTAATAGAAAATAAAACTGGAAATAATTTTTAAAAGGTGAATTCCCTATATCTTATACAATATTCTGAGACTCCTTATATTTCATTGTCCTCTGGCTTCAGGACACATTCCATGGATAGCACATTTCTTGCACTAAGGATCTTATAATATTAGTAGTAAATTTTATTACTTTATCTATGTTATCTTTTATAGTGGCAGAATCTTAGCCCTAGATTTATGCATGAGGTGTATGATATAGCAGAAACTGTATTTCATGGAAAGTTTTTATTCTGTCTAAAATTTCCCTGCTGGTAATTTTACCAGCAAAAACAACCACTCTGCTTTGCATTGACTTTCAATGATGCTCTCTGTAGGCATCAGTTCAGTTCAGTTCAGTCATGCAGTCATATCCAACTTTTTGCAGCCTCATGGACTGCAGCATGCCAGGCTTCACTGTCCATCACCAACTCCCAGAGCCTCCTCAACTCATGTGCATCGAGTCAGTGATGCCATCTGCAGGCATGCAAGACTCTAAATGCAGTTTCTCTCGTCTAAGCATATGAAAATTTATAGACATTTGTGTACTGATATTTCTCTGCCATTGGGAAGGTATTACTGACTTGTAATTGACAATCTTGCATAATGTCCTTCCATTGAGGAAATCTAGACCCAGTGAAAATATACTATGGGACATCTTTAATACACAATTTCTATTTTAAAGATGCCAAAATTGAAGCATATTGAGATATTAAGTGTGTTAGATAAAATTACATGTAGAATAAATATTACAAATTAAAATTGAGCTCCAAGTGCTCATGTGCCCAGTCACATCTGACTCTTTGTGACCCCATGGACTGTAGCCCTCCAGAATCCTCTGTCCATGGGATTTCCCCAGCAAGAATACCGGAGTGGGTTGTCATTTCCTACTTCAAGGGATCTTTCCAACCCACAGATTGAATCTGCATCTCCTGCGGCTCTTGCATTGCAGGTGGATTCTTTACTTGCTGAGTCATCTGAGAAGCCCCAAATTGATTTCCATAAGAATTAAAAGTAAAATATAGCAATAAAAGGCATACAGCTTTCTCTTTTCACTCTTGTGTTTTGCTCTATGCAGTATTCTTGTCTGGAAAATCCCCATGGACAGAGGAGCCTGGCGGGCTACAGTACATGGGGTCACAATGAGTCAGACACAACTGAGCGACTAAGCACACAAGAATTAAAAATAAAATATAGCAATAAAATACATATAGCTAACATGAAACATTTTAGCTCATACATATGAAAAGTGTCAAGTTTTTTATGTTTCCTATTGTTGCTGTAATTACCATAAACATCGTGACTTAAACAGTACAAATGTATTCTCTTACACTTTTGGAGTTCAGAAACCCTAAGGCATTTTCACCGGGCTAATTTCAAAGCTATTTTCATGTGAAAGCTCTGAGGGGAGAATCCTTATATTTGTCTTTTCTGGCTTGTAGAGCTACACTGAAAGTCATTGACTTGCCATTTCCTCCATCATCTTCAAAGTCACCAGTATAATATCTTCCTATCTCTCTCTGCTTTTCTTTTCACATCTCCTTGTTTCTCTGACCTATTGATTCTTTCTTGTAAGGATTTCTATGATTCAGAACCACCCATATAATTCAAGGTAAAGTCCTCATCTTATAATCCTTAATTCAATAACATCTGAAATTATATTTTGCCATATTAGGTAACAGTCACAGTTTGTGTGGATTAAGACATGGACTTCTTGGGTGAAGTGAAGACATTATTTAGCCAATCATAAAGTCTCAATATTAGATTTAAAGTGTTAATACTCACAATAAAATTATGTTTATTTGGATTGTATAATAGAACATTATGAGTGAAATTTTTTCTTCTCAATAATATCTGAATTTCACTTATGTCTTGACATTTACTTATTTTATTTTTATTTTAATGATGCAATATAATTATAAGTAGTATTAGTATTTCGTTACATTGCATAAATTCAAGCCTTATTTTCAAAAAGTGTTTAAGATATTTAGTACTTATATTTAAGTGGCAGAGCAATTTTATTTTCCTTTCTCAACCTGAAATCATGATATTAGAGGAGATAATAAATATGCTATCATTAAACTCAACAAACCAGTGTATAATTCTAAATGCATCCATTATTAAAAATGCATAAAGTATCAGTGAACATGCTCCCAGATTTTGAAGAATCTGACATGGTTGATTTAGTAATTCATTCATTTGAAAGCATTTAAAGTCAGGTTATCAGAAAAACTAATATTTCAGAAAATCTGAGACAAAAATGATAAATATCAGTAAGCCTTGGAAAAATAACACCGTCTAGTAATAATAAGATTGTAGTAATAAATAGCATTGGCCTTGGATCCAGAGGAAAAACATTTAAATCTTGATTTTGTTGCTTAGTTTTGCTGAAGACTGGCTTTATTCATAGACAGCTTTCCTAATAGGCAATTATTAACTTTTACCAAATGTTAACATATGTTTTGGGAGCATGGTAGTCTGTTTACATGTCAGAAAGTGAAAGTGAAGATGCTCAGTCGTGTCCAACTCTTTGTCACCCTATGGACTGTAGCTTACCAGGCTTCTCCATCCATGGGATTTTCCAGGTAAGAGTATTGGAGTGGGTTGTCATTTCCTTCTCCAGGGGATCTTCTCGACCCAGGGATAGAACCTGGGTCTCCCACATTACAGGCAGATGCTTCACCCTCTGAACCACTAGGGAAGCCAATGTCAGAAGTTTTGTTTAATTCTAAGATATTTCTAAATTGATTTGTTTAAAAAAATCAACAAATGGAAAAAAAAAGTCTAATAGTCAATTCCTATTAAACAATCAAACAGTAAAATATGTGGAAAGAAGCCTTTAAATGTTAATTCTTCTAAGGTACATTGGTACTTTGGGTGGGACAACTCAGGATAAAGGCAGTGGGGTAGTCAACTTGGTTTATGAAAGGAACTGCTCTCCTTTGAAACACGAAAGAGTCCCAGATGTTAAACAACTGTCTAGGAACTGAGGGCAGTATTTTGCCTCAAGAGATAATAAGAAATATTATCCTGAGGAAAGTATAAAAGAGAGACTTTTCAGTTAATTTGTCTATAGGGATTATTAAAGTCTTGGATCGTGGAATTGTTTCCTTTCTGAATCGTAGAGTATGCTAACTTCTTCATCCCATATCCAAGCTTCTGTATCAGGGTTGTCCAGAATAGCAAATCTAGGGACTTCCCAGAAGTTCAGTTGTTTAGAAGCCTCTTGTACAGTACACAGGTGCAAGTTCAATCCGTGGTCAGGGAACTAATATCCCAAGTGTTGTGTGTTTCAGCCAAAAAAACAAAAACAAAAAAACAAGAAAGAATAATAAATCTATACAATCTATACTTGTTTTAAACTATAGAAAAAAATACTAGTATAGTTTAACCATGCAAAATATATTTACATATATACCCTTATATTTATCTTTTCTGATATAATTTATATTCTGCAATTATTTCTCTTCTTTTCCTTGAAATTGTTTTTAATCTGTCTGAAGAACTACTTTCAGGATTCCTTTCTGAAAGTGTGAAGTAAAGTGTTACTTGCTTAGTCATGTCCGATTTTTTGCAGCCCCATCAGGCTTCTCTGTCCATGGAATTCTCCAGGCAAAAATACTAGAGTGGGTTGTCATTTCCTTCTCCAGGGGATATTCCTGATCAAGGGATTGAACCTGAGGCTTTTGCATTGCAGGCAGGCTCTTATCATCTGAGCCTCCAGGGAAGCTCTGACACTTTTTGATGTAAGGGGAATTTTTAAATTTATTTTTAAAACTGACTTTTGTTCTAAAGTATTTTTTACTAGTTGTGAAATTCTAGTTTGGTGATACCCATCATGTTTTTACTTATTTTATTACTGTTTGGTGGTCAGCTATATACCTTGTTGCATTTTCACGGCGATATATCTTTTTTCTGAGTGCTTTTATGATTTTCTCTTATGTTGACTTCCAGTGATTTGCTTATGATAGGTAAACAGGGTATTTTGTTTGTTTGTTGTTTGAGAGGGTACAGTACATTTATTCAGCAATGGGTTTACCATACTTAAATTTAATCTTACTGTACTTAATTGACTATTTTAACGTTGGGGATTTTAAAGATTTTGTCACCACTTTCATTATCCCAAACATTTCGGAAGCTGATTTTATTGTTTCTCTTGTTTACTATTCATACAGCACTGTCTGCCTTGAAGCTTGATATTCATAGATTGAGCGCTTGATCTTATATACGAAAAAAAATAAAATGTAAGGAGTTAATAATTTTATGTTCAAGCTGGTTTTAGAAAAGGCAGAGGAACCAGAGGTCAAATTGCCAGCATCCGCTGGATCATCAAAAAAGCAAGAGAGTTCCATAAAAACGTCTATTTCTGCTTTATTGACTATGGCAAAGACTTTGTGTGGATCCCAATAAATGGTGGAAAATTCTGAAAGAGATGGGAATACCAGACCACCTGACCTACCTCTTGAGAAACCTGTATGCAGCTCAGGAAGCAACAGTTAGAACTGGACATGGAACAAAGATTGGTTCCAAATAGGAAAAGGAGTACGTCAAGGCTGTATATTGTCATCCTGCTTATTTAACTTATACGCAGAGTACATCATGAGAAATGTTGGGCTGGAGGAAGCACAAGCTGGAATCAAGATTGCCAGGAGAACCTCAGATACTCAGATGACACCACCCTTATGACAGAAAGTGAAGAAGAACTAAAAAGTATCTTGAAGAAAGTGAAAGAGGAGAGTGAAAAAGTTGGCTTAAAGCTCAACATTCAGAAAACTAAGATCATGGCATTTTGTCCCATCACTTCATGGCAAATAGATAGGGAAACAGTGGCTGACTTTATTTTGGGGGGCTTCAAAATCACTGCAGATGGTGATTACAGCCATGAAATTAAAAGATACTTACTCCTTGGAAGGAAAGTTATGACCAACCTAGACAACATATTAAAAAGCAGAGACAGTACTTTGCCAACAAAGGTCCATCTAGTCAAGGCTATGGTTTTTCTAGTAATCATGTATGAATGTGAGAGTTGGACTATAAAGAGAGCTGAGCACTGAAGTATTGATGCTTTTGCACTGCGGCATTGGAGAAGACTCTTGAGAGTCCCTTGGACTGCAAGGAGATCCAACCAGTCAATCCTAAAGGAGATCAGTCCTGGGTGTTCATTGGTAGGACTGATTCTGAAGCTGAAACTCCAATACTTTGGCCACCTGATGCAAAGAGCTGACTCATTTGAAAAGACCCTGATGCTGGGAAAGATTGAAGGCAGGAGGGGAAGGGGACGACAGAGGATGAGATGGTTGGTTAGCATCACTGACTCAATGGTCATGGGTTTGGGTGGACTCCGGGAGTTGATGATGGACAGGGAGGCCTGGCGTGATGTGGTTCATGGGGTCACAAAGAGTCGGACATGACTGAGTGACTGAACTGAACTGAACTGTTCTATCAGAAAGAAGCAACTGATTGTCTTCTAAATTGAAGGAGTAAAGGTATGATGATATTAAATGAAGCATGATCTGAATTTTATCAAACAAAAATCTTCACAGTTTTATTAAATCTGAGTCAATCTTTGGTTCTTCCCTACTCCTAGGGAAAATTCCAGCCTCCCAGATCTTTTTCTCCTTAGATCAGAGACTCTGTGAATTTTCACTTTATTTCTTTCTTCTATTATATTATTCTAGAAGTATAGTTGACACACAATATACAATTCTTCCTAATTCTCTGCATCTTGTGTTCCTTTCAATGTTTCAGGTATATAAGCTATGTCTCCTACTCTTGAAAGACTGACCTTGTGTAGGATGCATCTTTCAGGGTCCAGTGACACAATGTCCACTGTTTACTACAGCCAAGTGCTGCAGAGGTATCCTCTGTGGGACTGAGAGTGTCCTTCTATTGTGATTGGGCCATGATCACTGCCCACATGTTAATGGATGGAGTTGGCTCCCAGGCCAGCTGCCTATGAGGTTCAGTTGTCACTGCAATGGATGCACTGGTGGGTAGGACTGATCCTCAGCCATCTGTCTTTGAGGCATGGTCTTATCTTCTGTGCATGTGCTGGTCGACAAGGCTGGCCCCCAGTCTGGCCTTCTTCAAGGCCTGGCTGGGACTGCAGCACGTGTGCTGAGAGAGCAGGGCTGGACCCCAGCCTGCTTGACCGAGAGGGCTGGCCATGACAACTGGGGCTTTCCTTAGTGCTGCTGTTTGAGAGGCTCCACTAAGACTCTTGTAGACACAGTGTTGTACAGTGGTGGCATCCTGGAGATGGAGCTGATATAAAGGGATACTGGAGCTGGCAAAGGTCATCCTGGGTTGAGACAGGAGTGATGGTGCTGGGCTGGGCTGACCATGGGGTGGAGAGGGAGGTGAGCAGGTTTTTAAGGGTGCCAGTGCTGAAGAGGGTAGCTCTCCAAGCAGGGCGGTGCAGGAGTTGCTATGGAGAGGCTGACCCCCTGAACTCACAGGTTGGGTGTGTTTGGTCTTGAGGGAAATGCCAGAGCTAGGCACGTGGTGTTAGCTAGGTTTATGGAGAATGACAGAAATGGTGCTCACTAGTGCTAAGCCAGTTAGATGGGACAGAAAAGAAAATTTGCATCCACCAGCCCTTCTGTCTCTGGAGAAAGTTACACCAGATCCCTGCTCTTCCAGCATATGCCCTAAATTAGTCAGTCAAACTCCTCTAGTATGACCCAAGTGCTTTTCAAGCTGCTGCTGCTTCTTTGCTGGGACCCGGAGCAAGTGAATTTGTATGTGAGTTCTTCAAAAGCAGAGTCTAGTTTCCCCACAGTTCTCTAGCTTTCCCATCATATGCCCCACTGTTTCTCAAAGCCAGGTTTTAAGGGGACTTGTTTTCTCAATTCATGTCCCCCAGACTGGGGTGTCCAACACAGGGCTCAGACCTCCTATTCCTTAGGGTGGCCTTCTGTGATAGAGATATCCCCCTTCCTTGTGAGTCACTGCCCTGGGGGATTGAGTTCTGAGTGGGCTGCATAACTGCACCTCCTGCTCTCCTCAGAGAGTCCTTTCTTTTTATTCTTAATTGTTGAAAATCTGCTTTGCTAGACTACAGGTCATTCTCAGTGGTAGTTGTTCTACTTGCAGCATAATTTTATGTGTCTGTGAGAGGAGGTGAGCTTAGAATTTTTCTACACCACTACCTTCATCTGGAACTCTTTCACTATGTTTTTCAAAGGTTTCTGGCATAGAATTTTTAGCTCTTTGCTCCATACAATCCCATAGTTTGGCAAACATCTTGTAGTGGACACTTAGCTATGTTTCTGAAACCCTGACATCTCCAATTATTTTCACTCAAGTTGAAGCAACCATGAAAGTTCTGATGATTTATTTTCATAAGTAGAGGTATTTTGATGGAGGTCAAGCATGGATTCTCAGTCTCTAGCACTCCCCAGGTTGTTTTTCCTCAGAGTCACTGTTTCACTTAGCCCACTTTTTGCTGCAAAAGGACAAGATGAAACAACAGTAAACTAAACAGTAGAGTATATATTTGCACGTGTGCTCAGTCTCTGTCTTCGACTCTGTAATCCATGGACTGTATGTCACCAAGTTCCTCTATCCATAAGAGTCTTCAAGAAAGGAAGTATGGGCTTAATGGCTCAGTCATGTCTGACTCTTTGTGACCCCATGAACTTTAGCCAGCCAGGCTCCTCTGTTCATGGAGATTCTCCAGGCAAGAATACTGGAATGTGTTGCCATGCCCTTCTCCAGGGGATCTTCCCAACCCAGGGATCAAACCCAGGTCTCCCACACTGCAGGCAGATTCTTTATCATATGAGTCACCAGGGAAGCAAGAATATTGGAGCAGATTGGCATTTCCTATTCCATGACATATACAGATGACACCACCATTATGGAGAAAGTGAAGAAGAACTAAAGAGCCTCTTGATGAAAGTGAAAGAGGAGGGTGAAAAAGTTGGCTTAAAACTCAACATTCAGAAAACTAAGATCATGGCATCCAGTCCCATCACTTCATGGCATATAGATGGGGAAGCAGTGGAAACAGTGTCAGACTTTATTTATGGGGGCTCCAAAATCACGGCAGTTGGTGATTGCAGCCATGAAATCAAAAGACACTTACTACTTGGAAGGAAAGCTATGACCAAGCTTGACAGCATATTAAAAAGCAGAGATATTACTTTGTCAACAAAAGTCCCTCTAGTCAAAGCTATGGTTGTTCCTGCAGTCATGTATGGCTGTAAGAGTTGGACTATTAAGAAAAGCTGAACACCAAAGAATTGATGCTTTTGAACTTTAGTGTTGGAGAAGACTCTTGAGAGTCCCATGGACTGCAAGGAGATCCAACCAGTCCACCCTAAATGAAATCAATCCTGAATATTCATTGGAAGGACTGATGTTGAAGCTGAAACTCCAACACTTTGGCCACTTGATTCGAAGAACTAACTCATTTGAAAAGACTCTGATGCTAGGAAAGATTGAAAGCAGGAGGAGAAGGGGATGACAGAGGATGAGATGGTTAAATGACATCACCAAGTCAATAGATATGAGTCTGAGTAAATTCTAGGAGTTGGTGATGGACAGGGAGGCCTGGCATGCTGCATTCCATGAGGTCGCAAAGAATTGGACAGGACTGAGGGACAGAACTGACCTAAACTGAACTGAGTTCTGTGAGATCTTCCTGACCCAAGGATAGAACTCACATCTCCTGCATTGGCAGGCAGGTTCTTTATGACTGAGACACATGGTACGAATATATATTTATTTTAACAGACAAAAAAAGAAATCATGAGGCAAAGTGGTTCCAGAGTGAGTTAATTCATTGATCCAATAGTATAATACCATCAAGGATCTACAATTCCTTATTATTTTACTCTTCCATGCTGAAAATATAAATTTATTTCTCATGTCACTATAGTTACTTCAAGTATTGTTTCTCTATATAATTGTATTCAAAGGCAAAAAGGAGTGAGAAAAAAAATTTAGCCTGACAGCAGGTCTCCCTTTATTTAATCTTAGTATGCAAATTGTATAATGTATCAATTAGCCTTTGCTGCAATTTTTAAAAATTCCACAAATCTACTTGCTCATGAGTATGTGTGATGGCAATTTGTGCTGAACTAAAATTGCATGATTTGTGTCTAACTCATTTTGTTGTAAGCTGAGCTTGCTTCTGAAGTCAGCTGATAGTTTATGGTTGTGTATGTGATGATCACTTGGCTCTCAGAAAGGCTGATGAGTCACTTATCTCCAGAATGATATTATGGGATTTCACATAAATGTGGTCACAGAGTTGTTTCAAAAAGAAAAACAAAAATAACAAAAACTGACAAGCTACAACACCTAGGTATGTTTTATGTGTCTGCTTGCATCATGAGTACTTTTGTACCATTTGGCAAAGCCCAGATTTAAGATTTTAAGAAATAGACACTTTAGGGAAAATGCTGCAAAGTCAAATTATTAAAAATAAATAAATAAAGTGTGCATACTAGGATTGTAGCCATGTTTACAGTCTAACAAACTTTAGCATGTCTATACTTAAGCCGATTGTATCAAAAGTAAATTATCATTAGAAAAATATTAATATGAGTCTAGTTCTAGAACAGAATTGGCATTGTATCCTAGGAAAAAGGCTGGGCGCAAAAGACATGAGTTGGCAAAAATGTCTAACTCAATCCAGCCTTCCCTGAATATGCAAGGGGCATGTAACCCAATGGATCATTTAGAAATTATTTTTCAGAAATTTAATCTTAGGCATAGAAACAAGCACTAGAGTTGGATGTGAAAATTTTTTATGTTCTACTTATGAAAATATTGTCAATACTTTCTTGCCACCTCGAGACCACTTCTTCCTAATACACTTTAAAGAACACTATAGCTGTCAATAAGTATCAACAATCCAATGTTTGTTGCTTTTCTTAAGGAATCTTTCTGAGACATTTCTTAATTGAAATATTTTATTTCTATCAGTAGCTTTCTTTTAAATCTTAGTGCTCACCCTCTTTTAGTTGAACATTTATCAAAAATCAGAAATATTTACTAATTCCTTCCTTGAAGGAAGATGTAGATTGATGCATTTTACAGATATCCTAATTATTGAATATTTATTAGGGTTCCTTTGGTGTTAAAAAGAAATAAATATATTAAAGGGCATGTATGGACTGCAGATGTTAATCTGTTAAGTATCAAGAATTAAGATCAATTTAATTTTGTCCACCAAGCTCTGTAAGAGAAAGAAAAATGTAGTTTTTCTTTTTACCTATCTTCCATGATATTTGAAACAGTGGCTAGAGATTCAGCTAAATCATTTATATTGAAACTATATGATCCTTATTTAGAGATGCACTGTTTTATTTATGAAAGATCACTGTTTCAAAAATCTTATTTCAGAAGACTAGTTCAACCTAATCTAACTCTGATTAGATTATTATAATTTATATAATAATTAAAATGTTCAGATTGCTTTTATTCTCAGATAGATTGTAATGAAGCTTTATGGGTAGCTATAATTAACCTTTACTGATATTAATTATGCACATTTAGGGATCTTTTTTTTTTTTTTTTTTTTTTACATTTAGGGATCTTGAAGTTGCTGAAGATGCAGTTCTCTCAAACCTGCATCAGGTGGCATGGCTTCAATACCATATACAGCAGGATGTGCAGACATAGTATATGAGGAGAGAAAAGAAATAAGTAATTGTTAGAAGTGACATTAAGAGGTCACTCATTTCATGTTTGTTGTAATTTATTTCATTTATTCCCTTCTTTGTTGTTGTTGTTCAGTTGCTCATTTGTGTCTGAGTCTTTGTGACCCCATGGACTGCAGCAAGCCATCCACTTCTGTCCTTCACCATCTCCCTGAACTTGCTCAAACTCATGGTTACTGAGTTGGTGATGCCACCCAACCATTCATCCTCTGTCCTTTCTTCTGCCTTCGTTGTATGTGTCGTCACAGAGTTTTCTCCAAATAAGCTCTGGTGCTCAGTGGCTCAATCTATCCAGTCAACCTGTACAAGGTGGATGACATCATCCTGTTTTCTCTCTGTCGGCCACACTTTTGTCCTCTCCAAGGTTAACCAAAGAGATCCAGCAAGGCTCTGCTCTGAATGAGAATATAATGGGGACTAAACCTTTATGCAGTGTCATAATGTTTAAAATATCAGAGCTATGCACATCTGTCTCATAACTCTTTCATTAGTCACTTTGTTGCATCTGTTCCTAGAATGCTTTCTTTTTGGAGTTCCAATAAGCTTCCTGAGTTTGCATTCACCCACATCAAGGACAGAACCACGATAGGAGATATGGACGCATAGCTCAACATGAAACTGTTGCTTAAAATATAACAGCACTTTTATTTTAGGATTGACCTAAGAGTCACAGTTACCCATTGACTTTTGAATATGAACACTAAAATCTTTTGCCTATATTCCTTTCCTGTCCTCTTCCCTCACTGCTGCTACTGCTGCTAAGTCTCTTCAGTCTTGTCCTACTCTGTGCAACCCCATAGATGGCAGCCCACCAGGCTCCCCTGTCCCTGGGATTCTCCAGGTAAGAACAATGGAATGGGTTGTCATTTCCTTCTCCAATGCATGAAAGTGAAAAGTGAAAGAGAAGTCACTCAGTCGTGTCCAACCCTCAGCAACCCCACGGACTGCAGCCTACCAGGCTCCTCCATCCATGGGATTTTCCAGGCAAGAGTACTGGAGTGGGGTGCCATTACTTCTACCTATTTCACTCATCTCATTCACCACCATAGATAGGCTACAATCCACCACCTTCAGGAGTGGCAAGGAAACATCTATAGAAGGTATGAGTAAACAAACTTCACTTTGAAAAATTCAATTCCATTCAAACTATCTTCAACCTTAACCCTAATCCATCTCAAAGAAATTTAAAATTTCCTTTTTTTTTTCAAAGCTGGCAATCACAATAACCAGAACACATTAGTTAGCCAAATATTGGGCAGTTTCCTACTGTTATAGGTCAAAAATTCACATTTACTTATTTAATTGCTTTTTTCCAGTAACCTCTGTTGTATTCTTTTTATATTTCAGGACATGTAGCTTTTTTTCTTTCCTCAGACAGTGCTTGATACACCATTAAGCCCGAAACTCTATAGAATCTTAGGAGTTATCCTGTTAATATAATAGCCTGCTGACATTTTATATGTGCATATATGCACACACATATACATATACATGGATGCATCCATACACAAATATATACACATTCATATATATGGATGAATATATATAAACCTTTGTATATGTGTGTATATATACACAGATATATATACATATATATGTATATAGAGAGAGTATGTGAGTGTATGTGTATATGTGTATCTCTTTATATATTTATCTAATATATATATATATATATATATATATATATGTATATTAACAGAAACGTTATACTTTGGGATCAAAGAGCTGGCTTTTTATTTATTCACAGAACAGTTTTTGCCACACTGATTCCTCATGCTCCAATTCTCTTAATGGCAGTGCACTGAGAGCAAAATGTCTCTTGATATTGCACTAGAGATGAGAGATCCTGGATTTATCACACCTGGAGATTATATAAACTGTTGGTACATCTGACTAGTCTCCCTCTGGGAATAGAGGGGGCATTATGTGTTAAGTCACTTCAGACATGTCTGACTCTTTGCGATCCCACGGACTGCAGCCCACCATGCTCCTCTATCCATTGGATTTTCCAGGCAAGAATACTGAAGTGGGTTGTGGTGCCCTCCTCCAGGGAATCTTCCCAAGCCAGAAATCAAACCCATGTCTCTTACATCTTCTACATTGGCAGGCAGGTTCTTTACCACTAGTGTTACCTCGGAAGCACCTGGAAATACAGGGAGGGAGACATTTATTCTGGAATATAAATAAATTCCCTGGGCATGAGGAATGAGAAGAACGTCTCTAGCTCTTTTTCATTAGCCTGCAATGTAACAATTGACTCAGGATTCATTAGCCTTAAAAAGTAAACAAAATGGATCAGAGTAGAAGATATCTTGCATTCCTTCAGGGCAATCTCTAACTTCAAAGACATATTTGTCCTTAAAATCTCCTTAAACCCAGGTACCAGTGCTCTTTGCTCTGAAATCTCTGGCTTTGCAGAAACAAAAATATATTTATGGAGCATTTCTCCCCCAACATAAACACAGAGTGCTTCTATTGTTATCTAGTAATATGGAATATAAACTCCAAGACACCACTTCCTTATTCCAAACTGTGGCCCTTAAATTAACAGCATTCTCTTCCCCTCTTATAATTTTTTCAATAATCTTATATGATTCAAAAAGATAAAAGTCAACATCTCACAATAATTCAACATTGGGAACAATAAATATGGGGAAATAAAATTAACAGCTGAATAATTTGTGCTGCCATAGGTCCATTAATTTAACTGTGTCTAATCCAAGCTTCTCTTTTTATCCATTGTTTGTTATTACTTAGGAACATAATTTTTGCATCACACAATACACACAAGTTCTTTTATGGAAATTTGTGATTGTCTAAGTCTTTAAACCTTATTCTGTCATTAAGGGGGAACCATTTTTGAGCAAGATTCCATCCACAGTATTAATGTATGATGATTATTTCAGTAACAATTTGTTTTAAATATTAATATAGAGAAACAGGGGACTGGGAAAATACAATATAGAGAATATTACAATAATCCAGGTATAATAAAATATATTCATGAGTCAGAGTATCAATTAAGGTAATAAAAAAAGGGATGCTTAAAGACTGAAGGCAGGAGGAGAAGGGGACAACAGAGGATGAGATGGTTGCATGTCATCACCAGCTCAATGGACATGAAACAGTGAAGGACAGGGAAGGCTGATATGCCGTAGTACCTGGGTCTCAAAGAGTCAGACAAAACTGAAAGACTGAACAACAATAAAGAAGGGGACAGTGGAAGGGAAGAGTATATGACAGAGTGGGTACAATGAAAAATTGGAATTCCCAATACCTAAGTGGTGGTATTTCATTGTCTAACTCAGTGAAACTATGAGCCATGCCACGTAAGGCCTCCCAAGATGAATGTATCATGGTGGTGAGTTCTAACAAAACGTGGTCCACTGGAGAAGGGAATGACAAACCAGTTCAGTATTCTTGCCTTGAGAACACCATGAACAGTATGAAAAGGCAAAAAAATAGGACACTGAAAGATGAAGTGCCCAGGTCAGTATGTGCCCAATATGCTACTGGAGATCAGTGGAGAAATAACTCCAGAAAGAATGATAGAATGCTGAATGGATAGAATGAAAGAATGGATAGACAAAAACATTAAAAAAAAAAAAAAAAAAACTGCTGTGGATGTGACTGGTGATGGAAGCAAGGTCCAATACTGTAAAGAGCAATATTGCACAGGAACCTAGCATGTTATGTTCATGAATCAAGGCACATTGGAAGTGTTCAAACAAGAGATGGCAAGAGTGAATATCAACATTTTAGGAATCAGCAAACTAAAATGGACTGGAATGGGTGAATTTAATTCAGATGATCATTATATATAGTACTGTGGGTAAGAATACTTAGAAGAAGTGGAGTAGTCATCATAGTCAACAAAAGAGTCTGAAATGCAGTAATTGGATGCAGTCTCAAAAATGAAAGAATGGTCTCTGTTCGTTTCCAAGGCAAACCATTCATATCACAATAATCCAAGTCAATTACCTGACCAGTAACACTGAAGAAGCTGAAGTTGAATGATTCTAAGAAATACAAGACATTTTAAAACTAACACTCAAAAAATGATATCCTTTTCATGATAGGGGTCTGGAATGCAAAAGGAGGAAGTCAAGAGATACCTTGGGCAACAGGCAAATTTTCCCTTAGAGTACAGAATGAAGCAGGACAAAGGCTAATATAATTTTGCCAAGAGAACACTCTGGTCATAGCACGCACCCTCTTCCAACAACACAAGAGAAGACTCTAAACATGAACATCACCAGATGGTCAACACTGAAATCAGATTGATTATATTCTTTGCAGCCAAAGATGGAGAAGCTCTATACATTCAGCAAAAACAAGACCAGGAGCTGACTGTGACTCAGATCATGAACCCCATATTAACAAATTCAGACTGAAATTGAAGAAAGTAGGGAAAACCACTAGACCATTCAGGTATGACCTAAATCAATCCCTTACAATTATAGAGTGGACATGAGAAATAGATTTAAGGGACTAGATCTGATAGACAGGGTGCCTGATGAAATATGGACGGAATTTCGTGACATTGTACAGGAGAGAGGGATCAAGACCACCCCCAAGAAATAGAAATGCAAAAAGGGAAAATGGCTGTCTGAGGAGCCCTTACAAACAGCTACAAAAAGGAGAGAAGTGAAAGGCAAAGGAAAAAAGGAAAGATATACCCATTTGAATGCAGAGTTCCAAAGAATATCAAGATAAGAAAGTCTTCCTCAGTAATCAGTGCAAAGAAATTTAGGTAAACAATAGAATGTGAAAGGCTAGAGATCTCGTCAAGAAAACTGGAACCAAGGAAATATTTTATGCAAATATGGGCTCAATAAAGGACAGAAATGGTATGAATCTAAGAGAAGCAGAAGATATTAAGAAGAGATTGCAAGAAGACACAGAACTGTACAAAAAAGATCTTCATAACCAAGTTAAACATCATGGTGTGATCACTCACCTAGAGCCAGACATCCTGAAATGTGAAATCAAGTGGGCCTTAGGAAGCATCACTATGAACAAAGATAGTGGAGGTGATGGAATTCCAGGTGAGCTATTTCAAATCCTGAAAGACAATGCTGTGAAAGTGCTGCACTCAATATGCCAGCAAATTTTGAAAACTCAGCAGTGGCCACAGGACTGTAAAAGTTAGTTTTCATTCCAATCCCAAAGAAAGGCAATGCCAAAGAATGCTCAAACTACCGCACAATTGCACTCACCTCACACGCTCAAAATTCTCCAAGACAGCCATCAATAATACGTAAACTGTGAACTTCCAGATGTTCAGATTGGTTTTAAAAAAGGCAGAGGAAACAGAGATCAAATTGCCAACATCCACTGGATCATCGAAAAAGCAAGAGAGTTCCAGAAAAACATCTATTTCTATTTTAGTGACTATGACAAAGTCTGACTATGCAGATCACAATAAACTTTGTAACATTCTTCAAAAGATGGGAATACCATACCACCTGACCTGCCTCTTGGTAAATTTATATTTAGGTGAGGAAACTACAGTTAGAACTGGACACGGAACAACAGAGTGGTTGCAAATCGCAAAGGAGTATGTCAAGACTGTATATTGTCACCCTTCTTATTTAACTTATATGCAGAGTACATCATGAGAAATGCTGGACTGGAAGAAGCACAAGCTGAAATCAAGATTGCTGGGAGAAATATCAATAACCTTAAATATGCAGATGACACCACCCTTATGGCAGAAAGTGAAGGAGAACTAAAGAATCTCTTGATGAAAGTGAAAGAGGAGAGTTAAAAATTGCTTAAAACTCAACATTCAGAAAACTAAGATCATGTCATCTGTCCCCATCACTTCATAGCAAATAGATGGGGAAACAGTGTCAGACTTTATTTTTTTGGGCTCCAAAATCACTGCAGATGGTGACTGAAGCCATGAAATTAAAAGATGCTTACTCCTTGGAAGGAAAGTTATGACCAACCCAGACAGCTTATTAAAAAGCAGAGGCATTTCTTTGCCACAAAGGTCCATCTAGTCAAGGTTATGGTTTTTCCAGTAGTCATGTATGGATGTGAGAGTTGGACTATAAAGAAAGTTGAGCACCGAAGAATTGATGCTTTTGAGGTATGGTGTTGAAGAAGACTCTTGAGAGTCCCTTGGACTGCAAGGAGATATAAACAGTTCATCCTAAAGGAAATCAGTCCTGAGTGTTCATTGGAAGGACTGATGTTGAAGTCGAAAATCTAATACTTTGGCCAACTGTGTGAAGAGCTCTCTCTTTTGAAATTACCCTAATGCTGGGGATGATTGAAGTCGGAAGAGAAGGGACGACAGAGGATGAGATGGTTGAATGGCATCACCAACTCAATGAATATGAGTTTGAGTGGACCCTGGGAGTTAGTGATGGATAGGTAGGCCTGGTGTAGTCCATTGGTTTGCAAGAGGCAGACACGACTGAGTGGCTTAACTGAACTGAACTGAAGTGGTGAGAATTTTTTTTTTTATATTCTTAAGTATAATTAAAGTCAAAGATAATGTTAGGTTAGGTGGGAATAGAAAACTCACTAGGAAATATTATGTCTGAACTGATAGAAAGATCAAGTAGAAAGCTATGATACTCTAGGGTGTCACTACCAGAACACTGAGCTGCATCTTTCATGGGTATGGCAAACACTTAACTTTATATTTTTTTCATTTGAACAACTAATTTATCCCTGGTCTTACTCACGTGATGATCCTATTTTTCTGGTGATAACTTTTTCTCATAGACAAGTACACTTTTTGTGTGTGAAGTCTTAATGAATTTCTAGCTATGTCATTACTTTCAGACATATTATCTGTCATAGGTGACATCAACACTTCACAATCATTTGTTCTTTGAAATCTTTGCAATATGTTTTGAGTGTGTTTTCCAGAGAACATCTCTTTCTGTCTTAAAAACTCAATTCCACACAGTTCAACCTCATTCTATTAAGGATATTATATATGAGTAGTTGCTACTTTTGTTAATTAGTTGTATATTCAAGTCAAGTGAATCAGTACAATTGCACTTCTAATTAGGTCACTTTTCCTGTCCAATTTTAATGCATTTTATGCATGAAAAGAAAATGTGTTTCTAATATTACCTCAGTTCAGTTCAGTTCAGTTCAGTCACTCAGTCATGTCGACTCTTTGCGACCCCATGAATCGCAGCACGCCAGGCCTCCCTGTCCATCACCAACCCCCGGAGTTCACCCAGACTCACGTCCATCGAGTCTGTGATGCCATCCAGCCATCTCATCCTGGGTCGTCCCCTTCCCCTCCTGCCCCCAATCTCTCCCAGCATCAGAGTATTTTCCAATGAGTCAACTCTTTGCATGAGGTGGCCAAAGTACTGGAGTTTCAGCTTCAGCATCATTCCCTCCAAAGAAATCCCAGGACTGATCTCCTTCAGAATGGACTGGTTGGAAATCCTTGCAGTCCAAGGGACTCTCTAGAGTCTTCTCCAACACCACAGTTCAAACGCATCAATTTTTCAGTGCTCAGCCTTCTTCACAGTCCAACTCTCACATCCATACATGACCACAGGAAAAACCATAGCCTTGACTAGACAGACCTTAGTTGGCAAAGTAATGTCTCTGCTTTTGAATATACTATCTAGGTTGGTCATAACTTTTCTTCCAAGGAGTAAGCATCTTTTAATTTCATGGCTGCAGTCACCATCTGCAGTGATTTTGGAGCCCCCCAAAATAAAGTCTGACACTGTTTCTACTGTTTCCACATCTATTTCCCATGAAGTGATGGGACCAGATGTCATGATCTTCGTTTTCTGAATGTTGAGTTTTAAGCCAACTTTTTCACTCTCCTCTTTCACTTTCATCAAGAGGCTTTTTAGCTCCTCTTCACTTTCTGCCATACGGGTGGTGTCATCTACATATTAATATTAATTAATATTAAGGTTATTAATATTTCTCCCGGCAGTCTTGATTCCAGCTTGTGTTTCTTCCAGTCCAGCATTTCTCATAATGTACTCTGCATAGAAGTTAAATAAGCAGGGTGACAATATACAGCCTTGACATACTCCTTTTCCTATTTGGAACCAGTCTGTTGTTCCATGTCCAGTTTTAACTGTTGCTTCCTGACCTGCATAATATAACTTAATGACCAGTTATTCCTTTTAAGTGTTATTCCCCAAAATACTTTCAGTAATCATTTGCTGTTCTTTTTTTTCTGTAGCACATGGTCATAATATATCAACACAGACTCTTAACAGTATTTACCTCCTTTTGGAGGTATTTCATGTGAATTATAGGGATTGAAACTTTTAAGCAGTTTTTAAAGTATCTAAGATTATACAGCTAATAGTTTGTTATAATTCAAGAGCAAAATATCCTATAACCTTAATATAATTTTGTAATTTATTTTATTTAAAAAAAAAACAAAGAAATTAAGCTCATGTTAATGCATAAGCCTATCATTTGAACTCTCTTGGAACATTGTATTGTAAGATATGATACACAGTACATGTCATATCAGAAACTGGTAACAGCGCTTAGGAAAGCAAGCCCCTAATTTCTTGTTTAGTGGCTATACTTTGTTGAACAGGCAAATCTAACAGAAATGGACACATACATAGCACGTAGTAAGTTTAGTTTTTCATAGAAGTCACTACAATTGTTAAACAGGTAAAAGTGACTTGTCATCATACTTTCAAACTATAGACCATATTTGATTTAGCCT
The DNA here is from genome assembly GCF_032405125.1 of Capricornis sumatraensis. NCBI lineage: Eukaryota > Metazoa > Chordata > Mammalia > Artiodactyla > Bovidae > Capricornis > Capricornis sumatraensis. The sequence continues at coordinate 126,775,537 of NC_091071.1, forward strand.
GGGAGTGTGTTTATTCTGCCATAGAAGAAAGGAGTGAACACAAGAACTTCATGTGTCTGGATAAAATAATTAATATAGCTCTGTGACTTTCTGTGACATGTAGGTTTAAACATGCAGTTGGATAAAAAATTTCTTATTATACTCATTTTACCATGGCTTGTGTTGAGAAGTAAGACTAATTCTCCCTGGCTCAAATTTTAAGTGACATTAATTTAAGGGAAGCATGCTTTCCTGAGCAGTACCTTGGATGCTGGAAATTTGCAGACAGTGGAAACTGAATCATAATGATGAATACATTCATAGTGGAACTGATGCAAAGTCAAATCCTATCAATCTATATCTTTGAGGTAGAAAAGTAGTTGAATTAAATTGAAGTGTATTTTGTAGAAATTTTCTACCTTTTGTTTCAATCGTGTGCCCTTTCATTACAAATAAATAAGCTGAATGAGCTCAGAGAGAATTAATTATCAATATGTTTGTAGGAATACTTCCTATTTTTGAAATGCTTTATTTGTAGTAATGGCTTTAGGGAGCACATATGAAGAATGCCATGGAAGCAACCTTACGATGAGTCATTTGTTTTTCTGTAATCTGCCTTATTGTTTATCTTGTTAAGAAACTTGTTGAGCAATTCTGCTGGATCTTCTGGCACCTGACAGGAGCATCATCAGTCATTGCACAGGCTTGGCCTACAAACTCTTTTAGGAGATTCAGGAGGGATATGGATTTAAATTTCAAACTAGTTTCTGTCAGTGTGACAAATGAATGCCAGAAAATTGTAGGACAATGGTAGAATGTTGAAATGCATGCCAGAAGTATTGGGCCTATCTTCAAGTAGAATCAACAAAAAATTACCTTAAAATATCTCCAGGTTACACTATTACTCCCATTTTATGTCTGAGGCATTATTAAAACTTAGAGCCCTGTATTATATTCAGAGGTACCATAACTGGTTACTCAAAGTAAATAAACCCGGAGAGATTATTTTTTTTTAATCCTATTAATAAGGCACTGATTCTTAGCATTTTCTTCTGAAGAATTGAAATAAGAAAGAATAAGATAAGGGCATATCAAATTTTCTCCCAGTTTATTTTTTTGAAATTCATTTTATTGGCAAATTGATTGTAGCTATATTCTTTAGTATCTATATATAATGGTGAGATTCCAAAGTGTGTTATCTTATGCAGATTTTTAAAATATGTTTCTGCTAGAAAGAACTAGAAAAGAGTACTATACTTTGGCAAAGTGCATTTTAATAGACCTAGGGGCAAACAATGAAAATAATTAAAGCAATGACTGGTTTGTTATCAAATGGAGCACTGTGAGACCTGCCTCAGGATTTAGATTCCATACTATACAAATCAACACTAGAAAAATTCTGGGCTTCAGACTCTTGCAATTTCCTATAGTTTTTCTTTGTTCCCTTGTAAAACTCCTTAGCTATTCTCTAGTAACGGAAACAACTGAAAAGTGATTGAATGGTGATAGTTTGACTTGTAACTTCAAGATGCTGCTGGAATTATTTCACATGAAATTTTAATAAAGCATTCATTTTATAAAATTTCTAAATTAAATGCTTGTCAGAGTTACCATCACACAATTGTGAAGGAAATCTTAAGTGCAAATACCTATTTATATTAATAGTATATTTTATTACCTATTATATGTCATTTAAACATTAATATAATTGAAGACATTGAATATTTGCCTTCACCTGAACCTTAAGAGTCTTGTAAAAACATATTCTAATTGTTTTAAGCAAAACAAAGGCAAACAAATAAACTGTAATGCTATTTTTCTCTAAAAAGTTAAGTTCAAGTAATTTTATCAATCGTTCATCTTCCAGCAAAATTGCACACATTTAAAACTATTTAATATAGTTATAGAGTATAGTTGGGCTTCCCAGGTGATGCTAGTGGTAATAAACCTGTCTGCCAGTGCAGGAGGTATAAAAGGTGCAGGTTCAGTCCCTGGGTGGGGAAGATCCCCTGGAGGAGGGCATGGCTACCCACTACAGTATTCTTGCCTGGAGAATCCCCTGGGCAGAGGACCTGGCAGGCTACAGTGCATAGGGTCTCACAGAGCCGGATACAACTGAAGTGACTTAGCATGTATGCATGCATAGAATATAATTATGTATTGATAAAATACCATGCTACTGCTGCTGCTAAGTCACTTCAGTCGTGTCCAACTCTGTGCGACCCCATAGACGGCAGCCCACCAGGCTCCCCCGTCCCTGGGATTCTCTAGGCAAGAACATTGGAGTGGGTTGCCATTTCCTTCTCCTAAAATACCATAAAAGCTAGAAAATATATGACTGGTCAATTTCATAAAATAATATGGATAATGGTAAAGAGCCAAAGTGAATCCTATTTTAAAAACTGAACATACTACAGAAATCAATATTAGCAGAGCTTTGTGTTGAGAGTTGTTCATTTGCTTTCATGGTCAAATCTTTTGTGACCCCATGAACGATAGCCCTCCAGGCTTCTCTGTCCATGGGATATTCCAGGCAATAAGACTGAAGTGGCTTGTCGTTTCCTTCTCCAGGGGATCTTCCCCACCCAGGGATTGAACCCATGTCTCCTGCATTTGCAGGTAGATTCTTTACCACTGAGTAACCAGGCAATATGTTGTTTAATTTTTCTTTAGAGTATACAAGCATATATAAAAGTGAAATATAAACACATGAAAAAATACAGGGAAACAGTTTGGGCAATGAACAAAGTCAATATTAAGGACACTGGAATACAAAATAACAGATAATAATATTACATAAGCCTAAAATTTTTACCAGAAATATGGGCTCAGGTGAAACAAACAAAGGTAATAGAATGAAATAAAATGTGCTTTATTTTTCCTTTAATAACTCAAAGTTCTGAGCAGAATTATAGCACTTACTCTACAAATTGTTTAGCAAATATTCATTACAATGAAATATAATGATTGCCGTTGTCGTAATTGAATAGAGTTGTTCTTTCACAGCCCACTCCAGTACTCTTGCCTGGAGAATCCCATGGATGGAGGAGCCTGGTAGGCTGCAGTCCATGGCGTTTCGAAGAGTCGGACATGACTGAACGACTTCACTTTCACTTTTCGCTTTCATGCATTGGAGAAGGAAATGGCAACCCACTCCAGTGTTCTTGCCTGGAGAATCCCAGGGACGGTGGAGGCTGGTGGGCTGCCGTCCATAGGGTCGCACAGAATCAGACACGACTGAAGTGACTTAGCAGCAGCAGCAGCAGCTCTTCTTTCTAAGTACTGTGGACTTATTTTGGAAAAGTCAGGATGTAAAGCCAGAGTTTCTCCAGGAAATCAAATTTTAAGTCAAAATCATCCTTGGAAATCTTTTGTTGAAAAGCCAACATAGAAATAAATCATAATCATGTGCATATATATCTACTCGGGCTTCCCTGGTGGCTCAGAGGCTAAAGCATCTGCCTGCGATGTGGGAGACCTGGGTTCGATCCCTGGGTTGGGAAGATCCCCTGGAGAAGGAAATGGCAACCCACTCCAGTATTCTTGTCTGGTGAATCCCATGGACAGAGGAGCCTGGTGGGCTACAGTCCACAGGGTCGCAAAGAGTCGGACAGGACTGAGCGATTCCTCAACTCCCTCAGATCCGCTAGGCTCTTGGAAGCAAAATGCATTAGATTTGCAAAAAAGGAGTAACTGGAATTCCTGACTCATTTTCCAGAGACCATGAAACTGCACTGTAATATAAATGAGAAATACATATTTTGTCTTTCTTTCTTAATTTACTTTATTTATTTTAATTTGGTCTTTCTCCAGTTTTAGTTATCAAGCCTTATTATGCCTTTTTAAAACTGATTAAAACTTATTTGACTCTTTCCCATGATTTTCAAAATACACTAGTGCTGTTATTTAGCTCTAAATAGAGTGTAATTTACATTGGGATTTATTATCTAACAAGTGAGGTGTTTGTGATAGTATAGTTTTCAAATAAATTACCTAAAATATATATTGTTTACCTAATACCGTCACCTTAGAAAACTTTCTATGTGTACTTGCAATTGATTTATATTTTGCCTTGCTAGGAGAGTTCTGGATTCTACTTGTTTGTCAGTCTGTGATACATTATGTAGTGGGAACAAACAAAAATATCTTAGTAGTTTAATGCAACAGAAACTTTTATTATATGTATGTTCATATTACACAGGTCAAATATTTCTCTGCTCCAAGAATCTTTGTTTTAGTTACCAGACTACAGAAGGAAATTCTGAGACATACCATTGCCACTATTATGACAGTGAGAGAATAGCAATATTGGAACCATATGAACACTTTTAAATTTCATACTTGGAAATTGTGTATTGTACTTGACTCACAATTATTTGAACAAAGCAAGTCACATGGCTAAATTAGATGCCAATGGATGTGGAAGAATTCACCTCTTACAAGAAGGGGTAGTAAATATTTGAGAAAAAAAATATAATTGTTTAACATCACTCAAAGCTTATGTTTGCTATATCTAATCCATTTTTTGTTCCTTTGGCCTATAGATTTCTTAGAGATGTTTTACAACATCCATTGTATTTCAGGATTTGACAATACAGTCTATCAATTCTGTCATTTTTTAGTTATTTTTCAAGGTTTTATTAATAACTTTATAGCAGTTAATGATTTTTATATTTTCTAACTAGAATTTTTCATTTTATCAACACAGAATTACTATAAACTCCAGTGAAGCTTTTGGTCATAGTCTTGATATTATTGCCACCCAAGGTTTTTGAAATTTTAGTATTTACTTGATATCTTAGTTCAGGCTGCAAAAACAAAATTACCCCAGACTCAGTGGCTTAACCAGTAACATTAATTTCTCACGGTTCTGGAGGTTTGGAAATCTGTTGAAGTTCCAGTTGCTGACAGGTCTCAAGTCTGCTGAGGACCACTTCTTAGTTTGCAGATGGTCATGTTCTCATTGTATCCTCACATGGCTCTCAGCTTCACTGCTGCTTAGAGATCACCTGATTATTTGATGATATCTTATCTTAATAGGTCATTTTAATATCTTACATAGATTGTGATTATTGACAATATTTGAGTTATCTTTTCATTGTTTAAAAAAAAATTGTTTATTATTTTTTTATTTGTTGAATTTGATTTTATTACTTCCTAATCTCTTTGTTGGAATCAGAGAAGGCAATGGCAACCCATTCCAGTACTCTTGCCTGGAAAATCCCATGGATGGAGGAGCCTGGTAGGCTGCAGTCCATGGGATCACTAAGAGTCGGGCACGACTGACCAACTTCACTTTCACTTTTCACTTTCATGCATTGGAGAAGGAAATGGCAACCCCCTCCAGTATTCTTGCCTGGAGAATCCCAGGGACAGAGATGTTTAGTGGGCTGCTCTCTCTGGGGTTGCACAGAGTCAGACACAACTGAAGCGACTTAGCAGCAGCAGTGTTGGAATGAATTTTCCTTTAAAGTCTTTTCATTCCTCTGATGGTATGGATGCTTTAGACTATACAGACTAACTACATTTCTGAACGTTCTGTAATCATTCAACATTAAGCAAATACACACAGAATTTTTTTTTCTTAACAAAATATGAGCTATTTAGTATCTCTGTTATACAGCTAAGTTAGAGAAAAGTATTAACATGCTAAGATGTAAGGTTAATCAAATTTGTTGATCTTTAAAAATAAAATCTCTTTGGTTGCATTGACTTTTTTTCTATTTCTATATTATGGTTTGTAAAATTTAAGCCATTCGTATGCTAAAAGTTTTATTACTATCTTTTTTCTGCTTGTTTTATTTTGCTCTCCCTTTTCTTGTATCTTAAGAGAGAAGATAAAGCAATTGGTTTGAGATTTTTCTTTTTTTCTAAAATAGACATTTATACTTTTTTTTCCCTTTCTTCCTTTCATTGAATTAATCAGTTTGTTTGCCTTTTTTCTTTAAAATAAATAATTTAATCTTGTTCTCAAATTATTATATTTATTGTTTAATACCATTGTTTTTCTCATGTCTAGAGTTAATGTTAATATCAATGTCTTTTTATATCTGACTTTTCTTACTTCATTTTGCATATTGAAAATACATGAAATTTAATTTTGAGATTTTATTTTATATAGTATTTTTAACAATTAACACTTAGATAATAGTAAGTTATCACTAGATAACAGTATTTTTGTTGATATTATGATTCACCATTGACACAGCTTTTCTTTGTGTACAACTATTTTTTTATAAATTGAGTTTATAATTTCACATTTTTATAAGAAATCTAGAGGTAGTCTGAAAAAATCTGTTTCCCCACATAATAAATATAATTTCCCTGTATATCAAATTAAAATTTATTTCATCCTTTTTAGATGTTGCATTCTTCATTTCTTATATCTAATATTATTTTAGTTTTGTCTTTCTGCTACCTTGAATAAGGATAAATGTAAATATAAATGTGTGATAAGAGAGAGCAATAAATGATGGATATTCTCTATTGAATATATTTTGAATTATTATTTGATTGTGTCTAACCTTCTCTTGGCTAAAAAATTTTAAAGCTGTCTTTGACATATTTAAAGTCTTAGCTGACCAAGTTTCCTTTTGTTGTTACTATTTAGTTGGTAAGTCATGTTTCACTCTTTGTGATCCCATGGACTGTAGCCCACCAGGCTCCTCTCCATAGGACTTCCCAGCTAAGAATACTGGAGTGGGTTGCCATTTGTTTCTCCAAGGGATTTTCTGGACTCAGGGATATACAAGCTGAGTCTTCTGTATCGGCAAGTGGATTCTTTACTGCCGAGTCACCAGGAAAGTCCATGTTTCTTCTTACTGAAAATCAAACACACAAACCGAATGTTTCCTTCAATTTATGAAAGTTTTTTTTTTTTTAATTTAAACTGATATAACCTTTAATTAGTTGAGAGTGATTTTGAGATTGAAAGGGTAAATGTGTGGGTATTTTGCTTTAAATATCTAGCAAATAGCATATTTAGCCTTTGTCTGATTTAATAAGAAATCTTACAACTATTTTTTATTAAATATCAAATTAAAAATATTCTTCCCTAAGACATATAGACCCAATGTTCTGTTGTAATAATAAGAAAATTTCCTATAGTCATTACTCTACCTCTTCAATTTAATTTCTTACTAGAATATTTGTGGCATCTTCACTTGACTCATACATTGATTTTACCTGTAATTTACTTATAAAGGCAGTTTCCCCATATAAAAAAAAATCTTATATATTTTGGGTGTTGATTCTGTTTTTTAAATATTTCTACTATTTTGGTCCTAAACACTTTTCCATTTTTGAGTGAGTGATGTGTACATAGACTTTAATGTGTGTGTGTGTGTGTGTATATGTATATATTTCATTAAAGAGATAGAACTCTGCTTCTAATCATGGAAATTAACATCAGCTATTTTAGAGTTTTTGTTAAAAACATGTAGATTCCCATTTTTTTAAACTGTCTGTTCCATAATCCTGAGATTAATTTTGAAAGTACTTAAGTTTACCATAATAGTTATGTTTCTAGATAGATTCTTAAAACATCTCCAGAATTTTCAAATTCTTTATTATTTTAAGGTTACATAGTGAGAAAAAAAAAAGTCCACTGTTTTTATTTACAAACTTAGTCTTTGAACTAAATATAGTTTTATGGTTGAAAAAGTTTTTTTTGTCAATCTCAGACAACAGCTTCTAGCATGCAATTTGTCATTTCAGAAGTAAGTGATGCATGGCCCAGGTGTGAAGTGAACTGATGGGAAATTATGAATCAAGTTAGCAAGGAGAATTCCAAGGTTGCCTTGAAATATCAGGGAGAACTATGCTCTCAGTAATAATAGGAAGAATTATGATATCAGTTCACATAAAGGATTAAGGAAAACAGTTATGCTAGTTCAAAGCTAGTAAAATTAGGGTAAGATATTGAGAAAACTTTAAAAGGGTAGAATTGACAACAAAACAATTAATGGTTTAATTAGTCTTATTGAAAACATATTGCTTGTCTACTGATTGCAAGGTCATAATATATCTTAAAGATAAAAATACTAAATAAATAAGATCCATATTCTCAAAAGCCTGGAGTCAAGAATACTAAGATCAATCTGTATTCTTTTCTCTTAATTTTACACTATGTTGTTGTTGTTCACGTATAAACACCATGCTCCCACTCAAAGCCATTCTCAACTTTACAGACTGAGTGCAGAAAACTGTCAGTCTAACCGGAGTTAAGGGAAAGTCTTAAACACATGCACCCTAGCCAGAATTCATCAACAAAGAAATTAAGACATGGAGTATGTTACAGTTTGTATTGCTTGCTTTAACAACATTGATTATTTTGATTAGAAAAATCATGTGTTATTTGAAAAATATAGTAAGCATAAGTCTAAAGAACAAAACCAAAGTTAATTGTTATCATACCTACCAGTGATTTATCTATTAATATTTTTACATATACCTGTTCAGATTTTTCATGAATTATACATTTAGACATGATGCTTGATTTTGCTACTGTGAATTATCATTTTTCAAACTTTTCTCACACCTCAAAATCAACTTCTATGTCTTACCACATGTATCTATTAAGTGTTTTGTTCATTGTTGTGACCTTGTTTTACGTAGGATGCTTTTATCACTAGCCTTTATGGCATACTCTCAAAACTAGGCTCCCTATATTTACTCTTGTCCCACTCTAACCCATTCATCACTCTTTTACCCAAAAGCTCTTTTGTAAAAAGGAAAATAAGATTATGTCCCTCAGCAGATTGATAACTTTTCATTACCATGACATTTTACTTCCGGTCAAATCCTACATTCTTAAAATAACCTGACGTAAGCTGACTAACTCTAGGGTCTACTTTAGCATCTCAAGACATGGCTTTCTCTTCATTAAACTGGACAGCTCTTTGCAGTGATACAACCTTAGGACAGATAGCGGATGTGCTTGAAATGGTCTCCTTGCAGCATTCCAACTTTTACTGATCTAAATCCTTCTTACTCTGTACATTTCATCTTGACTTTAACTTTTTATGACTTCCCAAATCCTTGAGATGACATTACCCTATGCAATTCTCTTTAATAAACACACTTAATTTAACTTATCTTAGTGTCTTCATTCTTCAGTTCAGTCACTCAGTCATATATGACTGTGACATCATGGACTGCAGCACGCCAGGCTGCCCTGTCAATCACCAACTCCTGGAGTTTACTCAGAATCATGCCCATTGAGTCAGTGATGCCATCTAACCATCTCATCCTCTGTTGTCCCCTTCTCCTCCTGCTTTCAATCTTTTCCAGCATCAGAGTCTTGTCACATGAGTCAGCTCTTCACATCAGATGGCCAAAGCATTGGAGTTTCAGCTTCAGCATCAGTCCTTCCAATGAATATTCAGGACTGATTTCCTTTAGGACTAGACTAGTTGGATCTCCTTGCAGTTCAAGGGACTCTCAAGAGTCTTCTCCAAAGCCACAGTGCAAAATCATCAATTCTTCAGTGCTCAGCTTTCTTTATAGTCTAAATCTCACATCCATACATGACTATTGGAAAAAACATAGCTTTAACTAGATGGACCTTGTTTGCAAAGTAATGTCTCTGCTTTTGAATATGCTGTCTAGGTTAGTCATAACTTTTCTTCCAATGAGTACTTGTCTTTTAATTTCAAGGCTGCAGTCACCATCTGCAATGATTTTGGAACCTAAAAAAAAAAAAAAAAAAAATACTCTGTCACTATTTCCCCATCTATTTGCTATGCAGTGATGGGACCAGATGCCATGATCTTAGTTTTCTGAATGTTGAGTTTTAAGCCAACTTTATCACTTTCATCAAGAGGCTCTTTAGTTCTCCTTCACTTTCTGTCATAAGAGTGGTGTTATCTGCATGTCTAAGGTTATTGATATTTCTCCCGGCAATCTTGATTTCAGGTTGTGCTTCATCCAGCCTAGCATTTTGCATGATGTATTCTGCATGTAAGTTAAATAAGCAGGGTGACATTATACAGCCTTGCTGTGCTCCTTTCCCTATTTGGAACAAGTCTGTTGTTTCAAGTCCAGTTCTAATTGTTGCTTCATGAGTGCATACAGATTTCTCAAGAGGCAGATCAGGTGGTCTGATATTCCCATCTCTTTCAGAATTTTCCACAGTTGATTATTATCCACACAGTCAAAGGCTTTGGCATAGTCAATAAAGCAGAAATGGATGTTTTTCCAGAACTCTCTTGCTTTTTTGATGATCCAGTGGATGTTGGTAAGTTGATGGCTGGTCCCTCTTCCTTTTCTAAATCCAGCTTGAATATCTGGAAGTTCATGGTTCATGTACTTTCCAAGCCAGCTTGAAGAATTTTGAGCATTACTGTCCTAGCCTGTGAGATAAGCCCAATTTTGCAGCAGTTTGAGCATTTTTTGGCATTGCTTTTCTTTGGGATTGGAATGAAAACTGACCTTTTCCAGTCCTGTGGCCACTGCTGAGTTTTCCAAATTTGCTGACATAATGAGTGCAACACTTTCCCAGCATCATCTTTCAGGATTTGAAATAGCTCAAGTGGAATTCCATTACCTCCACTAGTTTTGTTCCTATTGATGCTTCTTAAGGCTCACATGACTTCATACTCCAGGATGTTTGGCTCTAGGTGAGTAATCATACCATCGTGATTTTCTGGATCATGAAGATCTTTTTTGTATAATTCTTCTCTCTATTCTTGCCACCTCTTCTTAATGTCTTCTGCTTCTGTTTTGTCCATACTATTTCTATCCTTTATTGTGCCTATTTTTGCATGAAATATTCCCTTGGTCTTCATTCTTAATTACTTAATTATACTGCTGTGTATTTTATCTTTATTGTTACTGGCTTAATTTTACCCAGTATATGTTTGCTGACATAATTAATACTCTTTTTGTAAACTGATTATTATAAACCAGATATTATTTCATATAAAAACATATCTGAATATTTATAACAATATACCATATTCCATTGAATGTTTTTACTGTACTTTATTAAGTTATTTCTTCTCAAATATACACAATTACAATTGATACAGTTTAAAACAGACTTGTAGTGAACAAATTATTCATGTGCCCTATTGTTTATAAACTTATTTACTTAAGCATTAGTAATAGAGATAAAATTGTTGGCTAAGATGTCTGTATAATATTTACTTTTATGCACACATGCACATAGAACATATTGTCAAAAAGAGCTTAAGACTAGCATTAATTTACGAATTTGCTTTCATATTAACAGTTTATTAAGGGCATAGACTTTAAGCAAATGCCATTTCAAGGCAGTTAGGAGTCATGCTATTCTATTTTTTATTTTATTCTGAAATTATATCTTTATACATCCTTAGTTTCACACTGAGTATAAAATTTAACCTTGTTCAAAAATCATTCAAGTCTACTTGTTTATAATAATGGCAGCAACAATAATAATAATCTCAATAATAAAAGTGTACCAATTATTAAAAGCACCTATTATTTAAAGTAGAAAGAACAGAAACAGGGGGCACATAAATATCATTCATAATATGAAAATCCTTGATTTGAACAACTTTTCCATGAGTTATTGAAAACTCTTCTCATTCAGTGCTATTCTATTGCAGTAAGAAACATCTTAAACATTTATAAACAAATTTTTTCTTAACATTAATAAATATTGAGCGCTAAATGGATTGTTGAACATCCGTTGAAAGACAAGCAGCCAAGGAATAAGTCAAGTATTTTATTTAAATAAAGCATACACAAAGGAAAATGGACAGAATGTCTTCTTACTGTCTCTATTTTTATTTTAACTGTTTTTACTTAACCCTTTGAATATACTGTACTGCACTCCCAAAATACATATTACTTAACCATTATAGAAAAAATAGTGATGAAAATTTTCTCTTTAGGATTTTGATCTTTTTTTACTTCTCTTCAGTATACCAAAATACTGTAATTGGTGAATAATAATAATGCCTTAGAAATAGAAACTTCTTTTCAGCTCAACAACACCCTACTAGATCATTTCAATTTTATTTCTCTTGCATAGCCAATATTTCTCCTTGTAATATTTATAAGATACTTTTAAAATGTAACTGTTAAAAAATAAGTGTTAGTCTCTGAGTTGTATCTGACTCTGTGACTCCATAGACTGTAGCCGGCCAGGCTCCTCTGTCTCTGGAATTTTCCAGGCGTAAATATGGGGTGTGTTGCCATTCCCTTCTCCAGGGGATCTTACTGACCAAGGGGTCGAACCCAGGTCTCTCACATTGCAGGCAGATTCTTTACCATCTGAGCCACTAAATATCCACAATTGCAACAGGGGGGGAGTGGCTTTTTTTTTTTTTTAATCTTTAATTTTTAGAGAAATCAAATGATTCAGGAATACAAATAAAATGGGGAATCTCTGTGAAAAGTAACATATATGTGTAAATATATATATATATATATATATATATATATATATATATATGTACAAAGTTGGTTCAGTATCTACTAAAAAAACTTCAGAGTGACTTATATAATTTTAAAAAATCAGTAGGATCTATGAATGGAGCATGCAATCCTGCATAGTCAAATCTGACTTAATAGAATTTCTGTTTAGACATGCTTGTACATGTTATGCTATAAAAATTCTGACTTTAATCAATTATTTTATTCAGTAGTTCCCACTTTCATGTAACATGGGTTTAGCATTTATATAATTATTAAATATAGATTTAAATTAATGAATGTAAGACCTTATCATATTATTGCACACATTTTTGAAACTAAAATTCTGTGATGAAGAACGTGCATTTTGATTCCTGTTATAAATATTTTATACCATGATAGTGACTTTGGTTGTGATTCATTCTCCTGGTAGAATTGATTTATGATACATTCATTGCTGTCCAGACAGTTTCCTCTAAAGTGACAGAGAAGTTCTGCTTCCATAACCATCTAATCAATAGAAAGCAAAGCAAGACCAGACAAAACAAAGCCCTTTATATAAGGTGACTGGATGCTAAATGTCATGTTGTGTATGCTACTTGTGAAAATAAATAGTGGGCATACACACCTTGTTAATTGACATTCTTTTGTGCCTCCCAAAAGATCATTTTATAGTTGGTACAGAGACTATAAAAATTGTTGTTGCATTAAATGGTTTGTTTGAAAAAAAGATAAACATCATACATTTCCTGTGAAAGTTAATACCTCTATTTAAAATCTTTTTTTTTCTTTATTTGTGAGTGTATGCCTATTAAGACTTTCAAGTGATAAATAATAATTGATTAAATGAGAGAAAACAAAGATTCAAGTAGGAAGATGACTTTTATAACATTATTTTCCAGAGTTAAAAAAGAAAAAAATGAAATGTTTTTGAGGTTTCTTGTTTTGGTGGAAATTTGTCATCCTTATTTAACCCTTGCAGATTAAATAAATTTCTTATTTTAAATCTATTTTTTACTTTATCTTCAAGTTATATTTCCATACCACTGACTGCATTTGTTCTGAAGTATAAGAATTATAGTGAATAGAACAGAATGCCAGAGTATATTATATATTATATTTATAGTCTTAAACATGAAATATTATAGTGCATTGTAGCTAGAACATAAATCTTTGAAGTTCGGACAAATAGATGACAAGGAGTAAAGCAAAAGAAGGATGAGGACAGATTTTAATGGGTTTTGCATGCCATAATCACCTCTAAGGAAGATTGAGTTAATTAAAAAGAAAATAAGTGATATATTTGTATTTTTAAACACACATTTGAGGGAAGAGTGGAGAGGGATGGGATAAGATACAGAGGAAACTATTCCTGTGCAAAAGAGTATTAGGAAAGTTTCTGGGAGAGGCTATGATATAGAGAATGAAGATGAAAACAACTTATTTGTGGTGAATTTGAATAGACTTCTATAAACTTGGTCTTCCCTGGTGGTTCAGACAGTAAAATGTCTGTCTACAATGCGGGAGACCTGGGTTCAGTCCTTGGGTCGGGAAGATTCCTTGGAGAAGGAAATGACAACCCACTCCAGTGCTCTTGCCTGGAAAATCCCTTGGATGGAGAATCCTGATAGGCTACAGTCCATGGGATTGCAAAGAGTCGGACATGCTGAGTGACTTCACTTTCTTTCTTTCTTATAAACTGGATTACTAAAAGAGTATGGAGGGTAAAGCACAAGAATAAGCTAAGGATTCTAAGTTTCTAAAGCTTCTAAGTTTCTAAAACTTCTAAGTTTGCTTAGAAGCTACTTAGAATCTACTTGGAAGCTACTTTCTAGCTCAAGTATGTAAGTAGATTGAAATGCCATTGATTAGGATATAGACTAAAAAAAATGGAAGATGATATGAAAGATGGATAAAAGATTAAGATATATTTAATCATAGGTTTCTTGACTTCTGAATGAATTTAAGCTATCTCTGTAGAAATATCAAATAAACTTTTATCACATCACCATTCTCATAAAGTACAAACTGGTAACATCATGGTAGATTAGAACCTTTCTATCATAGGAACAATCATTCTCATGACTGAGCCAGATATACTTTGATTATAGAATTGCCTTCTTTGCATATAGCTTTTTACTATTACTCATAGATTTATAGAATATTGTATTCATCCCTATGGTATGCCACATGAAACTGATAGCCAGAGAGTTATGTCAAAGGAAATGTGGCAGTATATCATCAGCATGTAATTTGCTGGTCTTATTGTGTATTCCATCAATCAGAAGCATTTGGCTTGGAGGAACAGTGTAGTGACCTTCAGAAGGTTCAGTCATGTAACCAGTGGCTTATATGAACCTGTTGCATTGAGATCTCAGCCTATGGAATGAATCATTTGCCTAAAATCAGTAATCAACATATTATACAGTCTTCCCCATAGATTAAAAAAAATAAATAAATAAATCCCCAAATCAATAGCAGAGATAGGAGGGGCTTCTCTCAGTATTACTAATAATCTATTTGAAGAATATTTGTCCTGGTTTCTATGCTCTAGAAACTGTGCTTGTAGGTCATTGTGCCCAAGGGAAGTCTGCTTCCATTAGGGAACTCAAAAATGGTTCCAATGAATTGGAAGATGCCCCTCATAATTTGACATTCATCATTTAGGTTAAATAACAAATCAACAGGGAACCTATATTGTTGATTGATCCTGATGACTAGGGACAATTTTTGTTGTTGATAACCTAGCAGGCAACAAGAAGACTGTTTGGAAATAAGAAGGATTCTTCCTAGATCTCTCTTTCCTCATAATCGTGGTCAATGAAAAACTTGTTTCTACTAAAAAAAAATGTCATTAATAACTCAAGTTCTGCAGGGATAACACTTTGAGTTATTTCACCAGGCCAAGAACCCAATTTATCCGTAAAGTAGGAAAGAGCAAGTGGTGTGTGGTATGATTAGTTTCTGTCATTACTTAGACACATAAAGGTGTCTATTTTTACTAACTTATACTTTATGACCAGCTGGGATGCCCAGGAATACAGCAGCTATATATTTTATATTAGTTTCTTTTTTCTCCCTGCTTCTCCCCAATAAATTGATGGTACTCATGATGATACCTTTACTTGCAGATGATTGTCCTTTGTGTGTACTTTAAAATGGAGACACAGACTTTTACCTGTAAGAAGGACAAGAGTGAAAAGCTGAGAAGGCATAGTGGTGGACTTTGCCGGATCTTGCATTTGTTCACTTGCCATCATCCTATCCTACCTTTGCCCTGAGAAGCTGAGAATCTTAGCTTTTGGTTCACGTAGACAATACACAGTCTTGGCTGGGAATCAAAGGGAGGAATTATATTGATGTAAACAGATTTATTTCAGTGTTTTTGTCCCAGAGAGATATTTCATCTGTGTATGTCCCTCACATGGATGACACTACTTCTGTCAATACAACTTTATTTATTGATATCTCTTTCCAGGTTATGCTAGCCACTTCTTTTCTGTACCCTTCCTTGTCTAGGATATTTAGAATTTGTTTGCTCTTACGTGAACAAGAGCTCCTCTGCTATAATTTGCTGTGGATTCCCATACCATTCCTTGCATTTTGAACCATCCTCATACTTTGTGAATATCTTCTTTGTAGAGAATACACAATGAAATTTCCTAATTTTAGTGTGCCATATATTTCATTTTAGGACCATAAAACTGATACTATGTATGAGAGATTTTTAAGACAAGTCACACAGGAGACCATAAAAGAGCTACAGGGAAGATTTGAAAGTTTTGAGGTGACCAGTGCAGGCAAATCTCAGAAGTCTTCAACATATATTTTGAGAAGCTGCTCTGTCAGCAAGAATGATTGACCAAGGCAGAATTGCTGATAGAAACTGGGGAAGTTGCTTTGAAATAATCTGGGATCTCAAAGGTCACCAGTGAGGTACAACTCCTAAAAATGAATAGAATTTGGGTCCAGGCAAAGCTCAAGGAAACACAATGAGTCTTATTTTTTAAAGTCCTTTGTTAAAACAACAATAAAAGTATTAAAATTTTTGTAAGACCTATGCAGATTTTTAAAAATTGCCTAGTATTATTGGAGAAAAAGAAAAGTTGGTGAAGCAAGCATAGCTTTGAAACAGTAACATAAAGAATACACACAAATAACACTCATAGAAGACAGAAAAACAATAAAAGATAATGGAAAAAAAAAACTTGTAAAGGAACTGGTAAAATTTATAAATTAATTTTTAAAGCCTAAATAACTTCAGTAAAGATAAATAATAGTTTGTGTATCTATTTAAAAATACTGTCAAGTTGTCCTCAGACTTCTCAAGAGCAGTGTTCATTGATGTCAGAAAGCAGCTGAAAAACAGTGTCAAATTACTAAAGGAAAGGTCATGTGAAAAAAAGAGTATTATATCTACCCAAGTTTTCCTTCAAGTAAAAGGACAAAGACAAATCTCTGAGTTTAAAAGGCTGTAACGTGAGCTTAGAAGTCTAGAATACTACAGAGATCCACACTATTAACCTGTAAGTGGTCACAGTACAACGTCAAATGATATTATACCCATCCTCATTTAGTAGCATTCCATCATCCCTTTCCCAGCCTTTGTGCCTTTGTTGCCACACATTTCACTTCTACATAGAATATAAACCCTAAAATGAATTGTTAGTTTTCATTGTTATTTTCAATTCACTGTTGAAGTATTAAAAAATAAGAAAAAGCACTTCGAAGTTAATCATGCATTCACCATCTCCTGCACTCCTCATTTACTTTTGTAGAACCAAATTTCTCTTTAGTATTGTTTCTTTCTCCCTGAAGGACTTTCTTTATCATTTTTGTAGTGCTTGTCTGCTGGCAATAGATTCTCTCCACTTTCTATGTTGAAAATAGTCGTTTTCTTTTTTTTTCTTTCTGTAAAGAAGAAATTTTTTCTTGGTATAGAGTTCTGATTTACTGTCTGATGATTTCTGTGAATTAATACAATTTTTTTTTCTTCAGCTTTATTTCTTCAGATAAATACATATGCAATGAATTCAAAGTCACTCAGTCATGTCCAACTCTTTGCAACCCCATGGACTATACAGTCCATGGAATTCTGTACTGAATTCCAAATACAGGCCAGAATACTGGAGTGGGTAGGCATTTCCTTCTCTAGGGGATCTTCCTGACCCAAGAATCGAATTGGGGTCTTCTGCTTTGTCGGCAGATTCTTTACAAGCTGAGCAACCAAAATGAAGTTAATAAAAGAATGCAGTATGTTTATACTATGGGATAACTAAACATTTAATTGGAGTGTTTTGTCCTTGGTGTTATAACACCTGTGGTGTTCTGTTGAGGAAGAGAGACAACAAACATGAGAAGAAAAAAAGTAAAGTCTATAAAGATAGGCAGTGATATTGTTGTTTAGTCTCTTGCAACCCCATGGACTGTAGCCTGCCAGGCTCTTCTGTCTGTGTGATTTCCCAGACAAGAATACTAAATGGGCTGTCATTTCCTTCCACAGGGAATCCTCCTAACCCATATTTCCTACATCACCTGCATTGCCGGTGCAGGTTCTTTCCAATTAGTCATCAGAAAAGCCCTCGAGTTAGAGAATACTAGGTAGGAAAAAAACATAAACATAAGTCCTTGAAAAGTGAATGTTTTTTATTCTAATTTATTTTCAGAAATTTGCTATACTTATAACTTGCAAACTAAAACGTTTAGATTTAATGAGTACAGAGGAGAGAGGAGTATATCAACCATGTTAGTCTTTGTTTGTTCTTTATGTTGACAGGCACACATTTAAACAATTAAATACTGTATTTTTTTGATGTTACAATTATGTTTCAGTTGTACAGATTATGAAAAAGGAAAAGTCAGTTATTCAGTTATTTTTTTATTTTAAGATATTGATTAATAATATTCTCTTGTTAGAAATGATCACAAACCCTTCTGCTTTAACATCTTCAATTTTTTTAATTTTTCTTAAATTTTACTTTATTTTACTTTACAATACTGTATTGGTTTTGCCATACATCAACATGAATCTGCCATGGGTGTACACATGTTCCCAATCCTGAACCCCCTTCCTCCCTCCCCATACCATCTCTCTGGGTCATCCCAGTGCACCAGCCCCAAGTATCCTGAATCCTGCATCAAACCTAGACTGGTGATTCATTTCTTATATGATATTATACATGTTTCAATGCCATTCTCTCAAATCATCCCACCCTCTCCCTCTCCCACAGAGTCCAAAAGACTGTTCTATACATCTGTGTCTCTTTTGCTGTCTCGCATACAGGGTTATCATTACCATCTTTCTAAATTCTATATATATGTGTTAGTATACTGTATTGGTGTTTTCCTTTCTGGCTTACTTAACTCTGTATAATCAGCTCCAGTTTCATCCACCTCATTAGAACGGATTCAAATGCATTCTTTATAATGGCTGAGTAATACTCCATTGTGTATATGTACCATAGCTTCCTTATTTATTCATCTGCTGATGGACATCTAGGTCGCTTCCATGTCCTTGCTATTATAAACAATGCTGCAGTTAAAAAATTCCTTTTCTCCATAGTTTTTCACAACCACTGTGAGGAAAATAAATTATGTTTTAATTTAATAAATAATTTCTAATTATCAGCAAGCATGTTATGTTAATGATTGAGCTGCAATATGATTAGACACTGGATATGATTAAATATCATACTGGAACCCAATAAGAGTCACCCAGTAAGAGTCAACTGAATGGTACTCCAAAACTGCTGGCTTGTTAAACTCATTTCATTCCATATTTGGAAAACTAAAAGGAGAATATTTCCTTTCCAGGAGTAAACATTTATATAATTTTAATTACTATTTTTATTTTGCCATGGAAAAATAATACCTGTGGCCAAGTTATCCAGAAACTTCCATAACTATGATAATTTTTTACTACTTCAGACTTCAGTCTGAGACTTCAGACTCAGTGAAAAGCTACCACTTATATGCCACCTTTAAGGAAAGAAGAAATTTAAATTGCATAGTTTTCTTGAAACTAAATATTCATTCAAATTAAGCAATCAAGCACACACACATATACAGGTATAAAATATGTGTGCATAAATGTATGAATGAACCACAGTCTGGAGTCAAGATTACCAGGAGAAATATCAACAACCTCAGATATGTGGATGACACTGTTCTAATGGAAGAAAGGAAAGAGGAACTAAAGAGCCTCTTGATGAGAGTAAAAGAAGCGAGTGAACAAGCTGCTGAAAACTAAGATGATGGCATCTCCCATCACTTCAAGGCTAATAGATGGTGAAAAAGTGGAAACAATAAGTAACATTATTTTCTTGGGCTCCAAAATCACTACAGATGTTGACCGCAGTCATGAAATTAAAAGACACTTGCTCCTTGGAAGAAAAGCTATGGCAATCCTAGACACATCACTTTACCAAGAAAGGCCTGTATAATCCAAAGCTATGTTTTTTCCATTAGTCATGTACAAATGTAAGGGTTGGACCATAAAGAAGGCTGAGTGCTGAAGAATTGATGCTTCTGAATTGTGGAGCTGGAGAAGACTCTTGAAATCCCTTGAACAGTAAAGAGATAAAACCAGTCAATCCTTTCATGTGTTTGTTAGCCATCTGTATGTCTTCTTTGGATAAATGTCTATTTAGTTCTTTGGCCCATTTTTTGATTGGGTCGTTTATTTTTCTGGAATTGAGCTGCATACGTTGCTTGTATATTTTTGAGATTAGTTGTTTGTCAGTTGCTTCATTTGCTATTATTTTCTCCCATTCAGAAGGCTGTCTTTTCACCTTGCTTATATTTTCCTTTGTTGTGCAGAAGCTTTTAATTTTAATTAGGTCCCATTTGTTTATTTTTGCTTTTATTTCCAGAATTCTGGGAGGTGGATCATAGAGGATCCTGCTGTGATTTATGTCAGAGAGTGTTTTGCCTATGTTCTCCTCTAGGAGTTTTATAGTTTCTGGTCTTACATTTAGATCTTTAATCCATTTTGAGTTTATTTTTGTGTGCGGTGTTAGAAAGTGATCTAGTTTCAGTCTTTTACAAGTGGTTGACCAGTTTTCCCAGCACCACTTGTTAAAGAGATTGTCTTTACTCCATTGTATATTCTTGCCTCCTTTGTCAAAGATAAGGTGTCCATATGTGTGTGGATTTATCTCTGGGCTTTCTATTTTGTTCCATTGATCTATATGCCTGTCTTTGTGCCAGTACCATACTGTTTTGATGACTGTGGCTTTGTAGTAGAGCCTGAAGTCAGGCAAGTTGATTCCGCCAGTTCCATTCTTCTTTCTCAAGATTGCTTTGGCAAGTCGAGGTTTTTTGTATTTCCATACAAATCTTGAAATTATTTGTTCTAGTTCTGTGAAAAATATGACTGGTAGCTTGATAGGGATTGCATTGAATTTGTAAATTGCTTTGGGTAGTATACTCATTTTCACTATATTGATTCTTCTGATCCATGAACATGGTATATTTCTCCATCTATTAGTGTCCTCTTTGATTTCTTTCATCAGTGTTTTATAGTTTTCTACATACAGGTCTTTAGTTTCTTTGGGTAGATATATTCCTAAGTATTTTATTCTTTTTGTTGCAATGGTGAATGGAATTGTTTCCTTAATTTCTTTTTCTACTTTCTCATTATTAGTGTATAGGAATGCAAGGGATTTCTGTGTGTTGATTTTATATCCTGCAACTTTACTATATTCATTGATGAGCTCTAGTACTTTTCTGGTGGAGTCTTTAGGGTTTTATCTGTAGAGGATCATGTCATCTGCAAACAGTGAGAGTTTTACTTCTTCTTTTCCAATTTGGATTCCTTTTATTTCTTTTTCTGCTCTGATTGCTGTGGCCAAAACTTCCAGAACTATGTTGAATAGTACCGGTGAAAGTGGATGCTCAACATCACTCATTATCAGAGAAATGCAAATCAAAACCAATATGAGGTACCACTTCACACCAGTCAGAATGGCTGCGATCCAAAAATCTGCAAGCAATAAATGCTGAAGAGGGTGTGGAGAAAAGGGAACCCTCCTACACTGTTGGTGGGAATGCAAACTAGTACAGCCACTATAGAGAACAGTGTGAAGATTCCTTAAAAAATTGCAAATAGAACTACCTTATGACCCAGCAATCCCACTGCTGGGCATACACACCAAGGAAACCAGAATTGAAAGAGACACATGTACCCCAATGTTCATCGCAGCACTGTTTATAATAGCCAGGACATGGGAACAACCTAGATGTCCATCAGCAGATGAATGGATAAGAAAGCTGTGGTACCTATACACAATGGAGTATTACTCAGCCGTTAAAAAGAATTCATTTGAATCAGTTCTGATGAGATGGATGAAACTGGAGCCGATTATACAGAGTGAAGTAAGCCAGAAAGAAAAACACCAATACAGTATACTAACACATATATATGGAATTTAGAAAGATGGCAATGACGACCCTGTATGCAAGACAGGAAAAAAGACACAACTGTGTATAACGGACTTTCGGACTCAGAGGGAGAGGGAGAGGGTGGGATGATTTGGGAGAATGACATTCTATCATGTATACTATCATGTAAGAATGGAATCGCCAGTCTATGTCTGACGCAGGATACAGCATGCTTGGGGCTGGTGCATGGGGATGACCCAGAGAGATGTTATGGGGAGGGAGGTGGGAGGGGGGTTCATGTTTGGGAATACATGTAAGAATTAAAGATTTTAAAATTAAAAAAAAATAATAAAAATAATAAAAATAAAAAATAAAAATAAAAATAAAAAAAAGAGAGAGAGAGAAGGGGAATATAGGTGTCTATATTGATTAGTGTTTGCATAAAGAAGCCATTAAATGGATCAAGATGGAATCATAAATATTACTGTGGGAGCAGGGAATAATAAGGGTGAAGAATGGGTGTAAGACTTGTCTGTTAATGCCTTTTTATACAGTGTTGACTTTGGAATCCAAAAAATGTATCATTTGTTTAAAAACCTGAATAAAAACATAAAGTACTTTTGATAGAGTCATTATCAAAAACAAAAAAAAAAAAAAAACAAAAAAAAACAGTCAATCCTAAAGGAAATCAACCCTGGATATTCATTGGGAGGACTGAAGCTGAAGTTTCAATATTTTGGCCATCTGATGCTAAGAGCCAAGTCGTTGGGAAAGACCCTGAAGCTGGGAGAGATTGAGGGCAGGAGGAAAAGTGGGTGACAGAGGATGAGATGGTTGGATGACATCACTGACTCAATGGATGTGAATTTGAGCAAACTTTGGGAGACATTGAAGGACAGGAAATCCTGGTTTGCTGTAGTTCATAAGGTCTCCAAGAGCCAGACATGCCTTAATGACTGAACAACAACAAATATATCATATATACATAACAACCAAATATGTATAATTCAGTTGACCCTTGAACAACATAGGTGTGAACCATGTAAATCCACCTATACAAGGATTTTTTCCCAATAATTATAATGTAGGTTCTCCATAACAGGGATGTGAAACCATTGGATATACAAGAATGACTGTTTGCGTGCATTCAGTTATGTCCTACTGTCTGTGACCTCATGAACTGTATCTTGCCAAGCTTCTCCATCCATGGAATTTTCCAGACAAAAATACTGAAACAGGTTACCATTTCTTTCTCCAGGGGATCTTCCCAACCCAAGAGTCAAACTCATGTCTCTTGCATCTCCTACAATGGCAGGAAGTTTCTTTACCAGCTGAGCCTCAAGGGAAGAAGCTCTAGGGATGACTGTACTATGTCTTTTTATATAAAGGACTTGATCATCTGCAGGTTTTGGTATACTGGGGGAGTGGGGATTCCTGGAATGAATCTCCTGTGGTTTAGAGGACTAACTATAATTGCATATGTATATATATACATATATACATGTATATTTTTCACTGTTCAAACTTTGACATCTTTTTGCTATGCATATACATTAATTGAGGAATGTCAACTATAGAAAATTCCTGAATTAAAGTGGATCTTGTGTCACTTCCAGAAAATCAGTGGACTGATTAAGGATTAATTTAAAATATATTTCTTGGGAACAATGCAAAACTTGTATAGAATTCTTGAAATCTAGAAATGGCATACTTATCAAAGTACTGTTCTACATGAATTCTGAAAAGAGAGAAAAAATTATAACTCACATATTCTTTATGATATTATCAGTTGTATTAGTTTTCTATTTTGCTGTGTAATTAATTTATCTCATAGTATCCATGGTACAGGAACCTAGAGATAAGATGGTTGGGTCTTTTGCACAGCTGAAGTTGAGAAGTTATTTGGGCCTATAATCTCACCTGAAGCAAGTAACATATTGGTTGTGACAAAGCAATTGCCTTCAATTGCTATGAGTAAGCAGAACACAAACATCTAACAAATAAACATTTATATACTAATGCCGGATGAATTCCAGATAAATGATGCTCATCAAGAATTATAAATAGTTTTTGATTAAATGATAAATTAAATATAATGGTGAAAATGAAAATGAAATTGCTCAGTCGTGTCCGACTCTTTGAGACCCCATGGACTGTAGCCTACAAGACTCCTCCATCCATGGAATTTTTCAGGTAAGAGAACTGGAGTGGGTTGCCATTTCCTTCTCCAGGGGAACTTCCCAACCCAGGGATCAAACCTGTGTCTCCTGCATTGCAAGCAGAGGCTTTTATCACCTGAGCCACCAGGGAAGCTAAATATAATGGTGATGGTTACATGGAATATTATGTGAAGGAATCTGTAGCTCCCATATGGAAAACATATGGATTTTAATAATGTTAATGATTTATCTAATTTTTATTGTAATATAAAAGTTAAGATATAGTAGCTCTTTTTGTTAGAGATTATTTTCTGCAGATAATTTGATTATTTGCCTCCCATGTATGCAGGGACAATTAGTAAGATAATAGATTTTGTCTTGATATTTGGCTCCCAAGATATTTATTATGTTATGATGCATCCCTATTAAGAAAAAGTAGTTAAACAGTATAAAAAACAGAAAAAGTCAAGAAAAACAATGTAGAATGTAAACAATATAAAAAATAGTCAAGATAATTAAACTATAAATATGTTTCCAAGTTTATGCCTGATGCATATTTGTAGACGATGAAAATCTTTATATCATTTAAGTTATATTTACAGCACAATTGTAGGAAACTATATAATATAATATTCACATGTTAATAACCTATTTATTTTTAAAGAAGTTGTAATAAGCTAAAGAATCATGTATAGGATAAAAATTAATTCATTGTACAATTTTATATTTACTAGAGTCATAACAAGTGTGCATCAAACTATTATATTTAATTTTGCTATATTTAAAAATTAATTTTAATTTAAAAATGCCCAGTATTATTTGTCTTTATATTAATGTGGGTATATTTTTAACATTATTAAATTATATTAGTTTCAGTTTGGAAAAAAAAAAATATGGCCAGATTTCTTACATAAAACCTAAAATGTACCCTATTTGTTAGTTCTATTATCACTTTCTTTGGCTTAATATCTTATATCAGTACAGCATAAATGCTGAGGTAATATATAAGATGGAATTATTTGACAAGGATTTTTAAATAAATTATAATAAAATTTACTTGAGAAACAAGTAAAAAAAAGGAGCTGGATAAATAAAAAACATGAAGAATAAATAGTGTACAATTGAAAATAAAATAATTGAAATAAAATACCCATTGTTTGGGATCAATAATAGAGTGGAGATGATGGAGGAAAGAATCAGTAACATTGGAGCTAGATTAATAGAAATTATTCCCACTGAACAAAGAGAGAAAACAAATTAAAAAAAAAAAAATCAGCCTATATGGAGGAGCTGTTAATAATGAGGGAGATTTTGCACCCAAGGAGGCAGTATGTATATGACACATCACAATAACTTCCTCTCAGTTTTGCTGGAAATTCAAAACTGCTTTTTAAAAAATTTTGTTTGAATATAGTTTACTTACAATATTGTGTTAGTTTCAGATGTACAGGAATTCTTATACATGTACTTATATCCATTCTTTATGAAGATTCTTTCCTCATATAAGTCATTACAGAGTACTGAGTCAAATTCTTTGTGCTATTACAGTAAGTGCTTATTAGTTTTCTATTTTATATATAGTAGCATGTATATGTCAATCTGCCTCTTGAGAAACCTGTGTGAAAATCAGGAAGCAACAGTTAGAACTGGATATGGAACAACAGACTGGTTCCAAATAGGAAAAGGAGTACATAAAGGCTGTATATTGTCACCCTGCTTATTTAACTTATATGCAGAGTACATAATGAGAAATGCTGGGCTAGAGGAAGCACAAGCTGGAATCAAGATTGCCAGGAGAAATATCAAAAACTCAGATATCCAGATGACACCACCCTAATGGCAGAAAGTGAAGAAAAACTAAAGAGCATCTTGATGAAACTGAAAGAGGAGAGCGAATAACACACTAATAGTGGGAGACTTTAATACCCCACTCGCACCTATGGACAGATCAACTAAATAGAAAATCAATGAAGAAACACAAACTTTAAATGATGCAATAGACCAGTTAAACCTAATTGATAGCTATAGGACATTTCACCCCAAAACAATGAATTTCACCTTTTTCTCAAGTGCTCACAGAACCTTCTCCAGGATAGATCACATCCTGGACCATAAATCTAGCCTTCAGAAATTCAAAAAAATTGAAACCATTCCAAGCATCTTTTCTGACCACAATGCAGTAAGATTAGATCTCAATTACAGGAGAAAAACTATTAAAAATTCAAACATATGGAGGCTGAGCAACACGTATGAATAACCAACAAATCACAGAAGAAATCAAAAAAGAAGTCAAAATATACATAGAAAAAAAATGAAAATGAAAACATAACAATCCAAAACCTGTGAAACACTATAAAAGCAGTGCTAAGGGGAGAATTCATAGCAATACAGGCATACCTCAGGAAACAAGAAAAAAGTCAAATAAATAACCTAATTCTACATCCGTCTGTTCAAGGCTATAGTTTTTCCTGTAGTCATGTATGGATATGAGATTTGGACTGTGAAGAAGGCTGAGCGCTGAAGAATTGATGCATTTGAACTGTGGTGTTGGAGAAGACTCTTGAGAGTCCCTTGCACTGCAAGGACATCCAAGCAGTCCATTCTGAAGGAGATCAGACCTGCAATTTCTTTGGAAGGAATGATGCTAAAGCTGAAACTCCAGTACTCTAGCCACCTCATGCGAAGAGTTGACTCATTGGAAAAGACTAATGCTGGGAGGGATTGGGGGCAGGAGGAGAAGGAGACGACCCAGGATGAGATGGCTGGATGGCATCACGGACTCCATGGACGTGAGTCTGAGTGAACTTCAGGAGATGGTGATGGACAGGGAGGCCTGGGGTGATGTGATTCATGGGTTTGCAAAGAGTCAGACACGACTGAGCAACTGAACTGAACTGAAAAGAACTGAACTAAACTATACACCTAAAGCAACTAGAAAAGGGAGAATTGGAGAACCCCAAGGTTTGTAGAAGGAAAGAAATCTTAAAAATTAGGGCAGAAATAAATTCAAAAGAAACAAAAAAGACCATAGCAAAAATCAGCAAAACCAAAAGCTGGTTCTTTGAAAGGATAAATAAATCTGACAAACCATTAGCCAGACTCATCAAAAAACAAAGAGAGAAAAAATCAAATCAATAAAATTAGAAATGAAAATGGAGAGATCACAATAGGCAACACAGAAATACAAAGGATCATAAGAGACTACTATCAGCAACTATATGCCAATAAATTGGACAACGTGGAAGAAATGGACAAATTCTTAGAAAAGTACAACTTTCCAAAACTGAACCAGGAAGAAATAGAAAATCTTTAAAGACCCATCACAAGCATGGAAATTGAAACTGTAATCAGAAATCTTCCAGCAAACAAAAGCCCAGGTCCAGATGGCTTCACAGCTGAATTCTACCAAAAATTTAGAGAAGAGCTCACACCTATCCTATTCAAAGTCTTCCAGAAAACTGCAGAGGAAGGTAAACTTCCAAACTCATTCTATGAGGCCACCATCACCCTAATACCAAAACCTGACAAAGATGTCACAAGAAAAGAAAGCTACAGGCCAATATCACTGATGAACATAGATGCAAAAATCCTCAACAAAACTCTACCAATCAGAATCCAACAACATATTAAAAACATCATACACCATGACCAAGTGGGCTTTATCCCAGAGATGCAAGGATTCTTCAATATCTGCAAATCAATCATTGCAATTTACCACATTAACAAATTGAAAAATAAAAGCCATATGATTATCTCAATAGATGGAGAGAAAGCCTTTGACAAAATTCAACATCCATTTATGATAAAAACTCTCCAGAAAGCAGGAATGGAAGGAACATACATCAACATATTAAAAGCTATATATGACAAACCCACAGCAAACATTATCCTCAAAGGTGAAAAATTGAAAGCATTTCCCCTAAAGTCAGGAACAAGACAAGGGTGCCCACTTTCACCGCTACTATTCAACATAGTTCTGGAAGTTTTGGCAACAGCAATCAGAGCAGAAAAATAAATAAAAGGAATCCAAATTGGAAAATAAGAAGTAAAACTCTCACTGTTTGCAGATGACATGATTCTCTACATAGAAAACCCTAAAGACGCCACCAGAAAATTACTAGAGCTAATCAATGAATATGGTAAAGTTTCAGGATATGAAATCAACACACAGAAATCCCTTGCATTCCTATACACTAAAAATGAGAAAGTAGAAAAAGAAATTAAGGAAACAATTCCATTCACCATTGCAACGAAAAGTATAAAGTACTTAGGAATATATCTACCTAAAGAAACTAAAGACCTATATATAGAAAACTAAAAACATTGGTGAAAGAAATCAAAGAGGACAGTAATAGATGGAGAAATATACCATGGTCATGGATCAGAAGAATCAATATAGTGAAAATGAGTACACTACCCAAAGCAATTTACAGATTCAATGCAATCCCTATCAAGCTACCAGCAGTATTTTTGACAGAGCTGGAACAAATAAGTTCACAATTTGTATGAAAATACAAAAAACCTCAAATAGGCAAAGCTATCTTGAGAAAGAAGAATGGAACTGGAGGAATCAACTTGCCTGACTTCAGGCTCTACTACAAAGCCACAGTCATCAAGACAGTATGATACTGGCACAAAGACAGAAATATAGATCAATGGAACAAAATAAAAAGCCCAGAGATAAATCCACACACATATGGACACTATCTTCAACAATGGAGGCAAGAATATACAATGGAGAAAAGACAATCTCTTTAACAAGTGGTGCTGGGAAAATTGGTCAGCCACTTGTAAAAGACTGAAACTAGATCACTTTCTAACACCATACACAAAAATAAACTCAAAATGGATTAAAGATCTAAACGTAAGACCAGAAACTATAAAACTCCTAGAGGAGAACATAGGCAAAACACTCTCCAACATAAATCACAGTAGGATCCTCTATGATCCACCCCCCAGATTTCTGGAAATAAAAGCAAAAATGAACAAATGGGATCTAATAAAATTAAAAGCTTCTGCACAATGAAAGAAACTATAAGCAAGCTGAAAAGACAGCCTTCAGAATGGGAGAAAATAATAACAAATGAAGCAACTGACAAACAACTAATCTCAAAAATATACAAGCAACTTATGTAGTTCAATTCCAGGAAAATAAACGACCCTATCAAAAAATGGGCCAAAGAACTAAATTGACATTTCTCCAAAGACATACAGATGGCTAACAAACTCATGAAAAGATGCTCAACATCACTCATTATCAGAGAAATGCAAATCAAGACCACAATGAGGTATCACTTCACACTAGTCACAATGGCTGCGATCCAAAAGTCTGCAAGCAATAAATTCTGGAGAGGGTGTGGAAAAAAGGGAACCCTCTTACACTGTTGGTGGGAATGCAAACTAGTATAGCCACTATGGAGAACAGTGTGGAGAGTCCTTAAAAAATTACACACATGCTCTTATGCAGAATACGAGGTTCAGTATCTGTGGCTCTAGATTAGAATAGTTTGATAAGATGTTATTATCTGGTTTTATTTTCCTGTCACAGAGCAGTAAAGACTTCTGTAAACATATTACCTAATCACTCTTCTATTTCCTGCCGGCATACCTTGTATTTGAATTTTCTTTTACTTTTTGTAATTAAGACTACTGCTACTAAATTATTTTAATATTTTTCTTTTTGTTTTTAAGGCCTCCCGGAGCTCTCTGATGAGCATGGGTTCCAAACCTCCCCAGGCTTAAATAGCTTTATTGCACATTTTATCACAGACTGTTTACTTTCCATCCTACACTATGCACTAGCTGCAGCCCAGAGCAAGCACCTCCACAGTCAGATCTTCATTTCACTGACAGTCTTTTGCATTAAACTAGATTTCTGCCATCAACTCTTTGCTCTGACAAGAAATAAAACTGTGGTTCAGGCATCCAATATAGAGCTGTGTGGCCATTGTGGATATGGTTTCAGATACATTCTTACATCACTAATTGCTTGAATTTTCTGAACTGTATAAAATTCAAGGCACCACTAGGCATTGAGCAGCACCATTCATAAAATGTCTGCTAGCAGCAGCCAGTTTCTGCCTTATGGTTTCAAGATATTCCCTTTTAGCTAGGCAATCACTTCACACCTCAACCAAACCTTGCTTAACCAGCACCCTTACTTCTTGTCAGCTCCAATTCTAATTCTTGGCAAATAAATTTTGTGACTTTCCCTGGTCATACCCTTGTGTTACTGCACTGGAGCTGGAGGTTGTGTACTCTTTTCCTGGGGTGACAGGCTTGCTCTATGATGGGCAGGTGGACAGGTAATAGCCTGCAGTTTTCTTGATTTGCACTTTCTAGAATGGAACCTCTGGCCTATAAACAAGCTGAGGCGGGGGCAACTAGAGCCCTAATAGTCATTATATTACTAGAAAGATGATTTTAGGTAAAAAGATATCTAACCAGACTTTGCTTTACCTTGAAGAACAGACATTGTACAAAACAGCCATTGTATGAAAATGGCTGGTGATGCTTTTCTGATATGCTAAAATTTTCCATCATATGATAGGATCTACACATGATTTATAGTTGTTTAATATCTCCTGACTTATAAAAATTATCATACAATTACTCTTTCTCTGAATGCCCATGGACTATTATATAGTATATTATTTTAAAAATTAGAAAAGTGAAAGAGATATTTGAACTAGTTTCCATAAAACCATTTCATTAAAAACTTCCATGAATTAAAATATTCAGCTTTCTGTGTCTAAGACCTGTCTTTTTTCATATACTATAATTTTATTCATATTGAAAAATCATGGATAGTATATTAGACTATAATGTTCAATCAAATAAGTGCTCAATAAATGTTATGACATACTGTAATCTTCTGATCAATAATGATTGCATAGGTCTCTTGGTTTTTAATATGTCTGACTTTAACAAAGTAGGGCAGTCAGTTTTGATATGGTCGTGTGCTCTTCTCTTCAATATCAAATTCATATAAAATGAGAAACTTACAGCATGAAATCAGTTGCTAGTTTCAAGGAAGACCCCCTTCACCTCTGAAAATGTTATCATATTTAAAAAGAAAGAGACCAGATTTAATACTTTGATGTTGCACTTTTTTCATGACTCTGTGAATAATGTCATTGGATAAACGTCTGAATGCTGATAGATTAAACACAATCGCTACTGAAGTATGACTTTATTCTTTAGATGCAAAGACCAAAAATGAGAAAAGAACAGTGGAAATGGAGTTTTAGAGCTCTGATTTTCTAAGAATCTAATTTTATAGTGTAAGGTTAGAAGGATAAGTCAGGAAGAAAACATAAACCCTGCTCTCATACACTGATGCAGAACTTCCATTTTGAAGTCTATTGCTTCTGATGGTAGATTTTTTCATAATAATATGGCTGATTTCATGTATTTATTTTTTACTGTACTGTTCCTAATCTGTCATGTATCTTGGCCAAAAAAAATGTACCATCATACATTACAAAATGTACACACATTTTTGAAAATCAATATCACATTTAAAATTAAATCCATATGTGTATGGGATTAAAAAGTAATACTTTCAAAGTATTTTGATAAATAGTCTCAGTTAAATAAAATTTACTTTTCTCTTTAATTTTGCCATGTTATGTTCATAAAAGATAAACCTTAATCTTTATGATGACCAACAGCCCAAATTCAAGACTCAAATGTCTCTTTAATTAATTTTAAGAAAAAAAAAAAAGACTCATTTATTGGACACTTTAAATGTTAGTCCACCTCAACATAGGCGAGAGTTTATATGCTAAGTCTGTCTCAGCTCTGTTTTCTGTGTGCAGTTGTGATTTAGTCATATAAAAAAGTAAAACATTATATTAGTCTTATTCCTCTGAGTTAATATTTATGTTGTATGTAAAACATTGAGTAAAGTGATTATGTTTTAATCTCTCAGTAATAATTATGAGACATGAAAAAAGTAAGTTTAATGCAAGAGGAAAGAAAATCTTAAAAGCAAGTAATGTCTTTACATGATCTTGTAAATGTTGACCAGTAAGGAGAGTGGAGAGTAAATTAATCAGCTTAACCTTAAGTCATTGTATAGTGAGATGAGTAGAATTTGAACTGCAAATTAGTCTCTTTGAATGGGCCTTGCCCTGTGAAGTATTCTTTCTATTTATTTTTCTTATTTGATCATTTTATTAAAGATGTGCAAATTGAAATGCCTACTGTAGGCTCTTCTGTCAGTAGATATAGCTTGATTAGATGAGAATCAGTAAAAAGGATTAATTTGTTTCAAAAGATGACATTCAGGATTTCTGAAGCATATATTGTAAAAAAAAATTATGTGCTTAAGTATCAAAATAATCTGAAAATATAAAACAAATTCTGAAAGTCCATTCTGAAATAATTCCATGATAAAAGCATACTAATATAAAGGAACACAACTAAATCCATTAAATTATTTAAAAGAGGCAGCTGTGAGACACTGGCTTTGGAAACTTTTTTTTTCAGATTTTTACTGAACATTTGAGACCCATGGGAGGATGGACCAATAAACTACTGGGAACTTTCATCACTTAAACTACAATATTCATCTATTTCTCATCATATCTTCCTTGTAATTCTGTATTACATTTTTTGTGTTAAATTGTTAATCTCCCTGGGATTGTAAAGGGATCAAACCAGCATCTTTTATGTCTCCTGCCTTGGCAGGCATGTTCTTTTCCATTAGTGCCACCTGGGAAGCCCAGTGTTAGGTTTAGTGTTTGTTTGTTTTGATAGTTTTACCTATATTTACAAGTCTTTTTCATCAAAATTGGCTTACTATATCATTTTTACAAGTAGCAACTTTCTATTAAAACTATTTTCACCATGATGTTTGTGAGTCTATTAATTCTGGTTTTGTACCTCTTCTTCTCCCCTTAATTCATAAAATTCTGATTTCTTGATCCTTCTGGGAATGTCGGAAGTCTTTTTTTTTTTTTTTTTAATCATTGCCTATCCACAACAGACCATATTCCTGTTTTACCTGACATCCCCATCTGTTTACCCAACTCTGTTTATACCAAGTTCCATCACAGTAGGCAGTAGAATAAGAAATGTCCAAGAGTAAAAAAAAACAGATCAAATATATAATGCTTGATAAATGATCATTATGTGTGACTATAGTTGCTACCATCATTAATGATCAGGTGTTGATAACTAAGATTTCCCTTGTGGCGCAGATGGTAAAGAACCTGCCTGCAATGCAGGAGACCCAGGTTAGAAGAATGAGTAGGTTTATTATGTACTTTTCTCTTCTATTTAATAATGGGCTATGTATTCATAATCATATGGCTTAATTATTCCTTAATTTGGAATTCTTCTGCATCTACAGAATTCATGATTCAATTCATAGTTTGATTGTGAAAGAAAGGAAAATCTGGATTCATTAAACACAAAAGTAAGTATGCAAGATTAAAGAATGATGTTGCCTAGTTAGGATAAAACATGTTATTTATGATGAAATGGAAGGAGAGAATGGAAACAGAGAAATGCTTGTAGGTAGCTTATCATTTATTTTGTTTTGTATTTCAGGATTGGTAACATAGTGAAGTGGTGAAGACAAAAGTGTTGAGTAGTTGGAAAGACAAAAATAGAATAATAAAAGACATATTTGAACAGAATGAATAAAATTTTTTGGTAGAAGTAAAAAACAACAAAAAACCAGAAATTGTTCTGTGGAGGATAAGAAAATAGAGTTCGCTTTTACGTGTCCCATTCAAAAATAAATGGGATCATATACATGCTCATTCTTTTTGAAAATACAGCTGGATTACCCTTAACTGTTTCTAAAAATATTAAGCTAGTTTCCATGATCTGGCCACACAGGAAATATAGATGACAAATCATAAGAGATCCTTTAGACTCTGACTTCATGCCATTACGTATATCAGCTGCTATTTTAGGGAGCAGCAAGGATATCAGCTGGGATCAGAGTTCTCATTTAGTAAAGAGAAATTGATGTCCTGGAAAGTCATTTATATATGTTCAATTAATATTGGTAATATTGTATTTGAGGTCATTTTTGTCCCAAGTATCTGGTGTCGTTAATTGGCTCCATCAAAAATCTGAAGCTATTTTGAGAAAGGACCTTGAAATGGAACTCAAGAGAAGGGCAAATATTTTTTTTCCACATATTTTGGGGGCAGTGTCTGATAAACTCTCAGCTCAGAAGGTGAAGACACAACTGCTAAAAATTACTTATTAGGACCTTAATGAAACACATAATGAACATACATTGAAATGTTTCATAATGAGCACTTTCAAAACAGAATCCACGAACCCATAATCATCCTGTTGAAAACAGTTGTTTTAATAGAAAGTCACTACTGTAAAAAATGATACAATAAGCCAATTTTGATGAAAAACATTTGTAAGTAACAGTGATCAAAATAATCCCCCCCAAGGTGGTGCCAGTGGTAAAGAACTTGCCTACCAGTACAGGAGACATGAGTCGTGGGTTTGATCCCTGTGTGGGAAGATTCTGTGGAGGAGAGCATGGCAACCCACTTGAGTATTCTAGCCTAGACACTCCCATGGAGAGATGAGCCTGACAGGTTATCGTCCAGAGGATCTAACAGAGTCAAACGTGACTGAAGGGACTTAGGATGTAGCACACAAACATTCAAATAAAAGTAACTAGAAAACATAGATGAGTACAACTGACCATAATAATCAAAGAAAAAGAATTTGTTAAGAAATAACAATATAAATAAAAATAACAAACCACTTCATTAAAAATGTCATAAATTTTATATTTGAAATATTAGCATTCTTTCCTTATATACTTTATGTAACTTCTGTCAATTTAAAAATAGTTAATATTGTTATTATAATTATTTCCAGAAATCACCAATTTTCTGCAAGATTTAATTGTTATATTATTTGATATTATACATGTATTAGAGATAAACAACCAGTGAAAGTAAACAATAAAGCTCTCATAGAGTATTAGACTAGATATCATTCATAGGTATTTGGTTATTCAGGATATGATGCATAAAATAGGACCATAATTTTATAAAGTTTTATTGTTAAGAGTTCAAAAGAAAAATTATGGTATTAAAACACATCTCTGTTTAAAATACTAAAGCTAAATTAAGGGGAAATAGTTGCTGAAAAGTAAATTTCCTTAATATATTTGCATATCAAAAATGCTATGGTCAAGTAACAAAAGATAAATGTATAAAAAAGGCATTTTCAACAAGTCTAGCCTATATTCCTTTTTATTTACTTAAAAGGGTGAATTTTAAAATTCTTAATATAATTTACTGCATTTGTAATGCTTTTAATTCTTATTACCAAAGTTAGAGAAATAAGAACTTAAAATATACAAACTTATGAACTGAAAGTGAAGTCAGTCAGTCGTGTCCGACTCTTTGTGACCCCATGGACTATAGCCTACAAGGCTCCTCCGTCCATGGGATTTTCCAGGCAAGAATTCTGGAGTGGGTTGCCATTTCCTTCTCCAGGGGATCCTCCTGACCCAGGGTTCAAACCCGTATCTCCTGCATTGTAGGCAGATGCTTTTACTGTCCGAGCCACCAAGGAAACCAAACTTATGAAGCATACCTTATAAACTTCTGAGCTAAATATACTAGTATTTAAACCAAGCTTCAAAATATTTCAAATTAATTAAAGTTACCAACTATCTATTGAGATTTACTGCTTGAAAAATTAAGATACAAATA
Organism: Capricornis sumatraensis; assembly: GCF_032405125.1. Taxonomy (NCBI): domain Eukaryota; kingdom Metazoa; phylum Chordata; class Mammalia; order Artiodactyla; family Bovidae; genus Capricornis; species Capricornis sumatraensis. The sequence goes on from NC_091071.1 coordinate 126,811,172, forward strand.
AAATATACATATTTCCAATGAGACTTTATAAACAACCCTCCTTTATATTTTATTCTACAACTTATAGCACTGTTATATAATGGCTCAGTTGAGTTCAGTCGCTCAGTCATGTCTGACTCTTTGAGACTCCATGAATTGCAGCACACCAGGCCTCCCTGTCCATCAGCAACTCCCAGAGTTCATTTAGACTCACGTCCATTGAGTCAGTGATGCCATCCAGCCATCTCATCCTCTGTCGTCCCCTTCTCCTCCTGCCCCCAATCCCTCCCAGCATCAGAGTCTTTTCCAATGAGTCAACTCTTCGCATGAGGTGGCCAAAGTACTGGAGCTTCAGCTTTAGCATCATTCCTTCCAAAGAAATCCCAGGGCTAGTCTCCTTCAGAATGGACTGGTTTGAAATCCTTGCAGTCCAAGGGACTCTCTAGAGTCTTCTCCAACACCACAGTTCAAAAGCATCAATTCTTCGGCGCTCAGCCTTCTTCACAGTCCAACTCTCACATCCATACATGACTACAGGAAAAACCATAGCCTTGACTAGACAGACCTTAGTCGGCAAAGTACTGTCTCTGCTTTTGAATATGCTATCTAGGTTGGTCATAGCTTTTCTTCCAAGGGGAAAGCGTCTTTTAATTTCATGGCTGCAATCACCATCAGCAATGATTTTGGAGCCCAGAAAAATAAAGTCTGACACTGTTTCCACTGTTTCCCTATCTATTTCCCATGAAGTGATGGGACCGGATGCCATGATCTTCGTTTTCTGAATGTTGAGCTTTAAGCCAACTTTTTCACTCTCCACTTTCACTTTCATCAAGAGGCTTTTTAGCTCCTCTTCACTTTCTGCCATAAGGGTGGTGTCATCTGCATATCTGAGGTTATTGATATTTCTCCCGGCAATTTTGATTCCAGCTTGTGTTTCTTCCAGTCCAGTGTTCCTCATGATGTACTCTGCATATAAGTTAAATAAGCAGGGTGACAATATACAGCCTTGATGTACTCCTTTTCTTACAGAAACAAAATAAGGTTTTACAGATATTTATCAGGAAATATAAATGCTAAGGCACAGTGATGTAGATTCATAAATCTATGTATTCAATGAGAAGTCATTTACATCAGTGCTGAAAGATGGAGGTACATCAGTATGCCTAAAAACAACATTCTAATTAGCCTCAAGCTTTATGATCTTAGTTATTCTTTGCTAAAAATTTCCAAAAACAATAATAATCTCATTTCACAATGAAATCCAAGATAGGAATTTGGAAGATTCCCTGAGATTATCCATCATTTTGAAGGTGATTACAACTATATTTTAAAGAAACTACAAATAACCTGTAGGAAAATGCAGAAGTGGCCATAGAACAGGAAAAAGTCAGTTTTCATTCCAATCTCAAAGAAAGGCAAGGCCAAGCAATGTTCAAATTACCATACAATTGCACTCATTCCACATGCTAGCAAGATATTGCTCAAAATCCTTTAGGCTTCAACATTACCAGAACCAAGAAGGTCCAGATGTGCAAGTTGGATTTAAAAAGGCAGAGGAACCAGAAATCAAATTGCTACCCTCTGCTGGATTATAGAAAAGGCAAGAAAATTAAAAAAAAAAAAAAATCTACTTTTGCTAGATTGACTACATTAAAGCCTGAGGCTGTGTGGATCACGTCAAACTGTGGAAAATTCTTCAAGAGATGGGAATACAAGACCACATTACTGCCTCCTAAGAAGGACAAGAAGCAACAGTTAGAACCAGGCATGAAACGATGAACTGATTCAAAATTGGAAAAGGAAAATGTCAAGGCTGTTTATTGTTACCCTGCTTCTTTAAATTATATGCAGAGTACATCGTGAGAAATGCTGGGTTGGATTACTCACAAGCTGGAATCAAGATTGCCAGAAGAAATATGACCAACCTAGACAGCATATTAAAGAGCAAGACATTAATTTGCCAACAAAGGTCCATTATAGTCAAGGCTATGGTTTTTCCATTAGTCATGTGCTGATGTGAGATTTGGACCATAAAGAAGACTGAGTGTTAAAGAACTAATGCTTTCATATTGTGATGCTGGAGAAGACTCTTGAGAGTCCCTAGAACTGCAAGGAGATCAAACCAATCCATCCTAAAGAAAATCAGTTCTGAATATTCTTTCAAAGAACTGATGCTGAATCTTCAGCTTCAATACTTTGGCCACTTGATGTGAATAGCTGAAATATTGAAAACACCTTGAAGCTGGGAAAGATTGATGGCAAGAGGAGACAGGGTCAACAGAGAATGAGATGGTTGGATGGCATCAAAACTCAAAGAACATGTATTTAAACAAACTCAGGGAGACAGTGAAGTGCAAAGGAAGCCTGGTGTGCTGCAGTCCATGGGGTTGCAAAGATTCGGACATGACTTAGGGACTGAACAATAACATAATTTGATACATTTTTATTATATACATATACCCATCAAATCGGAGAAAGCAATGGCAACCCACTCCAGTACTCTTGCCTGGAAAATCCCATGGACGGAGGAGCCTGGTAGGCTGCAGTCCATGGGGTTGTGAAGAGTCAGACACGACTGAATGACTTCACTTTAACTTTTCACTTTCATGCATTGGAAAAGGAAATGGCAACCCACTCCAGCATTCTTGCCTGGAGAATCCCAGGGATGGGGATCCTGGTGGACTGCCGTCTATGGGGTCAAACAGAGTCGGACATGACTGAAACGACTTAGCAGCAGCAACCCATCAGATAATCACTAAAATCACGACAATGAACATATTCAACATACGTATATAACATAAAAATCAACTAATACTGGTGTTTTACAACTTCAAGTGAAATATAGAAAATCACCAACATCTAGGTTCGTTTCCTCTCATTTTATACTGTGATTTTCATAAATATTTTCTCTGCATATATTGTGACACCATATATGCTTCTAACCATCTCATATAATAATAAAGAATAGAAGATTGTTCTATTATTTTAGCTGCTTATTTATCCTGTTTGCTACACTTTCTCCATTCATATTCTTTCATCGTGCTTTCATTTCCTCTTCATTTAAAAGGCTTCCTTTAGCATTATTTTTTTTCTGTAGCAAACTATCTTAGTTTTCATTAATGAAGTAACGTCTTGTTTCATATTTATTCCTTAAAAATATTTTCAACAGATATGCAATTTTAGGGTGGTAAGCTTTTTTTTTTTTTTTTTCTTTCAGTAATTTAAAAATATTTGGCACTTCTAACTGGCCTGTATGGATTAGTGTTGCTGTTGCTCAGTTGCTAAGTTTTCCCGTGAGTCAGCCCTTCACATCAAGTGAGCAAAGCATTGGAGCTTCAGCTTCAGTGTGAATCCTTCCAATGAATATTCAGGGTTGATTTCCTTTAGGATTGACTCCTTTGATCTCCTTGTAGCCCCTGTAACTCTCAAGAGTCTTCTCCAACACCACAGTTCAAAAGCATCGATTCTTCTGCACTTAGCTTTCTTTACAGTCCAACTCTCACATCCATACAAGACCACTGGAAAAACCATAGCCTTGACTAGATGCACCTTTGTTGGCAAAGTAATGTCTCTACTTTTTAATATGCTGTCTACATTGGTCATAACTTTTCTGCCAAGGAGTAAGTGTTTTTTGATTTCATGGCTGCAATCACCATCTACAGTGATTTCAGAGCACAGAAAAGTAAAGTCAGCCACTGTTTCCATTGTTTCCCCATCTATTTGCTATGAAGTGATGGGACCAAATGCCATGATCATGGTTTTCTGAATGTTGAGCTTTAAGCCAACTTTTTCACTCTCCTCTTTTTTTTTTTTTTTCTGTACAAGTCTTATATTTTATTATTTTTTTTAATTTTTAATTTTTTTAAAAATTTTACTTTACAATACTATATTGGTTTTGCTATACATTGACATGAATTCACCATGGATGTTTATAAGTTCCCAATCCTGAACCCTCCTACCACCTCCCTCCCCATATATTCTCTCTGGGTCATCCAAGTGCACCAGCCCCAAGCATCCTGTATCCTGTATCCAACCTAGACTGGCAATTCATTTCTTACATGATAGTATACATGTTTCAATGCCATTCTCCCAAATCATCCCACCCTCTCCCTCTCCCTATGAGTCCAAAAGTCTGTTCTATACATCTGTGTCTCTTTGGCTGCCTCGCATACAGGGTTATCATTACCATCATTCTAAATTCCATATATATGTGTTAGTATACTGTATTGGTATTTTTCTTTCTGGCTTACTTCACTCTGTATAATAGGCTCCAGTTTTATCCACCTCATTAGAACTGATTCAAATGCATTCTTTTTAATGGCTGAGTAATACTCCATTGTGTATGTTTACCACAACTTTCTTATCCATTTGTCTGTTGATGGACATCTAGGTCGCTTCTATATCCTGGCTATTATAAACAGTGCTGCAATGAACATTGGGGTACACATGTCTCTTTCAGTTCTGGCGTCCTCAGTGTGTATGCCCAGCAGTGGGATTGCTGGGTCATAAGGTAGTTTTATTTCCAGTTTTTAAAGGAATCTCCACACTGTTCTCCATAGTGGCTGTACTAGTTTGCATTCCCACCAACAGTGTAAGAGGGTTCCCTTTTCTCCACACCCTCTCCAGCATTTATTGCTTGCAGAATTTTGGATCACAGCCATTCTGACTAGTGTGAAGTGGTACCTCATTGTGGTCTTGATTTGCATTTCTCTGATAATGAGTGATGTTGGGCATCTTTTCATGTGTTTGTTAGCCATCCATATGTCTTCTTTGGAGAAATATCTATTTAGTTTTTTGGCCCATTTTTTGATAGGGTCGTTTATTTTTCTGGAATTGAGCTGCATAAGTTGCTTGTATATTTTTGAGATTACTTGTTTGTCAGTTGCTTCATTTGCTATTATTTTCTCCCATTCTGAAGGCTGTCATTTCACCTTGCTTATATTTTCTTTTGTTGTGCAGAAACTTTTAATTTTAATTAGATCCCATTTGGTTATTTTTGCTTTTATTTCCAGAAATCTGGGGGGTGGTTCATAGAGGATCCTGCTGTGATTTATGTCAGAGAGTGTTTTGCCTATGTTCTCCTCTAGGAGTTTTATAGTTTCTGGTCTTACGTTTAGATCTTTAATCCATTTTGAGTTTATTTTTGTGTGTGGTGTTAGAAAGTGATCTAGTTTCAGTCTCTTACAAGTAGTGGACCAGTTTTCCCAGCACCACTTGTTAAAGAGATTGTCATTTCTCTATTGTATATTTTTGCCTCCTTTGCCAAAGATAAGGTGTCCATATGTGTGTGGATTTATCTCTGGGCTTTCTATTTTGTTCCATTGATCCATATTTCTGTCTTTTTGCCAGTACCATACTGTCTTGATGACTGTGGCTTTGTAGTAGAGCCTGAAGTCAGGCAAATTGATTCCTCCAGTTCCATTCTTATTTCTCAAGATTGCTTTGGCTATTCGAGGTTTTATGTATTTCCATACAAATCTTGAAATTATTTGTTCTAGCTCTGTGAAAAATACCGTTGGTAGCTTGATAGGGATTGCATTGAATCTGTAGTTTGCTTTGGGTAGTATACTCATTTTCATGGTATTGATTCTTCCGATCCATGAACATGGTATATTTCTCCATCTATTAGTGTCCTCTTTGATTTCTTTCATCAGTGTTTTATAGTTTTGTATATATAGGTCTTTAGTTTCTTTAGGTAGATATATTCCTAAGTATTTTATTCTTTTCGTTGCAATAGTGAATGGAATTGTTTCCTTAATTTCTTTTTCTACTTTCTCATTTTTAGTGTATAGGAATGCAAGGGATTTCTGTGTGTTGATTTCATATCCTGCAACTTTGCCATATTCATTGATTAGCTCTAGTAATTTTCTCGTGGCGTCTTTAGGGTTTTCTATGTAGAGGATCATGTCATCTGCAAACAGTGAGAGTTTTACTTCTTCTTTTCCAATTTGGATTCCTTTTATTTCTTTTTCTGCTCTGATTGCTGTGGCCAAAACTTCCAGAACTATGTTGAATAGTAGCGGTGAAAGTGGGCACCCTTGTCTTGTTCCTGACTTTAGGGGAAATGCTTTCAATTTTTCACCTTTGAGGATAATGTTTGCTGTGGGTTTGCCATACATAGCTTTTAATATGTTGACGTATGTTCCTTCTATTCCTGCTTTCTGGAGAGTATTTTATCATAAATGGATGTTGAATTTTGTCAAAGGCCTTCTTTGCATCTATTGAGATAATCATATGGCTTTTATTTTTCAATTTGTTAATGTGGTGAATTATACTGATTGATTTGCAGATATTGAAGAATCCTTGCATCCCTGGGATAAAGCCCACTTGGTCATGGTGTATGATGTTTTTAATATGTTGTTGGATTCTGATTGGTAGAGTTTTGTTGAGTATTTTTGCATCTATGTTCATCAGTCATATTTGCCTGTAGTTTTCTTTTTTTTTGGTGGCATCTTTGTCAGGTTTTGGTATTAGGGTGATGGTGGCCTCATAGAATGAGTTTGGAAGTTTACCTTCCTCTGCAGTTTTCTGGAAGACTTTGAGTAGGATAGCTGTGAGCTTTTCTCTAAATTTTTGGTAGAATTCAGCTGTGAAGCCATCTGGACCTGGGCTTTTGTTTGCTGGAAGATTTCTGATTACAGTTTCAATTTCCATGCTTGTGATGGGTCTTTTAAGATTTTCTATTTCTTCCTGGTTCAGTTTTGGAAAGTTGTACTTTTCTAAGAATTTGTCCATTTCTTCCACGTTGTCCATTTTATTGGCATATAATTGCTGATAGTAGTCTCTTATGATCCTTTGTATTTCTGTGTTGCCTATTGTGATCTCTCCATTTTCATTTCTAATTTTATTGATTTGATTTTTCTCTCTTTGTTTCTTGATGAGTCTGGCTAATGGTTTGTCAATTTTATTTATCCTCTCAAAGAACTAGCTTTTGGCTTTGTTGATTTTTGCTATGGTCTCTTTTGTTTCTTTTGCATTTACTTCTGCCCTAATTTTTAAGTTTATTTTCCTCTACTAACTCTGGGGTTCTCCAGTTCTTCCTTTTCTAGTTGCTTTAGGTGTAGAGTTAGGTTTTTAATTTGACTTTTTTCTTATTTCTTGAGGTATGCCTGTTAAAAAGAATACATTTGAATCAGTTCTAACGAGATGGATGAAACTGGAGCTGATTATACAGTGTGAAGTAAGCCAGAAGGAAAAACACCAATACAGTATACTAACACATATATATGGAATTTAGAAAGATGGTCATGATGACCCTGTATGCGAGACAGCAAAAGAGACACAGATGTGTAGAGTGGACTTTTGGACTCTGAGTGAGAGGGAGAGGGTGGGATGATTTGGGAGAATGGCATTGGAACATGTATACTATCAGGTAAGAAATGAATCACCAGTCTATATTCGATGCAGGATACAGGATGCTTGGGGCTGGTGCATGGGGATAATCCAGAGAGATGATGTGGGGTGGGAAGTGGGAAGGGGGTTCATGTTTGGAAACTCATGTACACCCATGGCAGATTCATGTCAATGTATGGCAAAACAAATACAGTATTGTAAAGTAAAATAAAGTAAAAATAAATTTAAAAAAATTAAAAAAAGAGCATGTGTGATGGTAGTGAAAAATATGGTCCTTAGTCATTTCTAAATAATGAAAACCTCAACTATTTAAACTATATTTATTGTCACTAAAAACAGAGATGGTATTTTCCCACAGTTAGATTTTGAAATGTATGTTATTAGCAAAGCGAATTTTGTCTAGAAATACAAGTATGGGGTCATATTCTTAGAATTTGCTAAAGGATAGATAAAATTGTTTTGATAAGGATATATTATTTCAGTGATTATGTTTACCTTCTGAAAATTTATTTATCAGAAGGACTAGAAACATGTAACATGGTATTGAAGTAAAACTTGAGACTTGATTTTAATTTTCACCAAATGTCTACTCATTGAGTAAAGAGAAGTGTTAAGATTGAAACACTAACCCTGAATACAAAGGCTTTTTATTTTATCAAATTTTTTCTAGTGTGATGACAGTTTTTAATCAGCTTCAAAAGCTATATAGATTTTTAACATATATGACATTGTTTTACAGTTCAATTAGCAATGTAAAATTAAAAATAAATATTAGCTCTAATTTACTATTGCTTCTACCTTTTATATGTATATATATATATATAGATACACATTTTTAAATTTCATATGTTATCCAATAAATCAATTATTCTAGACTGGAATTGGGATTAATTGTTTCATGAACACTTTGAAATTATATTAAAATTATATATGCATATATATAAATATATCTGTGTGTGTGTGTTTGTGTGTGTTTGTGTGTCTTTAATTGTTATATGGGTCTATTACATTCTCAAAACAGTCCTAAACTGAAAAAAGTAAGTTGGAAAATCAGTACTTTAAATGTTGCTAAACATGTAAAATAAAAGGTGTAACTTGAGAAAATATTTTTCAAACTTTATCAAGATTGTAAAAAATATATATATATAAAGAAATAAATTCCCTGTGTACTTTCTCTCTAAATGCCACAAGTTTGAAATGTTAAATCTATGAATACAATTTATCATTGAAATTTTGACACTGGTATACTGGTGATGGCCTTTAAAAATATTTTGCTTAACTAAATTCATCCTGTTAGAATAATGCTTAGTCAAATTATAATGCCCTTGTGCACTGAGAAGAGACAGCCATAAATCATCTCTAGTAAAGCAAACATTTCTCAGCAACCATTTCATTTTAACTAATAATAAAGAAGTTAATTTTTCTAAGAGAAAAACATGATAAGTTTGTCTCTTTTAAAAAATGAGAATCTTTTTTAAAAGATCCTTTTGAAAGAAAGTCACCCATTTGTTCCTCCATCCGTTGACCCTCTGGATATGTATTTTATTTATGTATATCATGTTCAAGCCTGTATTTATTTATCTAAAAATAATTTTGAGGTCTTATACTGTGACAGCATTGGGAATTGAATGGTAAGAAAACTATACTTTCTTATCCACTTGAAACACATTCTAATGAAAATCATAAATATTTATTTAATACTTACACAAATATACAATCACTAGTTGTCATTAAAAACCCTAAGGAAAATACAGGATGCTCCAAGAGTGTGTAAGAAGATAACTTTATGTATTCTGGAGGATGATTTTGTAATACATTTATCAAATAAAGGAGAATTCATTGACAACATTTACCCAAGTGAATTACATGGTCAAAAATTCAATGCCACAGAACTCAGTTTCTATTTGTATCCCTTCTTTGCTTTCTGTAGCATTGTTTCACACTTGGTTGTTCTGAGCCATAACAATAAGACTCATGTTTGCTGCTGAGTACATGCTCAGCCGTTTCCAATTCTGTGACCCATGGATTGTAGCCTACCAGGCTCCTCTGTCTGTGGGATTTTCCAGGCAAGAATAACAGAGTGGGTTGTCATTTCCTATTCCAGGGAATCTGACTTAGGACACACACAATTTCTGAACTAATCATTGTGGATCAGGAAATTAAATACACTCTTTGGAAATGAAAAATGAAGACGAGGAGTTTTCAAAGAAGATTCTCAGGGATTCTTGTCTGTTGGTAATATTTCAGTTGTTGCTGTAGTTGCTCAGTCATGTCTGATTCTTTGTGACCCCATGGACTGCAGCATGCCAGGCTTCCCTGCCTACCATCTCCCAGAGTTTTCTGAAACTCATGTCCATTGCATCGGTGATGCCATCCAAACATCTCATCCTCCATTGCCTATTTTCTCATACCCTCAATATTTCCCAGCATCAGGATCTTTTCCAAAGTGGTGGCTCTTCACATTAGGTGGCCAAAGTACTGGAGCTTCAGTTTCAGCACCAGTCCTTCCAATGAACATTCAGGATTGATTTCTTCTCACATTTATACATGACTACTGAAAAAACCATAGCTTTGACCATACAGAACTTGGTCAGCGAAGTGATGTCTCTGCTTTTTAATATACTGTCTAGGTTTGTCATAGTTTTCCTACCAGGGAGCAAGCATCTTATAATATGATTATAGTCACCACCCACAGTGATTTTGGAGTCCAAGAAAATTAAGTCTGTCACTGTTTCCATTGTTTCTCCATCTATATGCCATGAAGTGATGGAACCAGATGCCATGATCTTCCTTTTTTTGAAAGTTGAGTTTTAAGCTAGCTTTTTCATTTTACTCTTTCAAATTCATCAAGAGACACTTTAGGTCTTCTTTACTTTCTGCAATAAGGGTGGTGTCATCTGCATATCTGAGATTGGTGATATTTCTCCAAGCAGTCTTGAGTCCAGCTTGTGTTTCTTGCAGCCCAGCATTTTGCATGAATGTACTTTGCATAAGAGTTAAATGAGCAGGGTGCAACAGTATGAAACATTGACAAACTCCTTTCCCAGTTTTAAACCTGTCCATTGTTCAAGTCCGGGTCTAACTGTTGCACCTTGACTGCATATAGATGTTGTAGGAGGCAGGTAATATTTTAGTACATGATGTCAACTGTCATTTAAAAAGGCAAACCATAAAAATAAAAACACATTTAAAAGGAAAAATTAACAAGTATAGTGTAATATATGATAAAATGATAATACATGAAGGTTTTGAAATTTTGAGTATAAGGAGCTAATGATATCCCCTAGTGTGAAATTCATTGGAGCAGAATCAGTAAGAGATATTTGAGGTCTGTAAACCTATACACAAAACTATGAAATATGGCCATTTTGAAATCATAACGATTTCATATGAAAGCAAAAACCAGAGCATACTAGGGCCCCTAGATTGAGTCTCAAATCATAAAAGCCAGACCGAGGTAGTGGTCAAGATACTTAAGATATTGATAACAGAGTTACTAAGATTTTGGCTATACACTCTGCAAAGGGTAAAGTATGGAAAATAAAGGCAGAGGTCATGAATATGTATCTTTAGAGAGATGAAACAATTGAAATTCCAAGTTAGGTTGAAGAATGGTCATGGTGAACATAGTTAGAGGATAGGAGGGAATAGTCAGAATGTTGTGTTTTTGATAGCAAAATGTATGCATATGATTTTTAGTATGCAAATACACATATACACAGGGGTGACTATCAAAATATTTAACAGCTGGTGCTTCACCAGAGCAGAACAGGGTCTTTAAGGCCACCTGCTGTGTAGACATAAACTTTAGTTGTTGAGTTGAAGTGTTATCTTGAGGGTAGGGGACAAAGTGACTCCTTATTAATAGATGTGAAAATATTTTAATAGTAGCTAATCCACAACATTTTAGTAACATGCAAAAATCTGTATCTGTATACACTGGTATAAATATAAAATTAAACTATTTTGATTATTATCATTGTTTAATAAAACACTTGAAAACAGCTATTTAATTCATACCTATGATACTGCTCTTAACAATACCTACAATGCCATGACAAGATATTCTTCAGAAATCTATTATCATTCCAGACTTTTTGTAAACTATATGATATAATCAATAAATATTCAGGTCTTCAATCATGGTCATGTCCTACTGTTTCATTATTTTTCCCTAGAAAACTTTGAATGATTTTTCCCACATACTAGTGATTTTGACACTATGTTTTGGTCATAACCTTTTGCAGTTCAAATGTGTCCATTCAGTTCAATTCAGTTCAGTCACTCAGGTCTTTTAATTTCATGGCTGCAATCACCATCTTCCGTGATTTTGGAGCCCAGAATAATAAGGTCTGCCTCTGTTACCACTGTTTCCCCATCTATTTGCCATGAAGTGATGGGACCAAATGTCATGATCTTAGTTTTCTGAATGTTGAGCTTTAAGCCAATTTTTTCACTCTCCTCTTTCACTTTCATTAAGAGGCTTTTTAGTTCCTCATCACTTTCTGCCATAAGGATGGTGTCATCTGCATATTTGAGGTTATTGATGTTTCTCTTAGCAATCTTGATTCCAGCTTGTGCTTCATCCAGCCTAGCATTTCACATGATGTACTCTCCATATAAGTTAAATAAGCAGGGTGACTTTATACAGCCTTGGTGTGCTCATTTCCCTATTTGGAACAAGTCTGTTGTTTCATGTCCAGTTCTAACTGTTGCTTCCTGAATGCATACAGATTTATCAAGAGCCAGTTCACGTGGTCTGGTATTCCCATTTCTTTCAGAATTTTCCACAGTTTATTGTGATCCACACAGTCAAAGGCTTTGGCATAGTCAATAAAGCAGGAATAGATGTTTTTCTGGAACTCTCTTGCTTTTTTGATGATCCAGCGGATGTTGCCAAGTTGATCTCTGGTTCCTCTGCCTTTTCTAAAACCAGCTTGAACATCTGGAAGTTCGTGGTTCATGTATTGCTGAAGCCTGGCTTGGAGAATTTTGAGCATTTCTTTACTAGCATGTGAGATGAGTGCATCTGTGCAGTAGTTGAGCATTCTTTGGCATTGCCTTTCTTTGGGATTGAAATGAAAACTGACCTTTTCCAGTCCTGTGGCCACTGCTGAGTTTTCTAAATTTGCTGACATATTGAGTGCAGCTCTTTCACAGGATCATCTTTTAGGATTTGAAATAGCTTAACTGGAATTCCATCACCTCCACTAGCTTTCTTTGTAGTAATGCTTCCTAAAGCCCTTTTGAGTTCACATGTCCCTTTTAATTATCTATTTTAAATATAGTGGTGTGTATATGTCAATCTCAATCTCCTAGTCATTCTCTTCCCTCAGTCTTCTCCTTCTATACATCAGGAATTGTGAATGATCTGAGATGTTTACCCTGCTTGTAACTGACAAGTTGTTTGGTACAATTTCAAAGATCTTGATGGAAATATGGGGGTCCTAGGTAGAGACAAGGGAATCCATTACTCTCAGAACAGCATGGAGCATGAACTTTCATGCTATAATGAGTTCAACTTACCCTCAAGTCCCACAGGTACCACATTGTGTCAAGTTCAGGTGGATGACATGCACACAATGAATCTGTGTCACAAGTCAGAACCTAGAACTTAGGAATCTCTGATCTTTTAAAGGAGGTTGCTGGCAAACCTGCTTAATTTTAGTCCCATATGGAGACATTATCTTTATTATCTTAGGCAGTAATCAAACCTGGCCTCTGCCTGAAAATAAGACACTATTGTTCAAGATTGTTTGCTCAGTAAACATCCTTGAAAAGACAGTATGGAACAGAACTTTAACAAGATGTGTAGAAACACGAAGGAGAATTTTCTCCCAATCCTGCTTTCCTGTATGTAAGATAGCCATTCACTCATTTATAAGGCATAATATATTTTCTTGCCTGAATAGAAAATATTTACTTCTTTATTGAGCTGTTTTTAGGGGTTTTTAACATCATAAAAATGCCAATGAATAAGCTTACTAGATAAAAGAGTATGTGTATCTTCAAATTTCAGAGATAATGCCAAGTTAATGTCAACATTGTTTATACCAATTTATATCTTCACAAGCAGTGCATAAGCTTTCCATTGATCCATATTCTGGCCAGTTTTTGGTGTTGGTAAGCTTTGTAAATTCATGCAAAATGATGAGGGTTGTTGCATCTCATTTTGCCTTTGGTTTATGTTAGTCATTCAGTCACATCTGACTCTTTCTGTCCCCAAGGAGTATAGTCAACCAGGCTGCTCTGTCCATGGGATTCTCCAATCAAGACTACTGGAGTGAGTTGCCATTTCCTTCTCCAGGCTTTTGGTCTGTACTTGAATATTTTTCTGTGAAACAGGACTTTTTAATATGTGAATTTCCCTTTTTTATTCTCTATGAGCCACTTATTTCTTTTCTTTCTGTTGTTATTTTTAATGTGTTTGTTTGATTTTAAGAGAATACTTGTGTGTGTACATATTTTAAATGTGCTTTTGTATGTATAGCCATATTCACATCTATCTACATAACCATTATTTGCTTTCATGGATCACAACATTTGTTTTCAAGAGGCTACTAAATTTAGTATAGTAGAATTATAAAGCTAAAAATTTTTGCTTGCGATGTTCTTGTATCACAGGTTTTAAAAATATCATTTTTTCCTGTAAAAGTTTGACTTCTTAGTTTTAAATTTTTAAGCCACCTGGAAATGACTTTGGACAGGAGATTCAACTTTATTATATTTCTATGTGGGCATTAAAATATCCTAGGACATTTTACTACAATATGTTTTCCCTACTGATTTGCATTGCTTCTTCTGTCATATAAAATTTTTCATGCAGGTATAGACCAATTACTGAGACTTCCATTCTGCAGCATCAGCCAATAGGTCTATCTAAATTGTTTCAATTATTATAGATTATAACAGCAGTGTGCAGGCACTGATGTCTTAGCTCTTAACTTTGCATATTCTTTTTTAAAATATTTAAGCCTAGCTTCCTTGCTAATGTTTCCCTCTGTGTCTACATGTCTTAATTATCAGTCAGTGATCAGATAGAGTTGTACATTGTATGCAAAGAGCCAAGAGTCAGTAAAGCCAATCATCATCAGCTGCCAGGGTGGGAAGCACTTTCAAAATTAAGGGTCTGTAAGGGCTTGGGTTCCTCTGACCTCTCCTTTGTAGGCTCACAGCCTCAGCTAGGAATGTGTTGTTTCAAATATGACCATAATTTCAGGCTAGTAAATTCAAGAGTTTAGTCCTTCCTTACTTTCAGGGGCTTCTCTGGTGGTTCAGATGGTAAAGCGTCTGCCTACAATGTGGAAGACCAGGGTTCGATCCCTGGATTGGGAAGATCCCCTGGAGAAGGAAATGGCAACCCACTCCAGTATTCTTGCCTGGAAAATTCCATGGACTGAAGAACCTGGTAGGCTACAGTTCATGGGTTTGCAAAGAGTAGGACACGACTGAGCAACTTCACTTCACTTCACTATTTACTTTCATGGGCAATATCACTGGGCATGAGCACTGCCTTCCAAATAGAAAGTCTCCTTCCACCACAGGAAAAAGAAAAAATGATACTGGCTTCCTGTCCTCACAACCTGCCCTAACCTGGGAGAACATCCCTGTCAATCAAACTGTAGATAGATTTTGGGTAAAGATTATTGTGGGAGAGATATGAGGAGCCCTAGTGCAGGACCTCACACTTGCAAATAATTCTTGCTGGAATTTCAGCAATTTTTCAGACTTAATAGTCTCCTTAAATTGTTGTGTCTTTGACCAATTTCCGGAGTGCTGTTTATTTATATTTATTTTTTCCTTATTTTTATTTTTAATGGTGCTGATGGGGTTGCAATTTTGTTCAGTTCTATAACTGCCCTCTGGAGAAAAGAAATTGCTGTTTCCCTGTCCCTTTTGTTGACAATTGCTTTGTGCTCTTAGGAAGAAAAAATTTGACTCTGACCAGAAGCATACTAAAATACATTTATATCTTTGATTCACCAATAACTGAAATGGGTATCCTTTTACATTTTACAATTACATGAATCTTTGATTCTTGTTTGTTCTTTTGTGATTTGCTTTTCATTTAAGCTGTTGTTGCTGTTTAGTCAATAAGCCCTGTTTGATTCTTTTGTGACCCCATGGGCTATAACCTACCAGGTTCCTCTCTCCTTGGGATTTCCCAGACAAGAATACTGGAGTTATATATATATATATATATATATATATATATATATATATATGTATTTAAAAAGAACGCTGACCAAAATCTTAGTACAGCTGCCATTTATTTAATAAGGGTTTACCATTTTGCTAGAAATGGAGATAGAAAAATAAAATTCATATTCTTTTTCCTAAAAGAGATTACATTTGTATTCAAATTAATAAGTGTTGGATTTCTCCAGGATTCTGGAAAATACAACCAAGTATTTTCTTTATAAAGTCTTTATATTTAAGTTTCAGGTTATTATGAGATTAGCAAACACAAGAATTTAAAAACTGAGTTGAAATACAGATGGGTTGATAAGCAATCAGCTAAGTATAAAGGATAAAACAAAAGTACATGAAGGACAAACAAAAATATAGGGATAAAATAAACAAAGAAACAGTGAAAGAAGCATAAATCAACTACCAATGGGAGAGAATGATTGATAGAAAAATTATCCACAGGTATCTTAATTTTCATTATGGCAAGAAAACAATAGTCAAAGGCAAAGCAATTCTGAGAGGGATTAGTAGAGTGGTAAAGTTTTACTTGGGTTGAAAGTATTCTGGTAAAATCGAATGTGCTACATTCTGATTCTAGATGAATTGGAATTTTTTTTTAATCTTGTGTCTAATTTCCTTCCCCTTCTATTAGTGATTGTTAAATACACAGAGTAGTTTCTCCCACCACAGATGAACTGCAAGACACAGGCTAGGCAATACTACATGATGCAAGCAAATACAATTTTTTCCCAGAGATCGAAATAAAACTTAGGACAGAGAGAGAGGATGATGCTTTTTTCACTAAAGTTTTATGTAAACTTATGAGCATAAGGTATCTGGATGTTAAATAGTAGGCAAAATGGTCTTCACATGGAGATATCTTGATAGATTATGCCAGAAAAAAAGAAAATCAGGAAAACAGAGAGGGACATTCTTGATAATATCCTTTAATTCCCTATAACCAACTATCCCTTGGCTTTTTCAGTTGTACAGGTCAATATATTCCCATCTCTGTTTAGCTATTTTCAATTGGGTTTAGGCCACTAGACATTCAGATACTACAAACTAATGAAACTTTCCCCTCCCCTTCCTTTTAATTTTTTTTTTTTTTCCACAGAACATGCAACATATCCTGGAACAATTTTAAGGAAAACATTCATAAAGAAGGGTATCTTTGACCTGAAATATATTTGTATGTAGAATAATCTGTAAAGTGTTTTAAAACATGCTAGATTTTCTAGCATGTCATCAAAGTTTTCTCCATCCTAATTAGCTGAGGGAAAATTCTGTGAAACATTTGTTTCTATTTTTCAAAAGAGTTTCCAGGATAATAGCCTGATTGTGTAGTATTTCATTGAAAGTATTTCAGATCATTATTAGAGTAATATCAATTCTGTTGCAAAAATCAGCGTTCTGGCAGTGCTTTTCAGTCACAAATTGCTTTTCTATACGTTCTGCCAAACACTCTACATTACATTTCAAGTTTGGAAACTCTGCAGACAGGAACTTTAGTAAAATTATTTCATCATCACTTGTCATTTGGGAAAATTGTGAAGGTATGCAAAAAATTAGAGCTGATTGTTGGAAAAACTGAATAAATTGCAATTTGTACAAAATTTAATTGCTTACAATGTTCTGCTTTATTGACAGGAGAAATTCTGGTTAAATTATAAATGAAACAATATTTAAAATATATACAATTTATATATTTTCTGATAAATTATAAGAACAATGAGTCTTTCAGTGACAGTCTACTTATACACATATGCATGATTTGCACAATGCTTATTCTTCTTAGGAACAATGAACCAAGATGGATTTCTTACTAACAGAATTTTGAGGCCCCTAGCCTTGGTTCACAATATAGACGTACTGATCTTGTTTGACCATGTTGATCATCTTTGAAAGGCATCTCCCAGGTGACTCTAAAATAGTGAAACCATTAGAAACATCTCCCCTAGAGCTGTCTGGTATTGATTTTTCTGCTTCAGTTGAGACATGAATCAATAACACTTCTTTGACAATCATCACTACTAAAGCAAGGTCACATTGTATCCCAACACTTCCTAGTATAAATCAGAGATATCATTGTAAAAGCCATGTTTTAACTCATCACAAGTTTTTCTTTCTTTTGACATTAATAAGGAGTACTAATAGGTCTAGTATGTATGACACAGCATATTCCTTTGAAGCGTAGTTTTATTCTTATCAAGGACTTTTGTCGAAGGCCACTGATTCCTTTTAGATTGACTGCTACCTTTAAAAAAAAGTAACAGCTATAGAATAATCAGTGTATCAAATTAAGAGTAATCAAGGTGTATCAAATAATATATGAGGTGCGTATATATATCTTAAATATCATGGAAAAATGCACGTGTGTATTCCTCATGTCATAAATAAGAATAACTATTGTTGTTGTTTAGTTGCTGAGTTGTGTCTGACTATTTTGCAACCCCACGACTGTAGCCCATCAGTCTCTTGCTGTCCGTGGGTTTTCCTAGGCAAGAATACTGGAGTGGGTTGCCATTTCCTTCTCAGGGGATCTTCCTGACCCTGGGATAGAACCCATGTCTCCTGCATTTCTTTCATTGCACACAGATTCTTTACCATTGAGCTATACCAACATGTATGATAATATCAATATTTTTAGTGATATGGGAAGTGATTATTAAAGATAATGGTTGGACTCAAGGGAAAAGAAATTATAAAAGTTTTTGAAAACCATTGCAATTGAATCATTGCAAGTTTTGCCTAAAATTTTAATTCTTATCATATCCCTTGATAAGTTACTTCATTCAATTTACTCCATATTATACCAAAGTTTTCATATATACAGCAGTGTGATATCTTCACTGGGAGTATTAAAAATTGCTCTATAAGGATATGCATCTGGTTAAAAAGCAATATGCTTATCTTTCTTAATTCATTTTTGCAATAAATACTTGACTTTATAAAATTGAAGTTTTACATATGGAAGATTATTTGTGCTTTCTCAGGCTAGAGCACAGGAATCTTAAATTTTGCTATTATTGATTAAATTAATATGAATATTTTTACTAGAATAAATAGCATTTACTAAATACTCTTATAAGTGGATTTTAGATGTTTAACTTTATGTTATTGTGAAATGTACCTAAGGAATATAAGAATTCACACAGACACATACAAGGAAATATATCTTTAAGATAATGTTTATATATACTGAATTATATGCATTACAGGTATATTGCCTTGGATTTTCTGTTTGAGAGAACTCAAAAATTCTTAGTGAAACAGCAAGAACAAACACATGCATATTTATATAAACAGTGATTTTCTAAGTTATCTGTATTAATTTTAAAAATCACTTTCCCATTTATATGTAAACTTTACAGATTCCTTTTCAAGATGACAGTTTTTTGCTATTCTTTTGCCAGTATCTATTAGCAATGTGTATTATATACATTAACACATTAGAATTCTTATTTAATATATATTTATTTCATGTATTACATATATACATAGTAAAATATGAATGCTAGTTATACATATATATATACATATATATGCACACTACATGTACACACATATTCCAGATAGGAATAGGAGCTGTTTGTACATTGTTATTATTTTTGTGTCTGTGTTTTAAATTGTGATTATTCTTACATGGAATATATTCAGTTTTATTATCAACAATTTTTTTTGTTAAAGTGCTAAGATGTGTTTTAAGTATTGTTTCAATGTTTATGCAGTGTTTTACATCCATACCTTTCATATATATACACATATATATTATGTGTACATTATAATGTGTTAAATTATTCACAAACAAACATTTTTGTGTTGCTATCTTAAATATCACTTTCTCATTCTATCTTCTCTCTACTAATAAGTGTGGATATTATATAAGACTGGTAATAAATGTTAAATAAGATTGGTTAACTTAAGTGGAAACAATATTAGCTGCATGTACACATACATACAAACTAATATAAATACATTTGGAAAAGACATAATTTATTCCATTTGTAAAGCTTCACCATATCTAAAAACGGTCATAATAGTACCACAGGAAGCCACATCCTATTTACCTAATGCAATTTAAATTTAAAAATCACATAATGAATAATTTTAAAAAGTCACATAGAAACATCCGTTAAGATGTTCTCTTTAAAGAAGAAAAGGTGCTATTATTTTCCTTATATTCCCGCTTTATTAGTTTAGTCTAAAAATAGCCAGTGACTTGTTTTTCATTATGTGCAATGTCAAAGTGAACTGCCAGTTTTGCAGGTGAAATGAATAGCTGCTTTGTTCAAAAATACTCTGGCAATCAGCTATGCATTCTGCCAAACCAGCATGCTGACCACCTACTTGGCTTGAGTCAGATGGCTATTTGGAAAGCTTTTAGTCATTTTCCTTTTCTGTGATGTAACTCCCCACTTTTTGGCATGATTCATTTATCATTTTATGCCAAAAACAAGATTATCTTGTATTTTTTCTTATATTTCTGGAGAGTCTGACATGACTTTAGTGTCAGTGTATTTCTTACTAGAAAAGAATGCATGTGATATTTTGAAAACTGACTGAACTTGACAGCATGAAAATTGACACTCAGAATATGTAATTTTCTAACCTTGCCTTGTGAGACATATGTGTGTTTACTTTTAGGACCTGGAAACTTAAAGTGTTGTATGTAACACCACCTAAGATTGCTTTTAAAATTCTTCAAAGTAAAATATAGAAAAATTAGGTCCATCTGGAGTTACTGGATATGGTGAAAATTTGATAAGCACAGTTGCCATAAGCACTACAGAGACATGTCCTTTGCAATGTTTAATAAATCCTAGTAATTAGTTTAATATTACTCATAAATTTGGAAATTGAAAACCCAATAATTAACTATAAAGAAAATGTTGTTGTGTAGTCAGCTAAGATGTGTCTGACTCTTTGTGGCCACATGGACTATAGCCCACCATGCTCCTCTATCCATTGAATTTTCCTGGAAAGAATACTGGAGTGGGTTACCAATTCTTTCTCCAGAGGATCTTCCCTACCCAGGGATTGAACCCAGGATTCCTGCATTGGCAGATGGATTTTTACCACTGACCTACTAATCTGTAAAACATAAAGAAAATGTAGTAAGAGCAAAAATAAAGCTATATTATTGAAAAGTACTTCAGCAAAGAGGAGAGATACTAAGAAAATGTCACATACTCATAAGCAGATAGCCTCTCCTACTCCATTCACTATGCAGTCATACTGTTTTCCCTCCTACCATTCTACTAGTCTCTCTTAGCAACATCTTTGTTTCAAATTACTGTGTTAACTTAATTAGCAAACAAGAGGCCTAGCAGCCAACTCATGTGTGGTTGAGAATTTCCTCACCAGCATCTGATGGAGATTCACACAACAAAGATGATATGGAGGAGAGAAATGACTAGTGCATGTGTGCGTGCTCAGCTGGGCAGTCATGGACTGCGACTCCATGGGCTGTAGCCAGCCAGGCTCTTCTGTCCATGGAACTTTACATGCAAGAATATTGGAGTGGGTTGCTATTTCCTACTCCAGGGTATCTTCCCAATCCAGGGATCAAAACTGTATGGCTTGTATCTCCTGCACTGGTAGGTAGATTTTTACCACTGTGCCACCTGGGATGTGAAGAAAATACATCTGCTCATATAAGTAAAATTTGTGTCAAGAAATCTGCTCCAAGAGACCTAGAGGGCAGATATTAAAAAAAAAAAAAAATCAGTTTCAGGATCTTTGTAAGGCAGGATGCAGTATCCAGAAGTTCAGGCAGTTCTTCTATCCATATGTACTTTAACGTCAATATTAAGCCTATACCTTGATTAGTTTTTTAAGAATTGAATTAATTGTGGGCTTAATTGTCCTTTCCACAATGCCTGTTTTGAAACACAGACAATGTCAAAAACATGACATGTTATGTTGAAGCCAGTAATGTATGTTATTGAGTGAGAAAATGAATTGGATAGAAGGAAAGGCGTGACTGCTTGGCTTCTAACTTTATCTTTCATTCCTACAAGCTATATGAC
Organism: Capricornis sumatraensis; assembly: GCF_032405125.1. Taxonomy (NCBI): domain Eukaryota; kingdom Metazoa; phylum Chordata; class Mammalia; order Artiodactyla; family Bovidae; genus Capricornis; species Capricornis sumatraensis. The sequence goes on from NC_091071.1 coordinate 126,832,726, forward strand.
TTGGACAAATAATTTAGACTGTTTTAATTTATCCTTTGCTAACTTAAAGATCATATGCCTAACTCACAAGATTGACATGGTGGTTAATAGATAATGTATATAAAATGCTTGATAATAAAGAGCTTAACCTGGCTTACAATGAAATACTCAGCCAGTAGTATCTATTTGATTATTTAATAATAAAGCATTATCAATTAATTAGTGATAACTTTAATATTAATATTGGTATGAAATCTATTTATCCTTGGTAAGTTAAAAGCCTCTTGATGAACGTGAAAGTGGAGAGTGAAAAAGTTGGCTTAAAGCTCAACATTCAGAAAATGAAGATCATGGCATACGGTCCCATCACTTCATGGGAAATAGACAGAAACAGTGTCAGACTTTATTTTTTTGGGCTTCAAAATCACTGCAGATGGTGACTGAAGCCATGAAATTAAAAGATGCTTACTCCTTGGAAGAAAAGCTATGACCAACCTAGACAGCATATTCAAAAGCAGAGACATTACTTTGCCGACTAAGGTCTGTTTGGCCAAGGCTATGGTTTTTCCTGTGGTCATGTATGGATGTGAGAGCTGGACTGTGAAGAAGGCTGAGGACTGAAGAATTGATGCTTTTGAAGTGTGGTGTTGGAGAAGACTCTTGAGAGTCCCTTGGACTGCAAGGAGATCCAACCAGTCCATTCTGAAGGAGATCAGCCCTGGGATTTCTTTGGAAGGAAAGATGCTGAAGCTGAAACTCCAGTACTTTGGCCACCTCATGCGAAAGAGTTGACTTACTGGAAAAGACTCTGATGCTGGGAGGGATTGGGGACAGGAGGAGAAGGGGACGACAGAGGATGAGATGGCTGGATGGCATCACCAACTCGATGGACGTGAGTCTGAGTGAACTCCCGGAGTTGGTGATGGACAGGGAGGCCTGGTGTGCTGTGATTCATGGGGTCGCAAAGAGTCGGACACGACTGTGCAACTGAACTGAACTGAAGTTAAAAGCTGCTTTTGTCAACATATTCAGAATATTTTTGACTAATGTGAGTATAGAATGAAGTTTAGCAAAAAGAAAATTTCTGCAAACTCATAGAATTTTGGTCTAGCCCAAGATTTAACATCTAAGAATAAAAATCCCTATTTTAATAACTTGGAGAATCTGGAATAAGACAAATCTATAAATTCTTTTTAAATTCAAGTAGATAATTAAGGGGCAAGTGACTAAAGACCATATGTTGTAAATATTGTATAAGATTATATAGTCTATATTCAGTATTTGGAACTTGTTGTAGGAAAGTATGTAACCTAGTGTGTGTGATCAATTGGAGTTTTATCTGTGAAATATTTGTAAATTACAAGGAAGCAAAAGACATAAATCCTATAGACATACTCAAGGGTTAGGTGGTTGTTTTACTTGTGAAAAAGAATTTTGCAGAGAACAAAATGTCCAATTTGAGTTAAAATAATTTTTGTTAAGCCATCTCTATAACACTGATTAAATTTTGCTTGCAATATTATGTAACGGCTAAGATTATGATCTTGTGACAGTCACTCAGTTGTGTCCAACTCTTTGCAGCCCCATGGACTGTGTAGCCTGCCAGGCTCTTCTGTCCATGGAATTTTCCAGACAAGAATATTGGAGTGGGTTCCCATCTCCAGGTAAATATTCTGAGCCCAGAGATCAAACCAGGTCTCCTTCATTGAAGGTGGATTTTTTACCATTTGAATCACCAGGGAAGCCCAAGGAAGCTAGAGTGGGTAGCCTATCTCTTCTCTAAGAGATATTCCCAACCAGGAATTTAAATGGGATTTCCTGCATTGCAGAAGGATTCTTCACCAGCTGAGCTACTAGGGAAGCCCTAATGTGTCCACATACCTTTTGAGAAAATTTAAGAGCTATAGGGTGAGTCATATACAGGTTCTATATCTTTGGAAATACAGCTTCTGGATATGACTACAAAGAACACACCAGCAGGCACATGCACCCATATGCACATGTGCACATGTATAAATAAATATCATTAAAATATAATAAAACTTTGGGTCCACTGTACCCATTGTTATATGAAACTTCAGGTGAAATTATAAAAGAAAAGAAAATTTTATACATTCAACTGGACTGCATTTTTGCATTGTTTATTTGTACTCACAGACTTACTGCTTTGCAGTATCATGTTAATATATAACTCAAAGATCTTCCCTAATGTATATATTAGTTTTAATACATTTAAGCCATTTTCCAGAATGACTAAGGAATACCTCTTTGCCATAAGTTCTTTTATTACTCTATATCATGCCTCACAACTTGTCAAGAAACAAGCTTAGTACAGACTGTATTTTCTAACATATGAGTTGATGGTTAGGGAATATAAAATTCCCATGAAACTACCCCTACAACCATGCATTGGCAAACTAGCTTCTAGAAGCCATTAAACTCATATCATAAATCTGGCCATAGAAAATCTATATAAGAATTGATGGAACACAGAGAATGAATTACGTATCACTGAACTGCTGAATGGCAAAGAAAGAATAGTCACTCAGATGCACATTGTATAGAGAAGAAAAATTATGTATTTTTTATGTTAACCTGTGTATCCTTAATATTAAGCAACTGAAGTTGTCACAGAATATGAAAGATTGAATAACATTATTGTTTAATCAATTCAAGGGAAGCATCAGAATTCATAATTGTAGAAATAATTACTTGTTTGGATAAAAAAGTACTAATTTTATAAATATATTATTGGAAACATACAAAGTATATTAATATTTATGTTACATGTAACTAGTTAAAGTGATAATCATTGAACTAAGAAATAAAACTTGGCTTATACTTACAATGGGGGTTTCTGTGGTGGTTCAGATGGTAAAAAATCTGCCTGCAGTGGTGGAGACCTGGATTCTATCCCTAGGTTGGGATGATTCCCTAGAGAAGGGAATGGTTACCCACTCCAATATTCTTGCCTAGAGAATTCCATGGACAGATGACCCTGGTGAGATGCAGTCCATGTTATTGCAGTCAGACATGACTGCGCAACTAACACTTTCACTTTTATAGTTACAATGAGCTCAGATCAGCTCAGTTAGTGAGTTTTAGTTAGAAAAAAAATGCATGTTTAATTGAAGACGTGCATACACATATTTGGATTAAAATTGCAATTAATAACATCATAATGGAGAAGGCAATGGCACCCCACTCCAGTACCCTTGCCTGGAAAATCCCATGGACGGAGGAGCCTGGTGGGCTGAAGTCCATGGGGTTACTAAGAGTCAGACACGACTGAGCAACTTCACTTTCACTTTTCACTTTCATGCATTGGAGGAGGAAATGGCAACCCACTCCAGTAATCTTGCCTGGAGAATCCCAGGGACAGGGGAGCCTGGTGGACTGCCGTCTATGCGGTCGCACAGAGTCAGACACGACTGAAGTGACTTAACAGCAATGCAAATATGCTAATTATTCTTTTTAAAGTTTCAGACTATAGAATTTTAGAAGTATGCATTTATTTATTATAAAAATTTCCTAGAGTATACATTTTGTTTAAGATTGTTATGGGAATTAGAGATCCTGATGAAGGAATTAGCTTGGTTGTACATGCCAATCACTTCTAGACTGCCTGGAGACCTGAAAAATTAATCTCAATCATTTAATAATTTTAATTGTGCATTTCATTCTGAAAGATAGAAAGATTTACCTACAAGATATTGGTTGAGCAGAGTCAGAAATGCCCAAACTTTCACAAGCAATGGAACTTTCTTATTAAGAAAAAATTATGGAGTATTGTTAGTTTACAATATCGTATTAATTTCTACAATACAGTAAAGTAAATCAGTTATACATGTGCATATATCCATATCCACTCTTTTTTAGATTATCTTCCTATATATTTCATTACAGAGTACTGAGTAGGGTTCCCTGTGTTATACAGTAAGTTCTTGTTAATTAGTTAGTTAGTTTATGTACAGTACTGTGTATATGTCAATCCCAATCTCCCAATTTACCCCTTACCCCTTATTCTCTGGTAAATATAAGTTTGTTTCCTGCATCTGTAACTCTATCTCTATTCTGTAGGTAAGTTTATTTGTACACTTTTTTAAGATTCTGCATATAAGCAAAAGCATATGATATCTTTCTCTGTCTGACTTCACTCAATATGACAATCTCTAGGTCCCTCCATGTCACTGCAAATTAATGAGTAATATTCCATTGTATATGTATATATATATATATATATATATATACACACACACACACATCTTCTTTATCCATTCCTCTGTCAATGGATATTGAGGTTGTTTCCATCTGCTGGCTCCTGTAAATAGTGCTGAAATGAACATTGGAGCACATATATCTTTTCAAATTATGATTGATTTTCTCTGACAAAGAAGACATACCAATGGCTAAAAAGGACATGAAAAAACACTCAACATCACTAATTATTAGAGAAATGCAAATCAAAACTATAATAAGGTATCACCTCACAGAAGTCAGAGTGGTCCATCAAAAATTTACAACAATAAATGCTGGAGAGGGTGTGGAGAAAAGGGAACCCTCCTGCACTCTCAGTAGGAATATAAATTGGTATAGCCACTATGGAAAAGAGTATGGAGGTTCCTTAAAAAACTAAAAATAGAGCTACCATTAGTAATCCCACTCTTGGGGATATACTGGAGAATGTTTTCTATTAATGAATTGATATATCCTTACAAAGAGGGAGGAGAAAATTATTTGCTAGTCGTTTTAAGTGAATTTATTTGAATTCTCAAGGTGCTAATGAGAAAGACAATACTTTTTTTTTTTTATTATCAAAACCTAAAGAATAAGAAAAGTGTTTTAAATTCAAGGGGCATTCAGATAACACATAAGAGAGAAACTTAATCTAGTTAAACTGAGCTGGTTCTATTACTGGAGAGAATAAAGATAACTAAGAAAAAAAAATCCTATTCTGGAAGCAGAATGAGTTTAGTGAAATAAGTAAACCAACATTGATTAAATGGTTAAATTAAACTTAAGGTCAAACAATCACTATGTATAAATTTGAGTTTCAAATATGATATGACACTGTAACACAGTTTTCTCTGGGTAAGCAATTGCATATTTCTTTAAATTTTAAAGTCTTTTTTTTAAGTTAAAAACTCAACTTACAAAAAAATGTAGCCTATGTTCTCTTCATTTTACTATAAAGTTGATGGAACATCTTTCTTTCATAAACTCTTCTTTGCAAATTCAGGTGAAAATAGATGATGAAAGTGCTTATGTAAATCTCCATCTACATGGTGACCTTTACTTCACAGAACCTAGTATGTCCCAAAAATTTTATCTAAGGGCACTTATTTTTATGTCATTATATTACCATCCTCTTGTACTGGAAATATGTAATATAGAAGTATAAAAAAGCAAGAGAAATATCTTAAAAGGACATAAGATTAAAAAGCAGGAATCTAATAAATAAGAATAAAAAGCATTTAGATACAATGCCATTAAAATAGAAAGGAGCTTTGATGGGAATTTTAGGGGTCCTGTATATCTGCTGGCCAGAGTCCCTAGGGGTAGAGATCATTTTAGCTCCTTAGCATTGAAGCACTTAAGAATACTTTTTCTCTTGTCCAGAAAACATTAACTCTACCCTCCCCTATATACCTAACACATGCTTATTAATGTAAGTTGGCCAGTTACAGAAGCACATGTGTCTCAGTGTTGATTTGCAGTTAAATGTATGTGAAGAGTTGTACTCAAATGTTCTAAAAGTAAACAGACTTTCTTGATCATACGCTAAATAACAACATAATGAATATCAATTAATCATGCACAAATATTTTTTTTTCTTAAGATCAAGTCAACATGAACAAATGGTATTTGTTGTGGACTTTGAGGGCATCCAGTGAAGTGAAATAAGTCAGGACAGAGAAAGACAAATACCATATGATCTCATGTATTTATGGACTCTAAAAGCAAACAGTAAATAAAAAAAACAACTCTTAGATACAAAGAATAGATTAGATATATGTACATATATCTGTACACATACACACATATAAATGTATTTAATTTATGTCATTTGTTTCTAACATATAAAATATGTTTTTATAATTTACAATTAAAGCATATTTTCAAGAAAAGAAAATATCTTGTTAGTTTTCCTCAAACTTGGAATTGAGATGTAATATCAGGGATCCACAATTTACCTTTCAAATGTGATTCAAAAATTTCTCTGGGTTACTAAGCATTTATGAGATAGAAAAGCAGAACAATAATGGAGAAGCAGAGACTTCAGAGACAGAAAGAACTAGACTAAAATCACAATTTGCCACTGAATGTCAAGGAAAAAAACTAGTCTTAGTTTTCTCCACTCTTAGATTGAAACAATAGTGCATAATTACTTATAGAAGGAAATTGGTATGCTACCCATTGTTTGTTGCCTTTCCTCAATGTCTATTCATTTATTGTTAGATAAATAGAAAATTGTATATCCAGGAGAAGCTGAGGAATCTCAATAGGAATCAGTAACTTTCATTTCTCTGCTCTAGGTCTCTGTACCTTATCAACCTTCTTCACCTCTGATTCTTAGGCTGACTGCATTCTTTGTAAGCTTAATGCAGAATACTCTCAATCTCATAGTCTGTTCTTGCTTAGCCTTCAGGATCCAGAAAGATCCAGAACTGAAATCTTTCTTATTTAAAATAGCTATGATCAAATGCCTTCAAATGCCTGTGTCAATTCCTTCTATTCTGTTCTATTCCTATAATTCAATGTGTCTCTAGAAGATAAAACACATCTCTCCAGTTTAAGACATCTCTAGCCCAGTGTTTTTCCTTTATCATTACTGAATCTTTCACAGTCATTACTTACTTTTGAATAGAATTGTCTGCAGGTGAAGACAGAATTGGCAAATCTATAGTTTTCTGTATAGGTCAAAAGGTGAGGAAAAGGAGTAACTCCATGTTTCCAAACAAATACTTTCCTTATGTAACTCTAAAGGAAAATTACGTATATAGATATACGTGTGTGTATATATGTGTACACATTCATATGTTTACATGTATTTTTGGTAATAAATGTTGTATGAAAGCCTACACAGCAAGATTGCTGTAATGGATTTAAACATGAAATGTGACAAGGTTCAAGTATCTTATTTTACATTTACATTATGATTATTTGAAATAAATCCCCAAAAGCATGTTGCTAAATGTGTCTTTAAATAGAGTCAAAATGTATTTTTGCTGAAACATTTGTGCCTTGGTTAATTTTCATAAGCCTCACAAGTGTGAGGGGGACAGGCTGGAAAGCTCTGGTGGCAGGTGCTTTGCCACCTGCCTCCCTGTAATATATGGCTAGCAATAAAGCTAATGCTTTCCTCACTCACTGATCACCATTCACAGAATGACTGAAACTTTGGATGTGGTACAATATTTAAAAGATGGCATTTCAGATTCATGAATGCTTATTCTGAGAGCCTAACAGTTTTTGAAACTACACTTTCTCAGTTCCTGTATATCAGAAAAGAGAAATATATCTCAGTGGGTAATAGTAATACACTGTGTTAAAATAGTATGTTCATATCTTATACACTTTTATTGCACATATAGACACACAGTCACATTTGCATGCATACATGGGACAATTTGCCAGACAATATTCCTAAGGCTTATGATATATCAATGAATAAGATGAAAAAAATAATCACATGGTGACTTTTTATTTAGAATAGCTATCATTTTCTTACTCAATTAAATAATTCTCATTTTATATTTGAGAACACTAAGGCATAAGGATAGAAAAGAATCAGAGCCAGATCATATGGTAAATGGCAGGGTGTGTTTCAGACAGTTTTATTTGACTCTAGAACCTGATAACTAATTGCTATATCACAAACTGTAGATTTATATGAATCAAACTAGTCATGAGCTATTTAACCTTTCTTTAAAAGTTTCCTCATTCATGAATGGAGAAGGAAAATGTTGCAGAATTATTTTGAAAAAATTCAAATTATATGCAAATTATCTGGCACAAAGGACTGTCCAATGAATTTTAGCCATTATTTTTTTCTCTTTTGATTCTAAGTGATCATCACAGATGGCAAATAGCTTTCCTCTTGAGTGCTAACCTTTATCAGTAGTAGTAGCTGGAAAGACAAGTTGAACCCTCTGTATAGGCAAGAGTGTCCAGATAAAGTATAGATGCTTTCTATGATCAGAGATAGGGGAATATATTTTTCATTCCTCTGATAAATGTTAAGATCAACAACTGCAAATTCAATTACTTGTTTTGCCTTGAATTTCCCACTACTAGCTTTGTGACCTTGGGAAAATGAAAGATTTTTATTCACATGTAAAGGGAAAAGGAAATAGTAGCAATTTCATAGGGTTATTATGAAATATAAATGAGATTAAAGTCATAAAATTACAAGTTGAACCTTCATATTTTATTTCATTATTCCCCAAACTGAGGTAAAAAGAGGCAAGTTGAAAGCAAAATCTGGAAAGCACAATGATAAGAGCTTTGGAAATTGGAAATTTGGAAAGCACAGCAAAGTTTCAAAAAATTGGAAGGGCAGAGAGTGAGTTTTAACTGATTCAAAATCATGAATCACATCTATCAGCTATGCAGTTAAAAGCAAAGGGAAAAACAACATCAACATATACTCAATAGAGTCCCCTTGAAAAGCTTAAATATTTTCAGAGCTCTCCTGGAAATGAAGTGAATTGGAACTAAAAAATAGGGGATATTCGTGAAATATTTTATTTACTACTAAGGTTCCCGCTTGTTTTATTCATTGTAATATCAGGAAAGGGAAGCAATAGAGGTAAAATTAGGGATTTCTGGACCTGGGAACTCTGAGGTTAGTGGGTGGCAGAAGAAATGTATGGAAAATAGGGAGACTAAGAGAATATACAGATCTTGCTGCTGCTGCTGCTAAGTCACTTCAGTCGTGTCCGACTCTGTGCGACCCCATAGACGGCAGCCCACCAGGCTCCCTCGTCCCTGGGATGAGAAACCTATATTGAGTGAATATACAGGTCTTGAGAAACCTGTGTGCAGGTCAGGAAGCAACAGTTAGAATTGGACATGGAAAAACAGACTGGTTCCAAATAGGAAAAGGAGTATGTCAAGGCTGTATATTGTCACCCTGTTTATTTAAATTATATCCAGAGTGAACCATGAGAAATGTGGGGCTGGAGGAAGCACAAGCTGGAATCAAGATTGCTGGGAGAAATATCAATAACTTCAAATACGCAGATGACATCACCTTTACGGCAGAAAGCGAAGGAGAACTAAAGAGCCTCTTGATGGAAGTGAAAGAACAGAGTGAAAAAATTGGTTTAAAGCTCAACATTCAGAAAATTAAAATCATGGCATCCAGTCCCAACCCTTCATGGCAAATAGATAGAGAAACAGTGGAATCAGTGACTGACTTGATTTTGGGGTGCTTCAACATCACTGCAGATGGTGACTACAGTCATGAAATTAAGACACTTACTCCTTGGAAGGAAAGTTATGACCAACCTAGACAGCATATTAAAAAACAAAGACATTACTGTGTCAACAAAGTTCCATCTAGTCAAGGCTACGGTTTTTCCAATAGTCATGTATGGATGTGAGAGTTGGACTATAAAGAAAGCTGAGCGCTGAAAAATTGATGCTTTTGATCTGTGGTGTTGGAGAAGACTCTTGAAAGTTCTTGGACTGAAAGGAGATCCAACAAGTCCATCCTAAAGGAGATCAGTCCTGAGTGTTCTTTGCAAGAACTGATGTTGAAGCTAAAACTCCAATACTTTGGCTATCTGATGTGAAGAGCTGACTCATTTGAAAAGACCCTGATGCTGGGAAAAATTAAGGGGAGGAGGAGAAGGGGATGACAGAGGATGATATGGTTGAATGGCATCACCGACTCAATGGACATGAGTTTGGGTAAACTCCAGGAGATGGTGATGGACAGGGAGGCCTGGTGTACTGTGGTTCATGGGGTCGCAAAGAGTCGGACATGACTGAGCGACTGAACTTAATTGAACTGAAGTAAATATACACATTCTAAATATTGAGATTTTAAATATTCTTCCCTATGAGTCTCCAAGATCCTCAGTCAAAACTGTAGTCTTCTAAAAGGATAATGAATGGTTCTTCTCTAGTGCATGTGATATTAAATAAAAAATTTAAAAAGAAAGAAAGAAAATGAATCTATTGTCAGTGAAAACACAGATAACCAATTCCATGAGAGTTTTCAACGAGATTCTTAGCAATGAATCATGGAACATGGTCACAAAACCAAAGACCACCATACTTTTGATCAAAGATTTTATCATAAAATATATAGAAAAGCTGTCATAGGGAGGAAAGACAAGTTTGTGCAGGAACAAAAAATTAAAACTATTATTAATATGAGCAAAGAAAAATGATGCAGATGAAATCAAACTGAGAAATTACAAAAGTGATTATTCAAAGGACAGAATTGGTTTTGTATATTAAAAATCTATAGTCAACAACAACAAGAAATTTGGATAAACTTTAGAATTTGAGGAAATATACTGTAAAATAAAGTGATAAAAAATGAAAGGATCAACGAAGAATCTTAGAGCAAGAAATTATCAAAGGAATAATTCAATACAATTTTCTAGAATTGAAAAGTGTTATATACAGATCAAAACAGTTTATACACCACAAAAATTTTTTAAATGATTGTCTTATGTACCTGACCATATAAATGTGTATGCAAAGTTTTCAGTAATGTTAGTGATGATTTTTTGAAAAGTGAAAAATATAAATTTTATTTCCAGCAAAAGTAATGTTTTATATAAATCACCTACAAGTAGCATTCACAGGACATTAATGGAAACAAAAAAGGCAATATAATAATATCAGGAATTGAAGAGGATGGAAAGTATTCCCTATGTAATAGAGGTAGAAGATAAATATACATTTATATATTCTAGTGTTAATTTCATGTCTAAAGCTAAACACTGAAAAATCAAGAAGCAGCAGTATAAGAATAGGCATAAATTTCTTTAAAATGAAGATAAATACATGTAAGCAGCTAAGGAGTTAAAATTAGTTACTCTAGGGAAGAGGAAATGCAGGCAGAATCAGAGGACCCAATATAACTATTCAAATTGAAATTATCTGCACATATGCTTTTAATCAAAGTACAACATACAAAATGAAGTAACAAATGGTTTTCCATAATATTTTACACATATAAAGACTCTCCAAATTATCAGATCTTATTATTATTATTGTAATTATTGTTACCATAATCCTCATTGTGGGCCAATATTCTTAAATACTTCTAAGAGTACGGGCAAATAATCTTAAATAAAAATTACATCAGAAGAAAAATAAATAAGAAATACTGGACACAAATATAAGGAGCAAATAATTATACAAGGATGCAGGGCAATTTTCCTAGAGAAAGCCATGTTTTAATTGAAAATGGAATGATAGGTAAAATTTCTTCAAACGATCGTTGAAAAGGTAAGATAAGGCTATATTACTTACACAGAAGCCAGAGAGAGTATAACCCATTTAAGCAATTTTTTAAAGTACTATGGTTAAATCATAAGATATAAAATGAGGACTTATTCATTGAAGAAACAATAGGGAAGAAGAAGACAGAAGCCAGATCTTACATAGACTCATAAACCATTACATCAGGAGCTGGGAAGTCATTGAAGCAATATATATGAGGACAGTGAGTTTCTTACAAATACACTAAGAAAGTCTAAAGTAATATGAATAATAAATTAGTAAGCATTGAAACCAATTAGGTTTTTTTTTTTCTTCAGAAGATCTAGGGTGAGATGACTGACTGTATAGCAATATCAATAAAGAAGGAGATAAAGCAACTACTTCAAGAAATAGGGTTCAAGAGTACATAAATCTCAAATATTTGGCATGCAAGGGCTTTGGGGATGGGAGAAAGAGGGGAGAAGAGAATTTCAGAGTTTCTGGCTTAGACACCAAGGTGGCTTGTAATATTATTCACAGCATGGGAAATGCTATAAAAGGAGCATATTTGGACCGTGGGAGAAGGCAGGGAAAATTAAATTTTGATTTAATTGCACTGTGCTTACAATGCTTCCAGGTAACTCAAATATAAGTTGAATTTAGCCAACTAAAACTCCAGAAAAAGTTGCAATGTGTAACGTATATTTGAGGGTCATCAACATATGGCTCATGATCAAAACCAAGAGAGTGTAGTACCTTTCCCAGAGGTATTCTGTGGAAGAGGAGAAAGAAAGGGAGGATAGGATACTTCTTGGAGAAGTCTAAGAAAAGGAGGGCAGTGGAAAACTAGGCATAAATAATTTCACAGAAGCCAAAGGAAGTCAGTGATCCAAAGAGCAAGCCGTTTTCACTTAATATTTTAATATTTCAAAAGTAACATTTTTCAAACTCATTATTCATTGAATGTATAGATTTTCTTTTGTAGCCTGCAGATATATGAGATGTTTGAGAGGAAAATAATCTATATTTTAGTCACCTCTCTGCTACAGGTAACTAAAACAATAGAGGGTGACTCAATTATTAAATAAATAAATAACTCAGATTAGTACTTTTAAAGATTAATTTTAAATTATTGTTTTTTAAGAAATATTTAGAATGTAGAATCAATTAATTATTAATTAAATGTGTTTAATACAAATAAGGCACATGCATGCATACTAAGTCATTTCAGTCGTATCTGACTCTTTGTGACCCTATGGGCTGTAGCCGGCTAGGCTCCTGTATCCATGGAGTTTTCTCAAAGAGTACTGGAATGGGTTGCCATGCCCTCCTCCAGGGGATCTTTCCGACCCAGGGATTGAATCCACACCTCTTACATCTCCTACATCAGCAGGCAGGTTCTTTACCACTAGCACTACCTGGGAGGCCCAAATATAGGCACTTAGACTAAAATCTTCCATGGTTTTTTATTAAAATATTCTTCAAATTTTCAAAAATTTTGCAAAAATAATCCCTCAGATGTGAGATAGTTTAACCATCAATTTCCAGGGTGCTTCTATATTATCTCAGTAAGCTTCTCATAATACAATTTTTTAAAATGCATAAAGCATGCTTATAAACTATTTATTTTGCAATTTAAAAAAGGAAATCATTACTTAACCTCAAAAGATCATCAAATGAATAATTAACTACAATTCTTTTTGTTAGCTCCCCAAAATTTATGTATGTGTGTGAATGTAGATTTATGCAATTTTATCATGTATGTAGATTTGTGTTGCCACCATTGCAATTAAAATGCAAAGTTATTCCATTACCATAAAGATTTATCTGTGTTACCCTTCTATAGTCATACCTTCCCTACTCCTCTCGAGTATCTGTACCCAAGAAAGCACTAATTTATTTCCCACCTCTACAATCTTGTCATTTTGAAATGTTCTGTAAATTGAATAGTATAACCTGTGATCTTTTGAGATTATTTTCCCTATTAATTGAATGCCCTAGAGAAGCATCCAAGTTGTTAGGTATATCAATATTTCATTTCTTTTTATTGCCATCTAGTATATTGTACCATGTATGTATCACATTTTACCTGTTATCTACTGAGGAAAATTATGGTTGTTGACTACCAAGCAAAATTTATATGAACAACTGAACAACTCTGTAAAGTTTTTTTGTGTGTGGAAGTAAGTTTTTATTTTTTTGAGATAAATACCTAAAGAGTGCAATTGCCAGGCTACATGGGAAGAGTATATTTAGTTTAGGTTTTTTGTTTTGTTTTTAAAAATCCGCCAAACTATTTTTCTTTAGTAATTCATTTACAGTACTTCTTTTATTTCAGCATTTGAAATACTCAACTTCATTGGCTTAACCCCATGGTTTCAGAATATTTCACTCTTATTCAAATTGTTTCTCCCCCTACCTGTAAGGTGTCTCTTATTTTCTATTATTTCTCACTATTCCTCCATTGTTGAAAAACGGCCAATTTAATTCAAGAGATATTTTTAAATGAAGAAATAGTGTTCTGTTCCTATTTGCTTTTGCTTAAGAGTGAACTCTTTCAGTTTAGGAAACTATGCAAGCACGTGAGTTTACAGCATTTTTAACTGGCTCTTTCACCACTCGTGTTCTAAAAACACAGTCCCCAAATCTATGCTAATTTAAAAATACGCAAGCCTTTATCTTCTTGGCATAAGGTAAAAGGCAGTAATCTCATGAGACACTTCTTTTTCCATCTCAATGTTTTTTCAAGTGATAAACCAAAACTGTGACTTTTTATCTGGCGCTGAATTAACAGTGTGAGTCACAGGAGAGGAAAACTGTAGATGCTTATGACAGGAAGAGATATGAAATGAATGTACTGATAGAACTTAATGTTATAAGAAATAATGTTACCAGTTTTAAAAAATCAGTTTTTTAAAAAAATTATCTTTGATATTTTTCCTGATACTCCCACCCATAAGGTGAGGCCCTTACCATTAGCATACAATATACAAATACCAATATGACTTCAAAACAATGATATCATCTTTTTAAGTAAAACTCAGCTAACATGAGTAAGTAACTCTTATCATTTGAAATTCTTAAAATTAGGCTGGGAAGGTTAGCTTATTAAATTCATAAACTGTGTTTTTAGAATCTGATTTCTTGATTCAAAATATTAAAAAAATATATTTCAATAATATATATTGAGTGCATATTTTGTGTCTGGCAAAAAAGAACTAAGAGTTTTACAAAAGTTACTGATATAATGATAGCAACAATCATATGATTTATTACAGATGAAAAAAGTTAAAGCAAAAATAAATTACATAACTCCTTATCTGACCAAGGATGATCAACCTGACAAGTGATAACAGCCAGAAACTGAACCCAGATAGGTTTACTCAAGATCTCAACTCTTATGCTTTACGCTCTACAGTCTCTTTAACAGAGATACACGGGCAATTTTTTCATCAGCTTTAATGACTGAATTTGTAAGTAAAATAAACTTTTGTGCAATGATGAGAATATGTAATATGGGAAAAATTGACTTGAATATTTCTTCCCATTGGCAAATTATTAAGTCGTTTATGGCAATATATCATATAATTATTAAAATTTTTTTCACCTTGTATTCCCACTGTCTTTCTTTGTTTTAAAGTGTTTGTATTGTAAACTATCAGAGCATAAGCAGCTGAAAGGATTCAGGCCACAATGAATAATGATTTTAGTCTTTAAGAGGTCACTAAAACTGAACAGCACTAAATTACATTCCTGAAATCACAGTGTCTGTCAACACAATGCACTTTCACAGCTGGTTTTCTCAATTGGAGTTAGATTTGCATTTTGGAAATCATATTAAAGTGCTGGTAAGGGGTAAATTGGGCTTCTTATTTTGATCAAAAATTTTGGAACATAGAAGGAATATGTTGTTTTTTAAGTATACTTTCAAAAATTGCTTTTAAAATTATAATAATCTCCAAATATATTTACAGACTACAAACAATATAACAAGTTTCAGATAATAAAAGAGTTAATGTTTATTTTCTCAGAATTTCTAATAAAAATAAAAAAGAATGAAGACGTTTAAATCTTAATTTAGTAAACCACTAAATAAATACTTAAAGGATTCTTATTTGTTTCTTCCTGTGGGGGAAGAAAAATACCTCCTATGATTCTCCCAGTTTCTGATTATCTCCTATCCAATCCTATACAGAGAGAGCACCTTCCCTGTGGTGAAAGAAATTGAGGACAGCCCTTATAATTATACAATGAAGGCTGCAGGTATTTGGGAAAACTGATTTATTGTCAATAGGAGAATGCCATAAGGATCTTACATTCTTCTGAACTGGGACAACACATTTGACTTTCTTTGCTATTTAAAGTTAATTTTGTCATTAATGTTGTTTAGCTGCTAAATTGTGTTTGACTCTTTTGTGACCCCATGGACTGTAGCCCACCAGGATCCTCTGTCCATGGTATTCTCCAGGCAAGAGTAGGAATAGGTTGGCATTTCCTTCTCCAGGAGAACTTCCTGACCCAATGATCAAACTAGAGTCTCCTGCATTTTAGGCAGATTTTTCACCACTGAGGCCCCTGGAATCCCATATTGTTTTAGTTGTTTGTTTATTTTTTGATTGTTTGCTTCAATTCTATTTCATTAGGGTTGAATGAGAAGATTAGCAACTCCAAAAACATATTTAGAACTATACCATGGTGGTGTGCTACTGTTCACAAAGAGAAACCTGCCAGAAACATTTCAGGACCAGACGACAGAAATTTAAGGTGCAACAATTGACATTATTTAAAGAATATCCAGTTCACTAAAAGTATTGTCTAGTGCCTGATCTTTGTGACTCGGTGGTAAAGAATCTGCCTGCAATGCAGGAGACATGGGTTCAATCTCTGGGTCTTTGAAAATACCCTGGAGAAGGAAATAGCAATCTACTCCAGTATTCTTGCCTGGGAAATCCCAGGGACAAAGGGGCCTGGTAGGATATAGTCCATGGAGTCTCAAAAGAGTTGGACATGACTAAGCAAATAAAACAGTAACATTTTCTCCATTAGATTTCCTGTTGGCTAAAGCACTTTCTTTGAAAAGAAAGATAACTATAAGAATAGTGATATCACTCAGGTAAAGTACATCTTAACGGTATGATGTAAAGAAAAACCTGAAATGATGATCAAGAGGACAAAATCAGATTGGATTGCACAGACCCTGGGTGATACACAAACATACACATGTTATGCTGGAGAATGAATTAGTGGGATGTTCATCTTTTATAGTTGGCCTGAGATCTATCTTAGAGACTAAAATTCCTTCATGATACATGGATTGTTTTGATGATAATAATATATCTCCATGGAGACAACTATTAGTTTCAGAATTGGCCAAGAAAGATATCTGTTTATATATTATTTTCTGGAAGGTGACACTTTGTCTGACTAACCACTGAGTTATGGAGAGTGTTGCTTTGATTGGGTAACCTGTTTCAGTTTCAAAAAGGCTATATATTGATGTTTAAAACTGGTAAGTACAATTCCCAATAGATGTTTACCTGACAGTGATAGGAAATTAGTTCATTTGGACATATGTCTAACTTGATTCTTTTAAGGATCAGTAAGGAAATTAAATTTACATTGAAACCATCAATTTGAAAATACAGAATGAAATTATTTTTAGTAAATTTAAATAGGCTCATTATGATTACACCCAAAATTTTCTATCAGTATATTTGGAACACAATCATGTTGACATTAAGATTTAAGAAAATTAAGTTAATCAATTCTTCATAAGTGATTAGAATTCTATCTGGCATACAAACATGCTTAATAAATATCACTTATTATTTCTACATTTTTCTATACATTAAGGAGTTAGGTTAAACATAATAGCTCATGGTAAAAAGTACAAATAAAAAAATCTTTGGCACTATATTCAAGAGCAAAACAATATTATGGATGATGAAACATCCTTGTAATGATTATGCATTCTTTCACGTTTTAATTTCATTTAACACTAAGCAGATATTATTAGAAAGTTTCCTTTGGGATGGCAAACATCAAAAATGAAGGGAAATCCCTGGTGTTCTACTGCCTGTTTCTCAGGTTCAATCCCTGGTCAGAAAATGAAGATTCCACAGGTCTCTCAGCACAGCAAAAAGAAAAAAAAGTTAAATAAAATAAAAAAAGAAGTGATTTATTCTGGGGAGAATGTTATTTTAAAATTTCCAATTAAGAGAAATGTTAGATTAATTTAAACAGTTTTTATAGAAGTACTACAATCCTTTGGATTTCCCAGGTGGCACTAGTGATAAAGAACCCACCTGCCAATGAAGGAGACATAAGAAACGTAGGCTCAGTCCCTGGGTTTGGAAGATCCCCTGCAGGAGGGCATGGCAACCAACTTCAATATTCTTGCCTGGAGAATCCCATAGACAGAGGAGCCTGGTGGGCTACACTCCATGAGGTCACAAAGACTGGGACACGACTAAAACAACTTAGCAGCAGCAGCTGCAGCAACTAAGATCCTTTAGTTGAAAACCCCTAGAGAAAAACAATAATGGAAAGTTTTCTTTTGAAAATGAGATAAAGTGATGAAAATTACTGTTCCAGAAATTGGTAAATCTGAAAATAAAGTTGTATTCCACTAGAAAATAAGCATTAGGTGGTGAAAAGTCTTTAAATGGTATTTATACCTATATCTAGCCCTTACATTAATTAAGACTGTTGAGTAGCTTCCTCACTGTCACTAAAAGATAAGGAATTATAGTAATATATTCACTATATTTATTTTTTATTTTTTTTTCTCTCAACCTTTACAAACATGGGCCATATTAAATGTGAAACTTTAAGCTGTTATTTGGTATGGAAATTGCAGATCTGTCCTCATTCTTGAAAAAAAACATTTTAGCAAGTGTTAGAGTTTATACAACAATCACACTTATTTAACAATAAATCATTTTTTTAAGTTTATGCTTATGTCCAGGGAAATATAGCTAGTCACTATAGGACATTGAATATTGGAGGCTTGCTGGATCTTATCTTAGTGGTATGAGAATGTTGCTAGTTTGAAAATAAGAAAACTTCAACCATAACAGTGAATAAAGAAAAATAGAATAGCTGATTGTTATGGGAATCAAGATACAAAATAATACAACATGTTATGAAACAGAATGAGAGATAATAAGCAGAGAGAGAGGAAAAACTGTCTTACAAATGCCTGTCCTACTCAAGCTAAATATTCAAGCAAGTACATTGAAATGGATGATTGCTTAACAAAACAGAAAGGAGAATCAAAAATGAAGAAGGCTATTAAAAGTGTACACTTTCATAATTGGGAACATGTAGGCTGGTTTGTTATAAGAAAATGTACTTTCCTTTTTCTCTGTAGTTTCCCTTACCTCCTGTCAAGACAGTCATTATTGCCTGGCATTTTCTCTACGTGTTTGTGGATGCATACTTGTGTGTTCATGTTACTCCCCAATCTTTCACAATTATTAGTCTCAGCTTCCCTGGTGACTCAGATGATAAAGAATCTGTGTGCAATTCAGGAGACACAGGTTCAGTCCCTGTTTTGGGATGATCCTGTGGAGAAGGGAATGGCTACTCACATCAGTATTCTTGCCTGGAAAACTCCATGGACAGGGGAACATGGTGGGTGACAGTCCATGGGGTTGTAAAGAGTCAGACACGACTGAGCGACTAATGCTTTCATATGACTCCAAATCCCAGCAAATCTTGGGACAGTGTTAGATTTTCATTTTAAAAGCTAAAAGGATAGCTCACTTCAGTCTCTGACATGAGCTGTTGTTGTTAGGATTTAACACATTTTCCCCTTAGTACTTTGAGGCAAGAAAGACCATGACTTATCTTTTTTATGTTTGGGTTTGACAATCATAAGTATAAGGAACATCTGAGAGAAAAAAAAAAAAAAAAAAAAGCACAAACAATCCTAAGACTTTTTTGGATTTCCAAAACTGCATTGATATCTCTGGTTTCTAGGCACGAGAGCTATCACATATTTATTTATGCACTGTTTGACTCAACAGTGATTAAAAAAGTGGCAATGTATTTGCAAGTGGTCATTAAAGACCATCCATTTACAGGAGGACAAAAATATTCTAGAAAAGTATATTTAGATAACACTTGCATATTTCTGTATTTCTCAAGGTAACAGTGGACTTTATAGTAAAGAAATGGAGTCTAGCAAGAATAGAAAATAGAAAGAGAATCCTTAAGCATTTTCTTGAATAGAGGTCAAAAATAAATAGTAGCATCTTTTCCAGAGTTGTTTTGTAAAAATAATTTTTATTTAACTTTAAAATATATGTGACTTCTTTGTGCAGTATGTACAAAGATCTAACTATAACAAAATGTAAGACTCAGTCAAACATAAATATTTTAAAATGGTAGTTGTATACTTTCATTGTAATTAACTAATATACCCAATCAAATTTAAAACTTACTATTTTCTTGAAAATATTAATTTGTGATTACTGCCACACTATTATTTAATGACACATGTAAAATACCTAATAATTTAAATAATAAACACATTTAGTGTATTCATGAATGCCAAGTATTATTCCAGTCACTCAAAAACATACATATATTGTGAGAAGTGATATAAAAGTATGCACATACATATATGTTTATATACATTTGTATAACAAACAGCATCACTTATCAACATTTAAAACTATAAATATTTAAAACTAGAACTCTTAAAAAGATTAAGTTAAAATCTTATATGTGACTGTGAAAATCTCTCTGCTGCTGCTGCTGCTAAGTTGCTTCAGTAGTGTCCTACTCTCTGCGACCCCATAGACGGCAGCAGACCCGGCTCCCCTGTCCCTGGGATTCTCCAGGCAAGAACGCTGGAGTGGGTTGCCATTTCCTTCTCCAATGCATGAAAGTGAAAAGTGAAAGTGAAGTCGCTCAGTCGTGTCCGACTCTTTGCAACCCCTTGGACTGCAGTCTACCAGGCTCCTCCATCCATGGAATTTTCCAAGCAAGAGTACTGGAGTGAGTTGCCATTTCCTTCTCCAGGAGAGCTTCCCAACCCAGGGATTGAACCCAGGTCTCCTGCATTGTAGGCAGACACTTTACCATCTGAGCCACCAGACTATATAGTTTATGGAATTAGGCCTGAATACTGGAGTGGGTAGCCTTTCCCTTCTCCAGGGGATCTTCCCAACTCAGAGATCAAACCTAGATCTCCTGCATTGCAGGTGGATTTTTTACCAGCTGAGCCACCAGGAAAACCCCAAACTTTATATAGATAAAGAGTATTATTCCAAAAAATTTTTAAATCTCTCTCTCTCTCTCTCTCCCTCTCTCTCTCTCTCTCTCTCTCTCTATATATATATATATATATATATATATATATATATATATATATAATGAAAATTGCTTTCACTTTCTCAAACATATTCTGAAAGTTACTATATCAGTTCAGTTCAGTTCAGTTCAGATCAGTCACTCAGTCGTGTCCGACTCTTTGAGACCCCACGAACTGCAAAACGCCAGGCCTCCCTGTCCATCACCAACTCCCGGAGTTCACTCAAACTCATGTCCATCGAGTCGGTGATGCCATCCAGCTATCTTATCCTCTGTCATAGCATATTGGGCACCTAGTGAACTGGGGAGTTCCTCTTTCAGTATCCTATCATTTTGCCTTTTCATGCTGTTCATGCAGTTCTCAAGGCAAGAATACTGAAGTGGTTTGCATTCCTTTCTCCAGTGGACCACATTCTGTCAGACCTCTCCACCAAGACCCGCCCATCTTGGGTGGCTCCACACAGCATGGCTTAGTTTCATTATATATATGCATATATATATATATATATATATATATATATACATATATATATATGTATGTATGTATGTATGTATATATAATATCCCTTTTGGTAATACAAATTATTTAGCATTTTGGGTAGGTATATCTTTTATGATTTAAATGAAATAAGCATGTAAGCAAAAGTAACTAAACTGTCACATTACTTTTGTGTTTTCATGTTTGTCAAGATTATGTTAAAATACAATGTGAAATACAAGTTTGTGACATAAAATGTAAAACTCCAGAGTTGCTCCAGAGTCAGAGAAGGATATTAACTGTTTTAGAGATATCTATTTTTATTGACTATTAAAATACTTCCCAGCTAGATCTGAATTAAGAAGTCATTCTTTCAGACAAAATGGCACAAAATACAGTCTGATTTCAAAGGAATGTGTACATAGGTGCACATGTGTGTGTGTGTGTTGCATGGGAGTTAGGGGTTGTACAGAGTTAGGGAAGGATTAATGAAGACAGAGAAATTTCAGAGACACAAAGCAGAATACTACACAGTTACACACAGAAGGAGAAAAACACATTTCTGGTTGGTCAATAAGGAGAAGCAATAGTAATTTTTAGAATATATTTGAGGAAGCAGCTTTCATTAGCAATGCATTAGATAAAGATACTTCAATAAAATGGATCTTGATCAGTGGAGGATTTTCTGTGGTGACTGCCCTCATACAAGAGGCTCATCAGAAAGTAAGATTGCAAGAAAGAAAAACTAGAGAAATAACTA
Organism: Capricornis sumatraensis; assembly: GCF_032405125.1. NCBI lineage: Eukaryota > Metazoa > Chordata > Mammalia > Artiodactyla > Bovidae > Capricornis > Capricornis sumatraensis. The sequence continues at coordinate 126,854,712 of NC_091071.1, forward strand.
TGAAAGCAACCATGAAAATGAAATATCAATACAGGGAATTATTGGAAATAATTGCCAATATAACTATGCTTTAAAATGTGCTATACCCATATCATTTTTACTCCATGTTATTGTTTACTAAGCAATATGTAATTATGTATATTTCCACCATAAAGTCCTTCTTTACATTAAGAATATCTCTCCACACAAGCAGTATTACAGTCATACACCTGCATCAAGCGTTCCTTGCTCACTAAGGTCTAGGTTTATGTCTTGGATTGGACTTTCTGTTACACTATTACTGATCTCCAGTTATGTTTCTTGCTCAAAATATCACTTAAATTGTTACTGTCATGGCTCATGGCTCCTCTGATAACTCAGGGTCCTAATTTTATGTCTCCCTTACCCATCTCTCTTAGGACTACTATAAAATCTTACATGCATTTTCCACTATGGTCTCCTGTAATTTACCCTCCATAGAGCAACCAAGAGTACTCTTTAAAACATAAAACGTAATGTATTGACACATTTCAAATGCATCTCAAACTCTTTACTCTGAAAGCAAGATAATAGTATTCATATTCTAGTACTCACATTTTATTCTTTCTGGAAATATTTCTCTGATTTTCCCCAGTAGCATATTGGACACCTGCCCACCGAGGGGGCTCATCTTCCAGTGTCATATGTGTTTGTCTTTTCATACTGTTCATAGGGTTCTTGAGGCAAAAATAAGTATTGAAGTGGTTTGTCAGTCCCTTCCAGCCATAAAATGAAAAGAAACTTGTTCCTTGGAAGAAAAGCTATGACAAACCTAGACAGCATATTAAAAAGCAGAGACATTACTTTGGCAACAAAGATCTGTATAGTCAAAGCTATGATGTTTCCAGTAGTCATGTAAGGATGTGAGAGCTGGATCATAAAGAAGGCTGAACACTGAAGAATTGTGGGATTAGAGAAGACTCTTGAGAGTCCCTTGGACAGTAACAAGATCAAACCAATCAATCCTAAAGGAATTTACTTCTGAATATTCACTGAAAGGGCAAATCCTGAAGTTGAAGATCCAATATTTGACCATCTGATGTGAAGAACTGACTCACTGGAAAAAACCCTGATGCTGGGAAAGATTGAAGGTAGGAGAAGGGGACAACAAAGGATGAGATGGTTGGATGGCACCACCAACTCAATGGACACGAGTCTGAGCAAACTCTGGGAGTTGGTGATGGACAGGGAAGCTGGGCATGCTGCAGTCCATGGGGTTACAAAGAGACTGAGCAAGTGAACAACAAAATGTAGTAATGTCTTGGTAGATTGTAAAGACCAAATTTGTAAATCTAAAAAATGTAAATATAATGCTCAGTGCTTCAAAACTATACATTTATATCTGAAAAGATTGTAAAGATCAAATGTATAAAGCAATTTTATTTTGTTATTTTTTTTAATTTTTATTTTTACTTTATTTTACTTTACAATACTGTATTGGTTTTGGCATACATTGACATGAATCTGCCACGGGTGTACATGAGCTCCCAAACACGAACCCGCCCTCCCACCCCACATCATCCCTCCGGATCATCCCCGTGCAATTTTAAATTAAATGTTTTATAATGTTATTATACTAAGGATTATACTGTCCTGATTGGAAGTAAAACCATAATTGTGTCAATAGAATCTATTGAAATATTCTGGTCTTATAACTAGATCATAAACAAATAATACTGCTAGGTTAGTGACATATGTATTGAGTCCCTAAAATAGTGTTTTTTCAAATAATTTTTGGAAGGAAATAGTATCTAAACCTTTCAGAATTTGAGAACTTCAGATTGCAGATTTTGGTTATAATTCAATTAGCAAAATAATATTTTGCAGTATGATGAAGAATTTTTCCTCAAATACCACTCATTAAATGTGATTCATATAGGAAGTTAACAATTAGACAAGGTACCAGCGTGCTAAGAAGTCATTAGACTACCAAATCATCTATCCCAGGTTGTTTTCAAACTTCACATATATGGTGTCAATATATGATAGTTGTCTTTTTGAGTTACTTAAGTCTGTATGACAGTCTCTAGGTCCACCCATGTTTCCACAAATGACCCGGTTTCACTCCTTTTCTATGGTGTAGTAATATTCCATTCCATCACATCTTCTTTACTCATTCCTCTGTTGATGTACATTTAGATTCTTCCATGTCCTGGCCATTGTAAATAATGCTGCAATGAACATTGGGGTGCATGTTTGTTTTTTTTTTTTTTTAATTATGGTTTTCTGTGCATATATGCCAATTACTAGATTGTTGGGTCAAACAGTAGTTCTATTTTTAGTTTTTAAAGAAAATTTCATACTGTTCTCCATAGTGGCAATATCATGGACAATCTTATTTACAAAGCAGAAATAGAGACACAGATGTAGACAACAAATGTATGGATATCAAGGGAGATTGGGACTGACATATATATAGTATTTATATAGTAGATACTAATAAGAACCTACTGTGTAGCACAGGGAACTCTACTCAATACTCTATGGTGATCTAAATGGAAAGGAAATCCAAAAAAGAGGGGATCATGTATATGTATAGCTAATTCACTTTGCTGTACAGTAGAAACTAACATAACATTGTAAAGCAACTATACTCTGAAAAAAGAAAAAAAGATACAGGCTACAAGAACAGGCTCCAGGTGGTCAAAGCAAAGTGAAGTAGAAATGTAAAGTAACATAACTTCCTTTTTTGTATACTTACAAGGACCAGTGCTAAGTCTTTGTGATAAAAATATAAAAATAAAAATCATGTTTAGTGCTTATAACAGCCCCATATGATAGGTGATAATATGAGTATTAAAGAATAGAAAAGTGGAGCATTGATATAACTGGCCAAAGGTCATTTATTGAATAAGAAACACTATCATAATTCAATTTTGCTTTATTTGTTTGTAGTTTGATGCTTGATTAACAGAAATATATTTGCATCAGCATTTAGCATTCATGACACAATCTCGTTTAAAAAATTCAGTCTATTAAAACTAGGTTGACCTATACTTACACACATACTTACTCTGTCCTGTGTTAGATTCCTTGAAATAGAATTCACAGTTTTCTTAGCATGGTTTATTATAATAGAGTTCCAAATCCAAGCTAAATCAAACACATAAAATGTGTTCCCTTAATATTATCTTCCGGGCTCAGCATGTTCCATGCCAGTTTATTTTCTGGATGTATGAATGAATAAACAAACCTTTGTAATAGTGTATTTTGGAGCAAAATATATGTTTTCTAGCCAGGGAAAAAATTAACATTAAAAAATTCTCAATGCAAACTTTGTGTGTATGTGTGTGTGTGTTCTTTTCCTAATTTTCCAGAAATGTGTATAAAAACCCTCATGTAAAGCATGCTTACTTTTTAACATATTTAATCTGGCGTTCAGTCCGGCTTTGTACATTCCACTTCAGGAAATGGTGAGAACCCAATCCAGAATAAAGTCCCCAAGCACCAGCCAAGGGGCACCTCACAAGCAGTCCTTTCTAATAATTACAGTCCTGAATCTTCTACATGAAGCATATTCTGCACAATAATCTTTTAAAATTGGCATCGGTAATTGACCTAATTGTAGTTTAATGTGTGATGTTATTTGTGATTGTAACCTGAAGTTGTTTAACTCAAAATCTTTACTATAAGCTGTAGTGTGATTATAAGAATCAACTGAGAAAAAAAGATAAACAAAAGCATATTTCTGCTGTATTTAGATAATTGGTTAATGTTGATTGCTTGTCATCTGACCTCAGGTTTAGAGAAACTAAACTTTTTTTTTTTTTTTTCTGATCCTTACTTTTAAATTGCTAAACATGAACAATCTGCCTGTGGCATGAACACTGCATTACTAATATCATGTGCCATAGAGGTATGCACAGCAGTTGAAAGATGCTGTTATCTGATGGTGCTCAACAGTGCAGGTGTGTGCTGGAGACAGTGCATATCTCATTGCAAGAGATCTTCTTCATTTTCTCATGCAGTTGAAAATCTCTTTTTCATCATTCATGTGCATGTCTCCGAAGCAAAAAAAAAGAAAGAAAAAAAAAACAGCTCTCCTTTTCTTGAGATGAATAAAGCATTACTACCATATGCATCAGTAATAGCAGCTTAACATTTATAATAATTACACAGAAATCAATACCTCTGCTGCTCAGGCTATGTCTCAACAGAGCAGGCAGAGAGATTTATTTAAAAGATGTTAACGATCAGCTGAGTCAAAGAAAAGGACACCACCACTTCAATTTGATTGCAAGAGATATGATCACTTAGGTGGTATTATTAGCATAATCATTATTTTATTTTAGGCCATGTACTTTGGCAGATCATATTGTATGGCATGTGAATATCTGAGAGTGTAGGTATAGAAAATCTCAGTGGGATTCTTAAATTTTCATAATTTTTCTTCAAGTGCTATTTTAATTGTTCTTTGTGTTTTTCATGCATTTTAATGTAAACATTAAAAATAAACAGCTTAAAGCTAGGTGTGTAACTTTTGAGTAATATTAATACACTCTTCCATAACTACATATGAGGGATTCTCTAAAACAAGTTATAGTCATCTCTATTCAATTTCTAAAATATTATTCTAAATGGCTATTTAGTGCCCTGGCCTCTGGTTGGTGAATTCTTTCTTGTGTTCCTTATCAAATCAAGATATACTTTGCTCAAGTATGATAATTGAATTGTCCAGGAAAGCCAATGGTTTAAATAGAATTATATGGAAATAACCAAGCTTATTCAACAATGATGTATAGTCAGAAAAACTTTATGTCAGTTGAAGTCTTTTAAAACATAGAGAATAATAAATTATGAAGTCTGTACAGGACTTCTATTTTGAAGAAAAGTAAATTAAAATAATGAAAATTATAGTTTGAAAATGTTATCTTTTATGAAACTTGAAAACCATGCATAACGAGGATATTTTATGGTCTCTTTAATCATATTTTAAAATTGGCAGATTAATTTGGATTACATTTAAGAAAATCTTCCCTTTCAGGCATTCAATCAAATGGAAATCTGACTCCTACATAATCAAACCCATTTTAATCTTAATGAGTAACTAAAAAAAATATTTACTATATCAAGAAAAATGCAACTCAGGTCAAAGGAATGGCCTTATTCTTTCTTAGCTATTGAACTTATAAAAAATTTGATGCCTCAATTTCCTTACATACACATACACACACATACACAAAATAATTCATTGAAGTAAAACAATTATACCTCATTAAAGCCCTTTTTTAGTCAATGTTACAGTTTCCAACATTTTTTATCAGTCTTTGTAATATTCAAAAAAGGCCTTTATGATCATTATTTTATTTGATCATCATCCCTGTAAGGGAGACTAGGAAAACATTATTATGCATATTTTAGAGACAAGAAAACTAAAGTTTTAAAAGGCCAAAGGAAATTTTTATAGGCTAAGAATCGCATTCACTGATGGTAGGCAAGTAAATGGAAGCACTAAGAATGAAAGTTGAGCTTTATTGTCTTGAAGTTAAGAGTGATTTCCTTAAATGTTGGCAGTGTATGTGTCCATGTGTGTATATGTGCATGTAAAACAAATTCAGTCAATAGAAATAGAGACAGTGTAGACTTCAGATTTTTTTAAATTTAAAATCCTATCCTGATTTTTGATATCTTTTCACTTAAAAATTAATTTAGGCTCACTAACATTTTATTTTGTTTGACAAAATATTTCTTATATTTTATAGAACATATAAGCCATGCATGTTTTGCCATTTAGCTGAAGGATTTGGGTGACTTAATATGGTTTCTTAATGTTTAAGGCATGGTATTAACCTGCTAGGGCTGTCATAACAAAATACCACTGGGTAGTTTAAGGGACAAATATGTATTTCTTACAGTTATGGAGGCTGGAAGTGCAAAATACATGTGACTGCAAGTTTGGTTTCTCCTGGAGACTCTTTCCTAGGCTACTGGAGGCTTATTGCTGCCTCTTCACCTGGTCTTTCCTCTTTGTGTGCATGTGCCTGCAATCTCATGTTCTTCTAATGAGGACATCTGTCAGATTGCATTAGGGCCACACCTTTAAGATTTCATTCAATTTTAACTGCCTTTTTCAAGGCTATATATCCTAGAATAGTGACATCATAAACTACTAGGAATTAAGACTTCAGTATATGAATTCTTTTTTTGAGGATGGGAACAATTCAGTTCATAATGGTGCTGAATCTAAAAAATGGTTTCACACCTAACATGTAAGTTTCAAAATTAAAAGAGATTAAATATAGGTCATGATTTATTTACTTTTCTAGGAAAAAATAGTTAAGTAAAAAAGGACAGTAAGCTTAGATGTTAGTGATGTATTATATTAGTGTTTATAATTTTAAAAGATTGTTGATTAATAAGTATGTTAAACCATTATTTCTCATTTCAGTAAATATTAATTCATATAGTCATATTAGTGGTGCACATCATAGAGTCGTGTAATGATTATTTTACAGTTAGTTTCCCTGGAAAATTATTTTAAAAGTTCTCTACACAAAATCCTAATTGCCCTCCACCCTCCCCCTATGTATCTTGCTGACTACCCAATAGTCCTAAATGGACACCAATCTACTTTCTTTGCACTTTGTTCTCTCCGAACACTTCATATGATCATGATCTCAATTTCTTCCTTGTAATCACCATAAAATTTGTCCCTGCCCTTTGGTTCTCATATAACAAAAAAACACAGTCCCTTTACAAAGGTTCTGTGTCTCATTGTCTTTCAGCTTTTCAGGGAGATTGTACAGATTTATTCAATTTTGGCCTGTACCTTCAAAGCATAATTCTTGACTACCCCTTCCTGTTAACACTGAAACATATTCAATTTCTCCTTTATTAAATTGTGCCAAAAACAACAACAAAGTAACCAACAAATCTAAATTCTGAAGTAAAGTATTATTATCTTTGTACAATGTTCAAAGTTTACAACTCTATACAAGACTCTATCTCAAAAAGTCATGTGGCAGATTGCCACTCCAGTGTCAGAAATACTTGAGAATGCTAACACTCATGCCAAATTTCTGATGCAATGATAAAACTTCATAATCTCTAAGCTCTAGGGTTCCAGAACTGCAAAAGGTTTGGTACAGAGAAAGGAAATGGTTTCCTCAGTGCTTCCTCAAAGCATCCTCAGTGCTTTGTCAGGGGGAATCCAAATAGCAGAATACTGATGGGTGAAATTCAAAGATGGGCTATATCCAAGTCTCAAAATGCCTGCATTAAATAATTTTGATATTTGGAAATGTCATGTTCCTAACAATAAGTCTTCACCCTAGGCCCTGTGGTGCAGGATGGAGAATAGATGCCACTGTAAGCTCCCTTTTTCTGTACTGTTGTTTATAGACCTCTCCATCACCTACAATTCTCCTCCTTCTCTATGTAATATCATCAACCACATCAAGGAATCACTTCAGAAAACAAAACATTTTATGTTACAGTATATTTCTAATTGACTTTTTGAAACATATAGTCCAAAAGTATACTCATGTTTCCCATATGTTCATAAGTAAAAGGCTCGGTATTCTGATAATACCTGTTTACCAATCCCTCATCAGGTACTATTTACTTCAAAGCATAAATCATTTAAAAATACTTTTATAACATGAACATGTAAATGTCTGCCTATGAGTCACAATAATAAAGAATATTCTATCAATGCTAGTAAACAAAATTCACTCAATTTAATCCAGATTTGCAAGAGAGGAAACTGACTTTTTTTCATTTTCACAATAATATTTGATGAGTATCAATATTTGTTCAAGCTTCCGTGCATGACCATTCAACCTTTAGACTCTATTGAAAGCAAAACTTTTAAAAATGAAATCAATCCAACAGATATTTTCTTTCAAGTTATTCTTAAATGTCTTATCCTGAAGAGTTACTTCCCTTCTTAGGTAAAAAGTGAACTCTATAAGAGAAAACATCAACGGACAGTCAATTACATTATTTAGTTTTACTTATACATAACAAGCATTTCCATGAGACACACAGGTAACATTTATTTGTCCTCACAGATGGGATTGTTAGTTTGAATCAGGTACCTCTTCTCATTTTATTTTATTTTTTTCTTTTCATGATGCTATAAGGCAGCCTCTTTGTTATTCTCATGAAGCTTTGCTTGAACATGATAAAAAAAAATGCAAATATTTGTGAGGTTAGAGCTATTGATGGCTTGCCCTTTACCTAACATTTCAAAGAATACTTTTCAGTGAGTAAGACATTCTCAGAGACAATTATATATTCAAAAAATGATCTTAAGCATAAGGTTTTTGTTGTGATCTGATCTGTTTTGTGCAATGGTATTTTGATATTTAGTACAGTGGTTGAGGGCATAGACTCCTAAATAAGCTAGACTCAACCACAAATTAGTTAATAGAAGTAGGGTGCTTAGAATTGTTTTTGTACATTAAGAGCAGTAGAGAAGAATTAATCAATTGTTAGTATTGTTCGAGGCAGAAAACAATCCAACTTGAAGTTATTATGTATCTGTGTATGTGTTTGAATATAGATACATGTCATGGGTTGCTAAGGCATTAACTAAAGTTTTTGTAGTAGTCTTACTAGTTTCTTCATTTAGTAGCCAGTATTTTCACATAAGACTGCTTGTTTCCCTATAGGTTCTACAAAATTTTATTAATATTATGAGTTTTATGTTCAAGAAAGAGGATAAAGATGTATTTTTTTTAATGTGAGGAAATAAACCACTCTTTTATTTCTGTAAATTGTGCTTTCATCCATTTACACATCACTAAGGTAAAGGTAAAATTGAACAGCCTCAGCAGTATTCCACTGTAAAATGGCAAAAGCATTTACCTACCCCAACGGGGCCTGACATGTCTATCTAGAAGGTCCCAGTAAATTGCAGTGTAGGTGGCTAAGTTTTCCATGGTGTCTGTCCCTATTTCTTTAACATATTATTCCAAACAGTTCCTTTATTGAACTTTCTTCAATTACCCAAATTTGAAATTGTTATCCATGTTCTGCCTGAACCCTGAACAGAATGATGACTTTTTTTTAATAAAGAGTAGCCCTAGGAAATGCCTCCTTGTGGTTCTGGGAATATGTTGGCCACATATTTGAAAATGTGTTAGTCATTCAGTTGTATCTGACTCTTTTGTTACCGTAGCTGGCCAGGCTTCTCATTCCATTGGATTCTCCAGGCAAGAATACTGGAGTGGGTTGCCATTTCCTTCTTCAGGAAATCTTCCTGACCTAGGGATAGAACCAAGGTCTCCTGCATTGTAGGTGGATTCTTAACTCTCTGAGCCACCAGGATTATTAAAATAATCTCATTTTCTAAAGAAAAAGAGACATAGGAAATTTGTGGCCTCTGGTGATATCATAATTACACAATTTACTAACATTTCTGAGATGAGAAGCATTGCTGGTGGAAAGAGAGACAAAGGGATAATCAGATATCTGATTTAAGAAGATAACAAGAGTGCTAAATGAAAATAGAAACCTCTTCTCACCAAACCTTCTTTTCAGTTCCCTATCTGGACTGACCTACTACTCTTGAAGTTTGTGTATATTAACACATATAAATACAAATATATATACATATATATGGGCTTCCCAGATGGAACTAGTGGTAAAGAACTCAATAGCCAATGCAGCAAACATAAGAGACTGGGGTTTGATCCCTGGGTTGGGAGGATCCCCTTGAGGAGGGCATGGCAACTCACTCCAGTATTCTTGCCTGGAGAATCCAACAGATACAGCAGCCTGTTGGGCTACAGTCCAAGGGGTCATAAACAGTTGGACACAACTTAAGCCACTTAGCATGCATGCACGCATAAAGGCATGTATTCCAAATTAACAAATACATTTGCTGTGTGCTTGTTGAAAATGTAAACAAAATATAAATGAAAGTCTGTGTTCTTTCTAATTTCCTTTCTTACTTTCAATTCAACATCTAAAAACATCATTTTTGAGAAAAAATTTAAAAAAGGAATTCATTTAGTCAAAATAACAGCAGCATTTGCATGAATTATAATATGTCATGAAATAGAGGAAATCAGATTAATGAGGTTTTGTTCTAACTACATCTTCTTTTATGTGATTTGTATTTCATGAACCTCATAAATGCATATAAATCACAAGGGAACATTATGAGAGCTTTTATTTTGACTTGTAATCAGAATTACTAAGTAAAGACTACATAGTTATATTCAATATTCATTGAATTATGAAGTAAGGCTGTTTCTAAAATCTTAGAGACACATGAAAAAAATGTTCAACATCATTAGCCATTAGGGGAATGCAAATTAAAACCACAATGAATTATTACTACATTTATATTAGAGTGACTAAGTTTAAAAAAATAATAAAAATGCCAAATGTTGGCAAAAATGAAAAGAAGCAGTATCTCATGTACATTGATTATGAGATGTAAAATGGAACAGCACTATGGAAAATATTTCAGCAGTTTCTTATAAAATTAAATATGCATTTATCATATAACATAACAATCATATTCTTGGGCATTTATCACAGAAAAAAAAATGGAACTTGTGTTTGCACAAAAGCTTGAACACTAAGGTTCTTAACAACTTTATTTTTAAAAGCTCAAAACAAGAAACACTGACAATTTCCTTCAAGAAAATAGATGGTTATGCAAATGGTGGTACATCCATACAAAATGTTACTCAGTAATAAAAAGGAACCAATTAATGATGCATGTAACTACCTGAATGCATTTTAAGGACATTATACTTAGGAAAAAAAGCATCCAATCTTAAAGGTTTACATATTGTGCAATTTCACTTACATAGTACCCTTGAAAAGATAAATTATAGAAATGGAGAACAGATTAGAAATTAACAAAGGAAAAGGACAGTGGTGGGGCAGATGAATACAATTTTAAAGGGGAAGTAAGGGTGTTTCCCTGTGGTGATGGGACAGTTTGTATTTTGACTGTGTGGGATCACATACATATATATACATGGGATCAAATTAGATAGAGTTATGCACACACACCACTAATGCTAAAAAATCTGAAGTTGAATGGTCCTATGAAGATGTACAAGACCTTCTAGAATTAACACACACACACACACACAAAAAGATGTCCTTTTCATCATAAGGTGCTGGAATGCAAAAGTCAGAAGTCAAGAGATACCTGGAATAACAGGCAAGGTTGACCTTGAGTACAAAATGAAGCAGTGTAAAGGCTAACAGAATTTTGCAAAGAGAATCCGTTGGTTATAGCAAACACCCTCTTCCAACAACACAAGAGATGACTCTATACATGGACATCACCAGATGGTCAATACCAAAATCAGATTGATTATATCTTTGCAGCCAAGATGGAGAAGCTCTCTTCAGTCAGCAAAAACAAGACTGGGAACTGACTGTATCTCAGATGAAATCCTTATTGCCAAATTCAGATTTAACTTGAAGAAAGTAGAGAAAACAATAAGGCCTGTCATGTATGACATAAATAAAATCCCTTATAATGGTACAGTGGAAGTGACAATCAGATTCAAGGGATTAGATCTGATAGACAGTGCCTGAAGAACTATGGACAGAGATTTGTAACATTGTACAGGAGTCAGTGATCAAAACAATCCCTTCAATAAATAAATAAATGGTTCAAGGGTAAATGGTTGTCTGAGGAGGCCTTACAAAGCTGAGAAAAGAAGAGAAGTAAAAGGCAAAGGTGAAAAGGAAGGATATATCCATCTGAATGCAGAGTTCCAAAGAATATCACGGAGAGATAAGAAAGACTTCCTAAGTGACCAATGCAAAGAAATAGAGGAAAACAATAGAATGAGAAAGGCTAGATAGCATTTCAAGAAAATTAGAAATACCAAGGAAACATTTCATGCAAAGATGGGCACAATAAAGGACAAAATTGGTGTGGACCTAACAGAAGCAAGAGATATTAAGAGGTGGCAAGAATATACAGAAGAACTATACATAAAAGATCTTGAGCAGATAACCATGACAGTGTGATAACTAACCTAGAGCCAGACATCTTGGAATGCGAAGTCAAGTGGGCCTTAGGAAGCATCACTACAAATAGGAGTGGACGTAATGGAATTCCAGCTTAGCCGTTTCAAATCTTAAAAGATGATGCTGTGAAAGTGCTGCACTCAATATGTCAGCAAATTTGGAAAACTCCACAGTGGCCACAGGACTGGAAAACATCAGTTTTCATTCCAGTCCCAAAGTGCAATGCCAAAGAATGTTCAAATTACCATACAATTTTACTCATTTCACATCTAGCAAAGTAATGCTTAAAATTATCCAAGCTAGGCTTCAATAGTATATGAAATAAGAATTTCCAGATTTTCAAGCTGGATATTGAAAAGGCAGAAGAACTAGAAATCAAATTGCCTATATCCACTGGGCCATAGAAAACCAAGAGAATTCCAGAAAAACATCTGCTTCTGTTTCATTGACTACACCAAAGCCTTTGACTGTGTAGATCACTACAAACTGAAAACTTTTAAAGAGATGGGAATACCTGCCTCCTATGAAAATTTTACAAAGGTCAAGAAGCAATAGTTAGAACCAGAAATGGAACAACAGACTGGTTCAAAATTGGGAAGGGAGTATCTCAGGGCTGTATATTGTCACCCTGCTTATTTAATTTATATACAGGTTACATCTTGTGAAATGTCGGTCTGGATGAAGCACAGCTGGAATCAAGATTACCAGGCGAAATAATAATCTCAGATATGCAGAAGACACCACCTTTATGGCAAAAAGCAAAGAACTAAAGAGCCTTATTATGAAGGTGAAAGAGGAGAGTGAATAAGCTGTCTTAAAACTCAGCATTCAAAAAATGAGGATCATGGTATCCGGTCCCATTTTTTCATGGCAAATAGATGGGGAAACAATGTGTAAACAGTGACAGACTTTACTTTCTTGGGCTCCAAATCACTGCAGATGGTCACTGCAGCCATTAAATTAAAATATGCTTGTTCCTTGGAAGAAAAGCTATGACAAGCCCAGACAGTGTATTAAAAAGCAGAGGCATTACTTTGCTAACAAAGGTCCATAGAGTCAAAAATATTGTTTTTCCAGTAGTTATGTATGGATATGAGAGTTGGACTACAAAGAAAGCTGAGGTCAGAAGAATTGGTGCTTTTGAAATGTGGTGTTGGAGAAGACTCTTGAGAGTCCCTTGGACTGCAAGGAGATCCAACCAATCAATCCTACAGGAAATCAATCTTGAATTTTCATTGGAAGGACTGATGCTAAAGCTGATGCTCCAATACTTTGGCCACCTAATGCATAGGGCTCACTCGTTAGAAAAGACCCTGATGCTGGGAAAGATTGAAGGCAGGTGCAGACGGGAATGAGAGAGGACATGACGGTTGGATGGCATCACCAACTTAATGGACATGAATTTGAGCAACTTGCTGGAGATGGTAAGCGACAGGGATGCCTGCCTTGCTGCAGTCCATGGGGTCACAAAAGGTCAGTCATGACTGAGCGACGGAACAACAACAAAATGCACAGACACAAATGAGTGCATGTAAACACTGACGAAACTGGATGAGGTGTTCAGTCTATAAAATACTGTATCATTAACTGTTTTCTGGGTTTGATGTTGATCTACAGCTATATGGACTTTTCGGGTGGTTCAGATGGTAAAGCATCTGCCTGCAATGCAGGAGACCCCAGCTCGATTCCTGGCTTGAGGAGATTGCCTGGAGAAGCGAATGGCAACCCACTCCAGTATTCTTGCCTGGAGAATCCCACAGACAGTGGAGCCTGGTGGGCTACAGCCCCTGGGGAATAAAGAGCCAGACATGACTGAGCAACTTTCATTTTCACTTTTCCTCCTATAGTGTGACTAACCATGAAAGAGTGTCAGTGCTCACATTCTAGTGAGTCTCACCAACTGTCCAACATACCATTTCTTGTGGACCATCCATTGCACACCAGCACTTTCATGTAAACTTCTTGACTATATAATATGTAGTTTTTGTGGCCCACCTGCATTCTTTTGCAAGTGTCTCAGCCACAGGGTGGCGGCTGCTTCTGTCAATTAGCTTCATTTCACATATGACAAGTTTCTTTGTCGTGTTTGCTTGCTCATGTGATAGCCACACTGGTGGATTCTTTACCATCTGAGCCACCAGGGAAACTTAATAGGTAATACTAATTATACAATAATAACGATGATGTTAATTATAGTGAACCATAAGGGACATAAAATATCTTATATAATTAAGTACTAATATCAATTATTATTTCTAATTCTTCTAAATAAATCAGTAATGCATTCAGATGCTGGATATTTATTTATGGTTGTGCTTTTATTTCTTGGGTCAAAATTATCAAATAATTGTGCTGTTATTTACTAACAAATTAGTGTTTCACAGATGTGTGGTATATATGTGAAATCTGTTGACTTGTTTCTCTATTTATGATTATTTGCTTTTCCCCATTATTTGCATTACTCGGCTAGTGAAAGCAAAGTAAATGAAGAAACATACACAATTTTGATTAAAGATTCATCATATATCACAGTCTTTGTGATTGGCCCACTTAAATAGATTCTGTTTCAGGAAAAAAAAAAAAAAAACTTTAATAGGACCATAGTCTGATCAACATATTCTGATAATAATACATGGATTTAGTTCTGTGTTATATTACCTTTTGTTTTCTATGGCTTCTCAGAATATCTTTAAGTCATGTTAACACTAGATAATCAAAAGATTCCTAAGAGAATAGATTTCAGACTGAGTCCTTCTGGGTCTTTAGACAAATATAGATTACTCTTTGAGGAGCCTTTGGAATTCATCTGTGAGCATATCATCTCATTGAAAGGCCCCATTTCCCCCCCACCCCCATATAGCTAAAAACTTAAGATGATGACAAAAGTTCTCTACAAAATATTAAAGATGCTCCTGGAAAGTAAAAACTTACAAGATTCCTAGATTCTGAAAAACTGAGAAATCTTTACTATTATGATATGGCACACTCTAAATAAATCCCTGGGACTAAATTCTACCAACAAATGTAAAAAACAAGTAGTATTTATCAAGAATAAAAATATTGTGTGATTTAATAGCAATGTTAGAGGCTTATATGAAAACTCAAGATATATCCTCTTTTCACTCTTAAACAGTGGTGAGAATTATATGAGTGTATTCTCATTTCTCTTTTGATAAAATAGAATGAATGATGTTCCTCCCCTCGATAAATTCTTTGAAAAACTAGTTATTTTTCCTGTAAAATTAAATGTTTTATAAATATTATATGTCAAATATAAGGTACTGTTCTAGGTTGCAGATCCCCTGGAGAAGGAAATGGCAACCCACTCCAGTACTCTTGCCTGGAAAATTCCATGGACTGAGGAGCCTGGTAGGCTACAGTTCATGGGGTCACAAAGAGTCGGACACCACTGAGAAACTTCACTTCATTTACTTCTAGGTGCTAATCTATGGATAATCTGTACTAACATGATGATAGTATTATTTCTTTATCATATTCTCTGTTTTGTGTTGTAAGTGAATTATAAAATTTTTATAAATTATAAAGTCATCATAAAAAAAAGGAAAAAATAAAACTCTCAAAAGCATTTTTAATGAGAAGAATTTGATTACATAAGAAGTACTGTGAAGAAGGTAATGAATCAAACCTAAATAACAAAATGGAATGACTCTATTGGGATTCATATAAAAGTATTTATAGATGTGTTTTTTTACAGTTTGTAATATGGAAGAGTAAATTAAAATAACATTTCAATAGATTTGTAACAACATGTTGCAATAAAAGTAAATTAAGTATGTTTGCTTAATTTGAATTTACATTTAACTGTCTCTTAACCTACAAAAAACTTCATTAGTAACACATTTCACCCTCATAATAAAATAACATCATCCAAATTAATTTAACCCACTTAATTCCTTCCTCTTCCCCATACACACAGTTTCCCTAACAATAATACTTTCATTAGTGTGGTTCATTTGTTGAAATTATGAGCCAATTTGTTTAGTTACTAAGTTTTGTCCACTTTTTTGCAACCCTATAAGCTGTAGCCTGCCAGGCTCCTCTGTCTGTGGGATCTGGATCTCCCAGGCAAGACTATTGGAATGGGTTCCATTTTCTTCCCCAGGGGATATTTATGACCCCAGGAATTGAACCTGCATCTCCTCCACTCACAGGCAGGAAAACTGAGCCACCAGGAAAACTTTATGATCCAATACTGATACATCACTTACTTAAGTCCATCTTTTACATTAGTCTTTATACTTTGTGTTTTACATATGCATTTTTGCAAGTGTAAAAATGACAAATGACTTGTATTCTCCAGTACAATGTCATGCAGAATAATTTTACAGCCCTATACAAACCTTGAGCTAAACCTATTTTTCTCTCCTTTCCTCCCCTTGAGCCCCTGATAACCATTGATCTTTTAACTGTCTCCATATTTTTTCCTTTTCCAAAGTATTGCATAGCTGGATCATACATTATGTAGCTTTTCAGACTAACTTCTTTCACTGAACAATTGATGTTTAAGGTTCTTCCATGTATTTTCATGGCTTGATAGTTCACTTTTTATTGATGAATAATATCCAGTTGTGTGCATGTATCACAGTTTGTTTATCCATACACCGATCTTGTTTGTTTCCAAGTTCCAGCATTATGAATAAAGTTGTGATGAACACTTTTATACAAATTTCGTATGGACCTAAATTTTCAGTTAATCTGAGTAAATATCAAGAAGTAGCATTGTTGGAATGTATGGCAAGAATATGTTTAGTTGTGTAACACACTGCCAAAACGTCTTCCAAGGTGGATTTTGCATTTTGCATTCCTACCAATAGTTAGAGATCCTGTTGCTTCACATACTCACCACCATTTTGTTGTTGTTGTTGGTGGTGGTGTTTCAGATTTTATCCATTCTAATAGGTGTGGTAGTTATCTCATTGCTAAAATTTGCAATTCTTTAACATGTGTTGCTGACCCTCTTTTCATTTGTAATGTATGTCTTCTTTGATTAATTGTCCAAATCTATTTTCAGTTTTTAAATCAGGTTGTTGCTATCTTGTTGCTAACTTAAGTTTTCTTTATATGCTTTAGATAATAGTCCTTTATGAGATAGTTTTGCAGATATTTTCTCTTACTTTTTGACTTGCTTTTCATTCTCTTAATATTTTCTTTTGCAGAGCAGAATAACTTCATTTTAATGAAGTTCAACATTTTTTCTTTCTTTCATGGATTGTTCTTTTGGTATTCATCTAAAAGGTAATTATCAAACACAAGGTCATCTATTATGTATCCTATGTCATCTTTCAGGAGTTTTACAGTTGTGCATTTTACATTTAGGTCTATGAATTAGACTGTATTTTCTGGAATGTTAAAAGGTCTATATCTAGGTTTATTTTTGTTCATATGGACTTACAGTTGTTCCAGAACCATTTGTTGAAAAGACCATCATTTCTCTATTTAATTGTCTTGGTCAAAGAACAGTTATCTATATTTGCATGTGTTTATTTCTGGGTTCTCTTTTCTGTTCCATTAGTATAATTGCTGTACTCCTGACAACACCATATTGTTTTGATACTGTGACTTCGTAAGTTTTGAAGTCAGGCAGTGTCCATCCTTCATCTTTATTCTGCTCCTCTAAAGTTGTTGATATTCTGGTCTTCTGATTTTCCATGAGAATCAGTTTGTCTATATCCAGAAAGTAACTTGGTGGTATCATCATTGTGATTGCAGACATTTGGCAATACTGAGTCTTCCTATCTATATAGGTGAAATATCTCCATTTATTTGGCTCTTCTCTGATTTCTTTCATCAGAATATTATAGTTTTCCTCAAATAGACCTTTACATTTTTGTAACACTTATACATAAGCATTTCATTTGGGGATACTAATTTCAATGATATTGAGTTTTAGTTTCAAATTTCAGTGTTCATTGATGGTATATAAAAAAGTAATTGACTTTTGTAGATTAACTTTTTGTCCTGCTACTTTGCAACAATCATTTCTTAATTCTAGGAGTTTCTTTCTATGTTAAGTTTTTGTAATTTTCTGTACAGAAATCATGACATCTGAAAACAAAGACAATTTCATTCCTTCTTTCCCTATTATTATTACCATGTCTTACTTTGTTGCATTAGCTACAACTTCCAGTAAGCTGTTGAATAGGAGTGGTGATATCAGGCATCCTTGTTTTATTCCTTATCTTAACAAAAAAGCATCTAGTTCTTTGCCATTAAGTATAGGGATGACTATAGGCATTTTTGTAGATATTCTTTATCAAATTGGGGAAGTTCCCCTTTTTCCCTTAGCTTCTGAAGAGCTTTTATCATGAGTAAGGATTTAATTTTGTCATTTTTTTTCTAAATTTGTTAATAAAAACTTATATTAAAAAAATATATATATTTGGCCTGTTGGTGCAACAGATTACATTAACTACATTTCCAATGTGGAACCACCCTTACATATCTGGAGTACATTTTGCTTCATTGTAGTGTATAATACTTTTTATACATTGCTATTTTTATCTGTTAATAGTTTGTAAGGGAATATTGTACTCTAGTTGGTGATACATCTGCCTTGTCATCATGACTCAACCTGTTCCTCAGTCTTATCTCCATTGTGATAGCTCATCTCAGTTTGGGTACACAACTAGTTATATGGATCGTTTTTACTATCAACTAATCAAAAAGCAAGAGAGTTCCAGAAAAAAATCTATTTCTGCTTTATTGACTATGCCAAAGCCATTGACTGTGTGGATCACAATAAACTGGAAGATAATGAAACAGATGGGAATACCAGACCACCTGACTTGCCTCTTGAGAAACCTCTATGCAGATCAGGAAGCAACAGTTAGAACTGGCCATGGAACAACAGACTGGTTCCAAATAGGAAAAGATGCACGTCAAGGTTGTATATTGTCACCCTACTTATTTAACTTATATGCAGAGTACATCATGAGAAACACTGGGCTGGAGGAAGCACAAGCTAGAATCAAGATTGCTGGGATAAATATCAATAACCTCATATATGCAGATGACACCACCCTTTTGGCAGAAAGTGAAGAAGAACTACAGAGCCTCTTGATGAAAGTGAAAGAGGAGAGTGAAAAAGTTGGCTTAAAGCTCAACATTCAGAAAACTAAGATCATGGCATCTGATTCCATCACTTCATGGCAAATAGATGGAGAAACAGTGGCTGACTTGAATTTTCGGGGCTCCAGAATCACTGAAGATGATGATTGCAACCACAAAATTAAAAGATGCTTACTCTTTGGAAGGAAAGTTATGGCCAACCTAGACAGCATATTAGAAAGCAAAGACATTACTTTGGCAACAAAAGCCTGTCTAGTCAAGGCTATGGTTTTTCCAGTGCTCATATATGGGTGTGAGAATTGGACTATAAAGAAAGCTGAGCACCAAAGAATTGATGCTTTTGAACTATGATGTTGGAGAAGACTCTTGAGAGTTCCTTGGACTGCAAGGAGATCCAACCAGTCCATCCTGAAGGAGATAAATCCTGGGTGTTCATTGGAAGGACTGATGTTGAAGCTGAAACTCCAATACTTTGGCCACCTAATGTGAAGAGTTGATTCATTTGAAAGACCCTAATGCTGGGAAAGATTGAGGGCAGGAGGAGAAGGGGACAACAGAGGATGAGATGTTTGGATGGCATCACCGACTCAACAGGTATAAGTTTGGGTAAACTACTGGAGTTGATTATGGACAGGGAGTCCTGGTGTACTGAAGTTCATGGGGTTGCTAAGAGTTGGACAAGGCTGAGCAACTGAACATACTGACTGAGTCCTCACTGATTTTATTTGTGACAATTTAGGAAATTTATTTGGCACTGAAAAGATCAACACCTCCTTCAAAACCAGAGAAGAAACATTGCAGAAATTTGAACTTATGGGCATTTGTATTTTATGACTGAGAGAATCTCACTGAATTCTAAAATAGTATGGTAAACAATGGAAGCATTCATAGTTCTAAATGGTTTATTGTTTACGACTTATAAACAACTGAATAAAGATACAGACTGGCAGATGTTTAAAGAGATATATCTACCTCATAATTACATTAGAGTATCTTGATAAATATTTAATTCAGTATAAAAATTGATATTATTTAGTCTCATTTATTATGCTTCTTGCCATAGGAGTAAAATGAGTGAAAATCAACAAATTATTTCTTCAAATGCTTTGAATAAGTTGTCATCAATGGAAGTGCCAAATCAAACAGACATAGCAAGCATTAAATGCTTAGACAGTTCCACACGTTTATTTGAAATGGAAATGACAGATTTCTGCGATTGCAACTTAAAGAAAATTCTTACATAATTATGGAGCATGGTATACCTTTTTCCATAAACAAATTATTTTCCTTCATGATGAAATATAAGTGTACTCTTCATATCCTCACATATAGCAATATATATAATGAATATTATTAACTAGTATTGCTATTTAAAAACTCTTAAATAGCTCTTAAATAAAATAATTGAAGATCACAGTAGTATTGAAAAATAACAAATTTAAAATGATATGTGTAATTTAATATGTAATTATATTTTTAATTTAAATATAAAATTTAGTATTATAATTTTAATATATAAAATTATTAAATATATAGTATTTTCTACATTAGTAATTTAAAATAACATTATACATCTTGCTTATTTAAAATTTGTATTAGCCAAGGGACTCAATTATCTGGCTGTACTATATAAAACAGAGTATTAACAGAACATTTGACCAAAGTTTTTATTTTTTTGATTTTAGCATACTGCAATGAGAAGAAAGGCAACATAGAATACACTTTGGGTAGAGATTCAGAGTTTGATATGCAACTTTTACCCATGAAACTTCTAACAGTAAGTCTTTGATCAATGTTTGTACCAAATGTGTAAATCTATTTTCCAGAAGACAGAGCTCAACAGAGGTACATATTTTTAGACTAAGAATATTGCCCTCTTGTAGAAATTGAGGTATTTCCCATTTAAAAACAAATACTTTTTGGCTTTTTGTAAAATACCTTTAAACAATAGGGAGTAACAGAGTAAGAGCTGTCATACCTAGAAAAGTTCTCACGTCTTCTATACAAATCTCTCATATTATTGACCTTCTTCCTGAACTGAAACTACTTTAGTTTTAACTCCTAATTTAACCTCTTCATGGACAACTTGAACAAAATGGACTAATTCTTAGAAAAGTATAACCTTCCAAAACTTAACCAGGAAGAAATAGAAAATCTTAAAAGGCCCATCACAAGCAAGGAAATTTAAACTGTAATAAAAAATCTTCCATCTAACAAAAGCCCAGGACCAGATGGCTTTATGGGTGAATTCTACCAAAAATTTAGAGAAGAGCTAACACCTATCCTACTCAAACTCTTCCAAAAAATTGTGGAGGAAGGTAAACCACCAAACTCATTCTAAGAGGCCACCATCATGCTATTACCAAAACCAGACAAAGATGCCAAAAAAAAGAAATCTACAGGTCAATATCACTGATGAACATAGATGCAAAAATCCTTAACAAAGTTCTAGCAAACAGAATTCAACAACATAGTAAAAAGATCATACTTCATTACAAGTGGTCTTTATCCCAAGGATGCAAGGATTCTTCAATATTTGCAGATCAATCATGTGATACACCACATTAAAAAATTGAAAGACAAAAACCATATGATTATCTCAACAGATGCAGAGAAAGCCTTTGACAAAATTCAACATCCATTTATAATAAAAGCACTCCAGAAAGTAGGCAAAGAAGGAACATACCTCAACATAATAAAAGCCATATATGATAAATGCATAGCAAACATTCTCCTCAAAGGTGAAAAATTAAAAGCATTTCCCCTAAAGTCAGGAACAAGAAAAGGGTGCCAGTTTTGGAAGTTTTAGCCATAGCGATCAGAAAAGAAAAATAAATAAAAGGGATCCAAATTGGAAAATACTTAAAACTATCACTGTTTGCAGATGACATGATCCTTTACATAGAAAACCCTAAAGACTCCATCAGAAAATTACTAGATAGAGTTAATCAATGAATATAGTGAAATTGCAAGATATAAAGTTAACACAGAAATCCCTCGCATTCCTATACACTAATAATGAGAAAACAGAGAAATTAAGGAAACAATTCCATTCACCAATGTAACAAAAAGAATAAAATACTTAGGAATAAATCGACATAAAGAAACAAAAGACCTATATATAGAAAGCTATAAAACACTGATGAAAGAAATCAAAGATGACACAAATAGATGGAGACCATGTTCAAGTATCAGAAGAATCAATATAGAGAAAATGAGTATACTGTGTGATTAGTCGCACAGTCATGTCCGACTCTTTGCGACCCCATGGACTGTAGCCTACCAGGCTCCTCTGTCCATGGGATTTTCCAGGCAATAGTACTAGAGTGGATTGCCATTTCCTTCTCCAGGGGTCTTCCCAACCCAGGAATCAAACCTGGGTCTCCCAAATTGTAGACAGACGCTTTACCATCTGAGCCACCAGGGAAGTCCATGAGTATACTACTCAAAGCAATCTATAGATTCAGTGGAATCCCTATCAAGCTACCAACAGTATTTTTCAGAGAACTGGAAAAAAATTATTTCACAATTTGTATGGAAATACAGAAAACTTCGAATAGCCAAAGCAATCTTGAGAAAGAAGAATGGAATTGAAGGAATAAACCTGCCTGACTTCAGACTATACTACAATGCTACAGTCATTAAGTCAATATGGTACTGGCACAAAAACAGGAATATAGATCAATGGAACACAATAGAAAGCCCAGAGATAAATCCACACACCTATGGACATCTTATCTTTGACAAAGAATGCAAGAATATACAATAGAGAAAAGACAATCTCTTTAACAAGTGGTGCTGGGAAAACTGGTCAACCACTTGTAAAAGAATGAAACTAGAACACTTTCTAACACCACACACAAAAATAAACTCAAAATGGATTAAAGATCTAAATGTAAGACCAGAAACTATAAAACTCCTAGAGGAAAACATAGGCAAAACACTCTCTGACATAAATCACAGCAGGATCCTCTATGACCCACCTCCCAGAGTAATGGAAATAAAACTAAACATAAACCAATAGGACCTAATTAAACTTAAAAAAACTTTTGCACAACGAAGGAAACTATAAGCAAGGTGAAAAGACAGCCTTCAGAATGGGAGAAAATAATAGCAAACAAAGAAAATAACAACGAATTAATCTTAAAAATATACAAGCAGTATTGTAAAGTAAAATAAAGCAACAATAAAATTTAAAAAAATAATACAAGCAGCTCATGCAGCTCAATTTCAGAGAAATAAATTACCCAATCAAAAAAAAAAAAAAGGCCAAAGAACTAAAAAGACATTTCTCCAAAGAAGACATACAGATGGCTAACAAACACATGAAAAGATGCTCAACATCACTGTTTATCAGAGAAATGCAAATTAAAGCCACAACGAGGTACCATCTCCCGCCGGTCAGAATGGCTGCTATTAAAAAGTCTGCTTTTGCTGTTAAGTCACTTCAATCGTGTCTGACTCTCTGCAACCCCATAGACGGAAGTGAAAGTGAAGTCGCTCACTACCAAGTTCCTCCATCCATGGGATTTTCCAGTCAAGAGTATTGGAGTGGGGTACCATTGCCTTCTCCAATTAAAAAGTCTATGAACAATAAATGCTGGAGAGTGTGTGGAGGAAAGGGAACCCTTTTACACTGCTGGTGGGAATGCAAACTAGTACAGCCACTCTGGAGAACAGTGTAGAGATTTCTTTAAAAACTGGAAACAGAACTGCCATATGACCCAGCAATCCCACTGCTGGGCATACACACTGAGGAAACCAGAATTGAAAGAGACACATATAACCCAATGCTCACTGTAGCACTGTTTATAATAGCCAGGACATGAAAACAGCCTCGATGTCCATCAGCAGATGAACGGATAAGAAAGCAGTGGTACATATACACATTGAAATATTACTCAGCTATTAAAAATAATGCATTTGAATCAGGTCCAAGCCAGGCTTCAGTAATACATGAACTGTGAAATTCCAGATGTTCACCCTGGTTTTAGAAAAGGCAGAGTAACCAGAGATCAAATTGCCAACATCCGCTGGATCATTGAAAAAGCAAGAGAGTTCCAGAAAAACATGTGTTTCTGCTTTATTGACTATAGCAACGCCTTTGACTCTGTGGATCACAATAAAGTGTGGAAAATAATGAAAGAGATGGGAATACCAGACCACCTGACCGCCCTCTTGAGAAACCTGTATGCAGGTCATGAAGCAACAGTTAGAACTGGACATGGAACAACAGACTGGTTCCAAGTAGGGAAAGGAGTACATCAAATCTGTATATAGTCACTCTGCTTGTTTAACTTATATGCAGAGTACACCATGAGAAACGCTGTGCTGGAAGAAGCACAAGCTGGAATCAAGATTGCCGGGAGAAATATCAATAACCTTAGATATGCAGATGACACCACCCTTATGGCAGAAAGTGAAGAAGAACTACAGAGCCTCTTGATGAAAGTGAAAGAGGAGAGTGAAAAAGTTGGCTTAAAGCTCAACATTCAGAAAACTAAGATCATGGCATCTGGTACCACCACTTCATGTCAAATAGATGGGGAAACAGTGGCAGACTTTATTTTTTGGAGCTCCAAAATCACTGCAGATGGTAACTGCAGCCATGAAATAAAAATACGCTTGCTCTTTGAAAGGAAAGTTATGACCAACCTAGATAGCATATTCAAAAGCAGAAATATTATTTTGACAACAAATGTTCGTCTAGTTAAGGCTATGGTTTTTCCAGTAGTCATGTATGGATGTGAGAGTTGGACTGTGAAGAAAGCTGAGGGCGAAAGAATTGATTCTTTTGAACTGTGATGTTGGAGAAGACTCTTGAGAGTTCCTTGGACTGCAAGGAGATCCAACCAGTCCATTCTGAAGGAGATCAACCCTGGGATTTCTTTGGAAGGACTGACACTAAAGGTGAAACTCCAGTACTTTGGCCACCTCATGCAAAGAGTTGACTCACTGGAAAAGACTCTGATGCTGGGAGGAATTGGGGGCAGGAGGAGAAGGGGACGACAGAGGATGAGATGGCTGGATGGCATCACTGACTCAATGGACACGAGTTTGGGTGACTCCGGGAGTTGGTGATGAACAGGGAGGCCTGGCATGCTGCGATTCATGGGGTCGCTAAGAGTCGGACACAACTGATCTACTGAACTGAACTGAATGAGAAGGATGAAACTGGAGTGTATTATACAGAATGAAGTAAATCAAAAGAAAAACACCAATATGGTATATTAACACACACACACACACACACACACACACACACATTTATATATATATGGAATTTAGAAAGATGGTAATCATGACCCTATATGTGAGACAACAAAAGAGACACATATGTAAATAACAGACTTTTGGCCTCTTTGGGAGAAGCTGAGGGTGGGATGATTTGAGAGAATAGCATTGAAACATGATATTACCATATGTGAAATAGATTACCAGTCCAGGTTTGATGCATGAGACAGGACGCACAGGGCTGTTGCACTGGTATAACCCTGAGGGAAGGGATGGGGAGGAAGGTGAGAGGGGTGTTCAGGATGGGGGACACATGTACACCCATGGTTGTTTCATATGAATGCATGGCAAAAACCACTACAATATTGTAAAGTAATTAGCCTTCAGTTAAATAAATTAATTTTTTTTAAATGCCAAATGTTGAGAGTTTTAAAAAATTGTTCAACTTAAAAGGAGACCCTAAATTGATAATAAATAGAAGTACTACATCAGAAAAAAACAAAGCAACTTTTATACTGGCAAAAAAAAATTAAAAAATTTTTAAATCTTGATTTTTTAAAAACAATTGGAATTTTAATTAAAAAAAAACATTTTATTCACATGTCGTTTTGAAGATAAAGTGCAGTGAAGATTTTTCTGCAACCTATTGTTCCTTATGTAAACTCTAAACAGTTTTTCTAAACTACCATTATCCCAAGAAGTAAAGGAATAGCTAAGTGGCAATGTTACATATGCACAGTCCATATGTGTGCATATATATATACACACACACATATGTGTGTTATATATATCATCTCTAACATGATTCATCATAATTATTGTTCTCCTTAAAAAAATCCCATTTTGTAGAATTACATTTAAAGTTACGTGAAAGTGGGATTGGACCAAATATCAAGACGTATGCCACAGCATTGAAAGAGAAGATAAACAAGAGCTGGTTGCTGAGAAAATGGTATCTCAGACCACCAAGGCAGGCAGTTCAGAGTAACTGAATGTGCCACAGCAGGTATGAAGGATGCAAAGATTTGAAAAAAAAAAAGTGAAACCAATACAGTGATTCAATAGTAATTTAGATAAAGCAAGGTTGGTTGATGTTAAGGCAATATCAGGTGGGAGATTTGAGGAAGTGAGAGTGTTAACATCAAAATAAGAGGTTATAAAGCCTGGCGAAAATTAACCGCTGTACAAAGCTGGAGTCTACTTCTGTGGTTAGGCAATTCCCAAAAGAAACTGTTTACTTTTACATTTTTCAGTTCAGTTCAGTCGCTCAGTCAAGTCCGACTCTCTGTGACTCCATGAACCACAGCACATCAGGCCTCCCTACCCATCACCAACTCCGGGAGTTTCCCAAACTCATGTCCATGGAGTCGGTGATGACATCTAACCATTTCATCTTCTGTCATCCCCTTCTCCTCCTGCCTCAATCTTTCCAAACATCAGGGGCTTTTCAAATGAGCCAGCTCTTCGCATCACGTGGCCAAAGTATTGGAGTTTTAGCTTCAACATCAGTCCTTCCAATGAACACCCAGGATTGATTTCCTTTACGATGCACTGGTTGGATTTTCTTGCAGTCCAAGGGATTCTCAAGAGTCTTCTCCAGCACAACAGTTCAAAAGCACCAATCCTTCTGACCTCAACTTTCTTTGTAGTCCAACTCTCATATCCATACATGACTACTGGAAAAACAATAACCTTGACTAAAGGAACCTTTGCTGACAAAGTAATGTCTCTGCTTTTCAATATGCTATCTAGGTTGCTTGTAACTTTCCTTCCAAGGAGTAAGCATCTTGTAATTTCATGGCTGCAGTCACCATCTGCAGTGATTTTGGAGCCCCCCAAATTCAAGTCAGCCACAGTTTCCACTGTTTTCCCATTTATTTGCCATGATCTTAGTTTTCTGAGTGTTGAGCTTTAAGCCATCTTCTTCACTCTCCTCTTTAACTTTCATCAATGGGCTGTGTAGTTCTTCACTTTCTGCCATAAGGGTGGTGTCATCTGCATATCTAAGGTTATTGATGTTTCTCCTGGCATTCCAGCTTGTGCTGCTTCCAGCCCAGCGTTTCTCATGATGTACTCTGCAAATAAGTTAAATAAGCAGGGTGACTATATACAGCTTTGACGTACTCCTTTTCCTATTTGGAACCAGTCTGTTTTTCCATGTCCATTTCTAACTGCTGCTTCCTGACCTGCATACTGGTTTCTCAAGAGGCCTGTCAGGTGGCCTAGTATTCCCATCTTTTTCCGAATTTTCCACAGTTTATTGTGATCCATACTGTCAAAGGTGTTGGCATAGTCAATAAAGCAGAAATAGATGTTTTTCTGTTTCTCTTGCTTTTTCCATGATCCAGTAATGGTGGCAATTTGATCTCTGGTCCCTCTGCCCTTTCTAAATCCAGCTTGAATTTGGAAGTTCATGGTTCATGTATCGCTGAAGCCTGGCTTGGAGAATTTTAAGCGTTACTTTACTAGCGTGTGAGATGAGTGCAATTATACGGTAGTTTGAGTATTCTTTGGCATTGACTTTCTTTGGGATCGGAATGAAAACTGACCTTTTCCAGTCCTGTGGCCACTGCTGAGTTTTCCAAATTTGCTAACATATTGAGTGCAGCACTTTCACGGCATCATTTTTTTTAGGATTTGAAATAGCTCAACTGGAATTTCATCACCTCTACTACCTTTGTTTGTAGTGATACTTCCTAAGGCCCACTTGACTTCACATTCCAGGATGTCTGGCTCTAGGTGAGTGATCACTCCGTGGTGATTATCTTAGTACTAAAGATCTTTTTTTGTACAGTTCTTCTGTGTATTTTTGCCACCTCTTCTTAAATATCTTCTGCTTCTGTTAGGTCCATACCATTTCTGTCCTTTATTAAGCCCATCTTTGCATGAAATGTTCCCTTTGTATCTCTGATTTTCTTGACAAGATCTCTATTCTTTCCCATTCTGTTGGTTTCTTCTATTTCTTTGCATTGATCGCTGAGGAAGGCTTTCTTATCTCTCCTTGCTATTCTTTGGAACTCTGCATTCAAATGGGTATATCTTTCCTTTTCTCCTTTGCTCTTCATTTCTCTTCTTTCCACAGCTATTTGTAAGGCCTCCTCAGACAGCCATTTTGCTTTTGTACATTTTTTAGGTAAAAACTAATAAGTGCTCCTTTCTCAGAGTAACAGTTCTGCTGCAGATATTTTCCTTTCTGTCTAAAGATTGTAATTCTCTCTGTACTATTTCACTTTATCTTGCATTAAAAAAAAAAAAAAAAAAGTAATGAACCAAAACCAAACGTTTACATTACATGGATACCAGTCCTAAATTTATAATTTTTATGGCCTAATCCATACTATATTTATTGACATGCATATTGTAGGTGAATAGATTGATCACAGAAACATGCATATACAAACACACAGACACACTCACTCTAGTGTGAAGAAGGAGGTGCTGTGATGTTGGAAATTGTAACATCCCTCCTCCTTTCCTTCAGTGTTAGATCTTGGTATATGGAGCTATGTTTATGGAACTATGTTTCTTAGCATCCCCTTCCTTATATGTTTCTGGGTTAATGTTGGTCAAAAGTGAAACTTAATGTAACTTTTTTGGAGCTGGAAGTGAAACAGCAACCATTATACTCTGAAAATGATCTCTTCTTAGATAGAGTGGGACAGGACTGTGTGCCTTCATGTTCTTCTTTCTTTCTTAGATAGGTAAGGTAAAGGTACACAAAGGCCAAGTTGCTGTCAAATTCCAGCTTGTCTTTGCTGCTGACAATTTTATGTTCCTCTCCTTTTCCTAATTGATAGATTTGCTGACCAACAGAGATTTCATATTCACTATCAGATGCTTCACTGTGAACTCACATATGTGGTACCATTTCTGAAAACCATTAATATTCCAGAGATTTCTACATTGCCTTCTTTTTTGTAGTCCTCGTTCTGCATTTGGATATGCCTAACTTCTAGATTTTCTTGCAAGCTCCAGTTCACTCACCACCTCCAGGAAGTCAATGTCCCTCATTTTAGATATGAACTACACTCTGTGTGTGTGTGTGTGTGTGTGTGTGTGTGTGTGTGTGTGTGTGTGTGCACTCAGTTGTGTCCAATTCTTTGCAACCCTTTGGACTGTAGCCTGCCAGGCTTCTCTCTCCATGCAATTTTCCAGGCAAGACTACTAAAGTGGGTTGCCATTTTGTTGTCCAGGGGATTTTTCCCATCTAGGGATTGAACCTGCATCTCTTGCGTTTCCTACATTGGTAGGCAGATTCTTTACCATTTGCACCACCTTGGAAGCCCCAGTTAACAACACTAGCATCTCACAAAATTGTGTAAGTTCTCATATCTATAACAAAAATCTTAGTCCACAAAATTCACAGTGGTTTTTCTTCTAAATTCACCATATCTGGTATAGGATCTTCCAAAGATAGCCACAGAATATCTCTCATGCAATGTAATATTTGCCATGTGGCCTTGCCTATCTCCTTCTTAGGCATTGAGGTTGGATGGATCATTTCATTGTACAGCCTTCAATGGGCATAGCAGCTTCTATTTTCTGTTTTAGGAAGTCAGATTCTATGTAAAAAGTGGAGACATACTAAAACTAGCATGCTGTGAAAAACCCAAACTACACTGAGACCCTCTGGAAGATGAAGTACCATGTGGAAAGAAAAAGAAGCCTAGAGAATCAAGGTACCAGACATGTGAAGGAAGATTCTGTCTTGGAATTGGATCCTAGCCATCCAATCCCAGCCATCTCATTTTTGTCAGAGCCGAACCACTGTGAAATGTACATCTCAAAAACTAGACTCAAAACTGTAAGTAAAATAAAATAGTTGTTTTAGACAACTTAGTTTTGCAATACTTTGAAAAGCATCAATAGGTAACCAGAACCTCTCCTTACTCCCAGGGAACATCCCTGATGAACCAAATAGCTTTGTTTGAAAGGACCCTATGCCCATATCATGAATCAAAAATATTATTTTTAAAAAAATATTTTGACTACATAACTATAATAAGAGAGTTGTCTATAATCTTAGTTATACCATTTACCTGAGCATTGAAAGTGTAAAAGTTTTAGTCACTCAGTCGTGTCTGACTCTTTGTGACTCCATGGACTGTAGCCTACCAGGTTCCTCTGTCCATGGGCTTCTCCAGGCAAGAATACTGGAGTGGGTAGCCATTCCTTCTCTAGGGGATCTTCCTGACCTATGGATCAAACCTGCATTGCAGGCAAATTCTTTATTGGCTGAGTCACAAGGGAAGCCCTTACCTGAGTATTGCATGTGTGCTCCATGCTAAGTTGCTTCAGTCATGTTCAACTCTGCAATGCTATGGACTATAGCCCACCAGGCTCTTCTATCCATGGGATTCTCCAGGCAAGAATACTGGACTGGTTTCTATACCCTTCTTCAGGAAATCTTCCTGACCCAGGGATTGGTCCTGGATTTCTTATGTTTCCAGCATTGGCAGATGGGTTATTTATCACTGGCACTACCATTACCTGGCCTCATATCTATCTGGGACAGTTTTTCTCACATTGACTGACTATTGAAGTTGAGGTTTCTGACCTTAAGTACTTGGCTTTCTTCAAGATTAATTTCTTTCATTTATGTGTTTGCCTTTTGTAATGACAGCTTATAAATCACCATGATTCTAAGTACAAGGAATTATTATAATCCTTTAAGAGTAAGAGTTTATACTATTGTTCAAAAACTACTCTGTGACAGTATACATTTGGTATATTGAGACTATTCTTGCCAAAAAATCATGACAAAAGGTGAAATGTTCATGATAAAATAATTTATCACTCCAAGTATGTATCAGTTCAGTTCAGTTCAGTTCAGTTGCTCAGTCATGTCCGACTCTTTGCCACCCCATGAATCGCCCCATGCCAGGCCTCCCTCTCTGTCACCAACTCACGGAGTTCACACAAACTCGCGTCCATCGAGCCGGTGATGCCATCCAGCCATCTCATCCTCTGTCATCCCTTTTTTCCTCCTGCCCTCAATCCCTCCCAGCATCAGAGTCTTTTCCAATGAGTCCATTCTTTGCATGAGGTGGCCAAAGTACTGGAGTTTAGGCTTTAGCATCATTCCTTCCAAAGAACACCCAGGGCTGATCTCCTTTACAATGGACTTGTTGGATCTCCAATTTATAAAAGCTTTCTAGGGTGAATTGTAGTTTGTTTGTTTATTTTATTAACTCTGCTTCAATATGTGTGCTGTGCTGTGCTTAGTTGTTCAGTCGTGTTCAACTCTTTGCAACCCCGTAGACTGTAGCCCACCAGGCTTCTCTGTCAGTGGAGATTCTCCAGGTAAGAATACTGGAGTGGTTGCCATGCCCTCCTCCTGTTTCAGTATATGCTACTGATATTCTCCAAAATTATCTTTCTAACGAACCAAAATGTATTTTTATGAGTGGTGTTCCTGCCAAAAAATGCATAAATTGAGTGTATAATGAGGAGACAAGAAAACTCAAATTGAGAAATATACTACATGACAGTCTTGTTGTTCAGTTGCTCAGTTGTATCCTATTCTTTGTGACCCCGTGGACTGCAGCACATCGCGCCTCTATATCCTTCAATCATATCTTGAAGTTTGCCCAAGTTCATGTCCATTGCATCAGTGATGTTATCCAATCATCTTATACTCTGATACCCTCTTATCCTTCTGCCCTTAATCTTTCCCAGCATCAGGGACTTTTCCAATGAATTAACTGTTCCCATCAGATGACCAAAACACTGGCATTTCAACTTCAGCATCAATACTTCCAAAGAGTATTCAGGGTTGATTTCCCTTTAGATTGACTGGTCTGATCTTCTTGCTTTCCAAGGGACTCTCTCAGGAGTCTTCTCCAGCACCATATTTCAAAGGCATCAATTCTTCAGCATTCCGCCTTCTTTATGGTCCAGCTCTCACAACCATACATGACTACTGGGAAGACCATAGCCTTGATTATATGGACAATTGTTGGCAGAGTAGTATCTCTGATTTTCAGCACACTGTCTAGATTTATCATAGTTTTTCCACCAAGAAGCATTCGTCTTCTAATCTCATGAGTACAGTTACCACTTGCAGTGATTTTAGAGCCCAAGAAGAAGAAATCTGTTACTACTTCCACCGTTTCCCCCTCTATTTTCCATAAAATGATGTGGCTGGATGCCATGATCTTAGGTTTTTTGGTTGTTGTTTGTTTGTTTGTTTGTTTGTTTGTTTTGTTGTTGTTGTTGTAAGCTGGCTTTTTCACTGTCCTCCTTCACCCTCATCAAAAGGTTCTTTAGTTCCCCTTTGTTTCTGCCATTAGAGTGGTATCATCAGCATATCTGAGGTTGTTGATATTTTTCCCACCTATCTTGATTTCAGCTTGTAACTCATTCAGCCTGGTATTTCTAATGATATGTTCAGTGTATAGGCTAAACAAACAGGATGACAGCAGACAGATCTGATGTACTCCTTTCTCAATATTGAACCAATCAGTTGTTCCATGCAGGGTTCTAACTGTTGCTTCTTGATCCACATACAGGTTTCAGGAGACAGGTAAGATGGTCTGAAATTCCCATCTCTTTAAGAGCTTTCCATAGTTTATCATGATCCACACAGCCAATGGCTTTGGTGTACTCTGTGAAACAGAGGTAGATTTTTTTTTTTTTTTTTAATTCCCTGGCTTTCTCTATGATCCAGCAAATGTTGGCAATTTGATCTCTGGTTCCTCTAACTTTTATAAATACAAATTGAACATCTGAAAGATATTGGTTCCCATAATGCTGAGGCCTAGTATGCAAGATTTTAAGCAAGACCTTACTAGCATGGGAGATGAGTGCAGTTGTCTAATGGTTAGAACATTCTTTAGTACTACCCTTCTTGGGAACTGGGATAAGGATTGACCTTTTCTAGTCCTGTGGCCACTGCTGGGTCTTCCAGATGTGCAGACATATTTAATTTAACACCTTGATTGCATCATCCTTTAGGATTTTGAATAGGTCTACTGGAATTTTACAGGGCTTCCCTGGTGGCTCAGACAATAAAGCATCTGTCTGTAGCATGGGAGACCCAGGTTCAATCCCTGGGTTGGGAAGATCCCCTGAAGAAGGAAATGGCAGCCCACTCCAGTACTCTTGCCTGGAAAATCCCATGGATGAAGGAGTCTGGTAGTCTACAGTCCACGGTGTCGCTAAGAGTCAGACGTGACTGAGCACTTTCACTTCACTTGAATTTTGTCACATCCACTAGCTTTATTAACGGCAGTTGTTCCTAAGGCCCACTTGACTGATTTCCAGAATTCCTTGCTCTGGGTGGCTAACCACACCATCCTAGTCACTGGGTTCATCTGGATCTTTTTATACCGTTCTTCCATGTATTCTTCCCATCTCTTCTTGATCTCTTCAGTGTCTGCTAGGTCTTTACCATTTCCGTCCTTTATTGTGCCTTTCTTTGAGGAAATATTCCTTTGATATCTCTAATTTTCCTGAAGAGATCTCTCGTCTTTCCCCTCTGTTGTTTTCTTCTATCTTTATACACGGTTCATTGAAGAAGGCCTTCTTTTCTCTCTGTGCTGTTCTTTGGAAATCTGCATTTAGTCAGATCCCCTTCACAGATCACTTCCGTGCCATGGTGAAGGGGCTTGCATAAGTTTATGAAGCTATCAGTCATGCCATGTAGGGCCACCCAAAATGCAAAGATCATAGGAGAGAGTTCTGACAAAATGTGACCCACTGGAGGAGCAAATGGCAAACTATCTCAGTATACTTGTCATGAAAACCTCATGGAAAGTATAAAAAGACAAAAAAGAAGAAAATAAAGAGACTGTCTTATATACTTCTAAAATATCAAGCTGAAAAAATAAAAGAAGAACTAAGAAATTGACAAAGACTAAAAGAAGCTAAATGTATTTGAAATATGGTAGCTCATTTGAACTACAGAGATTGGTAGTTTGTGCAGAAGATTAAGGATCTATTTATTAATCCATCTATCTATCTACACATAGATATATTTTTATTAAGACAAATTACATACAATCTACATACATTAGGGTACAGAATCAAGTGCAGAACTAGATGAATTTTCTACATGTTCTTATTCAAGTACTGAGAATTCATATTAACATATATAATATGGCCAGCACTGCTTCAGATTTTCTTTTTCTTCTTTTAGTCACTTTCACCCTAAAGATATCAGGAAAAAAATGTGAAGAAATAATAGCTGACAGCTTCCCAAAGTTAATGAGATATAAATATAGATATCCAAGACATTCAGTGAACCCCAAACAGATAAATATTAATAAAACTGCATCCAGACTCATAATGACCAGATTGCTGAAAATGAAAAGAAAAGAAAAGGTCTGGAAAGCAACCAAAGAAAAACATCACATTATATAGAGAAGAATAATTATTGAAATGAATGTAAATTTCTCACTGGCAATGATTTAAGAAGCCAGAGGAAAGTGGTAAACCAAATTTAAAGGTTGACAGAAAAAAACTGTCAATCCAGAATCCTTTGTTCAACAAAAATATGTTTCAGGAATAAAGAAGGAGGAAAAGTACTTCTTGGGTTAAAAGTATCTTAAAAAGAATGCAAATAGAAGTTCTTCAAGTGAAAAAAGTGATAGTAGAAGGGAAACTGGAACATCAGGAATACAGAAAGGCTACTTAAGCAATATCCTTTTAAAATTTATAATTACAAATCTGCTTTATAGTATCAATAAGATATTATTAACTTTGCACATTTTTTAAAAATGCCTGAAAGTAATTTATGCTGACATTACTACCTAGGCAGGGAAGGGAGTGGAAACTAGCAATTCAGAAACAACAAAAAAATTTTTCCAAAATACTAAAATATTAAATAGAGGACATAACTGAAAATATACAGGAAAAGAGAGATTCAAAATAGGGATCCAATAGGAAACAAACAGGGTTTTAGTATATTCTGGCTCAAATTATGCTTAAAGGCATCATTCTTTTAACTTCATCAAGAAAAAATACTGTTGTTGAGAGGACTTTGTAAACTAAAAATGTCTGAAAGGAAAAATTACTATGTCCAACTCTTTGCGACCCGTGAATCTCAGCACGCCAGGCCTCCTGTCTGTCACCAACTCCCAGAGTTTACTCATATTCATGTTTATCGAGTCGGTGATGTCATCCAGCCGTTTCATCCTCTGTCGTCCCCTTCTCCTCCTGCCCCCAATCCCTCCCAGCATCAGGGAGTTCCCAATGAGTCAACCCTTCACATGAGGTGGCCAAAGTATTAGCATCAGTCCTTCCAATGAACATCCAGGACTGATCTCCTTTAGGATCGACTGGCTGGACCTCCTTGCAGTTCAAGGGACTCTCAAGAGTCTTCTCCTATGCCACATTTCAAAAGCATCAATTCTTCAGTGCTCAGCTTTCTTCACTATTGTTATTAGTACACTTTAAATTCAGTTCTCTCCACGTTCTTATGTTTCTGTATTTAAGTGGAAACTGAATGGGAAATAAAATTAGTGTATTGCTATTTGTAAACTCACTTCTATTATAGTAACAACATAGTACAACAGTTACTAAAAGTCTAGTCATAGTGCCTCCTTATCTGAGAGGAAAAAATACAAATTTGGTATAACATTAGTGCATTAAGAGTGAAAAAATGCCTCTTTTAATACTGAATTGTGTGTTTGATTTTATAAAGTTTTGTGTTCATCTTTTTTAAAAAATAAAACAGTATTTTACTTAAAACTAACATGTGTATTGGCATTTCAGTCTCAGCATCAGTCCTTCCAAAGAACACCCAGTACAGGTCTCCTTTAGGATGGACTGGTTCGATCTTCTTGCAGTCCAAGGGACTCACAAGAGTTTCTCCAGCACCACTGTTCAAAAGCATCAATTCTTCAGTGCTCAGCTTTCTTCACAGTCCAACTCTCACATCCATACATGACCACTGGAAAAACCATAGCCTTGACTAGATGGACCTTTGTTGGCAAAGTAATATCTCTGCTTTTTAATATGCTATCTAGGTTGGTCATAACTTTCCTTCCAAGGAGTAAGTGTCTTTTAATTTCATGGCTGCAATCACCATCTGCAGTGATTTTGGAGCCCAGAAAAATAAAGTCTGACACTGTTTCCACTCTATCCCCATCTATTTCCCATGAAGTGATGGGACAGGATGCCATGATCTTAATTTTCTGAATGTTGAGCTGTAAGCCAACTTTTTCACTCTCCTCTTTCACTTTCATCAAGAGGCTCTTTAGTTCCTCTTCACTTTCTGCCATAAAGATGGTGTCATCTGCATATCTGAGGTTATTGATATTTCGCCTGGCAATCTTGATTCCAGCTTGTGCTGCTTCCAGCCCAGTGTTTCTCATGATGTACTCTGCAAATAAGTTAAATAAGCAGGGTGACAATATACAGCCTTGATGTACTCTTTTTCCTATTTAGAACCAGTCTGTTGTTCCATGTCCAGTTCTAACTGTTGCTTCCTGACCTGCATACAGATTTCTCAAGAGGCAGATCAGGTGGTCTGGTATTCCCATCTCTTTCAGAATTTTCCACACTTTATTGTGATCCACACAGTCAAAGGCTTTGGCATAGTCAATAAAGCAGAAATAGATGCTTTTCTGGAACTCTCTTGCTTTTTCCATGATCCAGTGGATGTTGGCAATTTGATCTCTGGTTTCTCTGCCTTTTCTAAATTCAGCTTGAACATCTGGAAGTTCACAGTTCATGTATTGCTGAAGCCTGGCTTGGAGAATTTTGAGCATTACTTTACTAGCATGTGAGATGAGTGCAATTGTGCAGTAGTTTGAGCATTCTTCTGCATTGCCTTTCTTTGGGATTGGAATGAAAACTGACATTTTCCATAGGCATGTTTAAATAAACCACAGAAGAAATAATTTTCTATTTAGTTTTGTTGCTTTCCATTAAAATAAATAACTTTATTAAGACTATTAGAATACATCAAATGCTATGAAGTAAATCATATATAAAAATTATAAGATATAGTTACAATAATACATATGTTTGTAGATTGATATCAATCAGTTTATTCACACATTCATGTTTTGAATGACATTTGAGCTTGTTTTCACCTTTATCAGAGACAGGTCAAGTTATGTAATTCTTTCAGGATAATTATAGAAGTTGTAAGTGATATCAACCCACCAAATGACTTGATAACTGCCATGTTGCTCCTTGTTAGTTTCAATGGTTAATAAGTGAAAACACTTCACCATTTTCTGGCCAATTGGTTACAATCAAGAACAAAAATCAGTGCTAATATTACACCTATAATCCTACATATCTGAAGCAACTACTACTTTTAAAATGTTTCTTGCACTATTATAGGTTTTCCATGACTTTACCTAGTGTGGAAGACCATTATTCTATCAAAATTATCTTAAATCATTTTGAACTTATAACTATCTGAGCCCAGTGAAATATAAACAAAATTTAGCTAAAATTTAAAACAATAGAAATAGAGAAAGGAATGGCACCCCACTCCAGTACTCTTGCCTGGAAAATCCCACGGACGGAGGAGCCTGGTAGGCTGCAGTCCATGGGGTTCCCAAGAATCGGAAACAACTGAGTGACTTCACTTTCAATTTTCACTTTCATGCATTGGAGAAGAAAATGGCAACTCACTCAAATGTTCTTGCCTGGAGAATCCCACGGATGGGGGAGCCTGGTGGGCTACCATCTATGGGGTCGCACAGAGTCAGACATGACTGAAGCGACTTAGCAGCAGCAGCAGCAGCAACACAATAGAAAAATAAAAATCTAACAGATTTTTCACACTAGACTGTCAAAATGCATTTTCCAGGAACATGTTACTTTCATTCTTAGAAGAGGAAGAACTCACTTATGATTTCTTGATTTTGTGTATTTGTATAAGATTTGTATAAGATTCCTATCATTTCTTGTTGAATCTCTTCTCTTTCTCTCACCTTCATGCCAAGGAGTGAAAGACAAAGAAGTAATTATAAGGTGAATGAAACTTAATTATACCTGCACCTATTTATAAATGTTTTCTTCTACTCAATCAGTGTTTTCATTACTGAGTAACAAGCTAGTATTTTGACTTAATTACTCATGGTAATAACGGTTATCATCAGCCTATTTTTAATATTTAAAAACATTACACAATAATTATGCTTTATTACTAATATGGACATGATTGGCAAACACTTACTAATATTTTCAACATTTATTTTTCTTTAAGAAAGTTTCTAGTAGGCTTTCAGTTCACATTCAAATATAGTTATATGTCATGTATTGAATATATATATATATTCAATATATATAACTATATATATAAATAATTATATATATGCATGTATTGAATTTTCCATTTACAATTCAAAATATCAAATTTTACACAAAGAAAAGCAAGTTGTACAACAAAGATCTAAGTTTTTGTTCCTTATATAATAATAAATTTGCATGGCTGCACTATATTCAGAGTTTTTGCTTAAATATAACTGCACAGACTCTGCATTCTTCATATGACTCCTCCTCTCCTGCAACATAAACATGCAGTAGCTTCAAAAGCATGATTTGATAGCCAATGTCCTTATTAGGTATGGAATATAAGATAATTATGCAATTTTAGGTTTCAAGGACAATTATAGAACACCTAATCCCATAATCCTTAAATTTTTTAGCTAATATATTCCTTTATGAGTTTGACAAAAGTTTGGACCCACTGTATATAGCAATGCAAACATGTATGTTCCTTCAGTTGGTGTTAATTAACTGACTATGTACCTTTATAGGCACTGCTGAACAAACAGAGTTTCCTAGTGGAATGCATAATCTTGTGAGAAAGAAAAGTATTAATCAGATAATCACACAGCTATAATTTAACAAATATTAAGTGCTCTTAACTGTGTGTTACAAGAATCTTCAACATCCATTAAATCCATCTAGTTCAATCTTGAGCTGTAAACTGACAGCTGTTGTTTGGTCACTGAGTTGCGTCCGATTCTTTGTGACTCCATGACCTGCAGAACACCAACCTTCCCTGTCCTTCACCATCTCCCAGAGTTTGATCAAACTCATGACCTTTGAGTGAATAATGGCATTCAATTATCTTATCCTCAGTTAACTGACAGAAGTTTTACAAAAATATAGGCAGAAATGGTGCTAAGGACTATGTCTTCCCAAAATTCATGTTTTGAAGCCCCAAATTATTTGTAGGAGAGAACTTGGGAGGTAATTAGGTCATGAGGCTGGAACCCTCATGAATGAGATTAGTGCCTTTATAAAAGACATGTAAGAGATTATCTCTTACCCTCCACCACATGAGGATATAACGAAAGGACAACTGTCTGGAAACCAGGAAGAGGGCTCTCATCTGACACTGAATCTGCCAGCACCTTGAACTTGGACTTGACAGTAAAACTGTGAGAAATATAGATTGAAGACATCTAATCTTTGGTATTTAGATAAAGCAGCCTGGGCAGACTGAGATAGGCAGCTATGTAGTTAATCAGGGGAAGAAGTTGTAAAGCCTTTCAAACAAAAGACAGAAAATTAGAAACAGCACTAAGGTAGAATGCAAATGGCAAGAAATGAAAGAAGTACAGTGAGATGGAAATGCTGGCCTCAAGGAAAAAAATGGTATGAAAAGAGGTTGAAAAAATACTTGTGGCAGAGTTACTGCTAGAAGACTCACATCCTAAGAGTCATTTTAAGGATTTTCAGTTAATTCTAATTACAATGGGCAACCATTTTTTGTTTGTTTGTTTAGAGGTGTAAATTGGTCAAGTTAATGTTAAAATGCTACAGTGGCAGGAACAATTTTGAAAGGTCAAGAGCACACAATCACTTCCACAAAAGTTTTTATATCCCTTTCCACCCAAAGTGTTAATTCATAACATTTTACAGGTCTCATTTGCACATAAGAAAACAAAAGAAACACCACTGAGTAAGGGCAAGACTGGTGCTTGCTGAGTAGGCGGGTGCAGGCTAATTTATGAAGAACTTTGTATGTCAAGATAAGGAGTCTGGGCTTTATTCAGAAAGGAAAATGGAAAGATAGAGTGACTTAAAATTGGTGAGTCATATTTCATTACATTTACTTGTGATTATCATTTGGTGCCTACTATGTAACTGACACTATGCTAGATTAACAGACATATTATGACTAAGATAGGTAAGGACTGAAAAAATAGCCAGAATGAATTAGAGAAAGATCAGTCTGTCATCAACAGGAAGAATGAATTATATTTCAGTCCTTCAGATGAAGAATGATGAGGACCAGAATTAACAGAAGGCAGAAGAGATTTAAAATATGTTAAGGATATAAAACTGCTGTTTCCTAATCAACTGATGTTCACACTGAAAACAACTAAAATTTTTGGATAAAAACTGGTAAAATGAAATTTAGTTATAAATGTAATAATAAAAATAATATGAATATTTATGTGACATATAGGAATATGAGATATTATATATATATAAAGTATAAAAAGGACGCTAAAGAGATAAGGCAATTGTTGATTTCAAAACATTTGACAAGCATGTTGAACTTAAGCACATTATGGTCTTTTTTTTTTTCTTTTTTTAATCAAAGTAAACAAAGGAAAAAGCTCAGGAAAGGCAGAAGACCACCCAAGAGTGGAGATTTAATAGTAGACTTTCTGCTTAGATAGAGAACAACCAAATATATAAACTTTAGCATAGCATACAAAGATAAATGGTATATAAATACATCCCCTGCCACCTCCACAATTCGTGGAGAATTGCAAAAAGAGAAGAAAAAGTCTCCCCAGATTTTTAACAAATAAAGCTAGACTCATGCACTTTTGCCATATGAGATGATACCATTTCATGGTGTGAAAAACTCAAGGCAAAAGTGTAGTTAAAATGATTCCTGCCTAGAAGTGGACACAGGCATGTAAGAGAGAGAAATGCAAATCTCCAAAAGAAACCTCAAAGCATTCTCACTGGTAAATTTTAGGAAATATAGGCTTATAGAAAATTACTAGAAAATGACAAATGAAGATCCTATGTGCAATAGAATGCAGAACCTGCAAAGATTTCAAATGTTGGAATTATCACAATATTAGAATTATATCTGGAATATAAATTATAATTGAAATATAAAGCAAGTATATACTAAATTTTTAAGAAGATGAATTGATAATGTAAGAAGAAAACAAAAAACACTAAAAAGGACTAAGCTAATGTCAAGAACAAACAGCTACAAATACAAAATATAATAAATTGAAATTACTATGAGATTTCTTTAATAAGTAAATACAAATATCAGGATATTAGCTACTTCTGAAGAGGAAGAGGATGTGATTATGTAGGGAGAGAAAACAGATATATTTTTTCAGACTCAAGAGACCGTAGTGTTTATAAATTTTTGCATTGGTATTTAATGAAAACAAGTTAACAAGTTTTTAGGGATACTGATGCAATTTGGCTGCAACTGGATGAAAGAGATGATTTAGAATGCCTTCTGGGTTTTTAGCTCAGCCAATGAGGTAGATTAGGTTGTTATTTAGGAAGACAGCAAAGTTGTAAGGGGGAGTGACTTTGAAGGAAATGCTTTTAAAACAGTGCATTTGAAGTGTCCATGAAGTGTAAAGCTTGAAGATATAGAGGGAGTAGTTAGAAGTATTAACTGAAAATTCAGTAAAGATATGCATGAAAATCAAGAAAGTTAAAGATGTTAAAGATTTATTGAGATGCTAATGTAGGAAATCTAGAAAGAACCAATATTTATGAATCACTCAGAGTCCTGACCATCTCCATGGTCCCAATTTCATGAACCAGGATTTTGAATAGAGTTTTATATTGCAAGTATGGGCAGGGTATACAATCAATAGAGAATGTGGAGGCACCAGGAGAATCGCAGAGTGTGAACCACTAGGGGTTGAAAAGCTGAGAGTTACAGGAGGGTAGGCAGTGTCAAGACCATGGAAATGGAGGTGCCTGACTACCTTTGAACTGAGAAGAAGCTGGGGGCCCCTAGGTGTGAGTGAACCTGTGTGATGCAGACCACAGAGGTCAGTTCAGCCTCAAAAGTTAAGGCAAGGTAGAGGACAGTGAAAAGGTTTAGAGTGATGAGCAAACTGACACCTATGCAGGTTGAGAGTTCAGTTCAGTTCAATTCAGTCGGTCAGTCGTGTCCGACTCTTTTCGACACCATGAATCGCAGCACGAAAGGCCTCCCTGTTCATCACCATCTCCCGGAGTTCACTCAAACTCACGTCCATCGAGTCAGTGATGCCATTCAGCCATCTCATCATAGATCGTCCCTTTCTCCTCCTGCCCCAATTCCTCCCAGCATCAGAGTCTTTTCCAATGAGTCAATTGTTCGCATGAGGTGGCCAAAGTACTGGAGCTTCAGCTTTAGCATCATTCCTTCCAAAGAAATCCCAGGGTTGATCTCTTTCAGAATGGACTGGTTGGATCTCCTTGCAGTCCAGGGACTCTCAAGAGTCTTCTCCAACACCACAGTTCAAAAGCATCGATTCTTCGGTGCTCAGCTTTCTTCACAGTCCAACTCTCACATCCATGCATGACCACAGGAAAAACCATAGCCTTGACTAGACGGAACTTAGTCCGCAAAGTAACGTCTCTGCTTTTGAATATACTATCTAGGTTGGTCATAACTTTTTTGCCAAGGAGTAAGTGTCTTTTGATTTCATGGCTGCAATCACTATCTGCAGTGATTTTGGAGCCCCCAAAAATAAAGTCTGACAGTGTTTCCACTGTTTCCCCATCTATTTCCCATGAAGTGATGGGACCGGATGCCATGATCTTCATTTTCTGAATGTTGAGCTTTAAGCCAACTTTTTTGCTCTCTTTTTTCACTTTCATCAAGAGGCTTTTTTGTTCCTCTTCACTTTCTGCCATAAGGGTGGTGTCATCTGCATATCTGAGGTTATTGATATTTCTCCTGGCAATCTTGATTCCAGCTTGTGTTTCTTCCAGTCCAGTGTTTCTCATGATGTACTTTGCATGTAAGTTAAGTAAGCAGGGTGACAATATACAGCCTTGACATACTCCTTTTCCTATT
The DNA here is from genome assembly GCF_032405125.1 of Capricornis sumatraensis. NCBI lineage: Eukaryota > Metazoa > Chordata > Mammalia > Artiodactyla > Bovidae > Capricornis > Capricornis sumatraensis. Next base: position 126,897,994 of record NC_091071.1, read on the forward strand.
TGGAACCAGTCTGTTGTTCCATATCTAGTTCTAACTGTTGCTTCCTGACTTGCATACAAATTTCTCAAGAGGCAGGTTAAGTGGTCTGGTATTCCCATCTCTTTCAGAATTTTCCACACTTTATTGTGATCCATGCAGTCAAAGGCTTTGGCAAAGTCAATAAAGCAGAAATAGATGTTTTTCTGTTTCTCTTGCTTTTTCCATGATCCAGGAGATGTTGGCAATTTGATCTCCGGTTCCTCTGCCTTTTCTAATACCAGCTTGAACATCAGGGAGTTCATGGTTCACGTATTGCTGAAGCCTGGCTTGGAGAATTTTGAGCATTACTTTGCTAGCATGTGAGATGAGTGCAATTGTGCAGTAGTGTGAGCATTCTTTGGCATTGCCTTTCTTTGGGATTGGAATGAAAACTGACCTTTTCCAGTCCTGTGGCCACTGCTGAGTTTTCCAAATTTGCTGGCATATTGAGCACAGCAATTTCACAGCATCATCTTTCAGAATTTGAAACAGCTCAACTGGAATTCCATCACCTCCAAGAGATTTGTTCATTGAGATGCTTTCTAAGGCCCACTTGACTTCACTTTCCAAGATGTCTGTCTCTAGATTAGTGATCAAATCATCATGATTATCTGGGTCATGAAGATCTTTTTTGTACAGTTCTTCCGTGTATTATTGCCACCTCTTCTTAATATCTTCTGCTTCTGTTAGGTCCAGAGTGTGGTCCACTGGAGAAGGGAATGGAAAGCCACTTCAGTATTCTTGCCTTGAGAACCCCATGAACAGTATGAAAAGGCTAAGTGATAGGATACCAAAAGAGGAACTCCCCAGATCATTAGGTGCCCAATATGCTACTGGAAATCAGTGGGGAAATCTCTCCAGAAAGAATGAAGGGATGGAGCCAATGCAAAAACAATACCCAGTTGTGGATGTGTCTGGTGATAGAAGCAAGATCCGATGCTGTAAAGAGCAATATCACATAGGAACATGGAATGTCAGGTCCATGAATCAAGGCAAATTGGAAGTGGTCAAAAAAGAGATGGCAAGGGTGAACATTGGCATTCTAGGAATCAGCGAACTAAAATGGACTGGAATGGGTGAATTTAACTCAGATGACCATTACATCTACTACTGCAAGAAGGAATCCCTCAGAAGAAATGGAGTAGTCTTCATGGTCAACAAAAGAATCTGAAATGCAGTACTTGGATGCAATCTCAAAAACGACAGAATGATCTCTGTTCATCTCCAAGACAAACCATTCAATATCACAGTTATCCAAGTCTATGCCCCAAGGAGTAACGCTGAAGAAGCTGAAGTTGAATGGTTTTATGAAGACCTACAAGAACTTTTAGAACGAACACCCAAAAAAGATATCCTTTTCATTATAGGGGACTGAAATGCAAAAGTAGGAAGTCAAGAAACACCCGGAGTAACAGGCAAATTTGGCCTTGGAATGTGGAATGAAGCAGAGCAAAGACTAATAGAGTTTTGCCAAGAACATGCAATGGTCATAGCAAACACCCTCTTCCAGCAACACAAGAGAAGACTCTACACATGGACATCACCAGATGGTCAACACCAAAATCAGATTGATTATATTCTATGCAGCCAAAGATGGAGAAGCTCTATACAGTCAACAAAAACACCAGGAGTTGACTGTGGCTCAGATCATGAACTCCTTATTACCAAATTCAGACTCAAATTGAAGAAAGTAGGGAAAACCACTAGACCATTCAGGTATGACCTAAATCAAATCCCTTATGATTATACATGGAAGTGAGAAATAGATTTAAGGGCCTAGATCTGATAGATAGAGTGCCTGATGAACTATGGAATGTGGTTCATGACATTGTACAGGAGACAGGGATCAAGACCATCCCCATGCCCCATGGAAAAGAAAAGCAAAAAAGCAAAATGGCTGTCTGGGGAGGCCTTACAAATAGCTGTGAAAAAGAAGAGAGGTGAAAAGCAAAGAAGAAAAGGAAAGATATAAGCATCTGAATGCAGAGTTTCAAAGAATAGCAAGAAGAGATAAGAAAGCCTTCTTTAGCGATCAATGCAAAGAAATAGAGGAAAACAACAGAATGGGAAAGACTAGAGATCTCTTCAAGAAAATTAGAGATACAAGGGAACATTTCATGCATGGATGGGCTCGATAAAGGACAAGTTGAGAGTAGAAGTCCTGAAATCTTAACATTTAAAATTGTCAAGGATTAAAGAACGGGATTCACTTACTACTAAGGTATGAGAAATATCAAAGTAATCTTTCTTTGGAAATAACTGGAAGGTAACCTTTAAGCAGAAGTGTTGGCAATTGTGCCCAGTGCTGGAAAGAAGTCAAACAAGATGAAAATTAGCTAGATGAAATGAAATGGATGGGGATAGGGAAATATTGGAAGCAGTACAATTCTGGAGATAGTTCAGAGCCCAGAGTAGGAACCAGGCAGGAATTAAAGTGGAGAATTAAAGACATATTTAAAAGGTGGTTTTTGTTGTTGAGGTTGCTATAACCCATAAGATCTGACAACACTTTGGATACACAGTAAGGAGAAAGTAACACGAAGTGGAAGATATCTCTTAGGATTTTAGTTCAGAAGTATAACAAAATGAGAAATATTGAAAGAGGATCATGTTTTTGAAGGAAAATATAATTTTCTTCATTTTTCATTTTTAATACACATCACACTTACTGAATATGCAAACTGGCTTTGCAAGCAAGCAGAGAACATTCAGATGTAGAATGCAATAGAGATTCAACTGCTTCAATAATAGAGAATAGGGAGGGATTATTATATTGGACCACATTTGGAAAATACAATACCTATTAGCTGAATATACCACTAAACACTGAGAAAAAAGAAAAGCAACCCTTGATAAAGAAGTGATATCTGGCAATGTAACCTAGACCTTGTTTCTGCAAACTGGCTTGGCACTCAGGTCATGGTACTCGCCTGATGAACATAAATACTTTCAGAGAGCATCAAACTTAGATAAGGCCAATGTGACCATGATGGATTAAAACAAAACCAAGACCACTTCATAATCATGTCTGAACATAGACGAAATAAGATCATTGTCTGAGCCACAAAAATGACCAAACATTCTCTATCCTCCTAGTAAGAGTGGCTGCTGCTTTTTTCCTCAATTATGGTTTCAGCCTAGGGTTAGTCTTCACTTTAGATAAAATCTATTAAGATACCCAATCATAGAATTACCCCTGCCTCCAGAGCAAAGTCTGACTTCTTTAAAATTTCCCCCAAATCACCTAACATAAGCACAAATCTTACAATTTCTTTCTAATTTCTCCCTAATAAGATGTTTCACAGATCCTGGAGGTATGCATTCTCCTTTGTTTCAAACTGTATTAAATCCAACTTGTTTAATTGCTGCCACTTGTGGTCTTTGGCTGGAGGGAACTGATAAACTTTGATACCACTCATGTCTCCCAATCCCCAGCCCCAACACCTCAACGTACATGTAATAAAGAAAACCAAAATTACAGTGTTTGTGAGGAATGGAGGCACGGGGCAAACTTTGTACTAGTATTTTGGTTTTAATAGTTGAAAACAAACTTAACAAGCTTGGATCTTTACAAAACTCCTTCAAGCAATTTTATTTATTTGCTTGTCTTTGGGTTTTTTTAGGGTTAAGGCTTCAGATATTATCCAAATTCATAATACTGTAAGGTATTTAATCCTCATACTTGCTGAATCACTACTAGATATATGTTTAGTATCTTCAGTGTTTGGAAATATGATGACCTACCATTATAATCAAGTTATCTCTCTAAAGCATCATAAGCTCTTTCAATTTGCACTCAATGGTCTAAATATCTTCATAACTCAACATTAAAAAAAATTAAGATCACACCTGATCCCATCACTTCATGGTGAAAAGAAGGGGAAAAAGTGAAAGCAGTGACAGATTTTATTTTTGGGGGTTCCAAAATCACTGCAGACAGTGACTGAAGCCATGAAATTAAAAGATGCTAGCTGCTTGGAGTCGCTAAGAGTCAGACACGACTGAGCAACTTCACTTTTAATTTTCACTTTCATGCTTTGGAGAAGGAAATGGCAACCCACTCCAGTGTTCTTGCCTGGAGAATCCCAGGGATGGGGGAGCCTGGTGGGCTACCATCTATGGGGTCGCGCAGAGTTGGACACGACTGAAGTGACTTAGCAGCAGCAGCAGCAGCTCTTTGGAAGGAAAATTATGACAAACCTAGTCTACCTACACCTACAATCTGCATGCTTAGCCATGTCTAACTTTTTGCAACCCCATGGACTATAGCCCACCAGGCTCCTCTGTTCATGGAATTTTCCAAGCAAGAATACTGGAATGGATTGCCATTTCCTACTCCAGTGACAGAGACATCACTTTGGCTATAAAAATCCATGGAGTCAAAATTTAAAGTCTTTGCAGTAATCATGTATGGATGTAAGAGTTGTACCATAAAGAGGAATGAGTGCTGGAGAATTGATGCTTTCAAACTGTGGTGCTGGAGAAAACTCTTGTGAGTCCCTTGGACTGCAAGGAAATCAAACCAGTCCATCCTAAAGGAAATCAACCCTGAATATTCATTGAAAGGTCTGTTGCTGAAGTTGAAGCTCCAGTAATTTTGCTACTTAATGTAAAGAGCCAACTCATCAGAAAAGACCCTGATGCTGGAAAATATTGAAGGCAAAAGGAGAAGGGGACAGCAGAAGATGAGATGGTTAGATAGCAGCAGGGACTCAATAGACATGAATCTGAGCAAACTGCAGAAGATAGTGGAAGACAGATGAGCCGGCATTCTACAATTCATGGGATCACAAACGGTCAGACATGATTCAGCAATTGAACAACAGCAATCAGTGGAATCTAAATAGAAAATCTGTTTGGGCTATCTTGTCAGATAAAAACAGACATGTCATTCATCCTCTCTCTCTCTCAACTTCTTCTCTGACCCTTAGGTTGTCTCTTTTCATAGGAAGTTCTCGAATTGTGGCAGCCTAACATTTCTACCTGGAAGCGAAGATTCTCAGTGACTCTTGCTTTCTTTCATGTCTGGATGGTTAGGGAAGTGTTATATGGATTGATTTGTACTGATACTTGACCAGTCCCTTGTTTCCCATTTGTCCACTGACAGGTTTTATGAAGGACACTTAGTGCACAGTTGCCACCTCGTTTATGAGTTCATCTGTAATGTTGTACCATGTGCCTTTCCCAGTTTGATCTTGTTTACTGCAGTTTCCTTCTCTGCCAGGAAAGGTGAATGTTATTTTATGGCTGTGCAGATGATTGCCTCACACTTGGTACCATCTATATGGTCCCTTGGTACCTCATATAGCTTCTTGAATTATACTTTCCAGTGGGTTTGGATGTCTTCCTGTGCTGTTAGCACTTTGCCATCTGCTGTCCTGATGCCACGACAGTCTTTGGGTAAAATTCAATGTTTACAAATCCCTTTGTAGTGTTTCTAGCTATCTCTTGTCTCCAATATTTTTTACTACATTTATCTCTCATACTTGAATTTTAATTTTCCCCAAGCATTTTCTGGCGTCTCATAGAAAAAAAAAAAAAAATCATTTTGTTAAATTCATTATGCTAACATATGTAGCCAATGTTCTAACTGATGATATTAAATTGTATTGCAAATATTTACTGAAATGAGAGTGAAAGTTTATATCCATACATGTACAAAGTTCATTCAATCTCTTAAAATTTTATATAGTCAGCTCATAAGTAAGCTCTATACATCTAGGTTCTCATCATTTAAGATCTTTTTTAAAATGTATTTTTAAAATATTGAATTCATCCTAGAATATGTTGACAATTTTATGTTTCTGTGATTGTTTTTTTTTTTTTAATTTGGAATGATTTTCTATGGACATATAATATTAATATCTCTGTATTTCAAAATGTTTAATCATTAAATTACTGCCAAAGGCATATACATGTCTACAAATCTTTGAAAGCAATTCTCACTTTATTTACAGTTTTTTCTCTCAAGCTATCACTACTGACAGCTCCCTGGAACATATTTAGACATACCTGCCATTTTCATTAAAAAAAAAAAAAAACCTATTGCTTTGAAATTGAACAAAAAACATTTCTGCTCCTGACAAGATGAATTTATGTGCTACACTGCAGTTACACAAAATAAATGTCTTCTTGGTTTTTATTACCATCACCTTTATGCATTCTTCTTTTTCAACTAATAGAAACTAGTTGTAATGGGGAAAATTCACAGTCATAAATAAAAGTGATGTGGTGACACATGTTACCAAGTATTATAGAAGTATTTCACAGAACCCAAGGGAAATTTTCTAAGATGCTTTAAAACTTGCAAGTGATGACAAAACCATCTGGAGAAAAATGATTATATATTCACTACAAAGTGCTTTTGTTGTTGCTAAAGACATTCACCAATTTATGAGAACCATTCAATTAACTTCACATCTTTCATTTTCCAAAATGAAGGTTTCCTACCCATCTTGTTTGTTTCTTACCAGACTCTTCTCTCTTGCTTAAATGCATTAGAAAAATAAAGAGTCAGAAATTATATACCTGAGGCTTTTGGAAGTACCATACTTTGTGTTAGTTCAATTATCATTTTCAGGGAACACAAAATAAAACTAAAAATAAGTAGGCATTGAACCAAAAACTCACAGTTTTTTCTCTGTCTCCACACACCTCCAGTATCTTTTACAGTTGAATCAAAGTCCAGATAGTATAAACTACGTTCCATTTTGGTTTTTGTTTTGCCTATGCTATGTTGTTCTCAGTCTTGTCCTACTCTTTGAAACCCCATGGCCTGTAGCCCACCAGGCTCCTCTGTGCATGGAATTCTCCAGGCAAGAATACTGGAGTGGGTAGCCATTTCCTTCTTTAGGGCATCTTGGAAAATCCTATGGATGGAGGAGCCTGGGAGGCTGCCGTCTATGGGGTCACACAGAGTCGGACATGACTGAAGCGACTTAGCAGCAGTAGCAGCAGCCTGACCTAGGGATCAAATCTGCATCTCTTGTGTCTCCTGTGTTGACAGGCAGATTCTTTACCACTGAGCCACCTGGGATGTCCCATTTTGCCTTATAATTGATGTGATTAGTATAACCATCTTTTAAAAAGAAAGCTCAGTATCATGATAAGAAAAGTTAAAGTGTAACAGGATCAAGGCTCTTGAGGTGCCCAGAACTCTAAGCCTTCTGGTACGAAATCAACCTAATAAACTCATAAATGCCACAACCTCATTCATCTGAGAATCAAGTAAGCATCCTTTAAGGATTGATTTTCCCCATTTTTCCCTTCCTCTCAACAGTCATATACTTTTGTAAAATTTATAGGGATTATTGTATAGAAGTAGCAGTTCAAGTATAACCAAACAAAATAGCTGCATTCTGAAGATTCATTATTATAAGCTTTAATATCCAAATAATATCGAGAATATTGCAATATCATGATATGTACATTAGAGAAGTGGGCATAATATGGACTCCTGAATTTTAGTCAGGTACAGAAATAATCTTTATAAATTCAAAGCTTAAGTGAAGCAAACTTTCATTCTGTAGTGAAACAAACCGCTCTAGTGATTTAGCAAAGTAAGAAAGTGATTTGGTGTGTCTATCTGATAAAGATAATTAAACGTAGTAAAACCACCGGCTAGCAGAGACATTTTATTTGTTGTTTTTAATGCTCTCTATTCATGCCAGCACATGTGTATTTGAAAAAACTTCAGGTCTAAGAACTGGTACAGAACAGATGGCAAACCATATTCTTTGAATAGTTCCATAACAGGGGAAAACCAAATAGCATTTTTTATTGTGATATTTCTCATTCACTCTTCTTTCACAGGCAATTTCTTTTGCTAACTCTTACTTATCTAAGGTACATATTTGTCTTATACTGTTGAATCATTTCAAAAGCAAAATGCAAAGACCCATACTCATAGTTAGAAACCTGAAATTTACTGGACATCCTTTTTATTTCTAGCATTCTTAGCATTCCATAATTCTTAGCATTATATATATATATATATATATACATATATATATATACATATATATATATATACATATAATATTTTTGTCATTATAATACATATATATAATTGCTCCCAAAGACTAGCTTTTCTTTATTTCCATATCCATCCTCTGTCTTTATGATCACATCACATTTTCCATCGGATTCAGCTATGCCATCCCTTAGTTTAATACTTCCATGACTGAAAAATATACAATACTTACTGAAAAATACATAATACTTCCATGACTGAAAAATACATAAATGAATAAAAATCATTAAGTTATGAGATCTTTTTCTACCTAGTCTTTATCAATATCTTCCTCATCTTCTCTCTCCACATTACCAAATCCACCCTGTGATTTTTTGCATTCTTAAGTTATACATAACAAATGCCCAGGTGTCCCTCAGCTGTATCTGTATGTTTATATAGAACACCTTTTATCTTGATTTTCTCTTTTCTTTTTCTTTCCTACTTATCTTATCTCTCATTTGTTTAGATATTCCTAGTGGCCTGAAGATGCAATTTTATAGCAAGTATCTAAACAACTCAATATATTCTTGACACTGAGGCTTATTTTTCAGCTTTACTATTTGCACAGTTGGGAATACTGCTATATAGAAATACTTATCAGTAAAGTAAACCTTCTATCTCTGATGTTTCATCCTGCAGGTAAAAATCATCCTGCTGTTGCCATTAAGTGCTTCGACTCATGTATAAACTATTTTTTTTTTTAGCTCCAAACAGCATGCTTAAAGTATGTTAGTTCATAATTGTGTGATGGTTGCATATTTTCAGTTTTTCTGAAAATTAAATTCCACATTGACTCATTTAATGCACTACGGAAAACATTAAATTGTTTAATTCAATATTGGGATACTTTCATTACAGTAATAACAGTTTAACACCCTGCAGTGGCAATTCTGAATGGAAAATTAACTATATATATGTGGTAGCTTAGGTTATTTACATGTTAGGTGATACATCTTAGCATACCAGGTATTATTCTTCAAAGAGAGAGATACACTTTCAAGTAATTAGCTTAAATGCATCAAATCTATACAGGCTATTGTTAGATTAATTCCCTATTTTTCTGTTGAATTGATTGAAGTTTCTTCCAAACATTTTTACCATGGAATTTTAGTATAAACTATATTGGCATGGCATGGACCATGAAAGCAATGCAAGACAATAAAAAGTGCTCATCCATTCTAATTTTTCAAGTTCTGAAGTGTAAAGGAAAAAATTCTGAAACTGAAATAAATAATCAATTAAAAGTTGCTATGCCAATGAAGGGTTTCTTTGGTGACTCAGATGGTAAAGAATCTGCCTACAATGCAGGAGACACAGGTTAAATCCTGAGTTGAGAAGATCCCCTGGAAAAGGGGATGGTTTCCCACTCCGGTATTCATGCCTGGAGTATTCCCTGGACAGAGGAGTCTGGTGGCGGGCTACAGTTCATGGATTGCAAACAGTCAGGCACAAAATTACTGACAGACCAACACACACAGACATACACACACAAACACACATGCCAATAAAACCAGAAATGAACATAGTGTTGTAATTTTAATTTTTTCATCACGAATTAAAAGAAAAGAAGTCTTTGCATGTTTTTAAATGTGTATGTTTCATTTAATGCTTTAGGGTTTCAAAAGTTTATTTAAATTGAATTCTATGTATCATCTATCTACACATACTAAATACTCAAATCTATGTGTGTTTAAATTATGGTGTTTAGCACATATTATAAAGCTTAACTTTCCATTGCATAGGAAAAATAAAGCTTAATTGTAGTGTGAAATTAAGATATGATTTATTTGTAAATAGATAAAACTTTAGAAGCTCTATCTACTCATACCCCTCCAATATAGATTTGCTATTTGATTGACTATAGAAATTGATCTTAAATGTTTTTTAAAAAAATTATTCCTCCATTCATGGCTGATCTTATACCAGTAGGATCTTTTATGTATTTATATTTAATTGACTTGAATTTCCAGGGAGGAAACTCTTTGTTCTTGAGCTATGAGTCAATATAAAAGTATTCTTTAACTAAATGCCTTACCTTGAGGAGAATAGAATTAAAAAAAAAAAAAAAATCAACAGACTCTTTCAGTTCAGTTCAGTTGCTAGTTGTGTCTGACTCTTTGAGACCCCATGAATTGCAGCACGCTAGGCCTCCCTGTCCATCATCAACTCCCGGAGTTCACTCAGATTCACCTTCATTGAGTCAGTGATGCCATCCAGCCATCTCATCCTCTATCGTCCCCTTCCCCTTCTCCTCCTGCCCCTAATCCTTCCCAGCATCAGAGTCTTTTCCAGTGAGTCAACTCTTCGCATGAGGTGGCCAAAGTACTAGAGCTTCAGCTTTAGCATCATTCCTTCCAAAGAAATCCCAGGGCTGATCTCCTTCACAATGGACTGGTTGGATCTCCTTGCAGTCCAAGGGACTCTCAAGACTCTTCTCCAACACCACACTTCAAAAGCATCAATTCTTTGATGCTCAGCCTTCTTCACAGTCCAACTCTCACATCCATACATGACCACAGGAACAACCATAGCCTTGACTAGACGGACCTTAGTCGACAGAAATGTCTCTGCTTTTGAATATACTATCGAAGTTGCTCATAACTTTTCTTCCAAGGAGTAAGCAGCTTTTAAATTCATGGCTGCAATCACCATCTGCAGTGATTTTGGAGCCCAAAAAAATAAAGTCTGACACTGTTTCCACTGTTTCTCCATCTATTTCCCATGAAGTGATGGGACCGGATGCCATGATCTTCGTTTTCTGAATGTTGAGCTTTAAGCCAACTTTTTCACTCTCCTCTTTCACTTTCATCAACAGGCTTTTTACTTCCTCTTCACTTTCTGCCATAGTTACATTCTCATTTGTTTTGTTTCTAGCAATAAATTCACAGGTTAAGTTATAGAATGGATTGTACAGAATAATCCCTTAATATTCTTTTTGTGATTATCTAAACTTGAGAGAGGAAAAGAAGACTAAGTTTTTTTTTTTTTTTTAATCAACTACTTGTGCCATGACAAGCAAAAAATAACTTTATCCAAGACAACATAGGCCTAATTTTTTTTTCCTGGTATAATCATTGTCATCTCCTTTTTAAAATCAAGCCATTAAGCTAAAAAATGTTGTCTCTACAGTTAATGGATGAGTTCTAATACTAAATAGGACAGAGAGTGGCCCTGAAGCCTATTCCATGCTTCTAATGCCAGGAGCTGATACTACAAAAGATTGAAACTTGTCTTCATAGGGAATTTCTGTGAAGATCATTCTGTTTTACAGAGGCACATTTAGGTATCATTTTACCTGTTTGGCTTTCCTTTGGAACAAGAACTTGTGATTATTACCTAGAGATATGCTGTCAAATAGGATAGTGATTATATATGTATCTATTTATATTTAAATAAAGTTTTAAAATTCTGTTTCTCAATCTCCCTAGTGCATTTCATATGTAAACTAGACACTTATGGGTAGTGACAAAATGGTTAATAGAACTTTCCTTTATTAAAAAATTTTATGCAGACTTCTCTAGGATTTCATTAATGTCTCATCCACTTAAATAGGTTATCCCAAGGACTTAAGATGTGACCAATAACAATTATGACCCTACAGAAGGCCTTCTTCAATGAAAAATGTAACAAAACAGAGGGAAACAACAGACAGTTTAGATCTAGAGATCTCTTTAAGAAAATTGGAAATAAGAAAGTACCATTTTGTTCAAAGATGGGCAAAATAAAGGACCAAAATGGTAAAGACCTAATAGAAGCAGGAGAGATCAAGGGATGGAAAGACTACACAGAATAACCATACCAAAAATATCTTAATGACTTAGATAACCATGATGGTGCAGATTCTCACTCAGCCAGACATTGTGGAGTGTGAAGTCAGTGGGCCTTGGGAAGCACTGCTGCAAATAAAGCTAGTGGAGAAGATGGAATTCCAGCAGAGCTATTTAAAATCCTAAAAGATGATGCTCTTAAATATGTCAGGAAACCTGGAAAACTCAGAAGTGGTCACAGAACTGGAAAAGTTCAATCCTCATCCCAATTCCCAAGAAGGGCAGTACTAGAGAATGTTCAAACCACTGGAGTGTAATTGTTTGCACTCATCTCTCATGCTAGTAAGGTTATGCTCAAAATCCTCCAAGCTAGGCTGAAGCATTATGTGAACCAAGAACTTCTGATGTTCAAGCTGGGTTTAGAAAAGGCAGAAGAACCAGAGATCAATTTGCCAACATTTTCTGGATCATAGAGAAAGCAAGAGAATTCCAGAAAAATATCTACCTATGTTTCATTGACTTTGCTAAAGCCGTGTCTGTGTGCATCATAACAAACTGTAGAAAACTCTTAAATAGATGGGAATACCAGACCATCTTCCTGTCTCTTGAGAAACCTGTATGATATTTAAGAAGCAACAGTTAGAACCCTGCATGACTGATTCAGGATTGAGAAAGGAATATGACAAGACTTGTCACCTGTTTTTTTAACTTATACACAGAGCATACCATGTGAAATTCCAGGCTTGATGAGTTTCAAGTTGGAATCAAGATTGCTGGGAGAAATATCAACAACCTCAGATATGCAGATGATACCATTCTAATGGCAGAAAGCTAAGAAGAACTAAAGAACCTTTTTGATAATGGTGAAGGAGGAGAGTGAAAAAAAAAAAAAAAAACCAGCATAAAACTCAATATTAAAAAAAGACTAAGATCATGGCATCTGATTTCATCACTTCATGTCAAATAGAAGGGGAAAAGATGGAAGCAGTGACATTTCATCTTCTAGGGCTCTAAAATCACTGTGGATGTTGACTGCATCCATGAAATTAGAAGATGATTTCTTCCTGGCAGGAAAGCTATGACAAATCTAGACAGTGCATTAAAAAGCAAAGACATCACTTTGTCAACAAAGGTCCATATAATTAAAGCTATGGTCTTTCCAGTGGTCATGTATGGATGAGTGCTGCACAGTAAAGAAAGCAAAGTGCTGAAAAATTTATGCTTTTAAACTGTGGTTCTGGAGAAGACTCTTGAGAGTCCCTTGGAAAGTAAGGTGATGAAACAAGTCAATCCTAAAGGAAATCAACCCTGAATACTCTTTGGAAGGACTGATTATAAAGCTCCAATATTTTGTCCACCTGATGGAAACAGCTGACTTATTAGAAAAGACTCTAATGCTGGGAAAGATTGAAGGCAGAAGGAGAAAAGGGTGACAGAGGATGGGATGGTTCAATGGCATCAGCTATTTACTGGACATGAACGTGGGCAAAATCTGGGAGATGATGAAGGACAGGGAGGCCTGGCATGCTGCAGCACAAAGAGTCAGACAGGACTTGGTGACTGAACAAACTATGGCAGTGTGTGTCTAAGTACCAAGTAAAATAATTTAAAAATTATGTGTCTATAATTGAGTTTTTAATTTCAACCTTAAATTTCCAAAGTTAAAACATACACACACACATGCTCACAGTTTTAAAAAAAATTAAAAAAAAAAAACACTGGCATTCAAAAAGTCAAAATGAAGTAACAAAGAATTGAGGAAAATAAAAAGTAATAGATTTTTGTCTCTCCTAAGTTATGCAGAGTACATCATGAGAAACGCTGGACTGGAAGAAACACAGGCTGGAATCAAGATTGCAGGGAGAAATATCAATAACCTCAGATATGCAGAGGACACCACCCTTATGGCAGAAAGTGAAGAGGAGCTAAAAAGCCTCTTGATGAAAGTGAAAGAGGAGAGCGAAAAAGTTGACTTAAAGCTCAACACTCAGAAAACGAACATCATGGCATCCAGTCCCATCACTTCATGGGAAATAGATGGAGAAACAGTGGAAACAGTGTCAGACTTTATTTTTCTGGGCTCCAAAATCACTGCAGATGGTGACTGCATCCATGAAATTAAAAGACGCTTACTCCTTGGAAGAAAAGTTATGAGCAACCTAGATAGCATATTCAAAAGCAGAGACATTTCTTGACCGACTAAGGTCCGTCTCGTCAAGGCTATAGTTGTTCCTGTGGTCATGTATGGATGTGAGAGTTGGACTGTGAAGAAGGCTGAGTGCCAAAGAATTGATGCTTTTGAAGTGTGGTGTTGGAGAAGAGTCTTGAGAGTCCCTTGGACTGCAAGGAGATCCAACCAGTCCATTCTGAAAGAGATCAACCCTGGGATTTCTTTGGAAGGAATGATGCTAAAGCTGAAGCTCTAGTACTTTGGCCACTTCATGTAAAGAGTTGACTCATTGGAAAAGACTCTGATGCTGGGAGGGGTTAAGGGCAGGAAGGGAAGGGGACGACTGAGAATGAGATGGCTGGATGGCATCACGGACTCGATGGACATGAGTCTGTGTGAACTCCGGGATTTGGTGCTGGACAGGGAGGCCTGGCATGCTGCGATTCATGGGGTCGCAAAGAGTCAGACACGACTGAATGACAGAACTTAACTGAAGTTATTTCCACTCCTTGTTTGGAAGTTTATTTAAAGGTTTGACAACAGTCATTTCAGGCCTCCATTCTATTTGGCTACTGCCTATGCATCCACATACAAACATGATTGAAGGTAAAATAATGTGTACATTCTCTCCCATAGAAACCTGTTTGGAAAGTTAAAGTTTGTTTTGTTTTGTTTTTTTCCAGAAGATGGCTGTACTTATAATAAACAGTTAGGTAGATCTCACATTTGTGGACCATTTTAAAATAGTTTTGTTCATATATCTCGTTACAGTAACTGAGGGCCATGTAAAATGAACATGACCTTGATGAAATGATTCCACAAAAAAGTAGCAAACTTTTTCTTTGCTCAGAGTATGCAAATAATTGAGTCAAATGTCAGGTTATCAAATAAATATACATCAATTAAAATAAATAGATTTTTTAAATGTAAGAAAAACAGGTTATTATTATTTATTATCAGAAATGATGGTTGCAGTACCATAAATAGGCTTCTCATGTGGCTCAGACCAGAGACCCAGGTTCTATTCATGGGTTGGGAAGATCCCCTGGAGAAGAAAATGGCATTCCACTCCAGTGTTCTTGCCTGGAGAATTCCATGGACAGAGGAGCCTGGTGGGCCACATAATCCATGGTATCACAAAGAGTCAGATGTGACTGAGCAAATAACACTTTCAATAACACTTTCAGCATACATATTCTTAAGTTTTAAAAAAGACCAATGATGAGCTAGTTAATTCTACTTCAGGTGGATAACTGCTAAGTGTCAATCAGAATTTTTCCTCAGTGTATATTTGGCATCAGGTTTTTGCCATTCAATAACCACAACTGGTTCCATAACAAACTGTGGAAAATTCTTAAAGGGATGGAAATACCAGACTACCTTACCTGCCTCCTGAGAAACCTGCATGCAGATCAAGAAGCAACAGTTTGAACCAGACTTGGAATGACAGACTGGTTCCAAATTGGGAAAGAACTACGTCAAGGTTGTATATTAACTTCTGTGCAGAGTACATCATGCAAATGCGGGGCTGGAACAAGCAGAAGCTGGAATCAAGATTGCCAGAAATATCAGTAATCTCATGAAGATGACACCACCCTTATGGCAGAAAGTGAAGAAGAACTAAAGAACCTGTTGATGAAGGTGAAAGAGGAGAGTGAAGAGGATGGGTTAAAAATCAACATTAAAAAATCCAAGATCATGGCATTTGGTCCCATAACTTCATGGCATATAGTTGGAGAACCATGGAAACAGGGAGATACTTTAATTTTTTGTGCTCCAAAATCACTGCCGATGGTGACTGCAAGCACAAAACTAAAAGATGCTTTCTCCTTGGAAGAAAAGCTATGACAAACCTAGACAACATGTTAAAAGGTAGAGATATTACTTTGCCGACAAAAGTCTGTATATCAAAGCGATAGTTTTTCCATAGTCCTGTATGAATGTGAGAGTTGGACAATAAAGAAGGCTGAGTGCTGAAGAATTGATACTTTTGAACTGTGGTGTTGGAGAAGACTCTTGAAAGTCCCTTGGACTGCAAGATCAAGCCAATCAATCCAAAACAAAATCAACACTGAATATTCATCAGAAGGACTGATTATGGAGCTGAAACTCCAATACTTTGGCCACCTGATGCAAAAAGCCGATTCATTAGAAAAGACCCTGAAGCTGGGAAATATTGAAAGCAGGCAGAGAAGAGCACCGACTCAATGTACATAAGTTTGAGAAAACTCTGAGAGATGGTGAAGGACAGGGAAGCCTGGCATGCTGCAATCCATGGGATCACATAGAGTCAGACACTACTGAGCAACTGAACAACAAACAACTGGGGACATCATAAAGAAAAGCAGCCAAATGTGAGGAGTTAGGACTAAATAGTCTATCCCAAGCTTTTAAATTCTTATATTCTCCATCAATGTAATTTTTCAACCTCTTATTTCATATGTAGTGAGAGGGAGCTATAGATTACACAAGCAGCCACTCAAATAGTTATGTGTCAGGCTATTCACGTAATAAAGAAATTACATCTTCATATTTCCTTTTTAATAGTCGGAAATTCAGTGTCTCATAAGTATATCCTGTCTAATTAAATTTGAAATTTGAAATCCCCATTGAATCAAGAATCTTCCCAACCAAATTGTAGATGTTATGAGTTACAAAAAACAAACACAGTTTCAATTAGAGTGGATATACGTGTTATTTTTCTTTTCCCTTTCACAAACAGCCAGGATACATGCATTTCCCATTACACATGCATGACTCATAGAGGAGGAAGTGAATTTAATGGAATTGATGCCATTTTAATGGCTGTGTGGATCCCATAGGATTTCTCATTGTGTAAGCAAATGGGTGAAAGAGTGGTTAGATGGTAATTTGGGGTAACACTATGCTGCTGAATATAGGACTGTTGATGATAATAATCATTAAATATAGAAAAAGCTAAACCTTTGTTTAAAAAAGTTGAAGCGATGATGAAAGCTGCTATTGATGGGAGTATGAGAAAAGAAGGACTATTATGATTTTGATGGAAATTTACATGTGTCAATTTCTTTTGGACTAAGAGTGGATAATATAAAACAGGGCAAAATAAATAATATGAATACTCTTTGACCCAGAAATTTCTCTTCCAGGAATATATTTTAAGATACATTAGTGCAAGTATAAAGAGAAATGACTACAGCATTTTCTGTCATGGCAAGACTTTAGAAATAGCCTGACATCTACCACAGGCACAGTTGGTGGAAAATTAAATGTTAATACTAGTTTTATCAGGCGGTTCTTAAGTAGGAGCATCATATGAAAATCTACCAATGTGAGGAACACTAAAACATATCATATCACCATGCTATATATATATATATATGTATTAAGATTTTCTTAGTGATTCAGATGATTAAGAATCTGATTGCAGTGGGTTCAATTCCCTGGGTTGGGAAGATCCTTTAGAAAAGGGAATGGCTACGCACTCCAGTATTCTTGCCTGGAGAATTCCATGGACAGAGTAGTCTGGTGGGCTACAGTCTTCAGGATCACAAAAAGTTGGACACTTTCACTTTTCACATAAACATGTCAAATGTTTTTATTATTTTAATTTTATGATATCACCCAAATACATTACTTTGCAAAGAAAAATATAGGTAAAGAACAACCTTTCTCTTTTAAACAACAGGGTCATATGTACTGAATTATATACTTTTGTTTTTATTCTGTAAATTTACTTTGCTGCTGCTAAGTCACTTCAGTCATGTCTGACTCTGTGCGACCCCAGAGATGACAGCCCACCAGGCTCCCCCTTCCCCGGGACTTTCCAGGCAAGAACACTGGAGTGGGTTGCCATTTCTTTTTCTTTTATTATCATTATTTAATTTACGATATTGTATTGGTTTTGCCATACATCAACATGAATCCACCACAGGTGTACAAGTGTTCCCCATCCTGAAACCCACTCCCATCTCCCTCCCCATACCATCCCTCTGTCATCCCAGTGCACCAGCCCCAAGCATCCTGTATCTTACATCAAACCTGGACTGGCGATTCATTTCTTATATGATATTATACGTGTTTCAATGCCATTCTCCCAAATCATCCCACACTCTCCCTCTCCCACAGAGTTCAAAAGACTGTTCTATACATCTATGTCTCTTTTGCTCCCTAGCATACAGGGTTATCATTACCATCTTTCTAAATTCCATATATATACATTAGTATACTGTATTGGTGTTTATCTTTCTCCAATGCATGAAAGTGAAAAATGAAAGTGAAGTCGCTCACTCATGTCCAACACTGCAGCCTACCAGGCTCCTCCATCCATGGGATTTTCCAGGCAATAGTACTGGAGTGGGTTGCCATTGCCTTCTCCAGCAAATTTACTCTAGAAACCATTAATTACCTAATTAACTATAAGAATTAAGGTATGAGTTGATGAATAAGAAAAATAACACTTCCATTATTTGATTTTTTTATCAAGTACTTTTATTATTTTTAATAAGATTATTTTATTATGAAAACAGAGGTCCAGCAGTCAGCTTCTTCAATCATGTCCTGGGATTTTATTGACTCTGAGGAACACAGAAAGCCTTTATCTCACAAAGTACTATGACCCAAGGATGCTGATAATTCTCTAATCCCACATCCTTCACTTTTCCTTTCTGGCTCAGCACAATGAGAGTTCCTACAGAGAACCAGTAGTTAGGAGTCAGGAGGTTAATAAAAATATTTTCTTAAATGTCATGGTTCCTAGAAAACTGAGGTCAAGTTTTACAGATTGATATTTGACTATTGTTCACATGAGAATCACCAATAGAACATTTTAAAGATAGATATTAATAGGTCTAGGGGAAGCCTGGTCATCTGTATATATTAATTATTTACTTTGAATGGAGCATAATTACAAAATTAGGATGTTTTTGCAATACATCGTTATGAATCAACCATAGTTATACATGTATTCCCTCCATCTTGAACCCCCCATACCTCCCCACCCTAAACCTCTAGGTTGTCACAAAGCACTAGCTTTGGGTGTGAAGACCTATTTCTGGTTTTAATCTACAGTCCCAGTTTCTGTAAGGTGTAAAATATAATTTCAACATTCTTTGGACTATTTGTGTACACATTAATTCCTAGAAATATCATTCTATCTCCTTTAAACACAGAGAGAGGGAAAGAGGAGGTGTTTAAAGTGATACTGAGACATTTCAATTGTTAAGGGTATGCATTTCTGTTTCTTTCTGCATGCTTTTCTTCTGGCTTTGCTCAGGAGTCCATTGCCTTGTGAAAGGAAATTCCAGGTTTCTTACCTTGTTAGTCATCTCAGTCAAGCTGTATCCCTGCTATCTATATCCAGGAGAGTAGCAAGCTAAATTTGTACCAGAATCTCAGTTAACTCTATAATATTCCTGAAAATACTTTTAGTATAAGGACAATGAAGAGAAAGAATCATTAATTCAGTTTCTGTAGTTTTCAAGCTGTGCTTTATAAACAGTGAAGCTTTTGAGAGTTTAAGTCAGCCATCATCATGCATGCAAAGTATGTAAGATAAGATGTGCTTTTGGTTGTTGTTGACCAATATTAGGAGACTAGACAACACTAGGGAACAGATAGAATATGAGATGTGACATAACTTTGGATTTCATTTAGGGACACCACAGATAAGGACAAGAATGTCAGATCTTAAATAATGTCACAATGTTGTCATATTGTCAAATATGTCAAAGAAAGAATGTTCATAGGCTCATATTGTCAAAGAATGTTCCCAATTGGACAGAAGATCCTCATTGTGATAATACTTTTTTGTACACCACTTACCTTATATTGAGGTTTCCCAGATGACTTGATGGTAAAAAACCCACCTGCCAAGTTTCCCTGGCGGTTCATACCATAAAGAATCTGCCTGGACGTAGAACACACAAGAGATGCAGGTTACATCCCTGGATTGGGAAGATCCTCTAGAGAAGGGAATGGTTACCCACTCCAGTATTTTTGCCTGGAGAATTCTGTGGACAGAGAAGTCCATGAGGTCTCAAAAAGTCAGATGTGGCTGAGTGACTAACACTTTCCCTTTTGCTAGGTAAGGAATACCCTAGATTTGAGCTGTTTTCCTGCTCAGTGAAAATGTAAGGACAACTTTTCTGCATTCACTCAGAGGGGTATGAAAAGATGAACCTCTTTGAAAAGCAGATGAGTTTATGAACAAACTAAATCATTACAGAAAGGGGAAGTGCTTCATAGGGAGTCTATCAATCATTACTGAAACCTTTTGGCACAATTACATTCCATTATGACACTTTCCCCTCATTAAAATGTAGCCCTCTAGACTTATCCTGTGGGATTCTGATGATTTCTAGATGAATAATATGCAATAAAATGTATTTTATTAGAAGGAACTAGATATGGTAATGCCTAAAGGCACAGAACATTAGGAGAAATACTTTACTGTTTGATTTAAAATATCCATGGTGATGATAGTATATCATATTTTTATAGTTATCAGTACATATAACACCACCATTAATATTTCAATTCTCAAAAATATTTTTTGAACTAATAAGTATTCTTATTACCTCCATTTTGCAGATGAACACAACTCAAAAAATCAACTAACTTACTGAAATCCAAATGGTAGCAATGGCAAAGACATTTTCCCCTACCTCTAAGTTCATGGCTTTTCCAGCAAAGCACATCAGACTTACATTTTCAATAATGTATAAGTAGTATTTGATTTTCTGGGTTTCTATGAATAGTACATAATTTTTATTCCTTGTCAAAGCTTTCTGGCCTTGATACTTCATTCAATCAAAGTTTAATAATGTGACCTCCTTGAAGTATACTATTAGAAAATAAAATTAATTAGTTGAAGCCCAGTGGTACAGATAACCTAACTACTGAAAAAACTGGTTCTCCCTCAGGACATGGCCTCTATACAGGGCTAAATTTGAAGCACAGACTTCTTGTTCTTTCTTCTAAGGAGAAAATAATTCATATTCTTGTAACAGACAACAGCACAAGAAACTTATTTTTAAATATGATCTTTAAAGGTTAAATTGATGTTAAACTGGTTTTCTAAACTAATACACCCGATGAGTCTTCAATTCTGGGGACAGCTGTCTGTTCTTTTACATCACACTCTCGATAGTGCTTTCTCTAAGACATGCTGGCAAGAAACAGGAAATCAGTTTCAGCCAAATTCCCACGTTTCAGAGTCTTGCTGATGAGAGCAGAAAAGAATCTGTTGACAAGACAGTGTGGGTGAGTGATCAAGCCCATATATACAGTGTATCACCAACTCACACTTGTCTCAATCTAGAAAAGGACGATTTTATGTCTAGTGTTTATGTTTTAGATAAATACCAATTATTTCAAAAGCTAGTGCTTCAAGAATGGAAACAAGTTTACTAAATAGTGAGCTGTGATTTGAAAATTCAGCAATCACATTAAAAATATTCCGAAGCTCAACTGTTCTTTAAAACTATAGACAAGGCCACAAAAATAAATGCATCTTTTAAATTTGAGGACTTTAGCATTTTGTGCAGTTCAAAAATGTTTTAGAGTACTTTGCAAGTCTGAAAATGTCTTAGTTCAATAAAGAGCTCTAACCAATAATATGATACATAGATTAAAATGTATCTTGAATAGTTAATGTCTCATGTAAATTTTATCTAAATACTGTAATTGATATTATCATTGATGTGTATAGTCAAGGAATATTCATTTGTCTTTTCGTTTCAAAATTTGATAAATATAATGTTGCCAATGGCATTGAAAACCTGTAAAATGTTATGAGATATATTTATCCATTATGCTTTTTAAAAAGCTTGCCCCTACCCTTAACAAAATTTGCTTTTCTTTATTGTTTTGGAATATATTATTTCCTCTTCAGCAGTGA
This sequence comes from Capricornis sumatraensis, assembly GCF_032405125.1. NCBI lineage: Eukaryota > Metazoa > Chordata > Mammalia > Artiodactyla > Bovidae > Capricornis > Capricornis sumatraensis. Next base: position 126,919,842 of record NC_091071.1, read on the forward strand.
TTTTAATTGTAGCCACAATATTCACTACTTTTAAAAAATCTTTGTTTGACTTAGTACCCCTTTGTATTTCCATCATTGTGACCATTGAGATGACAGCACCCTTATGGCAGAAAGTGAAGAGGAACTAAAAAGCCTCTTGATGAAAGTCAAAGAAGAGAGTGAAAAAGTTGGCTTAAAGCTCAACATTCAGAAAACAAAGATCATGGCATCTGGTCCCATCAATGCGTGGGAAATCGATGGGGAAACAGTGGAAACAGTGTCAGACTATTTTGGGGGGCTCCAAAATCACTACAGATGGTGACTGCTGCCATGAAATTAAAAGATGCTTACTCCTTGGAAGAAAAGTTATGACCAACCTAGATAGCATATTGAAAAGCAGAGACATTACTTCACCAACAAAGGTCTGTCTAGTCAAGGATATGGTTTTTCCAGTGGTCATGTATGGATGTAAGAGTTGGACTGTGAAGAAAGCTGAACGCCGAAGAATTGATGCTTTTGAAGTGTGGTGTTGGAGAAGACTCTTGAGAGTCCCTTGGACTGCAAGGAGATCCAACCAGTCCATTCTGAAGGAGATCAGCCCTGGGTGTTCATTGGTAGGAACGATGCTAAAGCTGAAACTCCAGTATTTTGGCCACCTCATATGAAGAGTTGACTCTGGAAAAGATTCTGATGCTGGGAGGAATTGGGGACAGGAAGAAAATGGGATGACAGAGGATGAGATGGCTAGATGGCATCACCAACTAGATGGACATGAGTCTGAGTGAACTCCGAGAGTTGGTGATGGACAGGGAGGCCTGGTGTGCTGCGATTCATGGGGTCGCAGAGAGTCGGACACAACTGAGCGACTGAACTGAACTGAACTGAACTGACCATTGTGAGAAATGAGAGAATGGGAAAACTTTAGTGACTTCAATATTTTATAAATTCACTTCTTCTATTCTCTGCTGCTGCTGCTAAGTTGCATCATTCGTATCTGACTCTGTGGGACCCCATAGACAGCAGCCCACCAAGCTCCCCCGTCCCTGGGATTCTCCAGCCTATGCTTAAAAGTAAATATAAATTTTGAGATTTCTCACTAAAATTAAAACATTTCCTGAAATTTGTCACCTTTATTTTGTTTTACTGTTGCCTTTTCTTAAGATATCTTTTCTCATCTTGTTATTGAAAGTGAGGTCTCGGTCCTCACCACTCAAAAGCCATTAAAGAGGCCAGGTTGGTGGAAGAGAAAATTTGCTTTACTTTGGATGCCAGCCACCAGTGAGGGTGAGGGGAAGCAGACTCCAGTTCAAAGGCTGAGTAGCCTCCCACTGTCAGTCAGTGTGGAAGAGCTTTTATTGACAGAAGAGGCTACATATAGAAACAGTACAGTCAACTCTGACTGTCATCTTGAAATTGGTCACCAGTCATCTTGATTGTTTCAGGTAGTCAGTTCCAGTGTGTTTGATTCCATTTCTTTGAGGCTAATTCTCAGAATTATAGTAGCTTTGTGATGGCTATAGTCTGGTCATCATGTAGTTAACTTCTGTCTGGTGGAGGTTTCAGTATCTATAAGACAGCTCACAAGATATGTTTCAGAATATTATGATAGCCCTCAAAAAGGAATGAAGGGTTCTTTACTATGCTTAATGACCACATTATTTTTACTGTCTCCTTTGGCAGTTTTCCTTTGTTTTTGCTTGTTCTCATGTCTCTGATTATATTTATTCTTTGGCTAAAGTTTTTCCACAAACAAAAGGCAGACAGAAGACATGGGGGTCAAGGGCCATAGGGTTCTGCTTTGATTTAATCTGACATATTATAATCCCATTCATTTTCCACAAACATGTCTGTACCTTATCAGAGTATTATCTGTGTCCAATATGTTCTGCAATTACTTTGTACTTTTGCATTTCCCTTCTTAAGATGGAAAAACTATTTTGCCTATTTCGTCACTAGAAACAGTCAGTTGTGGATGGAGATCCTTGAGTTGCTTTATCCATGTACTATTTTTACTTTTTTCTCACCCATTCATACTATTTTGGGGATTCTAAACTCTATACTTCCTGCTTGTGTAAAAGTTAAAATCAGGTAGAGAGCAGGGTTTGCACAATACCTTAAGAGTCAGTTAGATTTTTCAGATTCAAATTTAAGAAGAAATTTCAAATTAAAGAAGAGTATCTAGCCTTAAAAAGCAAAGCAACAACAAAAACTATAAACAACAAAACAATAAAAAACAAACAAAATCTATAAGGCCTAGAAGGAAAGGATTATAAAACATAGGCTATAATATGCTGTCTCCAGTTATTGAGAAGAGGGTGTCTCTATGAAAGAATGGAGGCAGCTGATCCAATAAAATTTTCTGCTAAACATCTTAATGACAGACGTGGGACACAAAGGAAATTTCATGTGGAATTCTTCAAAATAATGCACTTGGTTTCTTATAATTTTTATTGAGATATAATTGATATATAACATTAGTAGTGATTCTATATATGTATATAATACAAAATAATCACAATAAATCTAGTTAATATTCATCAATACACATAATTATATATTTTTATTGTGATGAGAACTTTTAATACCTACTCTCTTAACTTTTGGGCTTCCCTGGTAGCTCAGTTGGTAAAGAACCCACTTGCAATACTGGAGTCTGCGTGCAATACAGGAGAACAGGGTTCAATTCCTGGGTCTGGAAGATCCCCTGGAGAAGGTAATGGCAACCCATGCCAGTATTCTTGCTTGGAAAATATCATGGACAGAGAAGCCTAATGGGCTACAGTCCATGGGGTCGCAAGAGTTGGACGCAATTTAGCAAATAAATTACCAACTAAACCACCAAACCACCTGTTAATTCTCAAATATTCAATATAGTATTGTTAACCATAGAGATTATACTATATATTATATCCCTAGAGTTAATTAACTGAAATTTTACATTTTGATCATCTTAATTCATTTTGACCACCCTCCATTTCTAGCTTCTGGCAACCACCACCACCTTGAATTTCTTATGGAAAAAAAGAAAGTGCTGGAATTTATAGACTGAAGGTAAATGGTTCCTTAGAAAACATCATATAAGCTGTGAAATAAGCTAAATGTAAAACAGAGATGTTTCATGTTGAGATGGCTCTCTTGCAGAAATGAAGTGAATTGCCTATGTGATTTAGAGATTTGATGTATGAATTTTCTATTGCTACTGTAAAAAATTACCAGCACTGAGTGGCCCAGTGACTCAAGGATTTTAATCTTAAATTCCTTTGGTCAAAAATCTGCTATGGATCTTACTGCATTAAACTCAACATGTCAGCAAGGCTACATTCCACTCTGAGTTTCAGCTACAGGAAGCCACACATATTAACTTATATCCCCTTTCTCCGTGTTTTCTCTCTTCTGTATCCTTCTGCTTCCACTTTTAAGCGCCGTCTTCTCTTTTTACATCTTCTTCTTTCCAAGCTATTACACTTATCACAGGACAGTCATTTAAAAAGTAATACCTATTTGCCATAGTTTTCTTGAAATACAATTGACATATAGAACTGTATAAGTTTAAAAAACGTCTGTGACTCAACGGGTATTTTTCCACTAGTGTAGATTCAGCCAAAGCAAAAAGCCATGAAGAAACATTAAATCTTAAGATAGTCAGAAATATCAGTCTAGCCAGTCTTTTAATTTACTATGAAAGACATTAAGTAGTAAATTATCATATTTAATTTACACTTTATATTTCTAACCACTTTTTGATATAGGTGCTAATAAGCAGCAAAAAGGATAAATGGCAGACATATAGGAAGAACGCAAAATGAAATAATTCACAGGTGTGATTATTAGCCCCTGATAAATGAATAAAATGGCTAAAATTGCAATCTAGGGGATAGAAAATTTGAAGCTAAATAGTATGTAATACTATCTAATGACATATTTTTCCTACGAATTGGCCAACAAATCTAAGATGCAAGCTTAGTCACTCAGTCGTGTCTGACTCTTTGCGACCCATTATACTGTAGCCCCCAGGCTTCTCTGTCCATGGAATTTTTTAGGCAAGGATACTGGAGTTGGTTTGCATTTCCTTCTCCAAGGGATCTTCCTGACCCAGGGATTAAAGATTTCCCAATGGCTCAGCAGGTAAAGAATCTACTGGCAATGAATCTAAGAATCCCATTATACACACAGTCACAACACATAAGTACACATGTATATGCACATGTATTTACACATAATGACATAAGGATCAGAGATACCTATGTGTGTCTCTAATAAAATCATGTACAAGAGCATATTGAGTAGTCTCTCTATGGAGTGAAAAATGTAGGAGCATCATCCCCTTAGGCTGTGATTCTTAAATATTAACTCTTTGTCTATTCTAGCTAGAATATGGAATAATATACGGCTATTTCAAGCCTAGAGAATGGGTTCAAGCATGATTCTCTTAGAATTGAGAAATAAGTTCATAGCTTATGAGATCTTTTCACTGGGTTCCATGAAATATTGCAACAATTGTTCTGCCTCTGCTTAACAGCTCATTTTTCCTGAGACACCTATGAGAATAACAAGGAGTAAAGATCAATTAAAACATAATCTTAGAAACTACATTTGTGTTAGAATTTGAAAAGAAAACTACAGGCCAATATCACTGATGAACATAGATGCAAAAATCCTTAACAAAATTCTAGCAATCAAATCCAATAACACATTAAAAAGATCATACACCATGACCAAGTGGGCCTTATCCTAGGGATACAAGGATTCTTCAATATCCCAAATCAATCACGGTAATACACCACATTAACAAATTGAAAAATAAAAGCCATATGATTATCTCAATAGATGCAGAGAAAGCCTTTGACAAAATTCAACATTCATTTATGATACAAACTCTTCAGAAACCAGGAATAGAAGGAACATACCTCAACATAATAAAGACTATATATGACAAACCCACAGCAAGCATTATCCTCAATGGTGAAAAATTGAAAGCATTTCCCCTAAAGTCAGGAAAAAGACAAGGGTGCCCAGTTTCACCGCTACTATTCAACATAGTTTTGGAAGTTTTGGCCACAGCAATCAGAATAGAAAAAGAAATAAAAAGAATCCAAATTGGAAAAGAAGAAGTAAAACTCTCACTGTTTGCAGATGACATGATTCTTTACATAGAAAACCCTAAAGACCCCACCAAAAAATTACTAGAGCTAATCAATGAGCATAGTAAATTTGTAGGATATAAAATCAACACACAGAAATCCCTTTCATTACTAAACACTAATAATGAGAAAATAGAAAGAGAAATTAGGAAACAATTCCATTCACCATTGCAATGAAAATAATAAAATACTTAGGAATATATCTACCTAAAGAAACTAAAGACGTATATATAGAAAATCATAAAACACTGGTGAAAGAAATCAAAGAGGACACTAATAGATGGAGAAATATACCATTTTCATGGATTGGAAGAATCAATATAGTGAAATTGAGTATACAACCCAAAGCAATCTATAGATTCAATGCAATTCTTATCAAGCTACCAACAGTATTTTTCACAGAACTAGAACAAATAATTTCAAGATTTGTATGGAAATACAAAAAACCTCGAATAGCCAAAGCAATCTTGAGAAAGAAGAATGGAACTGGAGGAATCAACCTGTCTGACTTCAGACTATACTACAAAGCCACAGTCATCAAGACAGTATGGTACTGGCACAAAGACAGAAATATAGACCAATGGAACAAAATAGAAAGCCCAGAGATAAATCCACACACCTATGGACACCTTATCTTTGATAAAGAATGCAAGAATATACAATGGAGTAAAGACAATCTCTTTAACAAGCAGTGCTGGGAAAACTGGTCAACCACTTGTAAAAGAATGAAACTATATCACTTTCTAACACCATACACACACACACACACACACACACACACACACACACACACACACACACAAACCTCAAAATGGATTAAAGATCTAAACGTAAGACCAGAAACTATAAAACTCCTAGAGGAGAACATAGGCAAAACACTCTCCGACAGAAATCACAACAGGATCCTCTATAACCCATCTCACAGAATACTGGAAATAAAAGCAAAAATAAACAAATGGGATCTAATTAAACTTAAAAGCTTCTGCACAACAAAGAAGACTATAAGCAAGGTGAAAAGACAGCCTTCAGAGTAGGAGAAAATAATAGCAAATGAAGCAACTGACAAACAACTATTCTCAAAAATATACAAGCAACTCCTGCAGCTCAATTCCAGAAAAATAAACGACCCAATCAAAAAATGGACCAAAGAACTAAATAGACATTTCTCCAAAGAAGACATACGGATGGCTAACAAACACATGAAAAGATGCTCAACATCACTCATTCATTATCAGAGAAATGTGAATCAAAACCACAATGAGCTACCATTTCATGCCAGTCAGAATGGCTGTAATCCAAAAGTCTACAAACAATAAATGCTGGAGAGGGTGTGGAGAAAAGGGAACCCTCTTACACTGTTGGTGGGAATGCAAACTAGTACAGCCGCTTTGGAGAACAGTCTGGAGATTCCTTTAAAAACTGGAAATAGAACTGCCTTATGACCCAGCAATCCCACTGCTGGGCATACACACCGAGGAAACCAGAATGGAAAGAGACATGTGTACCCCAATGTTCATTGCAGCACTGTTTATAATAGCCAGGACATAAAAGCAACCTACATGTCCATCAGCAGATGAATGGATAAGAAAGCTGTGGTACATTTACACAATGGAGTATTACTCAGCCATTAAAAAGAATACATTTGAATCAGTTCTCATGAGGTGCATGAAACTGAAGCCAATTATACAGAGTGAAGTAAGCCAGAAAGAAAAACACCAATACAGTATACTAATGCATATATATGGAATTTAGAAAGATGTTAATGATAATCCTGTATGCGAGACAGCAAAAGAGACACAGATGTATAGAACAGCTTTTTGTACTCTGTGTGAGAGGGAGAGAGTGGGACGATTTGGGAGAATGGCTTTGAAACATGTATAATATCATATAAGAAACGAATTGCCAGTCCAGGTTTGATGCAGGATATAGGATGCTTGGGGCTGGTGCACTGGGATGACCCAGAGGGATGGTACGGGGAGGGAGGTGGAAGGTGGGTTCAGGATGAGGAACACGTGTATACCTGTGGTGGATTCATGTTGATGTATGGAAAAACCAATACAATATTGTAAAGTAATTAACCTCCAATTAAAATAAAAAAAATAAATAAATAAATAAAAGCATGAGAACAGGACTGGCCCAAGAAAAAATGATGAAGTAAGACTTTTGATTTTGTCACCATTTTAAGTTTTTCTGTATGTGCTCTGTAGAGCAGTTGTTTAAATACATATCTGTGCATGAGTGTGTGCTAAGTCTCCTCAGTTGCATCTGGTTGTGACCCTAAGGACTGTAGTCTATCAATCCCTTTGTTTGTGGGATTCTCCAGGCAGGAATACTGGAGTGGGTTGCCATGCCCTCCTCCAGGGCATCTTCCCAATTCAGGGATTAAATCGGTGTCTCTTAAGTCTCCTGCGTGGGCACACAGATTCTTTACCACCAAACCACCAGGGAAGATAAATAGTAAATATATACATGTCTGCATATAAAACTATTTTGCACATTTTATTTACTGGCTATATTTTTGAGAACATCTGTCTACCACATTTCCACTTTTACCAGGGTGAACTATCCTTTCTATGAAGTCACTTAGTTTTGCCTGTAACTATTATAGCATTCATTCTATCACTCTGTAAATGTATAGTTCTACACATCTCTCCAATAATGCAGTGTTGAGAATGTCTTGTGTATGTCATCTTCACATCTTCAAATTCTGATATGGTGTTTATTACTTAATAAGTAAATTTGTGTGTGCTTAGTTGCTCAGTCATGTCCAACTCTTTGCAACCCCATGGACTGTAGCCAGCCAGGCTCCTCTGTCCATGGGGCTTCTCTAGGCAAGAATAGTGGAGTGGGTCACCATGCCCTCCTCCAGGGGATCTTCCCAACCCAGGGAACGAACACAGATCTCCTGCATTGTAGGCAGTTTCTTTACGATCCGAGTCACCAGGGAAGCCCAATAAGTAAATAGTATATGCTATTTCTGAAAAATAACTATAAAACTATAATTTTTAAAACCCATCTTATGTATGTAAAGCACAATTAAGTACAAAAAATACAAATAGGTTGCTTCTCTGATCTTTTCTATGAAGAATAATAAAATAAAATCAGTCTACTTATTGGCCAGTCTTTTATTCTAGAATTACTACTTGTAAACTATAAGTTGTAAAAATTTAGATTCCCTTTCATTGCTTGTCCACAATGTCTTCAAATGATATTCAATGTTATCTAAATTTCATGAATTCAATAATATGAAACTCCTAACATACCAGGTTAGTCTTTTTTTTTTGCTTTATTTTTTATTTTTATTTTTTTACTTTATTTTACTTTACAATACTGTATTGGTTTTGCCATACATTGACATGAATCCACCACGGGTGTACATGCATTCCCAAACATGAACCCCCTCCCACCTCCCTCCCCATAACATCTCTCTGGGTCATCGCCGTGCATCAGCCCCAAGCATGCTGTATCCTGCGTCGAACATAGACTGGTGAACACTTAGTTTGAGACCTATCTTCTTAGCAATTTTTTAAGAGCACAATACAATGTGGGGCTTCCCAGGTAGCTCAGTAGTAAAGAATTTGTCTGCTGATCAGAAGACATGTGTTTGATCCTTGGACTGATAAATTCTCCTGGAGAAGGAAATGGCAATTCACTCTAGTGTTCTTGGGCTTCCCTGGTGGCTCAGACAGTAAAGAATCCCCCTGCAATGTGGGAGACCTGGGTTTGATCCCTGGGATGGAAAGATACCCTGGAGAAGGAAATGGCAACCCACTCCAGTATCCTTGCCTAGAGAATCCCTATGGACAGAAGAGCCTGGGGGGCTATAGTCCACAGGGTCCCAAAGAGAAGGACACTACTGGGTGACTAAACACAGCACAGAGCACCTGGTATTCTTGGCTGGGAAATACCATGAGCAGAGGAGCCTGATGGGCTACAGTCCTTGGGATTGCAAAACAGTGGGACATAACTTAGCTGCTAAATAACAGCAGCAGTGTTGTTAAGTATAAGCACAATATTGTACAACAGATATCTACAATTTGTTAGTTGTATGAAAAGTGAAAGTCACTCAGTTGTGTCTGGCTCATTGGGTCCCATGCACTGCACTGAATTCTCCAATGCCAGGAAACTGGAATGGGTAGCTGTTCCCTTCTCCAGGGGATCTTCCCAAACCAGGGATCGAACCCAGGTCTCCCACATTGCAGCTGCATTCTTTACCAGCTGAGCCACCAGGGAAGCCTGAGAATACTGGAGTGGATAGTCTATTCCTTCTCCAGAGAATCTTCCTTACCCAGGAATCAAACCAGGTCTCCTGCATTGCAGGCAGATTCTTCACCAGCTGATCTACCATACTTTATATGAAGTAGCTTAAATAGTCAAACACACAGAAAATTGAATTTTATATGGTGTAATACTTCTCCCAGACAGCTTCAAAACCTTGGATGATATTTTGTCCCTTTTCCTTGTAAATGTCTGTTCCATTGCTCATTCTCCCTGAAATAAACATGTAGTCCCCTAGATTTGCCCTCGAGAGTGGCTTTCTAATATTTCCTCCATAATGATCCATCATAACCTTTTTGCAGCATAAAAATATATATATTTACTATACCACATATATCCATTTCTAGTCACCACTTTACACTGAGTTCACATTATCTTATGTGTTCAAACTAGACTCTCTTAAACCAAAGTCTCTTGAACACTACTTACAAATTTTTAATCATTATTATTTCTATTAAAAAGTATGTTAATGAATCACCATCACAATAAAATAAAGTTCTAATTTGTTGTTGTTGTTTGGTAAGTTATGTCCAACTCTTTGTAACCCCATGGACTGTAGCAGACCAGGCTCCTCTGTCCTCCACTATGTAACAGACTTTGCTCAAATTCATGCCTCTTGAGTCCATGATGCTGTTTAACCATCTCATTCTCTGCTGCCCCTTTCTATTTTTGTCTTCACTCTTTCTCAGCATCAGGGTCTTTCCCAATGAGTTGGTTCTTTGCATCAAGTGGTCAAAGTATTGGAGCTTCCATGTAGCATTTAAGGCCTCCATACTCTTATCTCTCCTACTTCTCAGCTATGTTACCCACTTATTCATAAGAAAAATCTTTTCCACGAGGTTTCTACGAAAGCATTACTCCCTCCTTTAAGCCTGTGTAAATAATAACCATTTTTATGGCCTTTTTCCAGTAAAGATTTTCATAGAACCCCCAACGTTTATGGCATTTAATACCAGCCTCCAATATATGGAATTTTTACAAGCTTCTTTGTACTAGATTGCTTCTTTTTTTAATTATATGTTCCAATCTAGATTGTGAGACCTTCAAAAATGAAAATATTGTTTCATATTTCCCAATATTCTCAAGCAGAGAGCACCTGTTTATCTGTGTACTGCACACACAGTGTTCATTAATAAACCATTGGTGAGGATTTAATTTAGAATTTGCATATGAATTACACACATTTACAGCAAGTGATTATTATGTAACTAAAGTAAGCATGTAAAGAATAGACATAAACTTTGAAACCCAATAAACTTCAATCACATTATTAATACATACTTAACTTGGATTAATCATTTGGATCTCTGAATTTTTAAAAAAATCTTAAAATGGAGATAATTACTATCAATTTATTCATGTCATTGTGAATTTGAAAGTAAGCAATAAAACCAGATCACCTACAAAATTTCTGTATATTCCCCTGAGTGGTTGAAACAACTGCAAAAAGAGTACTGTTATAATTACATTTTGACATATTTACAAGATAGAAATCAAGGGCTTTTTAATACAACAATATCAAAAATTACATTAAGTAATAATCCATTAAAGTTTTACACTCAGTGGCTGATAGTCACATGAAAAAAATTCTATGAAGTGATCATATTTATTTGATGTGGTGGCTTTCACTGTTGCAAAAGATTACCCCTTATTACACAAGCAAGCTAAAATCCTAATTGCTCTGTAGCATTTGAGAAGCTAGTCTAAAAAATAGATTAACTGAGGATGATTAAGCCACCTTGTGTAGAATTTGCCTCACTCAAACTTATATTTACTCTATGTATATGGCTCCTCAACTATCCCTCACGTTATGCAAAAAGCAATAACTTGCATTGACATTATCTACACCATGTAGGTCTTTATTCAATTACATCCCACCTCAAGCAATTTTTTTTCTACACTGCATCGATTTGGTTGTTTTTTAACCTTTCCTCATTTCTTCCCTTCAGTCCTCTTTAATTCCAGATGTCACATCAAGATGTCTTTACTGATTGTTTTGTAATAAAATCTCTCACAGCTGAGGAACATAGATCTCTGTGCTTAAAGGAGAAAAAATCCAGCAATAAGCCATGATGCCAGAGGGACAATTCTTTAAACATACTCAAAGCACTAAAGCTGGCAATTTTTTCGTAACCTGTACCTTACTTGCAGATACTTTAATGCTGATGTGAATGAATATAGGGTCACATTTTAGTTCTGAGAGGCAGGTTCATGGGGGAAAATAAAATAAAATTTAGATATCAGCAGAACTTAATTTGAAACCTGGCTCTGTCATTTACTAGTTTAGTGATTTTTAAACAGCCTGTTTAATCTTTTAACCCTCAGCCCATGCATCTATTTAAAAATGAGATGTAATTGCAATAGTGTTGTGGGAAATTAAAAAGATTGTACATGATACCACTGCACTGTCTGGGAATAATTCTCAAAAGACAGGAATATGCTGATTTAAATAACTTTCTCAGAAATCAAAATTACAGAATTTGTCTTATTAGGTTTGGCTGAGAAGAGTCTATCTATCTATCTATCTATCTATCTATCTATCTATCTATATATATATATGAACACATTTTATCCCCAAATTATATAATAATTTTTATATTTTCAATACAATATAAGTAAGACCCTTGGGGTAAATTTATGGCTTATAATAAAATGTATCTTGGTGAAAAATATGCCAACTTAAAACAAAACACTTGATGTAACATGAACAGGTATATTTGTAATGTATATAGGACTTAAATAAGCTTACTTTCAAAAATATTGAGCTCAGAGTTACTGTAATTAGTGTGTGCCAACAAGGAATTTACACTGGCCTGTCACCCACATTTGACAAATGGTGATGGTTTGCAGCTAGAATAAGCACAGTTGCTTTATATTTGTCATACATGAATTTAATGGTTGGTTTATCTTCCTTTATTGGAAATCCATTGTAATCTATACATAATGGATATAAAGTGCATCCAGGAAATGTTTTCCGATTATAAGCTCTAAGAAGCTGTACCCTAAGGATTTAAATATATTACAATGCAAAGTAAGCTACAGTTTAATCATTAAGTGGCATAAGAAGCTTCCAGAAACAATATCTAACATGGCATCAATACTGAAGTAAGAGAACAGACATTGTGGAAAATAAATATTTGACTTTCAATGTTTAATTTTCAATATATATGAACCGTGTGATACAATGAATTTATGCAGAATTCCTTGTCTACTTTCACTTTTACCAAGTGCAAATTCCAAATAGAACTGTATAAAATGTACAAATACATTTATTTCACTGAAAATACAGATGTAGAAAAAGTAATGTTAAAATAATACAGCACCAATATATATTCAGTTCTGTTATTTATAAACATAGTTGAAAAGACAATACTATATGGTGTTGTAAGCACCACAATCATCAGATAGTCTCCTCATGATCTAGTTAAACATCCTAGTTATTATCCTAAAGGGTTTGTGTTACATAGTAACTGGAAAGATCCACATAGTTATTTAGACCTTAGTTATGTCTTATCTAAATATGGTCTTACTTTTAATTTTTTGATCCAGTTGTAAGCTTGGATTCTACTGCTACTGCTGCTGCTAAGTCACTTCAGTCGTGTCCAACTCTGTGCGACCCCATAGACGGCAGCTCACCAGGCTCTGCCGTCCCTGGGATTCTCCAGGCAAGAACACTGGAGTGGGCTGCCATTTCCTTCTCCAATGCATGAAAGAGAAAAGTGAAAGTGAAGTCGTTCAGTCGTGTCCGACTCTTAGCGATCCCATGGACTGCAGCCTACCAGGCTCCTCCATCCATGGATTTTCCAGGCAAGAGTACTGGAGTGGGGTGTCATTGCCTTCTCCAAAGCTTGGATTCTAGTATAGGCTACTTACTAAATTGATGGAGCTATAACCTCAACTGGAAAGGTTATAGCTCCAGGAATTTAGTAAGTAGCCTATTCTATTGTTCCTCACCCATGCTGTCACCTGGTAGCATACTTGAGTGTTAGCTCCTGATGACCCAGTCAACTTCACTGAAGTCTGTAGTGCAGAGAAATTCATGTATTGAAAGCAATTGTAAAAGTGGATGTCATATATTAGGAAAAGAATTTTAGAAAAAAAAAAGGTCCATATTTGGTGAATTGATGGTTTGTAAAGATAAATTTTCAAGCAGAATTCATCATAGAAATTATTTAAACTTAAACACAGTTGATACTTTTTGAAGATTTAGGAGGTACGGGCTAATTATAAAGCTACTTTGGGATTAGCAGTCTTTTTTATGGGCACATACATCACAAAAATTGACTGACTATAAACTTTTCCCAAATGCTGGGTTACCTAACAATTGATATCATTAGATCCATTACTTAAAAATGATGATGCTAATGTCATTAACTGCTTTTGCTCTTTAATGACTCCTCTTTGTCAAACTTTCTTAACATGTTCTATGATGTTGCATGACCACCTAACTTCTGTCTCTCCACCTCTCTGTATTTGACACTTTACACTCAGAATTATGAAACTACTCATTCCCTATACACAAACCTGCTTTGTGCCTCCAAGATTTTCTTCATTCAAGTGCTTATTTTTGTACCGTCACTGGTTCACTCTGTTGCATCATGGACACAAAATAATAGTGGTGCAGATGTTATTGTTTCTATGGCAAAATCTCTTCCTTTCTAATCTTTGAAAGCATAAGCATATCCGCAATCACGTATATGTCTGATACTGTTTATACCTTACATATTGTCATTTTAAGATTATGCCCTAGTGTCCTCTAGGTCATGAAGTCTTTAGAGGACAGAGTATGCTTATTTGTCAATGTACACATAGTACTTGATATTTGGAAAATGTTCATTTATTATTTGTTAAACCTTTGAAAGGATTGTATCTTTATTTTATATTTTATTACTTGTTTCTTCAATGAGACTTTTATCCTCAATTTTGTGATCATTTTTAATTTTCTTTATCACTTGCTCTACCTATCTTCATATTCTTTAATCATTTAATTTTCTTTTCATACAATTACATCTAGAGATAATATCTTAGATGTTGATTTTATAGTAATATTAGTAAAGATGAATCCTGAAAAATAAACAGGCACTAAAAATTTGCAGAAAGATTTTATTCAAAAAAATTTATCATATATAAGATATTAGAACAACATTATGAAATAAATTCTTTAAATATATATTTTAGAACTCAGTCTTCTTCTACTAAGTATTTAAGTATTATACTACTTAAATACTTTTAATATTTCAATATTTAATATTTAAACATATTTAATATTTAAATATTCAATACTACTAGTATTTAAGTATTAATAAATTAGCTTATGTGTGTATAATTTAGTACATTTCAAAATGTTTTTCTTCACTCAATAGAGAAAACACTTCCTCTTAACTATTGTTTTTTCAACAATAAAAGTATATATTTATAAGGGTAAATTTTAGCTAATCTCCATAGATTCCCTTGGACTGCAAGGAGATCCAACCAGTCCATCCTAAAAGAAATCAGTTCTGAATGTTCATTGGAAGGACTGATGCTGAAGCTAAAAGTCCAATACTTTGGCCACCTGATGAGAAGAACTGACTCATTTGAAAAGACCCTGATGCTGGGAAAGATTGAGGGCGGGAGGAGAAGGGGACAACAGAAGATGAGATGGTTGGATGGCATCACTGACTCCGTGGACATGAGTTTGGGAAAACTCCAGGAGTTGGTGGTAGACAGGGAGGCCTGGCATGCTGAGATTCATGGGGTCGCAAATAGTTGGACACTACTGAGACTGAACTGAAACTGAACTGATAATAGCTATTTTCAATTATAAACTTATGAAACCAGATTTGAGATTTTGCTATTGGGCATATATTACTTGTATGATGTCTTAGAGATATATGTGAAGAATAATACTCTAAGAACTATGAAATCATTTAGAATCAGTCATAGGCATAGAAAATTAAGGAGGTTGCTTTTGAAGAGAAATCTGTGCTACAAAATGTATTATTATTAAAAATAGATTCTGGGCAATTCAGTTTTATTGAGTTGGAGTCTAGAAGAGAATAGATGATGATAGAGCCTGTGTGGAGAATTGGGGCAGACTACAATCAGGCAGACAAGAAAAATATACTGCAGATAAACACTGAAACAAAATATAGATTTATACCCATAGGCATCAACTCTGGGAAAAGGCAACAGCAGACATATCTTGCTGTCATATGGTCATTTCAATTGCAATGGTTCCTTCGGCACCCATGAATCATTCAGTCTGTGAGGCAAAATGCTGCTTCTAAAGTAGCAATTGGTCATGACCTTGCAGTAGTGGCTATGCTGGCTGAGTACAGACGACATGTGTACTCTGAGTGGAAAAAACCTCAGGTAACAAATCAGTCCTGCCAGTGCACATAAACAGGACAGCAGCCCTGACAGATCTTGTCCTAACACTTACATATAAAGGATAGCATTGTGTGAAATATAAAGATGTACTTCTGGGACTTCCCTGACGGTCCAGTCCCCCACCTTCCAATGAAGAGGGTACTGGTTCAATCCCTGGTAAGGGAGCTAGGAGCCTACATTCCTCATGGCAAAATCCAAAACATAAAAAAAAAAAAAAAAAAAAAAAAACAATATTGTAGCAAATGGAATAAAGATTGTTTAAAAAAAAAAAAAAAGGTACTTCTGAAATTCCTAAATGAGGTAATATTGTTTGTGCACCTATCAGATCATCTCCCTAATTTTTTTTCATAATTCTATATTTCAAGACAAAGTTTCTGAGAATTTTGTATTTTAAAGAACTGCAATAGCTTTGAGGTAGTTTTTACTAGTAAACTTCCACACAATTTAGATGTATCACAAACTGTTTCCTCCAAAAGAGTATTGGCTCACTTTTATACACAATGTGGTGTGTACACATAAAATGATATTGACTGTCTTCCTATATATAAGTTCATCAAGGAAAGGGAGTCTATATCAGGAATTCTCTGAACTCTAGAAACTGTAATCATGTAGTCTACAAATAGTGTTTTTGTAATCAATTTTAAGCTATGAAAGCAATAGTGCATGAATTGTCAATGAGATTTGTGAAAAAATGGTTGTTTCTCTTATGTATTTTATAGTTAGATTAAGGATATGGTCACAATGTGTTTTGGAAAACTCAGAAAGTGTACAAAATGTTTATGAGAAAGTGACTATTTAGATTTAGTAAATAGTCACCACTTTTAAATGCAAATACATTAAACTGTTTGCAATTACATTTGTGTGTAATTATCCATAATTAATATAAATACTTGTTTACAGACTATTAAATCCTTGACAGAGTTTGAAGCACAAAATGGAAATTTTAACAGTCTCAGTCAACTGAGAGATGAGGTCACATCTTCTTTTGAATTGTGCACTTTCATTGTAAAATGTGACTCAATTTACAAAAGTTTATTTATATCTGCATTTCTTTTATAGGTTTCAGCCAAAACTTGCTATCACTTTTTGTTTCAAAGGAGAAAATGTACCTTAAACATTTAATAAATGTATATTCATTATGAGTATATTCAGTGTCTATGAAATACAAGGCATTTGATGGCCACAGTAGTAGATTCAGATGTTTAATAGAAACTTGCCTCCTAGAAGGATAATTAAAACATTTTGCCAAAATTACCATTAGTTCAGAAAAAAATTTTAGTCATTTTTACAGAAATGGATAGACCTAGAGAGTGTCATACAGAGTGAAGTAAGTCAGTAAAAGAAAAATAAATATATTAATGCATATATGTGGAATCTAGAAAAACTGTATAGATGACTTTATTCACAAGGTAAAAATAGAGACACAGATGTAGAGAACAAATGTATGAATATCAAAGGGGAAGGAGGTGGGAGGAATTGGGATTTAGGATTGACAGATATACACTATTGATCCTTGTGTTTGGTGTTGTCCAGTCACTAAGTTATAACTGACTCCTTGTGTGTGTGTGTGTGTGTGTCTGTGTGTCTGTGTGTGTATGTGAACGATGCACTGCAGTATGCCAGTCTCCTCTGTCCATGGGATTCTCCAGGCAAGCATACTGGAGTGAGTTGCCATGGCCTCTTCCAGGGAAATCTTCCTGACCTGGGGATTGAACCTGCATCCCCTGTATCTCCTGCATTGCAGGCTGATGCTTTACCCACTGAGCCAACTGGGAAGCCTAACACTATTGGCACTATGCATAAAATAGATAACTAATAAGAACATACTGTAAAGCACACGGAACTCGACTTAATGCACTGTGGGGACCCAAATGGAAAGGAAATCCAAAAGGGAGGGGTTATATGTATATGTATGGCTGATTCATTTTGCTGTACAGTAAAAACTAACACAACATTGTAAAGCAACTATACTCCAGTTAAAAGCAACTAAAAATAGAAAACTTCTATTAAGATGAATTAAAGAGAGGATTATAAAATTAACGTGTAAGGAGTTAATTTTATTATTATTAGAATTGAACAAAATATGATAAAGGAGGAAGCAAAACTTTAATCTTTGTTACAGAAAGAAGATATTCCTGTCTTCAAAATAGTTTAATTCTGGAAGACTAGTGACAATTCTGGGGAAATATAGTCACTCAAGTATTAGTAGGGACAGCGTCATAGGAAAGCAATTTGATGACAAATTTGGCGATATCCAAGCTATATTTTTGATCATTGGTAATGGAGAACTATTGTTTTTGTTTGCTTGTTTGGTTTTGTTTTTATAAGTATTTTTTATTCAGTTCTAGGCTTTGGAAAAAATGTCATTAAATTGTTATTCGAAGATGAAAAATCTGGACATATCAAGCACAGTCAAAATTTCATTACAACTTTCCAACTAATAAAGTAAATAGAAAATGACAGACTTGAGTTGGTAGAACAAACCTATAAAATATATTACTGAAGGGCTGAGGAAGAAGAACTATTAAAGAATGACTTGATATTCCACAGTGAATATTAAATGATTTAGGGGGAAGAGAAAGTGGATAGAATTCTAGACAGAATGTAAATACAGACTGTCGTCTTTTAAATGACTCTGAGGGCAGAATCACTCAGAGAAGACATGGATGGGTGTCTTCTACATGGAAAAAATTATCAGGAAGATTTAATATTGCCACTTGTGAAGTCAAAATGGGTGCCTGGGGAGAATGAATAATTTCAGCAATTTTGACTTCATTTATCAGTATTTTCCTTCTTGAAACATTTTCTTCATAGAGCTGATGGGAACACATTTACTTACAGAAATCTGCATCTCTCTGCAGCTACTGCAGAGCATTCTTGACTGCTTCCTCCTTGTAAGAAATTTCAAGATAGGCATTACCAAAGAATTTATTTTGTCTGTGTGGACAATGTTTAGATGATGCCCTGCCTGTCCACTCCAAACTTGTGAGTTTCTGAAACTCTGCTCTGGAAACAGTGCTGGCAACAGTATGGCTTCCTTGGCTTCTCTCCTGCCACTCACTTCACCCTGAGATTCATCTGAACAGACCTGGCCTGGTTCCAGAATCTCACAGATGGCCAGGTCCTAAATTCCAGTCGCAGTGCCCCTTCAGTTGTTCTTTTTATCCTAGGTTTGGAACAGATCTTATTGTTGTGAATGACAAAGACCCTGTTTGGGTTTCTTATTGACCATGTAATCAATTTCCTCTGTTAAATGACTTTCGTTAAAAATAGGTTGAATGATTTCTGAAATTTTCCAAAAATGTGTAAAACTATTTTCATCAGGGGCTATGCCACCTGTCATGAGAATTAAAAAAAAAAAAAATCTGTTAATCCTTACAGGGAATCAACATAAATTTGACACTGTTTAGAATGGAAGAAGATTGAGCACTTAATATCCAATCTACTTATTTTTAAAATGATGAAACTGAGATATGAGAGTTCTATTTGTAGTGATAGGATAGACCTATGTTCTCCGTCAGGGAATTATTCTTCATTTAAGGTGTGTTGATTGATTTAGTAGTAGACTCCAAGAATTTATGAGGACATTTCTCAAAAGGCAGCTATATTTCTATAGGTTGGAGTGTAGATGCAACAAATAATGGTAAAAAATTGTTAATTAAAAAGTTTCATTTTTTGTGCATTGGTGTGTTAAGAAAAATTAAGGTCTCAATTTTAATATTTTCAAAATATAATTAAAGAAACACACAAAAAGGATAGCTTAAACAGTCACAGCTTTGAATATACTGTAGAAATTTATAACTAATGGCTACATAAAGTTTCAGTATCTGGAGATTTCATTGGATCTCATTAAATTTATGTTATAGAATAACTAGGCTGGAAGTGAAGACCAGTAGGTACTATTACAGTCACTTTTCCCCACAAAATTACATCCTATGTATAATGGCATTTTTTTCAGAGGGAGTGTATTGACTCCATAACCAAAAGTTCCATTAAACCCATTATGAGAGGTTGTACTTTTGTATTCAGAGATTCTTTAATAGTGATTATTGACCTATGAGAATGTTGTCATTATAAACTATAAAGATTTCTTTATCATTATAGTTACAGTTTTCTTAAAGGAGAAAAATACTAGGCAAGAATCAGAGGAACCGGCATTGAGTATAGCTCCAAAAATTAGCCAAGATAGCAGCTTGATGCATTTAACTCCTCTAACCAACACCATCTTAGCTATGAATAGGGCTGACATCTTTTCTGACAGCTTCATGGAGCTTCTACAAATATAAATAAAAGCAACTTTATATGTTATATATAGAATTATACATAGAGACTGTATATAGATATAATATCAAATTACATTAATATGAAATTACATAGATATTTTGGAGATACTATTATTGGCATTATTATTTTTTAACAGTTTCCATTATATTTACCTAATAGTTTTGGCATAAGGTTGATGTAAAACTTTTATGTAGCTTCTAATTATAAATTTCTATGTGATATTTGAGTCTGCTCTATGGAATAACTTTGACTTATGCTGCATTTTTTCATTTTATTTCCTTTATTTATACATATAAACAAATAGAATTATGAAAATACAAGAAACAAAAGGGATGTGTGAATGACATTAATTTTTTTTTATAAATGTGAAATTACTAATCATTTATCCTTCAGGCTTACAAATTTTAATGTGCATATTTTGTGTGAAAATATTAATAAATAATATCTTGAAAACTTAAGAATGTATCACATTTAAGACTATTTCATTTCTAGGGCACAACTAGTTTGAAGATACAAAAGAATCTTGTTGGCTATATTGGCTGTTTTATGTATATATGTATACATATATATATTTGCATATATATGTAACTTCAGGTACAATAACTGTGGATCCAATAAAGACAGAAAATAACAGTTTTGGTTTGTATTTCATTTGGGCTCTTTTAAATAACAAAAGTAGGTTTAAGTGATTTTGGTAATTTTTTTAAAAAACTTAAGTATTTCACCAACTCCTGTAGAAACAATGGAGATATTAGGTATTATCTGTTTACTGAATTAGTCTTAATAATTTATTATTTCTTCTTTTTAACGTTTGTTCACTTAACAATTAATATTAAGTTCTTACTTGCTTACCCAGGCCACATGATGTTCTTGGTGGTCAGAATGCAGCACTGAATAAGGAACAAACATCCATCTCTGTCTTCATGGACAACAAGTCTTATCAAAGAGGAAGTAGTAGAGTACAACACTTTGAAGAAAAATAAAGTAGAGAGGAAGCATGTTGGGAATATTATCTTAGTGTTTACATGTGAATTTTTAGGTGACAAAAATATAGACTTGTCAGAACAAATTATGCAGACAATTTTTATTATCCTCAATAATGAAGTAACAGACTGAAACCATCAGCAACAGTCATCCAAAGCTATTAAGATAATCATTGATGAAAATAATTGATAACTGTATTTGATCTAATTTTGAGCACCTAATCTTATCTGTACATATGGAAGCAAATTGAATAAAATCTCAGTGTCATGTATTATGATTTTTTTTCATAAAATTAAACATTTTCCCATGAAGCATTTATTTTGACTGCCATTGAGATGGAAAAATATAGAATATTTCAAAAAGAATTTCCTTCATTTTACCCATTAATTTAAAATTATATATATATATATATATGTAATATGTAAATGTCATTTTGGCATCTACTTCTGTTTCATTGACTATGCTAAGGCCTTTGACTGGGTGGGTCACATCAAACTGGAAAATTCTGACAGAGATGGGAGTACCAGGCCACCTTACCTGTCTCCTGAGAAACCTGTATGAAGGTCAAGAGGCAACAGTTAGAACTGAACATGGAACAATGGAATGGCTCAAGATTGGGAGCAGAATACGTCAAGACTGTATATTGTCACCATATTTACTCAACTTATATGCAGAGAACATCATATGAAATGCCAAGCTGGATGAAGCACAAGCTGGAATCAAGATTGCTGGGAGAAATATCTATAACCTCAGATATGCAGATATGCAGATGACACCCTTATGACAGAAAGCGAAGAAGAACTAAAAAGCATCTTGATGAAAATGAAAGGGAAGAGTGAAAAAACTGGCCTAAAACTCAACATTCTAAAAACTAAGATCATGGCTTCCGGTCCCATCACTTTATGTCAAATAGAAGGGGAAACGATGGAAACAGTGACAGACTATTTTCTTGGGCTCCAAAATTACTGTGGACAGTGACTGCAGCCATTCTAAAAGACACTAGCTCCTTGGAAGAAAAGCTATGACAAGCATAGGGAGCATATCAAAAAACAGAGACATTACTTTGCCAACAAAGGTTCTTTTAGTCAAAGCTTTGGTTTTTCCAGTAGTCATGTATGGATGTGAGAGTTGGACCATAAAGAAGGCTGAGCCCTGAAGAATTGATGCTTTTGAACTGTGGTGTTGGAGAAGACTCTTGAGAGTCTCTTGGACTGCAAGGAGATCAAACCAGTCAATCCTAAAGGAAATCAATCCTGAATATTCTTTGGAAGGACTGATGCTGAAGCTGAAGCTCCAACTCTTTGACTACCTGATACAAGGGACCAACTCATTAGAAAAGACCCTGATGCTGGGAAAGATTGAAGGCAGGAGAAGGGGAACAGGATAACAGAAGATGAGATGGTTGGATGGCATCACAGACTCAATAGACGTGAATGTGAGCAAACTCTGGGTGATGGTGAAGGACAGGCAAGCCTGGCATGCTGCAGTCATGAGTTTGCAAAGAGCTGGACATGACTGAGCAACTAAATAGCAGAAACAGTACAGTGTCATTTAAATAACATGATATTGTAGCCTCAAATATTAATTAAACTAAAATTAGTAATGCCTTAGGATGAATTGGAGAAGGCAATGACACCCCACTCCAGCACTCTTGCCTGGAGAATCCCATGGACGCAGGAGCCTGGTAGGCTGCAGTCCGTGGGATCGCACAGAGTCAGACATGACTGAAGTGACTTAGCAGTAGTATTAGCAGTAGGATGAATTGGAATCATAAGCAGCCACATCATTGATTTCCCAGTCAAAATCCTAAGGTACTTTCAACTTCTACACCTCAAAATAATGTGATAGATTAATTTTGTTGAAGACTTCTTTTTAGATTTCTAGGTCCCAGGTGTACTTCTATATTTTCCTTCAAACCTCATGAGAAAACTGGTGGACAAAATGTAGATATTAGTAGAGGTAACTTGGATAAATAGTAAAAAAGAACAACTTACTTATCTGGACACCTAGTTTCTATACTAATATATATGTGTCTCTTCATGGGAAAATGTAATTATGTTGGCCTATAGTTTATTGTTTCAAATTAGGAGAGATTATTAGATGAGAAATTTTACACATATTTAAATTTTTTTCTTAAATTTAATTGAACAAATATCTCAGTAAAAGGAATAAGGCACATAAAATCAAGCATTTTAAAAATGTTAAAATAAGTACATTAGTAGGCAATATACACAGTCAAAATACAAATATGAATATTTAAGTGGTACAATATATGTATATTAATAAGTAAGACACTTTTGAAATATATTAAATTACAGACTAGAAAACTAAAATACAGATATAAAATTCCCACATAAAACAATTAACATAGGCAATATTTTTAATTTCTGAAAAACAAATAAAATATATTTTTATACCTTTAAAGTTTTCTCCAGGATAATATTTTGAGACAATGAATCATTATCAGAATAACATAAACAGCTTTTACATTGATTAAACCATTTTGCAGTCTTAACAAAGTTAATAATTTTAATGTCAAATTAATAAACATAACAGTTTCTAGTGAGGAAATGGCCTTAATTGCCAATTTAATAGAAAGAAACAATTACTAGACACCCAACATCACAATGGAAAAATTGGTTTTGATGATAAAACTGATATTCTAATACACTGTTTATCCAAATATAAGTGCACTAAATGTGGTATGTTGATTTTGTGTACATAGGCTGTCATTTTGAAATTAGAAAAATAATGATTAAAACACTAATGAAAATCCTTGTTTTTTCCTTTAAGTTTATATGTTAATGTTAGTTTGAAAACTGGGTAGACATATATCTGAATTATGAATTGTCATATTTAGTCTTTATACATCATATTTTGATTAAAAATCATTAGTATATTACTCTGCTTTTTAAGGCTATCTCTTTCTTAGAATCTATGGAAAATTACTGAATTTTAGTTTTCAGCATGCTTTTAAGAACCATAGTAATAAACTGCAAATAATGTTAATCATTTTTTTTGCAAGAAAGGTTTTTATTATTTAGTCATATTTAAGTAAAAAAAGTTAAGTGGAACATTGCAAAAATCATGGAATTTCCAGATTGCATATACATATATGCATGAGCCCCAGAAGCAATAAAGAGAACTATGGACTCTGGACATCTGATTCAAAATTGATTGATGCATATATTTCCTCAGAACTACATAACACTATTTCATGTCTTCTTTTATGAGTCTGATATGTAATTATATTGAAATTCAATATTTTGTATTGATAATATATTCTACTCAAATGTGTCAATAAGCTCATTAAATTAAATGTCAGTTTGGTTATGATGATTCTTAGAACATTTATAGTTTATAATCTGTTGATTATAAAACAGATAAAAAAGGTCTTCCTTATTATGTATCTATTGCTATTTATAGGTAATGCAGTTGTCTACAGAAGCTTAGAGCAATGAAGTGGTCTATTTTAATGACACATTTTCCTTCAAATTTGACTGCTTTGAGGAGGAGAATAATTGGGCAAAAGGACTGAGTACTGCAGTTTCCAGGCATGACCCAAAACATGGAGAATTTTTACCTTTAAGCAGCCTAAACTGTTATTTATGCACAACACTTTTCATTTAGTTTATTGTTTAACATTTATTCTTTACCTACTCAATGACTAGTACTATCCTAACAGCCAAGAGGCATATGGCCTATCCAAAGTTCTCAGTTTACTTGTTTATAAAATGAACATTATATGACTCCTAGAGTATTTCTTGTAGTGGCAAGGCAAAAGTACAATTTCTTATGACATTCTTGTATCGAGCAGTCTTAGAATACTTTTTCCTAGAGGAAAATGCCCAAGACAGTATCTTTTAGAATTGTGGCCCTGCAGAAGTTCCTGCCTCTCAGTTCGGTTCAGTTCAGTTGCTCAGCTGTGTCTGCTCTTTGCGACCCCATGAACCACAGCAGGCCAGGACTCCCTGTTCATCACCAACTCCCAGAGTTCACCCAAACCCATGTCCATTGAGTCAGTGATGCCATCCAACCATCTCATCCTCTGTCATCCCCTTCTCCTCTTGCTCTCAATCTTTCCCAGCATCAGAATCTTTTCAAATGAATCAGGTCTTCACATCAGGTGGCCAAAGCATTGGAGTTTAAGCTTCAAAATCAGTCTTTCCAATGAATATTCAGGACTGATTTCCTTTAGGATGGACTAGTTGGATCTCCTTGCAGTTCAAGGTACTCTCAAGTGTCTTCTCCAACACCACAGTTCAAAAACATCAATTCTTAGGTGCTCAGCTTTCTTTACAGTTCAACTCTATCTATACATGACTACTGGAAAAACCATAGCCTTGACTAGACGAACTTTTGTTGACAAAGTAATGTCTCTGCTTTTCAATATGCTGTCTAGGTTGGTCATAACTTTCCTTCCAAGGAGTAAGTGTCTTTTAATTTCATGGCCTCAATCACCATCTGCAGTGATTTTGGAGCCCCCAAAAATAAAGTCTGACACTGTTTCCAATATTTCCCTATCTATTTGTTATGAAGTGATGGGACCAGATGCCATGATCTTCGTTTTCTTGAATGTTGAGCTTTAAGCCAACTTTTTCTCTCTCCTCTTTCACTTTCATCAAGAGACTCTTTAGTTCTTCTTCTCTTTCTCCCATAAGGGTGGTGTCATCTGCATATCTGAGGTTATTGATATTTCTCCCAGTAATCTTGATTCCAGTTTGTGCTTCCTCCAGTCCAGCATTTCTCATGGTGTACTCTGCATATAAGTTAAATAAGCAGGGTGACAATATACAGCCTTGACATACTCCTTTTCCTATTTGGAACCAGTCTGTTTTTCTATGTCCAGTTCTAACTGTTGCTTTCTGATCTGCATACAAGTTTCTCAAGAGGCAGATCAGGTGGTCTGGTATCCCCACCTCTTTCATTATTTTCCACTTTGGCATAGTCAATAAAGCAGGTCCTACCTTTCAGGCTAGACCAAATTCAGCCTAGCATGCATGCTAAATCATTTCAGTCACATCCAACTCTTTGCAACCCTATGGACCATAGCCCTCCAGGCTCCTCTGTCCACGGGATTCTCCAGGCAAGAATATTGGAGTGGGTCACCATTCCCTTTGCCAGGGAATCTCTCCAACCCAGGGATAGAACCTGAGTCTTTGACGTCTCCTGCATTGGCACATGGATTCTTTATCACTAGCACTACCTGGGAAGCCCAAATTCGTCCACTATTGTTCCTATCAGTTTATAGCTTTGGCAACTATCATTCCACCTAAGCAAATCTCAGTTGTGGTACCTACCTAAAATGAGCTTGTCTCTAGATGAGCTTGATAAACTTGTCTCCAAATTTCATGATGGTCATTTATGTTGCAACTTATGTTCTCTGCTGGGTCCAAGAAGAGTCATGGATTTTCACTTTCTCCAGATTTTTCTTACTGCAAAATCAGGTATGAGAAATTTTGATTCCTTTGCATGCCTGAGTTGAAACTGGAAGTCCCACTTATTACATATATATTTTTTCATATTCTGTGTTCTGTGTTATGATTTGTGATGGACATTTTGCTTTGTGTTTATCATGCTATACTGAACTTACATGCTTATGGGTCTACATCTCCAACAAGGTTACAGGCTCCTCAAGGATACCATATATCAATTTATGTTTGTATATAAAAAGCTTAGAATAGAAGTAAATTGTGCTCTAATTCTCTTGTATTGGAAGTTTTAAATATTGATTTCAAGATATATGGCATTGACTTGACTAAATATTTTCAACAGTGAAATTACCCTGATGGAAATGGTGTTTAACAAAAGTCATTCTGTCCATAATACCTATCGTAGGTGTAAGAAAAGGGAAGTTATTGTAGCAACCAAGAGGTAATTAGTACCTGTACAAAAATAGACACTTTGAAATTCCAGAAGAAATGATTGACTCAAGAATTATGCTCAAAGGTAAAACTATGACAGTAACATGCTTAATGAATGAATGAACATTTACTACATATGTTCTATATCAGGATTTTAAAACTTCAAAAAGGTATCCGAGGGCTTCCCTGGTGACTCAGTGGTAAAGAGATCATGGTTCAATCCCTGATTCAAGAGTATTCCACATGCTGCAGAGAGCTAAGCCTACAAGCTGCATCTATTGAACCTGTGCTCTAGAACCCAGGAGTTACAATTACTGAACCCGATGTGCCCTAGAGCCTGTGCTCTCAAACAAAAGAAACCACTACAATGAGAAGCCTGTGCACCACAACTAGAGAATAGCCACAACTAGAGAAAAGGTCACACGGTAAAAAAGACCCAGCATAGCCAAAAATAAATGAAGACCCAGCACATCCAAAAATAAGTAAATGAATTATAAAAAAGAGATACACGAGATATACATTAAGTAATGATGAACTGATCAAAGCACTAAAGTTGAATAAAGAGAACTGGAAGGAACTCAGTAAAGGCTGGGGTGAAGAAAAGTAATCTATATGTTACAGATATGGCTCAGACTATAAAGAGTCTGTCTGCAGTGCAAGAGACCTGGGTTCGATTCCTGGGTTGTGAAAATCACCTGGAGAAGGAAATGGCACCCCACTCCAGTACTCTTACCTGGAAAATCCCATGGATGGAGGAGCCTGGCAGGCTACAGTCCATGGGGTCACAAAGAGTAGGACAGGACTGACCATTTTCACTTTCTTTTCTTTCATGTTACAGATGCATTTTTTAAATATATTTTATATCTATCTATAGAAAAGGAAAATAATATTATGTTGTTAATAATCTATACACTATGATATACATTATTTTTTTAGTTTACCAAATCAATTTCTTCCACAAACATTTACAGAGCACCTAATATGTAAAAGACCCTATTATATGAAAGGATTGCAAGGAGGAGGAGGAGGATCTGAAGAAAGAGGAAGAGATGAAGAAAGGAGATGAGAAGAGAAAGCAAAAAAATACTGCCATGAAAATCTCACATCTCAACCCATAAGAACACACTTTGTAGTAATTATAAAACAGATATTGCTCCTGGTTTTACTTCAGACTGCCATGGAAGATGCTTTGAGAAGTTGATGTTTAAAGCAAGTCTCCAAAGATGAGTGGAATGAACACAGAAGGATCCAAGCTAAGTGAATTTAATGAACAGTCTCAAAGGCTAAACATATCTTCAGATGCAGAGAAATATACAGGATTTGAAGTCGCTGGAATGTAAACACCCAAGTGATCTATGGAAGAAGTTGAGGGTGGACTACTGAGCATAAACTGGATTATGGAAAGCGTCCCATGTCACAAAAAGAATCTTGAGTTTACTTCTTACATAAGAAAATAAAAATGTTTTTAAAAAGGGAGTGACAAGATCATACTTGAGCATCAGATGGGTCATTTTGATAATATTATGGTGATGTATTGAAGGAAACAAGGAAAATAAAAACATACTTGATTTAGTTGTCTAAGTGAGAGGAAACATTAACCAGGAACGTTTGTTTATTGAAAATTTCTTTCTCTCCTTTCTTTCTCATTCAATATGTTTCTTCTAGTGGATTTATTAGTTTCATTTCAAGAATTCTGAAACAATTGAGTTAGTACTTTCTATGTCTTGACATTACTTCCTCAAGTGATCATCTAATAAGACATAGGTTTGCTTTGTTTCTCTATGTATCTTTGTTTACTGGTTTGTTGGAGAACCTTCTAAGCATTGTATTACTTTAATTAAATTATTTTTAATGGTTCTTGCATGTTTTCATAAATTTCTTTTACAATTTAGCATTAATGCACATTCAAAATCCTTTCAGTGAGCAGCATTCTTAAACAGTGCCATTTTGATGTTTAAACTATAGAGTGTATTGAGTATTATAATTTAGTTTATCAAGAATATCAGCACATATAATTAAAATTGGTTGCCTTGTATTTAGAGATTGATACATAACTCATATTTTATCTGAAACCTATAGGCAGATATCTTGAATGGTGTTAATTGGTACAGAAAACCACAGTACATAAATAAGATATGCTTGTACATTTTCTGAGAGCTGATAGTTCTGAATAAAATGTGATTAATATTTAGTTTAAGCTTGAAAATTATACTGTATTATGTTATTTTTATCTTATAAGACATAATGAAATAATGAAAATAAATAATATCTTATTTCTTTTTTTCCTCAAATTGAAACCAAGTAGCACAGACAAGATACTTATCACATTTATTCTCTGTCCCTCGGTATATATAAATATGTATAAATTTGCATATTTTAATGTTTGACAAGTTTGCGAGATTGATACAGATTTGCATATAATGCATTAGTCTTGTGAAAATTTTAACTTTCCTGTTTTATTTTATTATATTGTACATGCTTTTTAGAAAGAAAAAATAGCCTTGTACTCATCCATAACAAAAGTCTTTTAATACCTATCATCAAAAGACTTGGACACTAGTTAGTGCAAAGAGACTTCAATATGCTTCCTCTTTGATCTCTAAATCCTTCAGTAACTTACATTAACTTTTCTCTCCACTTCTATTCCACTTTAAATAGTGTCTCATTATTCAACAATAAGTCTTTTGAATGTCGCTGTAAATCAGATACACATGCTTTTGATAGTGCCATCATTAAAAGGGATATTAGTCATTGACATCTATGAACTTGAATTTATACAGTGCCCAGAATATCATTACAGCAGCCATGCAAATCATTATGTACTCAGGCCTGAGGGAAATAAATCTGAGTCTTAAGAAAATTAGTCAGCAATTTGAAGTCCTTCAATGGTGCAGACAGCGTTTTTAATAAAATCCAAACTCCTTACAGAAGGCCCCTCATGATTTCAATCCTATCTAACTTCATCTCTTTCATTCCTTCCCTTTTGTCTAATATTCATCCAAATTCCCTAATACTCCTGGAAGTCCATGCTTTGCACAGTCCTTCCCACTGCCAATAATGTCTCTCCCAACTTTTATTCCACTCGGATAATTTTTGCTATCCTCTCAAATGTCCACACAGAAGTAAATTTCCTGCAGGATTATAATAATAGGGTGTATGCAAATAATCACACAGCACTAATGATATGACAATGAATAAAAGTACTCAATATCCTCAAGTGGCTATTCACTGGTAGATCTTTTGACTCTTCAATCTGTAACAGATGCCCTTTTTTTATTCCCTCAGAATAATACTTGCATGTTTCTATGACAGCACTAAATTCTTTAATTACACAATTTATCTATTTTTAAGAATCTCCATTAAATTTTGAGGTGCACTGTAGCAGAGAATCTTTCATTCTCGTATCCCAGAATCTAGCACAGGCACTGGCAAGCAGTAGGTCAAGTCCCAGTACTGATATTTATCAAAAACATTAATGCATAAATTAAATGAAGGAAGTGTCACAACAATAAATCAACATCTATAGGAGATATATATATGTATATATGTGAATTTTAAAAACTTACTTAATTTGCATGAAAGCATATTTTACATTTAACTACTTTAGATGTTGGCCACCTGATGTGAAGAGCTGACTCATTTGAAAAGACCCTGATGTTGGGAATGATTAAAGGCAGGAGGAGAAGGGGACGACAGAGGACGAGATGGTTGGATGGCATCACCAACAATGGACATGCTGCTGCTGCTGCTGCTAAATCACTTCAGTTGTGTCCAACTCTGTGTGACCCCAGAGATGGCAGCCCACCAGGCTCCCCCATCCCTGGGATTCTCCAGGCAAGAACACTGGAGTGGGTTGCCATTTCCTTCTCCAATGCATGAAAGTGAAAAGTGAAAGTGAAGTTGCTCAGTAGTGTCTGACTCTTAGCAACCCCATGGACTGCAACCCACCAGGCTCCTCTGTCCATGGGGTTTTCCAGGCAAGAGTACTGGAGTGGGGTGCCATTGCCTTCTCCACACAATGGACGAGTTTGGGTAAACTCCAGGAATTGGTGATGGGCAGGGAGGCCTGGCATGCTGCAGTTCATGGGATCATGAAGAGTTGGACATGACTGACCGACTGACCTGAACTTTCGGTGTAAATATTTATAATTTCTTACCAATGAAGTGTAGTTTTTTCACTTTAATGTAACTATGTTGTCATATAACTAGTTGGAGGAGAAATAAACTGAAAGAAAGAGGAAATAATGTCCTTCTCTTAGTCTCAGCCCTACATAATGTCTGTGACAGTCATTTAGTTAATATTTTTATTTAAAATGACTCATTTAAAAAAGTAAAATCTTGTCCAGGTTCGATACATGATACTGGATGCATGATACTGGCTGGTGCACTGAGACGACCCAGAGGGATGGTATGGGGAGGGAGGAGGGTGGGGAGTTCAGCATGGGGAACACGTGTATACCTGTGGCGGATTCATGTTGATGTATGGCAAAACAAATACAATATTGTAAAGTAATTAATCTCCAATTAAAATAAATAAATTTATATTTAAAAAATAAATAAAATGCCAACTCTAAAAAAAAAAAAAAAGTGAAAGCTTATATCTCTACCACACATGGAAAACTAGTAACATCTCTTAATATTTTTATCAAGATAAATCTGTACTTAAAAAAAAGAAAAAGAAAATAAGACTTGAATAAAAGAGGAAGAAAAAGAAAAATGAAAGAAAGAAGAAAAAAGGAAAGAAAGAAAAGAGAGAGGAAGAAGGCAGAGTGGAGGATGGAAGAGAGAAATGGTCAAATTACTTTTGAGAGTAATAAATTGCCCTCATCTGAATCTGAACCGTTTTACTGGTGATAGTGATAAATTCTCACAAGTCCCTTCTAAACACACATTTTATACAACTTAACAAAACATGACAGATTGGATCCTCCCACTTGTTACATAGGTATTTGCAATGAGAGAAGAGATGTCACTGGTTCAAACTGTACTTATACCAGCTGAAGGAAAGTGGCAGCTTGGCATAAAATCAGACAGGGTTAATGATGGTGAAGCTGATGGGCTGACAAATGCGGACAATCTTTAAGCAGTTGGTTGAAAGGTTGGCTGCTGAAATGGTAGCAAAGTGATTCATTTGCTAAAAAGGAAAATAAGTGTAATTATTTATACTAAATTATAACTAAGAAAAGAAAAGAGCCTTAGAAAATAGATTCTGTCTTAATTTGCAAATCCCTGGCTTTCAGAAGTAAAATAAACTTCTCCAAAGTAAATTCTTATCTAATGGGTTTAGCATGGCCACACTAGGACAATTAGATCCAGTTTTTATTTCTCTCTTCTATAAATAATATAGTCTTTAATGTGAATTTTAGCCAACTTTGTTACTCAAAATGCTACATAGAAACCAACAAGAAAAAAATAGCTTGGTGATTTACATAAAGTGATGCATATCTTATTATTCTAAACCAGTACATGATAATTTTTACAGTGCTTCATTAACATATGTTTAAAAGTAATCCAACAGTTCTACACAGATGAGATTGGTTATAGAAACATACCGATACAGAATGCTGCTGTTAACTGTGCTTTAATCATCACTAAGTGGGTTAGTTGGGTTTATTCAATTATGAATCATATGCTGTTGCTTCATTTTTATATTATAGGAGAAACATATTCATAAATATCCAAATCATGTAAACTAAGAGAAATTCATGTGAAATATAAAAGAGAGAAAATCAAGATAGAACATCGTAAATTAGGCCTACCTAACATTTGGAAGTAATTGTTCATCTATTCCAGAGGAGGCAATTGCATCTCTCTTCAGTACTCTTGCCTGGAAAATCCCATGGACGGAGGAGCCTAGGGGGCTGCAGTCCATGGGGTCGCTAAGAGTCAGACACGTCTGAGCAACTTCACTTTCACTTTCTTGCATTGGAGAAGGAAATGGCAACCCACTCCAGTGTTCTTGCCTGGTGAATCCCAGGAACGGGAGAGCATGGTGGGCTGTCTTCTATGGGGCCACACAGAGTTGGACATGACTGAAGTGACTTAGCAGCAGCAGCAGCAGCAGTTCATCTATTCAAAGATGCTTATTTCCTAAATTTTAGCTTTTGAGTGGTACCTTCTAGGAAAAGAATTGTTAATGTTAATCATGAATAACATGGCAACCCATTAATTAAAAAAAAAAAAAAACTACAGAAATTTCTGTTTGTGTCACCCTGCCTCACATGAAAATTAACAGCATATTTTTCTACTTCATGACCATCATGAATGACAACATTTTGCCTAACAAATTTCATTTTGCCAAACAAATTTCATTTTGCCACTGCTGACTAAGACCTGTTATTACTAATCCAACTTAAATTATTGGCTATCTTAAAATGAAGCAAGAGATAGGAATAAAAGTTATAGCACTATATCCCTCTCTATTTATAAACTCAGTTGATGAGTTATTTTCAGCTATATCCAGTGTTACAAAATTTCTCAGAAGGACTTGATAGGACATTGATTTAAATAGTTTCTGAAGAATATTTTCTCAACAAATAGAATATCCACTTCGGGAATTTTAAGAAAAACATTAATGAATATTTTTCAGAAAAGTCTAGTGGTGAATACCACTAGATTAGGTACTTCCAGCTTGAATTGAGAAATAAATTATAAAATATGTAAACACAAAATCTTCAAGTTCATATCCTTGTGGGAGTGTTTTTCTTTTCTTTTCTTTTTTTAACCAAGTTTTGCTAATTCTTAAGGAAACTGAATTCTGTTATGTAAAAAACAGGCTCCCTTGGTAGCTCAGATGGTAAAGAATTCATCTGCAATGCAGGAGACATGGGTTCAGTCCCTGGGTTTGGAAGATTCCCTGGAAAATGGAATGGCAGCCCGCTTCAGTCTTTCCTGGAGCTTTCCATGGTAATAGGTGCCTAGAAGGCTAAAGCCCATGGTGTTGCAAACAGTTGGACACAAATGAACAACTAACACTTTCTAGGTAAAGAGCAGAAAACTTGAATTTCAGAATTTTTTTCTGGATGAGTCAATAGAATGTACACATTCCACTGTATTCTAATCCTTACATTCAGGCAGAGTCTTTAGCGTTTGAGTTACAGGGAAGATCTCAATATTATATAGGGTTTACTTAAATCATAAAGGAGCAAAATATAAAACAAAATTCTTTTACATGTATTACTTCATCTTCACAGCCATGGAAGAAGTGCAGAAAAATATTTATTACAGTAATACATTATACAAATCTATTCAAAATTATATCATTTATGGTTTTTAATGATTAAAGAAATCATAAAGCAAGAATTTTAACACATTCATGAGAAATATACACAATATTTATCTTGCCAAAAAACAATATTTTGTATATTGATTTTATCTCACTGATTTTGAATATGAGAATTGAAGTGCATTTTTTCTAAATAACTTCTTTTTAAAAAAATATTTCTTTATTTATTTGACTGAGCTATATTTTAGTTGTAGCATGCAGAATCTTTAGTTGTAACACATGGGGTCGAATTCCCTGACCAGAGAGCGAACCCAGGCCCCCCTCCATTGGGAGTATGGAGTCATAGCCATTGTAATGTGAAGGAAGTCTCTCTAAAGAACTCCTTGATTACATAAGCCTTATTTGTCTTTTCTGTTGTTGTAAATATATTTTCTTTATTAACAACAATGAATATGAATCTAAACTGCCCATGCTCTTACATGTTTTTCTTTTCACTCTTTTTTTAAAAACTTTTTATTTTATATTGGAGTATAGCCAGTTAACAAAGTTGTGATAGTTTCAGATGGACAGCAAAGAGACTCAGCCATATATATACACATATCCATTCTCCCCACATATCCTCCTCCCCTCAGGCTGCCATATTACATTGATCAAAGTTCCCTGTTCTATACACCAGGACCTTGTTGGTTATCCACTCTAAATATAGCAGTGTGTACACCTACATGTCAATAGAAATGTGTACATATATATATAAAGAAGGCTGAATACCAAAGAATTGATGCTTTCAAATTGTTGTGCTAGAGAAGACTCTTCTGAGTCCCTTGGACTCCAAGGAGACCAAACCAGTCAATCCTAGAAGAAATCAACCCTCAATATTCAATGGAAGGTTTATTGCTGAAATTGAAATTCAAATACTTTGGCCACCTGATGCAAAAAGCTGATGTACTGAAAAAGACCCTAATGCTCAGAAAGATTGAATTCAAAAGGAGAAGGGGTGACTGAGGATGAGATGGTCAGATAGCATGACCAACTCAATGAACATGAGTTAAGCAAGCTCCAGGAGATAGTGAAGGGCAGGGAAGCCTAGATTGCTGCAATCCATGGGGTCGCAGTGTCAGACACTACTTGGAGACTCAACAACAACATGTTGATCTCAAACTCCCTATCTCTTTCCTCCATTTCCTGCCCCCTGGCAACCATAAGTTCTTTCTCTAAGTCTTGCGAGTTCATTTTTTCTTTTACCAATGAAAATAAGACTAAAGAAAAACATTTGTTATTACTTGCATTCACATATATTTAACTGTACTTGAATTTAGGAACTACAGGAGGTGACTGACACATGGATAAGATAGTCAACTATACACATAAAAACAAAGAAAAATAAAGATACTTTATAACCCTTCCTGTTTTAATATTTCTTAAAACATTGTTTCTGAACATATCTCATAAATAAAATACAATGTTCAAACAAATATATAAGATTTAGTGTATTAAACATTTGAAATATAGTTTCTTTTTATCTGTTAGGTACAGGCTTGATAAATGATGAACAGTGCTCAGTTCAGCTCAGTTCAGTCGCTCAATCATGTCGGACTGTTTGCGACCCCATGAATTGTAGCACGCCAGGCCTTCCTGTCTATCACCAACTCCCGGAGTTCACTTAAACTCATGAACATCGAGTAGGTGATGGCCATCCAGCCATCTCATCATCTGTAGTCACCTTCTCTTCCTGCCCCCAATCCCTCCCAGCATCAGGGATTTTTCCAATGAGTCAACTCTTTGCATGAGGTGTCAAAGTATTGGAGTTTAGCATCAGTTCTTCCAAAGAACACCGAGGACTGATCTCCTTTAGAATGGACTAGTTGGATCTCCTTGTAGTTCAAGGGACCCTCAAGAGTCTTCTCCAACACCACACTTCAAAAGCATCAATTCTTCAGCACTCAGCTTTCTGCACAGCTCAACTCTCACATGCATACATGACTACTGAAAAAACCACAGCCTGGACTAGACAGACCTTTGTTGACAAAATAATGTCTCTGCTTTTGAATATGCTATCTAGGTTGGTCAAAACTTTCCTTCCAGGGAGTAAGCATCTTTTAATTTCATGGCTGCAATCACCATCAGCAGTGATTTTGGAGCCCCCCAAAATAAAACCTGACACTGTTTCCACTGTTTCCCCATCTATTTCCCATGAACTGATAGAACCAGTTGCCATGATCTTAATTTTCTGAATGTTGAGCTTTCAGCCAACTTTTTCACTCTCCTCTTTCACTTTCATCAAGAGGCTCTTTAGTTCCTCTTCACTTTCTGCCATAAGGATGGTGTCATCTGCATATCTGAGGTCATTGATATTTCTTCTGGCAATCTGGATTCCAGCTTGTGCTTCTTCCAGCCCAGCGTTTCTCATGATGTACTCTGCATATAAGTTAAATAAGCAGGGTGACAATATACAGCCTTGACATACTCCTTTTCCTATTTGGAACCAGTCTGTTGTTCCATGTAGAGTTCTAACTGTTGCTTCCTGACATGCATATAGGTTTCTCAAGAGACAGGTCAGGTGATCTGGTATTCCCATCTCTTTCAGAATTGTCCACAGTTTATTGTGATCCACACAGTCAAAGGCCTTGGCATAGTCAATAAAGCAGAAAGAGATGTTTTTCTGGAACTCTCTTGCTTTTTCCATGATCCAGTGGATGTTTTGCAATTTGACCTCTGGTTCCTCTGCCTTTTCTAAAACCAGCTTGAACATCTGGAAGTTCACGGTTCACATATTGCTGAAGTCTAGCTTGGAGAATTTTGAGCATTACTTTACTAGCATGTGAGATGAGTGCAATTGTGCAGTAGTGTGAGCATTCTTTGGCACTGCCTTTGTTTGGGATTGGAATGAAAACTGACTTTTTCCAGCCCTGTGGCCACTGCTGAGTTTTTCGAATTTCCTGACATATTGAGTGCAGCACTTTCACAGCATCATCTTTTAAGATTTGAAACAGCTCAACTGGAATTCTATCACCTCCACTAGCTTTGTTCATAGTGATGTTTTCTAAGGCCCACTTGACTTCACATTCCAGGTTGTCTGCCTCTAGTTGAGTGATCACACCATCGTCATTATCTTGGTGATTAAGACATTTTTTGTACAGTTCTTCTGTGTATTCTTGCCACCTCTTCTTAATATCTTCTGCTTCTGTTAGGTTCATACCATTTCTATCCTTTATCAAGCCCATCTTTGTATTAAATGTTCCCTTGGTACTCTAATTTTTTTGAAGAGATCTCTAGTCTTTCCCGTTCTGTTGTTTTCCTGTATTTCTTTGCATTGATCGCTGAGGAAGTCTTTCTTATCTCTTCTTGCTATTCTCTGGGACTCTGCATTCAGATGCTTATATCTTTCCTTATATCCTTTGCTTTTGACTTCTGTTCCTTTCACAGCTATTTGTAAGGCCTCCCCAGACAGCCATTTTGCTTTTTTGCATTTCTTTTCCATGGGGGAATGGTCTTGATCCCTGTCTCCTGTACATTGTCATGAACCTCCGTCCATAGTTCATCAGGCAATCTGTCTATCAGATCTAGTCCCTTCAATCTATTTCTTACTTCCACTGTATAATCATAAGGGATTTGATTTAGGTTATAGCTGAATGGTCTAGTGGTTTTCCACACTTTCTTCAATTTAGGTCTGAATTTGGCAATAAAGAGTTCATGATCTGAGCCACAGTCAGCTCTCGGTCTTGTTTTTGCTGACTGTATAGAGCTTCTCCATCTCTGGGTGCAAAGAATATAATCAACCTGATTTTGGTATTGACCATCTGGTGATGTCCATGTTAGAGTCTTCTCTTGTGCTGTTGGAAGAAGGTGTTTTCTATGACCAGTGTGTTCTCTTGGCAAAACTCTATTAGCCTTTGCCCTTCTTCCTTCCATATTCCAAGGCCAAATTTGCTGTTACTCCAGGTGTTTCTTGAATTCCTACTTCTGCATTCCAGTCCCCTATGATGAAAGGGACATCTTTTCTGGGTGTTAGTTCTAAAAGATCTTGTAGGTCTTCACAGAACTGTTCAACTTCAGCTTCTTCAGTGTTACTGGTTGGGGCATAGACTTGGATTACTGTGATATTGAATGGTCTTCCTAATTAACTATCTTTATTGCAATCCATATAGAAAAGAATTTCTCAAGTTTTTTTTTTTTTTTTTTTGGTTAAGTGAAGAAAATCTTGGGGATATAAGAACATTATATTAATTTATCAATACTTATTCTAGATTACAGAAAATTTCCCTTTTGAGTTTCTTTTCATGGTAGAGCATGAATTACAATAATATTGAGTTTCAAGAAAAGTAAAAATTTGAGTTTTATACTGTCCTTTTCAATTGGGAAAATTTTATTGACTAGCCTATTATTTGTCCCTACATTTCCCTTTCTCTCTCACGAAGGTAAATTAAAAAATAATTTTTATTTTCACCTAATACCTTTATTTTGAATCTAAGAACTTGCCCATGAAATTGTTGTGGAGTTTTAAAGTGTATCATTTTTCTATTCAGCATTTAGTTGATCATGACTTTCATTTCTCCTATCAGAAACAAATGCATTTTTATTTTCATGATTGGGAGTCCTCAAAGAGGTCTGTATCTTTTGAAGTGTGAATTTTACACCTCAGATTTCTTCTTGTTGATTTCCCAGCAGGCTGACAAATGTGCCATTTTGTCTTTTCTTTTCTCTTTTCGTTTCTCAGCTTTTTAAGTTCCCATCTTACTGGCCATTAAAGGCATGCTATGAAAGGCATACTATGCAACTGAATGGGAAAGCAGAAGACAAATCTATTTTGAAATTTATTCAAGATCATAAAACATTCTTGCTTCAGTTAAGCATATATAAATTAATCTTGGAATAAATATTTATAAAAATTCTGTTATACATTTTTGTTTTTACATATATCTTAAACCGCAGAATGTCCATTTTGTTAAATGAAGTAAAAACCACTCCTGTGAACTCTTCATTAACTGTAATATGACCTCCCTTTTTGTGATATATTTAGGGTTTTATGCTATTTTCAATAATTATTTAATGAGTTTGTACTATGTTCTCTAAAACAAACAAGATCCATGTCCCATATAACTTTTATTAATTGAATAATTAAAAAATAAAAAATGTATAATATATTACTGATTATTATAATAATTATAATGATAACATGGCATATATCTAAGCATGGAAGAACACACATAATTTAAAAGCACAACAATATAAGATTAATTTGTATATAAACAAGTATGGAATGTATCTGTGAGTGTGAGAGGGAGAGAAAAGGAGTGGAGGTGAGGAGGTCTATTGAGGAAAAGGTCAGAGGCAGCCATCATTTATTTAGTTCCTATACTGACACATGAAAGATTTCCTGGCATACAAAGCAGCCCAACTGGAAACAACTGCTTTTAAAGAAAATGAGTGCTATTCATTCTTTTATAAAATATATATCAAGATTTCTGGGAGAAATATCAATAACCTCAGATATGTAGATGACACCATCCTTATAGGAGAAAGCAAAGAGGAACTGAAAAGCCTCTTGATGAAACTGAAAGAGGAGAGTGAAAAAGCTGGGTTGAAACTCAACATTCAAAAAATAAAGATCATGGCATCCAGTCTCATCACTTCATGTTAAATAGATGGGAAAACAATGGAAACAGTGGGCTCTTGGGTTCTTGGGCTCCAAATCACTGCAGATGGTAACTGCATATGGTAACATATAGCCATGAAATTAAAAGACTCTTGTTCCTTGGAAGAAAAGCTATGAAAAATCTAGGCAGCATATTAAAAAGCAAAGACATTATTTTGCCAACAAAGGTCCATCTAGTCAAAGCTATGGTTTTTTCCTTATCATGTATGGATGTGAGAGTTGGACCATAAAGAAACCTGAGCACTGAAGAATTGATGCTTTTTAACTGTGGTGTTGAGAAAAGACTCTTGAGAGCACTTTGGACTGCAAGGAGATCCAACCAGTCCATCCTAAAGGAAATCAGTGCTGAATATTCATTGGAAGGACTGATGCTGAAGCTGAAGCTCCTATACTTTGGCCACCTTATGCAAAGAACTAACTCATTGGAAAAATACACTGATGCTGGAAAAGATTGAAGGAAGGAGGAGACAGAGGATGAAATGGCTGGATGGTATCACTGACTCGATGGACATGAGTTTGAGCAAGCTCTGGGAGTTGTTGAAATACAAGGAAGCCTGGCATGCTGCAGTCCAGGGGGGTGCAAAGAGTCAGACACAACTGAGGAACTGACATATGGTGGGGTGGTGTTTCATAGTACTGAAAAAAACATTGAATATAGTTTCTAACTCTGTAAGATATCCTCCTTTTTTTACTTATGTTATAGTGTCTAAACTTATGCCATAGTTGTACTATTCTCATAATTTTCATAACTTTAGTTTACACATGTCAATCACCTCCTGCAATTTTCCCCTTTTAAAATGTTATCTAGCCATAGTGCCTTGTTGACTGTGTCACTGTTGTCAATTTCACTGTCACAAGAAAATCTGATTTACCCTCTGAGTAAAAAGCATGTTTCTTTCTAAGTTCTTTCAAACGTGTTCTCTTCTAGGCCTTCTGAGAGGATAAAATTATTTGTTTCTAGCTTATAAATTAATAGTGAACTTATTTCCTATCCTTTGAAACTTTTCTTGAGAACTGACCCCTTAAAATATTTAGAATATTTTATACCTTAAAGAGGGCTTCCCTTGTGGCTCAGATGGTAAAGAATCTGCCTGCAATGAGGGAAACCTAGGTTCAATTCTTGGATTGTGAAGATTCCCCTGGAGGAGGGAATGGCAACCCATTCGAGTGTTCTTGCCTGGAGAATCCCCATGGTCAATGGGGTCTCAGAATTGGACTCCACTGAGCAACTAAGCACAACGCATACCTCAAGGAAATCAGAATAAATCTAGCTAAGTACAAAATATTTGTTAAGCAGACTAAAAATAATGATTTGGAGACATTTAAATGCACTTAAACTAAAAGCAAAGGAATATTTCTTAATTAAGTCCTTGTTAATTTTGAGTTCAACTTGGAAATATTAATCCAAGAGCAATAATAGACTGAGATAATGATAGTTCAAGCTGTAGGCAATATAGAAAGTAGGTGACATTTATTCTCCTCTTGGTACTCTGCTTCTACATGAGCCATTTCTCCCATTAAAACTTACTAAATTTGTTCTGTATCATCTAACTCTGTAAGACATCAAATAGCTACCTTAAACATGAACGATGAAAATCTATTAATGAAATAAGGCTAGAGATCTGCTTCTCAGGCTACAGTTCATTGTTTATTTTAAAATACCATATTTTCCTTATTGTGAAAGTGATACATGTTTATTATAAAATATTTAGAAAATAAAGAAAAACTATAAGAAAAATATAAATGATTTATAATTCAACCAGCTGTCATAACCTCAGTTCAAGTTACCAAATGAATAATGTTCACATGCCTATATAAGAATATTTTATTCAGAACATCTGCAAAGCACTGAATATAATCCTATATTACATTTTGTTGGCATGTCTCCATTTAATATTATCTAATATTATTTGTGGTACTTGTTAGCATTAAATTATATGGATCTTAAAAGCTTCATATAATTAGTAGCATTAGATTATTTTATTCTAATGTGGCTATAAAGTATGCCATATAATTAATAACACTGATGTTGGTTCTAACTATTTCTCCTTATACATTGCTTAGAGGTGAGTTCATTATATGTTGACAGTATATATTGATTTCATCCAAGAAATAGAATTGCACAACTGAAAAATCTATGGTTTTTATTTTTTATATAAAATTCTAGTGTGTTCAGATACTTCCATGAGACAAGGTAATATAAATAACACTAAATAATATACTTCATTCTAATCTTTGACAATCTGGAGTAAAAATATACCCCTTTACTTTACTAGTATTAAAATCAAACATTTTTATTGCTTTAGTTTTAGTTTTATTGCTTTTCTTTTGTGAATTGCCTGTGCATCTAGTTTGCTCATATTTTACTGGTGTCATCTATTGATTGATCTTAAAATAGTATTTTATTTCATATATTAATATCATGCATATTTTAAATTTATTTCCAATTTAATGTCTTGGTTTTATATATGAATCAAGCATAGCATAATTGCTTTTGAAAAATGATGTATCAAAAATAGTTATGAGCATGACTACAAAACAATTAAGCTTTCCGCCTGCCTTTGAAAAGAAACTGTTACAATCTCTTAACTAATGACATGAATATAGCTATGAGTATACCTAAAAATGACTATGTTTATCTATCTAGCTATAATACATTTTTCTATTTTTCATGATTCAATTATCTAAGATATCTATCTTGAAAAGGATATTTGGAAGACAAGACCAGCTAAAGCCACATAGATTAGAAGACAAAAATGCTCTGTAAGTGTTCACAACAATAATAATACTTATTCACCATACCTCCCCAGAATGTCTATAAAAATATTGAATTAATAAAAATCAATATATATTTAGAAATAAGCCATTATCACTTTTGCTGTTTGTTTTAACGAAGTGATTTTCAGTTATTGGGAGAATGGATTCATATGGTATATCTCATTGTTCCATGTGGCATAGTGATAAAGAATCTGCCTCCCATTGCAGGAGATGCAGGAGAGGTGAGTCTGATCCCTGGGCAGGGAAGATCCCCTGGGGTAGAAAAGGCAACCCACTCCAGTTTGGAAACTT
This sequence comes from Capricornis sumatraensis, assembly GCF_032405125.1. Lineage (NCBI taxonomy): Eukaryota > Metazoa > Chordata > Mammalia > Artiodactyla > Bovidae > Capricornis > Capricornis sumatraensis. The sequence goes on from NC_091071.1 coordinate 126,962,691, forward strand.
TCATGCACAGAGAAGCCTGGAGGGCTACAGTCCATGGGGTTCTAAAAACTCAGACATGACTGAACTACTGAACACATACACAGAAACAAACACATCTCATTGTCTGTTAACCATAGCTAGAGTAATCAATATTATGAAAGTCAAGAAAATGGATTTCTTTTATGTCACTTCTGAAAAAATGGAATAAGCTTCTTCTAAAGAAAACATGAGATTAAATTATAGTTTCTAATGTTTTTAATGCTAATCATAATAATACATTGGATAAGTGAATGAGTGAGTGAAGTCGCTCAGTCTTGTCCGACTCTTTGAGACCCCGTGGACTGTAGCCCACCAGGTTCCTCCTTCCATGGGATTCTCCAGGCAAGAGTACTGGAGTGGGTTGCCATTTCCTTCTCCAGGGGATCTTCCCAACCCAGGGATAAAACCCAAGTCTCCTGCATTGCAGGAGCCAGATATTTAAGTTAATTGCAAACTTCATTTTATTTTAATTTTGCTTTCCAGATTTTAACAATAATAACAAAAAAGAAATAATCTACACTGAATTTTTGTAGCTCTCTTGCTCATTATAACACTTATGACACCTACTAACTAGAGGTGAAGTTGATTGGACACTTGTGCCCTCATATATATTATTCTGTATCATCAATTCATTTAATAAATATTTCATGAGTATTTTAAAATAGCCATTATTCTGTGAACTTCTGGGAACAATAGGTAACAAAAGTGAAGTCTTGTACTCATGTAATGTATGGGTCAAAACTGATAGTAATTAGATAATCATGTTAACAAATTTATAATTGTTGGCTGAGATAAGTGCTCTCATGAAAAGACACAGGATCTATATGAGCTCATAAAAAAGCAACATTACTTAGACTGTGCAGTGGATTTGTGCAGGACCCAGATGATGCTGGGTGCTTCCCTGGTGGCTCAGATGGTAAAGAACCTGCCTGCAATGCAGGGGACCCAGGTTCAATCCCCGGGTCAGGAATATTCCCTGGAAAAGGGAATGGCAACCCACTCCAATATTCTTTCCTGGAGAATCCCAAGGACAGAGGAGCCTGGTGGGGTTGCAAAAAGTCAGACATGATTGAGAAACTAACACACACACACACACACACACACACACACACACACACAGATGCTGAACTATCAAATCATATGCAAGTGTTACAATATATTTATCTTTGTATCTCCAATGACAAGTATAGTAACTAGGCACATATAATCAAACCATTCAATCAGCTGGCTTTCTGTAACAATAAAATTTTAAATAATCTTATTTAGTCATAACTACAAGAAGCATTGCTAATATTAAAATTAATTAATAGTTCAAAATAAGCTATCAAAAGGAAATATTGTTTATTGTTTTTAAAAATATCATTTATAAAGAGACTATACAAAAATGAGATAACATACTTCCTCCAAAATGTTAAGAAAATATTTTTCTCACCTAAATCTATACAGCACAAAATATAATTTTTGAAGAATGATTAGAAAAAAAATTCTTATTTACCATTTCCTGCCCAAAATTAAGTAGCAAACTTCATTGTCCTCATGAGAACACCAGTCTTTACACAAGAGGATTAATTAGAATTGAAATTTCCTCTGCACTAATCACATGCTATTCCTGTAAATAGTTATGGGATAGATTTATGAATGAGGATCAGTGGTTACCCTGTGAAATATGATAAATAATAGTGCTTCACCCCACTCCATTACAGTATATAATCTTTGGTGAATGCTTACCATTGTGTAAAGGCTAACAAAATAGATGATAGAGAAAGGCAATTATATTATGGATTGATATGTTTCTTTTGTTTGAATACATAAGTGGTAGAAACTGAGTACTATAGATTAGATAACTAGGAGGTTACTGAGATAGCCTACTTTCTTCACATCATTTTGCTATTACTGTCAGTCACTAACTGAAATATAGCCACAGTCAGAGGAAGTTAGGAATCACTTAGCTTTAATGGAAAGGATACTCCCTTTGGGGAAAGGAGTTGAGAGGAGTGGGAAGGAGTAGGAAGGATATAGAGGGAAAAGATTTATTTTATGCTATCAGATTAATGAATATCATCTACAGGCCTCAAGTCTAGAATCAAAAGCTAATGGACTAAAAGTGGGAGTAATTGGTTCAAATGTTAATAAACCTAAAATATCATCGAGCCTATTCAGGGGTGCATTTTGTGGTATTGCATACTGGCCTTTTGCATCATTTAAAAAATATGTTAGTTGTTGAAAGATGTGCTATTCATACCTTTTTAAGATATTTACAATTGTTCAATATCTCATGAACATTTTTAATAACTATGCAAGTATGCTTTCTTACAGGATATATTCCAATAATAGTCACACTTTGATTTCTGTGGTTTTCTGTTTCAAGTGTTGTAGCCAATATTCACTGTTTCATCCAACTCTTTTCAGCCCCATGAACTGTAGCCCACAAGGCTCCTCTCTTCATGGGATTCTCCAGGCTAGAATACTGGAGTGGGTTGCCATCCTCTTCTCCAGGGGATATTCCTAACCCAGGGATCAAATCCAGATCTTCTGCACTACAAGCAGGTTATTTTCCGTTTGAGCCCCTAGAGTTGCTGCTAATAGGGTGTTAATCCACATTGCATAAATTGTGTCCAGTAAAATGACTACACAAGAGAGAAGACTCTACACATGGACATCACCAGATGGCCAACACCAAAATCAGATTGATTATATTATTTATAGCCAAAGATGGAGAAGCTCTATACAGTCAGCAAAAACAAGACCGAGAGCTGAATGTGGCTCAGATCATGAACTCTTTATTGCCAAATTCAGACTAAAATTGAAGAAAGTGAGGAAAACCACTAGATCATTCAGATATGACCTAGATAAAATCCCTTATACAGTGGAAGTAAGAAATAGATTTAAGGGACTAGATCTTATAGACAGACTGCCTGATGAACTATGGACAGAGGCTCATGACATTGTACAGGAGACAGATATTAAGACCATCCCCAAGAAAAAGAAATGAAAAAAAGTAAAATGGCCGTCGGAGGAGACCTTAAAAATAGCTGTGAAAAGAAGAGAAGCAAAAAGGAAAGATATACCCATTTGAATGCCCATTTGAGTTCCAAAGAATAGCAAGGAGAGATAAGAAAGCATTTCTCAGCAATCAATGCAAAGAAATAGAGGAAAACAATAGAATGGGAAGGCCTAGAGAAATCTTCAAGAAAATTAGAGATACCAAGGGAATATTTCATGCAAAGATGGGCTCAATCAAGGACAAAAATGGTATGGACCTAACGAAGCAGAAAATATTAAGAAGAGGTGGCAAGAATGCACAGAAGAACTGTACAAAAAAGGTCTTCATGACCAAGATAATCTCGATGGTGTGATCACTCAACTAGAGGCAGACAACCTGCAATGTGAAATCAAGTGGGTCTTAGGAAGCATCACTAGAAACAAAGCTAATGGAAGTGATGGAATTCCAGTTGAGCTATTTCAAATCCTAAAAGATGAATCTGTGAAAGTGCTGCACTCAATATGCCAGCAAATTTGGAAAACTCAGCTGTGGCCAGTCAGTTTTCATTCCAATCCCAAAGAAAGGCAATGTCAAAGAATGCTCAAACTACCACAATTGCTTTCACCTCACATGCTAGCAAAGTAATACTCAAAATTTTCCAAGCCAGGCTTCAGCAAAATGTGAACCGTGAACTTCCAGATGTTCAAGCTGGTTTTAGAAAAGGCAGAGGAACCAGAGATCAAATTGCCAAGATCTGCTGGATCATGGAAAAAGCAAGAGAGTTCCAGAAAAACAACTATTTCTGCTTTATTGACTATGTCAAAGCCTTTGACTGTGTGAATCACAATAAACTATGGAAAATTCTGAAAGAGATATGAACACTAGACAACCTGACCTGCCTCTTGAGAAACCTATATGCAGGTCAGGAAGCAACAGTTAGAACTGGACATGGAACAACAGACTGGTTCCAAATAGGAAAAGGAGTACGTCAAGGCTGTATATTATCACCCTGCTTATTTAACTTATTTGCAGAGTGCATCAAGAAAAACGCTGGGCTGGAGGAAGCACAAACTGGAATCAAGATTGCTGGGAGAAATATCAATAATCTCAGATATTCAGATGACACCACCCTTATGGCAGAAAGTGAAGAAGAACTAAAGAGCCTTTTGATGTAAGCGAAAGAAGAGAATGAAAAAGTTGGCTTAAAGCTTAACATTCAGAAAACGAAGATCATGGCATCTGGTCCCATCACTTCATGGCAAATAGGTAGGGAAACAGTGGAAACAGTGGTTGACTTTATTTGGGGGGCTCCAAAATCATTGCAGATGGTGACTGTATCTATAAAATTAAAAGACACTTACTCCTAGAAAGGAAAGTTTTGACCAACCGAGAAAGCATATTAAAAAGCAGAGATATTACTTTGTTAACAAAGGTCCATCTTGTCAAGGCTATGGTTTTTTCAGTAGTCATGTATGGATTTGAGAATTGGACTGTAAAGTAAGGTAAACACCCAAGATATGATGCTTTTGAGCTGTGGATGCAGAAGACTCTTGAGAGTCCCTTGAACTGCGAGTAAATCCAACCAGTCCATCCTAAAGGAGATCAATCCTAGGTGTTCATTGGAAGGACTGATATTGAAGCTGAAACTCCCATAGTTTAGCCACTTGATACGAAGTGCTAACTCATTTGAAAAGACCATGCTGGGAAATATTGAGGGCAGGAGGAGAAGGGGACTACAGAGGATGAGATGGTTGAATGGCATCACTGACTCAATGTACATGAGTTTGAATAAACTCCGGGAGTTGATGATGGACAGGGAGGCCTGTCATGCTATGGTTCATCGGGCCACAAAGAGTAGGACACAACTCAGCAAATGAACTAAACTGAACTGAAATTCACTACAATTATTTTTTTTTATAACTTAATTGAAAGGTAAGTGTTCAAATAAAACAAAAAGCAGTCATGAAATTCAAGAAAAATTACATTTTTTGGTTTATTTAGAGTTCCTTTCTTGATTTTTGGGAATATTAGTAACATGAAAGATATAATTTGTATTTATCAAAATTGTTTAAGCCTCACTCAACATTTACATGTCTGTGTTTGTAAAGATAGGTCTTGTTATGCCTTTAAATAAAAGCTTTTTTGTTTGTTTGTTTGTTTATAATTTATGTTAACTGTTAGATAAAGCTTTTATAAAATTGAAAGTGTTAGTTCCTCAGCTGTGACTAGCTGTTCGTGATCCCATGGACTGCATCCAGTCAGGCTCCTTGGTCCATGGGATTTTCCAGGCAAGAATACTGGAGTGGGTTGCCATTTCCTACTCCAGCGAATCTTCCTGACCCAGGAATCTAACCTTCATCTCTTGCATCTCCTCTGTTGGTAGGCAGATTCTTTACTGCTGTGCCACCATGAAGTTGAGAAAGCTACAGGGAAGTAGTAACAATACCTGTTTTTCTTCTTCTTCTTCTTCTTTTTTTTTTTTAGCCTCTAAATGTTCATTAACATGAATTTCCAAAAACAAGCATCCATATTAGTGTGGAGGATGAGGGTTGGAGGAGAGGGAAGAATAGATAGAAAGAATTCTGTTCTATTGGTAATAAAGCTCCAGATTCATCCCATTGTGAATTTCATTGTTCCCCAGAGACACGTGGTGCTTTAAAATCATGTACCATTTCTTCAATATTATATTGTTCCATCCAGTGCCAGTTTGGGCTATCATCAGCTTCTTAAGATTGCCAATGGTGTCATCAGTGTTGCATTTAATGCAGACGTTCTTCCCCAGAGAGCCCTTAAAAAAAGCCTCAGTCATCCTAGATGGAACTCCCATACCCCGCCTGGGGCCCCATCCCCACTTCAGGTGGCCTGAAAGCCAAGCTGGGCCTCTTACAGGCCAGGGGATCCTGGAAGGCTGGGTTCTACCACCTTTCCCTTACTGCAGACTCCCCTTCTTTACCCCCTCATCTCTTGTTTTTCTTCTTTTGATGAAGTTTTTCTTACAGAAAAAATTGAAAGTATATTTTCTTATTCCTCCCATATTTAATACAGTCACAAAGAGATAGCTTGCATGGTTTTCTTGTACCCAAAGCAAATACTAATTCTCTGGTCTTTGGATTTTTTCAAATAGGACCATTAGAGTTCCCAATTATGAACTTGTCAACTACAAATTGGTGCTTACCAAGAGCATCGTGAATGACTGAACATCAAAGGCATTTGCCATCTGCCACTATGGAGATTGAACTCCATGCTGCTATAGCTGTTGAACTTCAACAACCACTGAGGGAGTTCAGAGTGGAGTGAGACACTATGCACTGCAGGGAAACTGATGGGACAGGTCTTTAAATAGTTGGATGATTTTAGGAATAGATCTTATGATTTCAATTCTTGCATCTCCTCATACCTAGAGAAGCACTAAATCCTTTCGTGGTGACATCAGATCCTCATGAATAACAACAACAACAAAAGAAACCCTTTATAAAATGAGTGCTTCATGGTATTGAACTCCCCCTTCACCAAAACCTTATATATTGACTTTCCCCCACTCTTGCTTTGCAGCGGTCAGTCTCTCAGAGCTATCTGAGATGCTCTCTCCTAGGCTGCAGTCCTCATTTTGCCCCGAATAAAACTTATCTCACAACTCTCAAGTTGTACATCTTTTTTAGTTAACAAACTGTATTTATTGTGCTATAGCTAGAAATTTGGCAAGTGTCTTCTAATGAAATATTGTAGTACACATGATTGTGTGTGCATGCTAAGTCTCTTCAGTCATGTGCAACTATTTGTGACTCCATGGACTATAGCCCATCATGCTCCACTGTGCATGGGATTCTTCAGGCAAGATATTAGAGTGGGTTGCCATGCCCTCCTCCAGGGGATATTCTCAACCTATGAATGGAACCCAAGTCTTTTATGTCTCCTGCATTAGCTGGCAGGTTCTTTACCAGTAGAGCTACCTGGGTTTCTACCTAATTTTTTTTTTTTTTTTAATATTTAAAAAAGGAGATCTGAAAAAAATAAGTGAAAGGAATACCTTATAAATCCTTTAGTTTTGTGTTCTAATAAGGACAATGTTCTTATTAGCCATCACATTGATCACCTTTTTAAGATATATGAGGATGGGGATTGAATACTGTTTTAACAAAACTAATTTCTCTTTAACAGAAATTCCCTCTTCATATTAATTTCTTTTATTACAGTCAGTTGTGAAAAAAATTAACAATGAAGGATATACTTTTACATACTAGAAATGTTGACTTTCCATATTTTACATCAATGTGTTCTGTTAAAAGGAATACAATTTCCATTTATTTTGCCTGTGAATAGAATAGGATTCTCTGTGGGGAATCTAACCAGTCAGATTTATCTGGGATGTCCACAGGGACATCCACCATAGGAATATCTCCCAGTCTAGCAGTCTGATTTAAATGAGGAGGCCCACTTTGCAAGTATTCAACTTATTGGACCAACGTTGAAGCCACTCTTGCCTCCTCAACTCAGAAAGCTGAGTCAGTCAGACTATCTCTCCCAGGAGCTTAGAGTCGGCTCAGATACCAGAGTTTGCTCTTTATCTGTTACTGAATCTATGGCTTGTTATCTTGTTGATGATAATACTGGCTGCCTTCAGGAAAGAACAGGCTTACCCCTAAAAATAAGGGGACCTAGAACAAACCTATTAAGTTTTTGTTTGTTTTCTTTCTTGGCTCTGCATTTTATTTGGATTGTTGTAAACTTTTGACTATTTTGGTGGTCAATTTTGATTCTCACACATTTTACTTTGTTCATTGGTGGCTTCTCTGGACTGGAATGCAAAAGTAGGAAGTCAAGAAACACCTGGAGTAACAGGGAAATTTGGCCTTGGAATGTGGAATGAAGCAGGGCAAAGACTAATAGAGTTGTGCCAAGAAAATGCACTGGTCATAGCAAACACCCTCTTCCAACAACACAAGAGAAGACTCTACACATGGACATCACCAGATGGTCAACATCAAAATCAGATTGATTATATTCTTTGCAGCCAAAGATGAGAAGCTCTATACAGTCAACAAAAATGACCAGGAGCTGACTGTGGCTCAGATCATGAAATCCTTATTACCAAATTCAGACTCAAATTGAAGACAGTAGGGAAAATCGCTAGACCATTCAGTTATGACCTAAATCAAATCCCTTATGATTATACAGTGGAAATGAGAAATATATTTAAGGGCCTAGATCTGGTGGATAGAGTGCCTGATGAACTATGGACAGAGATTTGTGACAGTGTACAGGAGACAGGGATCAATAACTTCCCCATGTAAAATAAATGCAAAAAAGAAAAATGGCTATCTGGGGAGAACTTACAAATAGCTGTGAAAAGAAGAGAGGCGAAAAGCAAAGGAGAAAAGGAAAGATATAAGCATCTGAATGAAGAGTTCGAGAGAATAGCAAGAAGAGATAAGAAAGCATTCTTCAGCGATCAATGCAAAGAAATAAAGGAAAAGTACAGAATGGGAAAGACTAGAGATCTCTTCAAGAAAATTAGAGACACCAAGAGAATATTTCATGCAAAAATGGGCTCAATAAAGGACAGAAATGGAATGGACATGACAGAAGCAGAAGATATTAAGAAGAGGTGGCAAGAATACAGAGAAGAACTGTATGAAAAAGACCTTCACAACCCAGATTATCACGATGGTGTGATCACTCACCTAGAGCCAGATATTCTGGAATGTGAAGTCAAGTGGGCCTTAGAAAACATCACTAAGAACAAAGCTAGTGGAGGTGATGGAATTCCAGTGGAGCTATTTCAAATCCTGAAAGATGATGCTGTGAAAGTGCTGCACTCAATATGCCAACAAATTTGGAAAACTCAGCAGTGGCCACAGGACTGGAAAATGTCAGTTTTCATTCCAATCCCAAAGACAGGCAATGCAGAAGAATGCTCAAACTACCACACAATTGCACTCATCTCACATGCTAGTAAAGTAATGCTAAAAATTCTCCAAGGCAGGCTTCAGCAATACGTGAACTGTGAACTTCCAGATGTTCAAGCTGGTTATAGAAAAGGCAGAGGAACCAGAGATCAAATTGCCAACATCTGCTGGATCATGGAAAAAGCAAGAGAGTTCCAGAAAAACAACTATTTCTTCTTTATTGACTATGCCAAAGCCTTTGATTGTGTGGCTCACAATAAAGTGTGGAGAATTCTGAAAGAGATGGGAATACCAGACCACCTGACCTGCCTCTTGAGAAATCTGTATGCAGGTGAGAAAGCAACAGTTAGAACTGGACATGGAACAACACACTCCTTCCAAATAGGAAAAGCAGTGCATCAAGGCTGTATATTGTCACCCTGCTTATTTAACTTATATGCAGAGTACATCATGAGAAATGCTCGACTGGAAGAACACAAGCTGGAATCAAGTTTGCCGGGAGAAATATCAATAACCTCAGATATGCAGAGGACACCACCCTTATGGCAGAAAGGGAAGAGGAGCTAAAAAGCCTCTTGATGAAAGTGAAAGAGGAGAGCGAAAAAGTTGGCTTAAAGCTCAACATTCAGAAAACGAAGATCATGGCATCTGGTCCCATCACTTCATGGGAAATAGATGTGGAAACAGTGGAAAGCGTGTCAGACTTTATTTTTCTGGGCTCCAAAATCACTGCAGATGGTGACTGCAGCCGTAAAATTAAAAGATGCTTACTCCTTTGAAGAAAACTTATGACCAACCTAGATAGCATATTCAAAAGCAGAGACATTACTTTGCCAATAAAGTCCGTGTAGTCAGTTCAGTTCAGTTCAGTTCAGTTCAGTCACGCAGTCGTGTCCGACTCTTTGCGACCCCATGAATCGCAGCACACCAGGCCTCCCTGTTCATCACCACCTCCCCGAGTTCACTCAGACTCATATCCATCGAGTCCGTGATGCCATCCAGCCATCTCATCCTCGGTCGTCCCTTTCTCCTACTGCCCCCAATCCCTCCCAGCATAAGTCTTTTCCAATGAGTCAACTCTTCGCATCAGGTGGCCAAAGTACTGGAGTTTCAGCTTCAGCATCATTCCTTCCAAAGAAATCCCAGGGTTGATCTCCTTCAGAATGGACTGGTTGGATCTCCTTGCAGTCCAAGAAACTCTCAAGAGTCTTCTCCAACACCACAGTTCAAAACCATCAGTTCTTCAGTGCTCAGCCTTCTTCACAGTTCAACTCTCACATCCATACATGACTACTGATAAAGCCATATCCTGACTAGACGGACCTTAGTGAGCAGAGTAATGTCTTTGCTTGAATATGCTATCTACGTTGGTCATAACTTTCCTTCCAAGGAGTAAGCGTCTTTTAATTTCATGGCTGCAGTCACCATCAGCAGTGATTTTGCAGCCCAGAAAAATAAAGTCAGCCACTGTTTCCCATCTATTTGCCATGAAGTGATGGGACCAGATGTCATGATTTTAGTTTTCTGAGTGTTGATTTTTAAGCCAATTTTTTCACTCTCCTCTTTCACTTTCATCAAGAGGGTCTTTAGTTCTTCTTCACTTTATGCCATAAGGGTGGTGTCATCTGCATATCTCAGGTTATTGATATTTTTCCCTGCAATCTTGATTCCAGCTTGTGTTTCTTCCAGTCCAGCATTTCTCTAGATGTACTCTGCATATAAGTTAAATAAGCAGGGTGACAATTAACAGCCTTGATGTACTCCTTTTCCTATTTGAAACCAGTCTGTTATTCCATGTCCAGTTCTAACTGTTGCTTTCTGACCTGCATACAGATTTCTCAAGAGGCAGGTCAGGTGGTCTGATATTCCCATCTCTCTCAGAATCTTCCACTGCTTAATGTGATCCACACAGTCAAAGACTTTGGCGTAGTCAATAAAGCAGAAAGAAATGTTTTTCTGGAAATCTCTTGCTTTTTTCCATGATCCAGCGGATGTTGGCAATTTGATTTCTGGTTCCTCTGCCTTTTCTAAAACCAGCTTGAACATCAGGGAGTTCATAGTTCATGTATTGCTGAAGCCTGGCTTGGAGAATTTTGAGCATAAGTTCAGTTCAGTCACTCAGTTATGTCCAACTCTTTGTGACCCCATGAATCACAGCATGCCAGGCCTCCATGTCCATCACTATCTCCTGGAGTTCACTCAGACTCACGTTCATCGAGTCCGTGATGGCATCCAGCCATCTCATCCTCGGTCGTCCCCTCTCCTCCTGCCCCCAATCCCTCCCACCATAAGAGTCTTTTCCAGTGAGTCAACTCTTCACATGAGGTGGCCAAAGTACTGGATCTTCAGCTTTAGCATCATTCCTTCCAAAGAAATCCCAGGGTTGATCTCCTTCAGAATGGGCTGTTTGGATCTCCTTGCAGTCCAAGGGACTCTCAAGAGTCTTCTCCAACACCACACTTCAAAAGCATCAATTCTTTGGCGCTCAGCCTTCTTCACAGTCCAACTCTCACATCCATGCATGACCACAGGAAAAACCATAGCCTTGACTAGATGGACCTTAGTCGGCAAAGTAATGTCTCTGCTTTTGAATATACTATCTAGGTTGTTCATAACTTTTCTTCCAAAGAGTAAGCATCTTTTAATTTTATGGCTGCAGTCACCATCTGCAGTGATTTTGGAGCCCAGAAAAATAAAGTCTGACACTCTTTCCACTGTTTCCACATCTATTTCCCATGACGTGATGGGACCAGATGCCATGATCTTCGTTTTCTGAATGTTGAGCTTTAAGCCAACTTTTTCATTCTCCTCTTTCACTTTCATCAAGAGGCTTTTTAGCTCCTCTTCCCTTTCTGCCATAAGGGTGGTGTCCTCTGCATATCTGAGGTTATTGATATTTCTCCCAGCAATCTTGATTCCAGCTTGTGTTCTTCCAGTAGAGCGTTTCTCATGATGTACTCTGCATATAAGTTAAATAAGCAGGGTGACAATATACAGCCTTGATGCACTGCTTTTCCTATTTGGAAGGAGTGTGTTGTTCCATGTCCAGTTCTAACTGTTGCTTTCTCACCTGCATACAGATTTCTCAAGAGGCAGGTCAGGTGGTCTGGTATTCCCATCTCTTTCAGAATTCTCCACACTTTATTGTGATCCACACAGTCAAAGGCTTTGGCATAGTCAATAAAGAAGAAATAGTTGTTTTTCTGGAACTCTCTTGCTTTTTCCATGATCCAGCGGATGTTGGCAATTTGATCTCTGTTTCCTCTGCCTTTTCTATAACCAGCTTGAACATCTGGAAGTTCACAGTTCACGTATTGCTGAAGCCTGCCTTGAAGAATTTTGAGCATTACTTTACTAGCATGTGAGATGAGTGCAATTGTGTGGTAGTTTGAGCATTCTTCTGCATTGCCTTTCTTTGGAATTGCAATGAAAACTGACATTTTCCTGTCCTGTGGCCACTGCTGAGTTTTCCAAATTTGTTGGCATATTGAGTGCATCACTTTCACAGAATCATCTTTCAGGATTTGAAACAGCTCAACTGGAATTCCATCACCTCCACTAGCTTTGTTCTTAGTGATGTTTTCTAAGGCCCACTTGACTTCACATTCCAGGATGTCTGGCTCTAGGTGAGTGATCACACCATCGTTATTATCCGGGTCATGAAGACCTTTTTTGTACAGTTTTTCTATGTATTCTTGCCACCTCTTCTTAATATCTTCTGCTTCTGTTAGATCCATACCATTTCTGTCCTTTATTGAGCCCATCTTTGCATGAAATGTTCCCTTGGTATCTCTAATTTTCTTCAAGAGATCTCTAGTCTTTCCCATTCTGTTCTTTTCCTCTATTTCTTTGCATTGATCACTGAAGAAGGCTTTCTTATCCCTTCTTGCTATTCTTTGGAACTCTGCATTCAGATGCTCATATCTTTCCTTTTCTCCTTTGCTTTTCTCTTCTGTTCTTTTCACAGCTATTTGTAAGGCCTCCCCAGACAGCCATTTTGCCTTTTTTCATTTCTTTTCCATGTGTATGGTCTTGATCCCTGTCTCCTGTGCAATGTTACGATGCTCATTCCATACTTCATCAAGCACTCTATCAGAATTAGGCCCTTAAATCTATTTCTCACTTCCACTGTATAATCATAGGTACATTAGGCTCAGGTGGCTGTGACCGGCACACTAAGCGCAGCTGAGAGGAGCTACCCCACGTCCGATGTCAGGGGCAGAAGCCAGGAGGACCCCATCCCCAAAGGGCGATGGCCAAGAGGAGTTACCCCACATCTGAGGTCAAGGGCAGCGGCCGAGAGTGCCAGGCTGCGAAGGCACAGGAATGGCCGAGAGGAGCTACCCCGAGTCTGAGGATAGGGGCGGCGCCCGGAGGAGCCATCCCGCGCCCGAGGTCTGGGGCGTCGGCCGGGAGAAACTGTTATTATGTCTTTCCAAATAAATTTTCTGTTCAGTGCTATTTCATTAAAAATCTGAGCATGAGAAACAGAAGTTTAACAAATTCATTTTTCAAATTTAGGGGGTTTTTTTGTTTTGTTTTTTGGTTCTTAGGAATTTTGCTATTCCAAAGAAATATTCGTGTTTATCTGTTTTTATCCTTCTTGGGGGGTTTCCCAGGTAGTTCAGTGGTTAAAGAAAAAAAAAAAAATCCACCTGCCAATACAGAAGACACAGGAGACATGGGTTTCACCCCTGGGTTGGAAAGATGCCCTGGAGGAGGAAACGGCAATCCACTCTAGTATTCTTGCCTGAAAAATCCCATGGACAGAGGAGCTTGGCGGGCTACAGTCTATAAAGTCACAAAGAGTGGTATGCGACTTAGTGATTAAGCATGCACTCATGCATCCTTCTTGGGGTTCACAGAATTTGTTGCCTCTCTGGATTTATGCCCTTCATTATCTTTGTTCTTTTTCTTTTTTTATTTATTTGGCCATGCTGCACAGCTTGTGGTATCTTAATTCTGTGATGATAAATCAAACTCAGCCCTAGGCAGTGAAAACAGGGAATCCTAACCACTGGACAGCCAAGGAATCCTCTATGCCCTTCAATGTCTTTAGAAAATTTTGTCCTGAATAACTTCAAGTGTTTTGCTATATTTATTAATACATGTATTTTTCACTATGATTCAGAACAAATAATTTTCATTGACCTTTTTTCAAGCTCACAATTTTTTTTTTTCTTCTCCTATTAGTGTATTATTAAAACTCAATACTAGTGATACTTTTCATTTCTGGCATTTTCATTTCATTTTCTATTTTGTATTAAATGTTCAGTGTTTCTAATTGAGAATTTTATATGATTTCATTTTTCTCTCCTTTTTTAGTATATGAGTTATCTTAATCTTTCCACTTTTAAAAAAAATTTATTATTGGTATTATTTTTTTTTTTTTACTTTACAATATGCTATTGGTTTTGTCATACAGCAACATGAATCCGCCATGGGTGTACATGTGTTCCCAATCCTGAATCCCCATCATAGAACTTGCAATATTCTTTACAACTAAGTCAGGTTGGCTTTCCAGTAATACAAGGCTGACTTTACAGTAATTTTATGTCATTCCACAAGCTAGTGCAAATACCATAGAATAATAAATTATTACTTTTATACCCTCTCATCCTTTGTATCATTGCTATCATTAATTATTTATTCATAAACTGTAAAGTTATAATCATCAAATCATTATTATTTTAAACAAACTTTTCAGAATAATTAAGAATAGGAAAAATAAAAGTTATTTTATTTATTACTCTACCTATACTTTGCTTTTCTTGTGTGTATCCTCACACAAATCTCTCTCCCTCACTCTTTGTCTCAGCAATGATCCTATAGGTAAATTTATAGAAGTTAAAATGCAAAATGATACATGATTGTAGTGTGTATATGCATTACTTATTTTGTAATTTAATCTTTACAATATTGGAAACTGGTTCTCTTTTTCTACCACTCAGCTATCTTTAGGACAGTGGACACAATACTATAATGTAATTGTATTTTAATACAACATATGTTTGTGTCAGGAAAAGTTTAAGTGAGGTTCTGGTTGGTTTACTTTCAGTGTCTGTAATATTAGTACGGTGGATTTTATTTTTTACTCTGCTGTTAGATTCAAACAGAGTGCTACTTCCTAACAATCTATGCACCTTTAAATAATAGTCATGTATGGATGTGAGAGTTGAACTATAAAGAAAGCTGAGCACTGAAGCACTGATGCTTTTGAACTCTGGTGTTGGAGAAGATTCTTGAGAGTCCCTTGGATTGCAAGGAGATCCAACCAGTCTATACTAAAGGAAATCAGTCCTGAATCTTCATTGAAAGGACTGATGCTGAAGCTAAAACTCCAACACTTTGGCCACCTGGTGCAAAGAACTGACTCACTGGAAAAGACCCTGATGCTAGGAAAAATTGAAGGCAGGAGAAGGGAATGACAGAGGATTAGATGGTTGGATGGCATCACTGACTCAATGGACATGAGTTTGAGTAAGCTCCTGGAGTTGGTGATGGACAAGGAAGGCTGGCTTGCTACAGTCCATAGTGTTGCAAAAGTCGGACACGAATGAGTGACTTAACTGAACTGAACTGAAATGATCTCTTTAAGCCTGCTTTAGTATTACCAATCTTACTTAGCTTTCCTAGTATTCAACTAAATATACTGCATACTGCATTTAGTACACTGCTTAATGCATTTAGTATATTGCTTTGCAAATATTAAACACTCAATACATGACTAACTTATGAGCAATATTGTAATTATATTCACTGCTAATAGTAGACAAGCTTCAGAATAATTTTAATACCATACCTTAGAGAAAAAAATTAAATGTGACATTTAAATGGAGTTTATCAGTTTTACTAACATAAATTAAGAGCTGCCATCCAGTTTTTAGACCTGGAAAGATGGATAAAATTACTCTGAATAGTCTGCATCTGAAAACATCAGGGGTCTTAATATTATAACTTGCATTTTTGTGCCAGTTTGGACTACTATAACTAAGCAGTGACAAATATGTAAACCTTCTATTGTATTGTATGCTTCTTTTCACTTTCTTTACTTTTTTATCCTATGCCATATTGAATGAGCTATTTCTGTCTAATTGACAAATGTAACAGTTTACTGGGTTAAATGCTTAGAGGATTGCAATGAGAGATTTAAACTTCAGTGTTGAGATCCTGTTGTTGCTGTAGGCTATTCACCTCTTTCAATAGCAAGGTCACCTCAAGCATCATCTACTTTCTTGGATGTGCAAGCTCCTTTGAAAAAAAAGGGTTTGAAATTCTCATAGCTCGTCATATACAGAAAGAATATTTCAGTATTTTGCAGGTAACACACACACACAAGTTTGTTGTCTTTTTTTTTTTTTTTTTTTCTGCCCAGCTGGGTTACATCTTCATTTTAACTAGTCTTATTACATCTGCCTCTGCCAATATTTGTCCCTTGGCAAACTGGCACTAGAGACCCCTCTTCGTGTGTTAGCCATTCCCAGACAGGACACATACACAATATGAATTTAGCCATGTATCTGAACAAACTTTACTTGTTCTTTGTTCTTACCATGGTTTACAAAATTTTCTTGATTTTGCTCATCTATTTGTTGTCTTTTATTTCATTTTTTTCCCTAAAAGTTTTTTCTAAGCAAATATATGTATAATTTGTTTACAAAATATATTTTATCACACTCAAGTTATTACCCCTTGTTTATTATTTATATTATAAATATTCCCTGTAGGCGGTTTTCATTTTTAAATGTGTTTTTAAAAATAATGACATTATTATTAAAAAATAAGCAGTTAGGAAATGCACTAAACTAGACAGCTTAGAGGTCAAAGAACTACAATTTTTAGCTGGCCCTTTCCTTGTATTTTTATACATAACAGAACTAGTACCTTTAGTCCTGCTGCTGCTAAGTTGCTTCAGTCGTGTCCAACTCTGTTCAACCCCATAGAAGGCAGCCCACCAGGCTCCCCTGTCCCTGGGATTCTCCAGGCAAGAACACTGGAGTGGGTTTAGTCCTAGACTTCATCAGCTCTTTGATGTACAATGCAAGCATAAACTGGCAGAATGTGAACAGCTTCAGCCTTTTCCGCTTACAAAAATCGGTATACATCTTAGTGGCTGAAGACCCCATATTTTGTCGGTCAAGTTTAAACTGTATTGCAGTTATTTAGACATTGGTTTCCAATAACCTTCCTCTTTATCCCTTTTGTTATACTGATTCAGATTATCACTTGATATTTTTGCTTCATTTTTCTGTACGTTAGCATGTTAATTCCTCTTTAAAACTGCAACTTCCCATGAAACTTAGCACTGGTGTGAAGGACAGTAAAATCTCTCTTTTTATAGCACCATGCAGTTTAGGATTTTCTTGACTCTTGAGTAGCTCAGGAAAATTAATTTCATGAGGGAGGCTCCCCTGAGTTGTGGGAAAGAGCAAGTTTGGGCCACAGGTTTAAGAAGTGAGAGGAGAAGACAGTGGAAAGAAAGGTTATAAACAAGGAAATGTTTCAAGAAATCCCAAACCTGGAAAATGATTCAGACTGTTTGACATAAAAAGAGAGGTTGGGTACAGCCAAGGCTGAAAAACTCACCTGGTGACATGCTCATTAAGTTCCAGCTTCCCAGTGTTTTTCCACTCTGCACAGTTACAATAGATATTATTGTCCTCACCATTTTATAGATGACTAAGATATGCAGATGACACCACCCGTATGTCAGAAAGTGAAGAGGAACTAAAAAGCCTCTTGATGAAAGTGAAAGAGGAGAATGAAAAAGTTGGCTTAAAGCTCAACATTCAGAAAATGAAGATCATGGCATCTGGTCTCATCACTTCATGGGAAATAGATGGGGAAACAGTGGAAACAGTGTCAGACTTTATTTTTTTGCACTCCAAAATCACTGCAGATGGTGATTGCAGCCATGAAACTAAAAGACGCTTACTCCTTGGAAAGAAAGTTGTGACCAACCTAGATAGAAGATTAAAAAGCAGAGACATTATTTGCCAACAAAGTTCATCTAGTCAAGGCTTTGGTTTTTCCTGTGGTCATGTATGGATGTGAGGGTTGGACTGTGAAGAAAGCTGAGTGCCAAAGAATTGATGCTTTTGAAGTGTGGTGTTGGAGAAGACTCTTGAGAGTCCCTTGGACTGCAAGGAGATCCAACCAGTCCATCTTAAAGGAAATCAGTCATGGGTTTTCATTGGAAGAACTGATGCTGAAGCTGAAACTCCAATACTTTGGCCACCTCATGCAAAGAGTTGACTCTTTGGAAAAGACTTTGATGCTGGGAGGGTTTGAGGGCAGGAGGAGAAGGGGACAACCGAGGATGAGATGGCTGGATGGCATCACTGACTCGATGGACATGAGTTTAGGTGAACTCCAGGTGTTGGTGATGGACAGGGAGCCCTGGCGTGCTGCGATTCATGGGGTCTCAAAGAGTCAGACATGAGTGATCGACTGAACTGAACTGAAATCAAGTCACAGAGGGGAGTAGCTTGTTGAGGTATGCAGCTAATAGGAAATAAAGGAAAAATCTGAATGCTGGCAGTTGAGTGCCCCACAGAGGTGGTGGTGGTTTAGTCACTAAGTTGTGTTCGACTTGTGACCCCATGGAGTGTAGCCTGCCAGGCTTCTCTGTTTGTAGGATTCTCCAGGCAAGAATACTGTGCATTCTGTTAATCACCTTTTATATCAATTTATGAAGTAGTAATTACAAAAATCAGGTCTGATAGTAAAAGTGAATAGGAACAAGAAAATTGTGTCGCACAGCAATGATTAGACTGAAAATGTAATAACATGATGGTTAAGACACAAAGACTGCATCACAAACCTATCAAAAGGGGAGCAAAATAATTCATCATCCAAATCTAGGCACTTTTAAAAATAAAAGAGGGCTATTAACTATGCTGAGGTTGCAGGCTTAATTCAGGAACCATCCTAGGCAACCTGAGTATGTAATCACTTAAAATGTAATGTATAAATGCCTTCCCCAATATCTCAGGTGGTCAAAATAAGGCCAATGTATCAATAGAAAATCGCTATGTTGATCTAACCAGTGGGAATAAGGCAAGAAATCACTGATTTGTACTGTTTTTATGTAAATATTTTGTGCTGTTCTTGGGTTACCGACTACATCTATTACAAGTTCTCAGACAATAATGTTTACACTTTCCAGAATACCCTTTCCAAAAGTTTATTTTAATGCTGCTCCCTTGATTTCTGTTTCAGGGTATGACAAGAAATAACCATACACAATCTCTTATTGCACCTGTTTAAAGATGGACTTGTGACAAGTGTATATTCTGTCACCCAGTATCCTTTCTAAAAATGTCACACTTGAAACATCTAGAAATCGATATTAGAAAAAAAAAAATTATCCAAAAAATAGGTTTAGTTTTCTCATGAAATTATTTAACTCTTTGTTTTAATTTGGCCTGTTAAATATGCTGAGTCTTTCTTCTGACCTGCAAAGTTGTATTCTCATGCACTCTGTCCTCATTTTCTCTGTATATTTATATTCCTTTTTGACTGAATTTTTTACTTTACTTTTATATTTAAAAATATAAGTGATTTTTTGGCCCACAGCTTTAGGACTTTCCTGAAACGAGATTAAATTAAAAAATCATAAGTATCTTTATGTTGTAGCAAACCAGTAGTCTCTGAAAACATCTTCATTCTGTAGACAACTGTTGATAATGTTCTTATTTTTAAAATTTTCTTTTCAAAGAATTATCTAAAATAATGCCCACTGATTGCCTCATTAGTGCTTTTGTATGGCTGATACCTGTACTCTGTCCTCTAAATCAAAATAAGGGCAGACTTGTTCAATTCTTGCCACTAGCTCCCCTAAGTGGGGAAGGGTGGCATAACAATGATCATAAAATCAGATGTCAAATCATGATTAGCATAAAAGTCAGTAAGTCTTCCCAAGAAATCTCTTTTTATACCTCTTTAGATACAGTCTAGGTGAAAACATGTTAGGAAAGATGTTTTCTCTCTTCTAACAGGAGAGAATAGGTCTTAGTGCATTTAATATAAAAATTCATAGTTTGTGTAAGAAAAGAAATTTTTTGAGGATTGAAATTTGCAAGAACATAAACCTGTGTCTGAGTGAATATGTTATATATTAAACTGCAGTGAGCAGAGAGTTGTCAGATGCACCTGATTCCAGAACAACAAGAGCTTGAGAAGAGCCTGATCCAGTGTGTCTCTGCCCAACATACTGAATGACTTTCAGACACAGAAATTTAGTTTCTGTGTATAACATTTATGGTATAGCATGTATACTATACTGTGTGGGTTGGTTGCTCAGTCATGTCTGACTCTGTGATCCAGTGGACCGTAATCCACCAGGCTCCTCTGTCCATGGAATTATCTAGGTAAGAATACTGGACTGGATAGCCATTCCCTTCCCAGGGGATCTTCTCAACCCAGACATTGCATCCAGGTCTCCTGCACTGCAAGCAGATTCTTTACTGTCTGAGCCACCAGGGAAGACCCTATGCCATACCAACATATATGAACATAAAGAACATGATTTCAAACATAATTAGACAGAAAAGGATTGGAGGGCAGAGAAGATATTAAAGAATTCCTCAAACACTGACCAACAAAACTGTGTGTGGGAGGGCAGGCACTGAACTGATCTACTCTTATTTGAAGGAATATAAATATAAAAATACAAGTATGGATCTCATAAATAATTTTACAACCACTGGAAAAAAGATAGAGGCCCTGAAGATACAGAGCAAAAGCAAAAAAAAAAAAAAATTGCTTTCTGTGGCAAACATAAAAATGTTATGATGGCAATAGATCCTTTAAAGATCCTAAGAATCAGGATAAGTAAATAAACATAAAGAGAAGTAAAATGAGATATATAGTGTCTAAACAGCATAGATTTCAAATACAGATAGAAGGAATGTAGATGGCAGTTTTTTCAGAATAAAATAACAACAATCAAAGACACAATAGAATATTTTTATCTTCTAATATGCTTTTTTTTTCTAATATGCTTTAAAGATATTTTATCAACATATTTAAACTAATTGAAACTTACAGTGTGTTGGTTGCTTAGTCATGTCTGACTCTGCAACCCTATGGACTGTAGCCCGTCTGGCTTTTCTGTTCACTGGATTTTCCAGGCAAGAATACTGGAGTGTGTTGCTATTCCCTTCTCTAGGGGATCTTCCAGACCCAGGGATTGAGCCCAGGTCTCTTGCATCGCAGGCGGATGCTTTACCATCTGAGCCACCAGTACATGACCATACTAATCTTAATTGAAAAGCCAATTCTCTTTGCAAAATGAAACATTCATATCAGATTCATGGTAAGAAAATATCTGTCCTTGTTTTTCAATTTTAATAAACATGCTAATATATGTCCCTGAGACACTCTTTTTTTTTTTTTTTTTTTTAATTTCAACTGTAATATTAGGTAGATTAGGTGAAGACAGATAGGGAGTGAGATAAGTAGTTCGATGCATGAATGCATCAATGACAGATAGGTAGATAGAGTTTGTGGCTTGAGTTGTATTCCCCCAAAAGGTATGTTTGGGCTTCTCAGGTGGTGCCGTGGTAAAGAATCTGCATGCCAATGCAGGAGATGCAAGACAGAGGTTCTATCCCTGGCTTGGGAGGGTCCCCTGGAATAGGAAATGGCAACCCACTCTAATATTCTTGCCTGGAAAATTCCATGGACAGAGGATCCTGGTAGTCTACAGCCCACTTTTTACATCCCCCATCTGTAGTATATGAATATTCCACTTTCTCCACATCCTTATTTTCTCTATTCTTTTTTAAATTTTAGCTATGATAGTGTCAACTAAAAATTAGTCACAACCTGCAAGTAGAGAGTTATTTTGCTCTGAGCCAGGAGACATCATCTTAGTAACTCAGAAAACTCTTCTAAGCAGAGGGAGTCAGACTGCACACAAGTGTGCAGCAAAGGGAGCAGTTAGTATGAACATCCAAGATCAGATATCTAGTTAAGGAATTTAGCATTCTATGTATGGGAAGATGTAAACCTCTGGGCTCACTGAATTCATTACTTTAATTTGCAAATGAGCTATCTGGGGCCAAATCCTGTTTCCTTGTTCTCCTTAAGGAGTGGTAAATGTGTCAGAGAGCCGCTTCTTGCATTTCCGTGCCCCCTCTTCACCACTCCCCCAGTTCCTCAGCAATCAGCCTGGGTGATCGTGGCATCTTCTGGATCTCAATTTTGAGAGAGTTCATTCACATTTGGAGGCCAGAAATCACTGATGGCTGTGACATTTCTTCTTTATTGATATGGCAGGCGATATTTTCATTTCACAATAGGATATATAGTTATACTTGATGGCAGTTTTAACTTACATTCCCCTAATGGCTAGTGATGCTATCTTTTTATATACTTATAAAAGTTTAAAAGATATAAAAATGTACAACCTCATTGGTTAAGTATCTGTTTATGTCTTTTGCTCTGTTTGCTTGTGGACTGCTTGATCTTTTTATTGGTGATATTTGAGAATTTTAAAATATATTCTAGATACTTGTTTTTTGTTTGATATGTGGTTTGCATACATTTTATCCCAATCTGTTGTTCATATTGTTCTCATATTTACATGATCTTGCTCAAGAGGAAAGTTGTTAATGCTGGATGCAGTATATCTCATATTTTTACATATATCATGCTTTCGGTGTTAATTCTAAGAACTGTTTGGGAATCTCTAGATTCCCAGAAATTTCCTCCTAAGGTTGGCTTCCCAGGTTGCTCAGTGATAAAGAATCCACCTGCCAATGCAGGAGACATGTGTTCAATCCCTGGATGAAGAACATCCCCTGGAGAAGGAAATGGCAACCCACTCGAGTATTCTTGTTCAGGAAATCCTATGGACAGAGGAGCCTAGAGGGCTACAGTCCATGGGGTTGCAAAAGAGCTGGACATGACTTAGCAACTAAATAACAGCAAAGGTCGTTAGGCTTTTTAAATTTATCTTATTTTGTTTTGTTTTTAAAATCAATCTTTTTGCCCTGCCTTTGACCTCATTGATTTTATCCTCTATTTTCTCCATTTTATTATTGAGCCCAATGAGCAAGTTTCTTATTTTATTTTTCTGTGATTTTTTATTAAAAAAAAAAAATCAGCTCTGTGATTTTTTTTTTAAATTTCGTTCTTTTCCTTTCATCCATTTCTTTGCTTAGATTTTATACTTTTTGTTTGAAGATCATTTGAAATTACTTATTGAAGCCATTTTAAGGATGACTGCTTTAAAATTCTTGTCAGATATTTCCAAAATCTTACTTATCTTGCCATTAAATTCAGTTGATTATTTTTAGTTAATTCATTTGTGATTTTCCTGACTTTTTTTTTTTTTTTTAATAGCCACTTCTTAATAACATTTTAGACATCTTGGGTATTAAGTTAGGAGACTGTTGAAAACTGTTGGCTTTATTTAAACAACTTATTCAGCAAGCAATCAACTTGTTTAGGTTTATCATCCAGGTCTATGTCTACATTTGTGAATGGTGATTCCAATGAAACCTAATTATCAGGGTCTCTGTAGTGCTATTTTCATCTGCTTGGCTTACCTCTTACTAGTGGACCTCCCATTGTTTCTTGCTAGAACTGTTTCCCAAGATGAATTTTGCTTCTCAGGCAAGGCTGCCTGGTATGTCTAGTGAGGAAAAGGTGTCACCAGCCCAGCGGGCTTAAGAGCTCTTCCCAGATCTGTTACCAGTTGTAGCATGATCTCTCCTGCTTTGAGCAGGGATAAAAAGTATGCCCTAGGTTGTGTACCAGTGACCAGATCAAGCTTCCTGGTACTGCCTGCTTGCCTGGTACCTCTAATTGAGAGAAAATGACTATGGGGTTTATGGAGACAAAGGGATTTCCTGGACTGGGCACTCATTGTAGCTGGACCTTTCTTGCCTGCCTGTTCTAACACTACTGCTTCCCTGCGTCTCTTGGTTGGGGAGGGGATTCTCAAGGTCAGCAGTAAACAAAAGTGCTACAAGAGCTGGATTTGTTCATTGTAGTGGAAGGTCTCTTGTAGGTGCTCCAGGGCCACATGCTGTCTCTGAGTGTGGGAGAGGAATCTCAGTGCCTTAAGGGGAGACATGCACTTTTCCTGACTTCCTATTCCTGGTTTCCTATTGCTAGCATGGGTTTCAACTTTTTCTCCCTCCTTGGCTCTTGAGTATTAAATTCTAGCTAGGGAGGTAGAATGTACACTTTAGAAAATATGTAATTAAAAAATCTGCTGAGGCACGTGCCCAGCAAATAAATAGTGTACTGGCTCCTATTAATTACAAGTTAGAAATGTAAGAATATTTGTGTCATTGGATGTATGTCTTCATACAGTTCAATCAACTTCACTGCAGTTCTTTTTTAGTGTGTGTAGATCTAGCCAAATGTATTAGAGCTCACAAACAAGTGCAGTTTGATACAATTCAAGTTATATATGATGTGGGAGCATTAAGGACATTTTCTAATAAATCAATTTGTAGAGTAGTTCACTTTGAAATTTTTAGTTTTGTTTTTCATAAATAGCAGCCTTTAAGACTATTCCCTAAATGGATTGTAAACGCTTGATATACCAGCACTTTTATTTACTCTTCTCAACACAGTAACTGAGAGCTATGTTTATTATATAATGTCCTAAAAACATAATAGTAAAAATAGTTATTTACCTCTTACAATGTCAGTCACTCTTCTAAGTACTTTATATGAACTTATTCCTTTAGTTCTTATAGCTACCTTATGAATTAAATACTTTTTATCATTCTTTGTGTATGAGAAACCTAAGGTACAGGAGTTAACACCTTACCTAAATTCAAATAGATGGTATTAGGGCTAGGATCCAAACACAGGGATTATGGCCCATATTCTGGTCCTTATTTCTAGTAAAAAAGAAACAAAAGAACTACAAACAAACAAACAAAACAAACTTTAGATAGTAATTACCAAATCAGGCAATTCTGGGGATAAATAAAATGATTTGTGAATAATATGGCCATACCATATTTAAGAAAAATGATACGCTTTGCCATAGGTAATTTGATACATCTCCTCCTTAAGATATGCAAAAAGAAATACGTATATTGGTTTACCATGTTAACACAATTTTTCTTATTAATCTGAGTATGAATATTTTGTTTTCTCAATGCCAAGAGTATTTTTTCATTTTGCGAATTTTTTACATAAGAAAGATAGAGATAAATTCTTCAAGGGAGCTCTGATTACCTACTTTACAGTTGCTGTTCAGTCAGTAAGTAGTGTTTGACTCTTTGCAATCCCATGCACACCAGGCATCCATGTCTTTCAGCATCTCCCAGAGTTTGCTCAAACTCATGTCCACATTTTACAGTAGTTATTGCTTGCATAGACATCCTGGGCTCCTTCACATTCAGCATCTGAGTATAGCACAAAGCTTATCTCCTTTCAGGTATATATTTAACCTTTGGTATCTTGGGATCACTCATATGTCTAGCAAAAATGATGAGGGATTTTTTTTTTAAGTGATCCTATGCAGTGTCAGGAAGAAGGCAATGGCAACCCACTCCAGTACTCTTGCCTGGAAAATCCCATGGATTGAGGACCCTGGTGGGCTGTAGTCCATGGGGTCACTACTAGTCGGACACGACTGAGCAACTTCACTTTCACTTTTCACTTCCATGTGTTGGAGAAGGAAATGGCAACCCACTCCAGTGTTCTTGCCTGGAGAATCCCAGGGACAGGGGAGCCTGGTGGGCTGCCGTCTATGGGGTCGCACAGAGTTGGACACGACTGAAGCGACTTAGCAGCAGCAGCATGCAGTGTCAGATTTCTTTATCTTTTTGGGCTCCAAAATCACTGCAGATGGTGACTGCAGCCATGAAATTTAAAGACGCTTACTCTTAACTTGGAAGAAAAGTTATGACAAACCTAGATAGCATATTCAAAATCAGAGACATTACTTTGCCGACTAAGGTCCATTTAGTCAATGCTATGGTTTTCCCTGTGGTCATGTATGGATGCGAGAGTTGGACTGTGAAGAAAGTTGAGCGCCGAAGAATTGATGCTTTTGAACTGTGGTGTTGGAGAAGACTCTTGAGAGTTCCGTGGACTGCAAGGAGATCCAACCAGTCCATTCTAAAGGAGATCAGCCCTGGGTGTTCTTTGGAAGGAATGATGCTAAAACTGAAATTCCAGTAATTTGGCCACCTCATGCTAGGGATTGACTCATTGGAAAAGACTCTGACGCTGGAAGGGATTGGGGGCAGGAGGAGAAGGGGACAACCGAGGATGAGATGGCTGGATGGCATCACTGACTCGATGGACATGAGTTTAGGTGAACTCCCGGTGTTGGTGATGGACAGGGAGGCCTGGTGTGCTGCGATTCATGGGGTCGCAAAGAGTCGGACACGACTGAGAGACTGAACTGAACTGAAATGATGCAGTTTGATAACATTACTCTAAATCTTTCTAAGACCTTATGATGTTCTACTTTTGCACTGAAGCTATGGGAGTTTAAAACAATCTTTAAAGTTGCTGCTTATTGCCACATTTAAATTTGGTTTATTTTCTATTTTCTCATGCTAATGTTACAACCCAGTGTAAAACATCTCTTTGTTGTTTACTAGTAACTGACAATATTATCAAATCATACTGAATCACAGAAATGTTGTAGCCAAGTTGAATACACTTGTGATTATCTGGACTAATCTGTGTGTTCACTGATGTATATAAGACACATGTAAGAACATAATAAATGCTGAGTTTGTTATTATTACTGTGTCAAGGGGAAATGCATAAATTAATAAAATTCACTGAAGAAAAACAATTTAGCTAGAAAAATACATAGTTAAATATAAAATGATAACCAGTCTTATTAACAACATAGTTTCTTAGAAAACATTTTGCTAAGGAAAAGTCGTTTAAATTTAAAAATTATTTTGCATTAATGAAATTAATAAAGCTAAATGAATTGACCTTAGAGTTTATGAACTAAACAATAATACTACAGAATCAGTTGTTCTCAGTGAGAACACTTTCACAGGTACCTATTTTTGTCACTTCCTGTTAAATTTCAAAGAGAAATATTGAGAAAACATTTTAGGTTAGTAAATTCCATGATATCTGGTGTTTGCAAACATTGACTATTATTCTTGATGAACTTTTGACTAATTGTGTAACCATAGCTCTCTTATATAGGAAGAAGCTGTCAGGACACAAATCATATAAATTAAGAGTCCTTATATACTAACTAAACATCTTTAAAATGTAACAGCTAACTTAAATAAGCAGGGCTATTTACATATCTGGGCTTCCCTAGTGGCTCAAGTAGAAAAGAAGCTGTCTGCAATGCAGGAGACAGGGATTCAATCCCTGGGTCAGGAAGGTCCCCTGTAGAAGGGAACAGCAATCCCCTCCAATATTCTTGCCTGGAGAAATCCATAGAAAGAGGAACCTGGTGGGTTACAATCCACGGGGTCACAAAGAGTTGAATATGACTAAGCAACTAACACTTCCACTTTTATTTTCATATCTGTAAGTCTGCACCTCCAATAGAACTTAATTATTCTTCCAGTTATGAACTTGAAACAATGTGTTTTTAAAAAAGAACTTTACAATCTTGTTTCATTTGATCTAAGTCAGTTTGTGAAATACCTTTTTGTTTCATCTAAAAGCAGCAGGTTTGTAAAATACTTATCATCACAGGACCAAAGAAATTTTTCTTTGCTCATCCAAGTTGTAGTTTACTGAGCTCCATTATCATGGTAAATAAGTCCAGTATTTGAAATTTAGATTTTACTTTAACAGGTGCAGTTATTCCAAGTTATCAATATAGCCATAGTTTAGATAGTAGGAAATAAAACAAATTAATTAAATGTCATTATCCTAAAATAAACTTTAAGTACAATTTTTATTGTAATACTAAACCAAGGGCATTATATTTAAAAGTAGATCTTTATTGCTCAATTTAAAAATATAGGAGAAGGTAAATGATGAGAGTGAAATAATAGTCAAATGGAATAATTGTCAAATGGAACTATATCTGGTATTTTTTCTTTGTTGGTTTGGATCCTAGTTCACTAATCATGGATCAAACTCACACTCCCTACAGTGGAAACATGAAGTCTTAACCACTGGACCACCAGAGAAATCATGAGACTCTGCATCTTCTTTTAAATTAATCTTTATCAGAGTATAATTGCTTTACAGGTATCTGGTATTTTGTGGAAAGTCTATCTTTCAAATACTCAAAAGCAAAGTATGCATACTGCACAATTTATGACAATTACTTCCAATATTTTTGTTGCTCCAATCATCATTTTTTTTATGTCAAATGTTGACTAAAGACAAATAATTGATAGACAGAAATTTATTATGCCAACTCAGCGAACTCATTGTTGTTGTTCAGTCACTAAGTCATGCCTCAGTTTTTGTAACGCCATGGATTGCAACACTCCAGGCTCCTATGTCCTCCACTATCTCCCAGATTTGCTCAAATTCATGTTTATTGAGTTGATGATGCTATCTAACCATGTTATCCTCTGCCTCTGCCTACTAACTCATAGTTATATTTAAATGTATGTTTATTTCTGATATGGACAGGATAGGATAGAGTGCTTCAGTTCAGGGGCTCACTCATGTCTGGCTCTTTGTGACCCCATGGCATGCAACCTGCCAGACTTCCCTGTCCTTCATCAACTCCTGGAGCTTGCTCAAACTCAGGTCCATCAAGTCAGTGATGCTGTCCAACCATCTCATCCTCTGTCATCCCCCTTTTCTCCTGTCTTCAATCTTTCCCAGCATTAGGGCCTCATCCAATGAGTCAGTTCTTTGCATCACATGGTCAAAATATTGGAATTTCAGCATCAGCATCAGTCCTTCAAATGAATTTCCAGGACTGATTTCCTTTAGGATTGACCAGTTTGATCTCCTTGCTGTCCAAGGAACTCTCAATAGTCTTTTATAACACCACACTTCAAAAGCATCAGTTCTTTGGTGCTCTGCTTTCTTTATAGTCCAACACTCACATCCATACATGACTACTGGAAAAACCATAGCTTTGACTAGATGGACCTTTGCTGGCAAACTACGGACCTTTCTCTGCTTTTTAATACTCTGTTTATGTTTGTCATAGCCTTTCTTCCAAGAAGCAAGCAACTTTTAATTTCATGGCTGCAGTTACCATCTGCAGTGATTTTGGAGACCAAGAAAATTAAGTCTGTCACTATTTCCATTGTTTCCCCTTCTATTTGCCATGAAGTGATGGGTCTGGATGCCATGTTCTTCATTTTTTGAATGTTGAGTTTTAAGCCAGCTTTTCAACTCTCTTTCACCTTCATCAAGAGGCTCTTTAGTTCCTCTTCATTTTCTGCCATAAGGGTGGTGTCATCTGCATATCTGAGGTTACTGATATTTCTCCCGGCAATCTTGATTCCAGTTTGTGCTTCATCCAGCCCAACATTTAGTATGATGTTCTCTGCATATAAGTTAAATAGGCAGGGTGACAATATACAGCCTTAATGTACTCCTTTAACAATTGGGAACCAGTCCATTGTTCTATGTCTGGTTCTAACTGTTGCTTCTTGACCTACATACAGATTTCTCAAGAGCCAGGTAATGTGGTCTGGAATTCCTATCTCTTAAAGAATTGGACTATAAAGAAAGATAAGCACCAAAGAATTGATGCTTTTGAACTGTGGTGTTGGAGAAGACTCTAAGAGTCCCTTGGACTGCAAGGAGATCCGACCAGTCCATCCTAAAGGAGATCAGTCCTGGGTGTTCATTGGAAAGACTGATGTTGAAGCTGAAACTCCAATACTTTGGCCACCTGATGTAGAGAGCTGACTCATTGGAAAAGACCCTGATGCTGGGAAATATTAAGGTCAGGAGGAGAAGGGGATGATGGAGGATGATGTTGGATGGCATCACCAACTCAATGGACATGAGGCTGGGTGAACTCTGGGATTTGGTGATGGACAGGGAGGCCTGATATGCTGTAGTTCATGGGGTCACAAAGAGTTGGACACGACTGAGTGACTGCACTGAACTGAACTGAACTGAATATTCCACAGTTTTTATGATACACACAGTCAAAGGCCTTAGCTTAGTCAATAAAGCAGAAGTAGATGTTTTTCTGGAATTCTCTTGCTTTTTTGTGATTCAATGGATGTTGGCAATTTGATCTCTGTTTCCTCTGCCTTTTTTAAATCCAGCTTTAACATGTGGAAGTTCTCCATTCACATACTGTTGAATCCTATCTTGGAGAATTTTGAGCATTACTTTGGTAGCATGTGACATGAGTGCAATTGTGCAGTAGTTTGAATATTCTTTAGCATTGCCTTTCTCTGATCTTGGAATGAAAACTGATCTTTTCTAGTCCTGTGGCCACTGCTGAGTTTTTCAAATATGCTGGCATATTAAGGTGCTTAGTAAAACTAATAACTGTGAAATAACACAAAAGACAAGTGAATGAGAACTCTGAAAGGTGGTAAGGCAGGGAAGTCCACGGCTGGAAGAACAACAATGCCAAAATGTCTTCACATTCCCTGCACAAAAGGAACCCTGACTTGACATTTCCCGTCCCTCTACCTACAAGAGAAATCATGACAGGTAGGATCATCACTCCCATGATTCACCCAGCAGTCTCTCTGACAACACTAGGAAAATCAAACTACGTACATACACACACACACACACACACACACACACACACAAGCTATAGTAATCAAGGCATTGTGGTATTTGCAGAAAGAAAAACTCGTAGATAAATGGATCAGGGTGGAGAACTATAAAACAGATCCACACAAGTATAAACAATTAAATTTTGACACACAGGTACTAAAACAATTCAGTGGAAGAAGGAGAATCTTTTCAATAAACGGTTTTGGAACAACTTATTATCTGTAGGTAAAAGTATGTACCCAATGTAAATCTCAGATTGCATACAAAAGTTACTTATTTTTTAAACCTGCACTTAGACATAAAATGTTAAACTGTAGGTTTTTTCCTAAGAATAATAGGAGAATATACTTGAGATCTAAGTATAGGCAAATGAGTCTTATACCCATAGATTATTCAAATATTTTTCAACCTTAAGAAAAAAGGAAATATTAGCATTTGTGACAACTTGGATGAATCTTAAGGATATTATGCAAAGTGCAAGAAGTCAGAGATAGATACTGGATGATTTCATTTATGTTTAGAATTCTAAAAAGTCAAACTTACAGGGTAGAAAAGTGGTTGTCAGGAGCTGGAGGAGGGTGGGATAAATAGAAAGGCAAGCATTTCTTGACTACTTACTAGCATTCAGAATTATTGACTGAAATAAAATTGTCTCTAGACATTTTAAGAAGAAAAGACTTAATACAAGAAATGAGGTCGTGAAAAAATTCCAGAAGAATGAGAGGAACAGAAATTGAAAAAGCTGTGAATACTGGTTTAACATCAATTACCACTGCCACAAGTTGGAGGCCACGATGTTGCCGCTGCTGCTGATGCCTTAGGCACTGTCATGACTTCTTCCCATCATGAAGGTGGTGATTAGGCATCCAGCCACTGAATATTTTGAGCCTGTCAGAATCAGTAGCCAATTGCCACAGCAGGAAGGTGGCCTCTGTCTTACGTCTGCCTTCCAAATCTGTTGGGGATTTATGTGCTTCTCCAAACCTTAATCTCATTTAGGACTCAAAAAACAAAGTCTTCTGGGAAATATGTTTTGAGACTAAAGTGCCTGCTGTTCATAGGTCTTATAAAAGTTGTGAAGGACGCCACCTTATTTAATGTCCTGCTTTCAGCTAGTTTCTCTTATCCCATTAATTTTGTATAGTATTTATTTTATATTGTAGTTTTTCTTTGTCCATTATAAGTTGTTATATTGGCTATCAATCTTATCCACTAATATGCTGTATATAAAAAAAAAAACAGATCATTGATCATTACTATATTATCAGAAACCAAAATAGATATATGATCATTGCTCAGTATATATTATTAAATAAATATGTGAATTTTTATTTATAACTCCAAATTCCCTAGTCACTTCACATTCAAGCAGCAGGGAAGCTTGCTAATAGAGTAGTAACAAGAATCTATTTCCCCAATATCACTACTTTCTGCCCTCTCTTTCAGCTCCTTTGCTTCTTAATCAGGAAATGTTAATAAGATTTTCCTGACTCCCAAGAAGTCCACTAGTTTTGTGAGCCAAGACAGTCATTTGGTTTTCTTTCAATCCAGCCTTGCCAGAACACTATAATTAGTACATGTTTGTCAGTTTCTGGGATGTGTGCATCAACATTCCTAGTTTAGAGCACCATGTCTTATAAGAGTAAGGCCATATTTGCCTCTTAAGGGCATCTCTTCTGTTTACCAGAGCATAATTCATTGTGTGTTCAGTACCCCCAAAATTTTCTTACATGTGGTAAGTAAATAAATATTGGTCACTGAATGAATAAACAGACATATTAATAAAATGAACTAAAAAAATGGGAGAATAATACTTTATTGGTTATGTTGCTAATTTTTCCAAGAAACTCACTCCTCTGATGAATTTTCACTCCTTGAAAACTTTTCAAGCCTTTTGTCTACCAAAAAAAAGGAAAATTATTTTTTTAAATATTTCCTTTCTGTTCATTACTTATGTGGCATTTTTTAATATATTTAAAAATATGTTTATGTATTTATTTAGCTATTTTTGACTGTGCTGGGTCATCATTGATGCATGTGGGCTTTCTCTAGTTGCCATGAGTGGGGCTAATCTTTGTTGCACTAAGTGGGCTTCTCATTACAGTGGCTTCTCTTGTTGTTCTTCACGAGTTCTATGAGGCTGAGTTGCTCCATGGCATGTGGAATCCTCCCAGATTAGGGATTGACCCAGGGCCCCTTGCATTGCCAGGCAAACTCTTAAGCACTGGACCACCAGGGAAGCCTTATAAAAGATAATTTATGGTGAATGATTGCTTGCTTGACTTATTTAAAAATAAAACAAAAACAGAAAATAAAGTGAACTGCATGGAGTATTTACAATGAAACACAAATTAATTTAAATATTATTTTGTAGGCTGAGATCATTCTTTAATAAAACTAATGATTAAAGTCTATGTTTTAGGCTATAATATTTGATTATCAAATCACTATTCACCCAAGCCCAATGTGTAATGTGAACTAAAATGGGAAAAAAATAAAAATAAAAACAGTCTGCTCTACTAAATTTATCTGAGTTTAAAACCTAGAAGTCAGCAGTGGCACATGGCAGTGCAAGGCCTTTTTGAAATCTAGTTGCCTCTGAGACTGGCTGGACAATGTCAAAGTCAGGGAGAGCCACACTTGCCATATTTCAGTTTAGCATTACCTCAAATATTAACTGTCTTTCTTTTTTCCTGAAGTAAAAGACACAACATGGTCTTTTAATAATAATCTGAAAAAGTAGGTAAGTTAAAGTTATATATGATTCTTCCAAAGTTCTTCGCTTATTTACACCTTACCTGTCATTGTTGAAACCTGAGAAGAAGATAATTCTTATTAGTCCAGATGATGTTTTATGTGTTTGTCTTCCAAAATAAAGAACTAATCTACCTCCCTATAATTATATTAAAATTAGCTTACCCTGTGGATTAAGAGACATCCATTGTAAATTGGTGGCCTCATAGTTCAAACGGATGGGCTTCCCTAGTGATTCAGATGGTAAAGGATCTGCCTGCAATGCAGGAGACCTGGATTCAATCCCTGGGTTGGGAAGATCCCCTGGAGAAGGGATAGACTACCCACTCCAGTATTCTGGCCTGGAGAATTCCATGGTCATAGGAGACTTGTGGACTACAGTCCACGGGGTCACAGAGTCAGACATGACTGGGTGACTGCTGCTGTTACTGCTAAGTCACTTCAGTCGTATCCGACTCTGTGTGACCCCATAGACGGCAGAACACCAGGCTCCCCCATCCCTGGGATTCTCCAGGCAAGAACACTGGAGTGGGTTGCTATTTCCTTCTCCAATGCATGAAAGTGAAAAATGAAAGTGAAGTCCCTGAGTAGTGTCTGACTGTTTGTGACCCCATGGACTGCAGGCTACCAGGCTCCTCCGTCCATGGGATTTTCCAGGCAAGAGTTCTGGAGTGGGGTGCTATGGGTGACTAACAGACATTAAAAAAAAAAAAAAAAAAGTAGTGCAAACAGACACATTAGAGTATAGTAAAATGCCAGCCTTGGACATATATTCACAGCTTGTGATTATTTTAATGGAAGGAGTTTCTTTGTGCTACTGCAGAACCCAAAATTTAGCTTATTTTCAGTCATTGTTTCATTGCCTAAGAAGCAAAATCAAGACAAACAGAATTAAAGATATCTCATTTATTCTGATACTTAATTATAAAAACCATAAGAATTTTCAAAAATATTCAATAACAATCTTAGACAGCTTTCAGAACCTAGAATTTTTATCATATTTCTAGATTCTAAAACTGTGCATTGGTTGCATTTAAGTAATATATATGTCCAGTAAATATTACCTTTTGAAAGTAGTTAACATTTTCTTTTTAACTAATTAAAACAATAATTTGATGTCAAATTTGTTTTCCTTATATTCTGGAATGTAAAAGGAAATTGAGTTATTTATTCATAAAAGACATAATTTCATCAAATTTTATTACTCAAATGTTTCTGTGAGATTTGTAGAAATTATATTATTGATGATTGCCCATGTATGCTCTTTCTAGCAGAAAAGGGTCACTAAATGACACTTTAAATATCTCCCACATTATTACAGATGAATTTTTCCTCAAATAAGTTTTATTTGAAATGTCACTTGAAAGTGTAATAAGTGAAAGAGAAAGAGCTATTTCTGACAACACTAAATAACATTCAACTGTAGAGTCAGTGTGGTCACAATTCAAGAAGACAGAAATAATTATTTTATACAATCACTATTTCTGATATTCATTTAAAAAACATTTTCTTCTCATATAGAAAATCCTATTATCAAGTTCTTGCAAAATAAGTTTAATAGAGTATGCAAATAATCTCCACTTATAACTTTATACTTTCTTCAAATGACTTCTTCTGCAGTATGTGGAAGAGAACTCCATATGTGTTGGAACCACAAATTAAAAATGTGAAAATATAGTAGTTCCTACAGTTTAACTGCCTTGAGCCTGACATCTGGCAGTTACACTGCTGGGACTCTCCACTTGAGGGCAATTCTGGGCTTATTTTTAGGTTAGTGTAACATTTTTCCTGTGCAGTAACTTGTTGTGTCCATAGTATAAATTGTTCTGTGGTAGGAAAAAAAAAAAAAAAAAAAGCCTAGCATGAACTGATGGCAAGGTGAGGGAGTTCATGAATAAAGCCATTCTCCTTTATTCTTTCCCTCTCTCAAGAGTAACTCATGTCATATATAGCATACCACTGATAAATGACACGGAGTGGGAAGGATTGTAAAATTGTTCTCATTTACTCTAGGTTATAATTTATTCTAGAATTTACTACTCTCTTAACTTTGATTTATCCTATATTTTAATAGTTTTATTATCATAAACTATTTTAAATAATTCCAGAAAGCTATAAATGAGTAAATCAACATTCAAAGTTTCTAGTTGCAAAAGATACTGAATGAATTAGTTTTCCCAAGATGAAATAATGTTGGAATATGCTGTATTTTATACTTCTGTTTGAAAATGCACAATAGCTAATAGCATAACAAAATATATGAGAAAATCTAAGTTAAATTTTCTCTTAAGTTTTGTTCACCAGAATTTTTAAAACACAGTGGCCCTTTTGACATAGATTAGTTCCACATGTAAGAAGTTGGAAAACCCTGGAATGAATAATTTGGTTAATTAATAATTGAGCATGTGTGTACCTATAGAAATAAGTTTTATAATGATAGATTCAATTCTGAATCTATTCTGAATCTACTGAAATTTGATACAAGTAGTAATAAAGGTAGTAAATAATGTCAGATGACTTCAGACATCTGCTTTACATGGCATATTCATGAGAATGTTAGAAGCAGGCTGTTATACTTACTTCCCATGAATGTTTTCGACAGGTATGGTCATTATAGTCAATATTAAACCAGATAGAATCATAAGATAAATAATACCAGCTATTTTAAAAATGTTTTGAATACAATACTCTAGTGTGGGTCTAGATTAAAAAAATAATCATCAAAATTATGGCATGGTGTCATGTGTTATTCTTAAGATCCAGAAGAAAAAAAATCTCAATTTTCTCAATATTGGGATGCATACATGCAATTTTAAATAGCAAGAATGTCTTTCAATAAATTGTGTATTCCATCTGTCACAGTCTCCACATTTTACCATTGACAACATGTGTGATGTGATCTAAGAAATTGTTCCCAGCAGGTCCCATCATGTTGAATAATAGTTTCTTTTATAAGAGCAGGTTGTTAAATCAGCAACACTCCCGGTTTCAGAATACTAATGAAAATCAACACTGAACTTACCAGATGAGTGAAAGTGATGAATTCCTGTAGAGAACTACATGTGTGAATTTAGAAACATAGTGAAAGAAATACAAATCATTTAAAGAAAAATAATAAAATAAAAAAGGACAGGTTTTTTAGATTCTCTATTAAAATATGATTCTATTGTAGAAAAAAAATGTGACTACTTCCATGCATCTTATTAATTTTTATAATTAGCTCAATACATTTTTTAGTATTGTAGTAACTCTCAGTATCCTTCAGAGTAAGAAAGAGTATGAAAATCTCCTCAGACAGGCCAAGTTTAAATCAACTAGTCACTGTAAATTTTTAATGACAGCCTGAAGTGATCAGTATGAGAAACTTTGGTTTATTACATGGGTATTTACAAATTGGGCATTGCAGGTGGCACAGTGGTAAAGAATCTGCTTGCCAGTGCTGAGAGGCATGAGACACAGTTTCAGTCACTGAGTCAGGAAGATTCTCTGGGTAGGAAATGACAACTAATTTCAGTATTCTTTCCTGGAGAATCCTATGGACAGAGGAGCATGGCTGGCTACAGTCCATGTGATTGCAAAGAGTTGGACATGGCTGAGAAAGGTCAGTTTTCATTCCAATCTCAAAGAAAGACAATACCAAAGAATGTTCAAACTACTGCACAATTGCACTCATCTCACACGCTAATAAAATAATGCTCAAAATTCTCCAAGCCAGGCTTCAGCAATATGTGAACCATGAACTTCCAGATGTTCAAGCTGGTTTTAGAAAAGGCAGAGGAACCAGAGATCAAACTACCAACATCCACTGGATCATCGAAGAAGCAAGAGAGTTCCAGAAAAACATCTATTTCTTCTTTATTGACTATGCCAAAGCCTTTGACTCTGTGGATCACAATAAACTGTGGACAATTCTGAAAGAAATGGGAAAACCAGACCACTTGACCTGCCTCTTGAGAAACCTATACGCAGGTCAGGAAGCAACAGTTAGAACTGGACGTAGAACAACAGATTGGTTCCAAACAGGAAAAGGAGTACATCAAAGTTATATATTGTCACCCTGCTTATTTAACTATGCAGAGTACATCATGAGAAACGCTGGGCTGGAAGAAGCATAAGCTGGAATCAAGATTGCCGGGAGAAATATCAATAACCTCAGATATGCAGATGACATCACTCTTATGGCAGAAAGTGAAGAAGAACTTAAAAGCTTCTTGATGAAATTGAAAGAGAGAGTGAAAAAGTTGACTTAAAGCTCAACATTCAGAAAATGAAGATCATGGCATCTGGTCCCATCACTTCACGGGAAATAGATGGGGAAACATTGGAAACAATGGCTGACTTTATTTTTCTAGGCTTTTTATATTATATTTTGTTTTATATTCAAAATTTTCCAGTGCAAGGCAGAAAAAGTGAAAGTGCTAGTTGTTCAGTCATGTCAGACTGTTTTCAATGCCATGCATTATAGCCCACCATACTCCTCTCTCCATGGAATTTTCCAGGCAGAAGCGAGTAGCCAGTACCTTTACCAGGGGATCTCCCCATCCAAAGATTGAACCTGGTTCCTCTTTATTGCAGGCAGATTTTTTACCATCTGAATCACAGGGAAGTCCAAGACAGAGCATCAGTTAATTAAACAAGCAATCAAAAAGTATATAAAGTTGAACTGAATGAATGTTTTTAGTTTAGGTAATATTCCACTAAAGGCAAGAATATTTTTTATATATTTTATATATATTACTTAGAATTATGTGTGATAAATGATAGAGCCATAGAAAAGTAAGATTTCAAAACACCTACTTTGAGAGTTAAATAAAGAATTATTCAATAAGATAAAAGTACAGCACAATCATCTTCAAGAACTTTAGTCCCATATGCAAGGCTACGTGTCTTGAGAATGTTGATGCATCAATACATTTCAGTACAATTTGATTTATAGTCATGAGAAACATAAAAACTATACTTCATTTTTTGTTTTGTTTTGTTTCTATTTACTACCAATTAATCTTCTGATACATCTTGACCTCTAAGGAATCTCCAGTTAGAATAAGTCAAGTTGATCTTGTTATTTCAGTTAATTAATAGAAATATTTTCTATCAAAAAATAAGTTACTGTTCTGATGTATATCCTAGTTTCTGTGAGCTTGCCTAATGTAATTCTCCCATGGAATCATTTTTTTTGTTTAACTTAACAAACCTAATTTTGAAGCCAATTTTGTAGCTACATGTCAGCAGTGTCTCTGTGTAAGTTCCTTAGCACATACACAGAAGCTGACCATTTTTCTGAAAATCCTCTCATCAGTTCTTGCATTAAAAAACTTAGCCATGACTTTATTCATTTTCTTTACAAGGGGGGAAAAAAAAAACATATTCTAATTTTGGAACTTTCTGATCACATGTTAATTTCAGAGAGAAAAAAGTTAGATAAAAAGAGGAAAAGCAACAAAAATATGTTTTGCAAGTTATTTTACTTTTTTATCATTTTATAGAAAACATAAGTGAATTCACTGCTTTTATTGCAAGAGAATCATTTAAAAAAACATATTTAAGTTTTAGAGCAGATACAAATAACAATAACACAAAGTAAAAACCACAATTATGTTTTTATAAATAACTATTAATACTATGACATATATGGCATCTCTGGTGGATCAGACAGTAAAGAAGTTGCCTGCAATGAAATAGACATAGGAGATAAGAGTTCAATCATTGGGTTAGGAAGAAACCCTGGAGTAGAAAATGGCCACCCGCTCCAGTATTCTTGCCTGAAAAGTCCAATGGACAGAAGAACCTGGCAGGCTACAGTCCAAAGGGTCACAAATAGTCAGTCGTGACTGAGTACACACACACACAAACTATGATATGCATTTCTCCATACTGTACATATGTTGATTAACATGGTTGCATTGTATTCCAAGAGAACACACTGGTCACATCTTCCAATCACACAAAAGAAGACTCTACATATGGACATCACCAGATGGGCAACATCGAAATCAGATTGACTATATTATTTGCAGCCAAAGATCAAAAAGCTCTATACAGTCAGCAAAAACAAGACCAGGAGCTGACTGTGGCTCAGATCATGAACTCCTTATCACCAAATTCAGACTTAAATAGAAGAAAGTGGGGAAAACCACTAGACCATTCAGGTTTAACCTAAATCAAATCCCTTATGATTACATATGATTATACAGATGAAGTGAGAAATAAATTTAAGGGACTAGATATGATAGAGTGCCTGATGAACTATGGAATGAGGTTTGTGACATTGTACAGGAGACAGGGTTTAAGACCATCCCCATGGAAAATACATGAAAAAAAAGCAAAATGGCTGTCTGGAGAGGCCTTACAAATACCTGTGGAAAGAAGAGAAGAAAAAAGCAAAGGAGAAAAGGAAAGATATAAGCATCTGAATGCAGAGTTCCAAAGAATAGCAAGAAGAGATAAGAAAGTCTTCTTCAGCGATCAGTGCAAAAAAATAGAGGAAAAGAACAGAATGGGAAAGACTACAGATTTCTTCAAGAAAATTAGAGATACCAAGGGAACATTTCATGCAAAGATGGGCTCAATAAAGGACAGAAGTGGTCTGGACCTAACAGAAGCAGAAGATATTAAGAAGAGGTGGCAAGAACACACAGCAGAACTGTACAAAAAAGATCTTCATGATGCGGACAATAACAATGGTGTGATCAATCAGCTAGAGCCTGACATCTTGGAATGTGAAGTCAAGTGGGCCTTAGAAAGTATCACTGCGAACAAAGCTAGTGGAGGTGATGGCATTTCAGTTGAGCTATTTCAAATCCTAAAAGATGATGCTGTCAAAGTGCTGCACTCAATATGCCAGCAAATTCGGAAAACTCAGCAGTGGCCACAGGACTGGAAGAGTTCATTTTTTATTCCAATCACAAAGAAAGGCAATGACAAAAAATGCTCAAACTACCACACAATTGCATTCATCTCACATGCTAGTAAAGTAATGTTTAAAATTCTCCAAGCCAGATTTCAATAATACATGAACCAAGAACTTCCTGATGTTCAAGCTGGTTTTAGAAAAGGCAGAGGAACCAGAGATCAAATTGCCAACATCCACTGGATCATGGAAAAAGCAAGAGAGTTCCAGAAAAACATCTACTTCTGCTTTATTGACTGTGCCAAAGTCTTTGACTGTGTGGATCACAATAAACTGTGGAACATTCTGAGAGAGATGGGAATACCAGATCATCTAACCTGCCTCTTGAGAAACCTGCATGCAGGTCAGGAAGCAACATTTAGAACTGGACATGGAACAACAGACTGGTTCCAAATAGGAAAAAGAGTACGTCAAGTCTGTATATTGTCACCCTGCTTATTTAATTTATATGCAGAGTACATCATGAGAAACGCTGTTGGAAGAAACACAAGCTGGGATCAAGATTGCCGGGAGAAATACAATAACCTCAGATATGCAGATGACACCACCCTAATGGCAGAAAGTGAAGAGGAACTAAAAAGCCTCTTGATTAAAGTGAAAGAGAAGAGTGAAAAAGTTGGCTTAAAGCTCGACATTCAATAACGAAGATCATGGCATCTGGTCCCATCACTTCATGGGAAATAGATGAGGAAACAGTGGAAACAGTATCAGACTTTATTTTTGGGGCTCCAAAATCATTGCTGATGGTGATTGCAGCCATGAAATTAAAAGATGCTTACTCTTTGGAAGAAAAGTTATGACCAACCTAGATAGCATATTCAAAAGCAGAGACATTACTTTGCCGACTAATGTCCATCTAGTCAAGGCTATGATTTTTCCAGTAGTCATGTATGGATGTGAGAGTTGGACTGTGAAGAAGGCTGAGCACTGAAGAATTGATGCTTTTGAAGTGTGGTGTTGGAGAAGACTCTTGAGAGTCCCTTGGACTGCAAGGAGATCCAACCAGTCCATTCGGAAGATTAGCCCTGGGATTTCTTTGTAAGGAATGATGTTAAAGCTGAAACTTCAGCACCTCATGTGAAGAATTGACTCATTGGAAAAGACTCTGATGCCGGGAGGGATTGGGGGCAGGAAGAGAAGGGGACGACAGAGGATGAGATGGCTGGATGGCATCACTGACTTGATGGATGTGAGTCTAAGTGAACTCTAGGAGTTGGTGACGGACAGGGGGGCCTGGCATGCTCTGATTCATGGGGTTGCAAAGAGTCGGACACAACTGAGTGACTGAACTGAACTGAACTGAACTGAACTGAAGACTGTTAATGTAGCATTATGAGAAACATAATTCACCTACTTATAACTTATCCAGATCATGTCAGACAAGAGGTCTTCGTGTGTTGTCAAATTGTCCTCCAGAAAGCTTGAACAGATGTACATTCTTAAGAGTAGTATGGAAAGTAGGTTTCCCAGTTCAGTTCAATTCAGTCGCTCATTTGTGTCCGACTGTTCGCGACCCCATGGACTGCATCATGCCAGGCCTCTGTGTCCATCATCAACTCCCAGAGTTTACTCAGACTCATGTCCATCGAGTTGGTGATGCCATCCAACCATCTCATCTTCTGTCACCCCCTTTTGTTCCCACCTTCAGTCTTTCGCAGCATCAGAGTTTTTTCAAATAAGTCAGTTCTTAGCATCAGGTGGCCAAAGTATGGGAGTTTCAGCTTCAGCATCAGTTCTTCCAATGAATATTCCAGACTGATTTCTTTTAGGATGAACTGGTTGAATCTCCTTGCAGTCCAAGGGACACTCAAGAGTCTTCTCCAACACTGTACGTCAAAAGCATCAGTTTTCAGTGCTCAACTTTCTTCACAGTCCAACTCTCACATCCATACATGACCACTGGAAAAACTATAGCCTTGACTAGACAGACCTTTGTTGACAAAGTAGTCTCTCTGCTTTCCAATATGCTATCTAGGTTGGTCATAACTTTTCTTCCAAGGGGTAAGTGTCTTTTAATTTCATGGCTGCAGTCACTATCTGCAGTGCTTTTGGAGCCCAGAAAAATAAAGTCTGACACTGTTTCTACTGTTTCCCAATTTATTTGCCATGAAGTGATGGGACCAGATGCCATAATCTTAGTTTTCTGAATTTTGAGCTTTAGGTCAATGTTTTCATTCTCCTCTTTCAGTTTCATCAAGAGGCTCTTTAGTCCTTCCTCACTTTCTGCCAAAAGGGTGGTGTCATCTGCATATCTGGTTATTGATATTTCTCCTGGGAATCTTGATTCCAGCTTGTGCTTCTTCCAGCCCAGTGTTTCTCATGATGTACTCTGCATACAAGTTAAATAAGCAGGGTGACAATATGCCACCTTGATGTACTCCTTTTCCTATTTGGAACCAGTCTGTTGTTCCGTGTCCTGTTCTAACTGTTGCTTCCTGACCTGCATACAAATTTATCAGGAGGCAGGTCAGGTGGTCTGTTATTCCCATCTGTTTCAGAATTTTCCACAGTTTCTTCTGATCCACATAGTCAAAGGCTTTGGCATAGTCAATAAAGCAGAAATAGATCTTTTTCTGGAACTCTCTTGCTTTTTTGATGATCCAGCAGATGTTGGCAATTTGATCTCTGGTTCCTCTGCCTTTTCTAAAACTAGCTTGAACATCTGGAAGTTCAGAGTTTGAATATTGCTGAAGCCTGGCTTGGAGAATGTTGAGCATTACTTTATTAGCGTGTGAGATGAGTGCAATTGTGTAATTTTGTAGTTTGACCATTTTTTGCCATTGCCTTTCTTTAGGATGAGTTTTCCCAATCCATTGCCAATTCCCAGTATTGGCATAGTTGAGTATTTGTAGACTGGATGAATGAAATATCTCTACATGCTTTATTACAAGTTTTATTTATTTCTAAGAAAATTTTCATTAGCACGTGTTGTTAGTGCTAAAGAACCCTCCTGCCAATGCAGGAGGTGTAAGAGACAAGGATTCGCTCCCTGGGCCAGGAACATCCCCTGGGGAAGAAAATGGCAACCCACTCCAGTGTTCTTGCCTGGAGAATTCCAGGGATGAGGGAGCCTGATGGCTGCCGTCTCTAGGGTCACAGAGTCGAACACGACTGAAGCGACTTAGCAGCAGCAGCAGCAGCAGCCTGTATTCTTGCCAGGAGAATTCCATGAACAGAAGACCTTTCTGTGCAGGCTACCGTCCATGGAATAACAAAGAGTTTGACACTGGTGAGCAATTAACACTCATACACACATACAGTGTGCATAGATCATTGTAGTTTTGAATTGCTTATTGATTTGCTCTAGCAGTAGTTTTACAATTATTTTTATTTTTTGTGATATTTGAGCTCATTTTGTATTAAACCTTTAGGAACAAATAATTTTAAAATTAATTTTTAAGCTTTATTGAGATAGAATTGAAATTACATTGTGTAAGTTTAAGGTATACTGTGTAATGATTTGAAATATATTGCTCATTGTTGTTCAGTCTCTAAGTTTTGTCCGACTCTTTGTAACCCCATATACTGCAGCATTCCAGGCTCCTTTGCACTTCACTATCTCCCAGCGTTTGCTTAAATTCATGTCCATTGAGTCAGTGATGCTATCTGAGCATCTCTTCCTCTGCTGCCCACTTTTCTTTTTGCTTTTGATTTTTCCCAGCATCAGTCTTTTCCAAGGAGTCATCTCTTTACATCAAGGGGCCAAAGTATTGAAACTTTAGCTTCAACATCAGTCCTTCCAATGAATATTCAGGGTTGATTTCCTTTACGATTCACTGCTTTGCTCTCCTTGTATTCCAAGGGACTCTCAAAAATCCTCTCTAGCACAACAAAAGCATCAGTTCTTTAGTGCTCAGCTTTCTTTACAGCGCAACTCTCACATGGCTGCTGGAAAAAGCACAGGTTCGACTATAAGTACCTTTATTAGAAAAGTGATTTATCTGCTTTCACATATGCTGTCTAGGTTTTTCATAGTTTTCCTTTCAAGGAACAAGCATATTTTAACTTAATTGAAATATGTATTTATTGCAAAATAATTACTATAATCAGGTTAGTTAGTACAACCATCACTCCCCATAGTTACATTTTTGTGTGGTGAGAATTTTTACAATCTACCTCTTAGCAACTCTCAAATATACTTCATACAATAGCTGTAACTATAGTTATCATGCTATACATTGTGTTACATGTTACGTCACTTCAGTCATGTCCAACTCTTTGTGACCCTATGAACTGTCGGCCTCCAGGCTCCTCTCTCCATGGGATAACCCAGGCAAAAATACTGGAGCGGGTTTCCATGCCCTCCTCCAGGAGATCTTCCGGACACAAGGATCAAACCTGTATCTCCTGTGTCTACTGAATTGCAGGTGTGTT
Source organism: Capricornis sumatraensis (assembly GCF_032405125.1). Classification (NCBI taxonomy): domain Eukaryota; kingdom Metazoa; phylum Chordata; class Mammalia; order Artiodactyla; family Bovidae; genus Capricornis; species Capricornis sumatraensis. Next base: position 127,007,281 of record NC_091071.1, read on the forward strand.
CTTTACAACTAGCGTTACCTACATTTACATCCCCAGAAAAATTTCATTTTATAACTGAAAATTTGTATTATTGGCCCACCTTTACCTATTTCCCCCACACCCTATAAGTTTAATTTTTTACATTCCACATACAGTGGAAATCATATATTACCTGTTTTTCTCTGTCTGACCTATTTCACTTAGCCTGATGTTCTCAAGGATCATTCATGCCATCAAAAATGGCAAAATTTCTCTGTAATGTATTTGGAAATCATGAAGTAGGATGTCTCCTACTTCTCTTCGAGAAAGAGAAAGCTTTCGCTTTCTCTTTCTCTTTCAGAATAGCTTTGGCTATTTGCAGTCGTTTCTAATTCAACACAAATTTTATTTTATTTTTTTCTATTTCTGTAAATTGTCATTGGAATCTTAGTAAGGATGGCATTAAATATATAGATGACTTTGTGCAGTTGGCCATTTTAATAATGTTAATTCTTTCAATCCATGATCACAGGATAATTCTCTATTTTTTTGTGTATTCTCCAATGTTTTTGTGCCCATCTTGTTGTTTTAAATGTATCTATCATTTACCTCCCTGGTTAAATTTACTTCTAAGTATTTTTCCATTTTATATGACATAATGGGATTTAAAAGTTTCTTTTTTAGTTAATTCATTGTTAAGTTCAGTTCAGTTCAGTCACTCAGTCGTTTCTGACTCTTTGCAACCCCATGAATCACAGCACGCCAGGCCTCCCTGTCCATCACCAACTCCCAGAGTTCACTCAAACTAATGTCCACCGAGTCCATGATGCCATTCAGCCATCTCATCCTCTGTCATCCCCTTCTCCTCCTGCCCTCAATCCCTCTCAGCATCAGGGTCTTTTCAAATGAGTCAGCTCTTCACATCAGGTGGCCAGGTATTGGAGTTTCAGCTTCAGCAGGAGTCCTTCCAATGAACACCCAGGACTGATTTCCTTTAGGATGCACTGGCTTTCTCCAAAGTTCAACTCTCACATCCATACATGACCACTGGAAAAAACCATAGCCTTGCCTTTGTTGGCAGATTAATGTCTCTGCTTTTGAATATGCTGTCCTGGTTGGTCATAACTTTCCTTCCAAGGAGAAAGAGTCTTTCAATTTCATGGCTGCAGTCACCATCTGCAATGATTTTGGAGCCTAGAAAAATAAAGTCAGTCACTGTTTCCACTGTTTCCCCATCTATTAGCCACGAAGTGATGGGACTGGATGCCATGATCTTAGTATTCTGAATGTTGAGCTTTAAGCCAAATTTTTCACTCTCCTCTTTCACTATTTTCACGAGGCTCTTTAGTTCTTCTTCACTTTCTGCCATAAGGGTGGTGTCTTCTGCATATCTGAGGTTATTGATATTTGTCTAGCAGTCTGAATTCCAGCTTGTGCTTCATCCAGCTAGAGTTTCTCATGATGTACTCTGCATATAAGTTAAATAAGCAGGGTGACAATATACAGCCTGGACGTACTCCTTTCCCTATCTGACAACAACAACCAGTCAGTTGTTCCATGTCCGCTTCTAACTGTTGCTGTTTGAACTGCATACAGATTTCTCAAGAGGCAGGTCAGGTGGTCTGCTATTCCCATCTCTTTAAGAATTTTTCGGAGTTTGTTGTGGTCCACACAGTCAGTGGATAGTCAGTTAGACTATCACAGTGGGGATAGTCTTGATTTTATTAATTTCTTCTCTAGTCTTTATTATTTTTACTCTTTTAGTCACTTTAATGTTGTTCTTATTTTCTAATTCCTTCGAAGTGTAAATTTAGGTTGTTTGTGATCTTTGCTATTGTTGATAATTTAGGTATTTATCTGTTGTTAATTTAGTCATTTATTGCTATACAACGTCCCTCATAGAACTGCTCTTGCACTACCCCATAAGTTTTGGAAAGTTGTGTTTTCATTTGAGTTTGTCTCAAAATATTAGAGGAATGTGAGCATTACCACAATCTGTTTAATCTTTCACCCTTGCAATATATGTGTATTTTTTTCTAATTTGAAGCTATTATAAATCAATTGCTATAAACATTTATTGCTTCCTTTCTCTTAAGCTGCAGATTTTTTCTCATTTCCAGTTAAGGTGTAGTAATGGTTTGTGACTCTTTACTTTCTTTGATAGGTAAGATCTTGAATCCAGTGACCATAAATTATATAGTTATAATTTTTTTTCTTCCTGAAACATTAAAACACCATTTCCAGCTAATAAGGATTAAATATATCTCAACTTCTCTGATGAACCTCAGCAAGCACATATTTCTCTGATGTTGTTATTTCTTTGTATTTGTTAACTGGGAGATTTCTATTTCCTTGATCTCATTCAACCAGGAATTTCTACTTCATTAATTTTATCCAGCATTTCTGTGTCTTTGAAGCAGAAATATTAAGAAGAGGTGGCAAGAATACAGAGAAGAACTACATGAAAGATCTTCACAACCAAGATAATCACAATGGTGTGATCACTCAGACTCACCTAGAGCCAGACATCCTGGAATGTGAAGTCAAGTGGGCCTTAAAAGCATCACTACAAACAAAGCTAAGCTAGTGGAGGTGATGGAATTCCAGTTGAGCTGCTTCAAATCTTAAAGGATGATGCTGTGATAATGCAGCACTCAATATGTCAGCAAATTTGGAAAACTCAGCAGTTGCCACAGGACTGGAAAATGTCAGTTTTCATTCCAATCCCAAAGAAAGGCAATGCCAAAGAATGCTCAAACTACCACACAATTGCACTCGTCTCACATGCTAGTAAAGTAATGCTCAAAATTCTCCAAGCCAGGCTTCAGCATGCGTGATTCAATGGACATGGGTTTGGTTGGACTCCGGTAGTTGGTGATGGACATGGAAGCCTGGCGTGCTGCAGTTTATGGGGTTGCCAAGTGTTGGGCATGACTGAGTGACTGAACTGAACTAAACTGAAGTAGATGAAGTTTGATATTCCATAATGAACAAATTCCTCATGTTTGTTTCCTTTTTAACAGTTATCAATATCTAGTGGTCATGTTTATTAATTTATTACTATTATGTGTGTATGTTTTTTTAACAGAAGGTAAGATTCATATATACTATCACCTTGTATAACTGATTCTCAAATATATATATATATATATATGTTTTTCATCATTTAGAAGAGTCCCTTTGGCATAGTAGGTATTTAATAAATATTTGCTGTTACTTTTGTTATTAGCCATTGTTAATTTTATTAATAACTTTATAAAATCATTATTATTGCCATAAACAAGGCAAGTTGAAATTTAATTTCTCAGTGTTTCATTTCTTTATCATTTAGAATCTTAGTTTTATATCAGATATCTCTTCTCTTGAATTTCTTTCTTAGGAAATTAATAAAATATATTTTTATTATTAAGATAATTAATGCAAATTAATGTTAAAATTATAAGTATATAAGTGTATATACTGTATATAAGTGTATTAGTTGGATTACAGATCATGTTTATATGTTGCCGATATTCACACATTTATACATATATTATTGTAATTAATAGTGTGGGTAAAGTATAAGTCAAATACTACTGATCATTGATATATTTAAAAGTAAAATCAAATTTTTATAATGTTGCAACAGTTTTATTTCATCCAAATAGTTTTTTAGAGAAAAATGTTTTTTGAAGAACCACAATGTAGAAAAACCTTTACTAAGTAGAATGAAATGAGAGAGAAAAAATAAGGGTGTATTATCTTTTTGTTATTAATCTTACAAATTTACTAACTGTAAAGCACAAGATAAAAGCAAATAAATCTATACAGTGGCTTCTGAAAAAGAATGAAGGAACTATTTTTTACTCTATTTCAAATGCCAGAAATGATCGTGCCTTGCTTGTTAATTTTAGGTCACCTGGAAAGGAAATAGTAACTGTGAAGTCATAAATTCCTGGAGTGAAATTGCTACAGAATGATTGAGGAACACGCTTCAAGTGAATTGGCTCTAGTCCTAAGAACTATCTATGCAAATATAGAAGAGAACAAGTTAAAATATTTCATATATAACCTTTTTTTTATTATTATTTTTGCAAGCGATTTTCATGATTAGTTCAGTTCAATTCAGTCACTCAGTCGTGTCTGACTCTTTGCGACCCCATGAACCACAGCATGCCAGGCCTCCCTGTCCATCAGCAACTCCCGGAGTCCATCCAAACCCATGTCCGTTGAGTCAATGATGCCATCCAACATTTTATCGAGATTTATGAAATCTAATACAACATTCTATATAAATAGTATTCAAAGTATATTTTAGCACAGTGAAGACACTATATGGTGATAAATTATATATGATACATATGAAAGTAATATGGATAATTGGCAGTTAATGTGCCATTTTCCCCTGGACTAACCCCTTTTCTTTTATGTATTATTTATAATATATTTCAAAGGAATAAAGTGATTTTTCATTACATTTTGTTCTTATAAAATTTTTGCACATGTCATCTATCACACCTTAGACCTAAGAATTTTAAATTGCCCCAGACTAGCTACATAATAAATGCAATTCTTGAAATAAAAAATAGAATTTGATGGCATTAGTCACTTAAATTTTTCACACTTCCTAGGTATTTGGGAATAATAAATATGTCATAATTAGCAAAAGCAATGCAAGTTGCTATGATTTCTACCCAAACTGTTCTTCCTATCTTTTCACCTAGAAGTCTTGATTTTTCTCATCTTGCATTTATGCCTTTAATGCATTTTGAGTTTATTTTTGTATATGGTGTGAAAAAAATATTTTAATTTTATTCCAGAGACTTTTGATGATTGTGACCAGTGGTGCCATTAGAGAAGATTTATAAATTGTATGAAATGTCCTGTTGTTTTTGAGGATTTTTTTTTAATGGTGGAAGTGTGTGTAAAGCAGGAAGTATATAGGATTCCTCTGTACCACCTTCGCAATTTAGGGGGTGGACCTAAAAATACTCCAAATAGTAGTCTTCATAGATTAAAAAATAAAAATAAAAACAAGTGATAGGAAATATGCCCATAATGAACCTGTAGCTCTGGGTGAGTAAATTTTGTGGCCAAATATTAAAAATGAAACTGGTTTTATCTACCAGGAAAATAGGAAGTGAAGAACACCAAAAAGAATGGCCAGTTTACAAGCAGAATTTAGAAGACATACAGATAGACAACATTTCAGAGTTGGTAAATAATCAAATTTTGGTCATTAAGAAAAAACTTCATAGAAAGATGGAGTTAATATCATGGTTGTAACACTCATTTTTCAAGACCTCTGAAAGTGTCCAGTGGATCTTTCTGGCTCACAAAATAACTCCCAGAAAGCTGAAGGACATTGTGCCATAGAAATTTAAGGCACCAAAATTGCTCATTATGTTTAGAGATAACAAAATATCTCTTAAAATTAAAAAAAAAGGCAGAGAGAGAGAGACAGAGAGAATTATGTGTGTGGTTGTGGTACATGAAGCTGATCTCAGTGTTTCACTCTTGAATTCCTGAATTTGCCACAAGAAGATGACTTGTGGAGATTTTGTTTCAAGGAAGATAAGGTACATGGGGAGAAAACCCAAATTTTATCTGCACTCTTCATCGAAGACTAGGTATGCCCAGCTAGATTAAGTGACTCCAATCTAATTTGAAAGTAGGAGAGCAAGAAATAAATGGTTGGTGCTATAAGGCAGTTAGTTTTAAGAGGTGGTGATCTAGCAAATGCTTCCTGGCATAACAGCACAAATTAAAAATTATTAAATAAATTGTGTTTCATAATGTGGATATAAAGATGTGTGAAAAATTCATCTTGAGGGGCGGTCCTAAGATGGCGGAGGAATATGACTGGGAGACCACTTTCTGCCTCACAAATTCATCAAAAGAACATTTCAACACTGAGTAAATTTCACAAAACAACTTCTGAATGCTGGCAGAGGACATCAGGCACCCATAAAAGTAGATCATTGTCTTCAAAAACAGGTAGAAAAAATATAAAAGACGAAAAAGGAGACAAAGGAGGTAGGGAGGGAGCTCTGTCCTGGGAAGGGAATCTTAAGAAGAGAGGTTTCCAAACACCAGGAAACACTCTCGCTGCCAAGTCTGTGGCAAGCCTTGGAAGCACAGAGGGCAACATAACAGGAAGGAAAAATAAATAAATAATTAAAAGCAACAGATGACAAGTCCAATAGTAACCCCCCCCCCCAGAGGAGAAACAGCACAGACACCTGCATTCGCCACTAGCAAGTGGGGGCTGGGCAGGGAGGCGTGGGAAGCGCGGGCTGCAGTGCTTTGTAAGATTCGGGCCAGAATGCCCCGCCTGTAACCAGAGCAAACTAACGTGAGCTAGCAAACCAGACTGTGGGATAGCTACCACAAGAAAAGCTCGAACATAAGACACCTCCAGGACCACACACAGAACAAAGGATGGAACAGAAATAGCCAGCTGCAGATCATCCCCCTCTGGTGACAGGCAGCCAGAGCTGGAAGGGCTGAAAGGGGGCAATTGCAGCCCAAGAGAGGCATTACCTACCAAAATGCAAGCAGGCTTCTTTGCTAACTAAGACTTCTGGGGTTCTGGACAGTCATCATTCACCTGAGAAAGGATGCCAATGATACACCCAGAAAACTAACCAGCAGAGACGGGAAAGACTACTCCGTCTTGGGAAGGGCACAAAATGCAGGCCCAATCGAATCTTCCTCTGAGGGCTACCTGAGTGCCAAGCCTGAGTGGCTTAGACTGGGGAGGTGCATGCAGCCTAGGGCAATGTAGAGCCTAAGTGGTGTGCGCTGCGAGCAGGGGCAGGCCCAGCGGGGCTGAGACACTTTGAGCACATGACAGTGTTATTTGTTTGCAGCATCCCTCCCTCCCCACAGTGCAACTGACCAAGGGAGCCTAAAAAAAAAAAAAAAAGTGTCCACCACTGCCCCCCCTGTGTCAGGGCAGAAACCAGACACTGACGAGACCAGCAAACAGAAGTTAAACAGAGGGAACCACCTTGGAAGTGACCCCACATGGCCTACAACACCAGAGAAAGGGCCAGATATATCTTTACTATTTTTACAATCATTCTTTTGATATTCTTGTGTGATTGTTTTTCTTTTCTTTTTCTTCTTCTTTATTTTTAACCTTTTAAAATTTTAAGTCCTCTATTTCTCCTTTAATTTTTATTTTTATAACCTACTATTACTTTTCAAAAAAAAAAAAAAAAACACCCAATTTTTAAAGCAAACGCCATATATAGTCTTTTTGTGGTTGTCGTTTTTTAATAATTCCTGTGGCTTTTTTTTTCCTTCTCCTTCTTCTTCTTCTTTTCTTTAATATTGTATTTTTGAACATCCAACCTCTACTCTAGATTTTTAATTTTTGCTTTTTGGTATTTGTTGTCAATTTTGTACATTTAAAAACCCAATCTTCAGTAACCAATTTTACCTGAGAGTGAGATTACGGCTTGACCACTCTCTCTTCCTTTGGACTCTCCTTTTTCTCCACAAGGTGGCCTCTGTCTCTTCCCTCCCCCTTCTCTTTTCTACCCAACTCGGTGAATTTCTGTGTGTTACAGATGGTGGAGAACACTTAAGGAACTGGTTACTGGCTAGATCTGTCTCTCTCCTTTCAATTTCCCTCTTTTACCCTCCTGGCCACCTCTGTCTACTTCCTCCCTCTCCTCTTCTCTGTATAACTCAGTGAACACCTCTGAGCAGTCCAGACTGTGGAGCACACATAAGGAAGTGATTACTGGCTAGCTTGCTCTCTCCTCTTTTGATTCCACCTCATCTCATTCCAGTCACCTCTAACTACCCCCTCCCTCTTCTCTTCTCCATGTAACTCAGTGAAACCTCTCTGGATGTGCCTCAATGTGGAGAAACTTTTCATCTTTAACCTAGATGTTTTATCATCAGTGCTGTATAGATGGAGAAATATTGAGGCTACTGTAAAAATAAAACTGAAAACCAGAAGCAGGAGGCTTATGTCCAAATCCTGAGAACATCAGAGAACTCCTGAATCCAGGGAACATCAATCGATAGGAGCTCATCAAATACCTCCATACCTACACTGAAACCAAGCACCACTCAAGGGCCAACAAGTTCCAGAGCAAGACATACCATGCAAATTCTCCAGCAACACAGGAACACACCCCTGAGCTTCAATATACAGGCAGCTCAAAGTTACTCCAAAACCATTGACATCTGATAACCCATTACTGGTCACTTCATTGCACTCCAGAGAGAAGAATTCCAGCTCTAGCCACCAGAACTCCAACACAAGCCTCCGTAACCAAGAAACCTTGACAACCCACTTATACAACCCCACCCACAGTGAGGAAACTCCACAATAAAGAGAACTCCACAAACTGCCAGAATACACAAAAGCCACCCCAAACGCAGTAATATAACCAAGATGAAGAGACAGAGGAATACCCAGCAGGTAAAGGAACAGGAGAAATGCCCACCTAACCAAACAAAAGAGGAAGAGATAGGGGATCTACCTCATAAAGAATTCTGAATATTGATAGTGAAAATGATTCAAAATCTAGAAAGCAAAATGGAATCACAGATAAATAACCTGGAGACAAGGATTGAGAAGACGCAAGAATGGTTTAAAAAGGACCTAGAAGAAATAAAAAAGAGTCAATATATAATGAATAATGCAATAAATGAGATCAGAAACACTCTGGAGGCAAAAAAAAATAGTAGAATAACGGAGGCAGAAGATAGGATTAGTGAAACAAAATATAAAATGGTAGAAATAAATGAATCAGAGAGGAAAAAAGAAAAATGAATTAAAAGAAATGAAGACAATCTCAGAGACCTCTAGGACAATATGAAATGCTCCAAAATTCGAATTATAGGAGTCCCAGAAGAAGAAGACAAAAAGAAGACCATGAGAAAATCCTTGAGGAGATAATAGTTGAAAACTTCCCTAAAATGGGGAAAGAAATAATCACCCAAGTCCAAGAAACCCAGAGAGTTCCAAATAGGATAAACCCAAGGTGAAACACCTCCAAGACACATATTAATCAAATTAACAAAAGATAAAACACAAAAAACAAATATTAAAAGCAGCAAGGGAAAAACAACAAATAACACACAAGGGGATTCCCATAAGGATAACTGCAGATCTTTCAATAGAAATACTTCAGGCCAGGAGGGAATGGCAAAACAAACTTAAAGTGATGAAAGAAAATAACCTATAGACCAGATTACTGTACCCAGCAAGGATCTCATTCAAATATGAAGGAGAAATAAAAAGCTTTACAGACAAGCAAAAGCTGAGAGAATTCAGCACCACCAAACCAGCTCTCCAACAAATGCTAAAAGATATTCTCTAGACAGGAAACAAAAAATGGTGTATAAACCCAAACCCAAAACAGTAAAGTAAATGGCAACGGGATCATACTTATCAATAATTACCTTAAACGTAAATGGGTTGAATGCCCCAACCAAAAGGCAAAGACTGGCTGAATGGATACAAAAACATTATCTCTATACATGCTGTCTAAAAGAAACCCACTCAAATTCTTCCAGAAAATTGAAGAGGAAGGTAAACTTCTAAACTCATTCTAGGAGGCCACCATCACCCTAATACCAAAAGCTGACAAAGACGCCACAAAAAAAGAAAATTATAGGCCGATATCACTGATGAACATAGATGCAAAAATCCTCAACAAAATTCTAGCAATCAGAATCCAACAACACATTAAAAAGATCATACATCATGACCAAGTGGGCTTTATCCCAGGGATGCAAGAATTCTTCAATATCCGCAAATCAATCAATGTAATTCACCACATTAACAAATTGAAAAATAAAAGCCATATGCTTATCTCAATAGATGCAGAGAAGGCCTTTGACAAAATTTAACATCCATTTATGATTAAAAAAAAAAAAAAAAACTCTCCAGAAAGCAGGTATAAAAGGAACATACCTCAACATAATAAAACTATATATGACAGACCAACAGCAAACATTATCCTCAATGGTGAATAATTGAAACCATTTCCCCTAAAGTCAGGAACAAGACAAGGGTGCCCACTTTTGCCGCTACTATTCAACATAGTTCTGGAAGTTTTGGCCATAGCAATCAGAGCAGAAAAAGAAATAAAAGGAATCCAAATTGGAAAAGAAGAACTAAAACTTTCACTGTTTGCAGATGACGTGATCCTCTACATAAAAAACCCTAAAGGCTCCACCAGAAAATTACTAGAGCTAATCAATGAATATAGCAAAGTTGCAGGATATAAAATCAACACACAGAAATCCCTTGCATTCCTATACACTAATAATGAGAAAGTAGAAAAGAAATTAAGGAAACAATTCCATTAACCATTGCAATGAAAAGAATAAAATACTTAGGAATATATCTACCTAAAGAAACTAAAGACCTATATATAGAAAACTATATAACCCTGATTAAAGAAATCAAAGAGGACACCAATAGATGGAGAAATATACCATGTTCATGGATCAGAAGAATCAGTATAGTGAAAATGAGTATACTACCCAAAGCAATCTACAGATTCAATGCAATCCCTATCAAGCTACCAGCAGTATTTTTCACAGAACTAGAATAAATAATTTCAAGATTTGTATGGAAATACAAAAAAAAAAAAACTCGAATAGTCAAAGCAATCTTGAGAAAAAAGAATGGAACTGGAGAAATCAACTTTCCTGACTTCAGACTATACTACAAAGCCACAGTCATCAACACAGTATGGTACTGGCACAAAGACAGAAATATAGACCAATGGAACAAAATAGAAAGCCCAGAGATAAATCCACACACCTAGGGACACCTTATCTTCGACAAAGGAGGCAAGAATATACAAAGGAGTAAAGACAATCTCTTTAACAAATGGTGCTGGGAAAACTGGTCAACTACTTGTAAAAGAATGAAACTAGATCACTTTCTAACACCATACACAAAAATAAACTCAAAATGGATTAAAGATCTAAACATAAGACTAGAAATTATAAAACTCCTAGAGGAGAACATAAGCAAAACACTCTCTGACATAAATCACAGCAGGATCCTCTATGATCCACCTCCCAGAATACTGGAAATAAAAGCAAAAGGAAACAAATGGGACCTAATTAAAATTAAAAGCTTCTGCACAACAAAGGAAACTATAAGCAAGGTGAAAAGACAGCCTTCGAAATGGGAGAAAATAATAGCAAATGAAGCAACTGTCAAACAACTTATCTCAAAAATATACAAGCAACTTCTGCAGCTCAATTCCAGAAAAATAAATCACCCAATCAAAAAATGGGTCAAAGAACTAAATAGACATTTCTCCAAAGAAGACATACGGATGGCTAACAAACACATGAAAAGATGCTCAACATCACTCACTATCAGAGAAATGCAAATCAAGACCACGATAAGGTCCCATTTCACACCAGTCAGAATGGCTGCAATCCAAAAGTCTACAAGCAGTAAATGCTGGAGAGGATGTGGAGAAAAGGGTACCCTCTTACACTGTCGGTGTTAATGCAAACTAGTACAGCCACTATGGAGAACAAAGTGGAGATTCCTTAAAAAACTACAAATAGAACTGCCTTATGACCCAGCAATCCCACTGCTGGGCATACACACCAAGGAAACCAGAATTGAATGAAACACATGTACCCCAATGTTCATTGCAGCACTGTTTATAATAGCCAGGACATGGAAACAACCTAGATGTCCATCAGCAGATGAATGGATAAGAAAGCTGTGGTACATATACACAATGGAGTATTACTCAGCCATTAAAAAGAATACATTTGAATCAGTTCTAATGAGGTGGATAAAACTGGAGCCAATTATACAGAGTGAAATAAGCCAGAGAGAAAAACACTAATACAGTATACTAACACATATATATGAAATTTAGAAAGATGATGACGATAACCCTGTATGCGAGACAGCAAAAGAGACACAGAGGTATAAAATGGACTTTTGGACTCTGAGGGATAGGGAGAGGGAGAGGGAGAGGGAGAGGGTAGGATGATTAGGGAGAATGACATTGAAACATGTATTCTATCATGTAAGAAACGAATTGCCAGTCTATGTTTGATACAGGATATGGGATGCTTGGTGCACAGGGATGATGCAGAGAGATGATATGGGGTGGGAGGTGGGACGCGGGTTCATGATTGGGAACTCATGTACACCCGTGGTGGATTCATGTCAATGTATGGCAAAACCAGTACAGTATTGTAAAGTAAAATATAGTAAAAATAAAAAATTTAGAAAAAAAAAGAAAAAAGAAAAATTCATCTTGCCTTTGAGGAGATTTTAATCAAATGATTAATGAAGTTGAAATAATATAACATTCTGTTTCATAGTAGGATTTTTGTGAAGGTGATGAAAGAATTAGATTTCTTAATGCAGGTTGCTTCTTCCTTAAAACTAGTTATTTTCTGAATGTGTCTGTCTTGGTGCTTTTCCTTTTCTCAAAACCTGTGATTTAGCATCCGCACTCTGAATTACGTGGTTTCAGTAATGTTAGAAATTTACATCTGAATTTTATCATATCTTGATGAACAAGTAGATATCATACACATGAAAATGATTTTTGTACAGCAGAGATCTCATGTATTACAAGTAAGTTCATAATTTTCCACTAGTGTGAGGATTCTTCCTAAATCCTTGACTGAACAGGACCTCAAAGTTCTTTGTGCTAAGGTGCTTCATTCATGTCTCTCTTTGCAACCCTATGGACTCTAGCCCACCAGGGTCCTCTGTCCATGAGATTCTCCAGGCAGGAATACTAGAGTAGGGTGCCATTTCCACCTACACAATGCTCTTTGGGAGTACATAAATGCATATGTATTTATTATTACTCTAAACAGGAATGCATAAATAAAAATTTAAAAATGAAGTGTAACTAAATTTATGAAAATTTAAATCTGTTTATTTGCTTAGTTGTTCATGCCTTTGTATGGGGTTTTAGGTTCTCAAAATGATTTTTTTTACTTTTTTATTTTTTTTTAATTTATTTTTAATTGAAGGAAAATTGCTTTACAATATTGTGTTGGTTTCTGCCATATATCAGCATGAATCAGCTATAGGTATTCTCAAAATGATTTAGTATAAATCTTAATAGAGAAGAATAAATTCAAGTAGTATATTTCTTATTGCAATGATGAAAAACCTTAGTAGACTTTGAAATTAGTAGCTGTTGTATAAGTGTATTAAAATATACATGTGCATATATTAATATGTGTTATGTTCATTAACATATATTACCTATTACATAAATGTATATTTATCACTTTCTATAAATGATTTTTATAAAGTGACTGAAACATAAAATCCAAATGTTCTTTCATTTCAAAGATTTTGTTTTTCTTTTCAAACTTATTTTCTTTCATTTTTTTGTTCATCCTACATGGGCAATGGTTAGTTACTTGAGTAATTAGATGAAAATATCTGTTGGAAATTATTTTGGTAATCATTCTTTATATGATAGAGCATATAAGTAGGATATTGTTCCATTTTAAAAAAAAGGATAAGAAAAACCCATAATTTGTACTATATTTTAGACTTTTACAGTTGTATTAGAGAATATTTATACATCATGTTTAATGTATTAAATCATATGGATAGCCTTGGAACGTTAAGTGAAAATGATAATGAATTTATTTATCAATTATCTCAGCCTTCTAACCTCTACTTTTTTAATGTTTTCTTTTTAAAGACACGACAATCAAGATACTAATATATCAATGTCACCTGCACAATTAATTTAGTCTCGTTTCTAATATATTAATCATCTTCATGATCTGTCGTATATTGTACAGATTTAAGCTGGCTTTCTTCTTTTTATATTCTTAATCATTTACAATTAAATGTTCATGATACTTTCACATCATTAATGATACATTGTGTGCGTTTGTGTGTGCTCTGTCCCTCAGACATGAAGTGCACCCCACAAGGTTCCTCTGTCCATGGAATTTTCCAGACAAAACACTGAAGTGGGCTGCCATGTCTTCTTCCAGGTAATCATCCAGACCCAGGAACTGAACCGATATTGATGGGTAAATAATTTACCACTGTGCCATCTGAGAAGACACTGTAAATCATTAAATATGTCATATTTAACACCCTTAAATTTCTATATATTAATTAGAAATTATTCCAAAGAAGAGAATAATAGTTTAAAAGTAAGGTCACCTTAGGGTAGAGGACAACCCCATGGAAAATAAGATTTCTCACAATCTTAAAAGTTATTATAATTAGTGTCCCACTCTTTTGAGTGGAGAGTTTATTTACTGTCTGGATTCAAGTTGACTGACATCTTTATTGATTAATTTTATTTTGTCAAAATACATATGCCCTTAAGCTATAAAATATTTTATATCAGTTAGTCTGAATTACTTTTTGAAAATTGCTGCAGGGTACAATGTTTAAAACAAAATCAATATTGAGTTGCCTCTTGTTGATAAATAATACTTTGCTAACCTCCACCACTCTGAATCGCTTTTGTTATTTTCCTGCTTGGCAAATAAGGCACAGGTGTTAAGGATACTCATTGTCAAATACTCCTTGGCTTCTGGAGGTCAACAGAAAATAGAAGGTAGTCAAAGAGTTGCCACCGGCTTATGTGCCAGCCTAGCAAGATTCCAGATTTAGGTTATGTTTATGTGACATCTATCTAATAAGGAAGGCCAAGCAGAATGATAAATGTTTTTCACTGTATCTGTGTAGAAATGGATTTATAAACAATTACCTGCCATAAATCACAAAAACAGCTTTGTAAAAAGTATCTAGAGACTAGATGTATCTTTATAATTACGTGAGACATTCTGTGCCCTGCTTTCATACCTTCCACTGTTCTCCTAGATAAACTCTTTAATCCTGCTTTAAACTCAAGTTATTTTCATTCTATTTAAGACATGGTTTATGGCCAGAACACATTTCGGGTAACTCCTTGATTATTCTGTTGGACTCTATAAATATCTAGTATGATGGTTAGATGCCAATAATAAAATACCATAAGTGAACCTACCACTTTCTGCCAATTTTCTAGCTCTGTCTTCTTCACTAGGTATCAGTCTTTTAAGATAACATTTGACCTTTTCACATGTGTATAGTAAGTTAGTGATTCCTGGATTTGGAAAGGCAAGTGTTCAAAGAAGTCAATACCTTATTCACAATAGTGGCCAAAAGATTTTATTTGGAAGTTTTAAACATGTTATCCAATAGGAAGAATAGAATAAATGAACACTTAATAATAGAAATGACATCAAAGGGTCAAAAAATTTTTTGGAAAAGTGTGATACATTGAAAAGTAGTATATTTAGTCCTAGCAATTTTTCACTCTACAGTATTATCAACCATCAAGAAATGGTCTGAGTGCAAGAAAATACTCGATTCATAACAGATATAGCATAAAGAATAAAAGATTAGAGAGGACAAGAGCTTTCAACATAAGAGCAGATTGAATTTGACTTCCTTTAAAAATTTGTTTGTGTTTCCTCCTGTGGCTATGATACTTAATTGATGCACAATTGCTCTAATAGTGTTTTTTCATATTGGTTTACAAAAGAACTTTACAGTAATCATAGAACATAAAGTGCAGAGCTGCACAATAAATGCCTTAGCACTTGGGTCAGCCCATTTAATTTCTCTTTCAAATTCAATTGTTCACCTGCTGTGCTTATTAAGTACAAGCATACTGTCTGTATTTGAATGCACTGGCTGTGTCATTTTGGCACTGTCTACCTACTGCTTTTGCCATTTCTAATGAGAGCTGCCTCTGTCGGAGGAAATCCTCAGAATATAAAGAAGGTATACTTTTTTCCACATGCATTGTTTAGTTATTTAAATTACCATATAACTAATTTATAATCATGGCATTGCTACTGGCTAATCAACTTATTATTTTTATAGTAACTTGAGAAACAACATACACTGCCAAAGGGAACATTTTAAATTAGTTAGGTTCGTGAGTTATGTGAGTTACTTGGTTATTATGAATAATTAGGAACACTTTTGGATTTCAATACATTTACTGTTTGGACACTGATATACTTGTTGATGGACTGATAGAAATAATGCATTTAAAAAGAACTCTTTATTTTAAGGTAGTCAGAAACAACAAAGACAATCATTAAAAGTCTCTGAAAATTAATTAAAAGGCTTAAACAGGCTCCTCAGTCCAAGATATTCTCCAGGTAAGAATACCAAAGTAGATAGCCAACTATTTCTCCAGGGGATCTTCCCAGGGATCGAACCTGGGTCTCCTGAATTGCAGAAGAGATGGGAGTAAATCTTTCTAACTTTGTGTTAGGCAGTGATTTCTTAGCTACAACACCAGAAATACAAGTGATAAGAGAAAAAATAAATAATTTGACTTCATCAATCTTTTTAAAAAATTGCTCTGAAAATATTACAGTCAAGAAGGAAAAATTTAAAAAGCACAAAGTGAAAAAATGTTTCCAAATTATTTATGCTATTTTGGAATTGTATAAAGAATACAGAAAAAAATTTACAATAATATAAGAATAATCTAATTTATAGATGTACAAATAATCAATTGCAAAAGTGCAAATAATTATTTCTCCAAGAAGAATACAAATATCCAATAAGCACATAAAAAGTTGTATATAAATAGTTATTAAGGAATGCAAATAAAAATCATAATGAGAAACCAATGCCATGCTATAAAGCAATTATCCTTCAATTAAAATAAATAAACAAAATAAATTAAATCATTGAATATTAATCAAATATTTAACATAATTAATGTTGATATTAAAATAATTTATACACTAAATATTAAAATAATTAAAATAAATAAACTAAAAAGAAAACATAATGAGATACCAATTTACATCCATTGAGATTCCTATAATAACACAGAGAGTAACCACTGTTGGTATTATGAGATGACTATGTTCCTCCCAAACTCATATGTTGGAGCCCTAATCCCCAGCATCTTCAACAATGACTTACTTGAAGATAGAGTTTTAAAGAGTTAATTGAATTAAAATGTGGCTGTTCCAGTCATCCCTAATGCAATACGACTGTTATAAGAAAAAGAGGTTAGAACACAGACAGCACAGACCAGGAGACACTGAGTGCATGTATGTAGAGAGAGTCAGCCACAAAAAGAGGCAGCAAGAGAGTGTCCACTAGCAGCCAAGAAGAGAAACCTCAGAGGAAATCAACCCTGCTGGCACTTTGATCTTAGATTCCAGCATCAAGAACTATGAGAAAATAAACTTCTGTTGTTTTAACCACCTTTTTTTTTTTTTTTTTTTTGTGAAAAGCTTCTCAAAGTATTACAGTTGGCAAGGATGTAGAGAACTCTCATATACTGATGGAATAAATTTACAGTAGTGCAAGCAGTTTGGAAAACATTCTAAATTTTCTCAGATTCTTCAATGTAACATTATCACCTGGCACAAAACTTCACTCCTAGATATATGCCCAACATAAGTGAAAACTTATGTCCATGCCCAAACATACACACCAGTGTTCATAGAAACTTATCCAAAATAGCCAAAGGTAAAAACAACCCAAGTATTCTTCAACTGATGAATAAGGGAACAAATGTGGTACATTCATATCATGGAATATTATCCAGGAAGTGTTGAATGATATATTGATACATTCAGTAATATGAGTGAACCATGTTATACTAAGTGAAAGAAACCAATAATAAAATGCCACATGTAGTATAAATCCATCTTTTTTTAATAATTTTACTTATTTATTTTTGTTTTGCTGTAAAATGATTTATTTATACTTTGTTTTCGGTCTTTGCTTCTGTGCACACTTTTCTCTAGTTATGGTGATCAGGGGCTACTCTCTAGCTGTGGTGCATGGGCTTGTCATATCAGTCACTTCTCTTGTTGTGGCACACAGGCTCTAGGATGTGCAGGCTTCAGTAGTTGCAGCACATGGGCTGAGTTTCTCTGCAGCATATGGGATCTTCTGGAATTAGGGATAGAACTGATCTCTCCTACATCGGCAGTAGTGTGATGAATATATTCTAAAATTAAATGGTTCTTGTAATTGTACAACTCTGTGAACACACTAAAAAGCATTGATTATATACTTTAAATGAATAGCATTTATGTTAAATTATTAAATCTTGATAAAGTGGTTGAAAACTACAATATTTATCAAAATTCTGTTCAAAGGTGTAAAAAGCAATGCATTCTTATTTCAGATCTTGACAAACCTTTATTTTCTCTGAGTCTGCAAAAAATTATTAGTATCCATTCTGAAAGAAAAAAACCTAGAGACCTGACCCATTTATCTGAGACCAAGAAGTTGAGTTTTTAAATATCTCATGGTTAAGAAAAGAAAATGCATGTCATGGACTGCAAGGCAAATGAGGAAAAATAAACATCCCTCTGCTTGAGTTGAGACCTCATGGCTGTACAAGGCATGCACTTATAAAGCTGTACTGAAAATGGACCAGCTCTTATAGGGACTAAAATTCTTGTTCAAATAATTTCAATCCTTGATAAGTTTAAAAGAATTTGTGAATCTGGTGATCATACCCTAACCCTCTGGCAGAGCACATTTAAATCCTCTTGAGTAAGAATTCACCATTCAGAACATTAAATTATATGTAATTTGTCATACACAGTGTACTGACCAAAAGGAAAGAACACACAATAAAAATGACTCTTTGTGACCCCATGGCTTATACAGTCTGTGGAATTCTCCAGGCCAGGATACTGGAGTGGGTAGCCTTTCTTTCTCCAGGGGATCTTCCCAACCCAGGGGTCAAACCCAGGTCTCCTGCATTGCAGGCAGATTCTTTACCAGCTGAGCCACAAGGGAAGCTCTAATTAAAGGGGAGGACTTCAAAATGTCCATACTTTTTTGTCCATTTAACTAAAAGACAAGGATCAATATTTTTAGGATAGAATTAGGGCACAATAAAATAAGAAAAATAATTAAACTGTAGTGTCATATATTTAACTCAGTGAATGACTTAGTATTTTAGTCACAGCTTGTGAGAAAATTAGTGATGTGGATGATAAAAGAAGAAAACTTCTGGAAACACACACACAAAAATGGATAATACAGAAAAAAGCATAAAAGAATTTTTTTGCAATGTCATGATACCACAATATATATTTATTCAGACTTCCAAGAGAAAGGGAATAAAAAACAGGGTTGATAGAAATCATAAAGGGATAAATGCAGTGATGTCAGCCTCATTGTGGCATGAGATGCCTTCTTCTCCTCTTCAATCCACCACTAGCAAAACATCCATAACTCAAAAAGTTCCCTCTGCCCAACTCACCAGGACACCAGTGAGAGCCACATATCTGCATATGTGAAAGAGAGTAGATCAGGACACATGGGGAGGGCAGAACCTAGGGAACACTAAAAGCAGTACCCACAATCCCAGGCCCTTGGTTGCAGCAGCTGAGCCCACAGTCCCAGCAAATCTGGTAATAGTAGTGGAGTTGTTGCACACAACCAGAGCCTCCTGGTCACAGTGGTGCTCATGATCACTGGAAACCAGGCAGCAACAGTAGCAGGACTCCTAACTCAGGTCCCTCCAGCTGTGGCGGTGCCTGTGATTCTAGTCTCCTTGCTTGTGGTAGAGGTGCCTGTGAACCCAACAACCCCAAACAAAATGAAGTCATCCATGACCCCAGCTCTTGATCCCTCTTGAGCTTGACCCCTTTGGATCCCTCTTGACCAGCTCTTGACCCCTCTTGAGTTTGAGCCATCTTGACCAGCTCTTGACCCTGAGGTCTTCATGACCACAGATCATGAAGGCATCATGACCCTACCCTCTTCTTTCCCCAGTTGCAGTAGCAGTGCCTGCACCCCAGATGACTTCAGATGCAACAGAGGTGCCTACCTTTCTGGTGCTCAATGATAAGGGCACTGCGGACAGCTCTTACAGAGGCAGTGAAGGGAGCAAGTGCCAATTCTCTACTATAGACAGTCAACAGAAGATAAAACAAACAAAAATCATGCTATAGAACCACCTACTGAAAACCAAAAGACAGACCTCTAATTATCAATCTATTGGATTGTTGAGGCTTCCCTGGTGGCTCAGACGGTAAAAGCAACTGCCTACAATGTAGGAGACCCAGGTTCAATCCCTGTGTCAGGAAGACCCCCTAGAGAAGGAAACTGCAACCCACTCCAGTACTCTTTCCTGGAAAATTCCATGGATGGAGGAGTCTGGTGGGCTACAGTCCATGGGGTTGCAAAGAGTCAGACACAACTGAGCAACTTCACTTTCACTTTCATTGGATTGTTAGAATCAAACTAAGCAGAGCTTTGCCTAAGAAAAGTGTTTGCTACTTCCAATATGTCAGCAGAGAAATGACTCATCAGGAACCATGAAACACCATGGTAACACAGTACTACAAAAACACAATAACAGTTCTCCAGAAACCAACCTTAAAGTCATGGAAGATTGTGAACTAACTGATAGAGAACTCAAAATAACTGCCATAAAGAAACTCTATTAGCTACAAAAGCAAACAAACAAACAAAAAAACACACCAGAAAGGCAGTTCAGTGAATTCAAGAATAAAGTTAATGAACCAAAGGCATATTTTACCAAAGAGATTAAAACTATAGAAAAGAACCAAACAGAAATTCTGAAGCTGAAGAACTCCATACATGAGATTAATGTTGTATTATTAGAAGTCATTGAAAATAGAATCTATGGAAGAGAGAATAAGCAGTCACAAAGTAGAAATGATCCAGGTAGAAGAGAAGTGAAAACTGAGAATTCAAAGGAAAATGAAGAGACTCTGTGAGAACTATTTGACTTCATTAGAAAAAGCCACATAAAAACAGTGGGTGTCTCAGAAGAAGAAGAGAGGTTGAAGGGAGCAGAAAATTTATTTGAAGAAAGAATACCTGAAGACTTCTCAAGCCTATAAAGGAACAGGATGTATAAGTCCACAAAGTAATAGTACAGTAATTATCTCAATGAAAAAAGATTTTTCACAAGATGCATATTATTAAAACTGTCAAAATTAAATGATAAAAAATGTTAAAGGAACCCAGGAGAAAAAAAAAAAAAAAACTATTACCCTCATTAAGCTAGCAGCAGATTTCACAGCTGAAACTCCACAAACCAGTTGAAAACAATTGACCCATATATTGTATATCTTGGATACAATTATCTGCATAATATATTTATCTTAATAATTATTGTAATTTCTTTTTATTCCATTTCATTCCTCTACAGCTGTTGAGGCAATTGTATTTAATAGCCATTATACCAATAATTTTTCAAGAGAAAGGCTGTGAGAATGGAAACAGTAATATTCTTGCTCTGTATTTTTATTTAATTCTGTACTGAGATCATTGCCAGAATTTGAGAAAATTAAACATATTTTTGGCTCTAATCTTAATCTGAGTAGTTTTATTTAGGCCTAAACAACTCTTTGAATGCCTGTGACTAATCTTATGGCCATAGTATTATTATTATATGTTAGTCATTCAGTCGTGTCTGACTCTTTGAGAGTCCATGATCTGTCCATGGAATGATCCAGGCCAGAATGCTGGAGTGGGTTGCCATTTCCTTCTCCAGAGGATCTTTCTGACCAAAGAATTGGACCCAGGTCTTCTGCACTGCAGGTGGATTCTTTACCATCTGAGCTAGAATCTTACAATAATTTTTATAACAAATACTACTAATAATTAAAATGTATATAGTATTTACTCTGAACCAGAAAGTTTTAAAGATTTGCATTTCATCTCATCTCATCATCTCAGACACCCCACAACTATTATGATGCTCATTTTATAAATGAGGACACTGAGGCACAGGAAAGTTAAGTAGCATCCCTATGGCACACAGCTACTCAGTGTCTAAGTGAGATTCTAATTTAGGAAGTCCCAGTTCAAAATACACCTCTTGTAGTCTTAATCTCTCCATAACATTTAAGGAGTGGTAGACACAGGCCTTTTAGAAATGGTGTTAAAATGTCAATATACAGTCTGGCAGAAATAGCAATCAGTTAGCACCACCCCACCCCACCCCCTTTCAAGCTAGTTGATGGAGAGTACTTTATAACCTTTTAGTTCTAACCTTGACAGTCATAGAGACTTTGGCTTTTGTAGAAGACACCAAGAATACATCAGTTTCCAGGAGGCATGTGAAAAGTTAAAAGGTGGCTTATAAATTGCAAATGAAATGCCCAAGTGTGTTTAACACACCCATTATTGGATTCATGGATCACTAAGGCTTGGTTTTGTAGTTGAGAATCCTTAGATTCCAGGATATTTGGCAGAACTTAACAGTCAAATGTCATGTAGCAGGTTTATTCCCTGCTTTCTATTGAATTTCTAATTATTCTCTTTTCTGTCATCTGCTATTGGTTTGTTCTATCCTTCTGTGATTACACCTTTTAGATTTCCAAAATATCAGTGGGAGGCTTTTAATCTATCTGAAAGAATTCTGAAGACAGGATATAATATATAATATAAGGACATCATACTCCTTCTCAAATGGAAGTTATCTCACTGTCTCCTGGGATGTATGTTAATGATGTGTCTAAAAGATAGATATAACTGAGACCTTATTTAAACACTGTTCAGCTTGTGTTCAGAGCACAAGTAAATTGCAAAAACACTTCTACTGTGTAGTACAATCTTAAGGAAAAACAACTAAAAAATGGGAGATTGAGGCAGAAGAACAGGAGAACAAATGTGATGGGGTACCTTCCAGCTCCTGCTGTGAGTACATCAGATTTCTCCTTCTTGAAGGATTATATAGAGGCTGGCTTTATAAACCAAGTCCATCTGGTTGGAAGAAGGGAGAAAACAACCTACCATTGTCCTACATTTCCCTGTCTCTCATGGATTCACGTTTGCCCTACAGACATCCACTCTCTACATTTCTAGATTGTACCACCCGAACTCTCCAGGTAACAATGGAGGAAGCTGGTGGACTCTGGACAGGTGTAGCAGCACTTGCTTGGCTCCTCTATAATGAGAATCATGCACAAAAGCTGTTCTTAGGCTACTGCAAGCCACAAAGCAAGTGATATGCACGCATCCATGGTAGTAATTACTGAATACCATACACTAGAGTGAAGAAGGAAATGGAAACCCACTCCAGTATTCTTTCCTGGAGAATCCCACGGACAGAGGAGACTGGCAGGCTACAGTCCATGGTGTCGCAAGAGTCAGACATGACTTGATGATTAAACCACCACCACCACCACACACTAGAGTACAGCCCTCCATGAGAGGAAAAAGGATAGTACTCTTGCCTGGAAAATCCCATGGACAGGGGAGTCTGGAAGGCTGCAGTCCATGGGGTCGATGAGGGTCGGACACAACTGAGCGACTTCACTTTTTTCACTTTTCACTTTCATGCATTGGAGAAGGAAATGGCAACCCACTCCAGTGTTCTTGCCTGGAGAATCCCAGGGACAGGGGAGCCTGGTGGGCTGCTGTCTATGGGGTCGCACAGAGTTGGACACAACTGAAGTGACTTAGCAGCAGCAGCAGCAGCAGCAGCAGTTCTCTAAAGAAGGAAAGAGTAAGGAAACAAATACAATCTATCTCTCCACAGGTCTCCTGGGGAACAGTCAACAGTTAAGACTCAGATTTTCATCTTGTATGCAGTGTAGAACCAAGAGGCCCTACAATCAAGAGATCTTCACCTCTGCTTGTGACACAGTGCCCCCAGACTAGTACTAACAGGATCAGCTTTCAGCATCAGGTATTAACTCACCTTGCAATAATCCACTTTTCAATTCATCTACCTAAATCCTGACTGCTGGTTTTTCCAGTAGTCCTGTATGGATCTGAGAGTTGGACCATAAGAAGGTTGAGCACTGAAGAATTGATGATTTTAAACTTTGATGTTGGAGAAGACTCTTGAGAGTCCCTTGGACTGCAGGGATATCAAACCAGTCAATCCAAAAGGAAGTCAATCCTGAATATTCATTGGAAGGACTGATGCTGAAGCTCCAATACTTTGGCCACTTGATGCAAAGAACCAACTCATTAGAAAAGATCCTGATGCTGAGAAAGACTGCAGGCAGGAGGAAAAGGGGATGACAGGATGAGATGGTTGGTGGCATCACTGCCTCAATGGGCACGAGTTAAGCAAGCTCCGGGAAATGGTGAAGGACAGGGAAACTTGGCATGCTGCAGTCCATGGGTTTGTGAAGAGTTGGGCATGACTGAACTACTGAACAACAACAGATCATAACTACATTCTATCTTCTTACTTTTATGTCCATTCAAATATCAGATTCTACTCTTGGACTTTAATTTAATTAGACTATTAAAGAATAGTTCAATAAAAGAGATCTCCCCCAAATTTGCAACAAAATAAGAAAACCAGATTTTCTTTTTTCTTACAAAGGCTGAAGGGAGTGGCAGGTACACACACATTTCTACTCTGAGGTTTAGAAAAGTATGAAATGGAAAAATCACAAAAGAATTATAAATTCTAGTACATTTATGGAGATACATTCAATCTCAGAAGTAATAAGCAGTATGCAAATGCAAAAATGTATGTTTTTGCCCAAAGTTTGCTAACAATTATGTCAGGAAGCATATTGTTGATAGGCATACTTATTTGTGAGGATATTAAAGCATTTTTGGAAGAATCTGGCATCATACATCACATTTATAGAGACAAATCCAAGACCATAACCTAAAATAGGTATGTGTATTTGTGTGTGCATATGTTATATGTGATTATTGAATTACCATGTAGTATTGATAAACTAAGTTGAAATATCTTCTATAGCTATTAGTAGGTGAATGATTTTTAGAATCACACTAGGGAAAACTAAGCAGGCAGCAATTCATCTTAATAAGACATATCTATATGACTTTGATATGCAAAATATCAAAGAAAAACAGTGACTTGCTAAAAGCAATTAAATTCAGAACCTCATTTTTTTTTCTTAATGAGAATTTCATCTATAGACAATACAAGCTAAAAATCCCATTTCTTTTGAAGATTTAAGACATGATTATGTGTATTTGGATAGAAAGAGTTACAGAGGAATTCACATTATACAATATATACTTTTACATCTTTTTTTACAGAAAATAAAATTTATGTAGCATTTGTAAAATGTTAAAACTTACTGAAATGCAAAAATATTAGAATAGATAGCAATAGCCAGACAGGGGTTGGCTCAGAGGACCTACCAACTGTCATTCCCGGAGGCTGTGACAGAATCTGGACACCTCCACCTTTGCTCTGCAAGGCCCTTGGCACCTGATTCTTGTAGACTCAAGGCTGACTTTCCACAGCATCAACCTCGCTGTTATCCTGAGGTATTTTGGTGAGAGAGAGGGGATGGTTTTACTGTGGGTGTCAGTTATCGCCCAAGATACTGGATCTGACCAGGGATATGTCAGATGACATTTCTCAAGCAGTAGCCTAAGTGAGAGCAAGTGGGACAGACACAAGCCTGGTTTCAGTGCCCTATTCTGTTGTTTCAAGTGTGTGAAGCCTGCAGACTGCTCTGGTCCTCCATTCTGCCATTGAGCATCTCATTGCCCTTCTGGGTGTTTATTTCTTCAATCAAAATAAGAACAAAGAAAAACAGATTCCTGGAACTAGATATGCAACACAAATATCTGTGCAACAGCATTAGGGGGATGACACTGGATCTCAGTCTGGGGCTTATTTACAATATTTATCCTTGACTATTAGTCCTACAGGCCAGGTTCTGCATTTAAGGATATTTTCACAACTACAGAAGGATGAGCTGTAATCTTTTCCTGAAGAGTTTCCACAGGACCCAGCAAGACTTCTTTCACCCAGGACGCAAGCCTTGGACAAGGCTTTCTCTCCACTGGAAGGCTCAGAGGGCTCCTGGAGTCAAGGGCTGCATGAGCACCTATGGGTGACGGTACCTACTTGAGAGCCTCCCTCCAGACATACCCTCCACCAAGGTCAGCCTGTCTGTGCTTCCTGCCTTCTCTGCACACTGTCCCCCATCCTGGGAATAACCTCTGTGACAATTTCCGATCCACCTTAGGGATGCCATTTAAAGCTGGAGTTAATAATAAAGTGGCTCAACACTGGAGGAAAGGGTTCCTCTCTCCTCTCTTGCTCCCTAGTCATCCATTCAGAAATTAGCTACAAGGATTTGATCTTATTTCATATGAAGCCCTAACCCAAGGAGGGCTTCCCTGGTGTCTCAGATGATAAAGAATCTGTGTACAATGCAGAAGATCCGGGTTCAGTCCCTGGGTTGGGAATGTCCCCTGGAGAAGGAAATGGCTACCCACTCCAGTCTTCTTGCCTGGAAAATCCCAGGGACAGTTGAATCTGGCGAGCAATAATCCATAGGGTTGCACAGAGTCAGACATGACTGAAGCTACTTAGCACACACTAACCCAAGAGACACTTCCATGACTAAACCAACATCCTCTCAACATCCTTCTGCACTGTGGAGAAACAGTGGGGACCATTTCTGTCCAACTCACAGTCAGGCCCAGCAACTAGCACAGCAGCAGATGGTGGGCACTGATTCAGTATTCATTGGGGATTATGAGCGAGTCCTGTGGGGAAGACTGAGATGATGCATCTTCAAGGTGGGTACAGTTTTCCCTCTTGTAGATACAAGGCTTCTGCTAACCAATACCTGAGTGTCTTGGAACTGAGCAGGACCTTATGGGTTCTTTCCAAGAGAGCTCCCTCCCCAAATTCTCTGCTTTATCTTCTCTCTGACGTTCCTAGATGATAGTATCTGATGCACATTTCCTGAATTATTTGACCGATGCTAAAATCCCCATTGTTGACTCAATGAATATGAGTTTGAGCCAACTTTGGGAGATAGCGAAGGACAAGGAAGCTTGGTAGTGCTGCAGTCCATGTGACTACAGTCGGAAATGACTTAGCAACTGAACAACAAATCCCCCACCAAATGGAAGAATTTAACTGACTGATGATCATAAGCATGTAACTCCCAGCTTTACTGGATTGAACATATTAATCCCTGTGACACCATCCTGTTACCCAATCATCAGCCAGAGACTTGGCCACGAGCTGATCACACACTCTCAAACCCCTCTTCCTCACTTGTCCTTTAAAAATGTTTTGCTGAAATTCATGAAGGAGTTTGGGCTTTTTGAGCTCTTTGTTGTTGTTGTTGTTGTTGTTCAGTTTTGAGCAATAATTGTTCTGAAATCATTGCTTGGCACTTGCAATAAACATTGAACTTTCCTTCAACAGACACACACATGCAAATAGAATAAAAATAATGTCACTGAGACTCCTGACAGCTTTAGAGGATTTTAACACCACATTCAAAATTCTGTCCCTTCCCAAGTCTATGAAAATAATAGATTATCATGGTAACCAATGGTGATCAGAAAATATATTTGATATTATTTTTTAGATAATTGTTGGCCCAGTATATGAACATGGTAAATGTTTTATAAATTTGAAAAGTCTGTGTTTTACCATAGTTTATTTGTTGAATATTTATTAATAGAGAAGCTATAAAATAACCAACAATTTATATGGATTTTAATGTTTCCATTTATGTATATTTGGAAGCTATGTTAAAGTATGTAATTCCTGAATTGGCTGTTTATAATTACAATGTTTTTCTTAATATTTAGTAGTTCTATTTTTTGCCTTGTATCACCCTTTGTTGATAAGCATAGACTTATAGTAATATATCATCTTTTGATGCATCTTACTGTACCCTTATATTTAAAGTGCATCTCCTATAAAGATCATATAGTGGGGTTTTCATGAAAATTCATAATGAGAAAATATTAACCCATGACTTATAAGGTAAGTGTTTCATAAAATAATTAGATTGAAATCTAGCACAGTAACATTCTTTTATTTTACTGTGAAATTAGTATAAACAGTTAATATGAAGTTTAATAAAAACCCGTAACCCTAAGGTGAAGATTCCAATTCTGGGGAAGATATATTAAACTCTCTGCAGCATTTCTCTTCCAGGTATTATAACTAAAACTTCTGGCCAAATGAAACACACCACACACACATACATGCAAAATGCCTGAAGTTTCTGTAAAGTAAATAATAGCAGGGAAATTAGGGAAGGAAACTTTGGAAGAAAAGTAAAAAATTTGAAGAAGGTAAAAGTTTGAATGAAGTTAATTTTCTTTATTTTTATTTCTATTTTGCCTTCTTTTATTTAAAGCTGTGCCCTCAAAGGTGGACCAAATTAATAACTGGGTAGCAGGTAACCTCCAAGAGAAGCCAGTCTTTCTGAAACATAGGCAAGGAGAAAAGGGGCCCATGCGTCAGACTGTGAAGAGAGAATCCATATTATTGTTATCATTTTTTCTCTGAGGTCTGCTGCAATCCTAGATCTGCACTGCCATTGCCATGGTGTGGCTGCAAGCACTTTAGAGAAAATCTGTGCCTCTGTATTGAAGAATCAGAAAAGGGACCATGGTTGTATGGAAAATAAAAGGAAAGGGTCTTGTTATTTGGTGATTGACTTAATGGTTGGTTAAATTTCTCTCTCTCACTGTTTTGCCTTAAAGATAGCCTCATTCATGAGGAACTCTGGAACAGTACTAAATGCTAAAACTTATGGAGAGGCAGATATAGAGAACAGATTGTGGACAAAGTGGGTCAAGGAGAGTGGGATGAATGGAGAAAGTAGCATAAACATACATGCACTACCATAGCTATAAAATAGATAGCTGGTGAGCAGTTGCTGTATAACACAGGGAGCCCAGCCTGGGGCTCTGTGATGACCTAAAGGTGTGGGATGCAGGGAGGGGAGGGGGTATCAAGAAAGGAGATATATGTACATAAGTGTGTGTGTGTGTGTGTGTATGTATATATATATATATATATATATATATATATGTATTTCCAGTCATAGCAACTGGTGAAAAAATATCTCTTGAATGTGGAGAGCTTGGAGGAAATTCCAGAGATGAAGGCCCAGAAAAAGGAGGTCCCCTGGTCTGTGTGCAAGTGAACACAATATTAGGATCAGTTCCAAGCTACATGTGTGCAGAAATAACCCAAAGAATTACAGCAAAGTCTAAGAAATGAATTGCAATAGTGATACTGCTGAGTCCTAAATGGACCCTTGAGTGAAACATGGAGGGACAAGTTCAAATAGCACCCACCAACACTTTTAAAACTCAATTTCTGTTGGAATCATCACCACAGAAGGTCAGATGGTACTTTCATTCAGAACCCATCAGCTTGCCTGCCTGCCAAAATGAAACTAGTAACATCCCAGAGGACTCTAACAGAGTCTCAAAACAACTATTCACAATGTCCCACTATGAGGCAATATGCATGTTTCACCTGTGTTTTTGTTTTGCAGGGTCGGGGTTGGGGTAGGCAGGAACTATAAAACCAAGACAGAAGGTGTGGGGGAAGCTTATTTGAGGAACTCTGAAATGAGCACTGTGGTGCTGGCAGGGAGAGCTCATGGACAGTGTTTTTAGTTGTGGCCTGAGGAGCAGAGAAGGGAATTTTTACAGCTCAGAAAGTGTGGAAATCAACTTCTCTTTCTAATTTCTTCTTTTTTTCTCTATTGTCTTACAGCTCATCACAGCAATCCCTCATAGTCCATGGCACTAGCCATTAAAAGGAGCAGCAGGAGTCATCATTCTGACACAGGGAAATATGACCCTCCATTTGGTTGAATTGTAGGAGCAAAAATCAAAATAGACAAAGTCACAAAAGGGCAAAAGTCCTTAGCTTGTCTTGAAAAGACAGAAAGCTCACCATGGTGACAAAGGTCAGGCTGATTAAAGTGAAAAATAAACCTCAAAAGCAAATGACCTTATGTATTAGGAAATGGGATAGAGACATTATTCTTTAAAAATTCTGTAATGAACTCATGACACTATCTGAAAATTCCAGGTTAATGCAGTAATCACTTGCACTAAGTCAATATCTGTGTGAAGAGAGTAAGAATAAAGGGCATTCATTGGGAGAAATAAGATTTGCATACAAGAATGAAAGGAAAGAGAGTAAAATTTGGTAAAAGCCTAAGGGTAAGTTGTAGTTCTAGGAGAAGCAAATGCCAAGGTAGGGTTACATATATGGGAGACTTAGGTGTGAGTAAGGAGAGTTTTCAGAGCATAACAATGTTTGATACCTGTAAAAAGAGAGTAGGAGTGAAGGATAAGAGAAAGATATTCAGACCACACTTCATTTCTGAAAAATTCTCAACTAGCTGGTACTAGAATATAAAAATAAGGTTAATAAGACTAACCACAACCCACATAATTGAAATCAACCTCAGGGTTATAACTTGCACTTATCTCTCCTGCAAAATCCATTTGAAACTTTCCTCAGCTGTCAACGTAGCAGGTCTTCATGGTATGACCCAAAACATTATTACTCCTGAAAGCTCAGAGACCTTGGTGATTTTACTTAGGTCATAGTGGTGTCTGGACAGGATGGCCTGGTTACAGATATAACTAGAATGTCCATAGGACAATTAGTATATTTCCTGGCAAGAGGACACCATCACTGGGCATTCTAATCTCTGACTGGGAAAAGGGAAAATTGCACGGAGAGGAAGCATAAAAGTCTCTAGTCAGTCACTGGAAAATAATGTAGCTTATTATTATAATGTAGGTCAAAATAATGAAGTTGTTCATTCCTACCATCATTTTTGTTCCCCCATCCATGTATTCTTCCTATTGGGGACAAAACTCATAAAGACATGTCTGATTTTGTACCTGTACTGTGTTAGAGGTTGACACACCATCTTTGTAGAGTACTGTCTATGATCTTGTCCTTTAGAAGTTCATTCTATACATTTTGTGAGGCCAGTTTAACCTAGATGGAGGAGGAGCCCTGACTTTGACTTCATTTTTGTTTTTAAAATTTGTGATTGTATAGAATTTGCTAATATTATTTTATACACATAGCCCATGTATAAAAAAAATACAAAGAAAATTCTATAATTATAACATCTGGGGGCTTCCCTGGGGACTCAGTGGCAAAGAATCTGCCTGCCAATGTTCAATCCCTGATCTAGGAAGATTCCACATGTGGTGGAGCAACCAAGCCTGTGTACCACAAATACTGAGCCTATGCTCTAGAGCCCAGGAGCTACAACTACTGAGGCCACATGCCACAATTACTGAAGCCCATAAACCCTAGAGCTCTTGTTCCACAACAAGAGAAGCCACCATAATGAGAAACCTGTGTGCCACAACTACAGAGTGAACCTCATTCGCCACAACAAGGGAAAAATCTGTGCAGCAATGAAGACACAGCACAGCCAAAAATAAATAAACAAAATTAAAAAAAATTACAACATCTATAGACCAGACAAAGAACAAGATATTTGGTCCATCTGTTAAATAAGTACATAATATACTATTCAGAAAAAAAAAATTTGTAAATGAAATATTGTATTTTCCACTAGATAACTCATGACACCTGTGAAAGTAAGATTCTTAGTATTTATGAAAATGCTTTCTCTCCTGTAAGTCATTACATATATCAGTAATTGCAACACTCCTAATATATAATTTTATCAATTACCACACATGTGAATTTTAAAAGCATAGTTGCCTTTACAGAAGTTTAAAGAGGTTTATATTGATTTCCTTTATTGATTCTACAAAGGGGTCAGTTTCCTTTGTTTTATATTTCTAAAAAAGGCAGCAGAGAGATTGCCTAAGGAATATATGAGCTGCAATTTGAATGAACGCTATTACAATAATAACAACTATAACAACAAACACTACATGGATATCTATGTTAAAAATTAGCTATATTGATATCTACAACCAGTCCCTCAATGAGAGTATAAGTCTCTAAATTCTAAAGAGAGACATTGAGAGGACAATGCCAGCAAAAGCACTACTTTAATGATATGTCCTCATTTTTGTCTACTGGTGACATAGGCCACTCCAGTATTCTTGCCTGGACAGAAGAGACTGGCAGGATAGAGTCCTTAGGATAGCAAAGAGTCAGAAATGACTTTATTGACTAAACAGTAGCAGCAGATCTAGGCTTAATCTTGGAAATTCCATATAACTAAAGTAAGGCACATCTAAGGCCAGCCACACTCTAGTTCAGTTCAGTCAGTCAGTCATGTCTGACTCTTTGTGACCCCATGGACTGCAGTACACCAGGCCTCCCTGTCTATCACCAACTCCCAGAGCTTGCTCAGACTCACTACCATCAGTTGGTGATGCCATCCAACCAACTCATCCTGTCATCCCCTTCTCCTCCTGCCTTCAATCTTTCCCAGCATCAGGGTCTTATCAAATGAGTCAGTTCTTCGCATCAGGTAGCCAAAGTACTATTTGACATCAGTCCTTCCAATGAATATTCAGGATTGATTTCCTTTATGATTGACTGGTTTCATAGTCTTGCAGTCCAAGGGATGCTCAAGAGTCTTCTCCAAAACCATAGTGTAAAAGCATCAATTCTTTGGTGCTCAGCATTCTTTATAGTCCAATTCTCACATCCATACACGACTACTGGAAAAAAAAATAGCTTTGACTAGAAGGACCTTTGTTGGCAAAGTAATGTCTTTGCTTTTTAATATGCTGTCTAGTTTTTTCATAGCTTTTCTTCCAAGGAACGTCTTTTAATTTCATGGCTGCCATCACAAACTACAGTGATTTTGGAGCCCAAGAAAATAAACTCTATCACTGTTTCCTCATATACTTCCCATGAAGTGATGGGACCAGATGCCATGATCTCCATTCTTTCAATGTTGAGTTTCAAGCCCGCTTTGTCACTCTACTCTTTCACATTCATCAAGAGGCTCTAAGGTTCCTCTTCATTTACTGCCATAAGGGTGGTGTTATTTGCATATCTGAGGTTATCGGTATTTCTCCCAGAAATCTTGATTCCACCTTGTGCTTCATCCAACCTGGCATTTCACATAATGTACTCTGCATAGAAGTTAAATAAGCAGAGTGACAATATACAGCCTTGATGTACTCCTTCCCCAATTTGGAACCAGTCCATTGTTCCATGTCTAATTCTAACTGTTGCTTCTTGACCTACATACAGATTTCTCAGGAGGCAGGTAACTTCATTTCAGTTGCTCAGTTGTGTCCGACTCTTTGCGACCCCATGAACCTCAGCACGCTAGGCCTCCCTGTCCATCACCAACTCCTAGAGTCCACCTAAACCCATGTCCATTGAGTTGGTGATGCCCTCCAACCATCTCATCCTCTGTCATCCCCTTCTCTTCCTGCCCTCAATCTTTCCCAGCATCAGGACCTTTTCAATGAGTCAACTCTTCGCATGAGGTGGCCAAAGTATTGGAGTTTCAGCTTCAGCATCAGTCCTTCCAATGAACACCCAGGACTGATCTCCTTTAGGAAGGACTGTTTGGATCTCCCTACAGTCCAAGGGACTCTCAAGAGTCTTCTCCAATACCACAGTTAAAAAGCATCAATTCTTCAGCACTCTGCGTTCTTTATAGTCCAACACTCATATCCATACATGACCACTGAAAAAACCATAGCCTTGACTAGAAGGACCTTTGTTGACAAAGTAATGTCTCTGCTTTTTAATATGCTGTCTAGGTTGGTCATAACTTTCCTTCCAAGGAGTAAGTGTCTTTAAATTTCGTGGGTGCAATCACCATGTGCAGTGATTTTGGAGCCCAGGAAAATAAAGTCAGCCACAGTTTCCTTTGTTTCCCTGTCTATTTGCCATGAAGTGATGCAACCAGATGCGCTGATCTTAGTTTTCTGAATGTTGAGCTTTAAGCCAAATTTTTCACTCTCCTCAAGAGGCTCTTTAGTTCTTCTTCACTTTCTGCCATAAGGGTGGTGTCATCTGCATATCGGATGTTATTGATATTTCTCCTAGTAATCTAGATTCCAGCTTGTGCTTCATTCATCTTACCGTTTCTCATGATGTACTATGCATATAAGTTAAATCAGCAAGGTGACAATATACAGCCTTGACATACTCCTTTTCCTATTTGGAACCAGTCTGTTGTTCCATGTCCAGTTCTAACTGTTGCTTCCTCACCTGCATACAGATTTCTCAAGAGGTAGGTCAGGTGGTCTGGTATTCCCATCTCTTTCAGAATTTTCCACAGTTTATTGTGATCCACACAGTCAAAGGCTTTGGCACTGAAAATAAAGCAGAAATAGATGTTTTTCTGGAACTCTCTTGCTTTTTCCATGATCCAGCGGATGTTGGCAATTTGATCTCTGGTTCCTCTGCCTTTTCTAAAACCAGCTTGAAAATCTGGAAGTTCACAGTTCATGTTTTACTGAAGCCTGGCTTGGAGAATTTTGAGCATTACTTTACTAGTGTGTGAGATGAGTGCAGTTGGGCAGTAATTTGAACATTCTTTGGCATTGCCTATTTTGGTCATTGGAATGAAAACTGACCTTTTCCAGTCGTGTGGGCACTGCTGAGTTTTCCAAATTTGCTGGCATATCGAGTACAGCACTTTAACAGCATCATCTTTCAGGAGTTGAAATAACTCAACTGGTATTCAAATATCTTGAAGAAATTTCCACAGTTTATTGTTATCCACACAGTCAAAGGCTTTAACATAATCAATAAAGCAAAATTAGATTTTTTTTTTTTTCTGGAACTCTCTTTCTTTTTCTGTGGTCCAACTGATGTTGGCATCTTGATCTGCAATTCCTCTGTCTTTTCTAAATTCAATTGAATATCTGAAAGTTCTTGGATCATGTAGTGTTGAAGCCTAGCTTGGAGAATTTTGAACATTGTTTTGCTAGCATGTGAGTTGAGTGAAAGTGTGCAGTAGTTTGAATATTTTTTGGCATTTCCTTAATTCGGGTTTGGAATGAAAACTGGGTTTTCCAGTCCCATAGTCACTGCTGAGTTTTCAAAATTTGCTTGCATATTAAGTGCAGCAGTTTTACAGCATCATCTTTTATGATTTGAAATATCTCAACTGGAATTCCATCACCTCTACTAGCTACGCTCTAACTCAAAGCAAATTAATCTTTCCCCTGTAGTCCAGAACCTGTGTTAATTGTCTAAATATTACCATATTTTTCAAAAAGAGAGCTGAAAAAAATAAACTCAAAGGAAGGGCACTGAAAGGAAGATCCATGCATTTTTTCTTAAAACAACAGCAGTAGAGAAGAGACATCTGCTGCAAGATTCTTTTCCCTTGTATTCTTCCATGTTCATTAATTCAAAAGGTTCTATCAGTGTTTCTCAACCCTGGATGCCACTAGACTATTTTGAGGAAATATTTTTAAAATTTCATTGCCCAGATCACAGTGAAGGCTGATAGTCTGAGATTATAAATCCTGTTTACTGATAGCCTTCACGCAATTGTTTTAACACCCATTGTTGATATTTGAGTTAATGATTCCTTTAGGAGTTGAAAAATTATGTTTTCCTCATTTGACTATTCTTCCTGCATTTATTTTGTAAACTGCCATTGCAAAGAAGAGTTTTCCCTGCTTTCTATCTTCTCAAGTCATTATGTACCACCAAATACTCTTTTACTATTCAATATAATTCATTATTTTGTTGATGTTCAAATTATACCAAATTTTGCCAGTGAATCCCCTTCATTTATCTTCTCTGTCCCTTTGACACATTCGGTAGGATTAGAAACAAGCTAAGAGTATTCTCTATCTCCATGACCACTTAACATTGTATTGACATTATTACTGATTCAGTTAAAAGAAAGAAAGCAATTATAGGCATAGGAACTGAGAAGGAGAATTTAAATAACTTCCATTTGTAAATTATATATTTTTAAAACAGAAAATAAATTTAACTCTGAAGTTAAGAAGTAGACATAAATAAATAGATTAAAACTAAAGATTTTAAAGAGAAAGAAATATTAAAACATTAGAAACTATTAAAGAGAAAAACAGCAGTGACAGAGTTACATAATATATAAGCTATTTTTAAGAAGATCAATAAGAATGGCAAATTCTGAAATGTGTGTTAAGCAGGTATGACCTTTTAGCTGCTATAATGATGTAATATGGAAAACAGTTCATTTCTACTCCAATTTCTTCCTAAACCCTTGGGACTGTGCTGAGTTTCTTGCTTGCCCTTAGCAATAGAAACACAGCCAAAAGCTACAGAAGTAACTGGATGGGATTACAAGGTTAAGAGAAACCTCAATAAAATGAATAAAGGATCTTGTGCTATCCTCAACAGGATTAAGCCACCAGGAGTCTTTATGGGAATTTGATCAAGATATGACTGTTTCTCTGTAGCAGAAATTATTTCTAAGTCTTTAATTTTTTTTTTTTTTTTTTTACTTTATATCAGAGCACAGCTTATTGGCAACGTTGTGTGAGTTTCAGATTTACAGCAAAATGCTTCAGTTATACATATTCATGTATCTAGTCTTTTCAAAATTATTTTCTCATTTAGGCCATTACAGAATAATGAGCAGAGTTCCCTGTGCTATACTGTAGGTCCTTGCTGGTTATTAATTTTAAATATAGTAGTGTGTACAGCTTAATCCAAAACTCCTAATCATCTATCCTTTCCCTCACCCTTCTACCACAATAACCATAAATTCTTTCTTTAAGTCTTTGAGTCTGTTTCTGTCTTGTAAATAAGTTCTTTTTTTTTTTTTTTAAGATTCCACATATAAATAATGCCATGCATATTTTTCTTTCTCTGTCTGACTTGCTTCACTTAATATGATAATCTCCAGGTCCATCCATGTTGCTTCAAATGGCAAATTTCATTCCTTCTAATAGCTAATATCACATTGTATATATGTACTTGAGTGTCCTTCTTCAAACACATAAATTGTACACTTTACCTACAGTAGGGTAGCTTTAAGTCTTTCTTTCACTACTTACCTTCATTCTTGTTCATCCTTTCAAACCCTTAATAGATCTTATCAAGAAAAATTAGAGAATAATCAGATAAACAATCTCAAGACAGGTAAATGTTATTACAAAATAATGCATTGAATAATGGCAAGTTAATATTGCTAGTAATTTTAATGCAAAATAAATAACTACAAATTTATAAAGAGAAAAGCAAAATCTGATATATATATATTAATATTAAATATGAAATAAAATTACATACCGATATGAAAGTTGCATATCTTATTTCTTTTGAGGATGAGTAAATTTTGATATGAGCTTCCCAGGTGGCTCAGTAGTAAAGAATCCACCTGCCAATGTAGGAGATGTAGGTTTGATTCCTAGGTCAGGAAGATCCCCTGGAGGAGGAGATGGCAAGCCACTCCAGCATTCTTGCCTGGAAAATAACTTGGACAGAGGAGCCTGGTGCTACAGGCCATAATGGGCAGAGTCAGATATGACTGAGTGACTGAGCAAACACACATGCAAATTTTGATATCAAGCTCAGCATGGGGAGAAACTACAAAAGAAAAATGTCAGGCTAATCTCATATAAACAGATATGGCAACATTTTAAAGAACACATTAGAAAATCAAATAGAGCAGTTTTTAAAAAGTAAATAGTGACTAAATCTGACATATCAGAACACAGAAACATTTTAATATCTATATGATAGTAAAGGTAATATTGGTATGTACAGTTCAGTTCAGTTCATTTGAGTCACTCAGTCGTGTCCGACTCTTTGTGATGCCATAAGTCGCAGCACGCCAAGCCTCCCTGTTCATTACCATCTCCTAGAGTTCACTCAGACACATATCCATCGAGTCCGTGATGCCATCCAGTCATCTCATCATCTGTCGTCCCCTTCTCCTCCTGCCCCTAATCCCTCCCAGCATCAGAGTCTTTTCCAATGAGTCAACTCTTCGCATGAGGTGGTCAAAGACTGGAGTTTCAGCTTTAGCATCATTCCTTCCAAAGAAATCCCATGGTTGATCTCCTTCAGAATGGACTGGTTGGATCTCCTTACAGTCTAAGGGACTCTAAAGAGTCTTCTCCAACACCACAGTTTAAAAGCATCAATTCTTCAGCACTCATCCATCTTCACATTCCAACTCTCACATCCATACATGACTACAGGAAAAACCATAGCCTTAACTAGACGGACCTTAGCTGGAAAAGTAATTCTCTGCTTTTGAATATACTATCTAGGTTGGTCATAACTTTTCTTCCAAGGAGTAAGCGTCTTTTAATTTTGTGGCTGCAGTCACCATCTGCAGTGATTTTGGAGCCCAAAAAAATAAAGTCTGACACTGTTTCTATTGTTTCCCCATCTATTTCCCATGAAGTGATGGGACCGGATGCCATGATCTTCATTTTTTGAATGTTGAGCTTTAAGCCGACTTTTTCACTCTCCTCTTTCACTTTCATCAAGAGGCTTTTTAGCTCCTCTTCACGTTCTGCCATAAGGGTAGTGTCATCTGCATATCTGAGGTTATTGATATTTCTCCCGGCAAACTGGATTCCAGCTTGTGTTTCTTCCAGTCCAGCTTTCTCATAATGTATTCTGCATAGAAGTTAAATAAGCAGGGTGACAATATACAGCCTTGACGTACTCCTTTTCCTATTTGGAACCAGTCTGTTGTTCCATGTCCAGTTCTAACTGTTGCTTCCTCACCTGCATACAGATTTCTCAAGAGGCAGGTTAGGTGGTTTGGTATTCCCATCTCTTTCAGAATTTTCCACAGTTTATTGTGATCCACACAGTCAAAGGCTTTGGCATAGTCAATAAAGCAGAAGTATATGTTTTTCTGGAACTCTCTTGCTTTTTCCATGATCCAGCGGATGTTGGCGATTTGATCTCTGGTTCCTCTGCCTTTTCCAAAACCAGCTTGAACATCAGGGAGTTCACGGTTCACATATTGCTGAAGCCTGGCTTGGAGAATTTTAGGCATTACTTTACTAGCGTGTGAGATGAGTGCAGTTGTGTGGTAGTTTGAGCATTCTTTTGCCTTTCTTTGGGATTGGAATGAAAACTGACCTTTTCCAGTCCTGTGGCCTCTGCTGAGTTTTCCAAATGTGCTGGCATATTGAGTACAGCACTTTCACAGCATCATCTTTCAGGGTTTGAAACAGCTCAACTGGAATTCCATCACCTCCACTAGCTTTGTTCGTAGTGATGCTTTCTAAGGCCCACTTGACTTCACATTCCAAGATGTCTGGCTCTAGATTAGTGATCACAACGTCATGATTATCTGGGTCATGAAGATCTTTTTTGTACAGTTCTTCCATGTATTCTTGCCACCTCTTCTTAATATCTTCTTCTGTTAGGTCCATCTGATTTCTGTCCTTTATCGAGCCCATCTTTGAATGAAAATTTCCCTTGGAATCTCTAATTTTCTTGAAGAGATCTCTAGTCTTTCCCATTCTGTTCTTTTCCTCTATTTCTTTGCATTGATCGCTAAAGAAGGCTTTCTTATCTCTTCTTGCTATTCTTTGGAAGTCTGCATTCAGATGCTTATATCTTTCCTTTTCTCCTTTGCTTTTTGCCTCTCTTCTCTTCACAGCCATTTGTAAGGTCTCCCCAGACAGCCATTTAGCTTTTTTGCATTTCTTTTCCATGGGGATGATCTTGATCCCTGTCTCCTGTACAATGTCACAAACCTCATCCCATAGTTCATCAGGCACTCTATCTATCAGATCTAGTCCCTTAAATCTATTTCTCATTTCCACTGTATAATCATAAGGGATTTGATTTAAGTCATACCTGAATGGTCTAGCGGTTTTCCCTATTTTCTTCAACTTAAGTCTGAATTTCGCGATAAGGAGTTCATGATCTGAGCCACAGTCAGGTCCTGGTCTTGTTTTTGTTGACTGTATAGAGCTTCTCCATCTTTGGCTGCAAAGAATATAATCAGTCTGGTTTCGGTGTTGACCATCTGGTGATGTCCATGTGTAGAGTCTTCTCCTGTGTTGTTGGAAGAGGGTGTTTGCTATGACCAGTGCATTTTCTTGGCAAAACTATATTAGTCTTTGCCCTGCTTCATTCCACATTCCAAGGCCAAATTTGCCTGTTACTCCAGGTGTTTCTTGACTTCCTGCTTTTGCATTCCAGTCCCCTATAATGAAAAGGACATCTTTTTTGAGCGTTAGTTCTAAAAGATCTTGTAGGTCTTCATAAAACCGTTCAACTTCAGTTTCTTCAGCATTACTGGTTGGGACATAGACCTGGATAACTGCAATATTGAATGGTTTGCCTTGGAGACGAAAAGAGATCATTCTGTCGTTTTTGAGATTGCATCCAAATACTGCATTTCAGACTCTTTTGTTGACCATGATGGCTACTTCCATTTCTTCTGAAGGATTCCTACCCGCTGTAGTAGATATAATGGTCATCTGAGTTAAATTCACCCATTCCAGTCCATTTTAGTTTGCTGATTCCTAGAATGTCGACGTTCACTCTTGTCGTCTTTCATTTGACCACTTCCAATTTGCCTTGATTCATGGACCTGACATTCCAGGTTCCTATGCAATATTGCTCTTTACAGCATCAGATCTTGCTTCTATCACCAGTCACATCCACAACTGGGTATTGTTTTTGCTTTGGCTCCATCCCTTCATTCTTTCTGGAGTGATTTCTCCACTGATCTCCAGTAGCATATTGAGCACCTAATGACCTGGGGAGTTCCTCTTTTGGTATCCTATCATTTTGCCTTTTCATACTGTTCATATTGTTCTCAAGGCAAGAACACTGAAGTGGTTTGCCATCCCTTCTATTTGATAAAATTTTACCTTAGTTCACATATTTAAAAAGAAACAAATTTTAGCAATCTAAAACTGAAACACTGAGGGTTCCTTTCCTCACCAGTTCAAATTACTCCATTAGTTTTCAATTGTCTCAATCATGTCTCGACTGCACCAGCACCTAAACTTTGCAGGCTCCTTCTTCTAAGAAGGCCATATCGTAAATAAGGAAGTTTCTATGTGCTCCCCTTTGTAGAACTGTTTAGAGTGAGCCCCTCTCCTGGAGTTTTCTCTGTGGTGCATCCTGATAAGATTGGCCTACACTCAACTATTTTGTGGAATAACAGTAGAATAGTGATTACCCTGTTGCTTCTCTGCCTGAATATTTACCTAATAAAATGTATATTATATTTAAACTGTGGAGTGACTATGTGTCAGTGGTCCTATGCATGGTACAATAACTAAATATTTATAAAATAAAACAGGGAAAAAATACACATATGTCATTGTAAAAAACAATTCCATGAATAAGTCTACCAAAAATGTGTAAAATCTCTGAAGAAAATTGCAAACTATTTTGAAGAATAAAAGTGAGAATTGAATAGATATGCATGGATACTAACATTCAAAATGCAAATTATAAAATGCTCCCTTAGAAATCTATACATCTATAAACAAAATCAACTTAGAAATTAATCTAAAAATTCAAAATAATTGTTCAGGCTCATGGGTATGCTTAGTTTAGTTCAGTTCAGTTCCGTCACTTAGTCATGTCAGAATCTTTGCAACCTCATGAACATAGCAGGCCAGGCCTCCCAGTCCATCACCAACTCCCGGAGTTAACCCAAACCGATGTCCATCGAGTCGATGATGCCATCCAAACATCTCATCCTTTCTCATCCCCTTCTCCTCCTGCCCTCAATCTTTCCCAGCATCAGAGTCTTTTCAAATGAGTCAGCTCTCCACATCACGTGGCCAAAGTATTGGAGTTTCAGCTTCAACATCAGTCTTTCCAATTAATACCCAGGACTTATCTCCTTTAGGATGGACTGGTTGGATCTCCCTACAGTCCAAGAGACTCTCAAGAGTCTCCTCCAACACCACAGTTAAAAGCATCAATTCCTCGGCTATCAGCTTTCTTTATAGTCCAGCTCTCACATCCATATGTGACCACTGGAAAAACCATAGCCTTGACTAGACAGATGTTTGTTGACAAAGTAACATCTCTGCTTTTCAATATGCTATCTAGATTGGTCATAACTTTCCTTCAAAGGAGTAAACGTCTTTTAATTTCATGGCTGTAATCACTATGTGCAGTGATTTTGAAGCTTAGAAAAATAAAGTCAGCCAGTGTTTCCCCATCTATTTGACATGAAGTGATGGGACCAGATGCCATGGTCTTCGTTTTCTGAATGTTTAGCTTTAAGCCAACTTTTTCACTTTCCTCTTTCACTTTCATCAAAAGTTTCTTCAGTTCTTCACTTTCTGCCATAAGGGTGGTGTCATCTGCATATCTAAGGTTATTGATATTTCTCCCGGCAATCTTGATTCCAGCTTGTGCTTCTTCCAGCCCAGTGTTTCTCATGATGTACTCTGCACATATGTTAAAT
The DNA here is from genome assembly GCF_032405125.1 of Capricornis sumatraensis. Lineage (NCBI taxonomy): Eukaryota > Metazoa > Chordata > Mammalia > Artiodactyla > Bovidae > Capricornis > Capricornis sumatraensis. The sequence goes on from NC_091071.1 coordinate 127,049,302, forward strand.
AAGCAGGGTGACAGTATACAGACTTGACGTACTCCTTTTCCTATTTGGAACCAGTCTGTTGTTTCATGTCCAGTTCTAACTGTTGCTTCTTGACCTGCATATATGTTTCTCAAGAGGCAGGTCAGGTTGTCTGTTATTCCCATCTCTTTCAGAATTTTCCACAGTTTCTTAAGATCCACGCACTCAAAGGATTTGGCATAGTCAATAAAGCAGAAATAGATGCTTTTCTGGAACTCTCTTGCTTTTTCCATGATCCAGCGGATGTTGGCAATTTGATCTCTGGTTCCTCTGCCTTTTCTAAAACCAGCTTGAACATCTAGAAGTTCACGGTTCACATGTTGCTGAAGCCTGGCCTGGAGAATTTAAGCAATACAGCAAAAGAGTCCGGAATTCAGTACTTGGATGCAATCTCAAAAACAACAGAATTATCTCTGTTCGTTTCCAAGGCAAGCCATTTAGTATCACAGTAATCCATGTCTATGCCCCGATTAGAAATGCTAAGGAAGCTGAAGTTGAACATTTCTATTAAGACCTACAAGACCTTCTAGATCTAACACCCCAAAATGATGTCCTTTTCATTATAGGCGACAAAGGCTAATAGAGTTCTGCCAAGAGAATGCACTGATCATAGCAAACACCCTCTTCCAACAACACAAGAGAAGACTCTACACATAGACATCACCAGATGATTGACACCGAAATCAGATTGATTTTATTTTTTGCAGCCAAAGATGGAGAAGCTCTATACAGTCAGCAAAAACAAGACCAGGAACTAACTGTGGTTCATATCATGAACTCCTTATTGCCAAATTCAGACTGAAATTGAAGAAAGTGGCAAAAACCACTAGACCATTCAGGTATGACCTAAATCAAATCCCTTATGATTATACAGTGGAAGTGAGAAATTTAAGGGACTAGATCTGATACACAGAGTGCCTAGTGAACTATGGACAGAAGTTTGTGACACTGTACAGGAGACAGGGATCAAGACCATCCTCAAGAAAAAGAAATGCAAAAAAGCAAAATGGCTGTCTGAGGTGGGCTTACAAATAGCTGTGAAAAGAAGGGAAGCAAAAAACCAGCAGAAAAGGAAAGCTCTACCCATTTGAATGCAGAGTTCCAAAGAATAGCAAGAAGAGATAAGAAAGCCTTTCTCAGTGATCAATGCAAAGAAATAGGGGAAAACAATAGAATGAGAAAGACTAGAGATCTCTTCAAGAAAATTAGAGATACCAAGGGAACATTTTATGCAAAGATGGGCTCAGTAAAGGACAGAAATTGTAGGGACCTAACAGAAGTAAAAGATATTAAGAAGATGTGGCAAGAATACACAGAAGAACAGTACGAAAAAGATCTTCATGACTCAGATAATCATGATGGTATGATCACTCACCTAGAGCCTGACATCCTGGAATGTGAAATCAAGTGAGCTTTAGTAAGCATCACTACAAACAAAGTTAGAGGAGGTTATGGAATTCCAGTTGAGCTATTTCAAATCCTGAAAGATGATCCTGTGAAAGTGCTGCACTCAATATGCCAGCAAAGTTGGAAAACTCAGCAGTGGTCACAGGACTGGAAAATGTCAGTTTTCATTCCAATCACAAAGAAAGGCAATGCCAAAGAATGTTCAAACTACCACACAATTGCACTCATCTCACATGCTAGTAAAGTCATGCTCAAAATTATGCAAGCCAGGCTTCAGCAATATGTGATCCATGAACTTCCAGATGTTCAAGATGGTTTTAGAAAAGGCAGAGGAACAGTATGCAAAGGCAAAAAGATAGGACACTGATAGAGGAATGCCACAGGTTGGTAGGTGCCCAATATGCTACTGGAGATCAGTGGAGAATTAACTCCAGAAAGAATGAAGGGATGGAACCAAAGCGAAAACAACACCCAGTTTTGGATGGGACTGGTGATGGAAGCAGGGTTTGATGCTGTAAACAGCAATATTGTATAGGAACCTGGAAGGTTAGGTCCATGAATCAAGGCAAATTGGAAATCGTCAAACAGGAGATGGCAAGAGTGAACATCGACATTCTAAGAATCAGTGAACTAATATGGACTGGAATGGGTGAATTTAATTCAGATGACCATTATATCTACTACTGTGGGCAGGAATCCCTTAGAAAAAATGGAGTAGCCATCATAATCAACAAAAGAGTCTGAAATACAGTACTTGGATGCAATCTCAAAAACGACAGAAAGATCCCTGTTCATTTCCAAGCCATGGGTATGAAATTAATTATTTTTTTTTCTAAAATGAAAAAAAATTTTGAGTTTAAAAGTCAAATACTATTTTTTTAAATTGTAATCATTTGTATATGGATGCTCATTATATGCTTACAAAGATTTCTATACACTTGAAATATTTTACAATAAAACATTTTAAATAGTGGTGCAAAGCTATATGAACTGAGTTCAAAATTTTTTAGCTGAGATTTAACATCAAGAATAGAGAATTAAATAACTCAGGTGGTCTTTTTTTTTTTTTTTAAGGAAAAAAAAGGACTTCATTATTTTAGAGCAAATTTAGTAGTGAAATCAAGGGGAACATATAGAGATAGTCTCTTTGCCCTGCTGCCCTCACACTTGCAATACCTCCTCCATCATTAAAATATTCCATTAGAGTAACTTGTAGTAATTGATGAGTCTACACCAATGCACCATTATCATCCAAAGACAACAGTTTTTACTACAGTTTACCCTTGGTGTTGTACATCTCATGGGATTGACAAATGTGTCGAGATCAATTCGACAAGCAGGGATTCTGAAAGCCCGATATGGCGAGAGAATGAGAAATGAGACACAAGGATTCAGAAAAAAGCGAGGATCAGGGGACCAACACCGCTCCAAGGTGAATGTGCCGAAACTGAATCCAAGTCAGCTTTATTATACTTTCAGCCGAGAATGAAAGAATAAGTGGGATGTTAAACTATAACTCATGTGGCCTTTAGGGCCAAAGAACAAAGTGATCATTAACAATTGAGTAATTAGGAAACAGTAATCAATAACAAATCAGTAACTAAGACTAATATTCTTATTTATAGATTTTCCACCAGATACGTAAAATATGTGACTCTGAGACGCCAGTTGAGAAACAGTCTGGGGGTTGCTTCCGACCCCAGGATCATACCTTGTTTTCAAGATTATGAACTGTTCCCTCTGGACTTGTTCCAAAAGTCTCATGCCTTAAAGCATCCAGTTTGTCAATAATTATAAATTTCTTTTGTGGCCCTTGCTGGGGCCTGCTTTTTTTTTTTTTTATTCTTCTTGTCTCCTACACAAATGCATAATGATATATATCCAACTTGGTGGTCTCAAACTCGACAAGAAATCATGTTTTGTTTTTGTTTTTTTCCTCACCTAGATCTCTCAATTTCTTTGAGGACTACAAAACACTCATTAAATAAAATAATGATATATAACAGTACAGTATAACAATTAATGAGAACAAAATCTGTATTTGAGATTTAAAATAATGCTAAAAGAAGAGTAGAAAGAACTACATGATTCTCATGTCCTTGATATTATGAATATAGATTGAATAGCAAATCAAGATTTTCCTGACCAAATATCCTTGAAGACTCGAGAAGTCACTCTGAATACCATAATGAATAATATTTTCAATAGGAGATATAGCCTCAAACGCAAATTTTGCAGAAATGAACCATTTATGGCTGTATCATATTTCACCCATAATGAAATTTGATTATATAATTTTCTTAAAATAGACTTTTATCAAATAGGATTTAGATGCTAGAATTATTGTTAGCTTTGAATGTGACTTTCTGGTGATCTTTTTAACTGAAGAGTAGAGCTTTCAGAACCTTGAGAAATATATAATAATCAGCCATTCCAACTCATCTCAAATCCCAACCATCTTTGCAGACTTGACAGCTGCTGGAATGTAGCTAGGCTGACAGAAATGAGGTGATGTAAATTACTATTGAACACGCTGCAAGAGTACAGACACTGGCATGAGAAAGAGTACCCAAAAAGTTACTCTGTGGGGATTATTCTGTCTTTGCAAATAGGGATGATAGAGAAAGTAATTTATAAGTACAGAGACAAGAATGAAGCCCAGTAAAATAATCTTATTGTTCATATTGAATGCATCATTTTAATGAGAAACAAATGACTTTTGCTTTCTCTTAATATTATCACTGGCAATTGTTTTTATTTAGGTCACTATGCATAAATAACTCTGGAGAAGGGAATGGCAGTCCACTCCAGTATTCTTGCCTGAAAAATCCCATGGACAGAGAGCCTGAGACAGTTTGTGGGATCACAAAGAGTCGGACACAACTAACATTAACACTGTACATAATCCACACAAATTTTCTTAGATTAATAAATTTATTCACCTGTGTCCACAATAACAATAAAAACAAAAATAATATTTTCATTCTCGTCTGGCATGTGTACTTTCCAGTGATAAAATTGAACTAATTTAAAGAGAGTGATTTGTTTACATTCAAATTTAGCATTTTTGAAAAAAATCACCAAATTCTGTTTTGCAGAAAAGTTAATTTTTAAACTATTATTCCATGAGCTGACATGTTACCTAATCAAGGAAAAAAAAAAAAAAAGGCGGAGGAGTATGACATGTATGTTGATACATAAGATTTTGATTGCTCTCTCTAGCAGGAAACACACTGATATTATTGAAATGTTAGAAAAATTGTAAATATGAGTGATAGAATTTCTGCTTTATATATTGCTAATGAAAGATTTATAGCTTTTTTTGTCTCTTTGTAAAAAGGTGCATGTTGATATATGAAAGGCAACAAGTGTGCTTGTTATAGTCTTGCTTTTGGGATAATTAATGATTAAGGATGTACACAACAAAAGAAAAATTTTTGTGTTATTGCTAAGGCAGCAAATTCTGCCTGACATTTCTGCAGCACATCTTCCAATTAAGAAGGCAGCTGTCATACTGACTGAATTGATAATCTGTTTCTGTGTCACCAGAGAATGAGAGAGTTCAAGTTTAGAAATTAATGTTTCCTTGGATTTTTGTCACTGAAAACAAGGAAAATATTCATCTTGATTGTCTTTCTAGCTTTAAATAGTTATCTTGCTTTCTGTAGGTCTGAATTATTTATTAAAACTGGTATAGGGTACAAGTCTTTAAAAAATACGATAAAAACAAAGATTATTTATCTGTGTTCTGTCCTCTGTGAAGACCAGAAACCAAAAAAGAATGGTGCATTCAAATGAAATGTCTATATGAAGGATTGTGAAGTTTTAGTCATACCAAAATTGATTCTAGAAATCAAACTAAAAAAAGAATATAATAGTAAAGTTTACAAATCCTTCTGCTATGGATAGCACATACTTTCTCTGAATTGGTTCCCAAATACTTCTAGTCTGTGTCTCCAGGTGCTTTACAATACCACTGAAACTTAGCATTGCCTCATATAACAGAAACACACACACACACATGTGTGCATGCGCGCGCATGCACACACACACACACACACACACACACACACACACACACTGGGATAGAGACTGAAGATTAAAAAAAATCAAGCTGTCTGCATTTTGCAATATGCAAAACATTAATTTCTTTACTTTCTATGCATTTAAAAATGTTTTGTTAGTTTCAAATCCAAATACTGGTCTGATGATAGAGGACATCAGGAAGAATAAATGATGGAAAATTAAGTGAGAATGTGAAGACGAAAGGTGAGAGAGAAGTACAAAACTGGATAAGGGAGAAGGAAAGAGAAAAGGAGACAGATAAAGAGTCAGATAAGGAGAAAAAGATAATTGAAAACAAGAAATATTGAAAAACAGTGTGCTCCTAGGCCCTTCAGTTGGGGAATGTAATTTAGGAGACAGTAGAGAAAATTTTAAATTAAATTTTAATTTGGTCTAGAAAATACATATTTCTTCCACTTAATCCCTTAATATGTCACTTCTCTTCATATCAGTTTCTACCATTGCATCTCTCTATACTCTGCATATCACTCATTTGAGCTCTATCTATCTAACATAAAACTTGTTGTTTAGTCAATAAGTCATGTCCAACGTTTTGCGACTGCACGGACTGCGGCATGCCAGGCTTTCCTTTTCTTTACAGTCTCCCAGGGTTTGCTCAAATTCATGTCTGTTAAGTCAGTGATACCATCCAACTACATCATTCTTTGTCAACCCCTTCTCCTCCTTCTCATTCTTTCCCACCATCAGTGTCTTTTCAAAGAAGTTGGCTCTTCACATCATATGGCCAAAGTATTGGAGCTTCAGCTTCAGAATCAATCCCTTCAATGAATATTCAGGGTTGATTTCATTTAGGATTAAATGTTTTAATCTTTTGCTGTCCAAGGGACTCTCAAAAGTCTCCCCCATCACCATAATTAGAAAGTACTAAGCCTTCTTCATGGTCCAACTCTCACTTCCATACATGACTACTGGAAAATCCACAGCTATGGGCCTTTGTCAGCAAAGTAATATCTCTACTTTTTAATACATTGTCTAGGTTTGTCATAGCTTTCCTTCCAAGGAGCAAGGTCTTGACAAATATCAGATCAGGAAAAGAAAATCAATTTAAAAAGTCTGTTCTAAAATTAAGGTATATGTCTATTTCTGGGATTATGAGAAAGTGAAAAAAATGCAAGTCACTCAGTGGTGTCCAAAAGATATTAATTTATTCAATAAAATGAACACATTTATATTAAGTGGATAAAGAAGTTTATAAATCTAAAAAGTATGATTCTAAAAGTGTAAGCAGAACTGGAAAGACATCCTGGTTATGGAGACTAGAGGTTGGACCTCTCATGATAAGGTGAGTTTGAAATTGAATATAGTGTTTCCCTGCTGCTATAGTTGAATTCAGCGATGAGTAGAAGGAATGTGACACATGATACTAAAAGCATCTGCTACAGCAGTTAAGAATGACAGCAAAGATGGCTAGCCTGAGTAGCTGGGAAAATGAAACTACCAACAATTGAAATGAAAAAAGCAATATGCAGGGCAGATTTTTGGACAGATTGAGTTTAAAGCATCTACTTCTGTTCAAATGGAGCTATCAAATGGTGAAAAAAATCTGGATTTCAAGATCTATTGTGAACATATACATTTAAATGTCGTGCTTAGTTACTCAATTGTGTCTGACTTTTTACAGCCCTTTGAACTGTCGCCCACCATACTCCTCTGTCCATGGAATTTTTCAGGGGACAATACTGGAGTGGGTTGCCATTTCCCCCTTTAGGGGATTTTTCCTGACCTATGTTTTGTCAAATAATCTGATTCTGACTTTTTCCTTGATGTTATCCATACATTCCCCAACTCTTCAAATTTTACCAGTCAACTGACACATGATGGCATCATTTATGTTTAGCTCCATTCTAGACTATCTTTAACTCATTTTTTGATTGACTTTAAGTTCTGGTTTCAAAATCTATCATGTTCTCTAGTGAAAAATTCCTGGCCTTCTTTAAGTTATATTTTGCTAGACTGCCTGGAAATCAGGCAGATACAGGCTCATGCTTTGAGATTCTATACATCTATCACTGTTACAGAATGCATGTCCAATATTTGAGCTTCACTTCCGCTGAGAATTTAGATGCCTGTTCTCAATCCAGCTGGATCTCCTCTGATTGTCAGACATGGACGACTACTTTTATTTTATTCTGCTTATTCTCAGATCTTTGTCAATGATTCTGCCATCTATATACTTGGTAGTGCAATATGGACCATTGATTATGGAGTGCAGAATGATCATACTTACTATTGCTTAAAAGAAACTCATTTTCACCCATTTAAAAACATCTTTTGTTTTATATAAATAGTTTATTAAATTACTATTTCACCTCCTTAAAATCTTATAATTATACAAAATAATAAAATTGTATAAACTCAAAATATTATGATACTTGCACAGTAGAATCCACCTAAATATTTAACAAATCCTGCATTCACACTCCAGATAATTATTAATGTAGCATTAATATTTTGAAAAATTTTAGCTGTAGATATTTTCATTCCATTAGCCATTTTAGCTCCTATAACTTACTGTCTTTCAATTGAACTAAATGAATAACACAATCTAAGTAGAATATTGAATAATAAAACTTATTTCAAAATGTTACAGTATTCTACTCCAAGAAACTAAAAATTGAAAGCAAAATAAGCCCAAAGTAATTGGAAAGAAAGCTTTCCAGGTGTCTCAGTGGTAAAGAATCCAATTGCCAATGCAAAAGACGCAGGAAACTTGGGTTTGATCCCTGGGTCAGGAAGAATTCCTGGAGGAGGAAATGGAAATCTACTCCAGTATTCTTGCCTGGAAAATCCCATGGAAAGAGGAACCTGGTGGGCTATATTCCGCATGGTCACAAAGAGTCAGAAATAACTAAACGACTGAGCACGCACACACACACACACACACACACACACACACACACATTTGGAAAGGACATGATAAAGATACTAGCAAAAAACACTAGTTGAATTGAGGAAAATAATAGAGAAAGATCAATGAAACAAAAAAGATGAGTTTTTTAAAAGATCAATAAGATTGATAAAGCTCTAGTAAAACTGACAGCAGTATAAAGAAAAAAGACACAGGTCACCAATACCAGGAGTTAAATAGGGCACATCACCACAAAGACTGAAGCCATTTAAATAGATAGGGGAGGGATTGCCTTAGCAGTACAGTGGTTAAAATTCTGTGTTTCATGCAAGAGGTACAGGTTCAATTCCTGGTCAAGGAAATAAGATTCAACATTACAGGCAGAATGGCCAAGACAATATAAAAATAATTAAATACAAGGAAATAAAGGAACGCTACAAGTAATAAAAGCAGTCACTAATAAACTAAACAGTTTAGATGAAACTTACAAATTCTTCAAATACCAGACAACTAAAATAAAACCAATTTGAACAAGATAAAATAGCTTATAGTTAGTAATTTACTTCAAGATTTCAAAAACTCCCATAAAACAAATCTCTAGTTCTAGCTTCATTACAAAGTTCTATTGAATGTTTCAAGAATAATTAATACTGATTGTGTATAGTCTCTTCTGGAAAATAGAAGAAAACAGAATATGTATTCATTTCCCAATTTTTACAAACTTAGTGGCTTAAAACACAGGTTTATTCTTTTATAATTCTGTGTCTTATGGGGTTAACATCCAGGTGTCATCAGAGTGAGTTCCTTCTGAAGACTCCAAGAAAGAATTTATTCCTTGGCTTTTAAGGCTTCTGGCAACTGCCAACATTCCTTAGGTTGTGATCATGTCGCTATAACCACTGCCTCCATCTTGGCATCATCTTCTCCTCCAAATATATCTAATATCCCTCTACCTCCACTTACAAGGACTCTTGTGATAATAAAACATTTCAGCTCAATTCAGTCACACAGTCGTGTCTGACTCTTTGCAACCCCATGAATCTCAGCACCCAAGGCCTCCCTGTCCATCACCAACTCCCGGAGTTCACTCAGACTCACATCCATCGAGTCTGTGATGCCATCCAGCCATCTAATCCTCCATCGTCCCCTTGTCCTCCTGCCCCCAATCTCTCCCAGCAACAGTCTTTTCCAATGAGTCATCTCTTTGCATGAGGTGGCCAAAGTACTGGAGTTTCAGCCTTAGCATCATTCCTTCCAAAGAAACCCCAGGGTTGATCTCCTTCAGAATGGATTGGTTGGATCTCCTTGCAGTCCAAGGGACTCTCAAGAGTCTTCTCCAACACCACAGCTCAAAAGCATCAATCCTTTGATGCTCAGCTTTCTTCACAGTCCAACTCTCACATCCATACATGACCACTGGAAAAATCAAAGCCTTGACTAGACGGACCTCTGCTGGCAAAGTAATATCTCTGCTTTTAAATATGCTATCTAGGTTGATCATAACTTTTCTTCCAAGGACTAAGCGTCTTTTTATTTCATGGCTGTTATCACCATCTGCAGTGATTTTGGAGCCCCCCGAAATAAAGTCTGACACTGTTTCCACTGTTTCCCCATCTATTTGCCATGAAATGATGGGACCAGATTCCATGATCTTTGTTTCCTGAATGTTAAGCTTTAAGCCAACTTTTTCACTCTCCACTTTCACTTTCATCAAGAAGCTTTTTAGTTCCTCTTCACTTTCTGCCATAAGGGTGTTGTCATTTGCATATCTGAGGTTATTGATATTTCTCCCAGAAATCTTGATTCCAGCTTAGGTATATGCTTAACAAAACATATGCAGACTCTGTATATTGAAATCACAGAATGTTAGTGAAAGAAAGAAATTAAAGAAGATCCAAATAAATAGAAAGGCATGTCATGTTTATGTATTGAAATCTCCATGTAAGAAAGATGTCAATTCTTACAAATTCATCTGTAACTTCAAAGCGACTGCTCTTAAAATCCCTGAAACTTTAACTTTGTTATTTTGTAAATAGACAGGCATACTCTAAAGTTTATATAGGGAGACACAGGTCCCAGAATGGCTGAAACTATCTTAATAACAACAACAAAATCAGAAATATCACTCTCCCAAATATTAAGACTTATAATCATCATAACAATGTGGTCATGGAAGAGGGTTAAAAATATAAAACAGTGGAATAAAACGGAGAACACAGAAAGAGACCCTTAAAAATATGTTCAACTAATTTTTGACAAAAGTGTAAAAAGAACTCAATGGAAATAGAAGTGTTTTCACCACATGACACTGGAATAAATGAACGTGACCTGAATGTGAAAGTCTTTCAGTCATGTTTGACTGTTTGTGACCCCATGACTGATACTGTCCATGGAATTCTCCAGGCCAGAATACTGAAGTGGGTAGCCTTTCCCTTCTCCAGGGGATCTTCCCAACTCAGGGATCGCATTCAGGTATCCCACATTCCGGAGGCAAAAAGAAGGACAACAAAAAAACCAGAACAACATAAACTTCACATCTTATACAAAATTAACTCAAAATAGGTCATGGAGTTAAATGTAAAATTATAAATCTTAGAGCAAAAAAAAAGAAAAAAAAAACTTTAGAAAAAGTTTTCAGGATAGCTAAGAAAAAGTTACTTGATTTGACACTGAATCCATGATCAATAAAAGGAAGCATTAATATCAGACTCCATGATAATTTAACATGCTTGCTCTGTAAACACCCATGTGAAAAAGAAAAAGACAATATACACACTAAGAGAAACTATTTAGAAATACACATATGACAAAGGACTAGTGTATAGAATGTACAGTCCAGTTCAGTTCAGTTGCTCAGTCATGTCCAACTCTTTAAGACCCCAGGAACCACACAGCACGACAGGCCTCCCTGTCTATCACCAACTCCCAGAGTTTACCCAGACTCATCTCCACTGAGTCAGTGATGCCATCCAACCATCTCATCCTGTGTCATCCCCTTCTCTTCCTGCCTTCAATCTTTCCCAACATCAGGGTCTTTTCAAATGAGTCAGCTCTTCGCATCAGGTGGCCAAAGTATTGGAGGTTCAGCTTCAAAATCAGTCCTTCCAATGAACACCCAGGACTGATTTCCTTTAGGATGGACTGATTGGATCTCCTTGCAGTCCAGGGAACTCAAAATGTAACCAAGAAAGAGCAAAAAATCCAATTTGAAAACAGGCAAAGGACATGAATAGACAGTTTACTTAAGAAGATAGATAGATAGATAGATAATAAACACATAAGATATTTAACATCACCAGCCATTAGGTAATACAGATTAAAACCACTATAAGATATTACTGAAAACCTATCAGAATACCTAAAATAAAAAATAAAAACAGCATACACCAAAAGATATTGAAAAGTGGATTGCTCATACTTGGTGAAAAACAATTTGACAACTTTTTTTTAAATTAATCATGTAATTGCCATATGAACCAGCAGTTTCATCCTTGGACATTTATCCCAGAGAAATAAAAGCTTGTGTCCACACATCAAACAAACAAAAAATTCCAAAGTTGAAACAAAAATTAAAGTTAAAGTTAAAATATAAATAGTACTTATACAAATTGTATTTGTAATAGCCAAAACCTGGAAACAACCTAGATGTCCTCCAACAAGTAAATGTTTAAGCAAACTATGGTATTTACATACCATGGGTACTACAAAACAATAAAAAGAAACAAACTATTCATACTCAACAACTTGGATGGATCTCTAAGGAATTATATTTACTGGAAAGTTTGGTGGGTAGTGGTGTTGAAGGGGGCAGTGGTGGTAATAAACTGAGGCCAGAGAGAATTGATTATGGTTATAAGAAGACTACAAGAGGAATCCATGGGAATCCTTGTAGTATTGGAATTGTTCAGATCTTATTGTGGTGGTAGAGATATAAATCTACATAAGGGATAAATTGTATAAATTTTAATACACACACACACAAATACAAGCAAAACTGTGGAAATCTTAATAAGATGAATGAACTGTATCAATATCAGTATCTTGATCTGGGCTGGATGAAGCACAAGCTGGAATCAAGATTTCAGGGGGAAATATCAATAACCTCAGATATGCAGATGACACCACCCTTATGGTAGAAAGCAAAGAACTTAAGAGTCTCTTGATTAAAGTGTAAGAGGAGAGTAAAAAAGTTGTCTTAAAGCTCAGCATTCAGAAAACTAACATCATGGCATCTGGTCCCATGACTTTATGGCAAATAGATGGGGAAACAGTGGAAATAGTGATAGACTTTATTGAGGGGCTCCAAAATCACTGCAGATGGTGATTGCAGCCATGAAATTAAAAGACACTTGGTCCTTGGAAGAAAAGTTATGACCACCCTAGACACCATATTAAAAAGCAGAGACATTACTTTGCCAGCAAAGGTCCATCTAGTCAAAGCTACGTTTTTTCCAGTAGTCATGTATGGATATGAGAATTGGACTATAAAGAAAGCTGAATATAGAAGAATTTATGCTGTTGAAGTGTGGTGTTGGAGAAGACCCTTGAGAGTCCCTTGGACTGCAAGAAGATCCAACCAGTACATCCTAAAGGATATCAGTCCTGAATTTTCGTCGGAAGGACTGATGTTGAAGCTGAAACGCCAATACTTTGCCCACCTGATGCAAAGAACTGACTCATTTGAAAAGACCCTGATGCTAGGAAAGATTGAAGGCAGGAGAAGAAGGGGATGACAAAGGATGAGATGGCTGGATGGCATCACCAACTCAATGGACATGAGTCTGAGTAAACTCCGGGAGTTGGTGACTGATAGGGAGGCCGGGATCACAAAGAGTTGGAGATGATTGAGTGACTGAACTGAACTGTTGGACTAATATAATTTTGCAGAATATTACCACTGGAGGAAATTCACCAAATTATACAAGGAATTTCTCTGTCTCATTTTATAACTGCACAGTAATCTATAATTATTGAGATAAAATTTTTAATTTAAAAATGTTGCAATACCTGTAATAAACATTTAGTGAAAAAAATTAATTATCTGTCTCTTTTAGCACGATGCTCTAAAATGTCTTTATTTTTTACATGTAAATTTCTCAGTGACTGTCAGAGTTAAGTTATTGCTGTACAATTTAGCATATATCCATCTTTGATAGAACAATCATTTAACCTAATGTTTTCTTAAACTGTATACTCTTGCTAGTAGAATGATATACAGTGATGAGTTTCTATATTTTTATCTACTCTTTCTCTTAGGAAGCTTTATGTTAATCATTTAAAGCATATTCTCGGGATTACATTGCTTGAAAATTTAGTCAACTTGTAAGATATACATCACCTAAATCATTTATCTGAAATATACTTTACTTGTTTTGCATTTAGACTATTTTATACATTTATATTTTAGTGTGCACATACTACACAATAGATTTGGTCTTTTTCACTCTACTTTTTCAAAGATTCTTCAGAGCTAAAAATTAAGATAAAGAACCTAAGGAAATGAATTTGTTTTCACCTATAAATGGTAGCAACTCATTATTAAAATCATATAGTCTTCCTTATAAAAAATTAAATGCTAATTAAGTGGTAGTTCAAGAAAAGGATAGTATTTATTCCAGGATATTACAATAATATTTCAAAATAGCTCATTAAAATTAGCAACACAAAATAAATTATTTTAGACATGATACTTAGGCAATTTATTAACAAATATACTCATTTCAGTTCTAAATATAAATATTCTGACAAGCTCATTTTTTGGAAGTTTATATATGTTGCTGCTGCTGCTGTTAAGTCCCTTCAGTCGTGTCCGACTCTGTGCGACCCCAGAGACGGCAGCCCACCAGGCTCCCCTGTCCCTGGGATTCTCCAGGCAAGAACACTGGAGTGGGTTGCCATTTCCTTCTCCAATGATGAAAGTTATAAGTGAAATTGAAGTCGCTCAGTCACTAATTTTTTTCCGACTCCTAGAGACCCCCTGGACTGCAGCCTTCCAGGCTCCTCAGTCCATGGGATTTTCCAGGCAAGAGTACTAGAGTGGGTTGCCATTGCCTTCTCCATTATACATGTTAAGATTCCTTAAATATCTGATGTTATGAGAGTGTCATTCTGTTTCTGTATTGATAATATATTGACTACTTAATGAAACAGACAAGTTCATTTTCATATATTTTTATTTGCAGTTAGTTTCCTAAAGATGTGGTTTTCTAGAGATGTTCAGATTGGTATCTAGAAGCAGATACCAATACAAGTTTTGATGTGCAAGAGATTTATTGGCAGGAACTATCTGTGAAAGATAAAGAAGGACGGGGCAGAGAGAAGTAGAGAGATCCTTCAATGGTTCCTGCCACTTATGAGAGAAAAAGATTGTCAGAAGAGGAAATATTGGATAGGAAATGGCTCAAATTACAGCTGATTTATTACAAAGTTTGGGCCAGGTATATGGAAAGTCTAAACATCGTTTTCCATCAGAGGAATCGTCTTTAAAGGAGGAATGGATTGGGTGCCTCTGTTTGGCTCATGCTCAGTTGGCTAGGAGCTGCTCAGCTTGATTCAGGAACAGGACAGTTGTTCAGTCTTGTCCGACTATTAGCAACACTTTTTTGACTGTAGCCCACTAAGCTTCTCTGTCTATGGGATTTTTCAGGCAAGAATACTGGAGTGGGTTGCCATTTCCTCCTCCAGGGGATAGGGTTAAATTCTAAGTTGTGTTAGTTGTTTCCTGTTTGATATTTTTCCTGTTTATAGTCTTCCCTCCATTATCTTAATTATGGACTTCAACCCTTCATCTTCTTATGTTTTTTTTTTTTAATTTAACAAACTATAAACAGGTCTCCACGTCTTAAGCATGTTCCCTGTTCATCTTACCACACTGCCAGTAGAGTTGTTTAGTTGTTTTGTGATGTCTGAATCTTTTTGACCTCATGTATTGTAACCCTCGAGGCTTCTCTGTCCATGGAATTTCCCAGGTAAGAAAACTGGAGTGTGTTGCCACTTCCTTTTCCAGGGCATCTTCCCAACCCAGAGATTGAACCTGCATCTTCTGCATTGGCAGGCGGGTTCTCTACTGCTGAGCCACCAGGGAAACTTTGTAAAAGAGACATTTTGCTTCAATTGCTTCAAGTGCTCAGTGGTTCTCCTTTGCTAAATGTATACTCATGGTGAAAACATCCTTCATTGACCATGAATTTCCTATCTCCCTAACATTAACTTGATTCTGCAAGTTCTAAAAGTTACCACTCTGCTTCATATTTCTGAACCTTCCCAGATGTTATTATATCTTCTGGGATTATCTGTCCCACCCTGTTCTTTTAAAGCATATGAATGTTATAAACTCTAATCATCTTCCAGATCATTATAAATTCTAACCATCTTCCAGACCCTATTATAATCTTTTCTATACAGTGAAGTCTTTATTGATCAAAAACCTAATTTCTTAAGTGATATTAATATCTCCTTTTGAAACCACTCTTGTTGTCCATACTTAATCACAAGGCTGTTTATTTCATTTGACTATAGAGATATTTATATAAGAACTTTGATTTATTCAGATTTATATCTCAAGTGCTTAGCTCAGGGTGTGACATCAGATAGATGCATAATAATTATATGCTGAGAGAATTGATAAACAAATTTATATTCTTACAAAGCAATGCTTTATTTTATGTGTTCTTTTACTACTTGCTCATGGGATTTACAGGAGAACTAGAAAAGAGACCCTTCTCCTTTCCAGGTGCTGCACTGTTGAAAACTCATGACTAATTAATTGTCATAATTCTCAAATTTATGGCTTTATCTTTTGTGCAGCATTTATACAGATGCATAATATACATAATGGGAAGTATGTTTACATTTCCCATATGGAAGAGAAATACTGGATGATGAACCAGAAGCACAGTAACTCAAAGTGCCACTTGGTTTTCATTTGAGCTAATCTTTCTTAATTTCACAAACATAAATTAATATGACACCTTATATTATTGTATTGTTATGGAAAAAGTGTAACAAACTCTACTGAATTCATTTGTGATGATTTTTCTATTTATTTAGAAAGCATCTCCATTTATTTAGTGGCCAAAACTATTAGACAAAACTATGTGTTAATTAACTCAATATGTAATTGAGTTACATATTGAGTTAATTTTAGCAGTCTTTTTAGCAGTCTGGAATATTACCATTGGACTTAACTTAATATTTATGAAAGCTAATCACAGCAGACTCTCTGCTCTGTATTTCTTACTTAGTATTATCCTTGCATTTAATTATTAAATTTTCTGGGAAAATATTTTCAAGCAGAAATTATACTGGATTGTGGGAGAGAAACCCTAAATGCCTTGCCATTTTGTTGCAGATTTCTGAGTAAAAATGCATTACTAGGTTTCTTATTTTCTTAACTATTTAGAAGTCAAAAGTTTTCAAATTTTCTAACCCAACAAAAACAGCCACTCATTGTGGCACCAGACTCAAACTACAAGCATCAAAATGTAATATGCCTTTTAACTAAATGACCAGTAGTTTACTTAACCAAAGGCATAATTGTTCTAAATAAAATAGTAAACATTAGTGCACTTATTAGAGAGTAGTTTTAATTATATGTGGCATTATTAGCTCAAGCAACTAAATAGACAAGTTTCTCTGATACCAAATATTGAGAGAAAACAAATACAAAACAATTTAATAAAATTAACTACATGTGCCAGTTTGGTTTTCATTATCCACAATACTCATTAACACGCTATATTGTAGTTAAGAGTTGTAGACTATTCACATAAACTGTTATTTAAAGATAATTAAATTATAAGATCAAGAGGGGAAAAAAAGACTTTTTAAGATAAATGTTGTATGTAAATTTTATTACTATAAATAGAAGCCTTAGATATCTACAGCTAGTGACCCCATTCTCATCCAAAATTCATAGACCTAAAGTACCTTATTAAAAATACTTCATGCATTTCTCAAAGTTTAAATAACACAATGAGAGTTCTTTTTCTGTTTAGGAAATGAGAAAAGAATAGCTTGATTTACTTTTATAGCAAATGAACACATACTTTTGTTTACACGATGGCACAGTGGCTTACACATAATTGTATTTAAAGAATCAGCTTACCTATGCAGGAGACGCAAGAGATATGGGTTTGATCCCTGGGTCAAGAAGTTCTCCTGGACTAGGAAATGGCTACCCACTCCAGTATTCTATAAACAGTGAAGCCATGGGGTGGCAAAGAGTCACACACAGCTGAGCATGCATGCACATATGTGTATTTGTACATTTTGGAATTAAAATATTTGAGAGTGACTTATTTATTCCCAAATTCTAACAAAGCTTACCTTAATTAATAGGAGATACTTTGAAAAAAAATTAGAGATGCTCGCTATCATCTGCTTTCTACATTTTTTTTTTTCTTATTTGCGATGGATTTTCTGGTCACATATTTACTAGTGAAAAAATTAATTGAATTCCCTAAACTGTCATTACAGAATTCACACACAAAAAAAGAGAAGCTAAGGCTATAAACACATATTTTGAAGACAAACTGTCGTGAAGACATTTGATTCTGTAAGAATTCAAACCACCATAGCATAAAGGGACAATAAAGAACTTATAATCCTCATAAGGACTGAGAATACATGTAATTTTTATATGTATTTTAGATAAGAGAAATGTATGTAACTAAAGATAGAATTGAGAGAAATCATAGAAAGGGACAGATATAATCAGAATTCTTTACATTTATAAAACTGTTTACATTATACCAAAATAGCTCTAATATTTAAAGGTTGATGACTCAATAATTTCAGAAATATATAGTTTAAACTACATTCTCAATAGTCTTGCTTTTCAATGAATAACACCAATGAATAATATGAAGATGTAAGGTCAGTATGACACTTGACTATATTCTACTCTCATTTATAGTAAAATCTATGTATAATATACATATGTACACAACTTTATAAATGAAGATTAGCATAATTAAGGCAATTACCAAAATTTTTACAGACTGTAACTGACAGAGCTAGAAACTGAAATCATGTCTGTTTGATTAAAAAGTGTTGTGTTTTAAGTTTTATTATGAATTTTATTCTTTATATAAAGAGAGAATTAATATTAAAAACTAAGTTTAAACATATTTTAGCAATCACTAAGTAGAATCCTATAAAGAAGCAGTGCTTCATTGTGTTGATTTAAAAAGCCTTATTAATACCATTCTGCTATGGATAAAATCAAATGTGAACAGCTTATTTATCATTCATTAATTCTAAAATGTCACTGTTCATAACTTGCCATTGTTTTCATAACATTCCAAGTATGCCATGAGGTAAAAGCTACAGAATTATTTAAATTTTTGTGTATGCGAATTGTATTTGTTCTTTTTAGCTCTGATTTTTTTCTCAGTACAAGATCTATTTATTTAGAATTTGTGAAAACATGAATATCAGAAAATATTCAAACGTCTTCATAATTTCCTGTATAGCACTACAAAAATGGGGTATATAAGCAATTTCTTTTGGCATGTTAAATTTGAGGTTTAATTCTAATCTATTAGCTTTCTTCTAGTATGCTGAATAAGTTCTTTTTGATCATGCCTTCCACAAATAGCAACTCTAAAATTCTATAGAGTTAAAATTTTTTTTGAAAAAGAGAAAACATGAAAAACAGAAGCAAAAACAACAACAAAAAAATCCTGAAGTCATGGGAGAAAGAACAAAAACAAGAGACAGATTCTGGAGAAGAATAAGCAATCAGAAAGAAGGGGATGGCTCACTTCTTTCTTTTCTTTTTTGACAAATGGAAGGCCAAGTTAGTGCAGGATATATTAATAGAAATATATAATCATAAGTATATCTACATCAATATTTTTAAGATATCTATGCCTATACTATATATATTTTCAAATATTTATAACTATAGTATATCTATATATTTATAAAAGATTAAGTTCTACTATAATCACCCAATACTATTTCACTGCTAATTTCACTGTTAATGATTCTACTACTGTTGTCTTTTATCTCCTGGGAAGAAATATTTAAACTTATCCAATAAATCACATGGCTAGTAAGTAAATACTTTCAATGCCAAGTACAGGTATCCCCCACTTTTTGAAAGTGTGCTTTTACAAAAGACCTAAATTATGACCTCTTTTCACTAACTAAAGGAAACTGAAAGTGGAAATTTGCTTTTACAGAAAGGATGAAAATTTAAAATAGCATTCACTTCTTGTTTGCAGCAGCTATTACTGAGATAGCAGGTACCTTGAGCAGAGCTAGTGGCACCACCAGGCACCTTCTCCAGGAGCTTTGCTCAGCATCTCAGCATCAAGCTACCATAGCTTTGGACTGTGTCTGTGAGCATCTGTGCTTCATCTTAGTTTATTTTGTGCATTTGTTAGCAAGATGTATATAAGGTAGGACTGCCCTTGTGGCTCAGAGGTAAAGAATCTGCCTGCCAATGCAGGGGACATGGGTTCTATCCTTGGGTTGGGAAGATCCACTGGAGATTACAATGGCAATCCAGTCCTGTATCCTTGCCTGGAACATCCCAAGGATAATGTGGGGCCTGATGGGCTACAATTCATGGGGTTGCAAAAGAGATGGACTTGACTTAGCAACTAAACAACAGCAATGCATAAGGTAATTATTTCTTCACTTTATACCATTTCAGCTTAGAAAAGTTTTCAGATAGCAGAGGATACCTGTACTGCCATTTTTGTATATTTTAAAAACATACTACCTATGATAGTATGAATTGCTGAACTGCAAAGGCTTCTATAGTTACTGTAAAAATAAACAGATCCCAATAGCAATTCACTGCCCAGTGTGTGTCTACCATACTGTAGAGATTTGTCTTTATTATGTTTTTGACACATGTAAAGAATGGGAAATATAACAATCCCTAAAGCTCTTTTCTTAAAGACTTCAGGGCTTATTCAACACACTCTCATAAAATTCAAACTCTCAGCAGGTGAGACTGATTTACAGTGACTTAGGAATAAAAATAAGGATACACTTATCTCGGATGCAACATCCAAAAGGTAATCCTGGGATATTCTTTGACTTCTACAGCTTCAGTCTGTATTTCGTTAATACATTAAGCTGTTACAATTTCATGAGGTCTTTTGTTATTTTTAGATATTTGGCTATTTTTGCTCTTTCATACTCAATAAGATGAGCATTTATAGTTGTACAATCAATGAAAAAAGTTGAATATCTGAAATAAAGAGTAGAAAAAATGTAATATATGGTTTTTAAAAATGTATTTTGTCTAGACTTAGTACTTGTAAAAAATAATATTAATATGCTAGGACAAAACTTGAGTTTACTTTTTTTTATTAGGCAATTGTATTTGGGTGCAAATCAAATACCCAAGATTTCAATATGATCTTACTATTGACCTTCACTATAAAATCACAGAAGTATCTCACCAGACTAAAATTCTTTATCAGAATTACATGTCATAATAAGGTCAGCAGTTAAAGATATATTCTTGAGGAATGATAGTATAAAATGTTGTGATATGTAAAATTGTGTGCCCCTCCTCCCAATTCATATGTTGAAGTCCTAAACTGGCACCCACACTCTGACCCCCCCCCCCATCCCCATGTAGCTGTGTTTACAGTAAGAAAGTGAAGTGAGGTTGTGAGGGTGGGTCTCTAATTTTATGAGATTCAGTTCAGTTCAGTCGTTCAGTCGTGTCTGACTCTTTGCAACCCCATAAATCGCAGCACGCCAGGCCTCCCTGTCCATCACCAACTCCCGGAGTTCACTCAGACTCATGTCCATCAAGTCAGTGATGCAATCCAGCCATCTCATCCTCTGTCGTCCCCTTCTCCTCCTGCTCCCAATCTCTCCCAGCATCAAAGTCTTTTCCAATGAGTCAACTCTGCATGAGGTGGCCAAAGTACTGGAGTTTCAGCTTCAGCATCATTCCTTCCAAAGAAATCCCAGGGCTGATCTCCTTCAGAATGGACTGGTTGGAACTCCTTGCAGTCCAAGGGACTCTGAAGAGTCTTCTCCAACACCACAGTTCAAAAGCATCAATTTTTCGGTGCTCAGCTTTCTTCACAGTCCAACTCTCACATCCATACATGACCACTGGAAAAACCATAGCCTTGACTAGATGGACCTTTATGGGATTAAGGTCCTTAAAAGAAGACGCATGGGATAGTTTGCTGTCTGTGCAGTGAAAAAAAAGGAGTTATGTTAGAAACAGCTTGCAGGCACCACATGCAAGCCATGAGAAGAGACCTCAGAATGAAAACCACATTGCTGGCACCCTAATCTTACAACAGTTTCCCGAATTGTGAGGCTAAATATCCATTGCTTAAGTCACCCAGTCTGTGGTATTTTGTTAAAGCAGCTTGTGCTGACAAATACACTGTATCTGCCAGAAGTAATAGCTTACCTAGTCTTTTATTCTTAACTGGTAACAATTTTTACACACTTAGAATAGATGTGTATCATCCCTCCAAAAGCCCATAGATTATCTCATATAAATTGGTGCTAAAAACCATCAACTGCATATTCCTATAACAGAATGAAATGGTTATTGTTCTGAAATTCACCACTTACCCTTAAACTTGAACCTCTTACTATAATAGGGTAGATTCAATTTTATATTTTGTTATGTCAACACTTTATCATGTGTTCAGAAGGTTTTAATGGTACTGTTTTTTACTGTTGCTATTTAGATTATATATGAACTAATATTCAATGATTATAACTTTTCTTAAGCCTGGTGGCTCAGATGGTAAAGCCTCTGTCTACAATGTGGGAGACCCCGGTTCGATCCCTGGGTTGGGAAGATCCCCTGGAGAAGGAAATGGCAATCCACTCCAGGACTATTGCCTGGAAAATCCCATGGACAGAGGAGCCTGGTCGTCTACAGCCCATGGGGTCGCAAAGAGTTGGACACGACTGAGCAACTTCACTTCACTTCATCTTAAGGTTAAATTTTGAGAAATTTAATATTTTTAATATTAGAAATGATACTGCAATAACATTTTAGCTTTCCCTTACTATGAATTATTGTTTTAAGGAAATTCACAGAATTATGGTACAAAGTGTTGTGTTACTATATGATTCTGAGCAACGTTAGAACCCATTAGCAGTAAATGAAAGCAATTTACCTGATTTTAAATCAAAAAAAATTTGGCATTATTTTCTTTAAAATATGTACCCATAGTGTCCTATATATGTAAGACAGAGGGAAAAATAACACATATCCTGATTTATAGGAACACAATACAAAGCAAGTGAAAATGTAAGCAACTAAAAACATCTAAAACTGTATTATAATACAAAACACACTATGGATAAGTAAACATTTTTTTTTTTTTTTAAGTCAGAAGATCATTGGAGAAAAACTATACATCCACTGAGAATAAAATAAGAATTTGGGTTTTTGTTTTGTATTTTTTAGAAGAGGATTAAAAAAGTCATGGAAATGAAACAATACAATCATATTTAGAGAGAATTGAATTGTTAAGTAAGTTAAGTTTTATGGGAATTTAAAATAATCCAAAGTTATGTGTTTTTACAATGAATCAGGCCATAGGGGTATGACGTTGATGGACTGAACCTTTTCAAGTGAAACTGATATAGCAGGATGTTTTTCCAAATCCAAATAATAGTTTAGTTCTGTTTACTAATACTTTTATTATAAAATTTTTCAAACAGTAAAATTGCTTTAGAAAGCATCACTACAAACAAAGCTAGTGGAGGTGATGGAATTCCAGTTGAGCTATTTCAAATCCTGAAAGATGATGCTGTGAAAGTGCTGCACTCAATATGCCAGCAAATTTGGAAAACTCAGCAGTGGCCACAGGAATGGAAAAGGTCAGTTTTCATTCCAATCCCAAAGAAAGGCAATGCAAAAGAATGCTCAAACGACTGCACAATTGCACTCGTCTCACATGCTAGTAAAGTAATGCTCAAAATTCTCCAAGCCAGGCTTCAACAATATGTGAACCGTGAACTCCCTGATGTTCAAGCTGGTTTTAGAAAAGGCAGAGGAACCAGAGATCAAATTGCCAACATCTGCTGGATCATGGAAAAAGCAAGAGAGTTCCAGAAAAACATCTATTTCTGCTTTATTGACTATGCTAAAGCCTTTGACTGTGTGGATCACAACAATCTGTGGAAAATTCTGAGAGAGATGGGAATACCAGACCACCTAATCTGCCTCTTGGGAAATCTGTATGCAGGTCAGGAAGCAACAGTTAGAACTGGACATGGAACAACAAACTGGTTCCAAATAGAAAAAGGAGTACATCAAGGCTGTATATTGTCACCCTGCTTATTTAACTTATATGCAGAGTACATCATGAGAAACACTGGACTGGAAGAAACACAAGCTGGAATCAAGATTGCCGGGAGAAATATCAATAACGTCAGATACGCAGATAACACCACCCTTATGGCAGAAAGTGAAGAACTGAAGAACCTTTTGATGAAAGTGAAAGAGGAGAGTGAAAAAGTTGGCTTAAAGCTAAACATTTAGAAAACGAAGATCATGGCATCCGGTCCCATCACTTCATGGGAAATAGTTGGGGAAACAGTGGAAACAGGGTCAGACTTTATTTTTTGGGGCTCCAAAATCACTGCAGATGGTGATTGCAGCCATGAAATTAAAAGACATTTACTCCTTGGAAGAAAAGTTATGACCAACCTAGATAGTATATTCAAAAGCAGAGACATTACTTTGCCGACTAAGGTCCGTCTAGTCAAGGCTATGGTTTTTCCCGTGGTCATGTATGGATGTGAGAGTTGGACTGTGAAGAATGCTGAGCACCGAAGAATTGATGCTTTTGAAGTGTGGTGTTGGAGAAGACTCTTGACAGTCCCTTGGAGACTCCCAAGGAGTCTCCTCTCTCCCAAAGAGATCCAACCATTCCATTCTAAAGGAGATCAACCCTGGGATTTCTTTGGAGGGAATGATGCTAAAACTGAAGCTCCAGTAGTTTGGCCGTCTCATGTGAAGAGTTGACTCATTGGAAAAGACTCTGATGCTGGGAGGGATTGGGGGCAGGTGGAGAAGGGGACTACCGAGGATGAGATGGCTGGATGGCAACATGGACTCGATGCACGTGAGTCTGAGTGAACTCCAGGTGTTGGTGATGGACAGAGAGACCTGGCGTGCTGCAATTCACGGGGTTGCAAATAGTCAGACATGACTGAGTGACTGAAATGAACTGAACTGAACTGAAAATTGACTGATACTGTGAAACTATGGGCTAAGTAAATAAAGATTATTATTTTCCATTTTTGGTTTATACATATATATACATTTTAACCAATAAAAGTAGACTTTAGGAAAAGTCACCTGAAATTCAGTATGCATCTTCTAAAAAGATAGACTTTTCTTTTATAAACACAAGATATTAATTTTAACTGTCCTTTTCAAATAGGATTCTATCATAGTTGATGCACTGCTTTTGTTTCCTGAGACTCAGATCTCTCAGAATAGTACCACTTTATTTTTATGACCCTGACTTTTTTGTGTCTATTATATAATTTAAATCTTTTTTTTTTAATCTGGATTTTGCTATATAATCTGAGAGTTATGTCCAAAAGCATAATCAGATTCAGATTAACAGTTTTGGGCATGGATATTTCATAAAGTATTCCACATTTTATACACCATCACATCAACAGATGTTTATGGTTACGGTATATAATTAATAACAATGATCATTTGCCTAAGATAATGACAAGAGAACCTCTCTTTTGTAAAGATGTGTTTCCCTTTAAAATTGTAAGTATCAGACTCCATTGGTCGTCTAGTGGTTAAGAATCTGCCTTCAAAAGCAGGAGGTTTTTTACTTGGTCTGGGAAGATCCCACATACCAAGAAGCAACTAAGTCTGTGTACCACAACTACTGAGCCCACTTATTTTTCTCCATATTTAAACTGTTTTCAAAACAATATGAAGTAAAATCACACTATAATGTAAATAATAGTTTTAGAATCACTCCTATGTCTCAGTGAATTTTAGGAAAAGCAAAGATCTAAAACAATGGAATGAAGAAATATCCAAAAACCCAGGGGACAATGTATTTTGGGTACAAATCCTTTCCTTCTTTTTTTCATTGTAATTCATTGTAGTGTTCCTATCTGTGTATATGTTATCCTACTTTTCTAGTTCCTCTATAAATCCCATGACCAAGTAGTAAAAGAAATATACAAATGATGGAAAACTATCCAAGACTGATATCCTAGACTAACTTTATCTTTCATTCACTCAAAATTTTTCAAATACTTCCATAGTAAATGAAATCTATCCAATCCATTTTTATTTAAAACAATAGTATCAATTGAATTTTTGCTGCATTTCCTTTTTTTTTCTTTTTCTTTTTTTTTTTTTTTCTGAAAGACTTTTTGGAAGAAAAATGAGCAATAGCATTCATTCAAATATTTGTACATTTGTTGATTTCCACCAAGTGATTATTACCTGGTTTAAGCAACTATGATGTGTTCAGGTAAATCACTCACTTTGTGCCCCTGAAAGAAAAGGCTGACAAATGTCAACATTAAACCTATCATTTCTAATTTACCTCCATTTGAGACAGCACTATCTTGGCTAGGGTAGATTGGAAAACACTACAAAAGGATCAACAGTTCATCACACAGAAAGGGATGACAGCTAAAGTCACCCAAGAACACATAAATAAACACAGAGCTGTCTTAACAACTTAACATTAATCATATACTCCTCTTCTTTATTAAAAGAACAGAGTATCCAAAAGTAGCCTTGCAGAGGAACATTGAGAAGAGGGAAATATGTAAAGGATCCTTTGGAAAATACTTATCCTCAGCTGGCTATGTAAAAGTGTTTCTGCATATAATTGGGACTAATGCTTCAATTACCTGATGTTCAAACAGTGAAAGTTAATTTATTTCATCACCAAAAAGAACCTGACTATGTAGCTGTTCTCCAATGTAATATTTCCCTGTTATTGGAGATACTTATAAGTTACTTTGGTCTAAACTGAAAACTATGAATAAAGATGATATCCTGATAAGAATTTGTAAGGATTAAATGACATGTGCGAGTACCAATTACATAATGGTCACATAATAGATTTTCAATGATGGTAAGTTTCTTTCCTGCAATACATTTTCAAGTATCCTCTTGTTCACATCTTGTGATGTGACTTGTTCATGTCTTATAAAACCTAACACCTATGTGCAATAAAGAAAACCAATCTCAGATGTAATTATAAAGGAACATCACTCTAATAGTAAGCAATGAGGTGCACACATTTAATGTTACACCTTAAATTAAATAATAATTTAATTTTATTAAATAATATTAAATACTATTAAATAATATTATTTTTTATTAATTTTAAAATTACAAGACAGGAAAATAAGCCACACCACTTCTTTATATGCATATGTGTTTGCATTATGTTAAATTTTCTCTTTTGCATGTTTGTCTTATAATGCAAATTATATTAGTAGATAATCAGATATAATTTATAATAAATAAGTGTATGTATATTAGTACTCTATTTTACTGTGAATAATAAAAAAATTTTAAAGATCACTGATTTAATTAGTATAAGCAAACAAACTTTGGTAGTATTTGTAAGGTTGCAAAGATATCCATTATAGACACAATTGAAATTAATTGCCAAATTTCTATCTGTTACTAGAAATTCATTTCAAAAATCACTGAGAATTAATTTATGAAAAGAAAACAATTAATAACAACACACACAGAATACAAGCACCAAAATAGCCCTGCCTGAATCTGATTAAACTGCTGACAAGAAGAATACAAAGTAGATTGCTCCAGAGCTGGAATGAGAGGCAAGTTCTGAAGAATAGTAAACATGTCCAGAAATGAGCATTTTTTCACATGACCTTGCCATTAAATATAGCAAGGAAAATAGCAAAACTGCAGGCTGTTGACTTAAAAAAATAGTCACAACCTAAAAGTTGAGAGCTCTGCTTTATTCAGCAGAAATACTTAAGACTTAAGTCTGGGAGGCAGCATCTCAAATAATCCTGAGAGAACTGCTCTAAGGACACCAGGAGTGGGGGGTGGGGAGTCAGATTAAACAGCAGTTTGTAACAAAGGACAGGGAGCCTGAACATCAAGAGATTATTGTGAATTAAAGAAAACCAGATATTTCAAGTTAAGGAATTGGTGCTTTTCTTTGTATGGGAAGATGCAAGAGTCTGGGCTCAGTGAAATCATTCCTTTCATATGCATCTCAGCTGCTGGAGCCAGTACCTTGCGATTTTTCACATCTTGAGTTTTTCAGGGCTCCTGGTAGGGAGTGGCTGCAGCCTGATGGTTGACAGATCACAGGTTTTCTTTTTCTTCTTGAGTAACCTGGAGGGCTGGAATAGCTGATGACTGTGACATCCTTGTTTGTTGGTGTGCCATGTCTCAAGACTAATGTTTACAGATTACATAACATAAATATTGGACCTCTTTCTGACTTTGAATCCTATTTAACAAATTATTACACTTTGAAGCATTTGCTTTTTGCAATGCCATATCAGTAATTTTTCTTCTGGTTTTCAGGAAAAAAAAATATTGCATTCAAAGCAGAAAATAATATAAATGAGCTTATCTACAAAATAGAAATAAATGTGGAAAACAAACATCGCTACCAGCAGAGAAGGGATAAATTGGAAGATATAGATTGACATATGCATACTACTGTATATAAAATAGACAACTAATAAGGACTTATTGTATAGCCTAGGGAACTCTACTCAGTACTCTGTAATGACCCATATGGGAAAAGAATCTTAAAATGACTGGATATATGTATATGTACGACTGATACATTTTGCTGTGCACTTGAAACTACCGTAACGTTGGAAATCAACTGTAATCCATTAATTTTTAATGATTTTTCTAATATTACTCCTTGTATTTGTTCCAGAAAAACATATGGAGCTAACATTTTTTTGTCTTTTGTGCCTCATAAATATATCAAGTCTCCAAACCAAAGACATGCTAAAACATCTAAATAAACTAAAACAAAGGCAGTATAATTTTTTAGGATTTAAGAAAATTCAATACATCAGAACATATTACCACTGACCAAGGAAAAACATAATAAAGGCAGCAATTGTATTTTCCTGCATTGTCTCTGGTGGTAAAAATAATATTTTTATTTTCTTCATGTGTAATTCCCATTGGAATTAAAAATAGACATAATTTTCTATGTTCCATGGAATGTTTTTGGTACTTTCACAAAACCCTTCTACAAATTAGAGGTTCAGCAAGATAGGCAGATGTATTTTTATTAAGAAATACTGTGCTTTTCTAGTTTGCATAGTATTAAATATAAACTGAAATAATATGATATACATATCTGAAGACAGGTGAAAGATAAGATAGATTCTAATAATGTCATATCTATTTATGTTGGCAAATAGTCTCTGTTTAGTTTATGCTAGTCATTTTAATACCAGCATAGTGCCAAGTGCATAGACTCAGACATCACCTCACTGACAGCATGTATTATAAATTTAAAGGTGCCATCATTAAAAAGAAAAAAAAAAAATCATGCAGTGAGTTGCAGAGCACACATAATGCTCTAACTCTTTTTATGTCAGAGAAGGGTGCTCAGTCCACACATATTAAAATGTAAGCATCTTGGGATGGGCTTTACAAGAAGGTGCTTTCTCCAGAAGCGACAGTAATTGTTACAGAAAAGGTTGAAGGTGACCATGTATTAGAAGGACAGACCTTTTTGGTCAAGAAACTACTCTGGTTAAAAAAGAGGAGCCTCATGAGTACACTAATGCCTGATCCTGTTTTCACCTGATTTCATGAGATTGAGGCTCCAAGATATTCTCTCTTAAAACAGCCACTCTTAAATAACTAGAACTGTCATTGTGATGCTGCTATCTTAAATTTAAGCTCCAGGGATCAAGAGTT